>NW_026294535.1:39334943-40573879 GCF_007827085.1 Peromyscus californicus insignis
ACAAAGCCACACCTCCTCATCCTTCTCAAACAGTTCCACCAACTGGGCACCAAGTGTTCAAATACATGAGCCTATGGGAGCCGTTCTCACTGAAAGCACCCCAGCAGTCATCAAGAAATACCTTTGAGTGACACATCCTGTTCCTTTATAGTGTAAAAAGGATGTTTTTCAAAGTGAGCACAGTCAACTTTCTAAAGGTCACAGAGTTTTGAGATCACTTTAAACATTGTGTTTTTTGGTTTTTCGAGACAGGGTTTCTCTGTGTAGCTTTGCGCCTTTCCTGGAACTCACTTGGTAGTCCAGGCTGGCCTCGAACTCACAGAGATCCGCCTGGCTCTGCCTCCCGAGTGCTGGGATTAAAGGCGTGCGCCACCACCGCTCGGCTAAACATTGTGTTTTTATTTTGAAGAGAGTCTGTTGCAAACAACGTAAGCTGCCTCTCGCCCCTCTATGTGACCATTATATTGGGCATTACTCCCACAAAGTCAGACTTTCGTTGAGTTGTGTTTATGATTTCCTTAAAACAAGTATCTCCCAGACTTTGAAAGTGACCCCAAAGACTCCTGAGGTATGAGGTTACATGCTTAAAATTCTCCTAGAAAAGGTGGAGAGGTCAAGGGTTTATTCACTAATTAGCTCCCTGCAAGAGTGAGCAACCACTGGGCCAGGTGTATTCAACCTTTTGACCTTGTAGTGTGATGTTATCAGTCTTTGGAGAACAGCACAATTGTTTAAAAAAAAAAACTCATAGTGTTTTAAGTAAGTTTGTGATTTTGTATTGGCATTGCCCATAGCCATCCTCACTGGGTGCTGCCCAAGGGGCATTGTTTGGACACATCATTCTAACTGCACTTAGGAAGTTTGGCCAGGATGGTGTCCTTGCAATTTTCCTTTCCCTCATTTTTAGTTTGCAGAATTTTCCCATTTAAGTTAAAGCTTTCTCTCTTAGGTCAGAGGTGAATTCCTATAGCAAGTCTGAACTTTCTTGAGGATAGGAGCTAGATATTAAACAAGACTTCCATTTCTAAATTCAAAACCAATTACACATCTGTGTGTCTTCTCTCGGCTGATGGAAAGATAATGAAACATTATGTAACGGCCTCTGGGGACCATAAGTAACTGCACATTCCTTTTTTATGTGGCTGCATCTCACCAATGGCCACTGCGGCCCCTTCACAGAGCTCTTCATTGCTCACAAGTATTTCATCTGTCCATGCCTGCCAGCGAGCTACCCCTTTGATGGAAGCCTTTCTCTTGAGTCCAGCAAATACACTTAATCTGTTTCCACTGGCTGCTTTTAGTATTATATACCTCTCATTTCCTTTGACATATACCAAAAAAGAAAAAGAAAAGAAAAAAAAACACAGAACCAAGGTTAAGCACCATTTTCCACTGTGGAAGTTAAATATGCAGTCTCTGCCTTTTTATCTCTTCAATGTTTCCCTTGGCACTGCCCAAATCCTGCAGAATGGATTAGGAGGAAGAATAATAAAATCAGATGATCACAAATACACACAGAGAGGCAGACCTCCACTTTTCCTTTTACAGCCCTTCGGGCCACACACACAAAGGGTTCCCGGAGATAGACACTCTCTTTCCTCAGCCCTTGGTTCCCCAAGCCGGCAGCATTGCCTGGGCACGTGTGTAGAAGGACCTGGTCCAGCTCTGTTGTAGACATCCTGCATCAGAAGCCTCCAGACGGGCAGCCAGCAGTCTGTGTTAGAGCGAATCCTCCACGGGATGTGGATGTGTGCTGCTCCAGGTTAAGAGTCAGGACGCGTGTGGCTGGGTGTGGTTGGCACACAGCTGTAATCCCAGCATTCGGGAGGCTGAGGCAGAAAGAACATGTGTAGTCTACCCTGGGCATCTGAGAGAGCAGGGAAGGAGCCACTCTGTCCTCAGGGTTACAGAACGACACCTCCTGACTTAAGGGTGAGGCATGGAATCTGGTGGGCACAGATACAGCTCTGCAGCACATTCAGAAGAGTTGTTTCCTCTTCCCCTCCAGGGTGCTGTGACCTGAGGTAAAAGGACCATCTGTTGTCAGTTATTTTGACTCTACTCTTTTGGGGGGCCCCACCACCCAGCTCCCAAATAAACCATCCACGGGGAGGCCTATTCTTACTTATGAAAGCTGGCCTTAGCTTGGCTTTTTTCTAGCCAGCTTTTCTTAAATTATCCCATCTACCTTTTGCCTCTGGGCTTTTACCTTTCTCTGTTCTACACACCTTTGTTTACTTCTTCCTCCGGGGCTGGCTGTGTGGTTGAATGGTTGGCCCCTGGTGTCCTCTCTCCTTCTTTTCTTGCCCCTTGATCCTTCCCTCCCAGATTTCTCCTTCTGTTTATTCTCTCTGCCTGCCAGCCCCGCCTATCCTTTCTCCTGCCTCGCTATTGGCCGTTCAGCTCTTTATTAGACCATCAAGTGTTTTAGACAGGCACAGTAACACAGCTTCACAGAGTTAAACAAATGCAGCATAAAAGACTGCAACACACTTTTGCATCATTACAACAAATGTTCCACAGCATAAACAAATGTAACACACCTTAAAATAATATTCCACAACACACATCTCCATCCTGTGGCTTGGGGTCTCTTTGTGACAGCCCGATATTCTAGAACATAGGTTCAGTCATCCAAAAGTGGAATTAGGATGAAAAGTCTTGTATGACCCAGCTCCTGTGTCAGCCATGATGCCCTTAGCTGGAGTGAGGCATACCCCAAGTCATCCCTGAGAAACCACTGTTGCAGCCTGAGCTCCATCTCCCAACCAAACTGATTTTAATATTTCCCCTTTTCTTGTAACCTGCTGGGAGGCTCGGCCAGGAAGCCTCATGGTATTTGTAGAAAAGGAGTATTTGCATGTGAAAGTATTAGCATAAGGTTATTGAAGTTAGGTTAGTGACCATTTCTATCCCCGGCCCCCAGGGTTGGACAGATTAGAGCCAAAGGGGAATTTTATTACAGCAAAGGATCAGGAGGTTCTATTTTGGGGCCAGGCCAGAGCACACCAAGATTAACATGAACTAGCAAGATTCTAAAGGACGGCGGCGGAGCCAGAGAGGATTGGCTTAATCTAACGAGGTGAAACACAACCGTAGTCAAGGTCTTACGGAACTACTTCTATCATCAAGAAGTCGGGGCAAAAGAATGAGAGAGGAGGAGGAAATAACTTCTCAGTGACTCACTTGAAAATGCCTTTGAGCAGATAGTGACTCAGTTTGGTCAACATTGGGGGGTAGACACCAGAACCCGGGGCAGTCGTGGGCTTTCTCAGTCTGTATAAATAAGGTACAAAGGTCACTAGCGTCGATCTATCAGGTAGGCTAAGGATGGAAATAATAGACACCAAACCTCACTGACTTAAAAATGTAGTGCCCTTGACCTTGCGGAGATCCAAGGTCTTGGGCTGAAAAAGACTGCCACATTAACATTTGGCTTCTGAGGGTTTGGGGGAGCATGTCCATCCAGTCAGATTGAAGAGGATATGAGCACAGAGGATCACTCAAGGAAGCCTGGAAGAGGCTCACAACCCTTCAGTGTGCAGTGCATTGGCTAGAATCTAGTTCCATGCTTATACTGAGAAGGCTGACAAGAAGTGTTGCCTGAATTGTGTACCTAGGCTCTAGGGCCACAGTTCTCAACCTGTGGGTCATGACATGACCCCCTTTGGGGGTGAAAGAACTCTTTCATAGGGGTCACAAACCAGATATCTTGCATATCAGATGTTTACTATTCATAACAGTAGCAAAATTACAGTTATGAAAGTAACAAGGAAAATAATTTTATGGTCGGGAGTCATCACAACATGAGGAGCTATATCAAAGGGTGGAAGCATTAGGGAGGTTGAGGACCACTGACCAAGGGAGTTGACTTTAGTGGACAGTTAGTAATGAGGACCACCAATGAACCTTGAGAAGGGATTCCTAAGATGCTCGGTTAGTATTGGTGCTCTTGTTCAGTTGTGATTCATTCTCTTCCTTTGTTCTACTGTGGCTACAACTTGGGTGTCACTTTCTAAAGTTCAAGTGCTGGTTTCCTCTCTTGTTACCTTAACTTCGTCACCGTTGAGTTTGGAAAAGATACGGTGAGGTCAGCTTCAAACTGCCAGGGGGAGTGAAGAGAATGCGGAGTCATCACGACGAGCACCTTCCTCTTGGGGAAGAATGTGAATATGAAAATTCTCCAGTCAATGGCGTGGCAAGTATCTCTCTGTGAAGAAAATTCCCTGGAGAAAGCAATAGTTACCCGATAGCCAAGATTACAGTCTCCGGGTCGGATGTGACTGTGGCGGAACTTTGACACCCTTTGGTCTAAGACACATTTGCCATTGTAAGGGCAGAGAACTGTTCAGTTGACTAATTTAGTCTTTTGTCTACTCTCAAACTATCATTTTTGGTATCTTTTAATGAGCTCACTGCTTCTTTTTGATGTCATCCTTAGTGAAATAGCTACAAGGAATGGATCATTTATTAATATTCCGGACTCCATCTAAAGTTTACTTGTAGTAACGCTGGATGGTTTGCACTGGAAAGATGTCAATGAAGGTGCTGAGTCTTGAGGACCTGAGTCCGATTCTCCCGAATCCACATAAAAAGCCAGGAAAGGTAGCACATACCTGTAATCACAGCGTTGGGGAGGAGGTAACAGGCAGGCCTTTGGGACATTCTGGCTAGATATCTAACTCAATTGACAAACTCCATGTTAAGTGAGAAATGCTGTCTCAAAAAACGTGGAGAACTATTGAGGAAGTCACTCAGTATTAAACTTGTAGCCTTCACATGCAAGTGTACACACACACACACCACACACCACACACCACACACACACAAACAAAACAAAACAAAAAAAACCCTAAACCCTATACAATTCTTTGAGCATTTATTGGGAGCCTCAACATGAAGATCAGACATAAGCTGAGCAAAATCCAACAAGTATTTACGAGCCAGGCATCTGCCGGGCACTATGCTGGGGAACCACTGTCAGTGTATGGCTGAGGCACACTGGATTCTGTCTTCCTGTACTAACAGTACAGGATGTAGGCAAGCATCTGTTTATGATACCGCAGTCAGCAAATGCAGGTATTTTCAGAGACAGAAAACGCTCTGAGCTTTAGTGAAAGGAGGCTGCTTTGGGGTAAAGGGGAGACACTCAAGCATGTTTATCATTTTCTTTAGTCTTGTCCCTAGTGAAGGGTAGCACACCATAGACTGCTACCAAGGTCAGAATCCACTGTAACAAGTCCCGCAGATGATACTCTTTGCTATGTTATTCCGCAGTGCTATTGTGGTTATGAAGAGTGCTTATAAGCTAGGTGGACATTTTGGGTCATCTGGTGGTACCAGTACTTTGGGGAAACCATACTTGTTTTTGTAAATGCTATCTTCGTTGATATGGCATCAACAGGAAGTAGTATGTAAAGACCTTAAATGGTTGGTGGTAAGGTTTTTGATATCTGCTGAACGGTCCTTCTGGAAAGGGTGTGCTGAGAGTGGGGTTTGGAGAGGGCAGCTCCAGGGGAGATCCCTAACAGGTATCCCCCAGGAGGAAGGAGCAGAGAGAAGGACTGAAGGAAGTGAGGCACCAGCCAAGCCTAGCATCTGGGGGAAAAAGGTCAGGTGACCAGAAAGAAGTGGACCAGATTAAGACACGTGAATTAATGAATTAATTCCATTCCAGATGTGCTTGCGAGCCTACTACGTGTAGCCTGGAAACTAGAGATCTGAGGAATAGTGGTCACAAAAGCCCTGCTCTTGTGGAGTTTGCATCATCATGAGGAAGGGAAAGGCATTGTAAATAAAATAAGGAAGACATATAACACATAAAATCATCTCAGCATTACATGCTAACTGGATGCATTTGAAGTGCTCCTTCCAAACACCTTCTTGCTGTATGGTAAGCGCTTAGTAAAGCATAGTTATGAGTAGTGATTATCAGTATACTTTCTTCTTTTGCGTCTACTACAGATAGAAGAGTTTGCTCCTTTAATGTGTCTTAGTTTACAATAAAAGTGTGTTGTGAAGTCACATAAATTTTACATGATGGAGGAAACGGCTTGGAATGGAAGGGCTATGTGAAGTCCTGAGCTGATGTTATGAACTTTTCAGATTGCCTTTGCAGCTGCTGTGGGACTCCAGTGTAGAATATCACTCAGCCAATATTACTGCCAAATATTAGTGCTGGACCCTAGAACTCTATTCTGACCTTATTGGATCTGGGCAGCATCCTGAATTCAAGTCAGACCACACTAGTGTGCATATACTAGCACACACACGTCTCTAGATAGTTTACAATGATAATTTAGTTACTTGGGGTCATATTGAGCATACTGTAATATTCTTTCCAGTTCTTGGGTTTTGTGATTTTTTTTTTAAATCCAATGTATGTCGCTAAGGAACACAGAAAGTATGTTTTCTGCAGAGCGCTTTAATCCAGACACACTCCCACCACCAGGCAGTTGACAGTCACAGAGTTTTGTGCTTAGCATTTGTTTTGTTTTGTTTGGAGATGGTATTTGTTTCTTTGTCTTGAAAGACTTAGCTGTGGGGGTCAAGGTCACTAATTCCTAGGGAGCTCATACATGGATGAAGCTTCCATAGTACTGCCCAGAGCTCCCCCAGTCCTCTGTTGTGTGCTGTGCACCATTACTCGGCTCTTGCTAGAATCTTCTTTTGTCTCTTGCAATGGCGTTATCAGCCCAAAAGAAACTGCAGAGCAGTGACCCCCCCCCCCCCCCGCACCACACACACACACACACACACACACACACACACACACACACACACACACACACACACACACACACACACAGACACCCTGACCCAGGCTACCTCGCCTGCCTGCAAAGATTGGATTCCTGCGGCTCATTTTCACAGCAGTTCTCCCTGTCGGCTTTCAAAGTGTGTTCTTGCTTTCCTGTGCTGGGTTTTTGTGTCAATAGCTTCTGGTTTAGTTTATGTCCATTTCTTTGTTTTGTTTTTCATTTGTCTCTGGCTTCTCTGCCTTTCTCAGTTATGTTCTTCGTGATTCTGAGCAGGCAGGTCAAGTTGCCATCAATATGTCAAGGTCCTTTTTCCAAATGTATATTTGAGCCCTCGGGGTGAATAGGTAGGTCATCAGTTTAAAAAAAAAATGGCTAGACTGTTAGATACTTCCTGGACTCTTTATTTAAGTGGGTTTTACAGCAGAGGCCCAGGGTAGTAATGGACAGGAGCACTCGGGTCAAACAGGTACAAGGTCAGACTGGATTCTGGTTCTGGCCTCTTTCTCCGGCACTCGTATTGCTCTGTGACCTTGAACAAAATACCCAACATCTCTACCCCTTCTTTATCAGTACCCTAAGATAACAGAGACCTTATCTAGGGTAAGTGTATCTGAATGATCTGCTCCAGGACAGCTGTGTCTGCATGTCGCAGTATTCTGCAAGGACGTCCCTGACCCCTCCAGACAAGCACCTGCTTCAGCCGTTGGTCTGATGGTCAGAGCCTCTCAGAAGTGGTGATGTCACACCAGGGTACCTTCTGCCTGGCCAGCAGTCTCCACAGCAGAGGTGCAATTGCATTAAGCCAGGTGTTAATTACTGTTTTGCAACATGACCAGCAGGCAGTCTTCTGGACCAGCCAGCATTTATTTCTGCAGCTTTCAGGCTCACTACGCTGCAAATGTCCGGCAGTACTTGGCAGAGAGAAATCACCTTCCTGGGTTTTCCTGACATTATCTACATGTAGTGTGAGTACACAAGTACATCAAAATGTACAGTGAGCTGTGAAGTATGTCCCAGGATAAGCCTAAAAGAAATCGGACAACAGTCTTGACAGACAAACTCCAGCCCTCTTTCCCCTTAACATCCAGGGTTTCACAGACTTCTCATCCTGCCGAATCCAGTTTCAGGGATCTGAGGACATCTTCCGGTAGTGTGATTGGCCTCAGCTCCTCTGAAACACTCTACCCATCATGTCTGTCCCCACATATCTTCATCTGCCCCTTCCAGATCCTTCACCATTGCCTCCCCGACCTCCTTCAGCTTAGACAGTGACCTCTGCCTTCCCCCAGCTGGTTCCCTCTGTATCCAGGGTTCTCCGTCCAAGCCTGCAATCCTGGCTTAACTCTCGGGACAGGCTGCCTCCTGTCCCTTCCAGCCAGTCCCAGTTTGCTCCCTCCTCTCAGCAGCCAGGAGGTGCAGTGACCCTGAACAGCTCTTCTCCAAGTGCTTTTTCTCTTCCTCCGGGGCGTGAAGACCATCTTCCACAGCCCTGTGTACACTCAGCACATGGCTACATGGCAGTGTTTCGTGCAGAGGATGTGAGCAGAGGAAACTGTGAAACCTCTTCCACACCGTGGTTTGAAGAGAGAGTGTGTGTGAGAGAGAGAGACACACCAAATGATATGTTCAGTTCCAAATCCCCAGTATCCATGAATGTGGCCTCATTTGGAAATGGGATCTTTGCAGGAAATGGGATCTTTGCAAAACCAGTTTAGGTCATCCTGGTTTAAGTTCTGCCATAAACCCAGTAACTGTCATCTGAGTAAGATGACCGTGGAAGAGACACAAGGCAAGGAGCACCAAGTGCCATAAACTGAGAGAAGCAAGGAAGGATGCTTCCCCGGAGCCCTCGGAGACCCATGACCCTGCTGACCCCGATTCCCACCATCCAGTCTCCAGAACCAGGAGAGACTCGATGCCGTTGATCTAAGCCACTGGGTTCTAATGATTTGTCACACGCCCCCCCAGGAATCTGCAACACATATCACCCTCCTCCTGGCCCCTCTGCAATTAGAAGCTGACGAACCACAGTGGTCTCAAATGTGCTCGCTGACGTGGGCAGAGAGCACCTGCAGCCTCTCCCCTTCCCTGTGTGGAACAGAGCCTCCCACAGCACCCTGTAAGCTAATCCTTACAGGAAGTAAACAACCTGTGTTAAGCCATTTGGATTTTTAGGGTTTATCCATCCTAGCTACTAATGCCCTTAAGTACTACTTAAGAGCACTAAGGGTAACTGTCCTTAATACACACTCAAGTCTTTTTTCTTAGAGGTAGGGTGAGATTGCAACAGGGTCTGTCTAACTCTGTAGCTCAGGCTGGCCTTGAACTGGTGGCAAACCCCCTGCCTCAGCCTTCGAGTTCTGGGATTACACCTGCCCATTGCTCATACCTGCCCAATGTAGCCCACGGTTCTTCTTCAGATGCTTTCTCCACATCCTATCTCTGAGCATCTCTCACAACCTCATCAGCTACTCAACTGAGTTTCCCCACGGGTCTCATCCCACAGCCGTTTCCCACTCCATTGTCTCACTGCAAAATATCAGAAGCCTTCCAGGAGGCACATGGCATAGTTGGGCTCTGCCCTCGGCTTTGCCCATCCCACGGCCCCCACACCTCACCAGCTTCTGCCTGGGCACTCAGAGCAGCAGCCCTCCAGGTATTTGTTAGACAAGGTGACTGTGAACTTGCTGCCTGTAATGTTTCTGAAGGATTGTGTTGAATGTGATGGTGTGGGAAGGATTTCCGGTTCTCATATCCATTTAGAAATTCCCAGATCTGTGCCAGGAGCCTCTGTTGGAGATGGCTGCAGAAGCCATAGTCCCCGAAGGGTGCTGGAGAAGCATGGCTTCATTTTGTCGCAGCCTCCTCCTTTTAACGTGCCCGGAGGACTGCTCCCGAGTACATGTGAGGCTGGCAATAGAGGGTGGTGGTGGCTTTTCCATTTTGGACTCTGACTTGGTCATCTGGTGCGGAAGCGTTGGTTTTTTTTTTTTTTTTTTTTTTTTGTGAACTACTACTAGAAAACCTAAGGGCGTCGCAGCAAGCACATGTGTCTTGCATTAACTCAGTTCCTAACTTCCTCTGCTCGTTCTAGGTTTGTTTTCCACGTAACTTTATTTTTCATTTCATTTTATGTATATTTATATAATCTCCTGTTCAGTCCTTCCTGGAACAAAGTCAGGTCTGAATAACTGAGATGCCCCGAAAGACTCACACTTAAAATGCTCAGAACGAAGGTTTCCTTTCCCCAAATGGTGCTGCTGTGTCCCCCAACATTGTTCCAGGACACAGTCACCACTTTTCCTCCACACTGTGACCCAACACCTAGCAAAGAAAACAAAAACAAAACAGACACTTGACTGTGTATTTTAGCTTACGATGTGGGAGGTGGCGGGGAGGGGAAGGCGTGGTGGCTGGAGCAGACGCTTGCACAGCCCCGAGACCTTATGGTGTGCATTGTTCACCCTGTGGCAGATCAGGAAACAAGAGCACAGCCTGGAACCGGAAGTGTCTATGACCCGGAAGTCCCGCCCCCAGTGACCTATTGCCTCCAGCGGGAGCCCAGGTCCCAAAGATATTCTTCAACCTACTGAAACAGGCCATCTTGGGACCAAGCATTCTGTACGTGAGCCTGTTGGGTGGGGGGGGGGGGGCACATGCCACATTCAAACCATAATACTGCCCAAACCAAAGACAATAGGGTAATTTAACAATGTCTTCCTCCGCTCCCCTTCTCTCTTCTCTCCCCTTATCAGCCACAAATACTGTCAGTGGCCAGTGCATCTTTCCAAGGTTTTGTATTTTAACTTCATCTGAAACTGCACACGTGGATCACCCCTTATACCCATCTGGACAGTCCCATGACAGATGAAAAACACAGAACAGATAGATGAGTCCTTATGGATAGAGTCTTTTGTTTTTTTTTTTTTTTTTGGAGGGAGGCAGCGCTTAGCCCGTCTTTGTGAATTGCTCTCTCCCTCCCCTGTCACTTCCTATCCTCAGTCCCAGACCATGCGCTCAAATCTCCCAGCCCTGAACTGCCCCTTCCCATTCTGAGCTGTGCTCTTCTGTCCTTGTCCCTGAAGCGCATCTTGGGATCTTGGCTGCCTCCCCAGTGCCATACCAGACAGACCCCCCCCATTCACAAGTGCCTTCCCTGTGCCAGGTGCTTGGAGCCCGCCTCCCCTGGGTTATCGCATCCCTTTCACACTCAGCATAATTGGGTCTCTCTTCTTTCTTCCCTAATGGGCACCAACTCATTTGTGGCAGGAATCAAATCTCGCTTTATATCCCCTCAAAGCTCTTCCCAAAGTAGGCCGTACTTCTCTCAAAATTGCTTGTGACTGGTATTTCTCCTTGAAAAGTTTGTGACAGTGTGGGTACCATGCTGGGCTTCTCTGTGGTCTTAAGAGAGCTTGGGCAAGTGGGTGCCCTTCGACTAGAGATAGCACTACCAATCAGAGGTGCACAAAGGCCTGTAATGTTACAAGAGATTGTAGCTGAAGTTTTCTCCAGTCCTGCCTGGCCTACGGTCAGGACAAATCTGTCTCACCCGCCAGTCCCGCAGCTGCTCAGACCCAACCGAGTAAACACATAATGACTTATATTGCTTATAAACTGTATGGCCGTGGCAGGCTTCTTGCTAACTGTTCTTCTACCTTAAATTAACCCATTTCTATTAATCTATAAGTTGCCATGTGGCTCGTGGCTTACCAGTATCTTAACATGTTCCCATGGCGGCGGCTGGCAGTGTCTCTCTGCCTCAGCCTTCTACTTCCCAGAATTCTCCTCTCTCCTTGTCCCGCCTATACTTCCTGCCTGGCTACTGGCCAATCAGCATTTTATTTATACAGAGTGATATCCACAACAAGAGATAGTTAATTAATTGTGAGTAACCCCACCTCCAGTCTGTCCTAACATACACCCTCTTGTTTGGGACTCCAAATTCCACCTGGAATACAGTGCTTTTTGTTGCCTCCGTCATGTCCCCTTCAGCCTAGTACCATCTCTCTATTGAACTTCAACACTCTGCTCTGCCTCCTCAGCTCTGTCTGGTACCAGACTGGTTTCTACCCACAACAAGGATAACCCTGGAAAAAGTGATAGTACCCTGCCCCAAGCCCTCTAGAATTGGGTTGTTGAGCTCATCTGAACTCTTTAAAGAACATTCAAGATCCTTCCCACTGGCCCCAGCCCTCCTCCCTAGTCCCCCTCTACCTGTCCTGCCCTTGAGCACAGGCTTTGCCCAACTGCTCACACACACTGGTGGTCCCCCTACTCTTCAGCCCACCCACGTACAAATGCTTCTGTCTGAACAGGACCCCCTTCGGCTTTCTGGGGGCTTCCTTACCAGCCTTTGGCCTCACTCAGCATTACTGTGCCCTCCAGGACCTCCTCACTGGAGCTTCCTGCCCACCTCCCTAGACAGGCATGCCTCTTCCCTGGGTCATAGAGAAGTGTCTGGCACCCATTAGCGCTTCTGGAGTATTTGCCACAAGAAAGAAAACGAGGAGAGGATAACTTCGAAGCCCTAACTTGATGGGTAAAGTTGTTGGTGGGACTGGTGCTTCTGTTACAGTCAGGGTCACATGGATCTCAGTTGAGTCAATTTTTATGGTTAAAAATTTCAAATTGCTCTGAAGGCTGAGCCCTCCATATGAACAAAATGTCTTGACTCAAGACAGCGATTGCCCAATGTTTGAGACGGATTCGCTTCAGCTTGGTGGCGTGGCTCTGTCTGGCATCTGCAGCCGTGATCTCCACTCACTAATTTAGGGCACAGCTAAATTTGCAGCACATGTTTCCCTTCGGCAATGTAGGACATAAGCCAGGGGACTCGGGTGTCCCCCGACAGTGCCTCTCTACATGCTGGCCCCAGAGTAAGTGGTCTCTCTGGGTATGCACTCTCTCCCTTTTCCTTCTGGGTCACACCCATTTGTTCTAATTTCGCTATTTTTGTCCCTGGTAATTGTCTGAATGGAAATTCACCAGTTCAACGTCTCCAGCATTACAGAAGTAAGGCACCTTAGCATCGGGGAATACATTCCAAGTTTCCCAGTGGATGTCTGAAACCTGGGTCCTACAGGGCCTTGTATATTCTGTCTTTTTTTTGTTTCCTATACTTCATGCCTATGAGAAATGTTAGTTCATGAGTTGGGCACAGCATAAGATTAACTGAGATGAAATAATTTTAATAGTATGTTTTCCAATAAACATTATTTGAAGCTTTTGAATTGTTCACTTCTGGAATTTTCTGTTTAATATTTTGGAGCATGCCTGACCTTGGGTATCTGAAATGATATAGAGGGTGGACAGCTGTATTATATTTTACAAAGGACAGGAGACAGTGTGCTCACCACTAGCATGAGGCAGAAGCCAGTGCAAGCGAAAGAGAAAATGGCCAAGGCTGGCCTCCCCAGGAGGGAATACAGTGCACCTGTGATGTTCTTCAATCGTGGGACCTCTCAAAGTTGTTCTGACTGCTCAGAAACAACTCGGAGTGTGGCTGAGAATGGATGGTCTGCCATGAACAGTGGGAAGCATAGGAGAATGCTCGGGAACCCTGAGGTAAGGCCCAACTCAGCTTCCCATCTGGCCCAAGCATTGACCTCCCCCTGTCCTGGCTTCTTCATCCTGGAAATGAAACATCGGCACTAATGAGATTAAAAAGCTGAAGGATTTCTATGAAGACATGTCATCTACCTCCTCTCTGAGGTATGCACCTCTCATTAATGTTTAATGATCTGTGATGGGCTTTGGAGTCACCGTCGCGACTTCAACTTTCTGTATTTGACAAGTGTTCTCTCTAATTATCCACTGAGAGCAAAGGAACAGGTGGGGAAATGCGCCGAGAGCCGGTGAGAGGTTGTAGCAATTTGTGTTACACTTTTGCCAGCTTTGTCAAGTGCCGAACAATTAGTCTTCCCTTGAAAAGCACACTCAGAGCAGGCGAAGTCAACTGCTGCTGTTCCCGTCACTGCCCCTGCTCAGGTCACCTCCCCACCTCCATGCAGCGGTCAGTCGGATGCTGGCGCTGATCCCTTGGCTCTTTGTAGTGGGCCATGCAGCAGGTGGCCATTCTTCATGGAGGAGGAAGGTTGAGTCCTGTTGAGGTTCAAAGAGCCAGGCCAGAGTTACAGGTGACAAGTGGAAGTGCCCGGAGGTCCACCTGTCTCTCCCCAGTCAGACCCCATGTGGCTGGGCAACACCGTATCATGGATGGATTTATTAAAGGGCCAGACTTCTTGCCTGACCTGGCAGGTGGTATACACTTGAGCCCAAGTAAACCTGCTCCTCGTTCCTGCTTGGTGACTTGGGGCACATTGCTTAGAGACTGACATTGCTGTTCATATGCAAAGTAAAGATGATATTTTGTCACCTTGGTTTGCTGAAGAAAAATTAGATACATGGTATAGCAGATGTCTTTGGAAAATACAGAACAAAACAAAAGCGTAAGTTGTTTTGGTTTTTGCTTTTGGCTTGTCCTTTTAATAAGATGAACAATTGATCCTGTGAGATTTGTTCAGTCAGAAAGTATCACCAGCCTCCAGGCTGGCTTCCCCCTTCCTCATCATTAGTGTGTTTTTCCTCATCTCTACCTTATGATGTCTCTATTGTTACATATATCATGTGTATATATATTGTTACATATAGCACATACATATTACTACATATATCGTGTGTGTGTGTGTATTATTGCATATAGCACATCCACACATATACGTATTGTTACATATAGCACATACACACACACAGTTACACATAGCAGGTATGGTTATAAGTGGGTTTTGTTTTGTTTTGTTTTGCCTTTAACAGAGTCTGCAATTGATTGACAGGCCAGGCCTCTGCTTCCTCGCTGGTTTTGCATGGGACAGCAGTTTAGCTGACCGGCCCCCAGCAGGTGGTGGGAAGGTCTTGTCTGCTGAGTGCCCTGTTGCTTGTTTGGTTCATGCGCACACAGCTTTAGCTCTGGAGTACCGAGTCCCTCTGGGCAAGCATACCTACCAAACGTGACCGCAACACAGAGCCAACCACCAACCTGTAAAACACCCACCTGACCACCACCCGTGATGGAAACTCTCTGGGGCCTCTCTGATGAGCCAGACCCTGGCAGGGACCAGGTGGAAACCACTCCAGCATTTTACTGAGTCTCTAAAACAATGACCCAAAGTCTTTGGCACACAGCTGAGCAGTGAAATCAGGACAGAAACTGTGGAGTACCATACCGACTGGGCCCACGTGGAAGCCTTGTCTGCCTGGGTCTCTGGGTGGGTTACAGTGCCGGGTACCAGGAGCGAGGTCCCCCTGCCAGGAGCCAAACCCGTGACTTCATACTAGACTGCAGTCACCGTTCGTTCCAAAGTTCCAGAGTCCTTGCTTTATCATTAGCTGTGACTAAAATGAGGACTGTCCACAGATGTAGTGGCCTGTGGAGGAGGTGGCTCTCTTCCATCCTTTACATGGCATTAAGCATGCCTTCTCAACAGTGTGTCTCTCCTGGCTCACAAAATGCCCACATGCATGACTGTCCTTTGGGGGATTCTCCATAGCCTATCCGGAGACAGTGAGAAGCATGAGATGGGTATATTCGCCTGGTATTTTCTGACAGTGTCCAGAGATCTCCACCCTAACTAGAGAAACCAAACCAACTTTGGCACAGAAATTC
The DNA here is from genome assembly GCF_007827085.1 of Peromyscus californicus insignis. Classification (NCBI taxonomy): domain Eukaryota; kingdom Metazoa; phylum Chordata; class Mammalia; order Rodentia; family Cricetidae; genus Peromyscus; species Peromyscus californicus. The sequence goes on from NW_026294535.1 coordinate 39,350,370, forward strand.
AAATATTCAGGGTAGGAGTATTTTTAATTCTAATAAGCTCGCATAATTTTTTATTTTATAGGTGTCATATTTCTTATAGAAAATCAAAATAGGCAAAAAAAGAGAAATCTATAATCTCACCCCTCCCAAATTTCTAGTAAGAATTTGAGGTGTATTTTCTAGATTTTTTTTCACTCATAAACCCCTCCAAGAAACCATATTCCATATACTGTTTTAGAACTAATTTGTCCCTTCCTCTATAAATAACGGGTTATGTGGAAAAATAACCAAGCATGTCTCAGTGGCTCCAGAAAAGGCATATAGAATTCTGTTCACTATTCTTCCAGAATGGTGATATTCTTCGGGCCGAAGGGTTTTGCGATGTGGGCAGCATGTTCTGTTTTTCTACAGCTACCCCGGCCTCCTCTGCTGTTGGCCTGCTGTCTGATAATTAGTTTGCATGGCAAAGACTTTATTTTCCCTTCTGTGTTCTTTCTAGTCTTTTTTTTTTTTTTTTTTTTTTTTTGATTTGAAGATCCTGTAACCATTGTGTTTGCACTGGAGATAAGCTCCAAGTCAGTGGGCCCTAAGCTAGGGGCTAGAAGTAAAATACTGATGCTGTCTATAGGGCATGGCTGGTCACATGGTTAGAGCTGGTGTCTACCCCTCAGAACTAGTGTAGGTCTTTCGGCCATTTCTCTCTTTTATGGAGAAAACAGTTTTTAAGAGAGATTCTAAGACATGCCCACACCTTCACATTGCAGAGAAAAATGTCCTTAGCTGTCACGTTTCTGGCACTGTAAGACCTCTGCCCAATAATTACACACACACACACACACACACACACACACACACACACACACACACATACCATGCACATACACACACACACACACCATGCACATACACACACACACATACCATACACACAGAGAGAATGTATGTGTTTTCTCCAGTGTTTAAGGATTTAAATAAAATATAGCCAGTATGGAGAATGAGGTAATTTGCAGTTGTGTAGGTGGAAAGATACAAGTATTTGGAGCTGTGACAAAGCATATGTCCCACAGACAAGGTACAGCAAACACTGATTATGTTAACAAGCTGAGTTTGGGGTTAATTCTCCATAAATATGCACTGTAGCTCATCTTTCAAGTCCTTAGATTTGTGAAAACAATTTAACTACAAATAAACACCCGAGCAGCGTAAATACAGAACCGCCACACACGCAGGGACCTCCCTTTGGTGAGAGCGCTATAGGCGAAGATGAATCACACTCATATACTCTGCATCTGTGGGAGTCATGTGAACTCTGAGGCCACCAGACCTCAAGGCAAAAATAGACACCCTTCAAAGGCTTTATAGCTTCCAAGGGTCGTTCATGTGGAGACCAAATGAAGATGGCCACGATTCCCACGATCGAGGCCTCACAGCTACAACAAAGGCTTGTGAGTGACTCCAGCCAAACACAAGGAAGTGTGAACTTTTTCATTTGTGTCGGGAAGATGTGGCTAGTTTTGTGGAGAGAGACAGAGAGACAGATACAGAGAAACACAGAGAGACAGAGACAGAGAGAAAGTGTGTGTGTGTGTGTGTGTGTGTGTGTGTGTGGAGGCCAAAGGCTAATGTTGGAAATCTTCCTCAATCACTCTCCACCATATTTTTTTTTCCCACATGGAAAGTTTTATTATTAAAGGGGGAGGGGAGAGAGAAGGAAGGAGAGAGAGAAAGAGAGGGAAAAGGGAAAGCAGAGGTATGCACTACCTCATGGCTAGACAGAGAGAGAAAGCTCCACCATATTTTTTTTAGACAGGGTCTCTCACTGGATCTGGAGCCCACTTGCCAGTTAGCTTGACTGGCTGGATAGCAAGTCCAGTCCCAGGAATCCTCCTGTCTCTGCCTCCAGAGCATTGAGATTACAGATGTGTGCTGGGGTCCTCATCCCTGCATTTTTACCAGCTGAGCTTCCAGCCCTGTTTTGTTATGTTTTTAAAGTGTTGTTACCTTGGTGTCGTTGGGAATTGAACCCGGGGCTTTGCATGTGATAGGCAAGCACTCTACCGTGGAGCTACATCCCCATGCCACATACGATAATAATTAGGATTCATCAGGATACTAGGATTTGGGGGTTTGGTTTGTTGTTATTGTTGAGCACTTAGCTCTAAGCACTACAGTGTAGCCTTCTAAAGGGCAACCCATCTTTTACTATTGATGCTTCCTTATGATACCCGCTTTTAAATCACCCGGCCCGAGGTTGTAAAAATCTGCACAGAGAAGCCTCCATCTGCTCTTCTCCTTTGAGGAGGTTTATAAGTGAGCCCGGCTCTGCCAATGGGAACAGGATAATTATGTTCTAAGAGCCCCTTGTTCTGTGGAGTGTTTGACTTCACTGGCTGATGTTAACTAGTCAAAATGTAAATTTTAATAAGCCCGTAGAGAGTGGACTGCAGAAACATGGGGCTGGAGGGATTTTGAGGGTCGTGCTTTTCCTGATTGTGTTCTGGAGTGGTGGTGTAGGAGGAAGCACCTCCAGGGATGCAGTCGTGAGGACATCCTTACAGCTTCGACCTTGCCTCCTAGAGAAGCCCTTGAGGTCAGGTCTGGGATGGCATGTGTGGGCTTGATGGGCTAGCCTGTGTTTTCTCTCAGTGAATTTACATCTTCATTGATTATCAGTCTCTCTCTTAGTTCTTGTGAAACACACAGGTGTGAGTTTATTTCTATTTTACAGTTTGAGGAAAACGTGGGAATTTTAAGTAACCTGTTGTCTAGAACTTAAGATTGCTTTTTGGATGTGCTAGTCCAGAGTCCAATCCTACCCTTTCTTGTGTTCAAATGAATGTGTTCAATCATAGTGTGATCACTCTCGAGTGGAAGCTGAGCTGGGCATGAGTAAACCTAGCCAAAGCAGGAAGGTTTTTGTTTTTTGTTTTGTTTTGTTTTGTTTTTTGATCTTATCAAAAGTCAAAATTGGTTCTGTTGATAATGTCCTTCTGTATTGTACTGTCTATACAGAAATAACTCAGATGTTCAGCCCAACTTTATCAGAGCATGAGGAGGTATGTGGATTCAGAGGCCATCCAGCTGTGGCATCTCATAGCCAGACAGTGCGCGTAGATTCCCATTCTACCAAGATCTTTCGTAGGACCTCTCTCCTGGAGTTTCTGTGTTCTGGCGGTTCCCCCTCCTCCCCCACCTCACTTTCCATCCGGGTCCATCACAGCATTAACTGTTTGTAGAAGAAACTCTAGAAGAACTCTGGAAGAAATACTTCTTTCTTTTTCTTCTCTAAGCCCTTGGGGAGACTTGACTTGGATGACATCTTTGCTGAGGTCACAGTCATCTGGATTCTAGCTCAGTGGGATTCTGGTTTAAAAGTCCTCATGTCCCTCCTTTCTTCTCATCTCTGCAGCTCACAGAAGTAATAGCTCCCACAGGTTCTCGTCGGCTTATTTCTTGGGAGTTTGCCTCTGAAAGGGGTTGGTTAGTTTCATGTTTTTCTTTTATTTCATTTTGCTGTGCTAAGGATGGAAACAGATTTTTGTGCATGCTAGGCAAACACTTCTCCTCTGAGCTACAACGCAGCCGGGTGCCCAGGATTTCAACCCTTCACTACCCACGCCTTTTCCCAGTACCATCCAGTTAGGACCCACTGAGATCCAGTTGGTACCTACAGAGATCCAGTTAGGACCCACTGAGATCCAGTCAGGACCCACTGAGATCCAGTCAGGACCCACTGAGATCCAGTCAGGACCCATTGAGATCCAGTCGGGACCCACTGAGATCGGGCCGCCCATTCTCTTCCCTGCCTTCCTTTTTCCTTACCCTTCCCAGTAAAACCCTTTACTTGCCCTGTCCACGTCAAGTGTCACCAGGTCAGCTGAGCCTCGGTGTTCCCTGCTGTGAACCCCTTGTTCATAGGTAAGTCCACCCTTTTCAGGAATTCACTTCATATATCTATGTGCATACGTGTATTTCATAAAACATTCTCCTGTTTTAAAAAGCCACCTCATCATTATGCAAGACATGTATTATTTGCATACAGATTTTAAAACACAATTAAGAAAAAAGACATCACACTCTTACCACAAAACACGAGAACCCACCTGACATCAAAAGGCTCTCCTCATGACCCTCCCCCAGCCTCCTAGCCCCTCAAGGAAAGACCCTCCTTTCTGTCAGACAGACTTAAACTGTGAGTGCCTCACTATGTGTCCTCTGTCCCAAGCCGTTGTGGTTTTCCAAGTCACACGGGACACCTCTTAGAACTAAAAGAACCCTTTGCCACCACCTCCAGAAGACAGCCTTCAAACCTCCTTTGCTTCCTGGGCATCCTTGCTGCGGAGCAGGATCACAGTTGTCTGATGCATGCATCTGAAGGCTTTTGTTTTGTGAACACCTTCACCCTCTTTAATCTGTTTTTTTTAGTAACCCTATCTCCGTTCTTCATTGCCAACCAAAGATCCTGAACGACGCACTTGGTTTCTAAAGTTCAAGTCAACCTGTGCCCGTAGCTTTCACACGGGGTAAGAAGAAAGCACTAGAGGATTGGGAGCTGCAGGACTTGGTGTCTCCCAGGCCCACACGCCACAGCGGCTACAGTTTTTCTGACAGCACACAAGCCTGTGTTTAACGACCTACGCTGACGTTTCCCCAGACGGGCGTCCAGTCTGCCCTTCCTAGCCTGTGTACTCTGCTGTCATCTGTATTGAAAACTGGACGTGGCTAACCTGCCTGTCAACTTTGAATACGCTTCTTCCCTGTCTTTCCCTTATATCCCTCGCAGCACAGTGACAGCCCCCTCGTTGAGGGGTTTTGGAGCCCCCGAAGGCCATCTGTAGAAGTCGGGGGATTTGATCCTTTTAGTTGCGGCGTAATCTTGTCTCTGTAATGTTTTCATCTGTCTTGGGCTTTAGTTTTACTGCCAGCCATTTGCTCCCCCACCCCCACCCCCACCATCCTGACAGAGAAAATAGAAAACAAAACGGTCCTCCCTTGTCATCCATCAACAATACACCTCTGCTCTCTAGTATCCAATTAATCTCTTCTTCAGTCGCTTCCATTTTTCAGATGAGACTAAAGAAGGTCACTTGTGTGGTCTCTGCCGTGTCTGTAAGGACACATCCATTCTTGGCTTTACCTTGTGAACGTTTTTTGTTCCGTCGGTGTTCCTGTATCCTTGGGCCTGTTTCTCGTTAGGGGTAATGGGGTCTTCAGACACCACCACACTGGTATTCTGAGTGATTGCACGTGGGGGAAATATATTGCCTAGAACATATTTCTTCACTTGTAAATGTCAAAGAGGCTCCTGTGTGGGTGAATCCTTCCCACTAGGATGGCATTAGGGCAACAACGTTCTGCAGAGATGAGTGGAAACTCAGCCTGGCTTCTGGAAGGTCGAGGGAGGAATAAAGAGCTGTGACATTGAGGCGTGGAAAAAGCTTAATTTTCAAATGCATTCTGGGTCCGGTCTGTATTTCCCTGTGAAGCTGAACAGGGAAATACAGGGATGGGGTAAGGCGGAGGAGCACACGTTACAGGTGATAAATTCAGTCCTTAACTCCCAGTGCAGGAGCATGTCAGACTGAGGCAGGCTGGGACCCGTCAGTTCCTTTTGTCTAAATTGAAATCAGATCCAGGGTATAGGACTGGGATTGTCCATTTTCCTCTTTTCTCCTCATCCTGGTGATGGAGAATTGTCCCAGAGAAATGGCATACACACACACACACACACACACACACACACACACACACACACACACACACACACACACACGAGATGCGACAGGACAAGAAATCCCAAGCTTCACGTCAGCACTGGTGGCATCAGGTAGCAGGTGCATGGATGCCTACACCCTCCAACCTGACAGATCCTAAGAGAATAGTCCAAATGAAGGAAACCAAAGAGGAGAGAGGAGGGGCGGCCTGCCTTCTCTCGGGCAGCCCCACCTCCAGTCTCAGCCCCCATTTTTTCTACTTCTGCATCTCAGAAAAGACAGTTCACTCGGAGAGCAGCCTGGGAGAGCCTTTTCCCAAAGGAGGGCAACCTTGATGTGTTTTCATCCCATGAGGCTTCAGGAGTAGGAAATAAGGTTCCAGATAGTGAAACCTACTGTGTTAGCTATGGGCTCAACCAAGTGTGTGGATCCCTGACTCTGACCCACACGTCAGAAGGACACGTCAGAAGGTGAAGAGATGTTAGGATCGATTCCTGCCCAGCTCCATGTGGCAATCATCATATACTACCTGATCTCGCGATAATGATACCTGTTACGATGCCAAATGCTCAGAGGAGAGACACTGACTTGTTCTGCAAAGAGGAGTTTGCCAGTAGATGAGAAAGAAGGTGGGTGAGCAGTAGAGAGCCACCGTTCTGTCCTTCCGTGGTCTCACGTACGTTTCCTCTGGACTATGTTTTCTCCCTTTTCCTACCTGCATTTCCTGGAACACGTGTTTCAAGCCCATGTTTGTTGTTGTTGTTGTTTTATTTTTTGGTTTTGTTTGTTTCTTTTTGAGACAGAGTCTGTCTGTGTAACCCTGGCTGTCCTGGAACTCACTATGTCAACCATCCTGGTTTCAAACTCACTGAGATCCATCTGCCTCTGCCTCCCAAGTGCTGGGATTAAAGGTGTGCACCACCAAGCCCATCTGGTCAAGTCCATAGTTTTATCCACCACGTAGACTTGAATATCCCCAAATCTTTTTGTAGCCTTGACCTCATTCCTGGGCACCAGCTCCGTCTTTCCAACTGTGCATTCGCTAGCCCTTCCACCTGGCTTCAGCTTCGTGCCCTGAGTAACACATGTCCAGAATGCACTGTTCCCTCTCCAGCCTGGCCAGCCCTCCCTGCCCCTGTGGTGCATGGCATCATCTCCCAGCTGAGAATTGACATGTCCTGGGGCCTTTTCTTCTTCGCTCCCCACATTCAAAAAGGAAGTTACATACGTCATCTCTTAGAGACCTTGGTTTTCCAGACGTACTCTAGTCTCCTTTCTCATTAGGTATGTTCAAGAACCTTGGGTAAATTATGAGTTGGGTGGAATGGTAGCAAGGGAAAAGGGATTTGGCATGGGAAACTTTTATATCTGTTGGGTAAAATAAAATTTAAAATTGCAACTATGCTTGGAAAACTACTGAAGACACTGATACTATTATTAATGTTGATGTGGATTTTTAAAGCTATTGATTAAGGAAAGCAAGGATGTCCCCTTCTCCCCTCTAGATCACCCATCTTTGAGCTTGTGAGGTGACCTCAACACATGAATGGAAATAACAGTAGAGGTCATCATTTTGTATCATCATTAGCATGGTAAGGAATACCACTAAATGGCGTCTGTTCTTTCTTTCATATCGTTCTTTAAGACCCCAGCTATGGACAGTTACCATTGTATGCAAATCAATATAATTCTAAATCATTAATGGTTCTGTTTGACTTTTACAGACGAGTTTCTTTCAATGATTTGTTCAGCGTTTTAATATATCTACTCATTTAGTTCAAAGAGAGAGGTGTTGTCCTTTTTCAAGGCGGGGGGGGTGGGGGAGGCGGAGAGGAGGCGGCTGGGGAAGTTGAGTCTCAGAGTGTCTAATCTACTTTCCCAGCATAGTTCATAGTTTGACGTCATCTTTAGACTATAGTCCCTGATTGCTTCCAACTCCACCCCAGCCGGCTCCCAAGTCCGGTTGGGATGGGTCACGTCAGTGGATGAGAGATGCTTTTCTCAGGGCTCTGGTAAGCCTGGGGGTGACCGTCAGTAAGCAGAACCAGAGGAGGGCCCTGCAGGTGTGGCTGGCAGCAGCGGCTGGTCTCTGTGGCCTGGCTGTGGGCAGCAGTTGCCCTGCTAGGTAGAGCGTGTGTTTTTGTCTTCAATGGGGGCTTTCCGGTGGTAGAGAATGACCCGTTTGCTGTCAGCTACGGGATTTTTAGGCTAGACCTAATTATTTACCAATCTCGCTTTGCCTTCAAGTGGCCAGTACCGTTCCTGATTTATAGTGTCATACAGAAATAGCAGTGAAAGACACGCCCCGTCCCCCCGCCCCGAGATTCTTGTCAAATGAATATAGACAGGAGTTCCTTCTGTCCTTCTGAAGAATTGCAGGGATGGACAGCCGTGGCATCTGTCAGATGCGTAATGCGAAGACCAAGAAACTTGCCTCCCCTTTCCCACCGCCCAGTCTTACTGGAGGAATTTAAATAACGTTTCCTCTTGTTTGTCTCCCTCTGAGCATGAAGAACTAACTGGTCACCCACAGTTCTCCGTGAGCAAAACCATTTCAAACGTGTGACAGAGGATGCGAGCCTCGCTTCTTTCCTTACCTCGGGCGAAACTGGCACGATCGCTCTAACGGCCCTGGGAACATCTATTTTCCACCCTTGAGTTGGTTTGATTTCCCTTCTTGGGGCTCTGCCCAGTGGCTTCCTTTACATTGCCTTTTAAAGAGGCCAGAAACGGACACAAATCTAACCATGGTGTGACCAAGGCGGAGTGTCGCTAAAGATAGGGCTTCAGACGCTGCATGCCATACCTGCCTCGGCACATTCACAGTGAGCCGTTTGTAACCAAAGGTTGAGAGGGTGATGAGGAGAGAGGACGAAAGGGGGAGAGAAAAGGATCTGACCACTTGCTATGAGGAGAAAAATACTTTGAAACTGGGGAAGTGGTTGGGCACCTTTGCGCCAAGGACTGAGCAGTGCTGTGGATTTGAGGCATTGACCCTGCACCTGAGAAAAGAAGTCTGTACCCTTCAACGCGAATGGGAAATAAAACATGAAGTGTTCAGTGTGTACACCGAAATCTAAGCATATAGGCATGACTTTTCCAGGATGGTGGCTTTAAGATGGTGCCGAGTGAGAACCCACTGTGTTTGTTTTTTTTTCAGAAGTAAATTTAATTTAAACTCTATAATCCTCTATGAGAAAACCTACCAGTCGGGAATGTAACAATGGCACAGCCCCTTTTGGAAAATTGATTGGTGATTCTTCAAAAGGTTAAATTTAAAGCTGTCATATGACTCAGCAGGTAGCTCTTAAGCATATAGGCATGAGAACTGGCGAGATATTCATAAAGAAACTCCAGTGCACATATTCATAGCCCCACCATTCACAGAAGCAAAAAGAAAGGGAGGGACCAAGGGAAGGACCCAAGCTTCCCTTGATCTATGTCTATCAAACACTAAATGGGTAAGCAAAATATGGCATAGTCTTATGACAGCAATTCATTCAGCCATGAGATGGAATAAAGCTGGGATGCATGCTATAATATGGATGCACCTTGAAAACATACATACATACACCAACGTACGGTTGGTGAATGGAACTGTTAATAAAAACCACGTATTTGGGGCTGGAGAAATGGCTCAGCAGTTAAGAGCACTGGCTGCTCTTCCAGAGGTCCTGAGTTCAATTCCCAGCAGCCACATGGTGGCTCACAACCATCTGTAATGAGATCTGGTGCCCTCTTCTGGCCCGCAGGTATACATACAGAGCACTCATACATAAAACAAATTAAAAAAAAAAAAAAAAAACACGTATTATACGAGTCCATTTATATCCTATGTGCTGAATACAACAATCTATAGAGACAGAAAGTAGATTAGTGATTGACAGAGTGAGGGGACATAAAGAATGGTGTCTTTTTTATTTCTTTTATTTATTTTTTATTTATTTATTTGTTTTTTTAGTTTATCGAGACAGAGTTTCTCTCAGTAGTTTTGGTGCCTGTCCTGGATCTCACTCTGTAGACCAGGCTGGCCTCAACTCACAGAGATCTGCCTGCCTCTGCCTCCCGCATGCTGGGATTAAAGGCGTGCACTACCACCACCAGGCTAGAAGAGTGATTTCTAATTCTTGCAAAGAATGATGTCTTGGAGTTGGGACTCTTCTGAGGTGATAGAAATGTCCTAGAAATTAAAAGAAATGGTGGTAGTCCTTGGTAGTCATTCAATCCTGTAAATACACAAAAGTCTACTGAAATATGCATTTCACCCGGTGGAGTCTATGGATTGAAACACAAGCTACTCCGAAGTTAATATACAGATGGAACCTTTGACTTTGTCTAATATTAAGCACCATGAAAACTTGAAGGCCATGAGGCTTTTTGCCCGGTCTGGAAAATTTTGTGCTAGAGCATTGGATTTGCATGTTGCTGCTGTAGCAAAATGTTTGTACAAAGGAGCTGAATGGTGACATTGAGAAATTATTCTGGGTGGTATGGACACAGTCTGAGTGGTTTGTGGGGGGAAAAAAAGCGAGGAACATGGGCTCAGTTATTCCGCTATGACTGGCCATTTATTTTTGCTGCTGAAAAAATGTTCCTCCTGTCCATTTCTTAGGGGCATGTTTGCTGAGGAACTTGTGTGTTTGAGGCTTTTTTTTTTTTTTTAATAAATAAGTCATCGTATTTGCACATGTCTTTAGTAGCCATTCTGAAAACGGAATGACTAGGAATACACCCAAACCAGTTCTCAGCTCCTGGGATGATTTTTTTTTTCCTTCAGCTATTTTTGGCACCTCCAATTAGCATGTGCAGCCTGACTGTCCTCTGGCAGGGGCAACCCCGGCTGGGTCTGTCAGCCGATCTGCTTTTTCTCCCAGCCACAAATCTCTCCTGCTTCCGAAGAGACAGTCATTCACTTCTGCCACACCGATGCAAGGTCTGGCGCTTCTGGGCAGAGTGGATGCCTCCCCCTCGTCCCTTGGAATTGATCTACACTGTCAAAAAGGGTTTTCCAAATGGTTTCTCTTTGTCACCTTGTACTGGCTTTTCTCCCCCCATTCTGGAAACGTGCGGTTTAATGTTGCGTTTCAAATCACTTTCAGCTGAGAAGTGTGTAATGGAATCAGGGCATCCCACGAATACCCTTAACAGAGTCAGAAATGCCTTTTGTGCGTGGTTCCGCCTTCCAAGGGGACCGGTGACAGTGGTGAAATTATATCTGGGCCCTGCTCGGTAATGGATTCCTTGTCCTTTTTCATTTAAGGGAGGCACGAAGGGTGGCTTCTGGATTTACTCTTATTAGAATCTAAATTGTGGTGATTGCCACCTCCTGAGAAGTGTCGACTTAAGCACTCCTAGGCACCTCGCTACCCCACTGGTGTCCGGCTTCCTTCCCAGAGAGCTGCAGTTTAGAACAGATAGGCACCTGAGAGTCCCCAAACCCCACCCCTTCCTTTCAAGACAAGGCTACCTAGGCTCCCAGTTAGACACTTAAGTGAACAAGATAAAGAAATTCTGCTCTCCAGGCCAAGGCTGTTCCCTTTCCAGCACACAGCCTCGTCACCACCTGTCACTCACACATACCTGAGTTCTCCCCCAAACCCTGAGTTCGTTACGATGGAAGAGGGCTTGACCGTTTGTCTCCAGCCTGTCATTTGATGGTTTGGTATCTGAATGCATTGTAACTTCCTAGGTAAACTGTCAGAATTTACAACCCAGCCAAGCCTCGTGGTGCAGGCCTATAATCCCAGCTACCCAGGAGGCTGAGGCAGAAGGATTGCAAAGACAATGACGGTTTGAGTTACAGAGTAAGTTCAAGGCCAGCCTGGGCAACTTAGCAGGACCCTATTTCAAAACACATAAGAAAATTAAAATGGGCTGGAGTGTGGCTTAGTAGTCAAAGCTCTTGCCTAACATATGTGAGGTCCTGGGTTCAATCCCCAGTGCCACCACTACCACAAGCACAACAGCAAAAAGATACAGGTGGGGTAGGAAGACTGCATATCGTAGAACCTTTCTCCAGCACAGCTACGTTGACACACGTTTAAGTACACACGTGGGTGGGTTCCAGACAGAGGGCTGGAGGACTGCTTAATGATTAGCCGTGGCAGTGAAATTCTGTCCCACCAGGATTCCTTCAGACCACAGCTCTCTGGCATGTGGCTTTGCTGTCCATCAACCCTCATGGTCAGAAGGAACCTAGGTATGACAAAGCAGTTTGGTTTGGATTGTCACCAGATATGAGCTGATCCTTGTCCTCTCTCTTGCTTGGAGGGTTCTAATGCCTCTTGCTCTGTGGAAAATGGACTCTTAGACACCATTACCTGCTTCTCGGACCCAACAACCCGGCCATTTTGGACTCCTTTCCCATCCCTGCTCTGTAGAGAAACAAATTCTAAGTTGGACAGACAGACAGACAGACAGACACACACACACACACACACACACACACACACACAAAGCCTTGTCTTGAAGCTGACAAGAAGTGTACTTTTTTTTTTTTTTTTTTGGTTTTTCGAGACAGGGTTTCTCTGTGTAGCTTTGCGCCTTTCCTGGAACTCACTTGGTAGCCCAGGCTGGCCTCGAACTCACAGAGATCCGCCTGGCTCTGCCTCCCGAGTGCTGGGATTAAAGGCGTGCGCCACCACCGCCCGGTTGAAGTGTACTTTTTAAGTGTTCCACGTCACACTTATTTGTGGAATCATTTGATTGTAAGCTGAGGGCCCGGACACTATATGACTTGAACTTGAGGGTCTAGAAGGTGACAATTTCTGGAACATGCTCTGCAAACAGGCACAACAGCAGCTCCTGGCCTTCTTCAGGCTTCAGAAAGCCCTTCAAAGGACCCCTGGATCTGCACCTCTCAACTTTCCCAGCCTCCTCTTCCTGTGAACTCTTCTTAACTTGCTAGGACTTCTTTTAATCTGCAGCTTTTATTCTTGCTGTCATTTATTAGGAGGTCGGCAACTGACCAGCACAACTTGTCAGTGAAGGTTAGATCAAACCTGATGGCACTCTGGGAGGCGAGGGGCTGCTATTCTTTTAGCATAGAGTCACCCTTCAATACCACTGGGATGGGTCCTGGGTCACCCCCCACACACAAGACATCCAAATCTGAGCGTGTTCAAGTCCCTTATGTGTAATCTTGTGCACATCCTCTGTGTACTTTCAATCCCTACACTATTTATAATATATAAATGGTATATAAACAGTTGCTGTGCTATATTGTTTAGGGAATAATGGCAAGAAGAAAGTCTATATGCAGGATAGACATAGTCCCCCCCACACACACACTGAAATATTTTTCATCCGCAGTTGACTGAATCTGTGGATATAGAACTTAGGGATACACTACAGGAGGCCAACTGTGTGTGTTGAGTTTTGCTAGCTCTGGAACAAGGGAAATCGCTTCTCAGAACTGAAAGTGTAATTTGCTGTTTGTGACCTCCCAGCAAGGATATCTCCTACTGCCTCCCCTCTCGGCCCTTAGTGGGAGAGGTACCTCACGGACGGGGGTGGGGGGGTGGGGGAGTGGGAGGTGAGGGTGGGGGGATGGGGGGTGTCGGGTGGGGGGTAGCAGGAAGTGAGTAGGAGGGTGGGTTTCTTTTGTTTTGCCTGATTAGCACTATCAAGGAAACTTCTCTGTGGCACTGGGTAAGACACACATGGACATGTGCTCCAGTGCCCTTAGATTCCCCAGAGAGGAGTTTGAATCAGAACAGGACAGGACCCCCCAGGCTTCGAGGCTATGACTGGAGGACCCCCTTAGCTGAGACTGAGAGCCAGCCGGAAGCAAATCATCAACAGTTAGTCTTTCAAGCTCTTTTTTTGTACTGTTTTATTTATTTATTTATTTATTTATTTATTTATTTATTTATTTATTTTAGCACAAGTTTCCAGTTCTGAACCCACTCTTGGGGAGGTCTCCTAAAACACAGTGATAGAATACAGACATTTCCAGGGTTGACCAGTTCATATTTTTAACAGCAAAATTTGGCTTCTAGCATCTCAATGAATGGCGCTTGACAAATACTTTCTCATTTGAGCCTAAATGCCAGGTGATTCGAGGTGGGCAGTTGGGCCACTGGACGGAACCTGTGGACTGATGCTTGTGGCACCCAGGTCCTAGAGCCTAGGTTTTGAAAGAGGAGTAACTATGAAGATGGACTTCAGTACACTTCAGTAATACGCCATCAAATCTGAGCAGAGACCTCCCTCTCTGACCTTACTAAAGGAACATGTCCCCCGTGACAGTCTAATATATAAAGGACAATTAGCCTGTAACCATACCTTTCTCCCGGCTCACTGAAATGGAATCATGTACTGTCAGGCTGCCAGAGGTCACTGTAATCATGACTTTATTCAGTAAATAAAGTCCTGCAGGTGAGAGGGAAGAACAGTCTTCCACTGGGTGATGCCCAGCCCGGCACCAGTGGTGGGTCTGCCAGCTGACACACAGAGTGCTGACCACTAGCCAAATGCGTCCTCCGAGGCCAGGAGCTCAGAACTAAAGGCTCCTGCCACTTTGTCGAGCAGGGGCTAGAGGGAAAGATGGAAGCCAGAAGAGTTTGGGAGTAGCAAAGTACTGAACTGGTACAGAGAAGTATCTCAGTGCCACTAAGCTCAGAGTATGGGGACTCAGGAGCAGGCCCTTGACCAGTGCTCAGAGACCACCGTGCAACTACTCAAGACACCAAGGCTGGGCAAAAAGAGCCTTCCAGGCCAAGCCTCCATAGGTGCCTGTGGCTGGTCCTGCAGGGTCACACGTGAGGCTTTAGCCTGGAATCAGACTCTCTCTATCTATAGGTGGAGAGATGTGTACTTAGTTCCGCTCTCACAAGACACAAGTCTACATAGCAACTCGCTTTTCTTGCTTACTTTGTCAGAGTTGCCTCTGGGTCGCAAAATATATACTTCATTCTTTAAAAAAAAATGGTTGTGTCCAAACCAATCCATTCACCAGTTCCTCTCAGGCCATTCAGGCTGTTTCCAGTCTTGGCCACAAGAGGTAACATCAATGCTTGAAGTCTTCTCTGTGTATCCTGTGCACAGTCTTTGGATTTTTTTTGGCTGTATTCCCCAAAGTGAGCTGGCTGAACCACTGAACGTGTAACTGTTAATTTTAATAGTTCTTCGATGTGTAATCATTTCCATTAATTATGAGAATGACTGTTCTCACCCCTTTGAGAATGACTAGAGAATACTGATTCCTACGTGTATTCCAGCGTGACTTGGACTTTAATAGGCGTTTTCCCAGCCTCTTGAGAACTCACTGTCTTTTTATGTGTTTATCCGATGTTTGAAATTGCTATTCTGTATGTTAACCGACCCACTTTCATTGGGGCTTATTTTGTCTTGCTTTTCTTTCCTTTTGCTGGCTTATCGAGTGTCTTCCGGGGTTTCTGTCACCCACTCTGAGGACAGACATCACAATCGCACTGACGTGAGCTGTAACAGCACGGACTATGAGCTCCCTACGAGAAATCGTAAAATCAAATGACTGTTTGAAATGAATGTCCCAAATCCCTTCCTTGTTCCCCTTGGACTAGCTAAAGATTTTTCACTCACAAACGTACTCAAAGGTGGGTGTTTTTCGTTCCAAACTCTTTCCTTGGAAGATTGAAGACACGGGACTTTCTAGAACCTGTTCTCTAAACTTGAAACGCCCTGTGGAGTAAGTCACCTGTACCCTTTCCTGTGGCTAGTGTTTGGGAGGGAAGGTATCTAAAAAAAACTATCCAGTTGACTCATAAGACCTTGATAACATACCTGGTCATTCAGCATGCTGTAAACAACACTCCCATCTACACTGCAGTGAAAACAGATTTCAGCTGCGTCTGTGAATAAAAGCCTGACCTTAACTTCGGGGAACGTGTTTAAGGACCCTTCCCTCCGTAGAGGGAATAGAAATCTCTAAAAATTTCTCACTTGTTTCCACCAAATGGAGTAGAGAAATGGAATATCACCTAAAATGTGACCAGTGCCATAACCACGGGTCCAGACCTGAGGCTCCAGAGGGGACATGAGAGGCCCCGTTCTCCGTGGCCCTCCTCACCACCTCAGCTCTTGTTCTGTTTTGATTTTTCCTTAAGGAAAGCACCCTGTAAAACAATGAAGAAGATAGAAAAAAATGAAGGGCCTGCGATGAGAGAACGTCGCTTTAATGCAGGCGTCCTCCGCTTTATCGGTGGTTGAAGCTGAGATTTGCAGGTCTTCCCACCCACTCTGTCCCTTTTGAAACACCCTCCCTCGGGCTAACCTAAGCCACTGGAGACCAGAACTCTGGCATATTAATCCCGAGATCAGAGGGATGCAAGAGAGAGAGAGAGAGAGAGAGAGAGAGAGAGAGAGAGAGAGAGAGAGAGAGAGAGAGAGAGATATCAAAGGGAAGCCACATAGCGCATCCGCATCCGTGTAGGAAGAGGCACCACAACTGGATGGTTGGCAGCCAAACACTTTATCTATGGGTGACTTTATCTAAAGGAAGAATGTGGTAGTTCAAGCAGAAGTGAGGAGGTTGTGTGTGTGTGTACATGGTGGAATTTGGATGTGATTGCCTACTCAAGGAAGTAATAGGTAGTAAGGCTTACTGTCGCACTGAGATGAGTGCAGATACTCGTGAGGAGTTTGGAATTTGCAAATGTCTACATAGGGAATAGCGGCTGGCCTTGCTACTTTCTGCCCCGTGAGAAGACAGCTCTGCCCCACCCCCACCCCCTGTCCTTCAGGTCACTTTTCAGTGATGATGTCCTTGTAGGCCTGTCATCTTGTAAAAACCACTGAGAAGATATATAGATTTTATACATTTTTATTATATTTTTATCTATTTGGTGTGCGTGCGTGCGTCTGTGTGTGTGTGTGTGTGTGAATGTGCATGCATGTGTGCACACCTGGGTAGAGCATGCCATAGCACACAGGAAGAGGTCAAAGGACAGCTTTCTCCAGTCAGCCCCGGGAATCGAGTTTGGATCATCAGGGTTGGAAGCAAGGCTCGTGTTTACCGGCTGGGGCCCTGTCACTGCTCAGGCCCTACTCCATTAGTAATGTTCTTCCGAAGAAAAAGGTTGGTTAGAACTCTGTGTCTAGATACATCCACCCAAGTCCACATCGCTGTCTGCTTACGTAGTTGCTCATCCCTTAGCAGACAGCTGTGCCCATCATCTGGCACGTGCCAGGCCCTGGGCATTAGAGACTCAGGGAAGGTGACGGAGCTCTGCCTGGAAAATATCCTCAGTGTGTTAGAGACATCGCTGAAACCAACAATTGCATTAGGGACTGGTGAGGGCTGTGGTACAGCTGGGCGTGGGACCTTGTTGGAGGGGGGTGGGGTCACAGAAAGGGCACCGGAGGTAGCCCAGGAGGACAGTGGGAGGCACTCTGAGTCGACTTAGAGAGGAGTAGGTGGGCCATGGGGAACTAGGGGAGGAACAAAGAGACTGAGGGAAAAGCTAGAAATAGAGGCAGGAACCAGATGGTGGGAGGAAGTGGAAATGCCAGGAAAGGGGAGGGGGGTGACGTGATGACAGGGAGGCTCTAAAGCCGCCTGGTGAGCCAGGTGTGGTGACGTGTGCCTGCAGCTCCAGCACTTGAGAGACCCAGGCAAGGAGATCGGAAGTTGGAAGTTTATGATCTTGCTGGGTGACACAGCAAGACCTTACACACACACACACACACACACACACACACACACACACGCCCACCATTTATCTGCGGCATGTTCCACCTTATCCTTGTGGAATCCAAAAAAATTAATATCAAAAAAGCGAAATAGAATAATGGTAGCAAAGTCTGGGAAGGGAAGATGGGGGAGGTGGAGGATGATGGGTAAAATCAGATAGGAGTCTACTCTGATGTTCTGTGACACACACAGCAGAATACGTATGCTTCAGGACGTTGCACATCCAAAATCACTAGTAGAAATACTTGTGAGTAGGCCTGGCATGGTGGGGCACACCCTTTAATTCCAGCACTGGGGAGGCAGAGGCAAGTGGATCTCTGTGAGTTCCTGTGAGGCTAGTCTGCATACTGAGTTCCAGGATAGTCAGGACTGCATAGAGAGACCCTGTCTCAAAAAAAAAAAAGAGAGAGCCATATGATTGTGAGTGTTCCCATCAGAAAGGAGGAATAGGTGTTAGAGCTAGTAAATCTTCCAATTAACCTGTAATCTCCACCTATTATTTATAGATATGGACTATCATATCCCATAAACGTACATATTTAATTTGTTAATTTATATAAAAAAAAAGCCCACTTGTACCCCTGGGTAAGAAATTGGTGTCTTAGGGTTTCAGTTGCTGTGCAGACACACCATGACCACAGCAACTTTTGTAAAGGAAAACATTGATTTGAGTGGCTTACAGCTTCAGAGGTTCAGTCTGTTGTCATCATGGTGGGACACATGGTGGTGTGTGGGCAGATAGATACCTGCTGGAGAAGGAGCTAAAAGTCCTACATCTTGATCCGTAGGCAACAGGAAGTGAAGTGTAACACTGAGCGTAGCTAAAACATAGGAGACCTCAAAGCCCACTCCACAGTGACACACTTCCTCCAACAAGACCACACCTACTCCAACAAGGCCACACCTATCCCAACAAGGCCACACCTCCTAATAGTGCCACTCCCTATGGGGGGACATTTTCCTTCAAACCACCACAGTTGGTAGCAGGAAACCCAGGGAGAGCTCTGAGTCATATACAGGGTCTGATGGAAACCCAGGCCAAGACAGAGTGGTAGAAATCAAGGAGAGAAGGACTCGTGTGCTACCGAGAGGAGAGGCCTGCAGGACAGGGCACCTTCTTGGACCTGTGGAGCAAGGGGGTCAGAACTGGGAAGTCTGGGTTCTACAGCTGGGTGAGAAGTAGGGCCAATCCCTGTGGCAGAGGATTCTGGAGGACAGATTTTGTGGGGGCTGAGAGAGGGTGGCGCAGGTCATCAGTTTGGAACGTTACTCAGTGTGCCGTCCCGTGAAGTATCCAAACGGATGCAGCTGTTAGCTGCTTCAAGATTGAAACACAGCAGAGATGTGTTGGCCACAAAGACAACCTGCAGCCTCAGTATGCATTGGTATTAATGCCATGTAATCATTCACAAACATCAAGGGTGCACACTGTCAGGACCATCTTCACGGCATGTAAACTGGATGTCTTCGTTAGGGCTACATTGCTGTGAAGAGACACCGTGACCACGGGAACTCTCATAAAGGAAAACATTTAATTTGCGGTGGCTTACAGTTTCAGGGGTTCAGTGAGTTAGAACCCCGCTATCAGAAGGACCCCACATTTGTTTTAAGGCCCTCATCTTGCCGTCTTGAAGTGTTCAATTCTCTCTATCTGTGCATGCATGTTTGTATGTACATATGCACATGTGTTCATGTAGAGACCAGAAGTCAATGCCTGGTGCCATCCTCAACCTCTTTCCATCTTTTCTGTTCCTTTATTTTTATTTCATGTATAGGGGTGTTTTACCTGCACCCATGTCTGTATAGCACGTGTTTGAAGTGCCTGAGGAGGCCGAAAGAGGGAGACTGATCTCTGGAACTGGAGCTGCAGACCTTTGAGAACCTCCATGTGGGTGCTAGGACTCAAACCTGAGTCTTCTAGAAGAGCAGCCAGTGCTCTTAACGGCTGAGCCACCTCTCCAGCCCCTCCATCTTAATTTTTGAGACAGGGTCTCTCGCTGAACCTGGAGCTCACCAGTCTGACTGACCAGTCAGGCGCCTAGGCTCTTCCTTGTCCCCACCTCCCCAGCTCTGAGATGACAGATTCACACTGCAGTGTGGGCTGCTTTACACGGATCCTGAGGACCAGACTCAGACCCTCCTACTTTCGTGGCAAGTGCTTTGCTAATCAAGCCATTTGCCCAGCCCCAAGTTTCCAAGTTTTAAACAAAGGGTCCTGTGATCATATTTTGTACTGGGCTCTGAAGTTATCAAGCCAGTTCTGCCTACAATTGCCTGATGTGTGGTGTGCCATCCTGGAATTATAACATTGGTGGAGTCAGGCATGATTGTTATAGAAACTTACAGGCTGGCGTGGAAGATAGCCAGGGTTATAAATGTGATATCTTTTGTAAAGAGATACATCGCAGGCCAAAAAGGACGTGAAAGAAGTCTCACCCAGCCTTAGGGCGAAGAGCAAGGAAAGGAGATTGCCTGTGGGGTAAGAGCTGTCCCTAGAGTCCGAGGAGAGATGTAAGGAAGAATCTAGAAAGAGGAGGTCCTAAAAGCCAAGGTTGGAATCGGATGCTACCAGTGGCTTCAGAACAATGGCATGTCCCGTAGAGATCTTATAGACTAGTGGTTCTCAACGTTCCTAACGCTGCAACCCTTTAATTCAGTCCCTGATGTGGTGATGACCCCTCAACCATAAAAATTATTTCGTTGCTACTTCATAACCATAATTTCGCTGCTGTTAGGAATCATAATGCAAATATGTGATATGCAGGATATCTGACATATGACCCCTGTGAAAGGGTCATTTGACCCACACCCCCAAGCGGGGGCGGGGGGTGGGGTGGGGGTGGGGTTGGGGTGTGTGCTCTCTAGTTCTTGAGTGGACAGTAGCTCTTGGGCAGATTTTTTTGGAATGTGTGAATTTTATGAGCCTTAAGACGGTAAAAGCGGCTTTTTCTAGACCCCAGGTTATAAACCTAGAAACTCTAGGCCAGAAGTGTCCAGCTCTTAACGTGCTTGTGAACCCTCTTGGGAATCTAATTACAGTGACAGTTCCGATAAGAAGCCTGGAGTAGCCGGGCAGTGGTGGCGCACGCCTTTGATCCCAACACTGGGGAGGCAGAGCCAGGCAGATCTCTGTGTGTTCGAGGCCAGCCTGGGCTACAGAATGAGTTACAGGAAAGGAGCAAAGCTACACAGAGAAACCCTGTCTCAAAAAAAAAAAAAGAAGAAGAAGAAGAAGAAGCCTGGAGTAGAACCTCGGACTCTGCATTTCCTTCACCCAAGTGAGGCCAGTGCTGCTGCACACTGATCCTTGGAGTTCCCAAGAGTCTAGCTTTGCACGGCCCAGTACGTTAGATTCTAGCCACCTCAGACTTCTTTAGGCTAGACAGCATTATAAATGATGTTCCCCGGCTGCAGGTTAGCCACAGATCGAATGCTCAGTATGCACATGGCACTGGGGGCAGCCCTGTTGGACTATGCAAAGAACGTTACTGTGCTCACAGAAGGTTCCACTGGACAAACTTTGGGTTCGAGGGAGAACTGTGGCGACATTCATTTATTCCTTCACCCATTTAATCCCTGAACATTTATTATATATGTAGAGTTGGATACTTGTTGCCAGGGCATTAAGGCGAGGGATCCAGAGATGGTATTAGTGAACCTGCTGGGGGGGTGGGGGTGGGAGAGGAGAGGACATCTTGCATGGCCTGTCGGTGGTTGTCACAGAGGCTTTCTGAATTTGTCGGCTGCTGATGCGTTTTTCCCATTTCAGGGCCATAATCGTCAGAAATGGAGAAATCATCCCCATGTCTTCGGAATTCACCCCCGAGACCGAGCGCCAGCGACTTCAGTACCTGGTAAGAGTCACGTGGGTCTGGCAGAGGGTAGTGGTGTTGGGGGTGGGGGGCGGTGTTGGAGCCATTTGAGAGGAACAGGTTGTTGTGACATGAAAGCAGCCCCACCACAGCCAAACGGCATATGGTATTAACTCCCCCCCACACACCTTCTGGATCGCACATCCCGGCTCTGCGTGTGACGACACACTCCACCTCCGTGAATTTATTATTGCGGCTGACTCTTCTCCCACCTGCAGCCAGCTGGTCTGCCTCTCCCGTCGGGTCAGCGTGCACAACACAGGGTCGTTCTGAAAAGTGCAGGACTCCTCCCTTGGCCTGCACCTCATCAGTTGAGCTCCTGCAGGTCGCGCCGTGGCTCACATCACCAGAAGGAGCCTCTTCCCATAGCAGCTGAGATCCCCGATGGCGTGGCACAAGTTCACACTCAAACAGGAAGGCTCGGGACCCTTGGGAACCATGCAGGTGTCAAAAAACCTGTTTCTACATTGACGATAAATTCTCCTGTAGACGATCCTCCTGGGGGTGAAATCGTAGGAGGGCTTAGGAGACCCACGCTCCCCTTAAAAATCGAAGTTTTATGGAAAGCAGAATGAAACTGTCTCCCTTGTCCTCAAACTCCAGAAAGAAGATGTTGGGCATAAAAGTAACTTGCCCCCCCCCTCCAAGTCCCAAGCTACTTTGGGGGCTAAAGTCTCTGAGCATTAGCACAGCGGGTAGGGATCTGTGGAGAAAAATGTTTTCCTGCCAGGATTTCCTTCAAGATAGTAAGACTCCAGTAGAGACCTTCAGCTCTGTGAACAGACTGGTCCAAGCTGCTCACAAAGGTCTTTCCTATGTGTCTCAGCAATGTAGATAGTTCGGGTGGGGGGTTATCCAACATTTCATTTTTATACTGTCTGTGTGTATGTGTGTGTGTGTGTGTGTGTGTGTGTGTGAGAGAGAGAGAGAGAGAGAGAGAGAGAGAGAGAGAGAGAGAGAGAGCGCGAGCGCACTCGTGTCAAAGGACAACTTGAGAGAGTCAGTTTTATCCTCTTATGTGGGTTCCAGAGATTGAGCTCAGGTCACCTAGCTTGGCAGCAAACGCCTCTACCTCTGTGCCATCGCTGGCAAGATTTGATTCCTTGATTGGTTTAGAAAGTAGCCCTGTGCCTTCACTCAATTCCCCAGGGAGCGTGTTGGGCTGTAACTCTACAACATCACCATTGCTAGTTACAAGGCGTGTGTGATAGCAGGAGTCCCAGACTAGCATAAAGTAAGAGCCTTGTCTTCTACCCAATTTGTGTTTGCTTTGGTTGGTTGGTTTAAGGGGTGGTCGAGACAGCCCAGTCCAGCCACAGACTTACAGTATCCCCTCTCCCCAACACCTTCCACTCTATTCATTGCTTATCTTGTTGTTATACCAAAACACACCAACAAAAAAGCAACTCGATGAAGCAATGATTCTGTCTTGACTCACAGTTCGGGTGTGTGCGGTGCATCCTGGTGAAGAAGTCACAGGGCCAAGGAGCTTGCGTCGGCTGGTCACATGATGTCCATAGTCAGGGAGCAGAGAGAGAGAGGTAATTGCCAGTGCTCCGGTCACTTTCTACATTTTATTTTGTCCGTCATTATAGGAAGGTCTTCCCGCCTCAGCCAACCTAATCTACAAAGACCTTCCAGACACACGCCCATTGGTTTGTCTACAAATGACTCTAAGTCCCATCAAATCGACAGAGTATCCATCTCAGCCTCTCTCCAAGCACTGGGACAGGAGATGTCAGCCCAATTCCTAATGCTGCTTTCCCGTGTTCGTGGTAGAATGTTCTGGAAGCAGCCAGTGGTGGAGCTCCGCTTTTTTCTTTTTCTCTTGGTTCTCTGGGAAAGTGTAGAAGATGCTTGACTCCAGTCCCAGTTCTCCTGTTCCCTAACTGGATAGCTTTGTGCAGGTCTCCTAACCTTTCTAGGCCTTGATTCGTCACCTGTGAAATGTAGCACTAGACAGGAGGGTCACCAAAGGCCTCTGGGAGACAAAGGTCATTCCCAGTCGAGTTTATAACAGCTGGCCTGTGTGGTTTTTCTCTGTCACCCAAGGCTAAAAATATGATCTCAGCATAGACCTGGTCACTTCCCACCTAAAGCTTTGAGCTGCCTTCCCTGGAGAGAATGCGGCCAGACTTGTTGGCCGACTCAGATCCCCACTGGCCTCTCAGACACCATTTCCCCGTCACTACCACCACCCATTCCCCCCATCTCCCCACTCCCACTCCCACCCCACTTCAGCCAGATCACTACCTTCTCTGTCAGCTCAAGGCACCACCGTCTCTCTGACCTACATCCCTTTGGAAATTTACTCTGTTTAGAGAGGGCTCTTCCTGTCTCTGCCAGAAGAATTCCTCCTTATCCTTTGAGATGCCAGCACAAAAGACACTGCTGGGAAGTGTCCTCTGATCCTCGTAGGGAGTCAACCCCCCCCACCAGTGCTGGTATCTACAGAGGTCTGTAGTGTGGCTTTCAGGGTATTATTGTTTTGTTGTTGTTGTTGTTTTTTCAAATCTCTAACTTCCTCTCCAGATTGAGTTCTGGAAGGCACGGCTCTTACCTCAGTCACCTCATTGCTGTGCTCAACCTAGTGGCTGACACAGAGCAGACTCTGAGTGGGTGTGGATGAGAGAATGCTGGGTCAGCAATAGTCAGTGCTCCCCACCCCCACCCCCACCCCCGCCCTCCTGTGCATAGGACAGCGGAGTACGAGGCGTTTGTGTCCTTTGCCTCCATTCTTAGCGGCTCTGACCTTCCACGTCCCCCACTGACATCCACTTCCCGCTGGAGGCGGTGGATGATAAAAAGTTCTTGTGCTTTTAAAATTTTAAGTAGTGTATTTTCTTTATCAGAAAATGAATATGGGGGCTCAGTTTTAAGGGAGGATAGGAATGGCTGAAGTTGTCTGGGGACAGTAGGGATAAGATGCATGTGGCTCTGCGTGACTTCCACAAGTCACATCATTGATTGCTAATCGTCAGTTGTGGGGATGGAAAACCTCAGAAGACCTTGTAGGGATTAAACAATGTGAGATGCACGTAGTTCCTCTGTGCTGTCCAGTCCTTACTTAGCTCTTGTTTGATGAAGTCGAGTCTTGCTCCTTCAGATTCGTCTTGGTCTGTCTGGGTTGTTAAAACAAAATGCCATCAAGTAGCTGGCTTACAAACAACAGAAATGTATTACTCACAGGCTGGAGGCTGTGAAGTCTGGGATAAAGACCCTGGAAGTTTCAGTGTTTGCTGAAGGCTCTCATCTGGCTTCATAGATAGGCTTTTTTTTTTTTTCAACCTCATGTGACAAGGATGTTCTTGGAAGCCTTTTTGCTCCATCCTTAAGCTATAATCACGCCCACATATGGCCTTACCTCCCAGATACCACATAGAGATTTGCCTCTAACATATGAAATCTGAAGGTGTATAAAAATTCATTCTAAAGCAAAGTCCTGCCAGCCTGAGATCCATTTTGTCCTGCTTACTTGGCACTCACTTCTGATGTTGCTAAGATGAAGGGGTATTTTGGAGTCTGTCTTGACCAATCAGTATGGATGCTATTAGTCCACAAATTGGGGCTTTATGGTCAATTTCTAAAAGATGAGGACACCATCTTCTTATTCCCTACTCCCACAGCAGATAGGCATGAGGGGTGGACACCATCAGAATCTAAGCCACCCTGGCTGCCCAGCCTCTTATTTCTTCAGGTTTAGGAAGATATGCTCTGAAATGACCTTCTCTGCCCGTAATAATCATACAGTGTGACTGTTTGTAGTGAAGCATTTTAGGTTAAATTATTCGTAATGTAACATGTGAAATCTTTATAACAAAATATGTGTTAGAATTAGGAGGTCGTTAGCGTAAAGTTTTGAAAATAGTATCAAGTATGTGAGGAAAATGGCCAGAGTGTGGAGTGGACTGCCTTCAGCCCCGGTCCTGTAAATGACCTGTGCGACCTCAGTTCTCGCTCATAACTTGTTCAGAAATGGGAATGAAAAGCAACCCCTTGGCAGTATAAAACATAGACGTTCTTCTTCAGTTTACAACGCGGCTTTGGCCACTTATAAACTCATCCCAGTTAAATATACCTAAGTCAAAATGCAGCCAATATATCTCATTTCCCAAACATTATAGTTAATCCTCGCCCAGTTTCAACATACCCAGCACATGTATACTGCCTTACGGTATGGGGACATTATCCAACAAGCCGAGTGAGGTGGCACACATCTGTAATCCCAGCACTCAGGAGGCAGAGACAGGAGAATCACTGTCAGATCAAGGCTAGTGTGGGCTACAGAGTCAGACTCTGTCTCAAAATCAATGGATAAACACAAATACGTCACCAGCAGTCTGATTTGTAATATAGTAAAGTGCTGGCTAGCTCATTTATTTTATTGCATGATCTACTAAAAGTAAAAGTGAGTATACTTTATGCTATCATGGAGTCAAAAAAAAAAATCATTCAATCCAACCATTGTCAGCCAGGAACCATCTGTGCGTGAACCATCTTACGGTTTTAAGTCCATTCCCCTGATCTAATTATGAATGGTTGGTGCAACGGTAGTTGGAGCATCCTTTCCCTCCCATGACCTCACCCGATGATGGAAAATCAAGCATCTTCTTCATTCTCAGAACAAATCGAATTTCATGTTCCTGTTGTGTGAAGAAACATTTATGATGGACTCATCAGGACATCTAGGCCCTTAGCTGGGTCGCCGACTGCAATCCCAAGGCTCTCTCTGGCTTGGAGAAATGGATAATGAGCTCCGGGCGAGTAGGGAGGGTGGGCAGGGCTGTTTGTGATCTGCCGTGGAGAGGGTTGTCTTGGGTATGGACAGTCTGGATGCTTAGGGATCACGGAGCTGGAGGCAGATTGTAGAATGATGAATGTGGCAGTCGTGAATTTTGTTTGGTCTTGCGTCCTGACCTCAGGGCCTCTTCACACGGCCCTTGGGTAACATGAACTTTGTTTCCGAGGCTCTCTGACAGGGGTGACTAATAGAGCAGGATTGTGGGTTTGGTGTGCTCACACAGAAAGTGGCAGGTGTGTGCATGATGAAGGGATCAGGGGCCCTGTTTTCTTACCCCAGCAGCCAGGGAGACCCGAGGAGCCTACAGGTATGAATAAGCCTGGTTCCTCTCTAACTGGTTTGGAGGGGGATTTTGCGTGTTGGTAGGTTGGTTTTTCATGGATTGAAATAAATGCTCAAGGGAGTCCATGAAGCTAACCGTGTTCTGAGGGAGTCAAAGTACAGCTCAGCGAGAAGGGGGTCTGCCTACTGGATATCTCTCAGCAGAACTGAGTGCTTCGTGGCTGTGGTCTCCAGGAAATCACCCCACCTTTGCTTCAAGTGGCAGCTAGAAATGAATCACCCTCGGGGGACCTCAGGAGCCCTGAGGTATGAGAGAGGAGGCTCCCCCTTGCTTCTGCCTGGACATCTTTATAAACTTCTGGTTTGATTACATTAAGATAATGCTGGTATCATCAAACCTTCCGATAATACGCTCTGTCCTTGCAGAGCTACCCATGTCTGCAGCTGGTTTTAATCAAGGACAGTGTGCAGACAGGAGGAAAGTGGGCTTCAGATACATTTTTTTGAGACACGAAAATGCGGCATTATCTGAAGTGACTGTTGGGGGTATCTTGGAACCGCCCCAGCCCTGCTCCAGCCTGGTCCCATTTGTCTGCCGTCTCTCTGGTGCTGGGCTTGGGAAGGGTTCCAGAGAAGAATGTCGTGCCTCTGAGCTCACTGAGATTTTTCATGCTCAAGAGCTATTTTCATAAAAATATTCCTTAAGGCTGAACCTGCTTTTAAGCCGGGGGTGGGGGAGGGGGGGTTGGTTTCTACTGCAGTGGTTCTCAACCTGTGGGTCACAACCCTTTGGCAGTTGAACAACCTGAACAACCCTTCCACAGGGTCGCATATCAGATATCCTGCATATCAGATATTTACATTACGAATCATAACAGTGGCAAAACCACAGTCATGAAGTCGCAGCGAAAATAATGTTATGGCTGGGGGTCAGCACAACATGAGGAAGCGTATTAAAGGGTCACAGTGTTAGGAAGGTTGAGAAACGCTAATCTAATGGGAAGTTCAAGTGTGCTTCCGAGTGAAATGGCAGGCGCCCCACTCCACCTTGACAGCAGTGATTCGACCTATTAACCTTGGGTTGTGGTAGGTGGTGGTGATGGTGGGTGGTGGGGGGGGGTGGTAGTGGTGGTGGTCGGTGGTGGTGATGGTGATGGTGGGTGGTGGTGGGGGGGGGGTGGTGATGGTGGGTGGTAGGTGATGGTGATGGTGGGTGGTGGTGGAGGTGGTGGGTGGTGGTGGTGGGTGGTGGTGGAGGTGGTGGGGGGTGGGGGGTGGGGGGTTGGGGGGGTGGTGGTGGTGGTGGTGGTACAAAGTCTGCCGTCTGATTGTGCCATGGCAGAGTGTATGGATTTGGGGGGGAGGACACCACTCTGATCCCAGTGTCCATGACACTTTTAACTTTGTCTCATAAAATTGCATGTAAGTTTCGAATTTTCTCATTAAACAGTGGCAGGCTGAAAACCGCTGCAGCCTGTTTCTCTGTTTCCTGTAGGCTCCAGGGACTATGTGGAAGCGTTATTGTGACCCTGTCTTGAAATCCACACATGCCAAGGAGAATTTTATCAGTTCTCAATCCAATAATAACTTACATACACGAACTCCGTTCTTGTCACTTGGAGATGGACATGCGGTCACACCTGTGCCACAGCAGAAGAGTATCAGGGTACAGTCCTCATCGTCCCTCTAGTTTGAGACCTTTGTTATTTTTCCACTGCACATGTCAGACTAGTGAACCCTTGAGCTTCCAGAGGCTTCCCCTGTCTCCATCATCTCCCTGTGTCATAGATGCTGGTGTTAAGTGTGTGTGTGTGTGTGTGTGTGTGTGTGTGTGTGTGTGTGTTCTGGGACTTCAGGAGCAGGTCTTCATACTTGTGTGCAAAGTGCTTTTTGTTGTTGTTTATTTTTTAACCCACTGAATCAACTCCCCAGCCCCATTTTGAGATCTTTGCTTTTTAAAACAGGGTCTCACTGTACAATCCTGACTGCCTGGAACTCACTATGTAGACGAGGCTAGCCTTGTCTCACAAGAGATCTGTCTGCCTCTGCCTCCCCAGAGCTGAGAGTAAAGATGTGTGCCCATCACGCCTGGCCACTTGGAGATTTTTAAGGGCAAATGATGGCTAAGAATTCCTCACGGAAGAACCTAATGCATGTATATTAAATGTGAAATCAACCATTTCCCATCTTTCCCTCTCTCCCCTCCTCCACTCTCCAACCAAAATAATGAAGTGGGCAGCCTTTGCTGCAGAAGAGCCTTCCCATCCAGCTATAGCGTGACTGTCCGTGATTGCCAGTGGCCTGACTTACATTCATTTCATTTCATTTCTGACCTTTGATTTTCTATCATGATAAACCGTCCTGAATTGTACTGCATCCTTCTCATGTAATCTGATGAGAACTTTCCCTTCTAAGGGCAAGAAAAAAGAGAGCTCACTCAACTGTGGTTTTTTTTTTTTTTTTTTTTTTTTTTGGTTGTTTTTGTTTTGTTTTGTTTTTGATTTTTGGTTTTTTGTTTCATTTTGGTTTTATTTCTTTGTTATCTGGAAACAAATGATTTCAGGGAAATTCTGCCTTTCAAATTTTGAGAGGTCTGGATCTATTTCTTAATCTCAAAGCCATAGTTGGACTCAGGAGAGTGCTGCCTGTGGTAGAATCCACCATCTTATTTGATACCCATGTATCTTGACTCCCTGTATCCTGCTGATGGGAATAGAAACTGAAGGCCCTCTTTAAGGAGGGTTTGGCAGCCACTCCTGAAGCAGAGCATGCCGTGGCCCAGCAGCTGCATTCTTAGGTACTTACCTCAGAGAGATGTGTGCAGATGTTCACGGAAACTCTAGACTGTGCATAGGGTGTTGTTTGTCATAGTCCAAACTGGTACCTGTCCAGCTGCCCACAGAAAAGGGAATGAGTGTGTAAATCATGGCTCCATCCCAGCCTGAAATGCTTTATGGTGCTGAGAATGGAAAAAATTATGGCTGTATACAACATGATGGATCTCAAAAATGTTTCTGTGCCCCACCCCACCCCCAGTGCTCGGGACTGAACCTAGGGCCTAGTAAGCATAGTAAGACCTCCTCTACCAACCTATGATCTTGGACTTAATTTGTGACTAAGGGAACTACAAGAAAGTACAAAAATGGGGTTTGGGAGATGCCTTAGTGAGTAACAGCACTTGCTGAGTCAAACTTGAGGATCTGAGTTCAAATCCCCAGAACCCACAAAAAAAGCCAGGTGTGATCACATGTGCACCTGCAACCCCAGAACTGTGGGGAAGGGAAGCAGGATTGTTGGCATCTGGCGAATGCCAGCCTGGCTCTAGGTTTAGTGCCAACCCCTCCTGCCAGTGAGGTCTCGTCTCTGAAGGTCACAGGAGGGGCGCCAAGTGTTTGAGCTCAAGAGTAGTACAAACAGGGCACGTCTCATTTTTATTACTAAAGCAAGCAAAACATGAAGCGATGTGTACAGTCAGCTCAGACAAATGCAAGGACAGTGAGGGAATGCCCCAGGTGTTGTGTCTTACGAACGTCATCTTTGGTCGTGAGAAAAGAACCAAGTACATTCCTCCCAGGCCTTTGCCTTTCCCACAGAGAACATGTGGGCACGGCAGGGCGTTCCCTTCGAGTCCTTGCTTTCACGTGCATTCGCTTATAGTTGATGCAGTGCTTTCTAGAAAGCCCCCTTGTGGGAAAAGCGTTCCGCACTCTTGCCCAGCCATAGTTCCCAGTAGGTCCACAGCTTTCTGACACAGCTCCCACAGATCAGCGAGAGACCCTATCTCAGAGGAATAAAGAGAAAAATGATAATAGAATAGGTTATTGTCCTCTGGCTCCATACATGTACACACAGGCACATGCCTACACACATGCACGTGCTCATGCATGCATGCATGCACACACATGCACACAGGGCATACAAACGTAAGTTCAAAAAATGGCCAAAGTCAGTCTAGAAGTTGGAACAGTATACTTCCCTCTGGGGTAGCCACGGGGGTTATGTGGAATTGGACTTATAGAGGAAGGGGCCCCTAAGGGGCTGAGAATGTTCCTTTTTAAGTGCTAGCTACATAGGTGTGTTGTTTGTGAAAACTTATCACCCTGTGAATATATGATATAAACCCGTTACACTGTATATTACACTTCACTGGAGTGCTTTAGGTAACTGTGTCTTTTATTCAGCTGCACCGTATGTTTTTGTAGGAAGAGCTTTTCGACATCCCCGAGGAAGCCTGTCACCTCTTTGCCCTGCACCATGCGCTCTTAGGAGCGCCTCTCAGGCTCCTCCAAACATAGAGCTGTTCTCGACCTTTGTGCATATGTGGCCTCCACAGCTCTTCAGCACCTTGCAGAGTCTCTCTGGCCATCTCCTTTCCCCACCATTGAAATCCCATTGTCTCCCCTTAGTCTCGGGCTGTGATGGCCGGTTCACTGGTCAAAGCCTTCTCCTGCCTCTCCCCCCACATTGTGAGCTCTACGCAGCAGGACCTCTGTGCCTAGGTTTTGAATATGTGACTTGTGAAGGAGTGCATGTGATTCATCTTATGCCAATTTCTTTGTCTAACTACCTCGCCCCAAACCTGACACAGTATCCTTTTTGCCTGGCACCACTCACTAGTCAGTTGACACAGAGTAGCAAAAGAGATGTCATTGCCCAGCAGAAGGAAAGGGAGAAAGTACATTGTATTTCTAGCAAGCAGTTTCCAGTAGCCTCAAGATCCACTGTCTGTCCCCTGGAAGCTTAGTGTTCGGTACTTAGCCTTTGGATATAACCTGGCTGGCTCTCCTTGGGATCTGGGTTGCCTGTTCTGGCTCTATTTCTCCTCCCCTGCCAAAGTTCTCAGAGGTCTGCTCAGCCGGTAAAGGCATCTCTCAGCACCGTGTGCTGGAGTGAGACAGACACATGTGGATGCTGCATGGATGTTCCTAGCTTGCATATATGTAGATAACATCATCGAAGAGAAAGATATAAAATATATTCAGCATATCTGATAAATATGGAATGATTAGGGAAACGTCCAGAGGTTTTTGTTTGTGAGTGAACATGGGTCCTATATACTTGATCCCACCTTGGATTTGATCCACATTTTTGTTTTGTATTGTTTTGTTTGTTTGTTTGAGACAGGGTTTCTTTGTATAGCCTTGGCTGTCCTGGAACTCATTATGTATGTAGACCAGGCTGGCCTCAAAGTCACAGAGATTCATCTGCCTCTGCCTCTCAAGTGCTGGGATTAAAGGCGTGTGCACCACAGCCCAGCCTTAGTCCACATTTTTAGCCAGTTAGCATCTCTATGAAATGTGCCTTGGGGAAAAAAAAAACTGTAGTAATTTATACATAGTTATGAACTGCCCAGGTATGGGAAGTGGAGTAAACCGCGCCAAAATTATTCATGATTCTTACAACTTAAGAGCCAGGAAGTCATTAAGTTTTATTGCTTGAAGGAATCTAACAAACTCTCCCCACATTTTGCAGATTTTAAATGTTGGACCTTGCTGCTTCAAGTGAAATTGAGGTTTAAAAAAAAAAATCACTTGTGGAGCACCAGACTTAAAAAATGCTAGTGTAAGCCATCCTTCCGTCAAACCGGGCCAGGACAAGTGAAGCCATTCCGAACAGTCATGACCCTTGGGTGCTGGACCATCTGGAGGAAGTTTCCACATTCCCAGCTTGCTTGGCCACTCTGCATTTGCCAACCCTGCTGACTTCTCAGGAATTCACAGGCTTCCCCCATCCCCTCATGGGAACCAGGCCTCTCCCAGTGACTTTAACAAAATCATTATAACAAGGCTCAGTGAAGCCCTTCCCGTCAATTTAAGAACCTCACTTAAACCCTGGGTTCTCCTAAAAAGTCACAATTTTTTAGAGACTCTTTTTAATGAAAGCAATCTGGGCAAAGGATTATGGGTCAGGGATAGAACACTTACCCATCATACCTAGAAAAAAAAAGGAATGTGTGTCCGGTGGTAGAAATACTTAGCAATATAGAAATTAAAAAGAAATTCTCAGATAACCTTTTGTTTTGTTTTATTTTGTTTTGTTTTCAAGACAGGGTTTCTCTATGTAGACCAGGCTGTCCTCAACTCACAGAGATCTGCCTGCCTCTGCCTCTGCCTCTGCCTCTGCAAGTGCTGGGATTAAAAATGTGCACCACCACCACTCATTCAGATAACTTTGATGACTCTGGACATATATACTTATATACATATATACTTATGCATAATGCTATTAGACCTCTGTTAGTTTTTGTCAGCTTGACACAGACTAGGGTCACCTAGGAAGAGGGAGCCCTACTAAGGAACTGCAGCCACCAGAATGGACTGATACCTTGTCTGTGGGGCATTGTCTTGGTTAATGACTGATGTGGGAGGCCCAGTCCACGGTGGGTAGTGCCATCTGGGGCAGATAGTCCTGGGATGTATAAGAAAGCAAGCTGAGCAAGCCCCTCAGTGGTCCTCCATGGTTTCTTCTTTTTTTGTTTGGTTTGGTTTGGTTTTTAGAGACAGGGTTTCTCTGTGTAGTCCTGGCTATCCTGGAACTCACTCTGTAGACCAGGCTGGCTTTGAACTCACAGAGATCCACCTGCCTCTGCCTCCTGAGTGCTGGGATTAAGTGTGCACCACCACTGCCCGGCCCTCCATGGTTTCTGCTTGAGTTCCTCCCCAGCTACCCTCAAGGACAGACTATGGAAATGGAAGCCAAGTAAACCCTCTCCCATCCAAGTTGGCTTTGGTCAGGAAGCAAATTAAGGCAAAACCTAGATATAAAGTTTCATGGTAGTTATAAGAAATGATAACAACTAACAAGCGGAAATCTCTTTCCCGAAACCCGACGAGTTAATTATTTTTTACACGTTCTGGGTTTTCTGTGTCACTCACCACCTCCTTTGTCCTTAAGCAGCCACGTTTGCTGTGTTCTTTGAGCTGCACTGGCGTAGCACCATGAACTCCAGATGGTCTGCTCAGTGCAACTTAAGTGAGTGTGCAAAGATCCGTTTAGGAGGGGTTAACGACTGTGGGGCAAGTGGTGACTTTACAGAGCAGTGAGTAGTCAAGAGATGCCATGGGTAGAGATGGACAGCTTACAACTCCATAGCACACATAGTTGTGACAGAAAAAGTCACCATGCCATGGGTGCTGTGGCAATTACCCAAAGAGACAGAATAATCACCACAGAGACAGAGAAATCCAAGGGTGTGGCAACAATATCAGTGTGGGACTACATATAATATCTCCAAGGTGCTTTCCCACACGCATTTTAATATGTGTGAAGTTGGAATAGTCTGCAGATGTGGCCATGTTCAAGCATAAATGCATAGACGTATATAAAGAAGGGACCATTTCTTCTGGTGTCCCTTTAGGAGGCTCATGGTAAGGTCCCTATAATGAAAGATAGATTGACAAGAGATAAAAGAGAAATTTATCTAATATAGGTGTTGTTTGACACATAAGGTATGTCCCATAGAGATGCATTATGTTATAAGAAAATCAGGATTCAAAGAAACATGTGAAGGTGTATATTTATGCTCAGGTCTGATTAAAAAGTGGACATTTGGGGCTGGAAAGAGGGCTCAGTGTTTATAAGCACTTGCTGCGCTTGCAGAGGGTCCAGGTTTGGTACCCATCATCTACACTGAGCATCTCACAGCTGCCTGTCACTTCAGCTCTTTCCCACACCCTCCTCCAGCCTCTTTGAACACCAGGCACATGTGCGGTGTGTGTACGTACGGGCACCGTCACACACACATAAAATAAATTTAAAAAAAAATATTATTTAAAAGAGCAGGCAGCCATGGGAGATATGGGATTTGATGGTGGGGTCATCTTCTCATAGGAGTACACCAGGAAAAACGTAACAAGACTTTTAAAAAACAATTTAAAGATTATTTATGTGTTTTATTTTGAGTGTGTGAAAGTGCAAGCGTGTGTTGGGGTCAGAGGTCAGGGCTCTCCTGCCACCTTGTAGGATCCAGGGATTGAACTCAGGTTGTTGGGCCTCTGCCCGTTGATCCGTCTCACTAGCTTGAAAGATTTGTTTATTTACCTTCTGCAATGGTACCTCCCTTCAGAAGTAAAGATGTTCCTTCGTGGTAGATTGAAGTGTGATCCAAATTAGTCTTAACAATAAAAACTGTGAGTCAGATATCAGGGTGAAAGCTGAAAGATCAGAGAAGTAGAGCAGCAGCCACCAGAGACTTCTTACCTCTACGGATCCTCAGACCGAAAGGGGGTGCCGAGATCCTGTCTCCAACTGCCTTATATTCCTGTCTCCACCTCCTGAGTGCTGGGATTAAAGGTGTGAGCCTCCCAAGTGCTGAGATTAAAGGTGTGAGCCACCACCACCTGGCCTCTGCAGTTAACATGTGTCTAGCTCCATCCTCTGATCTCCAGGCAAGCTTTATTTATCAGAACACAAACAAAATATCATTCAGCAGTAGGTATAGGAGGGTGCCTCTGGAATGGAAATCTCATGACCTGCTATAGGGGAAAAGGGCCAAGGGAGAGCAGAAGAGAGTTTGTGTGCCTTCCATCTTCTGAGCACGCTATATTCTAGGTTTACGTGCCTGACTCGGTCATACCACCTCGCAGGGTGATTAACAAGCGTCTTGGGAAAAACTCCTTCCGATGAAGGAACCATTCATCCATCTTCTTTGGATCCAACTGGTTCTGTGGAAGGAACGGGCTGGGCAGCCATCAGACTTGGCTAGCCATATTCCTGGAGTGGGAGTCAGCCGGCTGTAGACAGTTGCTGAGCTTTGAGGTGTGTGGTATGCTGTGGTTGTTTAAGAAATGAAGTGTCAGTGATGCTCTGATGAGACACGGGACATGGTGAAAACCGTGATCACCTTGACTCTGAATTGAAACACAGCGAGAGCTGTGGTAGGCTTAATGTGAAAAATTCTGGGGGAGTTTTAAGCCGTACACAGATGGTCCTCCGTTGATTGATAGTTAGGTTTCCAACTTCCCATCCTCAGGACAGTGTGAAAGGGAAGCACAGCTAACAGAACCCATACTTCAAATTCTAAATTCCGTTTTGTTTTGTGTTTGTCTTATTTTGAGATAGAGAACCACTCTGTAGTTCAAGCTAGCCTGGAAACTGTGATTCCCCCTGTCTCAGCCTCATGTGCTAGGATTACAGGCACGGACCACAGCCAGCTGAATTTTGAATTTCTATCTTTGTCGAGGCTAGAGATGTGCAATAATGCTCTCTCATAATGCTGGGCAGCGCCAGCAACAACACGCCCTAACTTCCTGTCAGCCATGAAGTCACTGGGCTTGTCAATGGAGACGCCACGGTGGACTGTGTTACTCTGCTACTGTGTTAGCACTGTTAGACACACTTCAGCTTCACAGTGGGTGTACCAGGGTCGTAACCATATCTAGAGTATCTGAACTTTACATATATATCCCATACTGTGTGCGGACCAGGCTGGGAAGACACCTCTGTGAGTAAGCGCTCTTGCTCTGCAAGCATTCAGACCTGAGTTCATGTCCTCAGTACCCTTGTGAAAAGCCAGGCATGACTACACCCGTTTGTAGGCCCAACAATGGTTGGTGGAGATGGGTGGATCCCCAGAGTTCCCTATCCAGCCAGTCTCAGTGAAGCCTTGCCCAGTGAAGAGACCCTGTTTCAAGGCAGTAAGGGAAGACATTGCACATGCTGCCTGATCTCTGCATGAGCAAGCATAGGCATGTTCCCCTGCATGCTTATGTGCATGCACCACGTGCAAGCACCACACACAAGTGATAGAAACATAGCCAAACTGATAGACCGTGGAAAACTTGCCTTAAAGGAACTCCTCCAAAAAGAGTAAAATAAACTTTTGAAGCGGTTAAAGAGCATCATATACAATTTAGGTGGCAACCCTAGTTTTCTCTCTGAGAGGTGGAAGAGTGGTGTCACATCTAACCCAGAGGCATCTATGTCAACAAGCCATCTGGTACAGCCTCCCAGGTAAATGAATACTGGCAAAAATGGGCACAGGACTGCCTGGCGAAAGCATCATTGGAGGGCCTACTCACCCTTCTGTGAGGAAACAAAGTGCCTGGACCTCTCTGTGCATCGCCCTTGTAGAAGGGAGGAGATTTTTACCTCCTTGTCCATTGCTGGGTTCATAGCTAATAACCCGGCCGCAAAAGATAAGATAAAAGCCTAAAAGTGATTTAATATAAATTGCATTTGATGCCGGATTCTTTCAAGGCAACGAGCGGAAGAAAAACGGTAACGTTTGTGGCTTGTTGTGTGTCAGTGTGCTTGCAGAATGAAATGAGGAAGGGAAGGAAGGAAGGAAGGAAGGAAGGAAGGAAGAAAGGAAGAAAGAAAGAAAGAAAGAAAAGGGTGAATGCAACAAGTCCAGCTTATTCATAGTGTTTCTGGTACCAGTGTGTAGGTATCACGACTTCTCTGGGACGAGCTCCCCCTGTCCCTGCCCTCTTCTTTCTCTCCCCACCCCTATCCTGTATTACCAGGCTGATCTCCACCTCCCGCCTCAGCCTCCGGAGTAGCTGAGACTGTAAGTGTACATACACCACAGTGTCAGCTTGGAGTGAGGGTCTTCCAGCCTGCTTTCGGAAGGAAGTCGGCTAAGTTCTGTGGCTTCAGGGGAAGAGGACCCGGAGCAGCTCTTCCAGTCTCTATGAACCGAGTGCTACCCGCACTTCCCACCACTTTCATACATACCTGAAGGACAACTTCAAAGGAGAAAGATGTTTTCTTTTGACTCAGAGTTCGGAAGATTCAGGGCACAGGTTGCTCAGGCCGTTGCTCTGGAGTCTGTGTGAGGTGGAACGTCACTGTACAGAAGAAGGCTGCTCATCTCATAGCAGCCAGGAAGCAAACAGATCAGAAGGTACCAGATCCCAGTCACTTCCTAAAGGGCACTCCGTTAGTGGTGATAGAACTTGCTTCCAATAGGCTCCCCCTCTGTTTTTAAATTTAAAAAAAAAAATTTTTTTTTGAGTTTTTAGAGACAGTCAGATGTGTAGGCCAGGCTAGCCCTCAACCTCAATCTTCTGAGAACTTGGATGACAGGCCTGTGCTACCAAATCTGGCAGGTCCCGCCTCCCAGTGGTGCTACAGGCTGGTGACCAAGTCTTCAGTCCTGGGCCTTTATGGGACACTTTCAGATCATAGCCGCCCACGACAGTTTCCTCGGAACCCAAGCTGCCATTTTTGAGATATGGACCCTGAACCCCATCACCCTCTCCGTGACTGAATTGGCGAAAGCGTGTGACCTGAAAATATGCTTTGGATTCAGCATATTTTTGTGAATATGTTTGTTGTCCATGCACCTCTGTGTCCAGTATCTGTATGTACAGTATTGTGACAGAGGACCCCTGACTGGGTAATTTGTGAAGAACAGAAATGTTTTGCTCCCGACCCTGGACAGTCTAAGATCAAAGTGCCAACATCTGATGAGGTTTTCCCTGCATCCTCACATGGTAGAAAGCAGGAGAGAGGGAAGACAAATTCACACCCAACTGATCATGGCTGCAGAACATTAATGACCTAACTACCTCCAGAAGCATGTACTGAGAAGTGTTGTCAACATATGAATTGGAGGAGACACATCCAGACCATAGTACACACTCATTTACATGAACATACATATATCATACATAGCAGTCTGTGCATATGTTATAACACACATAAGCCTCTACACTCATGCATATAACTGTTTCTTTTTATTTTTATTAAACTTTCTTCTTATTTATTCCTTGTGTCTTTCACATCATGCATCTCCCATCCCTTCATATCTACCTTCTATCCTTGCAACCTCCCCTCCAAAATAAAATAAAATTTAGGAGGGAAAAAAATCTTGTCACAGAAGCTGTGGTGTGACACAGTGAGTCACGCAGTAAACCCTTTTGTCCACATATCTTTACTTGCAAGTGTCATTGCAAAGAGTCATTGGTCTGGTCCGAGGCCTCTGGTTTCTGCTACACTACTGATGCTGGACCCTCAGTGGGACTCCTCTTGAATATCCTGCTGTTGCCCTGTGTTGTGGCGATGCTGCAACTTTGGATCTGTACGACCAGCCCCTTCACGTGCTCCCATAGATCATAGATGGGGTGGATATTGGGGTGGGCCAACTCATACCCCTGGTTCAGGGCCCAGGTAGTTGCAGGGTTGGTCAGCCCACCAGCTTTCCTCCATCCTCACCACCAGGGTGAGCTTTCCAGCATTGCCTTGCCTACTTCACCCCCTAGCACAAGGTTCACCCCTATGAGCAAGGGGTGGGGCTGATTCTCCTACTTTCAGACCCTCAGGGTTGGCTCTCCCACACCTGGACCATCAGGGCCAGCTCTACTGTGCTGCCCAGGGGAGGTGCAGGGGCCATTTTCCCGAGTGCTGCAGCTGGTGAGGGCCAGGGACAGCTCTCCTGCTCATGTGACCTCAGAGCCAGCTCTCCCACCTGCAGTAGGCAGCATGGGGCCGGGAGAAGAGGCATCTCCCCTCCCCCAAGCCCCCCCCCACCATATGGCAGATGAGGGGCGGGGCAAGAGCTCCCATTCTCCGGGCAGTTCACCTGCACCCCAGTCAATAGGGTCAGCTCTGCTGTGCTGCCCAGTTGAGGTGCAGGGCCCACTTTCCCGAGTGCTGAAGCTGGGAAGGGGTATGCCTGTTTCTTAATAACATGCTTTTAACAGTTAAATCAAGCATGTTGTTGCACCTATGAATTTATAATAGTTTGCTTCTTATTAAATGATTTTATTTTTTGTCATTTTAGGTTTTGTTTGTTTGGTTTTTTTTGTTTTTTGTTTTGTTTTGTTTTGTTTTGTTTTTTTTACAGTTCAATGGTCAGATACAGCCTTGTAACCAAACTATGTTCGGATCCATGTTGTGTTTCTTTCTTTTTTTTTTTTTTTTGGTTTTTCGAGACAGGGTTTCTCTGTGTAGCTTTGCTCCTTTCCTGGAACTCACTCTGTAGCCCAGGCTGGCCTCGAACTCACAGAGATCCGCCTGGCTCTGCCTCCCGAGTGCTGGGATTAAAGACGTGCACCACCACCGCCCGGCCCGTTCTGTGTTTTCTTTTTAACTACTGTTTCAGACTGTGTGATCTAAGAGCAGAAGATAACAGGCCTTCCGGGGACCCTCTTACTGTTTGTGTGAACGTGTAGGGGAGTTGCCAGGCCGTACAGGATGACTGGGAGTTTCAGTGGGGTATTTAGCTCAGGCCCAGAGCCACCCAATCCTAGCTGATGAACTTGGATTTGGTGCCTTAACCTTTGTAGGCCCATTTCCTTGGGTTTTGTTTTGTTTCTTTGCTTGTTTGTTTGTTTGTTTTGATTTGTTTTTAAATATTTGGAAATGGACTTTTTTAAAGATTCATTTATTTTATTTCCTGTGGATGAATGGTCTGTCTCTATGCATGCCTGTTACATGCAAAGGTCAGTCAGGGTCATCGACCTCCCTGGAACTGGAGTTGAGGATGATTGCGAGGGTACATGTGAGTGCTGGAAACCCAAGTCCCTGTACAGGAGCAGCAAGCGCTGTTAACTGCTTAGCCGTCTCTCCAGGCCCCTTTCCTTGTCTTAAGCTGAGTTCCTGTCACAGGCTTTTGTGGTACTGGTGAGTGACATACAGAGTGTGAAGTACTTGGATAAGGTGCATGGTAACCTCTAAATCAGTCCGTCCAACCTAGGGATAGGACACGGACCAAACCTCCATGCTGATAGAGCCTCAGAGTCCGGGAAGAGGATGAGGGTACATGAGGGATGCTCCTGTTTATTGCTACTGAACTTCTGTTCTTTAGTCCTAACTTTCTTTCCATTGGTTTGTTTGAGTTTTGTTTGTTTGTTTGTTTTTGTTTTGGGGAGGGGGGAGTTTTGGTTTGGTTTGTTTGTTTTTTGTTTTTTGAAGACAGGGTTACTCTGTGTATCCCTCCCTGCCTGTCCTAGGACTCACTCTGTAGACCAGGCTGGCCTCAAACTCAAAGATCTCCACCTGTCTCTGCTCCCAAGTGATGGGATTTAAAGGTGTGCACCTCCACACCCAGTTCCATTCCTTGGTCTTTAACGGCGGATCAGTCCTAATGAGAAAACCCTAACTACACTTGGGGTGTGACTGCTACCTGGGAAGGTCACTGGTGTAGTCACACAGGGCCTTGTATGTAGTTTTATGCACTGCTATCCGTGTCTTGAAATTCTGTTCTGGGGCCCACAAATTAAATAGCGGTAGGGAGTCCTCCTGCCTAAGACTTTTGGAAGGATGTAGTGAGAAAACTCAGAAAGTGCTGCACATAATAATCATTAAATGGATATAAAAGTGGGGGGGGGGGCGTGTCAGGGTATGCCGTAGTGACCGTGGAGTCAGAGGACAATGTCAGGTGCCATTTCTCACCTGCCTTGTCTGAGACAGGGTCTGTTGTTCACCGATATTATCTGGCTGGGCTGCAAGCTTCCAAGGATTCTCCTGTCTCTTGGCCTCCCATCTCACCATGGGAGAACCAGCATGGCAAACACATAATACTGTGCCGGCTTTATGTGGGTTTAGGAACTCGAACTCGGGTCTTCGTTCTTGGGAAGCAAGGGCTTTACCTACTCAGCCATCCCTCTAGCCCTTGTTGCTGTTTTTCATGAGCAGAGACAATCATGATGAGAACATTTAAGATCTCTAATTATGAAAATGTCAGTCATAATGTCACTTTAAAGACAGTGAAACCAAGGCTCAAGAAATTAAATAACTCATTAAAATCACAAAATTAATGAATGCGGAGCTTAATGGCTCTTAATGCCAACTGGCTCTATTACATATTAGTTGTAGGTTTTTTCCTTCCCCGGGGAGCTCATCTCCGTGAAACCTGGTATGGAAGCTTCCTTGTTACCTGTTAGAGTTATCGGGAAGGAGGCTATGGGTAGGTTGAGCATCCCTCATCCCAAAATCTAAAATTTGAAAATGCTCCCAAACCTGAAAATTTTGTAAGTGTTGACATAATTCCTTAAATGGAAAATTCCACACTTGACCTTGTATGAGAGGTTGTAGTCAAAACATACACTGAAAACACTATACGAAATCACCTTCAGACTGTCTATAAGGCGTTTCTGAAACATACATGAATTTTATGTCAAGGTGGGTCCCATCCCTAAGATTTCACACTGTGTACCTGGGAATATTCCAGTTGCGCCCCCCTCCTCCCCAAACACTTCCAGCCCTAAGCATTTCAGATAAGGGATATTCAGCTTGTACCAGTTAACTGAGGATGGGGCCATCTGTTCTAAGACAGGGATCCATCCCTTGCTGGCCATGATGTACGCTGCCCACTCTTCCCTGCCGTAAGGTGAAGGCAGTCCATTCCACCACAGTGCTCTCATGCAGGAGGAGTTGGGCATGATGTGGGAAGGTTCTAACACAGATATGCAGGTTTGTGGCTTCGGCAGGGAAGTCAAAACGTGACCAGTTCATCTCTTAAATAGCTAGATTTGGACTTTGAGTGTAACAATGAGAGTGTTGTTTCAAAGCAACCCCGGATGCGACTGTTTGTTCGGAGGCTTTTGTAATGTGAACAGAGATTTGCAGGGAATGAGAGAAGCCATCTGTCCTGGAATAGTCTAGCAAACGACTACAGAGCAAGTTGGAGGTGGGGAGGTGGAGGTGAGTCCAGCAGGAGACTTCTGTGGTGTATCTAGTCCCCCTGTGAGGGAGCTGGCTCCTGTGTGTTCTGGAGGCCCATATGCAGCTCTCAAAGGCAACTCCATGGGAACTATGTTAAGTGAGAGCAGAGGACAAGGGAGGGACCAGGGTGACCTTGCTGGCCTTCAATCTAGCCCACATGCTTTCCAGAAAGTGAAACCATCTTGAATCTGAACTACAAAGTCAACTTTGAAGAAACCCATGCATGTTCACCTCTAAGCCATTAGCTCTGCGTGCCTTTTGATTACAATTAACTTATCAAATCCGTGCCTTTGATTACAATTAACTTATCACATGCAACAGTGACAGCCCTTGGAAGTCACAGGGTTTTTGTTTACTTACCTTCTGTGAGTATTTAAATTCTGAAATGTATTTACTGCCCACAAAATAAGGAGACAGTTTTCCTGTTTTTGTACTAAGGCTTTGTCTCAATTTGCAAAACATACTCAAGTTTTATTTTGTCCTCTAAAATCTGTGTGTGGCTTTTTCTTTTTTCTTTTTTTTTCCTTTTTGCTATTAGGCGTTCATGCAGCCTCACTTGCTGGGAAATGAGTTCACACATTTGGAGTTTCCAAGGAGAGTACAGAGGAAAGAACTGGGGAAGAAGATGCTCTACAGAGACTTTAATATGACAGGCTGGTAAGAGCTCACCTCACGCCGCCTAAGCACTATTGCACGTCACCCCCAAAAGCCACCAATGCAATTTCTACCAGGGACCTGGGCCCAAGGCGAAGGACAAGAGCCCACAACCACCAGTGGTCAGATCACCTGTGTTCCTTTGCTTCTCTGATGTTCTGAGGCCCTCCTGGGTGACACCAGAAGCCACAAACCTGACTTAATTCCTTGATTCACATGACACAGTCATTTCAAAGCTTTTCAATATATATTATACTTTATATTTTTTTAAGAGCAGGGCAATCAAAGAGATAGAAGGGATGTGACTTAGTGAGCCACGCTGGCTGGGGTTTGAATTCCAATTCTTGAGCTTCTAAATGAGCAATGTTGGATAAACTAACCCGGGAGCCCATCTTTTCATGGATGAAGTGGGAAAGGGTGTCATCTGTGAGAAATCACTGCGAAGCCTGGAGGGATG
The DNA here is from genome assembly GCF_007827085.1 of Peromyscus californicus insignis. NCBI lineage: Eukaryota > Metazoa > Chordata > Mammalia > Rodentia > Cricetidae > Peromyscus > Peromyscus californicus. The sequence goes on from NW_026294535.1 coordinate 39,393,415, forward strand.
AGCTGTTTTCTTTAGAGGTGATCCTCTGTATCCATAGAGGCTAATTTGCTCCATGGTACTCTACTGATACCCAAATCCGAGGATGTTCAAGTACCTGATAGAAAATGGCACAGTGTTTGCATGTAGTCTGTGCTTATCTTCAAAAAATATCTGGGCATTTTCACTAGATGCTTTTCCATCCGCGAATGAAGGAATCCACACTTCCAGAACTTGCAGACAGCTTGGATATGTTTTATCACATTCAGGGTGAAGTAAGAACTCCTGACATGGTTGCCTTATTCCCCAAACACACCTATACAAGCACCAAGACCTTGATCTATGGCTGACCAGTTGACTAATGTTGACTAAGACCCCATTCACTCTGTCTGAATAATAGGCAGGATGATGGAGCTCCTCGAAACGAGGTTGGTGTGAGAAAACACCGCCGTCTCTCATGTTGAAGGGAGTGTGTGTCATGATAGCTCTTCTGCCCTGAGGTCCCAATGAGGGGGCCTTTTGCCAACCTGAAGGACAGGAGAAGATTGAGACCATTTTCCCTGTCCTCACCATGTGGCCAGCGGAGGCAGCAAATGTATTCTCTCTTCTTCATGGTCAGCAGTTGTAACAGATGATCATGGTCCAGATTGCCATGGTGATGACCTTGAAGCTGGGGTCATGAAGGAGCAAGTTGAACTACCCAAGGGACATAGCAACTGGGCTGAGGGACCTCTGGCTGTCCTTTTGGTTTTTTGTTTATTTTCGTCTTTCAGTAGGTGGAGAAGCAGGTCCCAACCCCAATCTACTCTTCTTCCTCTCAGATGAAATCAGTAAAACCATGGCTGGGGAGCCATTGTTGTCTGCTCATCACCTGTTTCTGTTAAATAGTGTTTAAAACCCATACGCCTGCTTGTGTCGGTGCGGTGGCGGCCTTCACATGGCCGCGGGGTACTGTGTGTTATGGAGTCGCAAGAGATCTGTGGCCCAGACAGCCCAAAAGATTTGCCCCAGCTCTAAAACGGGGGTAGAAAGTCTGAAGGGCTCATGATATTTGCAGCTATGAGTTCTTAAGTCCTGGAGTTAGTTATTCTTAGCACTTCTGATCCACTTGAGTCCAATCAGGAAAATGAGCACTTCTGATTAAAAATCAAGTATAAGGTAAGGGTGACTACGGTTTGGAAACACATGGAGGGGTTTAGATATACGTATTGTAGAATTTGGAAATGTGGCAAGAAGAGTGATGAGTGCATGCAGTCGTAAGCACGGGAAAGAAGAATCCATCTAGAAACATAAGGTGGGAAGTATCTAAACAGGGGAGAGACGTTGGCAACAGCCTGAGCTTGTATTGAAGGAGACGTGGGAAGCCAGACAGCCATTTACATTTACTGTGGGACGGTATAAACTGCTCTTGTGTGTTCCTGGGGACAATTAAATAGAAATGTTTTCAGAAGGTTATATTAAGGGAAGTGAGAGGTAGACTAACTTCAGAAAGCAGACTCGGGTACCCCTGAGGAAAATGGGCATAGATAGGTATATATAAATAAACATGATAGAGATACAGTGTGCATCTCCCAACCTAGTAAAAATGGAAATGAGCAGAGACAAAATGCGGTAGGTATAAATACAAGGAGTAATGTAGAGAAGCTTCGGTGGTCCTTTTAAACGTCTTTTCAGCTGGTGTGTAAGCTGCTTTAGAGACAGGGGTGCCTGAACCAATGCTTGTCACAGAGAAGGCAAATAGCACGTATCACAGGATGAAGGAGAGGGCATGGAATCCTTTGACCCTGAGGGGCAGGTCAGCGGGAAGGGTGCTTTTGAGATACGTTGAGATGGAGACAAGGCTGTGTGCTGCTTCTTTCCAAACCAGACGTGAGAGTCAGGTGGAAACCCTAAGAATCAATGCCTTGCCTTTCCTGAGTGTTATTTGTGGCCGATACTTGGTGTGTTAGTTCACTCGGGGTGGAGAGGTAGTGTAATGTTTCTTACTGGCTTTAGAATGCACTTGGGAGGCTTGGCGTCATCACTTTAATGGACACGATGCTTTCAATGGCTGTAACTATTCACTCAAACTGTGTGATGAGGTTAGGGTTTTTTTTTTTCAGTCTCTTGAAACGACACTTAATTTTTTTCTTTTTGAACGGCTCATATATCTTTCCCTTTAACAAAGCTAAAGTGTCCTCATTTTGTAATTTTTTTTAAAGTAAGTCCAGGAATTCGATTATATCCGACTTTCTATGCACTTTCCATAGCAGTGGGTGGGTGGCCCCTTCGTTAGCCAGGTTTCAGAGAAGTGCCTTCTCTCCCTTCCCACTCTCCATGCGTGTGTTAGCATGGCGCTCCACAGCGCTGATGAGCTGCTTTTAATTGCGTGGAACTTCACTGATGACACTCAATAATTGAGGAGCCAAGGCTGAGAATATGGCTTCAGTCGGGCAGGATTTGATTTGTTTCCAGGGTAATTCCCGGTGTGGCTGCCAACTTCCAAGCTTGGCTGTGGGCAGGATTTATGTACACCTTCCTGTTTCCTACCTGTTCTTTCTCTTGACTTGAAAATGGGACAGAGAGAGAGAGGAGGAGGAAAGCCCTCTCTATCTTTGTTGGAGGAACTTGGGAAATTTAAAACCCACTGACACCACCACAGCCTGTATAAATACCATCTCCACCCCAACTAGGATGGGTTGCATTTTATACTGTTTTCACCCTCGAGCAAAGAGCTTAAAATCAAGAATTGGCTTGTTGTTGTTTAGCTTGTTTGGTCAGTTGGGTTTTGTGTGGAGTTGTTGAAAAGGGGTCTCACGTAGCCTAAACTGGCCTAGAACTTGCCATGTAGCTAGAGATGGAAGCCAGGGTCTTGTGCATCCTAAGGAAGTGCTCTGTCATGGAGCCCCAGCCTCGGGGGTAATTTGGTCCAGTTAGATATTAGGGCTTTTACTTCTGATCTTTCCTGTCTCTTCCTCCCAAACGCTGGGATTACAGGTATATAACATCACACCCAATTTTATAGTCCTGAAGATGGAACTCGGGGCTTTATGCATGCTGGGTAAGCACTGCACCAACTGAGCTCCGACCCGTGGCCCCAAGGAGTCACTCTGAAACGTGGTGTCTGCTAACCTTTCTAGGTCATCTGTAGAGAAGACAAGGTTGCAGCATTAATTTATGGGAAGGGTGGAAGGATTTGCAGCCTGTCTCTTTTCCCAGTAAAACCTTAAATGACTACCAAGTAAGGTGTCAGAAGCTGCGGGTGGACTGCTGAGCAGTGGGAGGGTGTCCTGCTCCAGGATACAAAGGATTCCTTACCTCACTGTGCCTTGTGTTTCTTGGCTCCCAAGGTAGTCTTGGGCTATGAACTCATTTCTCTGATATATAAGGTTCTGATATATAAGATATATAAGGTTCACATGCTCCCATGCTGTTAGATTCCTGCAGGAAGTTCTTGTTTGTGGAAGAGGGTTTTGTTTGTTTGTTTTTGTTTTTACTTCCCCTATTAGTCATGATAGTAATGACTGGCTGACAGGTATTGGAAGAGCTAAGGGCCAAGCCTGTGACGAAAGCTTTCTCTAATTCCTCAGATCTTACTATTAAAGTAGGCCAGGGTACTCAGTAGATTTTTTAGGTGAAGGAACGGAGGCACGAAAGTTAATGTGCTCACGGTTGCGGGACTAGTCTGAGAAGGGGTAGGACGTGCTCCGAGACGCATCGCTTCAGATTTATACAGTTGTCCGCTGCTCCGTACTGCCAAAGGTGGACCGAGTCCCCCTTGTTTAAAGTCTCTTCACTTGAGCCCAGAAGGATTTGCAGTTTGCTCAGCTTCTGCTGGTAACACAAGTGTCAAAGTACAGACTGAAACCCAGGTGTCTGTCTCCCATTTCAAGACTCCTTCTTATCTAGTATGCCGGACAACTTTCCTGTAGGCCGGTGGTTCTCAACCTCCCTAACGCTGTGACCCTTTAACACAGTTCCTCATGTTGTGGTGACCCCCACCCCCCAACGGTAATGTTATTTCATTGCTACTTCACAACTGTAATTTTGCTACTGTTATGAATTGCAGTGTAAATATCTGATAGGTAAAGGGGTCATGACCCACAGGTTGAGAACCACCGCTATAGGGTGAGTAGGCATCTTTACTCAGTTTTGAGCTCTGATGGAAATGTAAGCAGTGCAGTGTAGCCAGGTAGTAGTGGTGCACGCCCTTAATCCAGCACTCAGGAGGGAAACAGATCTCTGTGAGTTCGAGGTCAACCTGGTCTACTACAGATGGAGTTCCAGGACAGCCAGAGCTACACAAAGAAACTCTGACTCAAAAAAAAAGGAAGAAAGAAATGTAAACAGCGGACCCCCCGCCCCATTCATACTGGTATCTCCTCAGCAGTCCTTTATGGACAGGAGGATGAAAGAATTCAGCTCAGAAACTGCAAGGCAGTGACTTTTCTCACTCCCGGTGTGACCCGATAGACCATTAGTCAAATTAAACTGGGATGCTTCCCACTTTTCACCCAGAGTCTGCACATGCTTTGGGGGATGGGGATGGTTCGGGCAGTATCTCCGAAGAACCCATGCGTAGGGAGTCGATGACGCTTCTCATTAGGGGAGCATTGCACCAGCATTCTGTGGTGTGTGTCTGCAGCAGGGAGGAAGTGTGGGAGAGGATGTCAGCTCTGGGAAGCCTTGTCTCATAATTAAAGATGAGTCTGTTGCCTCCTGACAGGGACCCTTTCTCTCCCACCGTCTTGCTTTCTCGGAGACTGGGGAGCAGCTTGGCAGGCCCAGATTGTCTAGAGGACAAAAGGTGATTGTCACCAGACCCATCATAATGAAATTGGTTGCTTCCCTGCCTCCCTCCCTCCCTCCCTCCCTCCCTCCCTCCCTCCCTCCTCCTTCCCCCTCTCCGTTAGTTTGCTCAGCAGCTTGATTTACAAAGGCTTTGTCTAAGCAGCAGCAGCAGCAGCTCTGAGTTGGTCCCTGGCATGGCCTCCCCTTGCTCTCCCCCATCTCCCACTCGGCTCTCACCTTCTGGGCCTTGTGTCATTGGTCTCGCTGTCAGCCACCCCCCCCCCCCCCCAGCTGGAGCCCTCCTCCCCAGCCCTTTGTGTCAAGCTGCTCTTGCAGGATGTACCCTGTAGCTGGCATTGTGTCAGCTCCAGAGCTCCGTGGCCCAACCCCGGCAGTCCTCTGAGCTGTCTCGGGCTGTAATTTGCTGGCAAGCATCTTTGTTACTGACTCGAAACAACAGTTTCTCACAGCTGGCTCTGTGGCACCAGGTCCCTGCTCCTGTGACTCCTGGTGATTTTGCTTTTCTCGCGTTAAGGATCCGTGTTCTTCTTCTTCGTGCCCTTCATCCAGCCGCATGGGGTGCTGGGCCCAGGATAACATTGTGGGAGGTGTGGGAGGGGGCTGAGACCTCACCCCTGGCTTCAGGCCAGATTCTCTAGCAGCTGTTCTGGGCTGATGGGATTTGTAGAGAGGGCAAGGGTCAAAGAAGAAAAGTCCATCATGCAAATGGGAGATTTCTTCCAGATGGTTCTGGGTGTAAGCAGTGTACACTAGACTTCTTCCTTCAAGCAAAGCCTGCCTAACTTTCCTGTTCATGATAGTCCTGTTGAGGGGGCCGTGGCAGGAGGCTGTGCCGGCAAATGAGGTCACACGGCTTATTGCGTAGGGGATGGGCTTTTTGATATTGTGCTCTGCCAAAGCCTCTCATTTGGAAAAGGCTTCTGTTGTCCATTGCTGCCAACCTCTGTGTCCGGAGGGGGGTTTGGGTAAGCTTGGCTCTGCCGTTTGGAGCTTCTGGAGGAGGCAGAATCCAGAGATGTTAACCTTTTGTTCTCATCTCTTGTGGCCCTTAAGCATCTAACGATGCTAAGTTAATGACATGTCAGGACCATTTTTCCCTCCTCTGTTTTCTTAAAGCTATGAGCAAATTGGGATTTTCCACTGGGGGGGGAAAATGGAATCAGCCACCATTTTCTCTGTTCAGAACTCCCTACTTTGATGAAAGCAAAGGAAATCTCCATTTTCCTGTGCTCTCGAACACAATATCCAGTAGCCACATGAGACCACTTAGATTTCAATTAGTTAAAAATTAAATAAAATGAAAAATTAATTCACCAAGTCTCAGTAGCCACACCTGGCTAGTGGCCACTGAACCAGCTGCTGCAGATCAGAATGTTTATATAATCCGGAAAGTTCTATTGGCCCGAGCTGTGGTCTAGATGATAGGAGAGTCTGAGTCTAGTCAGGCTTTAGAGTGAGATGCGGGAAGTTGTCTGTAGCTAAAAATCCCAACAGCATAAGGTATCTAAGCAGCTCAGCGGAGAGCTAGGGGTATGACTTGGTGGGTAAAGTGCTTGCCTGCCATGTGTGAAATCCTGGGTTGAATCTCTTGCACCATGTAAATGGGGCATGGTGGTGCATGTCTATAATGTCAGCACTTGGGAGGTGGAAGGAGGAGGATTAGACATTCAAGATCATAGGTAGGTAGGTAGGTAGATAGATGGGGGCAGGGAGAGAGAGAGAGGGATAGATAGATAGATAGAGGTAGGTAGGTAGGTAGGTAGATAGATGGAGAGAGAGAAAGAGAGGTAGATAGATGTAGATGGATGGACGGATGGATGGATGGATGGAGGGAGAGAGGGAGGAAGGGAGGGAGGGATAGATAGAGAGATAGAGAGATAAAAATGGATGGATGGATGGATGGATAGAGGGATAGATAGAGATAGAAATGGATGGATGGATAGAAAGGGATACATGGATAGAAAGAGAGAGGTAGATAGATCATAGATACATAGATAGATAGATAGATAGATAGATAGATAGATAGATAGATAGATAATACATAGATACATAGATAGATAAACAGATAGACAGATAGCAGGGAAAGCCAGAGGGAAGAGGCCCCATGACCTTACTGAATCAGACCAAGGCAACTGGGGGATGGGCTTCACTCCACCTTCCAAATGTCCAGAGGCTTCTGTCATGGTGTTTAGGAATGACTCACTCATCTCCAGCTGTCCCTTTGCCGGGCAGGGAAAAAAAAAAAAAAAAGCCACATGCTGCTGACGGTGAAGGGAAGCCCAGCTCATCTGCCCAAATCAGTAGTTTTCTTCTCCTCCCCACCTCCCCCCTCTTCCTCGTTCTGTGCAGCAGCCCCCTCCCAGCCTCTCCCCACTGCCCCCTACGCTGCTACCAGATGCCGCTCCCCCCCCTTCTTGTTTTTCTTTGACTTCTTGGGAAGTCATTCAGATCCTGAGGATCTGATTCAAAAACTAAGTGAAGTTCCAAGGCTTTCGGTTCCATTCCGGGTGACCTTTATCCACAGTCCACAGCCTAGAAACCCAGCGCGGTAACGAAAGACCCAGCCCCATAGCCTTAGGCTTTTATCAATAAAAAGACAACATTTTCTGGAAAGAGAAACCCACTGGAGACAGCCCCGAGTGGGTGTGTGGGGTTGCTGGGTCAAGTTGCACAAATATCGTCCGGGCAGCTTCCCTCTTCTCGATTATTGCTGTCTTCTGTGCCCTCCGTCAGGACATTCAGGTAGATCATGGGGATGGGAATGAGCAGATGAGAAGGACTCGGAGCCAACTCCAGAGTGGCACCCACCTTTAATACAAATTGATTTATTGAATCAAGCCAGAAGCCCTGTTACAGGAACCCGGCTTTCTCTCCGGCCTCGCACCACCTCATAAAGTTGCATTACTGACAATCCTCATTAGCTTTCCCCCTGATCCCCAGGCAGCTTTTAAAGGGACACTGCCCTTCTCTGGGGCTTGAATTTATATGTTGGTCATGCCTGTGGGTCTAATTAACTCAGCTTTATTAGTCTTACTTAGAGAAAGCCTGCGTTTTCTAGCGGCTTTGACTCTTGAGTCTTACAGAGTAATTGAAAAAATTCAAACTCCTTTTCCCTTCTTTTTGCTCTTAATCACTCTTAACCCAATCTTTGGAAATTTACTTGCAGATGTCTCTGACTGGCGTTTTTGGGGGCGCAGAAGGATTTCTCAGTCCCACTCTGTTGCAAATCCTGACATTTCTGTTGTGCCGTGGACCGCACTGGGAAGCTTTTTAGACTCACCAGAGAAATATCACATTTTAATTTTATAATTACTTCAGAAGAAAGCAAGCCTTTCCCTAGTGAAAGCTGGCGTTCATTTCCTCCCAGCAACTTGTGTTTTCATAGTTTAACGATTATGGGCTGCCTTGGCAGCCATCTGACTGCTGAGAACAGCATGAAAACCTTGACTCTACAGAGATCAGGGTGAGGAAGCTGTTACCCCAAACCTCGATAGATTACAGGGTATGAGGGTTATCTAGAGCTCGGACTGAGCCCCTCAAAGGCTTCTTGTTCCAAGTTCCAGGCAGGAAAGGGAGGCTGGAGACACAGTTAGACCGGGTCAGCACCATGTGGAGAGTGGCCTCTCCCTGGCTCACAGAGCCCCGATGATGAATGGATGATGAATGGTTATTTGCAGTGTGCATGTTCTGCATCTTTTCAAGATCTGCAGCTCTTGCTGCAGGAGCAGCAGGGAAGAAAGCCATCCCTGCTGTGTGCAGCACATCTCCCGACAGTGATGAATGGCTGGCACTCCTGCCCCATGCAGGCCGCCAGGGGAAGCTGTGGGGTCTTTACAAATGGCTGCTAGCTAAGACAGACAGGCTTTGTCAGGCCGCTGGGAAGAGAAAGAAAAGGGGCGCCCCACCATCTTGCTCCCTATTGATGGGGCATCCATGTGCACACTCACACATACCCTCAACTCTCCCCTTCTATAGCTGGATGCTTACCATTCCTAAAGTAGCCAGCTGCTTCCCTGACCTTCCTTTCTTCTCCTCAGAGCTGCTGAGTTGTCACACCATCCCCATACCACTACTCGGGTTGTGTCTGTTGCTCATCCCCCATGGATGCTAGCTGGGGTTGGAGAACACACAGTGCTCACACAGCTTCAAGTCATCTGGGAGTGTTTGAGAATGTCGCAGGCCTTTAGAAATTTCTGTTGAAGTAGACTGGGGTGGGGGTGGAGAGCATAGGGGCGCACCTTTTATATTTTGTAGATCTATACTTGTATACCTGTTGCATATGAAACATGACATTGAGAACAGATGTGGTGAAGCCAGGCTGGCTCGCTGGGTCAGTTACCACCTGTATGGCTCTTTATAAATCAGGCCAATGAATGCACTCAGCTGTGGTTCCTCCATTTGTGATATGAGGACTCATTATAGTACCAAAATAGTGGTTATATTATGAATGTATATGCCAGGTACCCAGCAAAACTGTCTTGTACTAAGTGCTGGAGGAGTGTCTAATTCTATAATATTAGATGAATGTGAGTGTGTGTGTGTGTGTGTGTGTGTGTGTGTGTGTGTAAGCTCTATAGCATTAGTAGAAGGATTGGGGGCTTATAATCCAGAATGCATTCAGATGTTTGTTTGCAAAGGTAATGAGAGGCTAGACACCAAAAGGGGAAGGAAAGGCAGTTTAGAGATGCAGATGTCTGAAGCCAAGTCAGGGTACGCTGGCATCTCTGCCCCACAGCAGGGCGAGTGAAGGACAGGCTCAGCACAGCCCAGGTGACATCATGTTGTCTGAGAGAGACGCTCAGTGCTGCCCAGACCCCCCTATCAACCCTGCTCTTCCTAGCACTGACTAGTCAGGTGCTTTTTGTTCTAGAGGAGTCTATAGGACTAAATCAAGACTTCCTATTGGAGGGAACTAATCGCATAGGACCATGGTAGTCTGTAGACTACCAGTGCTAGCCTGGATTTACTGTGTAGGAATGTAGAGGTCATTAACAAGGGTTTAAACACAAGACCAGAAGTGGTAGTGGAGGAAGCCGTTGTTTTTGAGAGAGGAGATTGAGTTTGGGAGTGACTTTCTGCAGAGGGATGTGTTAGAATCTAAAGACCTAGATTACGACGGGTCTCCAGAGGACCGGTGCTACCAGAATGGATATTGTTTGCAAAGAAACAGCACAGGCAGAGGCCAAGGGGTTAAGACGGAATGTGTGTTTGGGGAACTTAGAAGCCAGAGGTGATATTCAAAATGTTTTAATAATCAATGTGGAGAACATAGATGCAACCTGGCGGATACAAGGGTCCTGGAAATCCCCTGCTGGACTAGGCATTATTAAGCTTTTATTGACTACTGCATCCTGGGGACGCTGTGTAGGACACCGAGTACAGAGATTCGCTGGGCCTAGCCAGTCATTTCACAGCCAGTGTTTAATTATTTCAGTGTTCCACACAGTTAAATTGGTGCGCGTCAGCTAGACATCATTGCTTTGCTAGTGGTAACCCCACAGAACAACCAGGTAGGACGCATAGCCCAGGAGTGTGCACAGCGTAAGGACAGGACTCACAGGAGAATGGTGTCACCCAGCTTCGAGAGCCGTGCTAAAGGTGGGGTGGACCTGCCCTATTTTACATTTCCCCCTTTAAGAGCACTATGTCTCTGTAAAGGAAAGACAGGAGGAACCAGTGGTGTATTGAGAAGAAAATAAGGGCCAGTCTCCCGCACATCAACAGGACCCTATTTTGAGGAAATTCCAGAGAAGTACGCACCACAATGCTCTTGCAGACTTCCCAGGTACCTTACCAGCCTGCCAAGAAAACATTCGTTATCTCCACCCCCACACTTCCCGGTTATGATATTTCACTCTTATCGGAGATTACTGGGGCTGTTTTCCTTCTCCATGCCCACTAAGTTTCAGAGTGAGAAATTGATGTTGCTGGCTTCGAGAGAACGGACGTTGAAATTATACTAACCCAGTGTAGCCCGGGAGCCTCTTCGGAATTAGTGGGGCAGGGTGCTGAATTGAAAGCGCTGGGAGCCGAGCTCACACCAGGCATCCCTCCAGAAAGCTAACAAAACCCCGTGCTGGACCCTAGAAGAGTTCATCTTATCACTGTGGTCCTCTTAAATTCAGACAAGCCCACGACTTACGTACAGTGAAGGTAAGATTTTGTGCCTATCCTTGCTGAAGAACTAGTCTAGCAAGCTTGCTCTGGGGAACACACACACACACACACACACACACACACACACACACACACACCCCGTCTCCACCTTCCAAGGCTGGAATTACAAGTGAGTGGCTGTGTCCATTATGCCTTATGTGGGTTTCTGAGGATCCAGACTCCACTCTTCACATTTGGTCAACAAGAGTCTCAACCATTGAGCCATGTGCCACAGCCTGTGCATGCATTTTCCTATCTGTGTAATGAAGATAAAACCCCAGCTCCCTTACTAGGTTACTGTAAGAATTTTATATGGAAAAGACTAGCATTGCGTAGAACAAAGCGAGACTTTCCCGAGGGTAGTTGCATAATGACCCGGAAAGTGTTAAGAGTGGGGTGAACCAGCTGCTGTCTCTCACCCTGTCCTCTGTGATATTTGGTCATCTTGACGCATGAGCCAGGAGTGTGTGTTCCTCCTACCGATAAAGACAGGCAATTTCACCCAGACCCGTGCCTCTTCCCTGCGAACGAGTGACTCGGAACCCAAAGGATATGTGTCTGTCTCACTACCCATTTCTGGAGTCTGGGATAGGGGCGAGCTTGTCTGTTAAAACAGGAAGTTGAGTGTGTGGGGGTTTGTCCAAAATGCTCATGATTCTTTAAGAGCCAGCCGAAGACCTGGAAAAGGACCCGCGCTCCCTCTCTGAGGTGCTTGGGCCCTGCCTGTATGGTGTTATCAATCCAAGGCCCTTGCATAGAGGGTGTTGAAACATGTGTCATCCGGTGTCGTCCCAAGTGTGGCTTCTCTCAGGAGCTACAGGGCTCTGTGCTCCATGATACTAATGCCCTGATGCCCGAGGGAGAGTAGCTCTGGAAGGTTGCGAGGGTTGAACAGAGGCACTTGGGAGCGGGAATGCTCCCTGTAACTAGAAATCTCTTGCGTCTTCTCCTCTCCTCCCATTTGTGGTTAGGTAGTCAGTTTTGGTCATCTGAGTTTGTATATATCAACGTGATGTCATGCATAAAAGCCCGATGTCAGTGAAGTTCGTGTTTGTTTCGGAATGAATGGTCCCAGTGAAAGCTAAAATCACTCTCCGCTGGTCATAAAAGCGAGGGTCTGTGATTGAGGCCTGCCTGTGGGGAGAGTTAATGTTATTGATCAGAACACGAAGCCCTCTTAGGCAGGTGCTAATGCACACCAAGAAAGCGGTGGATCAGAGATGATTTCCAAATCTGGAATTTCCCTAAGAGTCATTCCGAATGATTTGTCCCAAAATAGCACTGGCTCTCTTTTACACACACTTGACTCTGGTTTTCAGAAATGGACGCTCAGCATTTTCGTCTTCCATGCAGCCCGTGCCTTTCTGCTCCTCAGCCGAAGGCTGTGAGTCAGGAAATGACCTTTGCTTTCTTTACTTAATTTTCTTCGTATTCCGGCACCTGGGCCTAGCCCCCGATAGCTAGGTTGTCAGCAAATGTTAGGAATGAGTACAAAACCTACTGTTTTTATCTGCTCCAAGCCTTAGCTCCTCGTTCGGAAGCTCGTGAAGAGGTTCTGTTTCTTCACCCAGAATTCACTGCGGATGGGGACCCATTCATAGACTGAGAAACCAGTTAGCATACAAAGGGAAACGTTTTCAACACACCAGGCAGCATTGGATGGAAAGAAAATGCTGACGTCTGTATTATATATAATAATAAATGTTGGCGTAAAGTATGCTTGTTTATACCAGAGTTAGAAATAGATATGTGTATATTTTTACCACTGATCCCACAGTATAAAACCTTTTCTCTAATCCAGTCAACTTCTCAAGAGAATATAGAGAGACCAGTAAGATAAAATCCAGCTCTCGTGTTCCCTCGTGTGTGTTTGTGTGTGTGTGTGTGTGTGTGTGTGTGTGTGTGTGTGTGTGTGTGTACGTGTACATGTTTGGGTAGGTGTGTGTGTGTGTGTGTGTGTGTGTGTGTGTGTGTGTGTGTACATGTTTGGGTGTGTGTGTGCACACAGTACATGTGTGTTCATACCTGTGGAAGTCAGAGGTTTGTGTCCGGTATTGTCCTCAATCATGCCGTACTCTTCCGTTTTGAAACTGGGTCTCTCCCTGAACCTAAAGCTTGCCTTTGGCTACACTGACTGTCCAGTGAGCTCCAGGAACCCACCTGCCCCCTCCCCACCACCACCCAGTGCCTGGGTAACAGGCGTGTGCCGCTGTACCTGGCTTTTTTTCCTTTTACATGAGTGATGGGGGTTTGAACTCGGGTCCTCAAGCTTGTCCAGTAACCTAGATTGCTTTTCTGTTGCTGGGATAAAACCACAACAAAGGCAACTTGGGGAGGAAAAGATTTATAACATCTTACACATTGGAGTCAGTCCATTCTGAAGAGGGGAGTCAGGGCAGGAACCTGGAGGCGGGAGTGGATGCAGAGGCCATGGAGAGGTGCTGCTTACTGGCTTGCTTCCCCTGGCTTGCTCAGCCTGCTTTCTCATAGAACCCAGGAACTCCACCCCAGGGATGGCACCACCCACCATGGGCTGGGCTCTCCCCCACCAATAATTAATGAAAAAATGCCCATAGACATGCCAACAGGCTAACCTGATACAAATGATTCCTCCATGAGGCTCCCTCTTCCCAGTGACTCTACTTTGTGTCAGGGGAACAAAAACTAACCAGCACATGCAGCAGGTACTTTACCCACTCTGCCATCCCCCACCCTCCAACCGCCCCCTTCTGTTTACCTCTTTCTGTTGTACATAGGCCAGAAAAGGTATGATTACCAATCCCCAAACTCCGGGTATGGTCCAGTTCAAACATGCTAATGGATGAAAGAAAAGCAACAGGAGTTTTCCCAGGGATCGTGGGTCAGTTCTGTCATCAGGGAGCTTTCCTCTCTGGGACCAGACCTTAAACCCCATTAAGGGGTGCTTTCCTAGAGAGACCAGGAGGCCCCCCCCCCTTTTATGTGGCTGAGATGGGGAAGTTGTTTACTTCCTCACTTTGAACCTCAGTGTGCGTAGACGGCGCGGTTGTCAGCCTTCTACGGTCTCTCACCGAATATGAATCATTTTCAGACAGCTCAAACTTGGTGTTTGTACCTGGGTCCAACAGAGATGCGTCAACTACGTAATAATGGCTTAACACGTACAGACGCTGGCCAATATAAATTTATGACACTCCAGGGACCGAAATTAGAGAAGAGTAGACTTATTTAGAGAGTCTCAGATTGACCTCACCAGGGGTCATATAACTGAATAGCTATTGGAAATTGCTGTGGCAACATGGATGTAGGAAGCCAGCCAGTCAAACGATCACACGCACGCATTCACACATGCACAGCTTACATTTGGCAGTAACTCAATCCTGCCAGGTAGTACTGACCCTATAGCAGAAAAATTGAACCAGGCCAGAACATAAAGGCTAGACTCCAAACTACCTTGTAGATACCAGACATTCCTGAGTCCCCTCAGACTCTCTCCCGAGGGACCCATCCTCCATACCTCTGATAAGGGCCTCCTCATGTTAAAGCTTGCCTCAGACTTGGTATCCCTGTCTGTCTGGCCCCATCTTTCCAGCAGGGCCAAGTTCCCAGTTTAAGATACGTCTGAGGATTTTCTGTAACACTTTGAAGTCAGGCAAAAAAGACTCTTCAAAGATAACATTTGGAAAATAATAGTAGGACTTAAACACCAAATCTTGTGTGACTATAAAGGAGGTGTGTGTGTGTGTGTGTGTGTGTGTGTGTGTGTGTGTGTGTGTGTGCATGCATGCATATGTTCCTACACACACACACACACACACACACACACACACACACACACACACACATACACACACACACACACACACACACACACACACACACACACACACACACAGAGCCAGCAATGAGGGGGTGAACTGGCTGCCTGCTAGCACCAACCACACCAGGAGCAGGAAGCAGCCTCCATTTCCGAGACTCTGTGGTCAGGCTCTGGGCTTGATGCCTTTGGAAATACAGATGGCTGGCAGAAAAAAAAAAAAAAAAAAAGAAGCATGAGGTGGCTGCCAGTCCCGCATGGCTTTTTCCAGGAAGACCTAAAAAGAGTGGGGGTGGGGTGGGCCAGTCAGGGGAGAACCGTGACAGATTCCAGTATTGCTTAATTGGGGTATTGCCAGGCTCCGAGAGCCACCGCAGGCATTTGGGCTTCAAGCCTGAGTGGGGTTTCCTCCTGGGCCGTGTAGGATGTGAGCGGCTGTTGAGACTTTGTTCTAGGGAGGCAGCAGTGGGGACCTGAGGGCAGGATGCTTCTTCCCACCATGCCTCCACCCAAGTGCGCTCAGCCTGGTGAAAAGTGACTGTGCCAAGGCTAGGACTCCGTGTTCTGAAGAAAAGAGACCACATGTGGCTTTCTCCTCCCTCCTGGAGAG
The DNA here is from genome assembly GCF_007827085.1 of Peromyscus californicus insignis. NCBI lineage: Eukaryota > Metazoa > Chordata > Mammalia > Rodentia > Cricetidae > Peromyscus > Peromyscus californicus. Next base: position 39,408,744 of record NW_026294535.1, read on the forward strand.
GCAGGCAGTGAGCTTCCACCTAAAAGGGAAACTAACCCAGCAATTCTCCCTTTAGATTGCTGTGTAGATCTCAGGCATCCTGCTGAGGCCTGGAGCTTGTTTGGATAAAGGTGCATGCAGGCTTATATATCATTGATTGACAGCAGAGAAGGCTTCAGTCAGGGCGGGTCTGTTGCTTAGCAAGATGGTGTCTCTATGGGCATGTGGTGCATCTGCCTCTGGTGGCCAGCTCTTTAACTCCACATCTATATGGAGGAAAGAATGAGGTTCCCGTGACCTTAGTAGTCCCAACCCATGCTTCCTTAGCAGGTTGATTATCCTTCATAAAGGGCGTATTTGCATTTAGTCCTTGCAAGGATCCTCCCAAGTGTCCAGTCGAAGAAGCCAGTTCAGGCATTTTCCAGGGACTTTTCCTGGGTTCACACAGCCCGTACACGTGAGGATTGCAGTTTTCCTTCCAAACCACCGACGCTGGGCCTGGTTCGCTGTAGCTCACCACAGTGGGCTCTGCCAGAAGGGGAGAAGATCCAGGAAGAGCAGTCCTCGGGGGAAGAGAGACGTCCAAGGCGACGTCAAGAGGTTAGTGGAAGAATGTGACTCACTGCTGTGTGTCACTGGAGATCACAAGATGACTGTCCAGAGTCTGTCATCCCCAAAGGGAAACACAGTCCTCCACTTCCCCCAGAAGGGATCATATTCTTTTTAAATAATTTTTAAGTCTTGCTAAGGAAATCAGTTTAAGGGCACATGAGCAATTTTTCTGCCCCTTCTTTTCTAGTGAGGGGTCCTAACTTAGGAGAAAAGGGGGACTTTGGGAAGTACTCTGTGTGCATGATGTCCAAGTGTGAACTCTGGACTCCAGTTGAGAAGTCACAGTAGGCCGGACAGCGGTGGTGTACACCTTTAATCCCAGCACTCGGGAAGCAGAGCCAGGAGGATCTCTGAGTTTGAGGCCAGCCTGGTCTACAGAGCAAGATCCAGGACAGGCACCAAAACTACACAGGGAAACCCTGTCTCAAAAAACAAAAAAACAAAAACAAAACAAAACAAAAAATCACAGTAGGGGACTGGGGAGGAAGTTCAGTGGGTAAAGTTTGTGCTATGTAAGCATGAAGACCCACACTCAAATAGAGCCTCCATTTTAATCCCAGGGCTAAGGAGGCAGAGATAGGTGCCCTGGGACAGGTTGGCTAGCCAGCCTAGACTCATTGGTGAGCTTCAGGTGAGAGACCATGTCTCAGAAAACAAAATGGTTAACCCTTGAGGAGCGACACTTTAGGATGGCCTCTGGCCTGCACACACCTATGCATCCACACAGACATGCATCCCCCAGGGGAGGGGGTCCTCTGGCTGGGCGCGAAGGACTCCCCCAAAGACTAAGAAGAGCTTCATTCTCCTTTCTTGCCGTCTTTTCCCTCCTCCCCCTTCTCTTTCTCCTCCCTCCTCTTGCTGCTTGTAATTTCACTTCCCCTAAAGTCCTTGCGGAAGTCATTCTCCTCCCTGAGCCCCCAAAGTAGGCTGGACTGCGGCTGGACATCACAGTGCAGGTCTTAAGATGCTTCCTCAAGTGGAAAGCAGACCTTTAAACTGCGTTACTATCGAAGATTATGTATGTAAATTAATATACATTGAAGTTAATATGCACACAGTGTACAGAACTGTGACTTTTAAAAATGGCCGTCCCAAAGGATGTTTAAGAATTACTTATAGAAAATAGTTGTTTGGAGAATCATAAATGTTGTTTTAATTACTTTGCAACTATCTATTAATATGTATAGGTAATGAAAGAAAACCTAGAATTTTTTTTTTTTTTTTTTTTGGTTTTCCGAGACAGGGTTTCTCTGTGTAGTTTTGGAGCCTCTCCTGGAACTCACTCTGTAGCCCAGGCTGGCCTCAAACTCACAGAGATCCACCTGCCTCTGCCTCCCAGGTGCTGGGATTAAAGGCGTGCGCCACCACCGCCTGGCTGAGAACCTAGAATTTTTAATATAAAGAGCACTTTATATTAGTGCTATATATATATATATATAGGAGGGAGGTGCAGCCTTCATTCATTCACTCAGACCGTTAGCTAGCGTCTGGGTTCTGTGCACCATGTGCCAGCCTGCACAACTGTCAATGTGAAGAGAAGTCAGAACCGAAGAAAGAATTCCGTGTCCTCAGAGAACTCACGTTCAGAACAGAGATGGAACGCACACAGTGAACTGATTCACAGGGCGCTAAGTGCAGGCCGTGAAGGGCAGCATGGGGCAGTGAGCAGCGGGAAGCACTGTGCTTTTGAGTGGCCAGAGAAGGCATTTCCTTATAGGATTAGAGGGAGATCTAGGGGTGGAACAGCCCAGGAAGAGGAACGAGGGTCTCACGTTGTTAAAGGAAAAACCACCACCACCAAAGCATATCGGAAAGGAACAGAGCATCCCAGGGCACCAGTGCCCGATCAGGAGGGTGTTCATAGATGGGTTATATGAAGGTGAGTGGGGGTGAGGCGGGCGGGGGGAGCCTTGGAGCAATGCTGAGAGATTTATTACAGGCCACCCAACCAGGCTAAAACTTACGAGCAAAGCTTTTTCTCATGAAAATTACAAAGCTGACCCAGGGTTTGGTCAGATGTGCTCTTGGTAAAGGCGGTCTATAGCAACGGCTCGTCCGATAACAGATAGAAGGATCTCTGCGACTACATGGAGATCTCTTGAGTTCAAGCGCTCAGAGCTCAGGAAGGTGGGTGAAGCCCGCACCCCTGAGACCGTGAACTCACGAGACTGTGAACTGTGAACTTCCTCTGCATACGAGGAAGTTCTTGGCTTCTGTTCTGAAGGGGAGACTAGAGCAGGAAGGTGCGCGAGGCCTCTACGGGGGGAAGGCAGAATGCATCGATTTGCTTATTTGATCAGCAATTTATTAGGCACCCGTAGTGTGTTACAGGTGCCAGGAACGTTCCAGTTACCTAGCCAAGCATGTCCGCTCTCACAAAACTCGTGAAATGTGGGAGACCAGTAGGAAAGAAAGCACAGTGCATTTGTGACTTCTGCACTTTGCTGTGACTGAATACGTCCCAGAACAACCTAAAAGAGGGGAGGACTTGATTTCAAGATGGTTGCCGTCCATCCGAGCCCAGAGGGCAGGGTACAAAGCAGCCCAGGTCATTGCAGGAGCAGGTGGTAGCTAGCGGCTGTTGACATGGAGGCAGGCGAGGAAGCAGGGAGCAGCCAGAACTAGGGGCTTGCAAAGGCCTGCCCCTCTTGACCTATGTCTCCTAGCTGAGGTCCCACATTCTAGACCCTTCACAGTCTCAAAACTAATGCCACCAGAAAAATTAAAAAAAAAAAAAAAAAACGAACCTGAAGAGAATATTTCCGATCTGTAATGTCACGTAGCGTAAGAAAGAAAAACGCTGTTAGGCAATGGTCAGTGCTGTTCTGTGGAAGAAAAATAATAAGGTCAGGGGGTTGGAGGAAGGGGAGCGATTTTCAAAAGGCTGCTTGAGTCCTCTGTGGTATAATGGGAAACCATTGGAGGGTGTGAGAGGGCAGTGACAAGATCTGATGGAATCCTTACACTGATGGATCTAAAAACGGAGCTGAATGGTGTCAACACCCTTCCTTCCCCAAGCCTGGAGATACTGTCCTGGCACCATGGCCTCTGGCCTTGGGTGTTGCACACAGGGAATAGTGAACCAACGATCATCCTGTGGGAGAAGATGGCGGGGCTTGGACTCTGGTGGGGAGAGGGCTCAAAACCGATTTGTAATTCCTTTCGAAGGTAGGGGTGAAAGCTTTTCGCCTGACGTTGATAGAATATTCAATCCTTGTTCTACTCAGATTTGGGAAGGTGAGGAGTTCTAGGCTGCTGGCAAGAGAAGTATCTAAGTATTTGTCACCAGTAGAATCACATGAGAAAGAACCAGAGCCAGAGAGTAGTTACAAGTGTGGACCACAGAAGGAAGCCGCGGAGGAGCCAAGAAAAGGAGAATGTAAGAGAGAGGGATGGTTCAGGAGTGAGTCTCGGAGATGAGTGGTGGTCTGGGTGGGGGTAATACGCTGGAGCAGGGTGTGTGGTGGTCTTGTGTTCCCCAAAATATTGTAAACTTATCTGGGGTCAGAGAACAGAACAGCCACTATATTAAACATAGAGGTTAGGCAGTGGTAGCACATGCCTTTAATCCTAGCATTCCAGAGGCAGAGATCTGCCTGGATCTCTGTGAGTTCAAGGCCACACTGGAAACAGCCAGGCATGGTGACTCACGCCTTTAATCCCAGGAAGTGATGGCAGGAGGCAGAAAGGTATTTAAGGCGTGAGGACTAGGAGGTAGAGCTAGTTAAGCTTTTAGGCTTTTGAGCAGCAGTTCAGCTGAGATTCATTCTGGATGAGGACTGAGAGGCTTCCAGTCTGAGGAAACAGGATCAGCTGAGGAATTGGCGAGATAAGGTGGCTGTGGCCTGTTCTTTCTCTCTGATCTTCCAGTGTTCACCCCAATACTTGGCTCCGGGTTTGTTTTATTAATAAGACTCTTTAAGATTCATGCTACAAGGGTGCTCGCTCACTCGCTCATGGGGCTGAGCAGAGAAGGATGATCATCAGGAAAGGACAGAAGTAAAACCAAGATTCCCAAAGCCCCATCAAAATCTGTGGAATTACTGAGAATCCATCAGGAGTAAGACTAGGAAAGCAATCTGAACCTAGGCTCACGTCAGGGTGGGACAGGGTCCTGAGAGACAGAGGGGTGAAGACAGGTGGGTAGCTGAATTAGAACAGGGGTGGAAACACTGTCTAGAAGAGCTGAGGATGGAACAGCAAGGACCTCTCCTGCCTCCGGAGTATGAGGAACTAGGCGAGCGACAGCAGCCGGAGACAGAATCAGACAGTGCCTGAGAAGTCCGTCTCTATTCACAATCTTTCCTTGAGAGGTAGGATGTCCGGCTGATAGATCACTGAACTGGGGCACATGCATGGATTTTGCCCTTGTAAGGAACCTGATCCTTTCTTCTCTTAGCCCTTTGGACAAAGAGAGTCCACTTGAGCTGCTTTCTACACAGCCTGAGAGCTGTCTCAGACTCCCATGCCACGAGGACCGAGTTGGCCTAGATGAATGCTTTCTCCACCACTGCTGACTCCATTGTAGCTCGGAGTAGTGTGAACATTAATGTCTCGTCGTCCGCTCTCTGCTTGGAGACCCACCTCCAGTCTCTTCGCGACAGACCAGATTCCCCTCAGCTGCCTACCCGTCTGTTGTTTGCTTGAAAAAGGAAGTTGAGAGGCTGGAGAGATGGCTCAGTGGTTAAGATCACTCGCCACTGGCTGCTCTTCCAGAGGACCTGGGTTCCAGTCCCAGCAACCACATGGTGGCTCACAACTTACAACCTTCTCTAATGGGACCCAGTGCCCTTTTCTGGAGTGCAGTCATTCATGCAGACAGAGTACTCATATACATAAAATACATAAATAATTTAAAAAAAAAAAAAAGGAAATTGAGCCGGGTGTGGTAGCACATGTCTTTAATCCCAGCACTCCGGGGACAGAGGCAGTGGATCTCTGTGAGTTCGAGGCCAGCCTGGCCTACATAGCAAGTTCTAGGACAGCCAGGGTGACATAGTGAGACCCTGTCTGAAAACAGAAACGCAAACAAAATTCTAAATAGGTGAGAACAATAGACTGACGTTAACAAGGTAAAGTTAATAAGGGTGATAGAGTCCTTTATTCAAAGTAAACTAGCCTGTGTGCCCCGATAAACTAGATGAGATTTCACCAATGAAACCTTTTTAGATCTTTTTCTTGTGGACTGGGGTCTGTTTTGTTTGGTTGTGGACTGGGGCTTGTTGTTGGTTGTTTATTTTCACTCACAGTCTCAATCTGTGACCGTGAAGCCCCTCATGCCCTGGCATGCACACGGTGTGAATATGTTTCCTTGATCTTTCAAGAACAAGGTAGGAATCAAAAGAATAATTTCATTCTTAATTAGACCACATCTCAAGAGCTTTCACTTAAGATAAGTGGCAGTCTTGAGGACACTGGCAGACCAGAAAGCCCACAGAGGGCCCTTGTCACAGTCTGTGATGTTTGATTAACAAATGTGTTGAGTAAATGGTGGCGTGAGTGGTGATGGATGGTCCCCAAGGTCCTATGAAACATAGTTGAAAGAATTAAGGAAGAAGACACTGAGATGGCTCATTCCAGATGTCTTTAGAGTTCTCAGACAGAAACATTGTTTGTTTTGAAGATGGCATCTCTCCATGTAGCTCTGAACTCAATATGTATACCAGGCTGGCCTTGAATTTACAGAGATCTGTCTGCCCCCTGCTTCCAGATTGCTGGGATTAAAGGTGTTTGCCACCATGCCTGGCCTGAAACTATTACTTTAAAAAAAAAAAAGTTTATCTGAGGGTAGGAAAAGCCAAGAATGTAGTAACCCCTTTATAAGCCTTGTATTCATTCTCCTCTCATAAATATTCATAAAGGAGTTGACCCCATGTAAGCGTGATCTAAGAGTCTTCCATATGCTTTTTACGTTTGCTGTCTTTGAACAAGTGATTGCTGGACTATAATCCCTGATCAGTTATATTATTATAAAGCTGGTGAGTGATCTGGTTTTGAATTTTCTCTATTCATTTAACAGAATTTTCCAAATCTTAGAATCTAGAAGAAAGGAACTGGTCTTATGGCCATCCATTCTTCGTTATAACATCAGATAACCTTGGCTTGGTGTCTTGGCCCTCTCCAGTTCCACCATCCTCCTCTTCTCTCCTCTCCCCTCCCCTAGGTGAAGAAGAGGGGAGCTGTGGACAGGCCGGAAGGATGAATGCTATAGTCTGAACGAGGATGATAAGGATAACACTAGACAGGGCCTTGCAAGTGGGCAGGACCAGGAGCAGGCCTTTCACTGGCCCGGAGGTCTGAGGCTCTCTGTCCTCTGAAGGATGGGGATAAGCTGTCTTTGTGGCCACAGATGAAGTGGGCAGGGATCAGACACAGGTGTGAGGACCCAGCCAGTCACTTCCGCTGTTTACCCCACTTCCTGTAGATTTCATCGGCTGCCAGGCGATGGCTTTGCTCTCTTGCCACTCAGAAAGTGTTCTGTCCCCACTTGCCAAAAGTTCTCTTTTCCTCATCAAATATTGGCTGGCTACCCACTCAGAGTGGTCCCATTCCAGGCTTATTGGCCAGAAGGAAACGTCCCCAGAGGTTAGCCCACTAGCCTACGTCTTTGGAGTGCTTCCTCCAAATGGTTGAGAGCCATTCACTTAATGTGTGATCTTAGGAAAGTAACTTCCTAAGTTACTTTCCTAAGATCCTGTTTTCCCATCAGTAAGATGGGGTCTCCTGGCAGATTTTAGAAACTCTACCTAACTACCAAGCCCAGTGTCTGCCCCAATACATTATACCTGCCGGAATTATTCTTCGCCCTAAATCTGTACAGACTCTCATCTGGTTGCCAACTTTTGATTCTTGGGGGTTTTTTTGGTTATTGTTTGGTTTTTGCGACTGAGATGCACCCCGGGGCCTCCCTTCTACGGAGCGCGAGCTTTCACGGTAAGCAGCACCCCGGGTACCGAGGATTTCGCGCTGTTATTCCGACTCTCGGCGCGTGGAAGCCCACTTATATAATGAATTGTGCTTGATCCCCGGCAAGAGTGAGTGGGAGAAAGTGTTGTACGCTCCCGCAGTACAATGAGTGTGCTTGTGTGTCACTGGAGGAGGAGGAGGAGAAAGGGTTCACGTTTTATTGAAAGCCAACACCAGTGGGAACAGAGTAATTCTTTCTTTTCCCAAGGTTGTTCATTTCTGTTTTTAATTCATCTTGAAATGGGGTCTCTTGTAGCCTAGGTGGGCTGGGAGTACACTGTATGTCCAAGGATGACCTTCCTATGCCTTTGAACTTAAGATCTGCCCTCTCCCACCTCCCAGCTGCTGGCCTCCCAGCTGTGCTTGGAGCTTCCTGCAAGCCTTCTTCCAACTGAGCTATCCACCTGGTCCTTGTTTCTGCCTTAAATTTTTTGGTTCTAAGGATAAATTAATAAGCTTAAATATAATGTTGAATTTTTTCAGTTGCCATAGTGCCGGGGTAGCAACTCCAAAGGCAGTGTAGTGGGTCTGTCTTTCTGAGCTGTGTGACATGGATTTTGTGGTCCTGGTGGCCTGTGTCCGGAGAGGATTTGATGATCTGAGCTTTTTGTGGCGTTAGAACAGTTTTCTCTCCGCCTTCCCAAGCCAGGTGCATCTCGTAGCCAGTCTCTAGGGAGTGCTTTCCCGTCTTTAATTCTAGATCTGCTGCTGTCTGTCTCCTTCCTAATTCCAAACTCCTTGACTAGCATCCCAAGGCCGGCCATTCCCCATGTCTGACTCTTACCACATCGCCTCCCTGTCTGAGACTGTCTTCCCACCCACGCAGCATCCTTTCTCAGCCCATTTCCTTCCCCTCCTCAGAGCTTCCGCTCCTCTCAATAGTCAAATGATGAGGGCCTCACTGCTTAATTCACCTCCAAGGTAAGCTCGCCGGAGCTCGGTCTACAACAGAGTCAACTATGGCTGTACGTTAGCGTTTCCAGGGAAGCTTTCAAAAACAAAATACCTGATGCCCACGTCTCTTTCCAGAGAGTCTGCTCCGTGATGTGGCCTGGGGCTCAGGATGCTTTAAAGCCTTGGCAGGTGGTTCATTATACAGCCGACGTTGAGAACCACTCAACACAGTTGATCCCTAAGCTGGGGCTGGATTCTAATAATAGCTTTATTTGTTCCCCCAAGTGGCTTATGTACCGCAGTGTTTAAAATAGTTCGTGTGAGTATATTAAACATCAAAGTGGCTAATTTCCACTTTGTGTTAATTTGATAGGTTTAAGGGAAGGAAATACTGTGGTGTTTTTGTTTTTGTTTTTTCTTGAAAATTCAATTTCTGGGTTACCCTGGGCTCACCTGCCGGGAACTGCGGTGGTTTTCCTGCACTCTGAGCATAGCCGAGCACATACTCAACTCTGTACATCGTTGTCGACTCGCCTGGTTTGATTGATGTGGATACTGAGGTCCAGAGGATACGTCCACTTACTCATTGCTAAACTTGAACCCGGGTGGATTTGATGGCACAAGCTCACCGATTCTCTAACCCGGGAAAGAATGGCATGTCCAGATAGTTCTCTGGACAACCGGGCATGCTTTCTTTCACCTTGAGGGTGCACACTTGGTAAAAACTTTGAATTTTCAGGTTTAGCGTGTGGTGAATGAGGTCCAGTATGTTGTCTTTATCACATGTCATCATACTTTGTTCTCAGTGCCTTTTCATATGGGTTGCATGCTTCTATATATCAACAGAGTCCATAAATTTGATTCCCCTTCACTCTCTAGCTGCCGAAAGTATAGGTCTGAGAGTCCATTTAATAAATGGGTTTTCTCCATACATTCTAAACCTACCCTACCCTGCCTGTACTTACTCTTCCTAATAACTTTATGACCTTGGTTGATTAATGAAGTCCTGAGGACCCCAGCACACATTCATTCTGGGGTGGTGAATGAGTAGTGATATCTCCTCCCAACCACCACCACCATTTTGCAGAAAGGGGAAGTGTTACACCAAAAATTAATTACCTGCTAAATTCTGCTAATAGCTGTCCTTAATTGGGTCCTTAATGAGCAGAGGCTCTGTGATGAGCCTTTTGTATCTTGTGCTCTATCCTCACTTTATAGAGGAGGAAAACGAAGCAGAAAGGTAGATCTGCTTTGGCCAAAGGACATAGATAGTAGCTGGCTATGGTGTTGGCTTGTTTGTTTTTTAACTTGCTTATGGGTAGATCTAGGACACATGGCTTCATTCACTAGCAGTGACATCTAGACATCTCTGTCTGCCGCAGACCAGTGACGTATCAAGTAGTTTTCTGTGTGGCGAATGGCCCTCTGAAAGCTATTGTGAAACCATTTTCTACCCACCTTGACTCTGATCCAGAGGTCAAACGGGCGCTGTGCCGTCCACCCCCAGTCATCCCGAGGGAAGATGTTTGATGTAAACATCCCCCGAAGGTGAGAACTGGTTCTTGGAGGGTGTGCACACTCCATTTACCCCCTGAGCACTGCTGTTTATCACAGCTGCAGACTGCAAGCAGGGTCCAGCGCCTGGATCGCTTCCGTATCGCCAGGGCACTAGGAACAGAGGTCCATCTCCCCTTCTCACTAATCACGGTAGCTTCCTCCCTCTTTAAGAACACAAAGACCTGGTATTTCCTGACTTGTCAAGGTGTATGCACACACACACACACACACACACACACACACACACACACACACACACACTCTTCTGTCTGGAGAATAGAAAATGGCTGTGTAAACAAAGAGGTGGACAGTGTGGTACGTGGATGGGATCCCTAGGAACATGAGGCTCCTAGCAGCCCCCTGTCAGGGCGGAGGTCATTAATTGAGTGCAAACCTGTGTTACAATGTTATTTGTCCCCCTCCAGGGCATACAAAACCATTGAGGATGAAGACTTGAAGTTTCCCCTTATATATGGAGAAGGCAAGAAGGTAGGCACAGGTTCATCCCTGGAATGGGAGGAGGCATCTGTGGCCTCGTGGGCTTGGTGTCGTCCGGGGCGGTCCGTCTGCTCCACTCAGCGCTTTGGGATTTTATAGCCGTGACGACTTGAACAACATCACATCCATCATTCTTCAGGTCACCTGTCTTGAGGGTCCAGAGAGTGGCAGGATTTGAGGGGTGTGGGTGAGCAGTCAGTTTTGTGAAAATGGCATCCCTTTCCCTGCCCATTTGAGTCACTCTTTACAGGTTTAAACACAGCCACTTCCACATACATCATCCTATTTTATAACTTGACATCAGCTCAGAGGCCAGTCAAGCTGGCTGTGTCACCTCTGCGTGGTGGACTAGGCAGCTGGAACTTCAAGATGACAGCCACCCAGGCAGAACCACACACCGGCAGAGGACAGCACTGGTGTGGAACTCTGGCTTTCTCCTCTCAGCTAGTGTCCTTTGGTGCCACCACTGACGTACAAACGGACTTTGCAAGCCAGCTTTTCTTCTCTGTCCCCAACAAAGGGACTCCAGAGTGTCACTGTAATTACACTACAGGATCAGTAGCCCAGACGGAGATAACAGAACCATCACTGGGTCCCAGTGCCCCTGTCAGAAGCAAACGCTGAATGGCATGATTGAGCTCAAAGAGGACTATAGACATGGGACGTGTGAGCAGATTCGGAGGAAGTCCGGATGCTACTGCTGAGATAACTGACCTGTGAATCCATACCCATTTAAACACGTCCTACGAACACAGCCTGTTTCCATTCAGAGCTAAGAGTTTCAATTAGAAGTGGGCAATGTGACCCCAGTAAGAAGATTCTTCAAGCGAATTGTCTATCAGTATTAGATAGTATTTATATCCAGAAGAAACAACTCACAAGACTATCGAAGCAAGGTCTCTAGTGTGGGCCCAGTACTGTCCCCGCCCCCCAGTCCCTGACCTTGATACATGTGGAAGCACTGAGTACATAACATTCGCTTACGTTCCGTGTGCTCTCCTGAACGGGAAAACGGACTGCTGTCTTCCTTAGAAGGCTATCATCAGCACGGAGATTGTTGTTGTTTTTCAAAACTAATTTTTCTTAAGAATCGCATACATGTCTACCATGATACCCATCACTCCATTTCCCCGCTTCAGTTGCCCTCCATACCCTCTCCAACACACCCCACCCCCAACTTCATTTCTTTTATAACCCACTTGATAGTATCCAGTTAGTGCTGCCCTTAAGTTTCATGGTGTGAAGCCATCCTTGGGAGCATAGGAACCCTACCTGTGGCCACACCCTCAAAAGAGAAAGATTCTCCCTTCCCCAGCAGTTATCAGCTGCCAATTAACTCCTCTCTCAGGGGCAAGCCTTGCAGAGCACCTCCCCGACCTGTGCTGGAATTTTTAGCACCTCCCCGACCTGTGCTGGAATTTTTTAGCGGGCTTGGTCTTGTACAGGGAAGTGCGGCTTCAACAATGAGACTTAAAAGATTTTGGTTAATTGAAACCTCTGATTCACCAAGATATCCTAGAGCCTCTCAGGTCGGCTCACGAAGGCAGGCAGGCAGTCCTGTGAGGAGTGATGGGTGAGTTCTGCCATTGTAGCTCCTTGGCGCTGTGGAAAACCACCGGACACATCTCTACTCCACCCTGGAAGAAAGTGGGTACACCATCCCTGTCTGAGTTCTCCTTGGTTTCTTGGAGTCTTTCTCCACCCCCCCTCTTTGCAAACTCCTACTCAGGCATGGCAGTGTATTTTTCACAGCTGTTACTTTTTATTTCCAGAAATTCTAAGTATCCTTGTGGGTAGCACCTGTATACGTGTAAACAAGTTCAGTCGCTTCCAGTAGCTTTTACGTTCTTTGATCTAAGCGCGGGCGTGTGGTTTTTCCAGCCCGAGAAGCTGCTCTTGCAGGGAGAAGGCAGAAGGGCCGTGTGAAGAGACCCAGACCGTACCCATTTCAAGCTGGACACTCCTTCACTAGAAGGAGAACTGTCCAGCCTCACAGCCCAGCAGAGAGGGCTTCTGAAGACTCTCTGGTCCCAGGTCCCTGGCTTCACATCCCTGTCTTTTTTTTGGATACCCTTTGAACTGGGACCATAAATGTGTCATGGAGGTCAGTGAGACGGCTCATGGGGGTGAGGACACTGGCCTCCAAGCCTCATAACCTGAGTTTGGTCCCTGGAGCACACATGTGGAAGGAAGAAAAGAACTGACTCCTGAGGCTGTCTTCTGACCTCCACACAGTCCTGTGGTACACAGGACACACGCGCACACACGCACACACACACACGCACACACACACACACACACGCACACGCACACGCACACGCACACACACACACACACACACACACACACACACACACGCACGGCATGGTGGCTCAAGACTGAAGCAGGAGGATTGCAGTGAGTTGAGGGCCAACCTGAGCCTCAGTGTGAGATCTGTTTCAAGCCCGGCCCCGAAAATATCATCGGCTCATTTCTACAGTACCGTAAACTATGTCTACCTTCTAACTTGAGACAACCACAAACCCACAGCGCCTCAAAGAGACAAAGGTGGAGAGACTGTATTAGATTATAATGGGTTTTTCTTTCTTTCTTTCTCTTTGTTTTTTTTGTTGTTTTACATTTATTTATTTATGAACTACAGCGCCTGTGTAGAGATCAGAGGACAACTTGCAGTTCTCTCTCTCTCCCTCCATCGTGTGAATTCCAGGGATCAAATTTAGGTTGGCACTTGGTAGCAAGTGCCTACTCTCTTATCCTGAACTTAGTGCTGCTGCTTTTTTTTGTTTTTATTTGTTTTTGAGACAGGGTTTCTCTGTGTAGTTGTGGAGCCTGTCCTGGAACTCACTCTGTAGACCAGGCTGGCCTCAACTCAAGTGCTGCTGCTTTTATTTACTTCATCCTTGCCTGTATGAGGAATTTACTCTTACTACTCAAGTCACAGAGGAAAATCCCAGCTCAGGTCTTTGAACTGCAGCATTACATGGCCTCTATTATTGGGGGCATAATGTTAACGCCATTAGGTTGCACATCCCTCAGCCTGACAGGCAGTCTATCCCTCTGTGTCTGCCTGTCTGATACTGTCCATCTTTGGCACCAAATAGTATTGCCTCCACCATGAGACCGTCTCAGTAGAAATTTTGTTTTCTCTAAATTCACATATCCCGTTGTTTGTGTGCCTTCCAGAACTTAAGTACATTTTATATATTAGTTGGATATGTACCCCTTGCCTCCTTTACCAAGTTTCTTCATAGTAGAGATGAAGCCTTGTGTCCTTTCCATACAGTGTGTGCATATTAGATGCTCTAGAAGATATTTAAAGTGACAGTGTAGATATTAATGCAATATGTTAATTCCATAAACCATTATAAACAAGTAGAGAAAGGCAGAGATGTACTAGTGACATTCTGTTCCTTTCCACCCAGAGGGAATTTGTAGGAACATTGAAGTAGATCATGGAGTCTCTAAAAGATTTATTTTCTCCAGCCATAAAACTTAATAGTTGAGATTTGCAAAGACAAGAGCTGCCTCAGACCCACTTCATCCTTTGTTATTGCCTCTGATATTGCTGAGGATGTAGCTAGGATCCAGCAAATACTTGTAGCGTGAGTGTGTTTGGATAGATGGATCATGGGTGGGTGGATGGGTGGATGGGTGGGTGGATGCTCTTGATTTAGTATGAACTGACTTCAGCAGCTGTAGATGATCCATGTGTTAGTTTATTTTCAGCGCTCTTCACTCCAGGCTCTACAGAAGAAAGCTAAAGGCAGAGCAGAGCAACCTAAGTAAAGCCTAAGATAGAGCAGTGATTTTTATGAGCCCTTCCTTTTTAATACTACACATCCCAGTTGTCAGCCAACAGCACAGACTGATAAGCAAGAGGAACCGGGACAGGATGCTGTCACTGTGTGCATTGCTGGTAACTCTCTGTTTATACTCCTAGGCCCGGGTAATGGCGACTATTGGAGTGACCAGGGGACTTGGGGACCATGACCTGAAGGTTCATGACTCCAACATCTACATAAAACCATTCCTGTCTTCAGCTCCAGAGGTACCACATGAAGTTTTTGTTTCTATTTTGTACAACAAAGTATTTTGTGCGTTATGCCTTCCCTGACCTCCACCCCACATCCAAACAATAGCCAGCATGACTTCCATGTACTAATGTCTCTGGTGTCACCCTGTTCTCACTTCGACTACCTGGATCCATACCCTCACCATCTCCTACTTAGTGAGAGCTACGTCTCCTCCTCATCACCTCCTTTAATTCCTCCCACATATTGCATAGTGACTATTCCAAAAGGGCTGTTCTGACTCCTCGTGTCTCAGGGGTCCTCAGTGGCACTCCGTGGCTCGGAGCAAAGCCCAACTCCAGTTGCCTTTCCAGGCTTGCATTTGATCTACATTTTTAATCGGATCTTTGTTCCCCGGCACACACCAAAGGAACTCAGTTACCGCGTATGACCTTCGGTTTCTCATGCCTGTTGACATCTAGCCTTGCCTGGAGTGCCCTCATCTCCATCCACAACATCCACTTCTCTCTGTGGTTTAGCTCAAATGTAGCTCCTAAGACAGTGGTTCTCAACCTGTGGGTCGCGACCCCTTTGTCAACCCTCTGTCTCCAAATAGTTACATTGCGAGTCATAACAGTCGCAAAACTACAGTTGTGGAATAGCAACAAAAATAATTTTATGTTTGGGGGTCACCACAACATGAGGAACTGTATTAAAGAGCATTAGGAAGGTTGAGAACCACTGGTCTAAGGGGACATCCTGATTTCTGTTCCTCAGACGGAAGTCTTCTCTTCATGTACTCTTCATATGCACAGGGAAATATTCTCTGAGGTTTTTTTGCTCAATACCTTGTAGCTCAGCAATTCATCTATGTATTACCTCACTTGATTGTGGTTAACTAGGGAACTTAGGTCATTCAAGCGTCTTTTGGAGAAGTTCATTGAAAAAATGCATTTGTCATTTTGTCTATTTAAAAAAAATCCTACAGTATTTACTACAATTCTAGAAATGTTATGAGGTTATATATTGGCTTTCCTGATGTATTATTTAGAAAAGATTTTGTTTCCATGCTCGGGGAAAAAATCTAATAATATAAAAGTCTAATAGTAGGCCAAGGATGGTGACATATGCCAGTCATCCTAGTACTTAGGAGACAGAAGCAGAAATGTCACTAAAAGTTCAAGTCAGTCTGGACTACACAGGGAGACTGTCTCAAAAATCAAATGACATGGGCTAGAAAGATGGCTCAGAGGTTAAGAGCACTGACTGCTCTTCCAGAGGTCCTGAGTTCAATTCCCAGCACCCACATGGTGGCTCACAACCATCTGTAATGAGATCTGGTGCCCTCTTCTGGTGTACTTAATAAATAAATAAATCTGAAAAAAAAAATCAAATGACGTGGGGCATAGTGGCACACACCTTTAATACCAGCGCTTGGGAGGCAGAGGCAAGTGGATCTCTTGAGTTAAGAGTCCAGCCTGATCTATAGAGTTAGTTTCAAGCTAGCCAAGGCTAGATACTGAGACCCTGTCCCAGAAAACGAAGAAACCAAATGTAATGATGGTTTAGAGGTGGATTTTTCACAGTAAGGAGACTTTGTTTTTGTTGTTGTGAGTTTGGGCTTTGTTTTGTCTTTTTTTTTTTTTTAAATTTATTCCCTGAAAATTTCATATATGTACACATATATTTTGATCAATGCCCCCCAATGCCTAGCCCCTCCCAAGTTCCCTTTTCCATAATATGTTCCCTTCCTTCCTTCATATCCTCATCTTTTCTTTGTCGGAGGGAGGCAGTAGTGGGGTTTTGAGACAGGGTTTCTCTGTGTAGCCCTGGCTGTCCTAGAACTCACTCTGTATACCAAACTGGCCTTGAACTCACAGATCTGCTTGCCTCTGCCTCCTGAGTGCTGGGGTTAAAAACAGCCATCCAGGCCCTCCAGTTCCCCAGCAGAACTCTATAAACAAGGATAATTCTTTTTGAGAGTGTCTGAGTTGGAGCTGGCATGGAAATTTCTAGGCATAAACATTAGGCATGAAAGACGTCTTTTCCGATAGACCCTGGGGTTATACATGAAGTTGGCTTAGTAAAATATGGTGGCAGTCCACACCCAGAGCCTGTGGACAGGTGTTTTCTTTCTGAACTCCTGCAACAGTTCTTCATAGTAAGGACCACAGTTGGACAGAATATCCAAAGTCCCCTGGAGTTCCTAATCCCTCCACGCTGGCCAACATCAGGACCAGGGAATAACTGCTAAAGCTGCTTCTCGCCGGAGGAAAGTAATAAATTCTGAACCCTGAACTCTTTCCTTTGAACTCCACTGAGCACGGGGTTTGTAACTGAGCTCATAAAACTGTACTTTCCCCCTTGGGGGAAAGGCATTCATCCGACATGTTAAATGGCACCCTCACCTTTTTACTTTCCAGAAGCCTCCCTGGGGATCTCAGGAAACACTAATTAAGCATTTTTGCTCTTTCCAGCAGCCTTAAAACTTCTTTCTCAGGCTCCCTCCCCCATGCACACATGCAGATCGTTCTTTATGTACAGGGGACAGTGGCGTAGTGTAGTTTGAAGGACGGTCGCTGTGCAGTTAGACTTTAGAGCATCCAGCCATGGTGCTGCCCTTAGCCTTAGAAAACACCGACTCTGCAAAGGCCTTTTTCGGAATAGCGTTCTGCGGGGCTGATGGTTGCCTGTGGCCATCATGCTCAGGTTAGGTGTCAGAAGCGTGGTTCTTGTGTTTCACTGAAAGTGTGTACTTCTAGTGTCTCCCCATGCCCCATCCAACATCCTTAGGATTTGACAGGCAGCAGCTCATTCCAAAGAGAGCGGTGACGTAAACAGTTATTGTCCCCATGCTGTACACTGGGGTATTGAGACTCACAAAAATAAATAAATAAAATAACTCCCCCAAGGTTGTACAGTTGTCAAGTAGCACACTGGTGCTTACAACCCACATCTAATTAGTTACAGGGTCATGGTCGTGAAAGCTGAGCTCAAGAAATGTCCATGGTTAGGGTCAGAGTGATTCACTACGTACTGGTTCTAGAGCTCTGTAGAGGACACCTCTGTCTTCAACACCAACCCTTGGTCTTATTACCTCAGTGGCTAGAGTTTCTCAGAGAAATACTGTTGACCTCAGACTAAAGCCGAAGATGATGTAGTAAGGAAAGGTAATTGGGACCGACAGTAATGGCCTCTGTGTGTATGTAAACCTAGGCCAGACAGAACTGTGTAAAATACGATTGCGTGCCTACAATTTAGCTTAATGGATATGTAGTGTATATACCAAGATCTCTTGCACAAGATTAAATTTGTTATACATATTTTAAATGTTTCCAGATGGAGGGGCCTTAGCCAGAGTCAGGAGAAGGGGTGGGGGAGGGTACCATTAGAAGAGGAACAGTTTGAACTGACTACTGTGGAGGTTAGAACAGAAGAAGTTCGTTCACCCCACCCCACCCCCCATCTCCATTCCTTAAGGCTAAAACCCTTTACTCAAGGGGATGGTGATAAAATCATACCCAAGAGAGAAATGGCTAGGCGGGTTCTGTTGGGATCCCAGAAAGGCAGGTTAATTTATTTAAGCCATCTAATGAAGAAGCACAGACCCCCTCCCTGTCCTCATTACCTCCCCCCACTCACAAGCACCCCACCAGCACTCTCTCTCTGACTTCCTCCGAATATTTCCCGGCTCCGTCGACTCTGCCAAGCATGGATCTTTATTTCACATTTGAGTTCTAAATTTCAAATCCAGTTCAGTCTGGTAGTTTTAAGGACTGGGGCTCTCGGGTGGGAGGAGGAGGTGAAGAAATGTGATTTAATTCTAAGAAAAAGGGCTCAAAAACCTTCTTGGAAATTACCATTGTTACCATTCATCATTGTAACTCCTAATTTGATTTGACGAATTAAATATAAATAAATCAAAGCCATGTGGATCAAATTTATGTAAAAAATGCACAGGGGTTTAAAAAATTAGAGAAGGGTTTCTTTCTAGCCAAACACATTTTCGGTTTTGCTGAACACAAGGCGCTGGAAAAAGCCCGAGTTTGCCAAACCTGAAGAGCAGCGGCCAGGTTTCCTGAGCCTCCCCTCAGACCTTCTGGGGTCTAAAGCAGAGATTTCTGGCCAAGGCCTGAATTCCACAAGAGGCCCTGCCAAAGGAAGAAGGGGGCCTGCTAGCAGCAGGCTACAGGGGAGTGTGGGAGCCCTTTCCCTCTCTGGTCAACAGCTCCTGGCTTTCTTTGTGTGACTGAGTGGGCAGCTACCCCACCCCCACCCCCACCTCCCACCCCCACACCCTCCACGCCCCCGACTCTCTCCAGCCAGGTCTACCTCTTGCCTAATTTGGAAGCTTAAGGCTAAACTGTGCCATAGCATCCTGAAGAGTGCAGAAGGGAGAGGATTTGTTAAATCTCGGGCACCAGCGCCCAGGCCCTCTTTTCCAACCTCCAGCCAAGCACACACAGTGTGTCCTGTTACCCAGACAGCTTGGCACAAGCCTAGGGCCTCGACTCCCAGATGTTCTCTGCTCCCCACCCCTTTGGGCCCGTGACAGGCCCACTGTAGAGCTAGGATGCCTAATTTCACCATTCTTTTCCGGCCTCCACTCCAAGACTGTGCCCTAGTTTGGGCTCTTGGAAGAACAAGGCCCTTTTCTGTCTGGGTCCTGTTCTGCAGAGCCAACCCCCTTCCCCGCTCCGCGGTCCTGTCTTCTAGCCCAGCCAGCCAGGACCACAGCGAGCCGAGCCTCGTTCTCTCTCTGCTTCGTTCCTTCTCTCTGGCTTTAGGAGTCTGTCAGCTGTTTCTTATAACTCCAAGTCACTCATTCAGCTCATTCCTGGGATTTTTTTTTTTAACCTAGATAATGTTGCTTTCCTTATCCAAAGCCATCCTTTCATAAAGGACAAAGAGCTTGAGTCTGAGACCTATCCCAACCTCCAGCAGGACCCCAGCTGCTTCTCCTTCATCGTGGGGCCTGGCATGGCCTGCACTGGTGGATTATGGGGAGGAACAAATAAGAACATCAGTGAAATCACTGGCAGGAGGTCTGGTGTGGTTAATGATGACCAGTAATGTCCTCCCCTTCTTTCCTTCTGGCTTCCAGAAGACTGTTTCACACTTCCTGTGACCACTTTCGTACTGAAAGGGAATGTGTTTGGGAGCGCTGGTATTTCCCAGGCAAACACAAAGGATATTTACGGCCTTCCATTTACATTTTAACATCTATCCCCTTCTGATTCTTGGTGACTTTTTGTGCTCCAAGCTACAATTCCCATTTAGGGAAAGCAGGTTTTTCTATGTTGTGCTTCTGCGGTCTAGTTTATACAGAAATAATTCTAGGCTACCATGAGAAGGGGAGGTGGTTGTTCCATGGCAAAGAAAGCTTTCTATGATTGTGTGAGGACAATCTAGAGAGGCGAAGAACATTTGTGTGCCACGGATGTCTTCAAGTCTTCTAAGGGGTAGTTATCTTCACATGACAGAAAGGGGGAAAAACATATTTTTTTTTTAAATGCATCCTGGGCATAGTATTGCGCACCTTTAGTTCCAGTACTCAGGAGGCAAAGGCAGGTCGATGTCTGTGAGTTGGAGGCCAGTGTGGTCTAAGTAGAATTTGCAGGGCAGCCAGGGCTATATATAAAGAGAGACCAGGTCTCAAAACAAAATAAAACAAACAAACAAAAACCATGAGCGGAATATGTCCCCCAGGAGTTAGAATCTGGGGCCACGTAGAGGTGAGACTAGCTGAGAATAATTAGCCAAAAACCTTGTCGCGTGCTTCCTAATGGATAGGAGTTCAGATGAAGGAGGGAAAAATGGTACAACAGAGCGTGAGTAGGGCAAGAAGGAAGCGAGAGAGTGTTCGGTGTGACACACTAAAACTTGCCTTAGAGAGTGGCTGTGTCTGCAAGATTAGGTAAAGGACTGTGAGTCTAATGGGCCTGATCACTACTACGCTGGATGCGAAGCCGCAGGGGAGTGCCCAGCCAGCTCTGTGTGATGGAGAGCTCTTCAGGGCGGAGGAGATCAGGGCGGACAGGGCAGTCCTTGTAGGCTGGCACTGTGACCATGAGGAAATGAATTGGGGTGAGAATGTGAAAACCACAGGGGTCATAGCTGTGAGTTGTTTTGTTTTTCCTGTCACGTAACAAGAACTCACCTGATGTTAGATTCAATTTACAAAACAATGTATTTTGTTTTATTAAGCACAGGAATGGCGGTATGGTTCATTGGTTAAAGGGACGATCCTGCCTTCCCATGGTTTCAAAGGCTGGCGTGTGGTTAGTGTATGTCAGGATCCAGGAGTAATGCCAACTACCATGTCCCCCAACACACACAGAGCATTTTGCTTTCTAGCCTGAAGAAAAGGAAGAATTATTCGGGTCTGAAGAAGAAAAATACTCTTATCTTTTTTCCTTCTGAGTTTTCTGAACCAGTTTTTAAAATAGACATAGAAGTCTAGAATCAAAATAACTTCCTAATTAGTATAGACTTAGATTGGGATTCATGGGCAGCCCTGAAAGCAGATCATAGACTTCTTCCTTTCCTCCGGCCCAGGTTGAGCTGACCCTCAACTGACCCTAGAGAGTTCTAGACTTTTCCTAGCCCCACCAAGTGATGACTTTCTTAGTATTTACCTGCTGAGAGGCAGAAGCAAAAATAATGAGTGTAACATGTGGACTAATGAAACAATTGCCGGGCGGTGGTGGCGCACGCCTTTAATCCCAGCACTCGGGAGGCAGAGGCAGGTGGATCTCTGTGAGTTCGAGGCCAGCCTGGTCTACATAGTGAGTTCCAGGAAAGGCATAAAACTACACAGAGAAACCCTGTCTCGAAAAAAACAAAAGAAAAAAAAAAGAAAAAATTCCAGATAGTTCAGTGTTCCATCTTAACCCTGTAGAACAGTGGTTCTCAACCTGTGGGTTATGACCCCTTTGACACAACCCTTTATTTCCAGATATATTTATATTAAAATTAATAACAGTATCAAAATTACAGTTATGAACTAGCAATAAAAATAATTTTATGGTTGGGGGTCACCACAATGTGAGGAACTGTATTAAAGGGTCGCAGCGTTAGGAAAGGTGAGAACCACTGCTATAGAGTATGGGCCTGGAAGTATTTTTTCTCTGTACATATCTTTCTGCCCCTGTTGACTGTAAACAGACCACTTTCCAAACTATTCACTCTCATGGTTCTGTGTTACAAATGTTTATGAGTCTGTGGTCCCCAGACTGGGTCTAGCTGGGTGGTTCTCTCCCAGAGTCGTCCCCCCCACCCCACCCCCATATGCTTCCAGTCAAATGCTGATTGACGGCATCAGAACACAAGGCTAGGCTGGAAGGTGATTGCTCAGCAGCAGACTCTAGGCAGAGAGTTTAGCCGGGACACACACACACACACACACATGGTATATCCAAATGGTCTTAGATCCTCAGACCAGGGCAGCTTGGTTCCTAGAGGAAACTGTCCCCAGAGCAAGTGGTTTGAGGATCCTAGGCAGCATCTCACAGCTTCAGAAGCTCTGGCTGCTGAAGTTCCAGACCCATGCCACTGTAACATTCAGATGGTAGCAGGAATCTCGTTGAGACCAGTGCCGTGGAAGGAGGGACACACGGAGGCAGTCACTTGATTTGCAGGGAAGGTGTTCTGCTGAGAAGAGATGGACTCATGGCTGGCCATCTTGGAATCTTCTTATGATGTTCCTGTAAAGTACCACCCCTGCCATGAACTCTTGATAGCTAGGGTAATGCCCATCCATCTGTGAGGAGCAAACTGATACAAGTTGATGCGTTAGCTGTTTAGTGAATTAAGAAAGGAAATCTACTCTGCTCTGCAGAAGCAGATTTACAAAGAAGGTAATTAAACTCCGGTATCGGTGACGTTAGCTCAGAGCAGGCCAACCCAGTCTAGATACAAAGGAAGAGCAAGCTTGCAATCCAGCTACGATTTTTCCTGTTTGTACAATTCTCCAAGGGGTGATTAGAATGCAAGCTTCCAGCAATCGGTTAGGATTTTTGTTGGTTTGTTTTGGTTTTGTTTTGTTTTGTTTCTTTGTTTTTTGAGACAGCGTTTCTTGGTGTAGCCTTGGCTGTCCTGGAACTCACACTGTAGACCAGGCTGGCCTCAAACTCATAGAGATCCATCCACCTGCCTCTGCCTTCCCGAGTACTGTGATCAAAGGCATGTGCCACCATGCCCAGCTTGTTGTTGTTGTTGTTGTTGTTCTTAACAGACATTTACTTGAATATCTAAGTTTGTAGTTATAGTTAGTTTACTGTATATCTTTAATGAGGGTGAGAATTCCCAGAATTGTGTAGATGTTAGACCTCACAAAGAGTGGATTCCCTGTGTTCAAAGGGAAAACAAAGCAACTCATGGATACTTTTTTTTTCTTTCTGTTCTTTTTTTTAATGGTGGCATAAGACAGTCTCAAACAAAATAGAATTTGAGGTGTCCTCTGACCTACATGTGCACATCATGGCACGCATGCACCTGTATTCACGTGACATAGACATGCACACGTCATACACAGAAACTTTTGACACTACAGGGAACATGGTGTCTGCAGCATTTTCCAAGTTGATCGATATTTTGATCTTGGAGTCCTGAGAATACACTACTTCACATAAATATCTAGTAAGGAAAATGGCAGAAGTAGGTTTAGGGCAACTTCAGAAATTGTTAGAAAGTCTGCCTTCCTCCCAAACTGAAACTTATATAACAGTTTTTTAATGAAGTTCCGTCAGTAATTCAAACATCAGTTTTTATAGTCAAATATTATATCGCAATACAATCCAAAGATACACTAGTTTGACATTTACATTGTAAGGAATGATGGCACAAAAAATATTGAACATTTTGTTCTCTGCACGTAAATCATTATGTTTCTATACAAGCAGAAAACACTATGTGTACAGTTAACACAACCCCTGAATTTCATAGCACACAGCAGTCTCTAATCCGAGTTGCGATGTGTAGGGCATTTTGGCTGGCACGTGTGGTGTGATAGTATGTATAGTGTGTAAGAGCATATATTGTATGTTCAGAACCATCATTGTGTGATGGAGTCACACAATGCAGCAGGTGTTGAGTGTTCTGCAAAGCAACTTAGATTGATTAATTACAGGTCAAAGTTTGGATTAAATTTAGATTGCTGTGTATTCGCAGCCCCTCTATGGTTGCCAGATCTTTCACAACTTCTGCATTTAGTTACAGGGTCGTGACTCACAGTTTAAGAAATGTTGCATTAAGTCTAGGGTGGACTAGGAATTTTCATCTTTTAGAATTTTTTTTTTGAGACGTCTCACTTTGTACGCATGCTAGCCTAGAGCTCACTGCATAGCCTAGGCTAGCCCTAAACTCCTATCCATTTTTCTGCCTCTGCATCACAAATACTAGGCTCACAGGCGTGAGCCACCACACCTGGCTCTTCATAGAGAATTCTGAGATGCATCATCCTGTGCTGTTCCTGACTGTGTTCTAGAAACCTTGGTTCTATAATCCCAATGTGGGCTTGGTGTATTAACGGAACCGTACTCCAGCCCTAGATAGTGAGTCATTCTTTTGACTTACATGATTGGGCTACAACATACTCTGTCTTCCATTTCACCAAGAATTTGCAGAGACCCTGGTTTCTTTTTTCTTTTTATTTCCTTTGTTTTTGTTTTTGTTTTTGGAGACCAGGTTTTTCTGTGTAGCCCTGGCTTGTTCTAGAACTCGCTCTGTAGACCAGGCTGGCCTCAAACTCAGAGATCCACCTGCTTCTGTCTCCTGAGTGCTGGGATTAAAGGTGTGCGCCACTATCGCCCGGTGAGACCTCAGTTTCTTGCTGTGCGGTCAGTAGGATTGATTTTACCATACCAGTGTCCCACAGTTGGCCACTGGTGGTTATGCTCTCCTTAGGCCACATGCACAGTGACCTGAGTACTTGGTCTCTTGCTTACTTGAGGCTCCTGAAAACCTGCCTACCTTTGTGAAGAGCTTTTTGATCCAGTAAGCCGCTGTGGTTCTTTTAATCCTAGTAGTACCTCAAAGTAGCAGCCATAGGAATCAGGACTCGCAATTATGTCACTGCTTACACGTCAGGTTGTCACAGTACTGTCCCCTCAACTGGATCGATGTGAGTCTGGGGCGGCGGGGGGGGGGGGGGGGGGGAACACTATTAACATTTAAGCTGAAAATAATACACGCCCAAGGAGAACTATCCCATGCAAGGTAGTCACTCATATTGACCGCCTTGTATCCTGAATTGACTCTGACAACCCATCCTGTCTAAGTGGCATCCAGATACTCACAGGCTGGAGTTTCTTCGGGCCCTTATCTCCAATAAGGAAGGGCATGTTAGTGAAGATGAGCTCAAATGATGGCTGATGTAGATTCTATACCATTTGTTGTCTGACTCAGGGAACAATGGTTTCATCTAATGATGAACCAGCTGTTGGAGACTCAGAAAAAGAGGTGTCTTGTGGCTGTGTCTGAGTCCATACATGGAGTTTCTTCTTATAGCTTATCTGGTTGTGAGGTGCCAGGCTTTGTGTGGAGGAAAGGGAAGTCCTGTGTTCTAGGCATTGACCATAACTTCAGGCTGTATTAGTACTGTCAAATATTTTAGCTGATTTTGAAGCTTTGGTTGGGGTCTGTTAAATCTCATCCACTCTCTAAAAGCCAAATCTTTATTTTGTCTGTGGACTTTAGAGAGAGAAGAAACGAAAAAGCCTCAAGAATATCTGTGACATGTTGTTGTTTTTGCTTTGGGGGGGGGGGGCTACCACCCAGTTCCTAAATAAATCACACATGGAGGCTTATTCTTAATTATAAATGCCCAGCCTTAGCTTGGCTTGTTTCTAGCCAGCTTTTCTTAACTTTAAATTAGCCCATCTACCTTTTGACTCTGGGCTTTTACCTTTCTATTCCTGTATACCTTTCTTTGTTTCTTACTCCATGGCTCGCTGGGTAGCTGGGTGGCTGGCCCCTGGAGTCCTCCTCCTTCTCTGGCTACTTCTTCCCACATTTCTCCTTCTATTTATTCTCTCTCTGCCTGCCAGCCCCGCCTATCCTTTCTCCTGCCTCGCTGTTGGTCGTTCAGTTCTTTATTAGACCATCAGGAGTTTTAGACAGGCACAATAACACAGCTTCACAGAGTTAAATGCAACATAAACAGAAGTAACACACCTTAAAATAATGTTCTACTACAGTGGTATATTTCAAATCTGAAACTGCCCACAGTGAAAACAAATAGCCAGCTCCTTTTAGGTAGTTTGAACAGCCAACATATTTGTGATACTTAAGTATCACTGGCTTCGCTTTCAGCCAATGCCCTGAAATCACATGGCCACTCACATCAAGGTTTAACTCATCCCGTGACGTAAGAGTCAGAAAATGCCAGAGCTCTGAACACGCCCAGTGGCCGCTTCGTCCCCACCTTCCATTTCAGAAAGGGAGACATTGGACGCTGAGGAGAAAGAAAGCCTCTCCTTTGCCACTGCCCGGCAGAAATCCCACCCTGCAAGCAAACCCAATTAGGAGAAGCCCTCTAAGCACACCCACCCTCTCTCACCTCCAGGCATTGGCCCTGGGCCTTTTCTCCCCACACAGCTGACCAACAAGCAGTATCCAACTTGTCCTCCCTAGCCCCCTCCATCGGAGGACTCAGGATCCCTAGCATGCAGGATCCCTAGCACCAGTTCTTAGAGCTGTGAAAGAGCAAAGCTATTTTGCTGAGGCAGACGTGGGTCTGCAATGCATTCCGCTGCCATCTTCTGTGGCGTCGGCGTCATGACATGTAGTGTAGGTAGAGTCTCTAGAGAGAGTTTGAATGCAGGCCTGGTGGTGTGATACAGTGTCCATCTTAAGACAATCTGTTTGAGTCATAGGACCATGAGAAAGGCTGGCGTGTGTCCTCTGATACAAGCACCGTATAAGTTCCGGTTTTGGATTGGCTAGTATGAGACTTTACGCGGCTTTCATTTCCCACCTCCCCTTGGTGGTCTTTATCTTCTGAACTACCTCCGGCTCTCCCGGCAATGATGCTACTGGGAGTCCTAATCATTGTTATTGTAAATGAGACTTTTGGAATGGAACCCCAGGTTCCCCGAGCACACTCTCATCCCTTAGTTCCCACCCAGCAGCCTATCCTTGGTGTTGCCACTTTTGAGACCAGAGCTGTGAAGGCGGTCATCCATTCAACTCCCCTCCCCCGTGATCTCCATAGCAGCTTTGTGAGGAGAGCAGAGCAAACATAATTTGTTTTTCAGTTTAAAAAAGAAATGATCTCAGGGCTGTCTAGCTCAGCTGGGGCCGTGCTGGCCTGGCTGGCACACGGCCCTGGGTTCAATCCCCAGCACGGCAATGCTGCACAAAACCAGGCAAGCATGGTGGTGCATACCTGTGATCCCAGCACTTATGCTCATGAGGTCAAGGCAGGAATATCAGAAGCTCAAAGTCATCTTCAATGACATAGTGAGTTGGAGGCCAGCCTGGCTACGGGAGACCTAGCTCAAATAAATAAAGTCCCAAAGACTTGTGAGAAACTGTAGCTTGAACCTCTTGCCCTCCTCAAGCCACACAGGAGCTTGTCATTGTCCTACACTATGTACTCAACAGAAGAAAAGGCGTGACAGATTTGCCGAGATAATAAGGACATAAAAGCTGTGAAGGTTGCCAGGGCATGGTGGCACGCACCTTTGATCCCAGCACAAAAGCTGTAAAGGTATCCCAGAGAAGCAATGGAACTCGGACAAGTGGGAAGATGGATGGGTTCTTAAAGTAGTTCAAGACAACTGAGTCGGCTTGCAGTTCTTACAGGACTGTGATCTCTTCGCATGCCACCAAACCATCAGTCATAGGACAAAGAGGGGGTACAGAGCACACAAATGCTGAAGCGCAGCAGTCTACAGCCGAGCACTAAATGGAGGTACTGTATTAAAGAGACTCATGCTTCTGTGTCAGGTGGGTGTGACTGACGGTAAGGCCGTCTCTAAATGCCGGAAAGCGGGAGCTCTGTGAGCCGGCATTTTGGTTCATCCAGGGCGTATTAGCCAAGACTCTTGTCCTCCAACTCATTCCCCTTAGCATGTACTGAGTGTGTTTCTTGAGTATAGGAGAGGGGAATGCAAGAGCCTCCTGCTTCTGCATAAAGAGCCTATTGCATTTTGATAACTATTTGGGCATGTCCAAGTCAGCAAGCTATGCCTGTTGGATCACACTATGAAACTAGTGTCTCATGAACGGGTCTGTAGTTAGATGATGACGTAGGTCATCAAGGCAGAGGAGTCCGTCAGCTCTGTCTCCTAGCCCAGAGGTACTTGTAGCCAGGAGATCACTGGTCATGACCCCTCAGCTGTGTAGATAACAGATGGCCTTCGGCTTGGTTGGTTTGATTTGGAACCGATTCATTCAATGGTGCTATATACAAGTGTATTTTGAATTCTGATCTTTCACCTGGCTAGCAGGATGAAGTGTAATATGTAATAATATTCTCTACCGGTGCTGGGCAGTGGCATTGGGACCCAGTGCCTGGGCCGACACAGCCACAGGAGAATTGCTTGGCGGTGATGTATCGTAGGTTATGTGCGCTAAGTGCATCTTGAGCTCACCATATCTTCAATTTAATAAGGAGTCGATCAGGACGTAACCCCTTTCTTAAGTCAAAGAACATCCATGTATCACTCTAACTTGGACTCCCAAGGCTTCTTTGTAGTTGCCCATCCCCTTCCTCTCTTTGTAGATTGGAACAAGGAGGGGCAGCCATTAGGAGCACTCAGCCTCCTTCCCCCAAGGTGTTCCTCTATGCATCTTGTAGCTCGCCCCTTAGGGTCCTGCAGCGATGCTCTTCCAGATGCCTTAGTGCTGCGGAGCCTCAGAGCCCACTAGATTCACACGAGGCTTCCAGGAACATGAGAAGCTATTTCAGGAAGTGAACAGAGGAACCTTGGGGAGGGGAGGGGGAAGGGAAAAGAAAGGGGAGGGAAAGCGGGGGTTTCTGATTAAGAAAGAGCAACAGCAGCTTCAGGAAGGGAAGAAGTAGGTCTACAAGGATCACTCTAGCCCACTGAAGCCCTGGTTGCTGGCAAGTGTCAGCGCAGAATGGGATGCCTTGCACACCGGTCCAATTTTCCTGAAAGCATTTTTCACAGAATGTTCTGCATCATAGGTTAATGTACAAGACATGAGCCGTAAGTGGAAAGTTGGCAAAGTCCTTTGGAAATTGGCTGAAGGGCAGGAAACAAAGGATAGCAGTAAAAAAACCTAAAAGACTGTTAATTGAGGAGTGCCTCGGGGAATGGGGTTGCTACCGGCTTTGTATTATTTACATAAAAATTGTGTGGAAAATGGTATTGAGAGGGATTTTTCATGCTGGCTAATGAAACCGCATTAGTGAGCTGAGAGTAGAAATGTGAATACAACTGGTGAAGATTCCGATTACAGATGGAATGGAAGAGCAGCATTTTCAAACATGTTGGTATGAACCCGCATGGTTCTGTTGGCCTGATTTCCATTTTGTGACTGGGGTAGGCTAATTTCAGACTGAAGGGATCGACCTGCAACTTCTTGGACCAACGAAAGCATTTTTTGAAGCCCTTGGGGCACCCTGTTCATGGGGTAGATCCTGAGACAGTATTGTCTTCAGATCTGGAAGCATCGATTTTAGGAATGAAAAACAAATGGAAACTCCTCTTAGCTACAGATGGAAGACCTAGCCGCCTGAGATTCTCCACCCCCCACACCCCACCACCCCCCCACCCACAACCCCACCCCCACCCCCCATCCCCCGTTACCTACTATTTTCCTGTTTAGTGGAGCTCAGATGATCACAGCAGCTCCATGTCGATCAGCCCCAGTGCGAAGCTAGCCAGCTCTCATTTAACACATCATGGAATTAACATGGCGAGGTAGGACTTGGAGTTGGGAGCCCAGGAGGGACATGTACTGTCCTTCCCATAGTCCTTAGGAAACTAATTGCATCTGGCATCACAGAGTCTGGAGAGTCCTTGATTTCCAGGGTCAGTAGGACTCCTGTGACCTTGCTACTCAAAGTGTGGTCCCCAAGTGTTTGCACCTCTGATATCATCACCTAGAGAACTGCCGGTTCCTACATCTCTAAGTGCTCAGGCTTCCTGGCTGACTGGTCTGCACAGGAACACTTGTGGAAACATGGCTCCGACACACCCAGCAACCACCGAAAATAAAGCAAAGGGGGGGGCGGGGGGGGTTTGGTTGCCTCCCATCGAAGGAAAATACGACATGAATGGCTTGAGGAAGGATTATGTGAAAACTCAAGTTCTCCCCTTCTAGCCTTCGCCGACCCCAACCCCACGTGCTCAGAAGGCTCAGTGCTTTCTCCAGAATGTCAGCTCAGCCCTAAGGGCGCATGCCTTTTGAGGAAAAATAAAAGAAATATTTAAAAGCCGGCAGAGTATGCCACTGAGTGTTCTTCCCCTGGGGGTGGCGTCAGGTGCTGGGCCATTAGCTAATTGTGACGGTCTCATCCACAGGCCAGAGAGGTCTGGACCTGTGGGGGCTCTTCATTTGAGCTCGTTTACCAAGGTTAAGCATTCTTTTAGTTTGAGGCATCCCACCAGGTTGTCTGCTAACCCATAGGACCAGCCCCTGAAGGATGTCACTGGCCTAGACAAACCGTTCTAGAACAAAGACTGGATTTGAGCCATCTGGTCGACCTCCTAGAACCCCCATTCTCTATGCCTGCGATGGCCAGATGCCACCAGTGTAAGCAGTGTGGGGACACCAGAGCAGTTGCTTATGCCACATTCTCTTTGCCTCTTCCCACCCCTACCCCAGTGCTTTCTCCAGGCCCGCAGGGTAAAGGAATTGAGAGAGGGGAAGTTGGTGAGTCACTAAATTCATGTTTGTCCTCAATCCATGAAGTAGTAGTGTAAGCAGGGAGACTCGGCAGAGTCAGGACGGAAGGGGCTCTGCAACCCCCCAACTCCTCTTGGCTCCTCCCTGGCCCCCACCAACCCTGTCCAGGTAGGGCAAGCATCCTGTTGTGCTCTCAGTCTCGCCCTGATGAGACTTGCTTCTTAATTCTTTCTAGCTTTCTCAGGATGGTCTGTCCCTTGTAAAGAGTTTCTTAGACGGTCTAACAGTGTTGAAATATCACTACCCGTCCAAGGCATGAGATGAGAAAAGGCAGAAAACCTGTCCGACGGCATGCTTTGGAAATGCACTTTGAGCTTTCGTCTTTCATAAACTTGTCCAGATTGGGTTTTGTCAACCCCAAGTGTGATATCAGCCCCTCGTTCTTACCAGGAAGAAGGGGGACTGTTGTGACCCATTGTGCCTCAGAGGAAATAGGCAAGAATATTTCAAATAAATTAT
This sequence comes from Peromyscus californicus insignis, assembly GCF_007827085.1. Classification (NCBI taxonomy): domain Eukaryota; kingdom Metazoa; phylum Chordata; class Mammalia; order Rodentia; family Cricetidae; genus Peromyscus; species Peromyscus californicus. Next base: position 39,439,601 of record NW_026294535.1, read on the forward strand.
GCATTAAACAAAGTGTGTCTTCTTTAGTCCCTTAATAAATACGTATGGAGCCATTTCTTAAAATCCCAAGTGGACTTCATCTCCTCTACAGACTGTTTCTTAAAATGGAAGAATCTGGTTTTTTTTTTTAACTTTATATTTATAGCAATTGGAAAAGGATGGTTCTTAATATATGCAGAGGAAGCTGAGCAGGCCAGCTCCATGCTCGTTGTGGCTTACAACAGTGTCCACGTGTAACTCATCACTTCAGCTGTGTCTCAAGCATTACATTTTCAACTCATATCTTTCTTGTTAATTATGAAGCCCTTTCCGGGCCCCATTCACAGTTGGGACTAGGCCTAAGTGTCTGTAAGCAAGTCCCAGAAAGAGGCTCCCTACTCCACAAAGCTTGCTATGGGATCAAGTACCTTGTAGTGCGTCCATGAAAAAATAGTAGGCATGAAGTGCAATCCTAGTTAGTCTTAACAATGAAAACCTGGACTCAGATATCAAGGGTGAAAGAACATAAGACAGACCAGAAAAAAGCAAGGAATCAGAAGCTGCTTGATTAGAGATGAAAGAAAAAAAACGTATCACCCACCTACCCCCTCTCCCCACTTCTCACATTGCAGTCTCCGTTCTTTTCAGGTCAGAGTCTACGATCTCTCCCAGTATGAGCATGGAGCAGATGACGTGCTGATCTTGGCTACTGATGGACTCTGGGATGTTTTATCAAATGAAGAAGTAGCGGAAGCAATCACTCAGTTTCTTCCTAACTGTGATCCAGATGACCCTCACAGGTTGGTGCGTTTGGAAGCACTGGGTAGTCTCACTCACTGGGACCCCTGCTTTCCAGTGGAGGCTGAAGGAATAGCTTTAGTAATCCAATACGGAAGGGACTACGTATCTCATGAGAACTCGTATGGGCCTATGACCACAGAAAAACCCTCCTTAAGTTAAACCCAAATACAGATGGCAAAGAACTTGACTTAGTTAAAAGTTTCCCAATGGGGGCTGAGGATGTAGCTACATTAGTAGAATGCTTACCTAGGATGCAGAAGGCCTGGGCATTTTTGATAGCACCTCAGAAACAGCTTGGTGGTACATGCCTGTAATCCTAGCACTTAGGATGTGGAAGAAGTTCAACGTCATCCTCAACTAAGTAAGGAATTTGAAGTCAACCTGGGCTACATGAAACCTTATTTAAAAAAACAAAAAACAAAAAAACCCCGCAACATTTTTTTTTCCTTTGTGAAGAGTAAGAGGAATTGAGACAGGTCCCAATATGCAGTGCTGGCTGGCCTACAACTCACTATATAATAGACTAGGTGTCCTCACACTTGGAATGAGCTCCCTGCCTCTTCCTCTGCAATGCTCGAAGTACAAGCCATCGCACCTTCCTCCTTTCTCGAGTTCTTACTTCTGGTTAATCTGGCTTTTGATCCTGCTGAGAGGAAGGATGACCAATCCTTTCATGCATTGATCATCCCTTAGGAAATTCTTTCTTTGGGGAAGTTCAGAGCAAGGAGAAGGCCGTTCCAGTAGAGTAGTCAATACCCCTAACAGCCCTGTAAGACTCAGAACCCTAGAAGGAAACACCTCTACAAGAAAGGTAGCTTTGGCTACGACACCACGAAGTGATTCAGCATGAGTAAAAGCCAGCAGAGCAGCAGACAGTAGAGCTCGACCTAGAAATATTCCCTTACTGAATTGGTTAGCAAAAAATATAAATAAATGTCTTAGCTTGCATTAGAACATTTTAAGAGCTTGGAAAACATGCTCAAGGAAGAGCTAGGAATGGTGGCACTCCCCTTTAATCCCAGCACTCTGGAGGCAGAAGCAGGTGGGTATCTGAGTTGGAGGCTGACCTGGTCTACAGAATGAGTTCCAGGACAGCAGCAGGGACTACACAGAGAAACCCTAGCTCCAAAGGCCAAAATCTTAAAGAAAATATGATCAAGGAGAAGAGATTAGGAAAATCACTATGCAGATTTTTAAAACATGTAAATGGGGAGCTGGATAGATGCCTCAGTGGTTAAGAGAACTTGCTGCTCTTACAGAGGGCCCAGGTTCAGTTCCCAGCACCTACATGGCAGCTCATAACTGGCTGTATCTCCAATTCCAAGGAATCCAACATCCTCTTCTGGCCTCCAAGAACCAAGCACCAAGCACCAAGAACATACACGGTGTGCTTATATACATAAAGGCAAAACACTCATTCACATGCAATTAAAAATACATCTTTAAAATATATAAATGGAACTTCTAGAATGTGTGTGTGTGTGTGTGTGTGTGTGTGTGTGTGTGTGTGTGTGTGTGTGTGTAAAGTAAGAATTCAGTGACCAGGTTAAGGACAGTTGAAGCAAACATTGGTGAGTTAGAAAATTGGTCTGAATAAATAATCTGTCATATAGCTCAGAAAAACCAGAAAAGAAACAGTGAACCATTAAACATGTAGAAAGTTAACCTAAGATGTTCTATATATATGTCCAAAAGGAGATAACATAAAAGATGGGGAAAGGGGGAATTACAGAATCCTTGAACAACACTAAACCTAAAATCTAGAAAACCCAACAAATCTCATAAAAACCAATACAGGAAACTGTAAATAGGTACTTACATTTCTTAATTTTTTAAAAGACTTTCTTGCTTTCACGCTTTGCTTACTATGTCTATGACCACATGTGTGCCATCCTCACATAGACCAGAAAACGGCATCTGATCCCCTGGAACTAGAGATACAATGGTCGTGTGCCAACATGTGGGTGCTGAGAATCGAACCCAGGTCTTCTGGAAGAGCAGCCAATGCTCTTAACCACTGAGCCATCTCTCCAGCCCTAAATAAGTACTTCTAAGGAACTAAAGAACATTAGATGCAGCCACCTCAGAGATGCTAGGAACAGATGGACACAGAAGTAGCCCGTACACTTATAACAATCTTCTCAGGCACAAGAGAAGAGTCAAGAGACTCTGGGCTTGGATCTTCAGTTGACTGAGCGCAAGGCTGCCAATCTGGAAGATTTTTCCTGTGCAGGAAAACTGTCAATAAATGAATTAAAGAAATGGCAAACATAACAAAAACTGAGAAATTTTATTGCTGGCCAATCTCTGAAGAAAATCCTGAAGGATGTACTCATGGAAGAGAACGGAAAGATCCTGGATGAAAGACCCAAGAAACTGAAGTATAAATATAAGTATAAGTAATATGTGGATGAGCATAGACACACATTCTTCCCCCCCCCCCCCCCCCCCGAGAAGGGGTTTCTCTGTGTAGTTTTGGTGCCTGTGCTGGATCTCACTCTGTAGACCAGACTGGCCTCAAACTCACAGAGATCCGCCTGGCTCTGTCTCCCAAGTGCTGGGATTAAAGGCATGCGCCACCACCATCACCCAGCCACATTCTTTATATAAAACACTAATGGGGTTTAAGTTGTTAGAACAAATTTACTGGATTAAAATAGCGTGTTAGCCAGGTATGGTGACACTCACCTAAAATCCTAACACTTGACATTGGAGACAGAAGAATCGCAAGTTCAACAACAGCCTGAGGTACATCGTGATCCCATCTCAAAAACAAACTCAACAACAAAAGAGCGTGTTAACTGGCAAAGGACAGTAATCTGCTTAAATAAGCTATGTTTCTTTTCTGTTTGGGAACATGTTGAAAGTATTTAACTCGTAAACTTTAAACAAATGTAAATAGAGAAACTAACATAATAGTATAATGCCTCTGTTGATAGTGGGAAGAAACCCACATGGAACTGAGCCATATCTCTGAACATCTTGTAAATCAAGGAGACAAATTATACTGCAAACTAGAAATAACCTGGGTCTGGAAAATAGTGCTACATGTGGAAAGTATAAAGGCTGAATCTTGGCCATTCTTTTTTTTTTTCCTGGTTTACAAGCTGAGGCTCCACTCACCTCTGATGTACCAAAAGCGACTGCCCTCCCTCCCTGTCATAACTCCATCTAGAATTTCCCCTGTGTTCTAAGGCTCCCCAACCCCATCTCTCTGACATTTTGACCACAGATAACAACAACAACAATAACAAAAAACAGACTGAAAGAAACCTGTGACCTCAGAGAAAGACGTATAGTGTTCTCAGCCTATACGCTCCATATAAACATGCACAAAAGAGTCCATGCAGCTCCCAGGCTCTACAAAGCTATCCACCTGTATGTATTCCTCCTGGGTATATGCCGCACACTTCCAGTTCCAAATCCATGGCACTTACATCGGTAACAAGCATCCAGTGCCAGAAGTGTAAGCCACAGACTAAATCTCCAAGGAAGGTCACAGGAGGAAAAATAAAGACCAAAAGGACAACACGTATACCAAGAGGATAAATTACAAAGCCACAATTTGATTCTTTGAAGCATCTTAACACATGAGAGAAACACAGACCAAAACTACAATGGACTTCCTCTTCACACTCACCTAAGGGATGTCAGGCAGTCAGAGAAGTAACATGTTGTGTGGAATTGCTCTTCGAAGAGGTCCCAGGAGCAGGCTTGCAGTGGGCTTTCGGGTTGGAAGGGCGGCAGAGTGGGAGTGTTGAGTAATGAGTTGCCTTTGGAAAAGAAGGAGAACAGGAGATCGATGCTGGTGGTAGCTGCACTGTAATACAGGTGTACTGAAAACCACAGAAAAGCACTTTGGATATATATCAACTTTAAAAAGGTAGACACAGTCATTTAAGTATACATAAATATGCTATGTATATTTACCATAATCAAATAATAATCATTAATGATGAATAATGAAATCAATTTTAAAAGGCAATAAAAATTAACAAAGGCTATACATTTTCTGGAACATGAATAAAAATGGGATTCAGATAAGAGTAGTTCAAAGTAGTTATAACTCAGATGTAGCAACAATTAAAATACGAGACAATTATCCACATTAGAATGATATAAAGATATCATTTCAATCTATATTGTATCTACATGGCACATTATAATAAAAATATCAATAGATATTTTTGAGGACTAGAGAGATGGCTCAGTGGTTAAGAGCAATGGCTGCTCTTCCAGAGGACTTTGGATCAATTCCCAGCACCCACCTGGCAGCTCACAACTATCTATAATTCCAGTTCTAGGCCTTCTGACACCCTCACACAGACATACATGCAGGTGAAACACTAATGAACATAAAATAAAATAAATAAAACTTTTAGAAAACAGCATAGGAGGTTTTCCTATGACCTTGGAGTTGGGAAGGATTTCTCACAAAGCACAAATGAGTTTTTATTTTGTTAAGACCAATAGGGGCTGGAGAGATGGCTCAGCACCTAAGAGATCCTGCTGGCTTCCACAGGACCCAAGTTTAGTTCCCAGCATCTGCATCTGCATCAGTGGTTCATAACCACCTACAACTCCAGCTCCGGAGACATCCAGTGCCCTCTTTTGCCCTCCAGGGCATGTGCACACACATGACATATGGACACTCGTGCACATACATAGAAATAAGTGAGTCCTTTTTTAAGGTCAATGTTACTACATTGGCAGTCACATGCTTTGTTTCTTTCAAAAGACAGAAATAGCAAAATGGTGAGCCATGAGCCAAGGGAAGATGTGTACACCTTGTTTAACTGAAGAGGGATTCTTCTCCATTCTACATAAAGGACTCTCACAGAGCAGTAAGAGACAAAAGCTGGGGGTGTAGCTCCATTGGTAGAGCGCTTCCCTGGCACAGATGGAGTCCTGAGTTCAGTCTAAAGAACAGCATGGTGTGTTGGTAGTCCCAGCACTGGGGGCATAGATGCAGGAGGAGATTTGTTGTGGAATAGCATTTTCACTAGGCAAAGATGATTACATTTGTTTATGTTGTGGACTGTTAACTCCAACTGTGTAAAGATGTGTTACTTTTGTTTAGGCTGCATTTATTTAAGGATGTATGTTTAATGATGTAAAGATGTGTGGCATCTGTTTTACCTTGCCTGCCTGAGGCACCTGATTGGTCTAATGAAGAGCTGAATGGCCAATAGCGAGGCAGGAGAAAGGATAGGCGGGGCTGGTGGGCAGAGAGAATACATAGGAGGAGACATCTAGGCTCAGGAGAGAGAGAGAGAAAGAATGAGGAGAAAGAGGGGGATATGCCCAGGGCAAGAAGCCAGCAGCTACCTGACAGACAGATAGACAGACAGACACAAGAGGCAAATAAAAAGCCCCAAGGCAAAAGGTAAATGAAGAGAAACAGATTAAGTTAAAAAGAGCTAGCCAGAAATGAGCCTAAGCTAGGCTGAGCATTCAAAATTAATGCTAAGTCTCTGTGTCATGATTTGGGAGCTGGTTGGTGGCCCCCAAAGTAAGAAGCCTGGTACCTTTTTCCTCCTAGACTTATTTGGTTTAACTGCCCCGGGGCAGAGGCGTTGACGGAACTCTCATTAACAGTCCTTCCCTTGACTCTTACTTGGTTCTTGCTCACCTCCATTTTTAGTTTTCACCCACATTATGTATCCTGCTAGTAATCTCTGTGGTAAAACAGACTCCTCTCCTGCCCTCTTATAGTCTAAAGTCCAGAGGGGGGTTCCAGAAGTCGCCACTTGAATAATTAAAAAGAGAATTTAGCCTGAAACAGTGGCTGTTTAAAATCTGAAGAATTAAATCAGCCTGAGGCCGGCAGCAGAGCGGTGGGGTCGGAGATGGGGAAGGGAAGCCCAGCACTCAGTGCAGCTGGCTGGGCTAGCCTTGGGAGTGTCCTCAGAGAAGGTGTGGAGAGCAGCCATCCCATCTTGGGGCTTTCTGAATTGACGAGATGAATGATTACACACAGGCTTTGTAAGAAAAGGGAGCCTGTGGTCATAATGAAACAGAACTTGTGATTTGTTCGTTACCAAGCATGATCAGGAAGCATTGCTGAGTAACAAACAGCCTTTGGATGGCTCGTGCGCCCTGGGTGTGCCCTGGTAATGGAAGCCGTACTGGGAAGCCAGGGAGGACTTAATTTGTTTCAAGCTCTGGAATGATGTAAAATGCATGGCATTGTTGCACATAAGCTGCATAATTTGGCAGGAAGGCCCCGGCCTTAGCCTGTCTCCTTGAGAGGCCCATGAACACTGAGTGCTCCGGGACTCTCTCTGCCGGGAGCTGTTCTGTTCTGTAAAATGCGGACTGAACGGGAAGTTACCCTAAGTCTTAGCCCCGTCACAATTCTGCGGTGAGGAAAAGCCCGCAGTTCCAGAGGCCCTGTTCACCTTTACATTCCTTTCCCTGTGAATGTAGCCCAGGACCCTAGGTTTGCTTCTGGAATCATGATGGCATCATGGGGAAGTAGACAGTGGCTGTGCCCGAGCCTGAGGGGGGCCAACCCAATGGGACCCGCCCATGGTTTGATTCAAAATAAGAAAGGAAAGATGCACTCCAAGTGTGGGGAAAGCCTGGGGGACCAGAGAAGAAGCAAAGCAAAGGAGCATGTTTCTGAGTTTGATGTTCCCTGTAGACCCATCTCAACCCTGAGACACGAACCGGGGTCTCCCCAGTGTTGTCTGGAAAGGAAGCCCTACAGCAGGAGGCAGGGCCCAGGTTGACCAGCGACAGGCCGGAGTTTGGGGTTTCCTGTTTGTGTTGTGTGTGGGTTTTCTCCCTTTGATTTTTCCGCTTGCTTCCTGACGACAGCCGCTCCCCACACATCGCCAGCATTGTCTTCCCTTGATGACAGTGTCCCCCAAAAGAGGGATATGAAACAGGCCCCTTTCATGCTTTGAGAGTGGAGTTGGTTAACATAAAGACCAGTTAACATACGGCTGACCTTCACACCTTCCTCTCCGGCATGGCGGGGGAGGGGGGTACAAATGGGCCCTGTGATCTGACACCCCCCAGCTTTTCCTCTCTTCGAACTCTTGCCACAAAGGGGCCAGAGCATTAAGCGACAGCTTTGTAGAGGACCCAGAGTCTGAGTGCGGTGGGTGTGGGTCTTCCCTTGTTGTATTGGAGTTTGTCCTGAAGTGATTGATGTAAAGCTGGCAGCTCTTGGACTCTTCTGTGGGGGAGGTCACGAAACGTTCATAGGAAGCTCCTCATGCTGACGTTCCAGAGGGAGGTTGTCGGAGGCCGCGGGGTTCGGGCTGCACCTCTGGTCAGATTCTTTTTTAAAACGTAAAGATAAGGCATGATTCAGAGATGATGACCTCTAAGGTCAAACATGCGAAGCTGGAGGTTGACGGGTGGGTCCCCCTGGGGGACATTATTCAAAGTGGGGAGCAAGTGCGGGAACTATCTGTGAAGACGCTGAACGGTTTGTTGTTTTTTTTTTTTTTGTCGGAGGGGAATAAAGTGTTTATTGCTATTATAATTTATCATTAATAAATCACTACTATTACTGAAGGGGAGGCGGGCAGGTAAAGGTAAGAGGGATGAGAAAAACACATCATGGACTCTCACTCCACGTGCTGAAGCAAATCTTTGCAGGGCTTTGCCCACCCCCTTATTTCTCAAAACCTGTCTATAGAAACCTTACTTTTTCTCCCTTGTTAACAACTCTCCATTGGCCCTGCCATGCCACAAGGGGAGTACGTGTGATCTCTGCTGACAGAAGACCTAGCATGTGCTAACTACATGCTAAAAAGGTGCCCGGCCCTGTCAGGAGTCTGATGGAGTCCTCAAGTACCAGTGTACCAAAATCCCTCTCCCTCAAGCATGAGATGCCTTTTTGCTGGTAAGGGTGTCCTTCGCTTCTGCCCTCTGATTAGCTGTGGGCCTTGAGAAGGAACAGGGAGGTTGAAGGTCAAACACCCAACCAACAGCCCGCAGCCTTAGCGGAGGTACTAAATGCCAATTTGTATTACCCTGGTAATATCTAATTTATTTTGGCAAGAGACAAAAGTTCTCTCTCTCCTTTTTTTTTTTTTATTGGAAATCTTTCTGTAAGTTAGTTGAACTAATTTCTCAGCAGCACCATGTGCTTTCCAAAAACTATGCCCCTCCCTCCTTCTCTCCCCTCCTCTCCCTCTCCCGCCCTCCACCTTATTGCTTGCAGGTTTTAGGAACGAATTCCTGAGTGTTTGATCTGGTGTTTGTAGACTAGATAAAAATCTGCACTTTTTTGTTCCTAGTGTGCTGTTTAGCATATTCAGATCCGTGGGAATCTGGAAGTCCGCCTAAGACCCTGGCTGCAAGCAGCCTCTGCAGCCCACAGACTGGTCTTCTTTATCTGTGCTGTTTGTTGCTGGGGCTGGCAGAGCGAAGCCCAGTGAGCACTTAGCTGTGTGGCCACATCAGGGAATTTGAAAGAGCTTACCCGGGAGGACTGAGAAGGAGCCGGGTTATTATTCCTCCTTGTATTGAAATGTTGCTCTTTGGGAGTTGAACTAAAATAAACATTCACCACCGAAGAAACCAGGGAGCCCAGCCACCGCCAGGGGACTGAGAAGGGGACAAAGGCTGGCAGTGGGTAGAGAGAGCAGGGGGCAGGGGATTCTTGCTCTTCCCACGGGGTGGGGCGCGCTCTCTAGCCTAAAGCCTTAGTCTAGTGTCTTGGGCTTCTTGGCCTAAACCAAGGGCTTCTGACACCCTGAGTAGCTTCAGGAGCTTCAGATCTTGGTTCTGAGCAGGTGACCCAGCTCCCACGGGTTCACCTAATATATGTGCCTCCTCTCAAAACCAATTACCACTCTCTAAGCACAACAAAGGCCACCTCCAAGTCAACCCCAGCCCTCTACTCAGCACCATAGACCCCTGCCAGTGTTCCAAAACTGGGGAGTTTTTTTCCTCCGCTCTTAAATCTCAGAGACCTGCTCAGCATGCAAAGGGGGGCTCCTCCTCCTCCCTCCCCATCCCATTGTATTACTGAGGGGGTGCAGGCCAGCAGATGGAGGTTCCTTTTATATGCAAATATTTGGAACCCATTAATTCCCCAGTCCTTGTCCACCTACCCTCCCTCCTAGAGGACCCTTTCTGCGACGTCCAAAGACGTCCAAATGACAAGTGGACGTTCCCACCCAGCTGTAGGTATTAATGACTGTAAGGAGGGCTAGCCTGAAGTTGACTTATTTGTGACAGCCCCATACTGGTGCCAAGGTGGCCCCGTGGGAAACAGCCTCTGTAAGAGGTAAATGGCTTAAGGCAAAAGCTCGTGGGAAGAAGAAAAGCATTTGAAGTCTAGTGAGGGGAAGACTGATAGCTAACAACACTTCTTGATCTCTGGCCATCATGTGCGGGCCACCATCTTGGAGGCTTATGGAAGCGAATCTTTTCTCTGCAGAAGCCTTGAGATTTACAGTATTTCTCCTCCAGACTTACAAGGAAGGAAAAGAGGGGCCCTCGAAGCTGCATCCGTCTGGGTGGTGTGAAAGCAAAGACGAAATCTAGGTGGTCCCATGTTGTGTGACCATTTTGATGGTGTGCTAACAAATGAAGCTTGCTTGGAGTCAGAGGGCAGAGCTAGCCACGAGCTGACTGACCATAGAGGTTTGGAGGACTGTAGACAGAAAGAATTCAGGAAGTGGTAAGGCGGGGCCGAGAGAAGGTCTTTTGGAAGGAGGAATGGAAGAGACAGGAAGCGACCGGCGGCATCTCCCTGTTCTCTGGTCTTTCAGGTTGTTACCTCAATATTTGACTCCTGATTTTTTTATTGATAAAGATTAATTAGATTAAAGCTTCAGGTCCATAAGCACTGAGCCCCTTGTCTGAGTCACTGAGAAGGAGACAGAAGAATTGCCACACAGCAGAGACTCCTGAGGGTTTCATGCCTTCCCTCCCTCGGTGCATGCAAAAGAGCGTCAGCCTCCCCACAGTTCCAACCCCCCTCTCCTTTCCTGTCCCCTCTGCCATCCCTGCTGTCCATCCTTCCCTGGCAGCCATTTCTTGGTTGCAGAACTTGGTTGATCAATATGGAAAGCTTCAGGCAGAGGAGAGAAGCCATCTTAAAATTCATCTCCTGGGGAAGATTCTTGGCCTTGGAGAAAGTGAGCATTTCCAATGACCGCAGTTCCCCAGAGCGGCCTGGGCAAGCATCTGTGAGGAAGGCCTTGGTCACGGCCCTGTAGCTGTTCCACATCCAGCTTCCAGAATTGCCAGCCACCTCAGCCTGCCAGGTCCCAAGTGCCCCACAACCCACCTCCTGTCCTGTCGCCAGCTGCCCCTCACCTCCACCCCCACCCCCCGTCCCGTCCTTGGCTGTGTGTTTTGTGTTTGCGTCATGTTCAGGCCATGCCCCTCAGTCTGTGGCACATAGATGTCCTTGTGTTCAGTCTCAGTACCACTTCTTAATGTCCTTCTGTTTCATGGCCACAAGAACTGTTTTCTTCATTGCCACCATCCCAGGCCATTTCTGAACCTTGGAAAACAAACCCGGAGCAAAGGTAGCTGAGGGGATTTCTCTGTGTGCTAGTCTCGATGAATAGCAGCAGCCTTGGACTAGTTCCATGCTTGGAACAAATTGACTTTTCAGTGTGGGGGATAGTGAGGTGTCTACCAGCTTGGCCCATTCTAGCAGCTGCAACCAAAAAGGCCTTCTCCGGGAGCTGAGTTCAGTCTGTGGGGAACGCTTCCTTACGAGGGCCTCCTTGTTGGCTCTTGTTCCTGTGCGGGTTTCCTGTCCCGTAAAAGGCATGTCAGGAAGCTGTCTAGAAAGTTCAGGTTCAGGTCTCACTGGTAGGATGCCGGGCTGTCTGATGGAGAGCGCTGTGGAAGCTGAGCAGAGAGAAGGCATGCGTGGAAAGAATCTCAGCTCCTCAGAACAGGGTGGGGCCCAGAAGGCCCGGGATGTTCTCTGAACGTCTTCCTCAGGTTGGAGCCTTTGCCTCCCAGAAGCACGTGGGTTCGGAGGGCAGATACCTGACAGACTTAAGGCTCCGGGTTATGGAGGAAATGGCTAGGTAGACCTAGCACACGGGACAAACGTGAAGTCAACTTTCGTACTACTGCTGTGACGTAGGGATCCTAAGCCCCCAGATTAACGTAAATATGTGACGCACTGGAAAAACTCATAGCACACACACACACACACACACACACACACACACCCATACCAAAGATTGTTTTAAATCTCTAGATAACCCTGGGCACATAGTCAACAACTGATTTCAGAAGAAAAGCTTGTACCTTACCTTAAAACACACGGGGAGAAAAAGTAGAAAGAGGTGATGGAGTGCCCCCCCTCCCTTCCCCACCCTCCAGAGAAAACCTGGATGTGCTAGGACGGTCTGAAAGGAGTTAAACCTGTGCAGATAGAATCATGAGGTGGATTTGGGGAAGAACCAGAGGAAGTCAAGACAGAAGCTGTCGCTATCATGAAGTGGCTCACTGAATGGGCGGAGTAGTAAACTTCTAAAGAAACAGTCAGAGGAGTGAAGGGCTCCTCACGCAGGAGCAAGCGCAGGCCATGTGTGGAAGGTACAATGGTAAGGAAATGTTATAAAAATCTCAGGGCTCATCCTGTAAGGGCCCTTGCCGCCACGCCTGATGAACTTAGTCGGATCCCTGGAGCCCACATGGCGGAAGGAAGGAACAGACTCTGCCAAGTGTTCTCTGACCCCCATGTGCATGCTGTGGCATGCTCATACACATAGATTGGATGGATGGATGGATGGATGGATGGATGGATGGATGGATGGATGGATGGATGGAAGACTCTGCCAAGTGTTCTCTGACCTCCATGTGCATGCTGTGGCATGCTCATACACAGATAGATAGATAGATAGATAGATAGATAGATAGATAGATAGATAGATAGATGATAGATAGATAGATAGATAGATGATAGATAGATAGATAGATAGATAGATAGATAGATAGATAGATAGATAGATGTAAGTAAGTAAAAAAAAAATAAGCATTCATAAATAAAAGTACTTATGCAGAGGACTGGAGTTGGGTTCCCAGAACCATTATCAGATGACTTATGAACACATGGGACTCCAGCTCCAGGGGATTCCATACCCTTTTCTGATGCACATGCATGCACACACGTGCGTGCTCACACACATACACACACACCATAACACTTGAGTGACAATGACAGTCTCCAGTACTGCCCTTTGAAATGTTATTACTCTAAGTTAAATCAGAAATTTCATCGTCTCAAGGTGATGTAAGCTGTCGCTAAAGGAATCATCTTAATGTACTTCTATAGGTGGAAACAAAGTCCAGAGTGAAAAATGGACTGAGAGAAGCGAAGAAGTTTTTGAGGGTGTTGGTTCCCTTACATGCCCAAATAATAAATGATAATGGTGACTAGTAGAGGCTTGAAACCAAGGCAAGCTAGAATATTACACCATTATATGGGTGATTAAGGAGGGTGTTCTAATGTTATTTTAGTTTTTAGGAATAAGGCAGAAATGGTGAACTGTATATATTAAAAATTGAGTAGGATTCCAAATGAACAGAAATGATATCTCCAAAGCACCTGTGTGGGGGTGTGAATGTTCAAAAGCTGTTAACATGGTAGAACATAAGAAGAGGAAAGTGGAAAACACAAAATAAGACTTCATATATGTATGGATGTCTATGTTTGTGTTGTAGTGAAAGCAAAAGGTCAGATACACCAATTTTACAATAAATGCAAGGTTTTTTTTGTTTGGTTTTTTGGTTTTTCAAGACAGGGTTTCTCTGTGTAGCTTTGGAGCCTGTCCTGGAACTCACTCTGTAGACCAGGCTGGCCTCGAACTCACAGAGATCCACCTGCCTCCGCCTCCCGAGTGCTGGGATTAAAGGCGTGTGCCACCACCGCCCAACTATAAATGTAACTCCTAATGACTCTAAAGTTGGGTTTTCTCTTAATTAGCCATGCACCATTGAAGAAATAATACACTCAGGTTATAATACAATGAGATTTAGAAGTCCTATTCTGCTCTGTGAGCTTTATAATCCAATATCACACACACACAGAGTTTTTGACTGTCCTAGAACTCCTCTGTGGACCAGGCTGGCCTTGAACTCACAGAGATCCAGCTGCCTCTGCCTCCCGAGTGCTGGGATTAAAGGTGTGCGCCACCACTGTATCTCCAAAGTTAAGGCCCAGAGATGATCAGTCACCAAGATGATAAGCATCACCTTAATGTTGCTGGTGGCAATGTTATTGCTGACCTCATGGTTATGTCTTACATGTACAGTACAGTATACAACTAAGAATGACCTCATATGCCGGGCGGTGGTGGCGCACGCCTTTAATCCCAGCACCCGGGAGGCAGAGCCAGGCGGATCTCTGTGAGTTCGAGGCCAGCCTGGGCTACAGAGTGAGTTCCAGGAGAGGCGCAAAGCTACACAGAGAAACCCTGTCTGGAAAAACAAAAACAAAAACAAAAAAATGACCTAGAGACTGTCCTGAATCTGTAGAATGTGGGACTGGGGTATTCATGTAGTTCTTCAGCCTAAAGCCTCCTTGGCTGTCGTTCTCTATTTTTTTTTTAATATTTATTTATTTTATTTGTATGTGTATGGGCGTTTTGCCTGTGTAAATGTTTGTGTACCACATGCCTGCCTGGTGCCCATGGAGGGCATCAGACCCACTGGAACTGGAGTTCTAAACGGTTTGAGCCACCGTGTGCATACTGGGAACTGAACTGCCACAGTCTCTCTTAAGAGCAGTAGGTGCTCTTAACTGCTCCCTAAGGCCGTCTCTGTAACCCTCTCTTTATTTCTGGACCACAAGAAGAGACTCCTTAGTTAGGACGAACTGGTTGCGTCTTCCCTCAAGTATAACAGACTTCTGTATCAATCTAATAATCCTCTCAGGATAGTGAGAAAAAGGTGTCTCTCCTACCTACCCGCTATCCACCCAACACGGAGGTGACGCTCATTTTGCATTAAATACAATACGGTGTGTAACACACTACGCTGGCCACCTGGGCTGTATGAATAGACTTAATTCTTCAAGGCTGTACAACTTGGAATGTTCCCAGCCCCGATCATTTGCTGAAACCCTTGTTCTTAAAAGCAACTCTGTTTTAACCAGAGTGCTATACATTCTTGGGAGGTTTAGGGAACACACGGTCATCTGTGCTGAGATCCCAAAGGTAATGCTGAAGTACTCCAAGCAGGGAAAGGTCGTGAGCGCCTTGTAAAAAGCCCCATTGTCCGGCTTCCAAGAGGCTATACGTAGGGTGACATTTATTTTCCTGGTGACTTATCAGAACCTGCCTCGTAGCTGTTTAGGTTCCAAACGTGATTTAATTGTGGTACAAGTAACAGACTCATTATCAGAGCTGGGTTCACCTTCCCCAAGCTGACAAAACTGATCTTTAAACCAAAATGCCAGTTTGCCATGTATATAGAGAAACACTGATACTTTGAAAGCACAAAAAGTAGCGATATTCTTCCCTGGTAGGCAAGCCTCTACAGGGAGGCAGATCGTAATCAGCAGGTTATTTGGTGAACCCGAAATCAGAAAGAGAGAAAGGATGAATCACTTGTTTCCTGGCATAGGCTTAGAAAATAATCCATGGCACACGAAGTCCAGCCCTGCCAGACTTCTTTGAAGTCTCAACTGAGGCACTCCTCACTGATCAGTACTGAGTAGGGAGCTGCCAGGGCTGTGTAGTTCATTCTCACGCCTCACGGTTAACAGAAGCCGGTGCCCGCAAAGAACCCCGCATGTTAGTTCTGCTCTCTTCTCTCCATGTTCGCCTCTTTGCTAGCTTAGCGTCGTCTGTTTTAATTTCCTGTTGAAATCTCAGCGAACAACCATCTTTTCAAATTCTAGAGTGATCCCTCACGGCCCTTAAGTGAACTATAGGAAAGCATCACACAGATAAACGCATAGAGAAAGTCACCCGCACGGAGGCTTTCCCAGTCACCCCTGCCCAGCACCCTTCACCTTCTTGTTATTTTCCTATACCACATGTAGTACTTTTAACATTTTTCTTTCAATTTTTGAACCTATTTTTCAAAAAGGTTTACCGCAGCCATGAATGGAAAACAAACTACTACCTTTTGATACAAAAGGAAGATAGCCTTGGTTTGGTTTTTTTGTTTGTTTTTATTTTTTTCTCTCATGTACTTATTTAGCCAAATACTCTTTGTCATGGACAGCTGGGCGGGTGTGGATCTTTGTTAAGATCTAATAACACCAAATTAGGATTCTCCTGGGTCCGTTGTAACAAATAACCTCTAGAGTGGCTGAGCAGTGGGAAAATGTAGATCATTTAACGCAGAACCTTGTTCATCCAAAAAAAACCCCCCACACATCAGGCCTCACACATCTGGGGAGAAGATGGCTCTCGCTAGCTTTTTGTTATTGTTGTTACTAATTTTAAAGATAGTTGGAAAATGTATGGCCATAGTGATGCCTCCTGCCCAGTCTCCCTGGGCCTTGCGTCTGCCCATGCTGTTCTGACTATCTTATTCCTGTGTCTTCCCCCCCCCCCCCAATCCTGCACAGGTACACGCTGGCAGCTCAGGACTTGGTGATGCGTGCCCGGGGCGTCCTGAAGGACCGAGGATGGCGGATATCAGATGACCGGCTGGGCTCAGGAGACGACATTTCTGTCTACGTCATTCCTTTAATACATGGGAACAAACTGTCGTGAGAGTGACCCAGGGGACTGGGAGGACAGAAAGAGAGGAAGAAAGCTGAGTTGCCTCTGAGCAGGGCGGAACTGGGGAGTGCCTGGGCTGGATTCCAGGTGATGCAATTTCTTCCCAGCCCAGATGGGGGAATTTGCCGCCAAAAGGCCTCTCTGGCTTTGCTTCAAGAGGACTCTTGAGTTTCCATTTCTTCTTTAGTACCAGGTCTGGACACTGAATAAGAGCAAGACGCAGCCTGCCACTGGGTGTTACGTTTCTCTCGGTCTCTGTTGTAGGGCTCCTAGGTGGCTGTTTGCCTATGTGGGGCACAGGCATACACATTTATTTATTTTATCTAGAATAGCAGGGACAGCCATTTCAGGTGTAACCGGCCGAGGACTCCTCAGCCTGTCAAGCTGCCGGCTTCTCTCCAGGCCAAGAGCCACATTGAAAAGTGAGGGACCGTGCCTCAGAAAGTGTGAGCACCCATCTTGTCCAAAGCTCCGGCTGTTTCAGGGATTCTGCCTTGCTCTGTCTCATCCCTTCCCCCACTTCCTGTCTCCCTCTAGATTCTTTTGTGGTAATGGGGTGAGGCAGGGATTTTTTTCCTTTTTGACATTCTTTGAATCTTTCTCATTTCTCTTCACTGGGACTTTCCAATTTGTTGCTGGACAGTTTCCATATCAGAGACCAGCCCGATCTGGCTTGTCCCACGTTCTGTGTCACACACACACACACACACACACACACACACACACACACACACATACACATATACGTGTAGTGGTCCGGAGCAATGCCCCGTGTGGGAGTTTGTCTTTGTTATATGACATTTTTACCCCTGAGTTCTGTTTTCCTCACCAAGTCAGAGTGTGCTTCAAAATGTGGATGTGTCCTCGGACCCACAGTCCCCCTGTCATCTACCAGTCTCGAGAGATTTTGCTGTGAGAGGTTGGTTTTTCATTTCTGGCCTGGGGGGGTACTCTCCCACCTCTTGTGTCCTGGAGACGCATAGGAGAAGCAGCATCTAATACAGTAGCTGAGGAAGTCCTTCTGTCCGTCAGTCAGCCATACTTCGTTAGGGCAGAGTGTGGGATTCAGGCTTCCTAGGTTGCTGACTCTTCTCCACTCCACGGGAAGTGTGAGTGTCACAGGTCTGCTAGGCTGTCGCTCCTCTCTTCCTGCCATCTTCGTTCAAGGGTAGATGGACTGACAGCTGAGTATAAAAGTGAATTTGAACTGGGGCTGGTCATTCCCCTGCTGCCCACCCTCTTCCTCAAGGGAATCACGATGTAGAATCCAAGAGCTGAGGTCCCGTTTCCCCACTGTGCATCTGCCTCCCCTGCTGGACATGCCTCACAGGCATAGCAGAAGCACACATGTGGATGTCCTGTCTGCCTCCTGCCTCCTTGCTGGGAGGAACAGCAAAGTCCAGCTTAAGAATCACCTGCCTCTTGAGCAGACCGCTGCTCTGCCCAGGGGCCCTCAGATCAACATCTGATTGCTTAGTCCTGTTCCTCTAGTCTTCCAAGTATCATCAACTTGGCGTGATTCAGACACTCTTCCAACCCAGCAAAGAAAAAGAGAAAAAAACAAACAAACAAAAAAAAACAATGGTGTAATTTCCCTGAAATGCTCAAGAAGCGACTCCAGATCTTGTGTTTAAGAGAATTCTTTCTTCCCAGAGGAGAGCAGAGGAGCATATCCCCCAGGCTGATAAGTTATCCGCATTCCTAGGATTGTAGATAATTTCTTAGGAAAGGTCTGGTGCCTTCCTCCTCAGGAACAAAGTCACCCCACTGTGTAGAACCAGTACCCAGTCCGGCAGGGGACATACTGTGTGTGTGTGTGTGTGTGTGTGTGTGTGTATGTGCCAACTTGTTGCCTGAGAACCGGGTTGCTGCCATGTCGGGAGCATCTTCATCTGACTGTGCGCCCTCCTCCTTCAGGAAGTCTTTACCACCCCAGACCTCGCCGTCGGGAGTGGTTTGTGGCAACCGTTTGCTTCTCGGGAAGAAGGTGATGCTGTGGGAGACCGCTCAGGCATGTCCCAGCAGCGTGGTCCTCTTCCCGCATCTGCTCAGTTCTCGAAGTCATGTGCAAACGGGGAGACGAGCAAGTCTCGAAGTCCGTGGAGGACCTGAGCCACTGTCCATGGGAGCATTGCCACGTTCTCAATGCCTTTCATAGTTTTGCTTCTCTGAAACTCCTCCCTGGGTCTCACCTTGACCTTCTCCAGTCATATTCAGGGCCACCAGAGTCAGAATTGGAGTGTAAATATCTTAGAAGGTGTTGTGACAACATTCTCCCAGTTCGTTTACTGCCAAGGCACATCTCAGGACAACAGAGCAGAACAAAGCCTGGAAAACCCGAGTTCAAATTATCCTAAAACCCAGGGTCCTGCTGGTTTTAGTTGGAAACGTATCCAGGAATTCTCTTCAGGAGACCCTGTGGGTGGAAGGGTTTTAGTCACAGGTCAAAGCCCTGTTTGTGCTGTGGGATTGTGAAGACGAAAAATGAGGGGCATAGATCAAAAGTGAGCAGAGGGATTTGTTCACGCCCATGGCAGACCTCCCCAGCACTGATATTGCTCTGTGCATTGGGCTTGCTCACTGTTCACCCAGGCTCCAAGTCACCCTGTCCCAGAACAGTAACGTCTGTGTCACAGGTTGGTCCTTGGAGCATTTCTGGAAAGGTCAAAAGACAGCACACTCAGAAGTCTGCAAAATGTCTTTCTGTGTGTTTAGGAACTATGTCTGACTGACTTACAGCCGGACCTGCTCGCCTCCTAAGAGGAAGGCTTGTGTAATGAAAAGCATTTGATTTCCCAGTCAAGGCTTTATGGGTGTCTTGGGGGTTGTGTGGCTACTTCCTTTAATGAAAGGCTCTTTCAACCCTAAATCTCTTGGCCCAGCCCGGCCCCTGCTCTCTGGCCGGTGGTATACCTCCCTAAAGAGTGTGAACTCGGAAGCCTTTTACTAGGCGGTAACTAAAGCTTTGTCTTTCTTAACACCAAATGTCAGCAGCCAAAGACTCGGAAGGGGCCTGCTGGGGTTGTGTACTCAAGGATTGTCCCTGTGGCAGAAAGAGAGCGGTGGCAATTGAGCTGGGCCAAATAATGCAGCTGTCTAACCAGAACAAGCCCGAGGAGAAGCCGGTGTTGCAGTTATTTCCACAGCATTCAATGTTGGAGGATTTGGAGTGTCGGATTTTCTAAATTCCTAACGTCTTACCTCCATGGGGCTACGTGGAGCCAGCTGCGTCTTCCCGCCATGCTTCTCTGAAAGTCCCGTTCTTGAGGGGAATGGTACCCATAGATGGATATGGATGGGCAAGCGTGGGAGCCCCTGGAGCCAAGTGTCCTCCAGGCCTTAGCCGTTTGGATGGGGAGTTCAGTATCCCAAGGCCGCTAGTTTAGAATCCCTTTGGGAAGGTGTCTTTTTAAAATGCGGACCCTTCTTTCGCTTCCCCCCCCCCCCCCCCGCCTCCTTCCTCATCAGCCACTCTGCTGTATTTGCAAAGGAACAAGGGGGGTGGGTGTTGCTGTTGGATGTACTAGTGTGAAGGTGTCACCCCCTTCCTTAGGTGAGCCAGGATCTCTGACGTGTTCAGAGTGTCTACGTTGTACAGTGATGAGATTCTAATTTCAGTGAGTTGTTACTCCTGGGCCAGCTGGAGAAAGCAATGAAATTGTCTATGCAAAGGAACAAACTGCCTGACCCTCAGGCCTACCGGATGGAAGGGAAGAGCAGAGCGGCCTTCGGCCCCAGGACAGAATTTTGTGTTCGGAGCTCAGAATTGTGAGGGCCTGTAGACCATAGCCCACCTCGCTGAGCAAACTTTGGGTGCTGTGTGGCAAGGTGGCATCTGTGTGTACACTGGAACTTTCAGGGGACACTGTGTGAGCAGCCCGGCTGGCTTGCCTCTTCTGTGAGCCCCCTGGCCCTTCTGTCAGATGTGAACACCACTGGGGGAATACTGCTCTTTCTAATTCATGACGTTATCTGTGTAAATAGCTTTAATTTTTCCTTTCTGTGTCCTAGGTGAAGTTGTGTTCATGTAGTTAACCAAGTAGGCCGTGACCAAATAAGGCTGTATCTGTACTGTTGTGTTTCAGCTGGGATGTGAGGAAGATGGAGAAGCCCATGTCCTCCGCCCCTCCTCTCATTCGATGGGTATTTCGTGTGTGTTTAGGGGGGTCCCACGGTTGCTCCTTCATTCCTGTTTTGCCTCTAATTTTCTTTGTCTCGTTGGAAACCCAGGGAGGCCCCTAGTACGGATCGTTTGTAAGAATATGTATGTCATGGTCGTCTGGGTTTCCAAAACTATTCCACATACAGTGACTTGAGAGGAATCTGCCTGGAAATGGTCTCAGAATCCTGTACCTTTCTGCTTTGTGATTGTGAAACACTGACTTTTGTGAACCCCCAAACGAGAACTGTTTCAAGGGGATCTATTTTGTGTGTTGTGAACCTTAGGTGCCATGTCCCCTGGAAAAAGCCCAAGAACTGTATGTGCTCAATGACATTTTAAATAAAATGCTATATATGTATATATAAATATGTATATAGGACATCTTTAGCAAAGTGTTCTTTGTCTCCTGTCTTTGAAGTAGTTGTGCAGTTTCTTCTTGTCAGGGGATGGAGTGGTGGGAAAGTGTACCGGGTTAATGTGAGGTGGTTCCCTGTGAGCTCAGACTCAAAATCTAGAGGGAAGAGTCACCATGTGTGATATATCTATCATGTATGTATGTGTAATCACACAAAGGATTTTAGAGGGAAAAATTATCCCCAAGAGTAATTTTTTTCCAATTTAATATTCCATACAATATATTTTAGTCATTTCCACAGCACCCCTTCCCCAGCTCCCCCCAGATCCACCGCTATCCCCTACCCACACACATACCTTTATGTCTTTTTTCTTTTCTTTTCTTTCAAATTTACGTTTTATTTTTTTAAGATTTATTTATTATGCATACAGTGTCCTGCCTGCATGTACACCTGCAGGCCAGAAGAGGGCACCAGATCTCATTACAGATGGTTGTGAGCCACCAGGTGGTTGTGGGAATTGAACTCAGGACCTCTGGAAAAGCAGCCCGTGCTCTTAACCTCTGAGCCATCTCTCCAGCCCTTCTTTTCTCTTTTGTTTATAAGTCAGTCAGTTTGTGCTGCCCATCTAGTCCTGGATGTAGGATGGTCCACTGGAGCATGGTTGACCTGTCTTTCAATGGCCATACCCTTAAGACCGACTCTTCCCTCCCTCCGAAGCTGTCAGCTATCCATGTAACTCCTTAGTGCAGGGTCAGATGCTTGTGAACCCCTAGCTCCTCCATGCTAGATGTTGACACCTTGCTCAACCTTGCTCGTGTTCAAGCAGCCACGGCCATTTTGAGTACAGGCTTCTGGTCATGTGCAGAGGAAACTGTTTGGATCTAATCCCCCCTGAACCCTGGTTCTTCCAGTCTTTCTGCTCCCTATGTTGGTCCCTTGGGAAGAGGTTGGGATACAGATGTCTCATTTGTGGCTGAGAGCCTGAGAAGTTTTTTTGGGTTTTTTTTTTTTTTTTTTTTGGTTTTTCGAGACAGGGTTTCTCTGTGCAGTTTTGGTACCTGTCCTGGATCTCGCTCTGTAGACCAGGCTGGCCTCGAACTCACAGAGATCCGCCTGGCCCTGCCTCCCAAGTGCTGGGATGAAAGGCATGTGTCACCACTGCCCGGCCTGAGAGGTATTCTTAACTGAAGACAGTAAGAGTTAAGACACCCCCCGCTTTTAGTCATCAAAGCATTCTAGGTGTTCACAAAAGCTTACACACAGGCACATGGTACATTCCTGTAATTCCAGCCCTCAGGAGGGAACCAATCAAGAGTTAAAGGCCATCCTCAGCTACATGGCAAGTTTAAGACTAGCCTGGGCTACATAAAAGAAAAATAAGTTGTAAGCTGTACCATCTTTAAAGTAACTTTGACAAGTGGAGTAAAACATCAAAGAATGCCCGGCGGTGGTGGCACACGCCCTTAATCCCAGCACTCAGGAGGCAGAATCAGGGGATCTCTGTGAGTTCGAGGCCAGCCTGGTCTACAGAGCGAGATCCAGGACAGGCACCAAAACTACACAGAGAAACCCTGTCTCTGTTTCCTTTTAGAAGCCAAGAAGTTAAAAGCAATCTAACAAATATTAGCAAGACATTAATCTGTTGAGGATTCTTAACCAAGATCCGGTCAGATGCTGAAAAAAAAAAAACACGTACTTCTGAACTCTATGTAAAATACATTCTTTCCTTATGCATATGGACGTATTTGTGAAAGAGTTTAGTTTATAAACTAAATCTGATGGATGTGGTGGTTCCTGCCCAACCCTGGTACTTAGGAGTCTGAGACAGGAAAATCACAAGTTCTCGGCCAGTCTGAACTATTTAGCAAGACCCTGTCTCTAAAAGGGGGGAGGGGAGGGGCAGCTAGGGAGATGAGTCTGTGTGGTAAAAATGTTTGCCACGCACGCATGAGGACCTGAATTCAAATTCTCAGAATCCGTACAAAACATACCCAGTAGCATGAGCATCTGTAATCACAGCACTCAGAGATGAGAGTCCAAGGTGTGGGGATCCCCAGAAGCTTGTGGGCCATACACAGGAGAAAAACAATGAAGAGACCCTGTCCCAAAGCAGAACGTGATGATTGACACCAGAGGTCACCCTCTGATCCTACATTGTGACGTGTGTGTATGCCTGTATTCACATACATGAATACACATCACAAGGACACATATACCCCAGAAAGACAGCAAAATAAAACGATTATTTTTAAACCAGTAAAAGTTACAAATTGCCTAGTCCTGAAATTTTACACTTAATACTTTCAGGCCATAGTTGGTAACTGTAACTATTGAAGGCGGAGCCGTGGATAAAGAGAAACTATTGTATTGATTCACAAAAGAAAGTCTGTTTTAGGTTTTTGAGACGGACTAGTGGGCACAAGGGTGGCCTTGAACTTGCGGGGTAACAAAGAATGAGAACCCTGGCCCTTCTGCCGTGCTGAGGTCACCACTATGCCTGGCACGTGAGGGAAAACATGGGTTATATAGGTTTTCACTCAGGAAGAGCAGGATTGAAAACAGTCACGTAGATTCTTCTTGTAAGACAAGGTGTTAACTGTAATCCTTGGCTGACCTGGAACTTGCGATGTAGACCAGGCTGGCCTTGAACTCACAGAGATCTGCCCGACCCCTGCAGACTAAAGCCATGTGCCATCGCCCTTAGATTTGACCCTAGGTGGTGGTGGAGGGACAAGGAAGAGGAAAGAGAAAAAGAAAATGGCTTTGAGAAAATACCCTTTGACTCGGGAAGCAATCCTCCACACGGAGAAATCCTCCACAGTAATGGAGACTGCCTGAGCCCCGAGCTGGGGTATAGCAAGACCCCTTTGTGAGTGTGTGTTTACGTCCCACCTCCTGCCACTGGACTGACGGTTGGCAAGCCAAGGAAATGGTGAGCACTGGGGAGCACTGAGCCCAGGAGGAGGAGACAGAGGGCTCTTCCTAGTTATGACCGGATGTCTTATGATGTGTTACTTACAGCCACTGGACTTTGCACGTGGTCCCCTGGTCCCCTAGGTGCTTGATTTGCGATATTAAGACAATTTCTAAATCATGCATGTCTTTTTTAAGGTAATAGTTTTTCAAAAACTTCTCATCATTTAGACATCTACAGAATACTTAAAATGTGTTGTCATGTTCCTTCAATTAAGTGACAGGCAAGAGTGAGCTAAATATCCAAGGCGTTAGTTTGCCTTTTGGGTTTTTTTTTTTTCCCCTGTCATTGGCGTCTTGACGAGGTGGCTGCCTGCATTTTTAGTGTCTCCCGTTCACTTCCAATGAGATTCCCCAGCCAGGTGACCTCTTTTGCTTTATTGATTCCAATTATGCTACCCAAAAGAGATGCAGAGTGTCACCGAGCAAAAGATGGGGACAGGGTGTCCCTGATTGTCTTCCAGGGACTGGGTCTGATCAGTCGGCTGGACCAAGGAGTCCAGAGCCAAGGTTTGGGGAGGTTGAGGGCAGACCTGGACATCAGCACTTCCCCAAAAGGGACATGAAAACCAGCTTTTGCTTGGATCTTCAAGTGTCATGCTTGCAAATCTAGTCACTATGTAGTGATAAGAGGGTCCTCTGGAAGTTGTTGTTGGGTAGGGATGGGAGAGCAATTGACCTGAGTGTGGAGAAAAATAAAGCCACAGCCGTAAACACCCCAAACCTAGTCACCGTGTACCCTCTGCACACCCAAGAATGCTGTGTGCTTAGTGACCATGAATCCCTGATTTAAAGCAGAGAATTGTGGGAGCTGTCATTAATGATCTTAGCGATTTCCTCAGTCATCACTTCCCAGGGTTTGGTCAGCCAGAAAAAAAATAAGTAAGTGGGAGAAATTTGGGGAGAATTGTGAAATCTCCACTCATATTCCAGATTGGGGGGAAAAAGTTTCCTGTTCTTTTAAACCTTATACACAAGTCAGAGAGCATCTGGGCAACCTCCTTGTCATACAATGAAACAAAGGAAAATTGCTGGGTGGTGATGGTGCAAACCTTTAATCCCAACACTCAGGAGGCAGAGGCAGGTGGATCAACTGGAGTTCTCTGATCTACAGAATCAGTTCCAGGACAGCCAGGGCTATAGAGAGAAGCCCTGTCTTGATAAAAAACAAAATAAATAACAGTATGGTTGGCTCCGTGCTTACAAAAGAAATAAGTATTTTCATTGGTATTACATATTAAAATATAATGCAGATAGACTCAAATATTTATGGAAGAAACAAACTGTTCTCTGGGAATTGCTTCAGAACCTCTGAGAGGAGAGGGCTGCATGGGTTTACAGATAAAACAAGATTGGCCATGCTGAAGAAAGTTACGCAAACTGGAAATGAAATGATGACCACATGTTTTTATGTCCTTTCTGGAATACCATCTGCCAGGCCCACCCAAGGATTATTTAGTTATTAGGCTATGGGCTAGTAAACTTTTTCTGTAATGGGCCTATTAATATTTTAGGATTTGGAGAGGCCATGTGGGCTCGGCCACAAATACTCAGATCAGCTGTCATTACTCAAAGGCTGTCATGAAGTTCTGAACCAGGATATGTTGGAGGCAGGGGATGGGTTATAAAAACAAGCCTCAAACCCTGACAGAAAGAATTGACTTGTGAACATGTGGCCCGATGTCACCTGTGAGATAAATGAGGAAAGCCATTCCTGAACATTCATGACCTAATGCTGAGGCAAAGCCAGGTAGATCCATAATTGTTTATCTTGTTTTATTGAGTTACGAACAGGGCAACTTATAAATGTGCTAGTTTGTATATTCCTAAGACTGTCCCAGAGTTATGATTTTACAGTATTTCTTCAACACTAACACAACCTCATCCTTCCTATAAGATTTTTGGTTTCATGTATTTTGGGTTTTGGACTCTGTTAAGTGTGCGTATGTTTATAACGGTCATGTTTTCCTCATACACTGATCGCTATATCCCTATAAAATGTCCTTTGTTTCCAGTAACATGTTTTCCTCTAAAGGCTATTTCATCCTATAGACGGACAAGCCACTGCTCCTTGTTCTTTTCATGGTGCCTCTGTCCCCATTTTTTGACTCCCAACTTGTTTGTATTTCTTGTTCTAAGTATGCCTTGCAAGGGAACTCTAATTATATGGTGGTATTTTTTTTTTCATTCATGATGCCAATTTCTGCCTTGAAAAAAAAGGTTATGCTTATTTTTATGTGTATTTATGTTTTGCCTGCATGTATGTGTGTGCACCACATGTGTGCCTGTGCCCTCAGAGGTCAGAAGAGGGCATGTCATCCCCTGGAACTGGATGTGTGGATGATTGTGAGCTTCCCGTATAGATGCTGGGAGCCTAAGAGCAACAAGTGCTCTTGACTGCCGGACCATCTTTCCAACCCAACCTCTGCCCCTTGGTTGGAATATTTAGTCCAAGTAAGTTTAATGCAATTACTACAAGATAGGATTTCCTGGGAGGTTTGGGTGTGAGTTGGTCTAGAGTACCTGTAGCAGGAATCTTAAAAGTTTTTATCAATAAAATCAAACCTGAAGCCAGGTATTGGGATGAACGCTGGAAGATCAGAGAAGCAGAACAAGCCACAGCCACCTCACCTTGATAGTTCCTCAGCTGATCCTGTTTCCTCAGACTGGAAGCCTCTGAGTCCTCAACCAAATGGATCTCAGCTGAACTGCTGTTAAAAGCCTAAAAGCTTAACCAGCCAAATGCTTCTAGTTTCTGGTCTTCACGCCTTATATATCTTTCTGTTTTTACCATCACTCCCTGGGATTAAAGGCTCACTTGTTAGGATTAAAGGCGTGAGTCACCATGCCTGGCTGTTTCCAATGTAGCCTTGAACTCACAGACATCCAGAGGGATTTCTACCTCTGGAATGCTAGGATTAAAGGTGTGAGTGCCACCATTTTCTAGCCTCTGTATCCAGTGGCTGTTCTGTGCCCTGACCCCAGATAAGTTTATTAGGTGCACAATATTTTGGGGAACACAATACCACCCACATTTCCCCTTTTTTGTCTAAAATTTAAAAAAGCTTATAACTAATACAAGAAGAATTATGTCCAATAAGTATATGCAATATACACAGTCAAGATTACATTAACGATGTCTAGTCCATTAACATTTGACAGATTCAGACAAAAAACTCCATTAATATATTAACAAGGTCCAGTCCAGTAACATTTGATAAACTCAGACAAAAAAAATTTTCATTACTTATCCTATTTAAAACAAGTAGTTCCTTTTTAAAAGTAGATTCAAAAATTTACCTTTTTATCTTATCATATTCATATTCTCTCTTTTTTCCTTTCATAAAAGTTTCAATAATCTACCTTTTGTCATTTTTATATCTTCCCCATTTTCTTTTTAGAGTACATTCAATGATCTACCCATTTATCCTATTATTTCTTCATCTTTTTCCTCAGAGTAGATTCTATGATCTACCTCAAGTGCCTACTTAGTACACAGATCCTGGGGTCACCTCTCATATAAACGGGGTTATAAAATTATTTTATAATCAAGAGGGCAGCAACAGAAAAATGAAGGAACAAGAAAGACCTAGAAAACAAATATTGGAGGACATAACCCCGTTTATAATATAAATAATTTTTTAATACATCATTTACATTCCTTGTTTCTTTCTTGTTTGAGTGATCCTCTCGATTGTTGCCTGCAGGGTACCGTTAACATCCTGACTTGAGCACTATACTCTTAATCACTAGCAACTTAATTCCATCAGCGTGAAAATTTTCTCCAATAGGAACTCCCATTCTTCGAGATTAGCCAGAGATATGCTTCTCAGGTCTTTGTTGGGAACACACATTGTACGGTACATTCTCGAAAGTATTTAAATCTCCGGTATCATGTTGATGTTTTTTCAAATCTCTGGATGAATATTTCATTCACCAATTCTTCCTTTCTCAGGGGTTTTTGTTTTGTTTTGTTTTGTTTTGATTGGACTCTTTTTATTCTCAACTATGATTTTCTTGGATAGCTATGATATTAGACAGCCACGGCTGATTAATTTTGAGTCATGCCCTACCAGTCAGAGCTGTGTGCACAAAAATCAAGTAAAACAAAACTCAAGAAACGGGACTGTCTCGGAGAACTGGCAGATAGTCCAAGTGGTAACACATCTCTGGGCATAGGGCTTTGTGGAGAGCTACAGGGTATTCCATCTCTCCAGTGGCTAGTCATGTGCCAATCTTCATGACTATAAGACCACTGGTGTTCGAGGCTGACACCCATCTAGATAGAAGAATAAAGAATCTGTCAAGGTCAAGATGCCATCAAGTCCCCTATTCCGCTGAGATTCAGTTATTGTTTGTTTGTTTGTTTGTTGTTTTTTGAGACAGGGTTTCTCTGTGTAGCCCTGGCTGTCCTGGATCTCACTCTGTAGACCAGACTGGCCTCGAACTCACAGAGATCCACCTGCCTCTGCCTCCCGAGTGCTGGAATTAAAGGTGTGCACCACCACCGCCTGGCCAGTTATTCTTCTTTAGACACACATTCCCAGTGCTGTTGTAAGCCTTTGGTTTATCTCAGATGCTGAAGAAGTTGGTCTTGCCCACTTTGGCCACTGTTCCCTTTGCTTGAGTGAAAGAGTGGATTTTCAGAGGTCTGTGCTGCCATTCTGCAAGCGTCGCTCCAAAGGAGAAAAAAAAACCGAAAGATTATGCCAGTATAACTTAGTTGGTAGTGTATTTGCCTAACAAGCATGAGGCCTTAGGTTAAATCCCCAGAACCACTTAAACGGGGTTGTGTAGAGACCCACAGACGTTTCCTAGTGAGAACTTACTCAGGGTCTGAGAATCTGAGCTTGCTTTACCCAGCATGACTGCATAAGGGGATGATCTGACCATGGGCGTGGTTACCAGGTGTTTGGAAGGGTCTGCATTTGGCTGTCCAGTGTGCTTTATTTCTAGCAAGAGGAAGGTCTCTTGCCCAGCCCCTTGGCATTTTTATAAAAAGCCCTTTTGAAGAGGCAGAAGGGACCGTTGGGTTTTGACCCAGGTCCTCCCGAAGCTATCCCGTGTTTCTGTCTTTGTTCTCTTCACTATCTTTCTTATCCCTCTCTTCTCCTCATAGGAACCCTTTAAAAGGTGGGAGCTGGCCTCCCACAGGGTTGGACTAGGAAAGCAGCTGAACACTGTCTGCAAAACGTAAGGGGCCATCCTAGTAGGGGCCTGGAAGACAGTAGAGCTGAGAGATATTGAGACTATGGAGGCCCAGCTCAAGAGGCCATCAACAACTCGGTCAAGAGGCCATTCCTGTGATCTTTTGGCAAAGATTGTGGCTGCTTTCTGTCCTTGTCCTAAGGATTTGCCTGAGGCTAAGTTTAAGAACTAGACGGACTAATTTCTTCGGCAGAGGACATCTTAAGACAGCCTCATATTGTTTGTGTCATGTGGTTGTTAGTAGTCACATGTATTATGCAGGTCTACAACGAGGAAGAGCAAATGGGAAGAAAGAAATGTGAAATGTACAGTTTGAAGAGAAAAAGACCACCAGGGAGTTGAATGTTGGAGCCGAGGCTTGTGATAAAAGAGATAAAAGGGAATTGGGTACGGGTCCGGTCCTCTCTAGAATAAGTTCTACAACTTGTGGCTGTCAAAGGCAACAGCAAATCAAAGATGCTTCAAATGTGATTCAAGGGTGCCTTCAGGCAGGATTCACCCCAAGCTGCTAGCCCAAGTTGCCAGTGTAGTCCACATGGTACTGGTGTTAGCCTAAAGTACTTGAAAGTTTAGACTCTAAAGTTTATTTTATTTTTTTGTTTTATTTTTATTTTTATTTTTATTTTTATTTTTATTTTTATTTTTCGAGACAGGGTTTCTCTGTGTAGCTTTGGTGCCTGTCCTGGAACTCACTTGGTAGTCCAGGCTGGCCTCGAACTCACAGAGATCCGCCTGGCTCTGCCTCCCGAGTGCTGGGGTTAAAGGCGTGCGCCGCCGCCACCACCACCCGGCCTAGACTCTAAACCTTAGAGTCATGCAGGAGACAGGAGTGAATGGGTTGTGGAATCTTCCTCTCTGGTTATGGAGAGCCACTGAGGCCAGGAGTGCGGTAAGGAAGTTCCTGCATGGAGGCCATGACCCCAAGATGTTAGAGGTGCCAGAGCCACGGAGAATCTGCCAAGGAGAGCTGCACACAGAGAGCGGAACCAGCCCTGAAGAGAAGAAGTATGTTGAAGGCAGAAAAGCCGGAAGGGCAAGCCATGTAAGCCCTCTGACATTGGGCATGGTGCTATAGGATTTGGAGTTTGCCCTGCTGGAATGTGGTGGTTTGAATAAGAATTGCCCTCCACCCCTCCACCCCTCCACCCCTCCACCCCTCCACCCCTCCATCTCCCAACCCCCACCCCCTGTAGGCTCATATTATTTGAATGTTTAGTCCCTTGTTGGTGTTTCTGTTCTAGGGAATGAATTTCCTTCTCACTCTGGGCGGGGGGGTGGGGGGTGGGGGTGTTTCTATATATTCATGATGTATTGTTCAAGCTGGCCTCAAACTCCTAAGCTCAAGTGATTCTCCTGCCTCGCAAGTAGCGGGAACTTCAGGCAAGAACCGCACAGTGTACTTACTGGGTTTCACTCTCGAAGATTCTTGGTACTCAGCCAGACCTCTATGCCAGCATCTCTGCCCCACATACCAGAAAGGTGAGTGCCAGGCTCAGTTATGAGGCCTTGGCCTGTGCAGAATGAACGGTGTGCAAACCCCAGAGGTATTACCCAGAGTGCCTTTACCTTCTATGAATATTTCAGCAAAAAACTGAGGAACAGGTAAGGTTTGGCTGACCCACGGCTAAAAGGGGCAGATCTGGGAAGTCTGGAAGACGGAGTGAAATTATGTTTAAATCCTCTTGCCGCAGAAGTGTGCTACAAATGGCCCCTACAGTCTTGAGCTCTGCTGTAATAAAAGAGATTGGACAAGGTAAATCTTCCACCAGGATGCCCAGCTGCACTCGTTACCACAGAACCGGAAGTGTCAGAGCGGAGAGTCATCTGGCACAGCAATTTCAATATTATGGCTTTTGACATCTATCTTTATGGGCTCAGTTGACCTGAAATAAGATGACCATTTCACACATTAATAGCTGTTTGTTTTTTTGTTTTTTTGTTTTGTTTTTTGTTTGTTTGTTTTTGATGAGCTACTTGACTTCTGCCTCTGGACTCAGGAGAAGAGAGAGAAGTTGATATTTCTCATAGCAGAACAAAACTTACAAGTATTTCAACTTAAAGGAGCCCCCACCCAATGGCCTGATAGCCAGCATTCAGTTATTAATAGTTAAGCCCCATCCTTCTGTGTGGTGGTTGGTTCTAGCCCCTAGCTGCACATTAAAATCACCTGTGAACTTTCAAAAGGATCGTGTTGGGGCTGGGGTTGTAGTTCCGTTAGTAGAGTGCTTGCCAAGCACGCCCAAAAACATGGATTCGATTCCCAGCACTTCATAAACTGGATGTGGTGGTGCCTGCCTGTAATCCCAGCTCTCAGAGCCAAGAGGATCAGAAACTCAAGATCACCCTGAGCTACACTGTGAGTTTGAGGCCACCCTTGGTTATATGAGGATGTTTATTAAAAAAAAAAAAAAAGTAAATAAGCAAACAGGTCCTTAGTCCACGTCATAATAGGGATGGAGTCATCTATCAGTACTTAGTGAATGCTCTCCAGCCACTGTAACTTAAGACTCACGGTGTAAAGATAAGGAGGATGGGACTCTAAATTTATCCGGCAGACAAAATAAAAAGGAATGGGATTCCTGTTGAATTTGAACTACAGATGAAGAATTTTGTTGTTGTTGTTGTTGTTTTGTTTGTTTTGGTTCATACTTTTGGGACAAACTTAGACTAAGAATCGATCTGCAGTTTATCTAAAATTGGAGTGTGATGGGTTTCCAGTATTTTATTTGGAAGCTTCAAAGGACAAACCTGAGGATTAAATAATGCTCTCTGAACAGATCTCTCTGGGAGTCGAGTTCTTGTCTCACAAAACAAAACCATCTAGAACAAAACAAAAAGAGACCTCGTGCCAAGCCAGCGCCGCTGTGGAAGAGAGAGCGATGCAATGCTCTGGTGCGGACGATGGTTCTCCAGAGCCACCATATGCTCCACATCCCGATGTGGCAAATGACAGAAGTTAACCCTCCACACTTCGGCAGTCAAGGTCAACAGCGAGTTTGGCTCTGGCCTCCTTCAGGCTTTTCTGTGTCCCAGACATTCTCTCTCTCTCTCTCCCTCTCTCTCCTGCCTGTGTGTGTGTTCACATGTATGTGCTGGCTATCAGGTCGCTGGATTGGGGTTCCTTTAGGTTGAAAGCCAGACAACAACTTTGGTGGTGTTCTACGGATGCCATTCTCCTGGCTGTTTGAGACAGGGTCTCTCACGGGCCTGGAACTTGCTGGATAGCCAAGGATGTCTGCACCCCCCAGCGCTACAGTTACGATATGTATACACTGTTACGATATGTATACACTGTGTCTGGCTTCTTTGTTTCCTTCTTTCCTTCTCGGACGTTGTTGTTTTTAATGTGGATTCTGGTATTGAACTCGGGTCCTCACACTTGAAAGGCAAGCACTTTACCACTGAACGTTCTCCTTAGCATCTTGGTGCTGTTACTTTTCATATAAAGACGTCAGTCAGATTAGGGCCCACCCCTGTGGTATTATTTAATCACTTATTATTTATTTTTGCTTGTTTTGTTGTTGTTGCTATTTGGGGTTTTTGTTTGTTTGTTGTTTTGTTTTTGGTGGGTTTTTTGTTGTTGTTGTTGTTTTTGTGTTTTTGTTTTTGATAAAGGATTCTACTATGTAGCCCTGGCTATCTGCCAGGCCTCCCTAATTATGGTCATTGGTATATAGAACTCACTGTATAGACCAGGCTGGCTTTGAACTCACAGAGAGCCACCGCCTCTGCCTCCCAGGTGCTGGGATCACCACCAAGCCTGGCTGGTAATCACTCTTTGATTGACCTAGTCTCCAAATGCACTCACATTCTCAGAGGCCGGGAGTTACAGCCGTTTTGGTGAGCGCCGCAAATCAGCCTTTAGCAGCGCCCCTCTGAGCGGGAGTTAGGAGGGTAAAGGAGGTGGATTCTCTTTTTCTGAAGAAAGAGAAGCAGCTCAGTGGCTCAGTGGGAAATAGTGGAGGGTGGAGGGATGTAAAATGCGTTAAGCCAAGAGGAACCACGTTAGAAGAAGGTATTAGAAAGTGACAACCACTCTTCCCAGGGACTGGTGTAACTGGACCCAACAGGGAAGCCACAAGAGTTGGCGGTTCACAGTGGGAACACGGGAGCCCTTCCATGCTTTTACTGCAGAGAGATTTCTGGTTTCCTTTGTCCCTTTTAGGAAAAACAAACACGACTCAACGCAAGTGTGATGAGATTGTGTCCAGGGAACGAGTGGGGACAGCTCCGTCTTCATTTTACCGGGTTCAGGATCGGGGTGGGGATTGGCAGGCATGGATGTGCACAAGGAGAGGCCCCAGATAGCCTGGGCTGCAGGAGGCTTTCAGAACCTGCAGGCCCATGCGGGAAATGGAAGCTGGCTGGGAGCTCTCCCTCCAGTGATGGTGCACGCCCGCCACGTTCCGGATACCTGAACCTCAGGTGGGGAAGTCGGATTGCTCTCTAGGTTTAGACGGTCCAGAGTACAACACTCTGTTCTTCTGAGCATTTACAAAGAGTACGGCCAGGCAAGGGGCTGGGGGGATGGTGGATGGAAAGAAGCCACCAGCTACCAGCCACCAACCACTGACTTTTCCCAGAGAGGTAACAACCCAGCCGTGCCCTGCCCACTGCAGAGCGGGTGTCCAGGCTTCCCTCGCCTTTGTCCAGGGCGCGTCCCGCGTCTGTCCCCCGCGCTCCCCCACTGACTCTCTGACCGACGTCCGTCGCTGCCAGTCCACGGTGAGCGAAAGTTTCCTTAATAGGAGTGTAAATAAAAGCCAGGCTGAAAAATGAGTTTTTCATCTCAGCAATCACCGGCCTAACCTCGGCTGTAAATAGTCTGGCGAAGGCACGCAGATGGAGTCTCCGCGCTTGAGGGATCCGGGCATCTCTGAGCAACATGCCATGGGGGCAACAGCTGGGGGCATCAAAGATGAAAGCCGTGAGCCCTGGGACACAGCAAGAGTCCAGCCCAGCGTTCTGTAAGAGCAAATGCTAAGGCACCCTCCTCCACCACCCTCTGTGACACCCCCGGGGGCCCGAGAGCAGTTGCGGGAATCACCCTAGTGTGCGATGTCCTCGGGAGGGATGCACCCACCAGGCTTCCCTAATTTATGGTCATTGGTATCATAGCTTTAACGTGATTTATCTGACCTCTGAGAAGATGGCAAAAAACCTCGAGAAGACTGATTGGCCAACCAGGCGTTGTGCATTTCTGATTGGCCTTATTAATTTAGGATTCAGCCAGGAAGCAGCCTCTTGGCAGAGTCAAGGAAATCAACTTGGTAACAGCCTCAATGGCGAGTCCTCTGGGACTCACAGGGGTCTAGCTTTTGTGAAATGGAAGGAAATAATGGATTGCTCTAAGAGGCCCGGGGGTTGGACGGAATGTGCTAGCATGCAGAGTGAATCAGATTGAGCTTGGGAAAGAGGCTGAAGATCTTTTGCCTCAGCTGGGACTGATTCCCAACCTCGTGTTTAAAGAGACCAAAGACATCAGTGCTTGCCAGATAGGGAGGATGGTTGTTTTCTTGGTTTATTGTTGTTTTGTTTTATTTATTTATTTTTAAATATTTGCACCTGGGTGGAAAACCCAACACATGACTTAGAAAGGAACCAGAGGACAAGTTAAATGTTTTGTTTCATAATTTTATATTTATATATTTTATTTGCTTTTTGAGTTTTTTTCAGACCTCATATTTATGGGATCTATAAATTACTGATTAAGCCCACCAATATACCACACTTCACAAGGTCATTACTCTGCGTTGCTGCGGAAACTGCCATTTAAATGTCACCACTGAGTGACATGACTTAGCCTGGTGAATAAAGGGACTCCATAAAAATATTTGAAAGGGGAGGGATGTTGTGTTTATTGGAAAGTATTTTCATGTGAATGAATTACAAATTTGGGAGAGGTAGCTATACAACTTAAATACACCCCCATTCCTTTATTAGACTTATTATTATACTTACCTGTGTGTAGGCATATAGGATTCCAATGTAGGCAACCTCCAGCTATAGGCATTAACACTGATCCTCCAGGGAGCCAAAACAGAGAGAGAAAGAGAGAGAGAGAGAACTTGATTGATTGGAGGAGGGGCAGGTTGATGTCACATAGGCCGCAGCACAATCATTTCCTTTATTTATAGCTCTAACCAGAAAAAAAAAAAAATGGACTGGGAGCCGCCGAGTTTTTTTTTCGCTGCCTGAACCGATGAGTGGTTGCCTTAAATGTCATTAAGTCAGAAGGTTGTGCATTCCATTGCCAGGTTAGCAAAGCTCTGAAGCAGGTCTCGAAGGCCACCGGGAATTGTCCTGCCACTCATCAAGGTGGGCCAGAGCAATCTTGCCGGTGGAATTGGCTCGGTAGGGGAGAGGGTTGCCTGTCTGTCAGTGCTGACTGGCGTCATCAAAGGCCGCCCCGGGGTGGAAATGAAGGTGGCCGCTTTAGTTTTCTGACGAAAACCAAGTGGAACAGAAAGCACGGAGGTGAGCTCCCTCCCAGAGCTACAAAAATGGACGGGGCGTCAGGGACAGCGGCCTGTGTGCATCATCACCAGACACAGTAAGCGCACAGGGCACAGACGTCCTACGTCCAGGGTCCTACATGTGTGCCACGTGAGGTAGGTAGATAATGCAGGGGAGGTTCCCCATGTCGCTGTACTAGTTCATGAAGGATGAGGGGTTGACAAGGACAGAGAGCAAATCCTGCTAGCAGGGGTGGAACTTGAGCATGGAGAGGAGAGGAGAGAAGAAGAGGAGAGAGGAGAAGGGAGGGGAGGGGAGGGGAGGGGAGGGGGAGGAGACCAGGATGATGGTGTCCCAAGCGGCCCAACTTCGTGGCTCCCACCTGTCAACCACTTCCTGTAAAGATGCCTCCGGAAGTCTTCTCTGTTTTTCTAAAGAAAGTAACGGACACGCGCTTGTTTCCTTAAGCACATTTAACACGAATGATTACGGGGCAGGCTCAAGTCATCCACGAGACTTTGAAACTTTGGGAATCCTAACAAGACGCTCTAGCTCTGCCCCTCACCTTTCCTGCGAGGCCGCTCCCTGGACCCTGCAGGAGACTCATCTGCCACCACGGACGAAAACTCGGTTCAGTCCGTCTGCGCTCATTTGCTCGCCGGGTAGACCCTTCCCAGGCTGCTCTACGGATGATCTTCTATCTTCATCGCACCCGTAGCCTCCCCATCTCCACCCCGCTCCACCCCGTTCCCTTTCCCCTGAACCCACGCACCACTGACTGCCAGCTCGGTTAAAGAACAACCCCAAACAGCTTTTTTTTTTTTTTTTTTTTTTTTTTTTTTTTTGTCTTCACGCAGTCTCGAAGGCCATGTCTCTGTGGCAGCTCTAATTTGCTCTATAAACATGTAGGGTTACTTATTCTCTGGTAGAGAAGACATATCTCCTCGGGGGTGGACTCTGGCCCATTAGAGCTGGCATTTCCAAGGCCCCCCGACTCTCACACCCCAACCCTTTCTGTGCATGCACCCTCCCTTCCACTCGGGGCTGTCGGAGTCAACGCCCCTCTGCCAGTTTTGGGCTTGAGCCTTTGGAAAAGCTTTTTTTTTTGGAGGAACTGCCGCGTCTATGCATCAAGGGCAGATAGCCCGGGGGCTAGCCAAGGGGCCCAAGCTGTGCCTGTCAATAGCAGTTCGGGGTGATTCTGACAGCGGCTGGATTCTTATTTATTCATTTTGCAAACGCTGCAGAAACCCTTTCATCTCTTCCAGTGAATGTGGAGGTGAAGGAGTGTAAGGTCTGGGGAAAGTCGCACCCCGATGTACGATGCTAGGCGGAGCAGCACAGGGAGCACAGTGTCTTCACGCAGTCTCGTGATGTGGCTAACCAGAGGACAGAGTGTCTCGGAGTCTGCAAGGATCGGCAACGTTCACTCCTGCTGACCACTGCACTGGGGCACGGAGAGTGAGAGGAACCGAGGAAGAGGATGCAGGGTGGATGGTCATGCTAGTCCCATGTGGGAAGCAAAGCTTAAATAAGGCCAGGGATAGATGGAGGGCAGAGGCGAGAAGGGATCTCTGCAGACAGCAGAAAAGAGAGAATGGACAAACGGGAGAGTTGGGCATGAAAAGGGCAAGAAGGGGGGGCAGTCATCGTCTCCGCCGCTGTAAGCTTCACCCAGGCCTCAGATAACCAGACTCTGAGAGGGCAAGGGTCAACGTCGTAGCAACACTAGAGCCATCTCATCAAACTGTGGATGCCCCAGGAAAGGAGGCTCCTGAAATGTTCACAGTGAACAATATTGAGAAGACGGAGGAGGGTAGAGGAAGGATGCGGATTCCAGGGTGAACACTAGTTTTGTTTCTTTCTTATAAAGATTTTTTTGTTTTTTGTTTTTTTGTTTTTTTGTTTTTTTTTTTTTTTGGTTTTTCCAGACAAGGTTTCACTGTTTAGCTCTTGCCGTCCTGGAACTCACTCTGTAGACCAGGCTGGCCTCGAACTCACAGAGATCCACCTGGCTCTGCCTCCCAAGTGCTGGAATTAAAGGTGTGCGCCACCACCACCCGGCTAAGATTTGCTTATTTTTATTTCATGCATCTGAGTGTTTGCAAGCAAGCATGTATGTATGTATGTGCACCATGTGCATGCCTGGTGCCCTCAGAGGACAGAAGAGGGCATCGGGTCCCCCTGGAATGGGAGTTACAGATGGGTTGCGAGCCATCAAGTGGTACTGAGAACCAAACCAGGTCCTACGCCAGAGCAGCCTGTGCTCTTAACCCATGAGCCACGTCTTCAGCCTCCAAGTTTGTTTTTTCTTACTCTGTACCCCAGGTTGGCCTCCTATCCCAAGGAACAGTCAAGACAACACCCCACAGATATGCCCATGGGCCCGTCGGATCCAGACAGTCAAGGCGACAGTTGAAGCTAACCAGGACAAAGGGAAGCTTAGCACGCAAACTAAAAAGCTGAAAGAGAAACCTCGGTAATGCAGAGACAGAGAAAAGAGCCCTCCTGTTTAAGAAGGACAGCTGATAAAGCTCGAGATCGGGATGGAACAAGCAGTACCGATGGAATAGGCAGGAAACGCCGCTCTTGTCTTCCCATTGTTTTCGCTTGGTAACCGGTTAAAAACGCCTCTCTTGGAATGGAAAGGGGAGATGGAATTTCAGTTCATCAATTTTAGCTTTTCATCATTAAGTACTTTATTAGCTTCCTATTGCTGCTGCTGCAAAATAGGTAAATAAAAAAAATAAATTTGTGACAAACTTAAAGATTTAACTCAACATAAGCTGTATTTTCTTATAGTTCTTGGGGAGGGGTCAGAGGTCAAAAATAGAAAACCAAGGGCTCTCTCGGTGTCTAAAGATAGAATCTGTTTCTTTCCGAGTCTTTTTTAATTCTAGAACTGCTTGCTAATTTCCTCTATCCTTTATCTTCATAACCAGCAATGGAAGGTGGAATCCTCGGATTCAACCTGCTTTTCTTTCTGTATCAGAGTTCCTTCGTTGACTCTTCAACCATATCTTCCACTGCATTTATATTGACCCACTGGATAATCTAGAATCTTTAAATATCTATCTATCTATCTATCTATCTATCTATCTATCTATCTATCATCTATCTATCTATCTATCTATCTATCTATCTATCTATCTATCATCTATCTTCATCTATCTACCTACCTACCTATATAACTATCTATCATCTATAATGTGTGTGGGTGTTTTGCCTGCACGTACATTTGTGCACCACATCATGCCTGGTACCAGTGGAGTCCAGCGGAGGGCATCAGATCCCCTGGAACTGGAGTAACAGACCATTATGGCTGCCACATGGGTTCTGGGAACGAAACCTGGGTCCTCCGGAAGAGTGGCCGCCAGGGCTCTTCATTGATGAGCCATCACTCCAGCTCCAGATCATTCTTAAGAAGGGAAATTTTAAAGTCAAGTCATTATCAACCTTAATTCCACATACAATGTGTGTGTGTATGTGTGTGTGTAAATTTATTGCTCTTATTTAGTGTGACTCTCTGTAAGTGTGTGCGCCACTGACCATGTATGGAAGCCAGAGGATAATTTACAGTGGTCCAGTCTCTCCTTTTACCATGTGGGTGCTGGGAAGCACGCACAGCTCATTAGGCTTACAATCAAGTGCCCTGACTCACTGTCATCTTGCAAACCCCATCTACCAAAGTTAATTTTTTCTTTGCCATGCCATCTAACATCCTGGACTTTAAAGATCTGGACATCACTGGGCACTCATAACCCATGGACCACAAACACTGTGTAACTCGAAGGGATTACATGCTGTCCATCCTTTGCCCAGTGTGCTGGTTCGTTTTTGTTATCTTGATGCAAGCGAAGGCCATCTGGGAAGAGAGAACCTCAACTGAGAAAATGCCTCCATCAGATTGGCTTGTTGGCCAGTCTCTGGGAGCATTTTCTTAATGAACATCTCATCTAGGAAGGTCCATTTCACTGCGGGCGGTGCCACCCCTGGGCAGGTGGTCCTGGGTTGTATCAGAAAGCAGGCTGAGTGAGGCATGGGGAGTGAGCCAATAGGCAGTGTTCCTCCATGCTGTCTGCTTCAGTTCCTTCCTGAAAGTTCCTACCTCAGATTCCTGCCTTGACTTTGGCTGTAAACCGAAGTGAACCCTTCCATCCCCAAGTTGCTTTTGGTCGTGGTGTTTCTCACAACAACAGAAGACAGACTAGGATGTTTGGTATTCTTGAAAACCAAGCATGTCAGTTGGTTTTCCTCTCACTGGCGTGCTAGAAACAGAAGCAGCAATCTTTTTTTTTTTTTTAATTTATTATGTATAGAGTGTTCTGCCTGCATGTATGCCTGCAGGCCAGAAGAGGGCACCAGATCTCATTACAGATGGCTGTGAGCCACCATGTGGGTGCTGGGACTTGAACTCAGGACCTCTGGAAGAACAGCCAGTGCTCTTAACCTCTGAGCCATCTCTCCAGCCCAGGAGCAGCAATCTTTTTTTTTTTTTTTTTTTTTTTTTTTTTTTTTTTGGTTTTTCGAGACAGGGTTTCTCTGTGTAGCTTTGCGCCTCTCCTGGAACTCACTTGGTAGCCCAGGCTGGCCTCGAACTCACAGAGATCCGCCTGCCTCTGCCTCCCGAGTGCTGGGATTAAAGGCGTGCGCCACCACCGCCCGGCCAGGAGCAGCAATCTTAACCCGTCCTTCTGCTCACAGGTAAGTATTAGGAAATTGCTGTGGGATGTTCTGTATACTGTGAGTGTGTGTTGCTATGATTGATTGATAAATAAAACACTGATTGGTCAGTAGCCAGACAGGAAGTATAGGATAGGCAGGATAAGCAGAGAGGAGAAATCTGAGAAGTGAAATGCTGGGTCGGGAGACGCCGCCAGCTACCGTGATGAGAAGCAACGTGTAAAACCACGTGGCAACTTATAGATTAATAGAAATGGGTTAACTTAAGATATAAGAACAGCTAGTGAGAAGCCTGAGCCATGGCCATACAGTTTGTAAATAATATAAGTCTCTGTGTGTTTGCTAGGGTCTGAGGGCCGCGGGAGCCGGGCAGGAACAGGATAACTTCAGCTACAGGAAATCCAGGAATGCAGGGTTGGCTCCTCAACAGAGGAGATGTGTACCTCTTTTCCACCCAGAAGGCTGGGAGTGGGTGTAGTTAATAGCCTGGTGAGCTGTGCTATCTGCAGGCCCAGACCACACTCAATCCCCCAGACTATTATGTTTATCCAGACTCTTCCACTCTAGATCTCTATCTTGAGCATTGCTTCTCAGTCGATAGAACCCATTCTTAGGGGAGATGGCATGTGCTCTTTGTAGCTTGGGACCTCTACGAAGACCTAGACTACACCAGATCCTCCCCTAGGCCCTTAAGCTATAGAAGCCACTCTTATGGAAGAGGTCACATGTACTTGGCAAAGGAGTTTCTATATGGTGAAGCCTTAAGCTTTCTTGTGATAATTGTCACCAGAGTTTGAACCAACATGGGCTACTGCGTTGTGTTGAACCAGATTTCTTGTTGCCTTACTTGGATCGTTACTCTGCTGACCCTGGTGTTTGCAGAGACACACACACACACACACACCCCACCGTGCCCTAACCAAGTAGGAGATTCATTGTTTTTGACTGAAAAGACCCTTACACAATAAAAATACCATACGTCTCAGAAAAGACAGAGTCCCCCCTGAAGGAGCCACCGTATTCTGTCAGCATACCACCTGACCCCACCCTCTTCTCACCAGCCTACAGAATGGCTCTGTGTCCCGGCCGTGAAGGTGATAATGGTGGAGTATTTTATATACCACCGTCCCAGGGGCCCACCCATTTGGTTTGGTCAGTTTAATGGTGACCGTGGGTCTGGGAGGCCATCATGCAAAATGATTCTGGGACATTTATCTGCCACTCTAAGTAGTGCCACACAATTACTGCAGCCATTGCCACCAAGCAAGGGCAGACTCATGTCACAGACTGGCTAGACTTCAGTCAGCAAGAAACGACTGAGACTGGCTGGCTTTTGTTCTGTCTATTACAAAGCTGACATCAAAACTAAGCAAGATTGAATTAAAATCATGAAAGAGTAGTTTTTCAACGAAAATAATAATTTCTGCTCATTGTTTTCCTGAGCTGTCTCCTGACTGTGACTTTAAACTGGTAACAAGTGCCATGGCCCCGACTACAAAATTCCCACCCTTAAAATAGTAGAGTTGGAAATGTGATTTCAGGAGTCCGTACGGTAAACACTTTGTGCTCAAGAGACAGAGCTGGAGGAGAAAACCGAGAGAGGTTAAGAGAGAAATTTATGGGTGTATATGAAAAATGCCTTTTAGACCACTTCAACTAGCAAGCATCTCAAACACCTTCTGTATGTAAGAATTTCGGGGTGGGGGGGCATGTTAGGTATATTATCTGTAGTCCCCAGAACCACAAACAAGACAACCAAGGATAAAGTCACCTGAAGTTACATAACTGTTAAAATGTCAGAGGGTCATGATCCCCTTGGTTACCTGAGGCTACAATGCTTGCCTGCTCTTGTAAAGAAACCGACATCCCCATGCCTGTACAGTAAGCAGCAGTGATGGGACATGTAGAACTGCCATTGTTGAAGACTTAAGGCCACCTCCTTAGTCACCAGCTCCCTGAGCGGCCTTGGCGAGCTCAACCTCACCATTCATGAATTGACTGGAGTCCCAGGTTGATTCAGCAGGATGGAATCTTGAGCTAATGACATGTAACGGGTGGGACATCCTTTCTTCCAAAAGGTAGTCAGCCACAGGGCTGGCAAGATGATTCAGTGGGTAAAGGCGCCGCCAAGCCTGACCGTCTGAATTTGATCCTACAAGTTGTCTTCTGAGACACACACACACACACACACACACACACACACACACACACACACACGCACACACACACACACTCACACACGCATGCACACACACACACTCACACACACACATACACACACACATACACACACACACATACACACACATACACACACACACACTCACACACACTCACACACACACTCACACACACACACATACACACACACATACACACACACACATACACACACACATACACACACACACACACACACACACACGCACACACACACACAGGAGCATGTGTGCCTCCTCTGGTCAAGTGTGAACAAATAAATATATTTAAAAACAAAACAAAATGTAGCCACAGATTATTTCGTAAGAAATGAGGGCATGAAGCAAAAACAAACACAAACAAACAAACAAAAACCACAAAAGAACTAAACTGAGCAAAGAAAAAGATACAAAATGGTAACAGGGAATCACTCAATCTCATACAAAAAAATATGGAGCACAAAAGAACCCCCCCCCCCACACACACACACACACCACACACACACAGTGCTTGCCGGGGAGGCTGAGGAACAGTGTTGCAAAGCTTGGGATGGCTGATTTCCATTATTAGCCCCCTCTCGGTCACATTCTCAGGAGAAATGTGTCTTTGAACTCCAATTCAGCATTTGATCAAACCAATTAAAAAACGCTAATTAAAAACAAACAAGTCAAAACCAACAATTGTCTAACAATATTAGGGGAAATTCCTTTTGTGAATTCAATTCACTTAGTAATACATTCGTTCCTAAAGTTAGACAGTCTCTTTCCTATTGAGGCTTTGCGAACTTTAGTTTCTGGGAAGATGTTGGTGCTGGAATTCAGTTTTCCTGAGAACTCGGGTGTGAGTCATGGCACTAAGACAATGGTCTAACCTCACACAAAAATCCTCCCTGAGGTATGGCAGGTCAGCATTTTCCCAGGCCTGCACGGGGCACACACAGCTAAGCTGCTCTTGGGACCAATCCTTCCCAGTGAGGGCTCTCTCAAAGTTA
Source organism: Peromyscus californicus insignis (assembly GCF_007827085.1). NCBI lineage: Eukaryota > Metazoa > Chordata > Mammalia > Rodentia > Cricetidae > Peromyscus > Peromyscus californicus. The sequence goes on from NW_026294535.1 coordinate 39,483,089, forward strand.
TCGTACCTCTGTAAGTATCCAGTATATGTAGGGGTCATAGAGCAATACTTAACAATACTAGTTAAGTGTGTGTGTGTGTATGTTTTCATTCACTCACAGAATTATATGTACACACTCATTTTTCTAAGGCCAAAGGATTCAGGTAAGCCTGCTCTTCTCTGTTTTGGCTCCCTTTCTTTTCTTCAAAAGGCTTCCTTCTGGATTTCTCTTTCAGCATCGCTGTGGGCATTCATCAGATTAGGAACCAGTACACAGATTGTGGAGTAGACAAAAGACAAGCTAGTTGAGAAACTCTCAAGTTTCTCGGAGGTTCTCTAGAATGGAAAGGAGCCAGAGGCTAGCGGAGTCTCCCACTTTGCAATATAACCCTTAGACACGGAACAGGATGCCAGGGCTGGGGTACCAACTTCAGGGGCCTTACTGATAGCAGACTCAGGTACCTCATATGCCCACGGGAAAGTTTCCCTTCCCGCTCCAGCATTATTGTCATTTGTTACCTAGTTCTTCCGGGAGAGTTTTTCACAGAAACAAGGTAACTACATTCAGAGTCTGCACGACAGTAAGATACCAGGAAGTATCTGGACCATTCGGTTAGGCCAAGAGGTGGTGGAGAGTGTAGAGGCAGGGAGGGATGCTCGAAACCACAGATAAAGATAAGCGCCACAGACGGAGGAAAAGGAACCTAATGTTTCACACCCCCCACCAACAGAGGTCGGGTAGTCATGTATAATCACGAGATTTAAAGGAAGTAGCTTGTCTTTATGCACGGTGTATGTCACTGTGTGTCTATGTATGTGTGTGCCAGTATGTGTGGTGTGTGGATGTGTGGGTCATTGTGTGTGTGTGTGTGTAGTGTATGTGTGTGTGTGTTGGTGTGTGTGGAGGGGAGAGGGGAGGAGGGTGAGAGAAAGGAGACTGAGAATCCACCAGAAAACCTGAGGTCTAAACCTGTTAGCAAAGCGTCCTGCAGACCGAATGTGGGAGATGGCCTGCTTTTGAGTGGCCTAAGAGCTAAGAATGTTTTTGTTTTAAAAAAGAGAAAGGAAGGAAGAGCCCAAGAAGGAATATGGAGGTGAAGAGACAGAAAGGAGAAGCAGCAGAGAACTTCATCCACAAAGCCCTGGGTCTTCGCCATCTGACTCTCCGTTGGAGTTGTTGCCCCATGCTCTAAATCTTTCAGATGTGTTGCCAGGCGGTTTTTGTAACTTTTTTTTTTTTTCCAGAGCTGAGGACCGAACCCAGGGCCTTGTGCTTGCTAGGCAAGTGCTCTACCACTGAGCTAAATCTCCAACCGCCAGGGGGTTTTTGTACAACAGCAACTTCCAAGGTGCTTTCTTTGTTCATGAGACAGGGTCTCGATGTGCAGCTTTGGCTGGCCTTGAACCTCTGCCTCCCAAGAACTGGGGTTAAAGTTGTGTGCCACCACACCTAGCTCTAAAACGCTTTTAACATGGGGGATTTTCTTAATAACATGGACTGATCATCTTAATGAAAGACTTTGTTGTATCAATTATACATAGATGTGCGTGCATGTGCATGTATGTGTGTGTGAGTGTGTGTGCTGTTAAGTCTCACATTGTCACATTCTCTCATTTTCCCTCTGCTCACACATTCCTTCACCCCTGTCTTATTGAGACAAACTTATTCCTCATTCCCTGTGATCGCCTGCTTAAAACTGGTCAGTGTTCCACACAATTTATTCTCTGCAGTTATTTACATACATATGTTTCCTTAGCCACAAAAGATCCTTAGAGCAGGAGCCACACCTAGCAATCTATAATCTGGTGAGTTACATAATCAGATGTTTAAAGATGAGTTCAGAGACAGGGCCTTGCTGTAGACTGAAGTTTCTGTCCTGCCCAGTCCCGCAGTCGCTCAGTCCCAAATAAACACACAGAGGCTTATATTAATTATAAACTGTTTGGCCTATTGCTCAGGCTTATAACTAACTAGCGCTCATGCTTAAATTAACCCGTAATTCTTGTCTATGTTTAGCCACGTGGCTTGGTACCTTTTCTCAATCCAACATTCTTACCTTACCTCCTCTGCATCTGACTGGTGACTCTGTCTCTGCCTTTCCTCTTCCCAGCCTTCTCCTCAGTTGGTCACCCTACCTAGACCTCCTGCCTGGCTACTGGCCAATCAGCGTTTTATTAAACCGATATGAGTGACAAATCTTTACAGTATACAAGAGCACTACCCCACAGCACTTGGCTGTGGGGCCCAAGGTGTCCTTGAACACTCTTCCAAACTCAGCCTTCTGAGCACCAGGTTACAGGTCTGTGTTGTTATGCATGGTTTCAGATGTCTTTTTGTTTGTTTCATTTGTTTTTGGTTTTGGGGTTTTTTGTTTTTTGGGTTTTTTTGTTTTTTTGTTTGTTTGTTTGTTTTTTTTTTTTTTTTTTTGGTTTTTCGAGACAGGGTTTCTCTGTGTAGCTTTGCGCCTTTTCCTGGAACTCACTTGGTAGCCCAGGCTGGCCTCGAACTCACAGAGATCCGCCTGGCTCTGCCTCCCGAGTGCTGGGATTAAAGGCGTGCGCCACCACCGCCCGGCTTGTTTGTTTGTTTTTTTGAGACAGGGTTTCTCTGTGTAGTTTTTGGTGCCTGTCCTGGATCTCGCTCTGTAGCCTAGGCTGGCCTCGAACTCACAGAGATCCGCCTGGCTCTGCTTCCTGAGTGCTGGGATTAAAGGTGAGCGCCACCACCGCCCAGCTATATGTCTATTGTTCCAAACACCATTCCCAGAGCTCACCCACAGGTGCAGCTCTGATGCTCATCTCTTCCCACCTGCACTCTTCCTTCTAGCTTTTCTATTCCCACGTCGCCCAAGTCTCGGAAGAAATCAGCCTACGTTTGTTCTAGTAATTGTATGGCCCCCGTTTCAGTCAATCATTCTCTCAGCACTTCAAAACTCTACCTGTCGCCTAATATAACTTCCTACCTCGCCTACCTCAGCTGCATTTCATCTTCAGATTTTCTCAACAGCGTCACTGTGCACAGGCCATGTACCTGAAGACCATTGTGTTCCCTCACACCCAAACCAAACCAAACCAAACCCTAAGACCTAACTGACACACCATCCATCAGTCATCTTTCTACATCCAATAGATCATTACTTTGGGAGAATGGGAATAGGACTTTTATCACAGCCAACAAGCTAAAAATAAATAAAAATAATTTTACTCATAGGAAAGAAAAAAAAAAGTATGTTAAGACAAAAATGATGGACCGTGAGCCAAAAAAAGGGTCTGGGTTATTTAGGAATCTGCAAACTAACTTTAAGAATAACATGTTGGTCCAGGTTTCCCTGAATTCCTGGAGGCGGGGGTGGAGGTGGGGGATGGGGATGACAACACGGATGCCGGAGGCCAATCTTCTGCCTTTTAGAACCCCGTCCATGGCCTGAATTAACTAGAATGCCTCCGTGTGAACAAAGAAATTCAGATTCCCTGTAATGTGGGATCAACAAGAGGTCATATTTAGTCTAGGAAATGAGTCAATTCCTCCACAACGGACTCCACAGGCTCACAGAGACCAAGTAGAGGGTACTGGAGAGTACTGTTGTTTGGATCACAGGCTTGTGTTTCGGGCACTTGGTTCCCAATCAGTGGTGGTGTTTGGGGAGTTTGGGGAGCCTCAGGGACATGGGACAGTGCTGTGGGATGTTCTGTATGTTAATGTGTTGCTCTGATTGGTTAATAAATAAAACACTGATTGGCCAGTAGCCAGGCAGGAAGTATAGGCGGGACAAGGAGAGAAGAGAATTCTGGGAAGTGGAAGGCTGAGGCAGAGACACTGCCAGCCGCCGCCTTGAGTACCAACATGTAAGATACTGGTAAGCCACGAGCCATGTGGCAAGGAATAGATTTATAGAAATGGGTTAATTTAAGATATAAGAATTAGATAACAAGAAGCCTACCACAGCCATACAGTTTGTAAGCAATATAAGTCTCTGTGTGTTTACTTGGTTGGGTCTGAGCGGCTGCGGGACTGGTGGGTGAGAGAGCTTTGTCCTGACCGTGGGCCAGGCAGGACTGGAAAAACTTCAGCTACAGGACAGCTGGCAGACATCAGCCTTTGAAAGCTGTCCCCACCTCTCATTCTGATATCCCTGTTTCCAGCCCAAACAAGCGGCTGCCTCATGCCCCCACCACTATGAACACAGCAGCCTCAGTTGCTGCGCCTTCCTGCATCGGAGGGACTAGGAAGAGGTCCTGGATGCCGATGCCGTGAACCAAAACAGATGCTTTTCTGTTCTTCCTCCTGGGGCGTTTGGTCAGAGTGGAAAGTAAGGTTGATGCTAGCAGTAGAAAGACCCATGCAAATATTAATTATTGCTAATGTCCCTCTAAGGCAAACCAAGTCTCAGGATTAAAACAGAAAATGCCCATGTATTTAGAAGACAAGGTTACAGTTCGGTTTTTAAATCTAAGTCCAGACGGAAGGTTACTGAAGTAAGCGGAGCAAGAGGTAGAGTTAAAACCAGTGGGATCTATACTACGAAATAAAAGCTATTCAGCATAACCGTGTAGCTGCGTTGAAAAGAACTGCAGCTATACTGCTTCAATAGAAGGTATTGCTCATTTACATGTGTGTGTGCCCGACACAGTCTAGGCATTCAGTCGCATGACTTCCGCCATCAGTAAAATGCAAAATCATGGTTTCTTGACACCCGAAGCAAACTGGTGGTTTTATATAATTATAAAATCATTTATGCCTCTACACCCAAAGGACAGCAAATATTTGAATATTAGATTAATAGTCATGGTGTAAATAAAAACACGGCTAATTATTTAACAAAAAAAATTGACCTATGTTAGTGGGGACACCATATAGCATGCTGATAAAACACATAAAGGGTAACTGAAGAGAAAAGCACTACACAAAAACATAGAGTGACTATAGTGGATCATTTACAAAGAAAAATATTCTGTCATTTGCAACATTGGGGGTAAACCTGAAGACATGGTGTGAACTGTCCTGGCTTAACTGCGTTCAGCCAGGCACTGGAAGGGGAAGGCATGCATCTCATTATTTACGGACAGAACGGTGGCTACCGGGGGCTGGTGTGTGTCCAGGGAGGGGACGGGGAGATGTGGGACAAAACGCACAAGGTGCCAGGAAGAATAAACACGGAATTGAAGGCAGCTTGGGGTGGGGGTGGGGGTACAAGAAAATTAGATCTTTCCTGTAAACCGATCAACTTTACTTTTTTAGAACAAATTTTAAAGTATGCCAATACGCTAGGGAACCAGCACAACAGGCCCGACGATGGAAAATCATTAAGTGTGTTACACAAGCGTCCAGCACAAGTTCCGGAGAGTTCTTTAGTCTTGATTTTGATAATTATATATGTAAATCATGGTGCCTGGTGAGCATGTGTGAATTTCTACTCTGAAATCAACGAACCTAACCTGGATTATGAACAAAATAGTGGCCCTGCGGCATTCTGAGCTCAAGGTAGCATCTCATGGTAAACACAAGGCCAGGCTTTCGTTGTCTCACTGTGCACACCTGTGCCACTATGCACACCTGTGTCTCACTATGCACACCTGCTTCCCACTATGCACACTTGTGTCTCACTGTGCACATGTCTCACTATGCACACCTGTCTTACTATGCACATGTCTCACTATGCACCTGTGTCTCACTATGCACACCTGTGTCTCACTGTGCACACCTGTTTCACTGTGCACATCTGTCTCACTATGCACACCTGTGTCACTATGCATATGTGTCTCACTATGCACACCTGTGTCTCACTATGTACAAGTGTGCCTCACTATGCACATCTGTCTCACTGTGCACACCTGTGTCTCACTATGCACATCTGCCTCACTATGCACATCTCACTATGCACATCTGTCTCACTGTGAACATCTATGATGCCGACCTTTCATCATACCACTCATTGCCAACACTTTAATATGACTCCCTAAAAGATAAAGGTTTAAACAAAGCATCACTATCAAAAATTAACATTAAAAATATATTTATTTAGCTGGGTGGTGGTGGCGCACACCTTTAATCCCAGCACTGGGGAGGCAGAGGCAGGTGGTTTTGGAGTTCAAGGCCAGCCTGGTCCACAAAATCAGTGCGGGGACAACCAGGACTGCAAGAGAAACTGTTTCTAAAAAACAAAACAAAAGTTATTTACTTCGTTTTACACCTACGGGCATCTCGCCTGCATGTCATGTCTGTGCACCATGTGTGTGTAGTGCCTGCAGAGGCCAAGAGAGGGTGCCGTTGGGACTGGATTTAGAGCTGGTTGTGAGCTTCCATGGGGGCGCTGGGAACTGAACCCAAGTCCTCTGCAAAAGCGGCCAGTGCTCATCATCCCATCTCTCTAGACCACCAAAGAAACAAACTCCCAACATTCAGGCAGTATTCATTAGTCTTTTTCCCAGGTGTCTTTGATCAAATGAGGATCTGGAAAAGGCTCACACACAACACAGCTACCTTTAAGTTCATTTTAACATGTTAAAGGACATGTTAAAACTTTTTATTAGATTATTTTAATCAGGTTATTCGTCCTGTCGGATCCTCCAGCGTGGACTTTGCTTCATGCACCTCCTACAGTGCTTACATGGTCCCCTGTACCTTAAACTTCTGACAGCTCAGAAAGTCACTGGACATCTGAGCTCACTTCTTAGACTTCTTCCCTTGCACACCCTGGCAGCACATCTCAGATATGAACTGTAAAGACTGGCCAGGGGGTCCAAATGCTGTCAGTACCATCTGTGACTTAACTCCTACCCACCAGCACTTCATCTAATGGTTACTCTCTGAAGAGGAGGCCTAGCTTCACTACTTCATTAGCTGCTGTAGATGTTAGCGTTCTATCACAATTTCTGCACCGTTAAACTGGAGTGATTCACTTCTCCTGCGGGTACTGAGTTACTTGGAGGTAGTTTGTGTAAAGATGGGATAAATACAGCAGTTGGATCTTTCGCTCATGTTCTCCTGCCCAGAAAGGCCCATCCACAATCAGCTCCCCACTGCTGGTACCATTAATATAATCCAACCCTTCTGAAGCCTCAGAGAGATGCTTTCTTGAATCCTCAACACCATTCAGTGTGCTCTTGCCTCCACGAATGCTTAGCACTCAGAATGGGCACAGCAGAAGGACATCTGGCTGTGTGGCCTTTAGATGTTCTGGATGGGTAGAATTCTCCATAAGGCAGTCCTGCACAGCTACAACTCCACAGAGCTCCTAAAGGTCTCCTGTAAACATCCCTGGCTGTGCCATTCACTTTGGTGGGAATAAACTTCCTGTTGTTTTGAAATAGATTATGTAATGCAAAAGGGACTATATAACAGAGAACTTGAACTTTGAATCTGCCAGCCTCCACTTCCCAAGTGTTGAGACTAGAGGTGTGCAAGACTATGTCCAACAAACTTTTAAAACAAGGATCCCGTTGTTAACAACAGAAATGGATTTTATCTCAAATACCATCATAATACCAACATATTCTGGATTGAGGGCCCCTCAGAAGGTACCTGAGTAGAACTTGGGTTTGTAAACAACGCAAGTAGGCCAGGGCCATAACTTAATTATAGAAATGTGTTCTCATTGGCATTCAATTATAAGACGTAAAAAATTCACCATCATCTCTACTGTCCAGAATATATTAGGTACTGAGTAAATACAATGAATCTACTGGGAATGTACTTATTCACTTGCTAAGTGAAATGGGTGTACTTCTTTAATCCAAGCACTCAGGAGGGCAGAGGCAGGTAGATCTCTGAGTTCAAGGCGAGCAAGGACTACATGGTGAAACCCTGTCTCAAAACCAAAACAGAGAAATGCAGTTAGGATTTTTATTCTGACAATTCACACAGTCTTATTTAACACTATGTAAATTTGTTTTAAAAAAAAACAAAGAAAAATAATTAGCCAGATGGTGCACACTTTTAATCCCGGCACTCAGGAGGCAGAGGCAGGCAGATCTAGGAGGCTGTGGCCAGCCTGGTCTATAGAGTGAGTTCTGAGGCAGCCATGGTTACAGAGAAACTCTGTCTTGAAAAACCAAAAAGGAAAAACTGATAACCTGTTTTCATTTACTAGTGTATCTCGGTTTCCTCAGCTTTCTGCCATCCACTGCAGTACCATCACACCAGTGTTACGTGTTACTACTGTGCCATGACTTGTTCTAAGAGCCTTCCGAGTTTTAAATCATGCTGTGCAGATTAAAACAGCACCCTCTGATTAACTCGACAACTCATGGATTCAAAGGGGACAAAACACTCAGACCTTTTCATTATTCGGCCCGACAGCAGTGAAGAGTTTTCATCTATCACAGAAAACACTAGAGCAACTTTATCCAAGTGGTCCAAGCTGCCTTCTGCACCCCGGGAACATCGGCATCCTAAGACACACTGAGCTCCACAGTAATGTGTCCTCCATTATAATAAAGCTAAGGACTTGAAACCCAACTCAAAGTGGGTGGTCCGTTTCCAGAAAATGTTTGATGGCGAATAGAGAAGGAACTTTAAAAACTAACGTGCATTAATTAATTATATATAGATATGCATTATTATAATATAGGCTGAAAATGGTCACCAAGTACAGTGAACTCCAGCCGTTCCTAGGATTCCAGACAACACACAGAAGCACGAGAACTCTCTCAATGACTGTTCTTATTGATACAGACCTCTCTGTAGCTTTTACCCTGTGAGTGCCAGTCAAGGTCACTAACGTTCATACCCATCTGTATTCTGATCCTTCATCACGGCACTTGTCAAGTTTTCTGTTTTCTCTTGGGGGCAGCAACCCAGCTACACAGCTACTTTCCTTCCCCCAAGGTGCCTAGTGAGGGAGCTGACAAACACATCAAATCAATTTTCATGAATCATAAAAGTAACTAACACTCTTCTTAATTATTTAGTGACTGGTGGCACCCATGTCTATTTAGATTTTACGATATTCAGAAAATTCTCCTTTTGGATCTGTTTTGCCCGATGTAATTATTTCTGAGAAGGATCACTCCGCTTGCTCTCTGGCTGCAGACACTGTAACAGGGACTGATTGTTGAGTGAGAAAGTCTAGTCCCTCCCGTCAGGTTCTTCAGGCAGGCAGCGGGTACAATAAACAGGAGGAGGAAAGTATAGTTACGAAATCACACAGCCTCGGCATCTGGGTTCTACACTGAAGAGCTATTTTCTGCTCTTAGGTTCCTCTGGCAAGAATGCTTTGGGGGCTTTTCTCCAACACAAAGATGTTTTTCCTACCAGCCAAAAGGTAGTTCTATTTTAAAATGCCTTACAAATGAATTTTTCATGCATACAATAAATAATCAGGGACGTTGGGACATGAAGGAAAGCGTCTTCTAATAATCTTTTCTACGTGGTATGTCCAGAACACCCTAACATTCCTCTACTTCCAATTGGAGGTGGCATTTGTTAAAATCTCGTTACGACAGCCTATCCTTTCTTTGGTTCGGTACTTGAGAAGGGCACTCAAAACACTGTCTTATCCTTCCTATCAATGGCTTTGTGCAACTACAGATTACTTAACCGCTTGACAGAAGACCTTTAACAGAAAAGTTAATTGCATTAGTAAATGTCATCGATGCTGACTGTAAAGCTGTATTTTCGTGAAGTAAATCCGCCCTGTTGGAAACCTGTCAACAGCGAGGACAGTCAGCTGGGAGCAATCCCTGCCACCCAGAGAACTTAAAAGCCAAAAGCTGATTGGCTTCAAAAAACCAGAACAGAAATGTAACTATGGGAGTCGTTTCCCTCACAGCAGCAAACAGAAAACATATGGAAGCAGTTAGTTACATAGCCAACAATACAAGGATGTTCTCTGTGGGCAGTGGAGCTTTAGACAAAACTTACTTTAAAAGCACAAGATGAACTGCAAAGAAGACAGCAAGTTAAAGTTCAGTGTTACCAACAGAATTTGGTATTTTGGAGGTAAAGATCAACATCTAAGGGTTCATCATAAAAAGGTTAAAATAGAGCGGGACTGGGTGATTTGCTCGTCTGCTTGAATGAAGAGTTTTGGAAAACAAAATTGTAATACGAGTTGAATTTTACTATTTATTTCCCGCACAAATCAAGATTTATCTGAGTATACTTCAGGCTTTCATCACTGGGGTGGGGGTGGGGGTGGGGGTATTCAGTCCTGAACTTACTTTACTCTACCAAGAAAAGCAAACTTAACGCCAGCATTATGGTCTTGCCTGAATGTCAAAATTCACGGTTCCTTCCTGTCCTTCCTAAGATGAGGCGGCTCCTCCATCCTGATGAAATTATATTAAGCTTATCTTCAAGGCTTAAAACTGAGCTTTCTCAAGGCATTACATCACATTTGGATTACAGAAGCACCTAACTTCTATTGAAAGGGACAAGAGAGTGAGCAGCTTTCAAAAAAAAAAAAAATCTTTCACGTCTTTTTCTTAGCAAAGAATTGCCTTTAAAAAGCATCAAAGTGCCACAGAAAATTTACTACACTGTATTAAAACCATTATGCACAGATCAAACAAGCCAGTTTGAAAAGCAGAACCAAAACTTACCATCATACTCCTCCCCTCGGAGAAAATAAAAAATTTAGATGCAAGTGTCTTCCACATAGACAGCAGGGTAGTTTTCATTAATCACCCAAACTACATTCTCTCTGCAAAACTCGTATTTTCCTCATAGAGGTCACGGAATCGAACTCTATGTCATTCTACATTAAACTCAAATCTCTCGGAAGCCATACTTCCCACTCCGATCTAGGCTCCTTTAATAAAATGCAGATCTAAAGAACCGCAGGAACATAAAAGTCTATAAGGCCAACCCTCCCCCACACCCCCAAGCCGGCACGGCTGTTCAAGCTCCCGAAGTTGAACTAAAAGAAAAAAAAAAAACCAAAAAAAAAAAAAAAAAAACCACAGCACACGGTTAAAAAAAAAAAAGAATTTATTATTTTGCTTTATACATTAAAAAAAAAATCTGAATAGTGCATTGAACTATAGAGTCAACAACCCTCTTTCAAGGAGTTCGAAACAATTGAAACGGAAACTCTCCGTTGCTGGAGACTTCACATTTTAAACGCAACTCTGAAACTTAGCGGTCACAGAATGTAACCCAGATCCAAAAGGAAAAAAAAAAAAGAAAGAAAACCCGTGAAAAGATGAAAGTTTGGAACCGCAGCGACGGCAGGAGCAGAGCAGCACCCCCACCCACTCCGACCCCACACCTCAGGAACGGAACCCGACCGACACCCCGCTCCCGGCTCGCACTAGTTACAACCGTTGCCGGCGGCGGAAAGTTGCGTGGCCGCCCGCACGCCCGCACTCCTGCTCTCCGGAGGAGCGAGCCCCACGCTCGGCTCGCCCACGCCTCGGGGCCGCGCTCGGTCCCGCCTGCGGGCGGGTGGCTAACGGTTCCCGAGCGCCCGCCGGGCTGTCCCCGCGGCCCCCCGGCACACAAAGGGGATCCCCCCTACCCTACCCTACCCACCGCCCGCCCGCCCGCCCGTCCCCGGCCATTGTCCTCCGGCGGCGCTGAGCATCACCAGCACTAGCAAGGCAGTAGCTTGCGCAGTTATCTCCACAGCGGGCAATGTCACAGCCCGACCAACAGCACAAACTACTACCTCAGCCAGGGCCATGGTGTTGGGGGAGCCGGCGGGACACGTCCTCCTCCTGCTGCTCCTCCTGCTCCTGTCCGCAGCCGGCGGCTCGCACACCCCGCAACCCGCACGCCCGAGCTCGGCTGAGCGCGGCGGCGGCGGCGGCGGTTCCCGGGGGCCGGCCGCGCCCTCCTCGCCGGAGCGCAGCGGAGCAGCCCGCCCGCCCGCCCGCGCCGAGGGACGCCGGGGTTCTGCGGGCTCCGCCGCCAAGCCGCGCCCGCCCTCCTCCTCCGTCCCTCCCTCCCTCCGTCCCTCCCCGCCCCGCGGCGCACCCCGGAAGTCCCCGCGGACGTCGCCGCCACACCGGAGTGTGCGGGTGGGCCAGCCGGCCCCGCTCGGCACGCGCCCCCGGCCCGCGCTCCGGCTCCACTGCGTCCCGGCCAACCATAGAGCTCCCTTAAAGAGCCCGGGAGCGCGCGGCCCCCGCCACGTGACCGCCCGCCGCCGCCGCCGCCGCCCGGCCTCCGGCCCCCGCCCGCCGCCATCTTACATCCGGGGCCCCCCGCGCCCCCGCTCTCCGCCCCGCCGAGCCTGGCGGCTCCCCGGAGAAGCGGGGCGGGGCGGGGCGGAGAGCGGGCGGTCGGGCGGGGAGCCGCGCTTCTCTCCTCGGGGAGCGCCGGGGCCTCGGGCCTCGGGCCGTCTCCGTCCGCTCGGCCAGCCCCGCCGAGCCCCCCCGCGCTCCGGCCTCCGCCGTCAAGATGGCGGCGCGCGGCGGACACGTCGTCCGCGGCCGGCGGGGAAAGTTTCCGGCACCTCCTTCCCCCGCGGCCGGGCGGGACGGCCCGCGGCGCTCCACCCCGCGGCGCTCCACCCCGCGGCCGGCGCCGCTCACGGCCGGCGCCCGAAACTGGCGGGAAAAGCCGCGCTCGGCTCGCGCAGTGCGCAGGCTCCTGGGACTTGGGGCGTTTGCCTTCTCCCCCGGTTTTGTTTTGTTTTTTTTAAGCCAAACCCGGGAAGCGGGGCCGACTGCAAGGGCGAGTCACCTCCGCGTGCGTGGCCCGGATAACTTTTATTTTTGCTTCTTATTTAAAGGTTTGTTTTTTTTTCAGAAGTCACTAAGGTTTGTCACCTAAGATACAGATGTCTAGCTAAACTGGAATTCCACATAAATGCCCCCCCCCTCGTTTTTGAATATGCAGATTCTGTATACCAAAAGGAGGATGATATCTGAAATTCAAATGTATCTGGCTATCCTCTTTATTTATAGTATTTGGCAATCCCATGAGTCATGAAGTTGCTGAAAACCCACAGTACACACGACAGAAATAAAGAACAATTAAAGACCGTGTTCAGTTGTATCCTTGGAACTTTCCGTAGACTTTGTTTCTTTCACAGCAACTGGAGAGCTAACATTCGGAGCAGAATTTGGCAACAACGCATACTAACAACCTACATTTCTTTTTTGAGACCCCTGCCCCCCAATCCAATTTAGCTCCCCAACCCCCTCCCCCAATACAATTTAGCATAACAGATCCCGAAGCCCATAATACCACACATTAGCTTCATTACAAGGTATACAGGACCCAAGTAATTTCTTGAAGTACCAATTTTCGAATTTACCAACCCCCCTATATATGTTTCATAATATATGTACATATTCAAACTTCATGCCTGGATATGCTACTGACACATTTCAGTATTATACTAATCTTAGGCTTTTAGAGCCACTGCAAATGGTAATTTGAATGATTTCCAATTAATATTTTTATATTTGCGTGCATGTGTAACACACTTGTAATTAAGTGCTAACTTATTGCCTGAAACACTGATACTTATAGAAAACTCTGACCATCTGACAGGGTTCTGTGGTACTGTACCACTACTAATGCATTGCACAGTTGATCAAGTTATCTTGACTAACAAGTTCGTTGTTGGCCATTGCAGCATAGGTTTTTTTTTTTTTTGAAAGTGGGCATCAAGTGTGCATTTGGTCTGAAAGGTATACAGATTTGACAGAACAAAGTTTCCAACTAAACTCGGCCCAGCCGTTGCACAACTTTATCACTTATTTCCGACAATCTGACATCAATATAATCATCCACACAGCTATTCCTCATCATTAATATCCAAATCCGTAGACTCGGCCCAAGGCACCCTAACTCCTTTGTTGTTTGGTTTGGGACATTTTCTCACTATGTAGTCCTGTCTTGCTTGGAACCTGCGTCTATTTTCATCTGCCTCTGAAGTGGTAGGATGGATGACGGGTGTGCACCACCTTGGCTTTAAGCCTCCTTTCAAATATGAGTCCTCTCAGCAAACCTTATCATCACCTGAGCAGGGAAACTAACACCTTTCTAGTTCCCCTACGCTCTGTCTCCTATATTCTACATGTAACCATAGATATATCTGCTTCATTTCGGTTAAACGGTCAATCTGTATCATTCCAAGTTATTTTTGGATTTCAAATTTAATGATTAGGTTTCAATTCCTCGAAGCCACCCCACCCAAGACACACACACACACACACCCCAAAACTCACTGCTACTGTTTCTACCCAAAACACACACCTTTGCATACAGACGGCTCGGCATTTGACAGCAAGCTTTGCCGTAGCAGAGGACCCAAATTTGGTTCTCGGCACTTACACTGGGTGGCTCACAGTCCAGGGAATAGGAAGCCTTCTGAACTCCTCAGGCACCTGCACTCATGTGCACACATCCCCCATATACACAGAATAAAAATCTTCAAAAAAAAAAAAAGTACACTCTACTGTATGTTTCCCTGTATCTCCCCACACATCCTTTAGTTTAGACAGTCTTCTAGACATTAAGACTCACTTTAAATTCTATATTCACCACTGAGCCTTATCATTTCTTTTGGAATATTAATAGCAGTATTAACCTGAATCATAGGCGACTTAGTAATCTCATCTTTTACTGTATTTCTGCGCACTTGGGGAAGAACTATATTCCCTGTAAATGCTGAAGGGTAGAGACAGGGACTCAAGTGTTACTGACACACCAGAACTTGATTACGTAGTCGTCTTCTATTCAGCAACATTTGAGGCACTAGGTTTTCTCATCTAGACACAAAACCCCCTAGTGACTCTTGTGACATGACAAGGACACACAGGTTCATACCTGATGGCTGTCTGGACAGTCCAGGACAAGCAAGAGGATGCTCTGGCCCCTGCCCATTTCCTGAACTATGTGTATCCAGCTTGTTTTAGTTCTATCACAACCTAAAAGTTGCCATAGGCAAGCACAGAGATTTCTCACATTCCTTGTAAAATTCTATCAAATAACTCTATGCATTAATCATCACTATTAATTCCATTTCAAGAACACCAAAACAGGTTGACTTATTTGCTCAGGTCACATACTCAGCCAACAACAGAACTGAATTTATGAAGACTCTAACCATCGTGCTCTTGCTGACATAATACAGCCTCTTAAAGCAAACAACAAACCAGATACTTTAAACAGATACAATATTTGAAACTTGGGCCAGTTGAAAAGACCCCGGGCAGCTCACGCAGAAGGAGTTCTCACACAATTTCTCCTCAGTATTTGAAGTTCTTATGAACATTCATATATATTTATCCCAAAGGCATAGTCACAGAAACAGCAATTGCCTCAAAATATTTTCAGTTTATTTCAGTAAGATATTAACACAACGAAACATTTTTACTAGCAACCATATTGTAGCTCAAAGAGCAGATCTTGAAGGGAGCCATGCTGGTTTAGATGGTCACTCCAGAAAGTGATCTCTGAACTTGTGTAGAGTGAGCACAATCCTAACCTCCTCCTGGGAGGCCTGAGGGAAGAGGAACCCGAGGGAACCCGAGACTCCTCAAGTACTCCACAGTGGCAGCTTTTTGAACCAGGAAATACAAGTTACTGGATCTGAATGCAGTACACACTAATATGGGAATTTTGTCACATTTTTACTTCTCAAAGCAGGAATATTTACTTTTTTCCCTCCCTGCCTTGAATCAGAATTTCAAGTGAGATTCTCTAGGTTCAAGTGATTTTCCTGTTTCATCTTCTGGAAGATCAGAGGCCACATTTGAATGTCTTGTTAAAAAAGAAAATTTGAAACAATTTCTTAGCACTGTGGAGAGATGGCTTAACACTGATAAATACAGACAGTCTCAAAACAGCTGCCCCAAATTAACAGCAACACTCTCAAAGTTTCAAAGGGCCCAAGCCAGACCAGGGAGAGCACTAGTTCACTTAGCAGGCACAAGGTCTTAAGTTCACCACTGCTCCCCAAATGTGCCCCCTCAAATCTAATCTACACAAGGACTGTGCTTTTAACTGGACCTAGAATTCTCACTCAAAGCTTCGAATCTATTTCCTTTCAAAACTATGGACAGATACGTTAGGTCTTTCCAACTGTACATTCATTTTTTTTCCATTTTATTTATCAATAGCTTTAACAAGTTTTTCAAAAACATTTCTCCTTTATTTAATCTTATACTTTTCCCCAAATTGGCCATTTGCATCACGCATTGTAAGCATACAAAATCACCAGTCATAAATGATGAGGGGATCAGCGATGTTCCTGACCCTAATGGGGACAGGAAAGCAAACACAAAGTATACTAGAGAAAGATCGGCTCACCAGTCAGATCTGAAACAAACTCATCGAGGACATTTTGGTTGAGGTTAACTAGTATGACTGGGATTAAACATGTAAGATCATCTTAGTGGTTATGGGAAGCTAACTGAGGATCTACGTACTCAGTGTTTAACTATATAGCTCTGAAGAAACACCTACCCTAGATTACAAAGATTTGGACTTGAAGCCAAGAAACTTTCCTGACTGTATTACATAACCAATATAGCTCAGCAACATAGAGATTGTAAGAATGTATAGAAAAAGTGGTATGGTATTACTTTCAAGAATCGTGTTGGGAGCTAAGACAGGAATCTTACAAAATTAGATAAAATATCCAGTCTGACATAAACACCATATGGTAACTGCCGTGAGACAGGAGTTGGATGCTATGTGTTAAAACTATGACACACAGGGAGTAAGTGCTGGAAAGAAAATGAAATTTGCAGTTAGGTCTAGATCTTAATATTTTATTTTCCTAGAGAAGTAGAGTAAGACTATAACAGTAGCTCTTTCAAGTTTCTCTTCCATCTACTAAGACTTCACAATAAGTAGTACTGCTATCATGTTACAGCGGTTTTGCAAATGACGATTTAAGAGCTCTTCCATGGCTACCTGTAGTGGTCAGCTGTTCTGTCTTGACCCTGAAGTACCACCCCCAGAGATGTAGCAGGTAACTGTCCTAACTACCTATGACCTTGAAGTACCTGCCCCTGGGGCATGGCTTGGGGCTACCCTTAAAACCTGAGACACAGTAGGCCACCCTCTTCTCTCCTTGATGGGACTTGCATGCTGGGACAGTTTTAGGCAGAACAGAATGGGAACATGCCTCACCTTTCCAGGACCCTGAGACAATTCCTCTGTTCTGTCTTATGAGTTTTCCTTTCTTTAATAAATCCCTTTGCCCTTTGAGCAGACTCTGTGGATTTCTTGCTTTAGCTACTGAAAGATCCAGGAATATAGAAATATAAAATTATAAGCTTAAGAGACAGAAACTGACAGTCATCAGCTCTAAAGGTTAACTTTTAACAATGGCTCTCTACTTTACAGCCAGCTCCTCCATCAACAGCCAGGGGTTAACGGTTAACCCCCTTGCCCTTTATAGCCAACAACTGCCTGGACTGAAGTTAACTTTTAATAGTTGTTTCTACATGACTCCTAGCATGCATCCCATGCCTGATGTTTCTACATGACTCCCAGCATGCACCCTGCGCCTGATACTATAAAAGGGGGCCAGTACCCACATCCAGTGCCACAGCCCCAGAACATTGGCTGTGGTCTCAACTAGCTGATAAGCTTTTGTTGCCCCTTGGTGATTTTTTTATTTTTATTTTTATTTTTTTTCTGGAATAAAGTCTGCTTCTGGCTTAATAGACTTTGATGGTCTGTCCCCCGTTATTGCATGACCCCGGACCTAACACTACCCTATTTACTGAGTTTTAGTTTAAAATGAAGCTTAAGGTAATATTT
Organism: Peromyscus californicus insignis; assembly: GCF_007827085.1. NCBI lineage: Eukaryota > Metazoa > Chordata > Mammalia > Rodentia > Cricetidae > Peromyscus > Peromyscus californicus. Next base: position 39,500,741 of record NW_026294535.1, read on the forward strand.
GTACCGACTGAAAATGATCTCAAAATTCAGAAATTCCCCTTTTCTGACTTGAGGGTCTACTCATTCTCAACAGTGTAATAAAGGATGTTTCAAGGCCTCTCTGTGTCACCATAAGCAACAGTGGACACCAAATACTCTGGGAGTACTCAGAAATATGATAAAACATCTGGTCTTACATCAAAATTACTAATAGATATGTATTTAACTTTATGTGTTTGGGAATTTTGCCTGCAGGGATGACTGTTCACCACTGGAGTGCATGATGGTCATGGAAACCTCAGGAGGGCATCGGATCCCCTGGAACTGGAGTTAGATGGTTGTGAGCTGCCATGTAGGTGCTGGGAACTGAACCAAGGTCCTCTGGCAGAGTAGTCAGTGCTTTTTAATTGCCGATCCATCTCTCCAGAGCCCAAATGACTGCTTTGTAATAGAAAAATAGAAACAGATGGAACAAAAGTGAGATGGTGCCTGGAATACTTCCTGAAAGCAAGTAATGCAATTATCAGTGAGTAGGATTGAGATGACACAAACCTATCAGCACACTGTTCGCCTCCCCAAACAAAGGCAAAACAACCCCTCTCCCCAAAACACAACAAAAGGACCTGCAAATTTTAACTCCCCTCTTGAAGAAAAGTGACATCGTTCTGCTATTCACAACATGGCAACGACATAACTGTTCCGAGTTGAGCTACTGAATCCACTTATTTATAGCAATCCCATCCTGGGTCTTGGCAGCAGAACCATGGACTCAGAAATACGGCAGGCGATAGTCGTAAACTACTTTACAAAAGTGTTCCATCCTTCTAAGACGGCAGGCAGGGAACTTCACCTTAACCAAAAGGCAACGCGGTCGAAGAGGAAGGCACTTCTGTCACCACACTTCACGGGAAGCTGTCACCAGTGTCTATCACTCTGAATCTCATCATGAAAGAAGAGATGGATGGGAATGGGGACAAAGAGGAACAAAGAGAGGAACATTAGGAGAAAGAAAGGTAACACATCATTTAAACTGGAGGGACTGAAAGGGATGCTTAAGAAAAGGGGAAGAAAAACGGTGAAACACTCTTTGGATGTAACAGTGCTTTATCAAACAGCCTGAATAAGGGCCCAAGAATGTCCATATGAAGTCAAGTCCACACTCACATTGAGCGTTATTCTGAAGACTCAGTAACCTGCGAGCATCACTGTTTTAGAAACAGAAACAGCAGCTTTGGAGAATTACTTAACGATAAATCAGGAGGCAGACTCGCAGCTGGTCCCTGCAAGATCGCAGAGTATTCCCAGTCAAGGGGGGCTTACCTCAGCTCTTCTTGTTTGCTTCCTGAGCAAGGCCTTCCTGTGTAGTCCTGCTGGGTTTACAGGCATGAGCCCCTACACCCAGCTTGTCCACACGGCTCTTTAAAACCAACACTGCTAATACAGTAAAAACGACTGGACTTAATCTAAGTCCCCCAAAAGGGTTTGCATGTAAATTAAGATACAATGACAACTTTCTTTCCCATTTACAAAAGAACATTAAAATAAAAGCACCACTCTTCTCTCCAGATAAAAAATTTTAATTCAAATGACCATAAAGTATTAAAACTATTTATCCACTGATACGTAAGTCAGTAATACAACATGTCATGTAATGCCTGTTCTCATGAATAATTTTAAAAAACCCATAGATCAGTCTAATAAAGACAGTCTTATAGCCCTAAGTGTTGCAAATTGTAATTCAGAGTATATCCAAAATGCCAAATCTAGTTAAGTGGGAAGGAACATTCTAGGATGCTAGTCATGCTTTTGAAGAGACCATTTTTGTCTCCCTCTGTGGTAGTTTTCTAAAAAAAAAAAAATCTATAAACCGCAGTAATCTGAACCTGGACATTAATCTATTTGGGATCTTGATTTCCAGTTCAGTCCCATGGCAATCAAAGGTAGGTATTTCCTGAAAGTGTCCTGCCTTAGTGGCCCTTAGCCAACTCTTAAAAATTCGGCTATCCACATGAATGAGTCTATGTCTGAGGAGTATATAAAAGAGTGCCTTTTACTGACATGACTGTCATGAACATTTCATTAGAGGGGATGCATTTCTGATGTTTTCTGGCACTGTTCAACAGTGTATGCTAATTCACTCTTGGCTTCTTAGCTGACCATTGGCCAAATGCTCACCTAGGACTAGTTGGTACCAAACTGACAACTAACGCAACACTCTTAACATTGTAGAAGAAAGGACAAATGACTGTTACTGGCTGCTACTTAAAGTGAATGTTATTCACTAGGATAACATAAATAAACTAAATTATACACTGTTTTCTTCTGATGCTATATATAATTTAAAGAATGTAGCAGCTGTTCACTCAATAACCATATGGGGAAACAGGTGAGAACATAAATGTTAATGTAATACAAAGATAAGCAAGTTAAAAGCATTTTTTTTGTCAGACTTAATGACAAATTTTTTCCTTTTGGCACATGATAGGCTTTTAATAAATGTTATGCAAAATTCATGAAGTAAAACCAACAGAACTTTGAAATGAATCATAAAGAAATAAGACACTACTAGATTCCAAAGGTGATCTATGTAGTACACAATCACACTGAAACCTCTGTGATCATCCAGTCGTTGGCACACCCTGTGTTCAACAGTCTCTAACAGAGATGGTCGGCAGTGAAAACTCACTATGAGATTTAAAACTCATTGCACTGGAATTGGGGGGCGATGGGTTTGAACCTAGTGCTTCATGGTTGAATCTGGTAACTCCATGAAGCCCAGTTATTGTAGTGACTCAAGAACCCACTTCATACTTACAGAGCAAGGACAATGGATTGATCTGTCTGGGACCAGCACATATTAGAAAATGTAGCTGAGAAGAATGTGTGACCTCGAGGCATTAATTACAGTAGTGACTCCTTGGGAGTTGAGAGAAATTTGGGGGAGAAGCCGGTCAATTAGTCCACGGAGGGAGTGGCCCACTTGCTTGACATTGAGACTGTCATTAATTACTGTACATTAACACACTCATCACATTTTATGTTTTAAAACTATACGGCATGACATTGGTACTGAAAGCTAATACTGTGTTAGCTCAAGTTATTTAGTTTATATAACTGTATGCTTTAGACCCTTGACTTACAGATAACCTTCACTGGAGAATAATCATTCAGACTGCAATTGATCTGTTATGAGCAAACACTTTCACTTTATATAAAGTCAGGGCAATATTTTGAAAATGTTGCCACCCTTATTATTTTGATACTTTATCAGTGATATCCCTATTTTTAAATCCACAAGTGAATATATCAAAATATAAAAAATACACGGCTTGAGTCATTTTCTTACACCTTTAAGAAAACATTGACAGCACAGTCTATGAAATACCATGTTTTACCTTAACCTTACATGAAATAATAAAATAGAAATTCATTGATTCATGTGAATAAAAATAATACTCCTTCAAAATAGGCCTTACCACACGTATACAGAATATAGTGCAAATTAAATCATTATATAATTAAAATAGCCTCAAAATTGTATCTCATTGATTACTCAACTTTAATATCTCCTTATAGTTTTATGATTATTCTGGAGAGCCCAGAATTTATAAATCTTGTTAAAGTCAGAAGCTTTCTAGTGCATTAAAATAATATCAACCCCACTATCATTTCTTATTAATAGCAATGTTTTCAACATTTTTCATGTTTTCAGGATCTGTGAAATGAAATTTTAACTTGGAAGAAAAAGATTACAACAGTATAATTAATTAAATAAAAAACAGAGTGAGCTAGGTCAAAGTCAGTTTTGTAAGAGACAGATCATATGCTCCCTAACGGCGAGTGCTCTGCTTTCCCACAGTAAACTCACTGCGCTGCGAAATGCCGGCTGCCTCCCTCCGCTCACTCACTTGCACGTGGCACGTGGTTTATACTGTGGTAAGCGCTTGCCCACGGCATATGCTTTATACTGTGGGTTAGCACTTGCCCGTGACACGTAGTTTATACTGTGGGCTAGCCCAGTGCTGTTTCTTGAAAGGAACTCAGAAAAGGAAGCACAGAAATGAAAACACCTCACAGGCAAAGTTTCATGAAATCTCGATCATCTTGCCTTGTCAAAGACAGTGACAAATACCATAGGAAAAATCAGCAGAAATATAAAATATGAAAAGTCTTTAAAATTCAGACAGCAAATATAAAAACAGACACGTGAAAGCTTAGAGAGAGGCTTAAAGAAATGAGGTATGATTAGGTCATCGTGCTACAATGTATCTCAGTGTATTACGTTACAACCTGTGTTTCCAAGGTGCAAAGTCAGCAGATCACAACTTCTGCTTGTTCACATGATCCTCAGGTCAGAGGTGTACAGGTCACTGACAATGCACGGAAAAAGCATGAAGCGAACTGTGTGATTACACCATAAGCGTATCTGCCCCCAGAAGAAGGCAAATCAGAAGTAAAAATGTAAGCAAATAATTTTGTATTAATAATAAATACGGCTTCAAGCATTAAACATCATCAATATTTTTAAATTTTAAATAAATGCAACTATTTTATACAGAACTGTACCATTTATTATACACACAGTATATCAGTTCCCTTTGTTCACAAAGGCTGGTTGTAGATAATATGGAATGTTACAGTACCACCTTGCATAAAACGTTAGTACAATTCTGTACTTGAAAAGGGTGCAAAACACCAGCCTCAAAAATCTGAATGGAAATACCTTTTCTTCCTTTTTAAAAAGCACATCATGACACACACACCACACACTGTACATAAGCTCACTTTTAAATCACCAACTGAAGCTATGGTAGCAGGTATGACGTAGAATTCACTATCCCTCCCATCAGTATCACTCATTACAAGGCTGCGATTCCTCCAGGAGCCTTTGTTGACGTGGATGCTTTTCTATGAATGACTGACCCAGATAATTACTTCAGTTCAGAGAAGACAAGCGCAGCTGCCAGGAATTACTTCAGGAAGAAACGTCCTTCTTTTGACGCCTCAGGAGCCAACGCTCCTTAGGATATCGTCTTCCTTCACACGACTGCAGCTGGTCAAGATTCTCCATTCTGAACTTTGGATGCTGGTGGCTGCATGAAATCCTTAAAGGGAACTAGTGCCTCTTTAAGAGCAGAACAGACTTCTGAGGATGAACACGTGATACATTCTACCAAAGTTGGGTATAAGGCAATGACTTGTGCCCAGGTATTTCCATCAACTGTAATATAAAAAGTATAAAAATCTCTAAACAGAGTGGATATAAACAGCAGTCACCCAATTTACATAAACACAAATTTAAAAACTGTAACAGAAATGGTTCTGTAAACGTCTTTTCATTTTTACATTTTGTAAGATTTCCTGATATATAATAAAGTATGAAAAAGAAGAGTTAATATAGTATTATGTACTTAGAAATTAGGTAAGAAAGTAGGTAAGGGGCTGGAGAGATGGCTTAGTGGTTAAGAGCACTGGCTGCTCTTGCAGAGGACCTGGGTTTGGTTCTCAGCACCCACGTGGCTGGTAATAGCCATTTCTAACTTCAGCTCCAGGGGAATCCAATGCCCTCTTCTGGCCTCCTCAGGTACCACACACAAAAGAGGTGTACATAAACACATGCAGACAAAACAGTCACACACATAGACAAAAGTAAGTAAAATCTTCAAAAAGGAAGAGAAAGAAACGATCAGTGAGTATAGACTCACTAATACCAACAGATTAAAAAAAAACATTTTAAATGATGCTTCAATTTGTGAAAACTTGGAAGTTAACAAGGTAACAAAATAATCCAAATCATTATTTTCTATATAGCTGCCAGAAAATATAGTGTACATGTCAAGAACAATTAGAAAACATTTTTTATTCAGTTGCCTACTAAAATATCTTCCCAGGAGTCTCTCAGTAATGCCCTTGATACTGATTATAATTTCAATCACTGCACAGACCTGGTCTTCTCATAGTGCTTGCTAACCTCTAGTGTACATCACCATGTTTCCTCACCATGTCTACCAAACGGGCGCTTCTCATCAGGTGGGCCAGAATGGCTCATCTTATCCAGTAACTTGCTTATACTGAAGATCACATATGACATTTATGCTTTCTGTTGTTTGCTGGATTTTTTCCAAGTACTTGTACATGCAAGCAAGTATTGTACCACTAATCTTTTCCACCTTTTAGTCTGAGACAGTGTCTCACCCAGTTACCCAGACTAGGCCCTCCATCTTATTCTCTGGTAAGGACTTTGTAGAGTGCTCAGTCTCCACATAAAACCTGCTGACAGATGTCATGTTATTGCATGGAGCAAGTCTCCAGTTTGGGGCAAGGAGCATACAATAAAGAATACTATGAAAATGTACAAAACACTCCCTTTTATGGGGGGCCTGGTTCTTAAGACAGGGTTTCTCTGTGTAGTCCTGACTGTCCTGGATCTCGCTCTGTAGCCCAGGCTGACCTCGAACTCAGAGATCCACCTGCCTCTGCCTCCTGAGTGCTGGGATAAAAAGCACATGTCACCACACCTGGCTCAAAACACTTTTATTATTATTCTGTTTTTATTAGCTGGTGACAAGTTTTTCCCTGAAATAAGGTAGTGCTTGGTATTGTGGTCAAGTCGGTATCTCAGTTCTCCTGATGTGAAATAAGGAAATGAGTTTAACATAGTCTCTCTCAACTTCCGAAATAAGTTCCTGGTTAAACAAGCTTGGTAGACATCACATATATCTCTCCTCTTAAAGACCAATAATTCATATGAATTCACTAAAGGCTTAGAGTAAAAGGGCATACTCAAATTTATCTAATCCAGGGTTTCCAAAGTGAAGATGCTTATGGGATTTTTTCCATGTAGCATGGTTCACACTACTCACTATTCACCTTCCACACTGAGTGTGATCCCTAGGACCCACGGGGTGGAAGAAGTGAACCAACTCCCTGCAGCTTTCATCTGACCTGCACATGTGGGTGTGGCAGTGCACACCTCTCCTCTACACACACAGTAAATAAAATGGAATAATAATAAAAGAAGAATCCACACCAGAGTCCTTTTTGCTTTTGCTTGGGGTGGGGGTCGGCTTAAAAGAAGTCAGAAAAGGAACTGAAAAACAAACGGAAGCCAAGCACCGCTGCCCCAGCTCCAAGCACTGCTGCCCAGCTGCCCTCCAGGCACTTGCTACTGCCCACCAAGCAGCAAACAAGTCCAGACTAGCTCCACTGTCAATCAACAGCCCAATTAGGACCCAATTCTTGGCTTACTAGAGGAGATCCTTCAAGCGGACCCCTGACATAACTCTTGTGGGAGTCTCCTCAGGTTCTCGCAGTCTGTTCTAGAGCCTGCTGTAACCTCTGAGGAACTCTTTACCAGGAAGCCAGGTGGACAGCACGTATCTGTAACCCAGGGCTTGGGAGGTAAAGGAGAAAAGACTAGTAATTCAAGGTTAGCCTTGACTGCAGATGTAGTAGTTCAAGGCCAGCCTGAGTTATGAGATTCTGTTTCAAAAATGCCAAACTATAAAAAGAATATTAAAGAGATTTATGCATTGATATGGAAGAATATACATGTTTGTTAGGTGAAGAAAAATAAGAAAAAAGTGGTTATAAACAGGGAACATGTTATTTGTTTGCATAGAAAACTGGGGGTTACTGGAGTATGTCTTTTGTATTTATATGATAAACTTCTAGAGAGAAGCACAAATGATTAAAAATCAAGTAGTAGTAAACACACACACACACACACACACACACACACACACACACACACACACACACATATTTCAGCACTCATTCAGCGTGTGCATCACGACAGGCACTTGGAGGTCAGAGGGCAGCCTGAAGGAGTCGGTTTTCTCCTCCTATCATGTGGTTTCTGTTACTGAACTCAAGTTCTCAGACTTGGTGGCAAGTGCCCTTACCCAGAAAGCACCTCATCACCTGCTGTTTTTATATTTTTAATTTATGTGTATTAATAGTGCCTACTCAAAAATTTACCATCAAGTAAAATAATAAAAACAAAATCCCTCCCAACAAACAGGAGTCTCCAAATGCTTTATTTCCAGCAACAAAACTACAGGAAGACAATAATAAAAAGTTTAAATAGACATGGAGCCTGCATCAGGCTTGGACAGCTATGTGCAATCCAACATAATTCTGCTAGGAAGGCTGGCATTTTTATTTTTTTCTTCTTTCTTAATAAAGCTTATTATACTTTTCTAATATATCATTAGAACTTATGGTTACATCAAATTAAAAAATTCCCTTCATAAGTTCCTAATTCCAACATTGAACTGTTTTAAAGGTGTACGTGTGTGCAGGTGTACATGTATGAAGAGGGCAGACAGCAGCCCAGATGTTGTTCTTCAAGCACTGTTCACATACAAATCAAATCATCTGTAACTTTGTTTATCACTGTGTGTCTGGTACGCGTGTGTAAGGATGCACGGTAGTCAGAGGACAACTCTGTGCACTCAGTCCTCTTCTCTTTGTTCTGGAGCCAAACTCAGGTTGTCTTGCTGGCCCACCACGTTTTTTAAAAATAGGACATCTAATCTAAAGAGCAAACACTGAAAAGTCCTTTTATGGAACTGACACCGGGAGGGCCCTGAGTTTTGTCGTCACAATGGCGGTGGCGTTCTGAAGCTCGGCTACGTAGCAGTAACACAAAGCACACTAACAGGAAGGATGCCTGTGCAGTGTCTCGTAGGATAACCAAGTTTTAAGCACTTACCGTTCTCAGGCTGAGTTTTCTTGAGCGAATCAATGAGAGTACTGACTGCTTTTAAAACAAATATGATTTCTGTTACTTGTTGCCTGAAATAGATAAGAGATGATTTCCTTTAGGATTTTAAAGATACACTGAGTATTTTTCCCCCAGAATGTTTGTACAAATAGATATATTTTGGAAAAATATTGAATACAATAAAATGAAAGAATATTAAATTCTTACAAAAGGAAAAATCATCAAACACATATTAATAACAATACATGTAAATACCTGTTGGGGAATACTATTTTAAGGTGTGTTACTTTTGTTTCTGTTGCATTTCTTTAACTATGTAAAGCTGTGTTACTGTGCTTGTCTAAAACACCTGATGGTCTAATACAGAACTGACCAGCAAATAGCCAGGCAGGAGAAAGGATAGGTGGGGCTGGCAGGCAGAGAGAAGAAATAGAAAGAGAAATCTGGGAGGAAAAGAAGACAGAAGGAGAGAGCAAAGAGGAGGACTTCAGGGGCCAGCCACCCAGCTACACAGCAAGCCAGAGAAAGAAGAAACAAACAAACAAACAAATAAATAAACACAGGAATAGAGAAAGATAAAAACCCCGAGGCCAAAGATAGGATAATTTAAAGTTAAGAAAAGCTGGCTAGAAACAAGCCAAGCTAAGACTAGGCATTTATAATTAAGAATAAGTCTCCATGTGTGATTTATTTGGGAGCAGGGTGGCGGGCCCCCTGAAAAGCAAAAACAATCACAAATACCTGTGTTCCAGATACGAATCTAATTTGTAGCTACTCTTACCAGAATTATCAATGAAAGGGGAGGGAGTGAGTCAACTCTTGAGAAGTCTACATTTACAAGACAGTCCGTGCAACTATTTACAATTATAATACTTTATAACACATGCTTTCAAAACTTTTCTACAACATGATTTTTGTTTGTTTTCTAACTAATATTAACAGAAATTTGCCAAAGGCTACATGAAAAAGATACTTTTAATACTTTATTAAAATGATACATATTTTATAATGCTGCTAAAATTGCAATGATACTCAAGTGTTTTTCATTTATTTATTGATATTTTCATATGACTATCATGAAACGTGCCTGAAATTAATTCTGAGATTGCTTAAGTAGCAACATTTAACATAAAGAATAAGCACATAATAAGGACAGATGGGCCCAAAAGAACACCCTGGCTCTTTCCTTTGCCCCAACAGGAATGGCTGTTTTGCTCTACGGTCCCTTCTACCACTGGTCAGATCTATAATCCCATGGTGAGCAAGGCCTTCCCAGTACTGTACAGGGCCCTACTTCAAGTCTTTCTTTCTTTTTTTTAATTTGAGACAGGATCTCACACATTCCCCAGGCTGATGTCAAACCTGTAACTGAGGACGACCTTGAACTTCTGATCCTCCTGCCTCAATTTCTTGACTGCTGAGATTAGAGACCTCACTATCAGGCCCTGTTTATGTAGTTTTGGGGACTGAACACAGGTCAAGTACTCAACCAATGACTGAACTACATCCCTAGACATCAAACTTTCTTTGCAAGCAATTTGATGTTGAAATGTTGCATATACAAAACACGTAATACTGCAGCACAGAATGAAACAACTTCATCAGAAGACCATCAACAGAGCTCAAATGAGATAAAGCGGGAAAGCGGGAGAGATGGCTCACAACTGCCTATCTGTTGTTCTAGCTTCAGGAGACTAACACCTCTGGTCTCCTCAGGCACGTGTACCAATGCCTGCATACCAACACATAAATAATACTAACAAAAATAAATTTTAAAAGAAATACTAAACGAGCTAGTTAAATATTCAACACAGAAAATGAAGGAAAGGTATTTTCTGAATAATATTATGATCTAATATAATATTCACTCAAAGCAGCTTTGTCTCCCTCATGCACATATCAGGAATCAACTTTAATTAACCAATTTTTAATTGTCTCCATAATCAAATTACTAGCACGCTGTCAATGGAATGTTTTTGTGTATACATTTGAAGGTAGAGACCTATAATTTATGATCCAGAAATTTAAATTTCAAGATTGCAGATGGTTAATAAGTATTGGTCATTTTAAAAAATGTGATTTTGTGACTTTCATTCATCAAATTAGAAAACTATAAAATAAACACTAAATGAGTAAAGAATTTTAAGATGCTGGAGACTGAGGAAAAGGCATTCATATACTTCTGGGGAAATCTAAACTGGTATGAACCTGTAGTAGGCAATCTGGTAAATAACATTTGAACACTTAAAAAGAAAACCTGTATCCTTTGTCAGGTCAGGTCCAACTTCAGAAACTGATAAGGAGACAAGAGTGCATGGACTTGGACTTGTGGATGTGGCCAGCCTCTGTACCCGTACCCAATCACAGAGTGGTCTCCTGACTCTCCTAACTTGGGTATCTCTATGTGCTTGTATTTCCTATTTGCTTTGACTTAAACTTGTTTTTACATTTAAAAGAATTACGATTACATCCTTTGCTGAATTCTCTCTATTGCTCCAGTGTGATTTAGCCCTGAAGACCCTGCCATGAACACAAGTTGAGCATCCAAGAAGGGGTCAGCTTAGGAGCAAGGGCTTTTGTTAGGCAGATTAGAAGACATGGAGATTTAAGAGAGGACCAGGGAATAGATATGAAGAAGTGACAATCAAAGATAACCCTGGGAAGCGATTTAATCTCTTATTTTCTCTTTAGAGAAAAAGATCGTATTTTCACACAAATCCACAAGTCCTTATGCAAAAACCTCGGGCAGAGGATCTATTTTCTGGTTTAATTTTTTTTTTCAGGTTCTAAACATAATTTAATACATGTATCACATATTTCTTAATCTCCAAGAGAGGCCTGAAATAGCATAATTATTTTAAAAAAAAACCATATGTATATGCAACAAAGCCTATGAACACTTAGACTGTAAAGGGTGATTCTATTATCAACCACCTCAGGTTCATCAAGCTCACTTAGGAAATCTCTTGGTTTTCGAGCCGTCTTTGTGACTAACTATGATCTCAGTGTATTTCCTTCTTAATTAGACATGTACCTTGGGAGAGGGCACTTTCCACTAAGCCTTTCGTCCTCTATGTAGCGATGCAGGACATCCTGAGACCTCTTTAACAGCACCGAGAGCGCCATCCGTGAGATGTAGCCTTCCTGGGGTGTTGTGACTTTGTTACTGAAGGAAAACTGCAGCAACGTTTCAAAACACATTTTAGAAAATTCTTCTCTCAAACGAATGTCAATCTCTGCTTCTGTAAAATTAACAATATTTGATTGTTAATAAAATGTTAAAGTGCATGCTAAGAATGAGTCTAGCAAGCGAGGAATAAAAAACATACCCTTAGTTGGATGAAAAGCATTGATAAACAACCTAGTTAATAATATTTAGTTAAAAAAAAAACAAAACAATTTTCCTTCTTGGAATGTGAAAAATAAGGTTGTCCATAATCGGCATTTTCTTTCTTGATTTTACTGTATTCAGTGTGTGTGTGTCTACACACGCCACAGTGTGCATATAGAAATCAGACTACAACGTGCATGAGTCAGGGCTCTCTCCTTTCACCATGTGGTTCTGGTGAGGAACTCGGGTCATCAGGCTTGGTGGGAAACACCTGTTGGCTCCAACCGTTTTCTCATCTTTTTCCCTTTTGAAAACACTATAAGTGAGTCTCAACGGCAAGGAATGTCTCGTGACTGGCAGAATGCTTGGCTAGCATGCATAAGGCCCTGAGTTTGGTTTCCAGCTTCAATCCCCAGTATCACATAAAGTGGACATGGTGGCATATGTCTGTAACTCCAGCAGGAGAAAGAAGATCAAGGTCATTCGAGGTTAAATAGGAAGTTTGAAGCTATGTATTATTTTGAGGCTAGCCTGGGGTACCTGGAACCCCACCTTAAACAACAGTAACCAAACTTCACCAAACTTCTCAAGAGTTCACTATAAATCAGAAGTCACAATGAATTGCCTTTTCTGTCTTTATTATCTTTTCTCCTTTCCTAGCAGCAGACTCTTCTGGAACATGAACCTGTTCTTCTCTAATCTTGCCGTCTAGCCATGACCTGCGAGCAGCCCTTGGCTGACCCCATCCTCCCTCAGGCCACACTTCCAGAACGCAAGCCTTCCATTTTCCTGGTTTCCTCTTGTTCTCATAGAGATATTCTGCAGTGGCTTCCTAGGAAAGGGTGAATGGAAGGTAAATTCTGTAGATCTTTTGAAGATGCCATTATTTTATCGTGGTACTTGGGTGTGGCTCCCAGCATCTCCCTCCCACTGCTCTGGAGCAGCAGTGGGAAATGGGAACTCTCCTGTCCTGCCCTGTCTGAGGCAAAAACCCTGGCAACATGACATCCCTTCTGTTCAAGTACGAGAATTCCTCTTCTGTACTCAGACTTGCCCAGCATGCCTAGGCATGCACTCCATGGGGAGAACTCCATTTTTAGCTGCCATGACAAGTCTTTGGGAAGCATGCAGTTCCTATGGAGGACTTCCAGATTTTGTCTCTGACATTTTTAACATCGTTTTATTGTAAGTATGTTGATATCTTCTGATACGACTTGCTAAGGGCCTTTTACCTTTCACTGTTTTGGTCCTGGGTTCTCATTTCTAATGTGAAGATAATGTCTTCAGAAATTTCCTTGTCTACATTTCTCCTCTGTTCTTCCTGGAAGATGCAGTATCAGATGTCAGTCACCTGTTGTGACATGTGAACGCTTGGTCCCCAGCTGGAAGCACCATTGGCTGGACGCAGTGTGTCACTGGGGTGGACACTGAGGTTTCAAAGGCCCGTGCCACCGCAGTGTGCTCTCGCTCTCCCTCCTCTCAGGCTCTCAGTCAGGCCCCCCTCCCTGTCTAGCTCCTGCTCTCACTCTCAATGCTGAGCCTGGGGTTCCAGATGTGAGCTCTCAGCTTGTTCCAGTCGTCATGCTGCTGCTGCCACACTTCCCCGCCATGACGGTGACAGGCTCTTCTCCCTCTTGAATCTTACACAAAGAAACTCAGTTTCTTTTATTTACTCACTGGTTTTGGCCTTTCCTTCTAGAGTCTGTGAACTTTGGCCATGATGCTAAAGAGCCGAGAACCAAGTCATCACGGGAACGTGTTTAGCATGGACTTTCTCTCCGTGTGTGTTTATAGAAAAGCTCCAGGTAAAGCTGAGGGACGTGTGCTTCATGCAGAAAGAGTCCCTAGAAGGGTGTGCAGGTGCCTTTCGGTGTTGGCGCGTCACACAGAAACAGCACTGAGACTGCCAGAAAGAAGTCTAGGACTAGAGCACACCTCATAACTCAGTGCTTAGCTAGCTAGAGTAGTTATACCTCATTTTTAATTTTCCTTTATCAAAACATCTAGCATTTTCAATATAAGTATGATGTAAAAATTAAGTCCACATAATTCTTTTTCTCTGAAATTCCCATGCTCATTAACTTACAGGCTAATTTTTGTAAATTGATGAGTAAGCGGGAAAACATCTAGCATCTTGTAAGCAGTAGGAGAGCCATCTAGAGGCCAAACTGTGCAAATGGTCTTTAAGTATCAGATTATTCCTGGATGTAGTAAATGCTGGGATTAAGGATATATACTGCAGAAATGTATAATTTCTAAATAATCTCACAGAAAAAAAAATCACATTATGATGTCACAATTACATCTGAGATTTGGATACATATTTTAATAGAGAGAAATAATAACAAAACACAATTTAGGTAGCAGCTCAAATTAAGATGTGATACCACAATGAAAGGAGCATGTTGGTTCTTGGTTTCCAGTCCTATGACTACGGGAGCGTTTCAGTGAGAGAGCCCATCTCCTCCTTCAACCCTGTGCACCTGTGTCAGAAACACTGAGGAGCGCAGCACCTTCCCGGCATGGTTTCCCCTAAAGAGCCGACGTCCTAAGTGACAGGGTGTTCGTTTACACCACAGTCTTTACCACAGAACGAGTGACCTCTGTCAGCCTGTGACTTCGTTAGGAACTTACTTCATCAGAGCGACATTCCCCTCATAAAGGTACACCACACCCTCAGAGTGACCTCCCATTCTCCGGTTTATATTTAAACAGAGGATCAGACACACCCTCCCAGCTTCTTCAAAAGCACTTCATGCGCCTTACCCCCGTGAAGGCCTCTGAAGCCACACACCTGTAAACGAGGACGACTGGGAGTGGATGGAGCCCCTGTTGAGCATGGTCATCATCTGGCCCACAAACGCTTTAGGAATGAGATTGGCGTATGGGAGTATCTCTGCACTGATAAGCTGAACAACCTGAAACAACAGGGGAGTCAAACATTTCCTTTTCATCAAAAGAGACCAACGGAGAATAATTTCTAGAGTAAAAGTTAAATTTTATTTTTTAAGAAATTAAAGAACCTTCCCTGATTTCTATACTACAGGAACATTGACTGTTCCTGTACAACCTGACCACTGACGCTAAGGTTACCGCACTACAGGAACATTGACTGTTACTCTACAACCTGACCACTGACGCTAAGGTTACCGCACTACAGGAACATTGACTGTTCCTGTACAATCTGACCACTGACGCTAAGGTTACCGCACTACAGGAACATTGACTGTTACTCTACAACCTGACCACTGACGCTAAGGTTACCACACTACAGGAACATTGACTGTTACTCTACAACCTGACCACTGACGCTAAGGTTACCACACTATAGGAACATTGACTGTTACAGTACAACCTGACCACTGACGCTAAGGTTACCGCACTACAGGAACATTGACTGTTACTGTACAACCTGACCACTGACGCTAAGGTTACTACACTACAGGAACATTGACTGTTACTGTACAACCTGACCACTGACGCTAAGGTTACTGCAGTACAGGAACATTGACTGTTACTCTACAACCTGACCACTGACGCTAAGGTTACCGCACTACAGGAACATTGACTGTTACTGTACAACCTGACCACTGACGCTAAGGTTAACGCACTACAGGAACATTGACTGTTACTCTACAACCTGACCACTGACGCTAAGGTTACCACACTACAGGAACATTGACTGTTACAGTACAACCTGACCACTGACGCTAAGGTTACCGCACTACAGGAACATTGACTGTTACTCTACAACCTGACCACTGACGCTAAGGTTACCGCACTACAGGAACATTGACTGTTACTGTACAACCTGACCACTGACGCTAAGGTTACCACACTACAGGAACATTGACTGTTACTGTACAACCTGACCACTGACGCTAAGGTTACCGCACTACAGGAATGTCTGACTGTTACTGTACAACCTGACCACTGACGCTAAGGTTACTGCAGTACAGGAACATTGACTGTTCCTGTACAACCTGACCACTGACGCTAAGGTTACCGCACTACAGGAATGTCTGACTGTTACTGTACAACCTGACCACTGACGCTAAGGTTACCGTACTACTAACATTGACTGTTACTCTACAACCTGACCACTGACGCTAAGGTTACTGCACTACAGGAACATTGACTGTTACAGTACAACCTGACCACTGACGCTAAGGTTACTGCACTACAGGAACATTGACTGTTACTCTACAACCTGACCACTGATGCTAAGGTTACTGCACTACAGGAACATTGACTGTTACTGTACAACCTGACCACTGACGCTAAGGTTACCACACTACAGGAACATTGACTGTTACTCTACAACCTGACCACTGATGCTAAGGTTACTGCACTACAGGAACATTGACTGTTACAGTACAACCTGACCACTGACGCTAAGGTTACTGCACTACAGGAACATTGACTGTTACTCTACAACCTGACCACTGACGCTAAGGTTACCGCACTACAGGAACATTGACTGTTACTCTACAACCTGACCACTGACGCTAAGGTTACTGCAGTACAGAAACATTGACTGTTACTCTACAACCTGACCACTGACGCTAAGGTTACCGCACTACAGGAACATTGACTGTTACTGTACAACCTGACCACTGACGCTAAGGTTACCGCACTACAGGAACATTGACTGTTACTGTACAACCTGACCACTGACGCTAAGGTTACCGCACTACAGGAACATTGACTGTTACTCTACAACCTGACCACTGACGCTAAGGTTAACGCACTACAGGAACATTGACTGTTACTGTACAACCTGACCACTGACGCTAAGGTTACCGCACTACAGGAACATTGACTGTTACTGTACAACCTGACCACTGACGCTAAGGTTACTGCAGTACAGGAACATTGACTGTTACTGTACAACCTGACCACTGACGCTAAGGTTACCGCACTACAGGAACATTGACTGTTACTCTACAACCTGACCACTGACGCTAAGGTTACCGCACTACAGGAACATTGACTGTTACTCTACAACCTGACCACTGACGCTAAGGTTACCGCACTACAGGAACATTGACTGTTACTGTACAACCTGACCACTGACGCTAAGGTTACCGCACTACAGGAACATTGACTGTTACTCTACAACCTGACCACTGACGCTAAGGTTACCGCACTACAGGAACATTGACTGTTACTGTACAACCTGACCACTGACGCTAAGGTTACCGCACTACAGGAACATTGACTGTTACTGTACAATCTGACCACTGACGCTAAGGTTACTGCAGTACAGGAACATTGACTGTTACTGTACAACCTGACCACTGACACTAAGGTTACCGCAGTACAGGAACATTGACTGTTACTGTACAACCTGACCACTGACGCTAAGGTTACCGCACTACAGGAACATTGACTGTTACTCTACAACCTGACCACTGACGCTAAGGTTACCGCACTACAGGAACATTGACTGTTACTCTATAACCTGACCACTGACGCTAAGGTTACCACACTACAGGAACATTGACTGTTACTGTACAACCTGACCACTGACGCTAAGGTTACCGCACTACAGGAACATTGACTGTTACTGTACAACCTGACGACTGACGCTAAGGTTACCGCACTACAGGAACATTGACTGTTACTGTACAACCTGACCACTGACGCTAAGGTTACCACACTACAGGAACATTGACTGTTACTCTACAACCTGACCACTGACGCTAAGGTTACCGCACTACAGGAATGTCTGACTGTTACTGTACAACCTGACCACTGACGCTAAGGTTACCGCACTACAGGAATGTCTGACTGTTACTGTACAACCTGACCACTGACGCTAAGGTTACTGCACTACAGGAACATTGACTGTTACTCTACAACCTGACCACTGACGCTAAGGTTACCGCACTACAGGAACATTGACTGTTACTCTACAACCTGACCACTGACGCTAAGGTTACCGCACTACAGGAACATTGACTGTTACTGTACAACCTGACCACTGACGCTAAGGTTACCGCACTACAGGAATGTCTGACTGTTACTGTACAACCTGACCACTGATGCTAAGGTTACTGCAGTACAGGAATGTCTGACTGTTACTGTACAACCTGACCACTGACGCTAAGGTTACTGCAGTACAGGAACATTGACTGTTACTCTACAACCTGACCACTGACGCTAAGGTTACTGCACTACAGGAACATTGACTGTTACTCTACAACCTGACCACTGACGCTAAGGTTACCGCACTACAGGAACATTGACTGTTACTCTACAACCTGACCACTGACGCTAAGGTTACTGCACTACAGGAACATTGACTGTTACTGTACAACGTGACCACTGACGCTAAGGTTACTACACTACAGGAACATTGACTGTTACTGTACAACCTGACCACTGACGCTAAGGTTACTGCTACAGGAACATTGACTGTTACTGTACAACCTGACCACTGACGCTAAGGTTACTGCACTACAGGAACATTGACTGTTACTGTACAACCTGACCACTGACGCTAAGGTTACTACACTACAGGAACATTGACTGTTACTGTACAACCTGACCACTGACGCTAAGGTTACTGCTACAGGAACATTGACTGTTACTGTACAACCTGACCACTGACGCTAAGGTTACCGCACTACAGGAACATTGACTGTTACTCTACAACCTGACCACTGACGCTAAGGTTACTGCACTACAGGAACATTGACTGTTACTGTACAACCTGACCACTGACGCTAAGGTTACCGCACTACAGGAACATTGACTGTTACTCTACAACCTGACCACTGACGCTAAGGTTACCGCACTACAGGAACATTGACTGTTAGTGTACAACCTGACCACTGACGCTAAGGTTACTACACTACAGGAACATTGACTGTTACTGTACAACCTGACCACTGACGCTAAGGTTACCGCACTACAGGAACATTGACTGTTACTGTACAACCTGACCACTGACGCTAAGGTTACCGCACTACAGGAACATTGACTGTTACTCTACAACCTGACCACTGACGCTAAGGTTACCGCACTACAGGAACATTGACTGTTACTGTACAACCTGACCACTGACGCTAAGGTTACTACACTACAATTTTATCACATATTGATCTTCATTCCAACTGTAAATATACAGAAAAACTGAAACTCACCCACGCTAAAATAAAATATCCAAGATTAAGATTAAACTTACTTTTTATAATCAGAAATTATAAACTATGAGAAACTAGTTATACTCATTTTTGTCAAACACCTTATCCTGACATAAAGTTTATTTTATCCTTGAAAGGAAAAGAATAGCTCATCCAAGTTTTAAAATAGTAACGGCAACACTTGCTAGATATATGAAGATGCCTACACTCTCAAGTCTACACCTGAAAACCATGGATTTGATTTACTTAAACGATAAGCTACCTCACTTAAAGACAATAGAGCCCAACTCCTTCACCAACCCAGTCTTCAAAGCTAAAACTTCACGGGGGCAGGATGGCTCAGTGGGTACAGAACTAAGTCAAAGCAGAAGATTCCCCAAGTTGTCCTCTGACCTACATCCAGGCACACACAGGGAGACAGAGAGAGGCATGCATACATCACACACGTGCCCTTCCCCTACTAAAATGAAAAAAATTTAAAGTCTTCAAATTCCATTTACAATCCTCAAATATAGTAAAAACCAGGAAATTTTTCTAAGGTTGCTTACTTCAACATCAATACTTTCATTTCTTTGAAATTCTTGAATGGAAAGATTATCTGGAGGTATGCTAAGGAAGAAAAAAAAAAGATTTGGTTTTTAAAGGTAAAACATTTCCTGAACAAACAAACAGAAAAGAGATAAACAGTATTCAAAGGATAAAACATTAGCTCTTCCTCCTTAGGCTGAGACATCACAGTACACTTAAAAAAAATACACTTTTAAATTCAAGTAGTTAGTGTAAATGATTTGTTAAAACACTCCAATCTTGAACTGAACATCAGTAAAACTAAACTTCTCTTGGTATGATGTATAAAAAAGAAAGGGTTATAGATAATACCATCCACAACTAAACTCAACATTGAGAGTACACCTGAATTTCTTTTTTTCAAGACAGGGTTTCTCTATGTAGTTTTGGAGCCTGTCCTGGAACTCACTATGTAGCCCAGGCTGGCCTCGAACTCACAGAGATCCACCTGGCTCTGCCTCCCAAGTGCTGGGATTAAAGGTGTACACCACCACCACCACCCCCCGGCACACCTGAATTTCTTTATGCTGATCGTGACATAAAAGACCCTCAATCAAGCCCATTAATTTGTAATATAATGCATTAAATCCTTTACAGTAAATGTAAGAAGAGAACATCCATAGAGAAAAAGCCTAATTTAGATTTTCTAAAACCAACTTCTTACAGCAGGAACAGAGAAATCAATAGTTCTGAAAGAATCAAGGTGGACTTTCTGCTTCATGAAGCGCAAGATGGTCACAAATTGAAACCACTGAGAACAACTGAGAACAGAACAACTGTTACAACAGCAGCTGGACTCAGCCAGTGTCTGCAGGAGCTTCGTCTGCATTCCTCTCGTGGGTCCTCACTGCAAACCCAGTCAACAGAGGGGAACACTGAGGCTGTAGTGCCTAAGAACACATCTGCCATCGCACCTCAGGCAAAGGCAAGGCCTCCTTTGAACTGCTTTATCTTACTTTCTTTTATATTACATGCATCCACAGCACCAAAGCAATCAGGTTTAGAGGTATCTGTACAGTTTTACACTACAGCTAGATGGTGAGCAGGCCTTCAAAGGACACAGGCTAAGCACCAAGGCCTCTGCATCAGGCACTGGTCTTTCCAGCACAGTGACCTGTAAACCCCCTTCCTCCTCTAGCTGTCAGTTACCAGGTAAGAGCAGCGACACAGTAAGGAGCACACAAGTGCCCGTCCAGTGTGTGCAGTCAGTGACTGTCAACCCAGATCTCAACAGTTCTTTAAAGGCTCTTCACTTTGGATCAATGAGCTGACCTTTTAGTGAAGAGGAAGTCTTCGAGCGTGCTGGCTAGTTCCGGCCACATGCTGTCAAACTTCCCAGAAGCAGCGTGCTGTCGAGCGACAGGCAGCCCAATGGAAAGGACTTTGAGGAGAGACGCTACCGCCAGCTTCCATGTGCTTTCAGAAGGGCAGGAGTACTTCAAACTGAGAGGAACCCTGAGAGTCTGAAGAGGAAGACAGTTAAGATAACACACACAGCTGCACTCAAAACAAAACACCAACAAGACTGAAAAAAACAGCATTGCAGTTAGCGTCACTGAAAAGACTAAGAAAGACGGATTCACAGGCACAGTCCCCAAAGCCTACTTCCTAGAAAGACACACTTCATTCTGTTTGGAACAGGGCTTTTATATGCTAGAATGCCCAGTACCACCGAGCTAACTCCAGCTCTGAAGGCTACACGGGATTTTAATGGACACACAGTCTCCCTGACGTAGCTCAGGTTGGATTCAGCCTCTGTCTGTCTCCTGTCTCAGCCTCCTGAGTGCTGGTTACATATGTGCCGCAACCATGCCGCCCGCATTCACGCCATCCCCAGCTATCCTTCCCTGCTTCTCCCAGCAGGACGGAATTTTGTTCAGATGCGTCTCTGTTCAAAAGAGGTCAGTACTGCAAATATTTCCCCAGTGCTTAGGGGAGAGCTAGCAACCTGAATACCACTACTTTCAAGTTTCATACCTAAAATTCCTTGAGTTTTATATTCTACTCAAATATTTTAATGTACTTTTTCTAATAGTGCAATAAATTAACCACGTAACAATATAAAACTTAAAAGTTTAGGTTTAGATTTGTCCTTCAAATAGAAGAAGAAACATAATGAACAGAGTTTAAACTTAAACAAAACCAACATGGCCATCTATATACTATATACACAAGGAACTGGCCTTTTAAAAGTGAGTCTGCATCACCAGTTAAGCTGATGCTCTGAGTGCATCCCTGACCATTAAGCATCCTCAAGAGTTGAGGATTCTTTAAGACACATAATGAATCCACTGTGAAGAAAGACCTTACTAGGCTGGAGATATAGTTAGCAGAACAGCATCTGCCTGGCATTTGAGAGGCTATGGGATTAATCTCTAGGACTGTGACACCCCACCCCAAAGTATCTCATAGATTAAAAAAAAGGGGGGTTGCTAAATACAATGCATGCATTTGAAGTCACTATAAGTAACAATGTTTTTATTTATTCCAATATATCGCCTAAAGAGAAATTTCAATGATTTTATAATATCAAATAAAATTAGAGAGATAAAAAAGATACACTACCTTAATTATACTCTGGAGGACTTTCTCGCTCACCACTGCTTTATGACAGGCTGTTTTTTGGTACAAATCCACAACTACTTCCAAAGATCTTTCAGCAAATGGTACATAATTCAAAGCTACCCATTCCGCCTAGAAAGTAATATTTTCACATGGAGTTAAAGGTAATGGGACTGAAGGAAACGATATTGTTTTTGAAAAGAAAGCTCCTTTTCCTTACAAGTTCAGGCCTTGGTTCTAGATCAGATCATATTACATGCAAAGGTTTCAAAAACATATGTACTTCATAAAAATCATTTTCAGCCAGGCAGAAGTTACAACTACTGGGGAAGCACAGAGAGCATTCTGTCAGGACTGGGAAGATGGGCTTTACTTGTTGCCAGTAGGTTAGGACAGTTTAGGAAATTTAACTCACCGGTGCAAATAGTTGGATCTATTGTGATTCCATTGTGATGCAAGACAAATAGAATGAGAAAAATTAATACATATTAAAACTACTTTCGGGCTATATATAATTATAATTTTTATGTTGAGTGAAGAAAATCAGCATGTACATGCATTCAAAAATTTACTTTTGTTCTAAGTCAAAAATGAAGATATAATCTGCCAACTAAGGCTATGAAAATTTATATAAAAATCCAACTAAATTTCACACCAGCAATGGACAACTTATTGAGTACATACAGATTTCTTCATCTTGCATATCTATTTGATATCTATTTGAAGGTGAGGTTAGTCTCAGAGATTTACAGGCCATTTTACAGAGGAATGAGGGAGTCAAGAAAGAGGTACAGTGGAACTTTCATTTCTGAAGAAACAAGGGATGTGCGGGGCAAACTTTCAGGAGGGCCATCCGGGAGAGGAGAGACATGAACAAGAAGAAAAGGATCACAGACACGGTTTCTCAGTACCATTTCTACGCTGTAACAGACAAGAGTAAGAATGAAAACTCCCTTTTCTTAGTACCCAAAGTTTGCCTTCATTGGATCTCACTTACAAGCCAGGACTCATCATAGGATAAACACAATTTGTAAACTACCTGATTGTATTTTGCATTTGCAATGTGCTTTGTCTCCAGCTGTCCGTACTGCGGAGGTTTACAGGAAAACTCTACAAAGGCCAGCAACTGGTCAAATATAGCTGGGTACATTATCTGCATGTTCTCTGGTCCGACACAGATGGCCTACGAAGCAATGAGTAAACATTAGGATGCATAGTGTGAGCTCCAGAAAGTTCTTCCCTGTGCACTCATTTGCTCACCCAAACAGTCCTAAGAACCGGACCGTCTCGTGCAGTATGCATCTTTTCACACTTGGAATTCAAGGTATTTAAACAATGATTAAGTAAAAGGCAACCTGAAAGTGTTCAGTCAGGTTAAACACAATTTTAATGACGTGTGATTTATTCTTTAACACAGAAGGGGGAGGGAAAGGGCTAGCATATTAAGACAAGTGCCAGGTAATGCTGAGGTGCAGTGTCTGAGATCTGCCACAGTGCAGCCATGAGGCCAGCATTAGGTCAAGATGAAGCTGACTTCACTCTAAGTGCTATCTGTTCATGACACAACAGCTGATTGCTGCCTATGCCTGTCTATATATGTTCATAGGCATTATATTTGAAAAACAAATCAACCTTTAAAAAACTCAAGCAAAATTATTTTAGTGATATAAACAAGTTTTGAAGTTTGGGAATGGTGTTATATTTTGTTTTCAGAGTCAGAGATCAGAACTAATTCCTCATAGCCACAATGAGTATTTGTTCTTTTTCTGCTAAAGTAGAGTTATTAAAAAGTAAAATCTCAAGTTTCACCTTGAAAAATAAAGAGTGTATGTATTGTTCTTTATTGCCCTCTATGCATGTGTGACAAACCTGGGTATGTAGTTATGAATTCAAGAATCTGGGAGTTCTCTAAATGAGTACTTTTTTTGGGTAGAAAACCTTTTTTTATTCACTTTAGGGAAATGCATAAACAATGTATTTGTGCTATTTAATCAGAGGGGAAAAGTTGGATGAACTGTATTTTTTCCTCAATGAAAACTTTTAAAACTTATTTTGATTTCAGTTGTGAAAATTCATGCCCCTCAACCAATCTTTGAGTGTCAGATTATCTTAGATTTCGAGTTTGTTCACAGTTTGTTCCTTCTACACTACAACGAAGGTTACAGAGATAAAGGACTGTTGCTTGGCCTGAGTGTCTCCAGAGGCAGTTTATGGATACCATGGCCATTAGAAACATCACTGGCATTTTCACCATCCCAGCTGGGTAGAAAGCCATCAGTTACCTAGACAACAGGGATGACAGCGCACGGATGAGCTTGGACAGCAGAACCTGGCTCCCTCTCGTCTCCGACACTGTGCTGAAATGGCTGATTCCTGAATTGGCCTTTTCTGTTAGTGTTTGTTTCTTGAGGTAGAGTTTCATACTGTAGCTAAGGCTGGGCTTAAACTTCATGTGAGCCTCCCTGCCTCAGACTTCCAAGTGCTGGGGTCACAGGAATTATTACACCCGATTTTGTTCAGCTTTTCTTTTTATTTTAACACTTTTTCTTTTCTTTCTTTTGAGATAGGGTTTCTCTGTGTAGCTTTGGAGCCTGTCCTGGAATTCCCTCTGTAGATCAGGCTGGTTTTGAACTCACAGAGATCCACCTGGCTCTGTTTCCAGAGTGCTGGGATGAAAGGCATATGCCACTACCCGACCAACACATTTATAAGTGTGTACATACACTCGTCCCATGGCATGTATGTGGGAGGTGGACCACAGGCAGGCTTGAAAGTAAGCTCCTTTACCTGCTCGACCACCCTGTTAGCCTTTGTTTAAGATTTTGGTAGTTATGAACTGTAGAATCAACTTCCTCAATAATCTAAAACCGCTTTCATTTTGATATGATCTTTCTTCCCAATCTGAATTTATTCAAAGATTTTTAGATCTGTTTAAATCTGTAATTTGTTGTTGTAGAAAACAAAATACACAGCTAAAAATATACATTTTAAAGCTGCAGTAAGAAAAATACTTTTACATGCTTACCCTTGTGTCTTAGTATAGGCTACCAATAATTTCAGAATTAACTTTATACTGCATTCTTTTTTTTTTTTTCTTTTAAATGAGCATTGATTGGTGTTTTGCCTGCATGTATGTCTGTGTGAAGGTGTCAACCTCGGAACTGGAGTTACAGAGAGCTGTAGCCTGCTATGTGGGTGCTGGGAGTTGAACCTGGGTCTCCTGGAAGATTCCCAATCCCAGGCAATGTTTTTAACCCCTGTGCCGTCTCTCCAGTCCCAGAATTAACTTTAAGTCAACTGAAATTAGAGGACACAAGGACCTTCTTAACAAATGAAAACAGACCTGAATTACTTATTTTGAAAATATCAGAAGGAGTAAGTTTTTAAAATCCTGACAATCTTAAATGAATCCCAAAGTATACATACACAGCAATCTCAAAAAATCTGAATTTATCTTATGAATCTTACTGCAAAATAAAAAAAATCCAGAAAACCATATTCACTCTTGTTTACCTTTTGGAGAACATCTAAAGCTGTAAGCACAGCTTCTTGTAAACTTGTTAGAACTGCTTCAGTATAAGACGGAAGGATGAAAGGGGATGCATCTGAACTGATCGGGACCGAAACAGCACTGTGCAATATGACTCCCAACTTCTGTAAGTCGTCCATGTTGAAGCCAGCTTTTATGTGCTGGTAGAGAGCTGGGAAGATCTGAATTAAAGCTGTGAGGAAAGGCTGGCTGGGAATAAAGGTCAGCTTATCAAAAGTAATAGGTGGCTTTGTGCTTTCAGAACCAATTCTATACCAGGTATTCCAGGCAGCCCACCAGAGGTTCAAATCTTCAAGCTCATCAGTCACTACGGGTGGCTCAGAACTGTACCTCCCAAGTTTTTCTCCAATGGAATCTGTTCTGACAAACGGCCTGTTCAGGCCTGGGCCTGCAATGCTTCCTATAAGGACGGGCACAGGCACATTAACTACAGGTGGTGTCTCAGGCTTCTCCGAGTCTCTGACAGGGGACACAATCTGTAAGATTTCCTGGAAGCTCTTCAGAGCAGCCAGGGACACTTCATTGTTTTTGCTGAGTGCGGCTGACTGAATGTGGTCAAGAAGAACATCCCAAGCTCTTGAAAAGTCTCCTGTGTCAAGAAAAGGGGTGGAAACCAATTACCACAAAAATGACCACATACTCTTAGACACTTTGGAGCATATTTTTTTATTTTCTGTTTAAATTGACATCAAACTCAAAAGAATGTAATTAGGTTCTGAGGTATTAAAACCATGAATTAGGGCCTGGCAAGATGGCTCAGAGGAAAGGCACCTGCCATACAAGCCTCAAGGAGTTCCATCCCCAGAACCACAAAGCCTGATGGGTAGCCCGCCTCTGTGACCCAAAGCCGGCTGGGTAGCCCGCCTCTGTGACCCAAAGCCTGCTGGGTAGCCCGCCTCTGTGACCCAAAGCCTGACGGGTAGCCCGCCTCTGTGACCCAAAGCCGGCTGGGTAGCCCGCCTCTGTGACCCAAAGCCTGATGGGTAGCCCGCCTCTGTGACCCAAAGCCGGCTGGGTAGCCCGCCTCTGTGACCCAAAGCCGGCTGGGTAGCCCGCCTCTGTGACCCAAAGCCGGCTGGGTAGCCCGCCTCTGTGACCCAAAGCCTGATGGGTAGCCCGCCTCTGTGACCCAAAGCCGGCTGGGTAGCCCGCCTCTGTGACCCAAAGCCGGCTGGGTAGCCCGCCTCTGTGACCCAAAGCCGGCTGGGTAGCCCGCCTCTGTGACCCAAAGCCGGCTGGGTAGCCCGCCTCTGTGACCCAAAGCCGGCTGGGTAGCCCGCCTCTGTGACCCAAAGCCTGATGGGTAGCCCGCCTCTGTGACCCAAAGCCTGATGGGTAGCCCGCCTCTGTGACCCAAAGCCTGATGGGTAGCCCGCCTCTGTGACCCAAAGCCTGATGGGTAGCCCGCCTCTGTGACCCAAAGCCTGCTGGGTAGCCCGCCTCTGTGACCCAAAGCCTGATGGGTAGCCCGCCTCTATGACCCAAAGCCTGATGGGTAGCCCGCCTCTGTGACCCAAAGCCTGATGGGTAGCCCGCCTCTATGACCCAAAGCCTGATGGGTAGCCCGCCTCTGTGACCCAAAGCCTGCTGGGTAGCCCGCCTCTGTGACCCAAAGCCTGATGGGTAGCCCGCCTCTATGACCCAAAGCCTGATGGGTAGCCCGCCTCTGTGACCCAAAGCCTGATGGGTAGCCCGCCTCTGTGACCCAAAGCCTGCTGGGTAGCCCGCCTCTGTGACCCAAAGCCTGATGGGTAGCCCGCCTCTGTGACCCAAAGCCTGATGGGTAGCCCGCCTCTGTGACCCAAAGCCTGATGGGTAGCCCGCCTCTGTGACCCAAAGCCGGCTGGGTAGCCCGCCTCTGTGACCCAAAGCCTGATGGGTAGCCCGCCTCTGTGACCCAAAGCCGGCTGGGTAGCCCGCCTCTGTGACCCAAAGCCGGCTGGGTAGCCCGCCTCTGTGACCCAAAGCCGGCTGGGTAGCCCGCCTCTGTGACCCAAAGCCTGATGGGTAGCCCGCCTCTGTGACCCAAAGCCTGATGGGTAGCCCGCCTCTGTGACCCAAAGCCGGCTGGGTAGCCCGCCTCTGTGACCCAAAGCCTGATGGGTAGCCCGCCTCTGTGACCCAAAGCCGGCTGGGTAGCCCGCCTCTGTGACCCAAAGCCGGCTGGGTAGCCCGCCTCTGTGACCCAAAGCCTGCTGGGTTGCCTGCTACTGTATGCGGACGCTCACTAAAGACATCAGGTAGAGGCAGGCCAGTTACCCTGCGTGCAGTGAGTGGCAGAAACGAGAGGCCTGTGTCAAACAGGCACCAGGAGAAAATCAGCCCCCAAAGCTCTCCTCTGACTTCCACATGCTGAGCAGAATGTCCACACACGTCCTCTGTGCACAAGCAATACAAACGCAAATTAAAAAGACAACAGCACAGCCAGTTGGTGGTGGCGGCAAATGCTTTTAGTCCCAGCACTCTAATCCCAGCACAGAGAGGTGGATCCCTGAGTTCGAGGCCAGCCTGATCTACAGAGAGCGTTCCAGGACAGCCGGGGCTACACAGAGAAACCCTGTCTCAGAAAAACAAAAACTAAAGAAACAAAAACCAAAAAATCCAAACAAACAAAATACCGTAACACAGCAATAATAGAAAATGTCTACACAGAGGTATGTATATGTTAAGTAGGGAACATACCTCTGTGTAGAGATTTTACTTACTTTTACCTACGGAGAACAGAATAAAAGTGCAGGAGGGTGAAACAAAAGCTGTCAGTGACACGTCTACTCTCCATTCACTTTTAGTAATAATTCACCCCCCGCTTTCAGGATTAGGTACTGAACTAATGTTCTCGTGTATGGTAGGCAAGTCCTCTACCACTGAACTGTATCTCTAGCCTAAGATGCTCTCACTCTTAATCTCTGGAGAAGTTAAAACTTAACAGTATGCTATATGATTTACCATCTAAATGTTTAAAATGATCTACGTCATTCATACTGCACAAAATTCTGATTTTATACTTTGGTTTTCATGTTACAATAAATTTAGAGCTCTAAGTTTTCTTAGACACGTTTTCTACAACAGTAATGGCTTATTAGGATAAAATGCATCATAGAGTCAAAAGAAGAATGTTTGTTGGCTGCAAGATGGGTGATAAGAAGCTTGCCACCAAGCTGGAAGACCAGAGTTCAATTCCCATGGGCCACATAGCAGAAGGAGAGGACTAACTCCTCCAACTTTTCCTCTGTCTTCCACACATGTGCTATGGCATGTATGCATGCTCCCCACCACATACACACAATAAATAAACAAACATGAAAAAACACCAACCAGTAAGTTAGCTTTCTAAAAGTCTATGTATAATTATATGTTGGACATGGGTCCATTAAAAGCAAATTCCTTAGTGTTTACATTATAAAAATTATCCAAGCCACCTGAGCTGCCTCCTATATATATATTTTCATTTAAAAATGTAAAGCAATACTTAGCAGGGCATGTCTGCTGGCATAAAGTCAGCACAGGTGTTAACAGTGATGCTTTGTATATTCCATCATATGTAAATTACACACAGAGAGAAAAACCTAAATTAAACAAAAATGCACTGGGTGTGGTAGCACACGCCTTTAATACCAGCACTTGAGAGGTAGAGGCAGCCTGGTCTACAGAGTGAGTTCCAGGACATCCAGGGCTACATAGAGACCCTGTCTCAAAACCACCGAGGGGACTGGGAAATGGCTCATTGGGGAAGCGCTTGCCATGCAAGTGTGAGGACCTGAGTTTAATCTCTAGTGTCCATATTGGAAAACAAAGCAAACAAAACCAAAGAGGCGCAGTGGCGTGGGCTTTATAGTCTCAGAGTGCGTGCTGGGCGAGCATGAAGACAGGAGTTCAAATCCCACCACTGTATGAAAACTAGATGTGGCTGCATAGGAGCCTGCGACCTCAGCACTGTGGGCAGAGACAGAGAGTGACAGCGGATACCCTGCGTTGTCCGCTGACCCTCGGGACCCAAGTGCACGCACTCACACACACAGGTGTGCAGACCTCTCCCACACCACTGATCGTCCAACAGTACCACTGTCTCTAACACTGCCACCAACACCAAAAGCATTACAACCTGCCCTTGGGTTCTCAGCCTCAAACCGCTGCTGTGGATATCGTTCTGTATAAATAAAACACTGATTGGCTAGTAGCCAGGCAGGAAGTATAGGCGGGACAAGGACAGAGGAGAATTCTGGGAAGTGGAAGGCTGAGTGAGAGAGACACTGCCAGCCACTGCCATGACAAGTAGCAATGTGAAGATGCCGGTAAGCCATGAGCCACGTGGCAAGGTATAGATTTATAAAAATGAGTCAATTTAAGATATAAGAACAGTTAGCAAGAAGCCTGCCACAGCCATACAGTTTGTAAATAATATAAGCGTCTGTGTGTTTATTTTATAAGTGGGCTGTCAGCCTGCCAGGGCTTGGCAGGACCCGGAGAGAAAACTCCAGCTACACACCGCCAATCCTAATGGGACGGTCTTTATTTGGGGCATTGTCTTGGACACTCTAGTGTGTATATCATCATTCCTTGCCCCTGTACTCCAGGTGACAGCAGTTCTCATCCCTCCATAGCACAATAAGAAAGTCTCCATAATTACCAAATGTTTCCTATAAAATTAGCCATAAACTTGGTCGTGCTTTAGAACCACCAATTTGTATGGTTCCTCACCAGTCTGCTATGCCATTTAACTCTCTTTCTTTCTCTCTCTCTCTCTCTCTCTCTCTCTCTCTCTCTCTCTCTCTCTCTCTCTCTCCAACCAGAGTGATCTTTTTGAACCAAAAATATGATCAAGTCACTTTAGAGTTTAAAACTCATTATTTCTTGGTTTTTATCTGCTGCTAGGATGAGGTCTAAGTGCTAAACACATTTAACATGGTCAGACCTCTTACTACGCGTACACCTCCTTGAGAATCATTCCCCGTGTCAGACCTTCAAGTATGCTAGTCTTCACTACTCCTCTACAGTCTTTCATCTATGTGTCTGTGAGGCCATGCTCACTGCATCTTACCCGACCTGATGAACTCTTATGTACACTGCATTTCTCAGGTAAAAACACTGAGTTCTCAGGGAGCCACTAGAGGCTCCACCCATCTACTCTAAATTGAAACCTACAGCACCCTAACTTCCTTTGTGGTATTTATCACTGTAGCCATGTTGCATTTATGGGCATAATTATGGCCCTTCTCTCAAGTTCAACATTGCATGTATTCTGCTCATCACTATACCCTTGCAGGCTAGTCCAAAGGATGTAGGCATTATTTTCCCTCAATGAAATGAACATGAACCCACCACACACAAAGGCTATATATAGTTAAGACTGATTATTCTTGGGAAGTAGTACTATATATCAAGTCCCAAAGAATCTCCTATGAGTGTTCCGAATTTCTTTTAACATAACTAACTTGTATAACCAGAAAAAGAAACACTTACGCACCTAGCGGCTGCAGTAAGTATCGTCTGGTATTGAAGATTCTTGCCACGCCAGCCAACGTTAACACCCACGTCTCAGCCCACTGTTTCTCTGCTGTGTCTCTTGAGTGATGAATTAAAATATTTCCACCTCCGGACTCAATCTTCTCTTTGTCTGCAGTTGTAGAAGATTCTCGAACTCGGTCCAGTAGATGAAAGAGTACCTAGATATTTATTTTAAAGGTCATAAAAAGGCCATTGATGGCACAGCTTAAGTAATGGCAAAACCCCCTAGAAGTTATAAAAATAGGTAACAATTTCATTAAATCTACATAAATTAGAGGAAACTGACTAAAATAGGCAACCATGTATTTTAAACTTATCCTTAAGATCACAGACTATGAAAAAGTAAAACTAACCGGAGAGAACATCAGCTAAGACTTGTTCTCTGTGGAACATCTATGGGGTAATAAATACTAGAGACAAGGACGAAGGGCCATAAAAAGTATTATTATGGAGATGCCCAGACTGAGCTGAGGACTAAAGGACTCAGTAAAGTATTGGAAGAACAGTCAGCACTTGGTGAATGTCACACTTAAAGGAAAATCAGAACAAATGGGATGGGGAGGGGGCGCATCCAGCAGAGAAGCAGAGGAGGCGTGCTTTATTAAACAGAAAACTTCCAAGAAGATAAATTAATAATGCTAGACACAACGTCCTGGGTTCCATTCCCAGCAGAGCAACAAGAAAGGAAAGAAGGAAGGAAGGACAGGAGAGGAAAGAGAAGGAGGGGGAAGAGGACAACCAAGGTGGTTACACGCTGCTTTTAGGAATGGGGGGGGGGGGGCTGATTCACCAGGAAGAGCAGAGTGGAAGAGGGGCAGAGACAGAAACCCCAAGTCTCTGTGGGTGCCCATGTTCCTGTGTGCGCACACACACACACACACACAGACACACACACAGAGACACTCACATACAGAGACACACTCACATACACATACACTCAAACAGAGACACTCACATACACACACACACATACTCACACAGAGACACTCACATACACACACACACACACTTACACACACAGACACACACACACAGAGACACTCACATACAGAGACACACACACATACACACACACACACACTCACATACACACCCACACACAGACACACACACAGACACAGACACACACAGACACGTACACACACCCACCCACACACACACACACACACACACACGTGTGCGCACACATGCACACACACACAGAGTAAAAATAATGACAAATTCATGGGAATGACTCTTTAAAAAGCCGACTCATGTACTTGGAAGAGGAGGTGTACTGTAAAAACACATGTCAACTAAAAGCCACCAGCCCAAACCACCTCACAGTACCTTCCAGATAACCGTGTGCCAGGTTGAGTGCTGCAGTAAGGTCCCATGCGCACCAATCGTGGAAAACAGAGTCTGGCCCGCACTCTTCCGCACAGCAGGGCGCGGGTCCACACAAAGCTCCCCGAGTTTCGCATAAAGACACAGCCATAGGCAATCAAATGGGGGTGCGGGGTGGAATGGCCGATTTAGAGACACGCCTTTCTCCTCCGCCTGCTTCTGCTGGGCTGCCTCTTCTTTATTTAACTCTTTTTCGATAGTTTCCCCTCTTTGGAAAAAATAATCTGAAATATTCCACTAAAAAGAAAAGTATAAAAATGTAACTTTAATCACAAATTTTGTTTAAACTTCAGAATAGGCTTAATAAAAATATTTCTCTTATTAGTGTCTCAAATTTCAAGAAAATGTGGCTAATTATTTTGTCTTAGCCTTAACTTTTATTAATGTCCTGTACTTTTTATTATGAAAATTTTCTATTATATATAGAATAATGAATTTCAATGTGTTGATACACATAGTACCTAGTCATTATAATTGTTAACTATAAAACAATACATTAGCAACACAACAAAATTCCTTAGTATCACTTAATAATTTATAATTTCATACAAAAAGAACTGCTTAACATACACCAAAGACCTCATTCTCAACGATAGTAAAGTATGTGAATTAATGATGGGGCCAATGATGGAAACACAGTCAAGGAGGGTGTCGGGGTAACTGAGCCCTCAACTAACAGCTGCTCTTTGGCAACAGGTTTGTATGTAACAGATTACACTCTCTCCCATGCTCACTTCTTTTTTTATAGAAAAACACTAACTTACTTACTTTGTGTGAGACATTTAAAGTCCAATTTTATGGGACTTCTGAGTTATAATAGCATTTAGAAGATTTTAAACAATTACCTTCAAATAGTACTTAACTAACTTATGAGAGAAATTTAAGTTCGGCTTTATAAACTTTCTGAATTTTAACAACAGATAAGAGAGTCCAATTTCCTTAGATAAACTACAAATATTGGGGGCAATTCTCTTCATATTTACTTCATGTATAATACTTGCAATACCCTAATATACTACCTCTATACTCACGACATGTAAAATAAGACTCACGTGTCAATAATTCAATAACCAATACAAACATGCCTGTCCTCAGAGCCTCCACTATCATATGCTGTCTCCTGTGTCTAACTAGTTATTAGTTAATAATAAAATGTTACTAAAGTTATTTAAGATCCCTACATCTGCACACTAACGTCAAATCACGAGCCTCCTTTATACATCTATGCTGATTATCTCACTAAGTCCTCTCTCACGAATTTTAAAGCTCAGTATAGCAGCAAACATGCAAATGTCCTGCTACTGATGGTTTGTTTCTGAGATTACTTAATTCCCTGTGGAGGATGTTTGCACTTTTAAGTAGTCACTGCTTACTGCATAACTGTCATTTAAAAATGATATCATAAGAAAAGCAATGAGCCGGGCGGTGGTGGCGCACGCCTTTAATCCCAGCACTCGGGAGGCAGAGCCAGGCGGATCTCTGTGAGTTCGAGGCCAGCCTGGGCTACCAAGTGAGTTCCAGGAAAAGGCGCAAAGCTACACAGAGAAACCCTGTCTCGAAAAACCAAAAAAAAAAAAAAAAAAAAAAGAAAAGCAATGATACTTACCAATAAGCCTATTGAAGTTAAGCTAATATTAAGTTCTTGGTTATGAAGTCCAAAGCTACCTGCAACATCTACAACTATCTGTAGGCAAGAACAAGGCATTGTTGGTAGGAAATCTGTCACAACCAACTGAAGACACTGGAAGGCAGTTCTTATTAGTGATTCTCTGAAAACACAGAAGAAACAGATAATGCACATTTAAAAGAAAGGTGTGAGAAAACACACCTACAATAATCTCAAACAAGCTAACTTTTACTCTAGAATTTGAACAAGGAAGAAGGCAACCCAGTGTGCAGAATTCCTCCAGTTACTACTTTAGATCCTGCCTTGACTTCCTGATGGACGATAACTGGGAAGTGTTAAGCCAAAGAATGCTTTACTCCTCAAGTGACTTTTGGTTATGGTGTTTATCCCAGCAATAGAAAAGAAACTAGAACAAGTGGCAAATAATGTAATGGAAAAATAATAATTACTAATTATCAAGCTTCCAATATGCTATAGAGTTTCTAAGTACTGAACGCATATCAATTCATTTCATCCTTATAGGATACATCCTACTTTGTAAACTGCATTGAGTTGAGAAGATCAACTTCAACTTGATGTAAATTGGTCCTTTTTACTTTAATCATTCCAATATGTTATACTTTTAAAGAAATTTACTATTACAAATGCTTAAATATTAATTTTCTCTACTAGTTTTATTAATTTTCTCAATAGTTTTTTTTTTTTTAAAGATTTATTTATTTACTGTGTATAAACATGTATGACTGCAGGCCAGAAGAGGGCACCAGATCTCATTACGGATGGTTTGTGAGCCACCATGTGGTTGCTGGGAATTGAACTCAGGACCTCTGGAAGAGCAGCCAGTGCTCTTAACTGCCAAGCCGTCTCTCCAGCCCCCGTTTTTTCTCAATAGTTTTAATATAAAACTCAACAATAGCTGGGCATCGTGGTACACTCCTTTAATCCCAGTACTGGGGAGGCAGAGGCAGGGAGATCTCTGTTAGTTCAGGGCCAGGCTGGTCTACAGAGATAGTTCCAGGACAGCCATGGGTATACAGAGAAACCCTGTCTCAAACCAAACCAAACCTCAACTATGCTTGTCACTAAGAGAAGACTGTGTGTGTGATATTGCAGAATCTCAGACAAACATATCCAGTACTTGCTAATCCGCTCTACTGGTGTTCTATCCTAAATTAAGCAAAACCCTAAATCCCATTCAAACGTTCCCTCTGGATTCCCTGTTTATCTAATGGCATCACATTCACAAGTTTCCCTCAGAGACCTGAGGATTGTTCTAGACTGCCATTTCTCCTTTGCCTCCAGAGTCCACTGTAATCCCTCCAATATCTCTTACTTCTAAGAGAGCACCTGTCACTACTTCTGTCAACTGCATATCTGATTAAATTATGTCACTCCCCTAAAATGCCCCCCAGATATACTCAAGGTAAATGCAAACAGCTTTTAAAAGCACACGAAGTCATTTCTAAGAATTTATAGCTCTGGCTCCACCCTTACCACCAGAGCTTTCTTTTGTGGTAAAGTGCTTTCTTACTTGTAGTC
Organism: Peromyscus californicus insignis; assembly: GCF_007827085.1. Lineage (NCBI taxonomy): Eukaryota > Metazoa > Chordata > Mammalia > Rodentia > Cricetidae > Peromyscus > Peromyscus californicus. The sequence goes on from NW_026294535.1 coordinate 39,536,666, forward strand.
CACTTGTATTCTAGGTAGTGGTTCTTTATTTGTGTACTCACAACAGCTGAGAAGCTCAGTATTTGGGATATACTAAACAGAATAAATGTTTAAGAAACAAATGAATAAAGTCATTTTAAAGCAATTTTTAAGACTTCTTAATATATGTGGTCCTTTAGATCTGTTATGTTAGGTTGGCTTGTTTATCTTATAATAAGATCTTATATCTAATATAAATGTCCTAAAACAGCATATCTCCTATCCTTTTAAAAGCAAAACAATACTTGAGCGTTCCCAGCGCTAATAGTTTATGGTAGGTTATGGTAAATCCTGGACATGAGCAGGACGGACCCCTTCTGACTCTCTTACATGTTGGGCATCCATCTCCAACACTCACCCTTGGTCGTTTCTGATTGCTCCCATGACTCCAAGAACTAAAGGCCATCCAGGCCCGAGACTGTCCCCCTGACTCTGCAGAATCTGCAGCACACATTCTAATTGCTTGAGTCGGATATCCGGATGGTTAATACTGGACATCTCCTTTAGCGGGTTCAACAAAAGCAGCTGCAGTCTCTAGAAGGGACAAGAAGGGAATTAGGAGAAGACAGGAGGAGCAAAGACGGCCTCCTCACAGCCGGCCCGCCTCACTTTGGTCCTTTGGCAATGCCGACTGGATGCCGCCTCAGTTGGTCTAGAAGCCTTGGGTCAGGTGACCGTGCACCTCAGTGTCCTCAGTGCTGGGACTGCAGAGTGCACCACTTTTCTCTGCTGCTCCCTCTGAGGTCGACTCAGCTCCACTCACAGTACTGTAGTAAACACAAAGGTTCCCACTAACAGAACACAGGCTAGCATTTCTCCAGCAGGAATCTTTGGAGGTTTGTCACTTAGCTCTGCCTTTTTCTTTTTTTTTTTTTTTTCCGAGACAGGGTTTCTCTGTGTAGTTTTGGTGCCTGTCCTGGATCTCTCTCTGTAGCCCAGGCTGACCTCGAACTCACAGAGATCCACCTGCCTCTGCCTCCCAAGTGCTGGGATAAAAGGCGTGCGCCACCACCGCCAGGCTTATCTCTGCTTTTAAGTAAAGGGGGAAAACAAACCAATCTTCAGTATGTTAAATAAAAGTGGAGTTACCTTACTTCTTAGACCTACTAGAGATGAACATCACCAAAAGAAATATAACTTTAGCTACATTTGAAGAAAAAAAAAAACAATTCCCAATATCTAGTATTATCTTTCACTTACTTTATATACGTATAGCATGTAATTAGATGTAAAATTCTCAAGTATGATATAAAAAACTATAAAAATTTGAAATTATATGCTTTAATAAGAATTATTGTTAAGCCATAAAATTTGTTGGGATAAAAAGTACTCTGTTTTATCCCTTTCAGCATCTAAAAAGCACTTCATTTTAATTTTCTTCTCTCCAATTTTTATTTTATGTGGTTAATTTACTAAACAAATACTTCTTAAGTTTTCACTGTGCACTGGGCGTTGAGCAGACACTGAGAATAATAAAGCGTATAGAAAGTGAGTTTAAACGGTTTTATTACTACTTATTTAGTATGCATGAGCATGTGCCACAGCACACATGTGGAGGTCAGCTTGTGGAAGCCAGACCTCTCCTTACACCGCGTAGGCCTGGGGATTGAATCCAGGGACTCAGAATCAATGGCAATCCCCTTCACCCACTGAGCCATTTTGTCAGTCATTAGTTTACATATTTTTAAAGCCTCCAATCCGAGCCAGGTTTGGAAGCGTGTGTCCACAGTTTCAGTGCTCAGGAGGCAAAGATGGCAGGACTCCAGCGAGAGCCTGTCCTCAAGCTTCGAGAGCGCTGGCTGCCGCTGAGTGTCGGAGCCGGAGCCGTAACAGCCCAGCACGGGCACAGCTGCAGCTCAGTCCTTCGCACCAGGAAGAGAGGAAACAAACGAGACAAACCCTTCAAGCCGTAGCACAGAAACAGGAAGCACTCAACTGCCAGCCCCACAAGAGCACAGGTCTGTCTGGGTGCCAAAGATGCTGTGCTAGCGCCTATATTCAACAACGGCGTGCCCAGCTCACTGCAGAACACACTCACAGGACAGTAAGATGATAAGGGAATGGTAATAGCTATTAGCTGCTTGTTTTACTCGGTCTTGAAACAGTGTTACTTCAGTGAACTTTCAAAACCAAACTGTAAAATATACATGGACGGTAAAGAAAGGACAGGAAATAAGCACAAGGGAGAATTCTGAACGTATGAAAATGATTTACAAATAGAATCTGCTTTCCTGGAGCTGGGGAGATGCTCGTGGGTAAAAGCCTGGCAGGGTAGGCATGGGGACCTGAGTTCAGAACCCCAGCACCACAGAGAGAGGCCGGCACACAGTCATCTGTAGCCCTGGCACTGGTGGGGTGGACAGAGCAGTGTGGCTGGCGTGGCGAGCTGCAGACGCACCGAGACCGTCTCACCAGAGAAGTGGCAGTGTGAGGGAAGACATCCAGGATCCGCCGCTGGCCTCCACAACAAGCGCCCCCGTGCAGATGCACACCATACCACAACCTGCTTCACTGTACTCGCTGCTTCTGCCCCTGCTCAGTCCCTGTGTGAGGGATGGCGGCGGTGGGGACAGGCAGAGGAGGCCCCAGAGAAACTTTAGCCCTTCTTCAAGAGGGCTATCTGCAGACTGGAGAATAGCTCCAGGAAATTTAACTTCATTCAGCATCATGGAAATGTTTTCATGAAGACCATCCTAAAACTGTTAGCATTGAAAAGCAGTCCACAGCCCACAAGTCAAATAGAATACTGTTTAAGAATTCTGTTTTAGATATTGGCTTGGTGGCACACACCTTAAAATCCCAGCACTTGGGAGGTGAGGACGGGAGGCCAGCCGGGGTCCCTCAGGCCCTGCCTCACCCAAGAAGATTTACACTACAGTATCAGGAGATGCCCCTGACATACAATGACATGTGCGAGTGATCGTTCAACACCGTCTTTACCTGGTTCTGTGAAAGTGGAGGCTCGTGGTTAAAGGTCAGCCCCGCTTTAATGAGGGACGTCAGGGCTTCGGCTCCCCATTCTCTCATTCGAGAGTTTGGATGCTGGCACACCTGGAGAAATGTACGTACGGTAAGATTACATTTCATTGTATACGTCAGGTAAGAAACATGCAGTAACTTGAGAACAGGAAAACCAATGCTATATTACAGCTTTGTAGACATTTTACGACTTAAAAATATCATATATTCAGTAAAGAGTAAAAGAAAAATTATATCCAGAATTTTCTGTAAGCTTACCTTCTGAATAAAGGCAAGGGGAGGCAGTAGAGAGAAAGACAAAAGACAAAAGATGAAACTGAAACAAGTCACAGGAGAGGAAGGAGTCCACGACTGCAGGAATTACGTCACCAGAGGAAACAGAAGCAAGCGTCGCCCAAGGGTTGGCTGCTGCTGCTTTTGTAGTCCCCCCAAATTGGTGCAAGGGACTGAACCCAGGACTTGAACATTTGATATGACCGTTGGCACACTGTCTTGAGCCTAATCTCACCTGATAAGATGGTTTAATCATAGAGAAATCTGCACATATCCTTTATGGATAAATTTAATTCCAATAAAATGGGTAAAATTTTAGGAAGAATAGTTCTCTTTCTCAGGTTTCTAAAATGGCATTAAATGACTATGGCCCCCAAACGCTGTACCAACGGAAGCAGCTGGAGTTAAACACCAGCTAATTATCAAGGCTGCAAGTGGAAGAAGAGATGTAGCTAGATAAAATTCTCTCACTACCTATGATTTAGTGGCAGCAAAACAGCTTTTTTTCTCTCACGCTACCTCCATTGTAGCAAACCTGGGAACAAGGTCTATCTGTGACTCACTCTCATCCCAAACTTCAAACTTTCAGAAACACCTGAAATTGGGTGAATCAAGATCCTGTCATCAAAGGAAACCATTCCCAACAGACAGCTGATAACATGGTATTTCACAAGCTAAACCTTTACCATTTTTATTTGATTAACCCTTCCCCATGCTAGTTACTGCACAACTACAGTCTTAAAATATAAGGGGCAAGGAAGGGGAGGGGAGAGGCAGTCTGTCGTTATGTTGAATCATAAGATCAATGGACACACCTTTATCAGCAGAAATAAACAGCATTTAAGAAAGAGAGTTCACCTCAAGCAGATGGCCAGTTAGAGGTCTCCATAAAATCTCTATTCTGTGCATATTAACTAGACCAGTTTCTAACAGTTTGGCAACAGCAAAGAGAGATGGTTCCTAAGGAGGAAACATATTACATTTTGATATGTTAAAGGAACTCTGAGAACTAGCTGTGAATAAAATAGAACAATACTATGATTAAGTTATGATTAGTCTCTCTATATAAAGTCGGCAGTAGATATAACAGAACCTATTGCCATAAGGCAAGTCTTTTTGCCACTCAAAACAGCTCTTCAAGTTACCCCAAAATCATACTGGCACAAAATGTGAATAAGCTATAGACCTTAAAGACCTACAAATCCAATTTTTAAAAAGAATTTCTATACTAACATTTTATGGTACTGAAAACATTTGTAACATGAAAAATGTTTAATAGTATCTTTTTCTTTCCTAATGGAAGCTGTAAATTAAGTTACACTGAGATTTTAGGACAACTGGTACATGAGCTAATCTAATAGGTCCCCTAAGAATTATGGTAGAAGGTTCATGTTTATGGAGAACTATGGTAGAAGGGTAAGACTGATACCTAACGAGTTTTAAATGCCTGCTGTCTCACCTTGATTAGGTCACTGACTATGTCAACTACAGTATCTACTGAAATTTTTGATGTGTGAAATGGAGAGAACAGTATATAAACTAGATCATGTCAGAAAGTACATGGTGAAGGTGAGTCTTCCCAAGTGAGGACTCCTTGTACTACTACTTTTCCTTCCTCTTCATGAAACGGGATATACACAACAATCATCTGCAGCAGTTACAAGAACATACTGATGTCCTGGATTCATACCTAAAGACTTTTTACAAAAGAAGCTTTAACTCAAGTTCCATGAGTTTTATATTCTACTCTATTTTTTTTGTTTGTTTGTTTTTTGTTTTGGTTTTTCGAGACAGGGTTTCTCTGTGTAGCTTTGTGCCTTTCCTGGAACTCACTCTGTAGACCACGCTGGCCTCAAACTCACAGAGATCTGCCTGCCTCTGCCTCCCAAGTGCTGGGATAAAAGGCGTGCACCACCACCATCCAGCTTCTACTCAAATATTTTAATGTAATTTTTCCAATATTGCAATAAACTAATCATGCAAGAATATGAGACTTTTTAAAAAAGAGTTTAGGTTTAGATTTTGTCCTTCAAATAGAAGATGAAACATAATGAATAAAAGTTTAATCTTAAAAAAAGCAAAAAAACAAACCATGGTCATCTATATACTATATATAGATAAGGAACTGGCCTTTTAAAAATGAGTCTGCGGCCGGGCGGTGGTGGCACACGCCTTTAATCCCAGCACTCGGGAGGCAGAGCCAGGCGGATCTCTGTGAGTTCGAGGCCAGCCTGGGCTACCAAGTGAGTTCCAGGAGAGGCGCAAAGCTACACAGAGAAACCCTGTCTCGAAAAACCAAAAAAAAAAAAAAAAAAAAAAAAAAAAAAAAAAAATGAGTCTGCATCGCCACCTAAACTGATGCTCTGCACTCTGAATGTACCCCTAAGCAGTTAGCATCTTTAAAATTCGAGGGTTCTTGCCGGGCAGTGATAGCACTTGCTTTTAATCCCAGCACTCAGGAGGCAGAGGCAGGCAGATCTCTGTGAGTTCAAGGCCTGCCTGGTCTACGAAGCGAGATCCAGGACAGCCAGGGCTACACGGAGAAACCATGTCTTGAAACATCAAAAAAAACCAAAAAACAAAAAAAAAAAGTTTGAGGATTCTTTAAGAACTATAACAAATCTACTGGGAAGAAAGACTAGAGATATAGTTCAGCAAAAAAGGGAGACAAGGATGTCTTGTCCATGTCGGACATTTTTAAAGTCTATCTTATATATTTTTATGAAACTTATACTTGAATATTATTTTGTGATGGAAACAGAACCCAGGACTCTTTGACTTACACATTTTATAAAAGTTTTATTTTCATTCCATAGTCTCCAATTCCCTTTTGAACTGGAAACCTCTTATTTTCTTTATATCTCATAGTCAAGTGTCAGATATGTAAATAAGCATGATGTGTTTATCAAACAGAAACAATTCACAAAGCACTGCAGATTTGCTTGGATTTCATCTGGTACTCTATTAAAATATTATAGTTTTGTGTTGAAATTTAATTTCAAGATGTAACATTTTTCAAGATATCAATAAACTGATTAGTTTACTATTGTATTTAATGTTATTCTTGCCTGGATTTGGAACAACTAATAAAACATATTTCAAACACCTGAGTGTTCATGTCGTTAACTAGATATATGATATATAAACCATACTCTAATAAGAACTTTTTCTGTTTTTTTTTTTTATTTTATTTTTTTTAAAGATTTATTTATTTATTATGGATACAGTGTTCTGTCTGCACATATCCCTGCAGGCCAGAAGAGGGCACCAGATCTCATTACAGATGGTTGTAAGCCACCATGTGGTTGCTGGGAATTGAACTCAGGACCTTTGGAAGAACAAGCAGTGCTCTTAACCTCTGAGCCATCTCTCCAGCCCCCTTATTTTTATTTTTGTATGTCTTTGGGTACTGCATATATGTCTGTTCATCATGTGAATGCAGTGCCCAAGAAAACTAGAAAAGAACTTTGATCTCGATACAGGAGTTAAAGATGGTTGTGAGCCACCATGTGGGTGCTAGGAAGCAAAGCTGGGTCCTCTGGAAGAGCAGCCAGTGCTCTTAACCTCTTAGCTAACTCTCTTGTCCCTAGTAAGAACTTCTGCTTGCTTGTTTTGTGGCTGACCTGGACTAACCTGGACTTCATAGTCAGATCTAACTGACTATGGACTTGAACTTCAGATTTTGCTGCCTGCATCTCCCAAGCACAGGATTATAGGTGTGCAGCGCCAATACCTGCTTTTGTGTGATGCCAAGGACAGTCTGGTCTCGTGCACACACGGCAAGCACTCTACCACCTGAGCTACTGCTCGGCTCCAGGAGAGAAGAGACGAGCCACAGAGCAACAACGATAATTAAGAACTTCGGAGACAACAGAGTTTGAGGCTGTATAGTTATTATTAAAAAACTGAATTGTCGGAGCTGGAGAGATGGCTCAGTGGTTAAGAGCACTGGCTGTTCTTCCAGAGGACTTGGGTTCAATTCCCAGCATCCACATGGCAGCCCACAACTGTCTGTAACTCCTGTTCCAGGGGATCCAACACCCTCACACAGACACAAAATGTAGGCAAAACACTAATGGTCATAAAATACAAATAAATAAGGTTCAAAAATATCTGATACAGAAAAAACTGCACAATTGTTGGGGGGAAAATAGGGCGTATACCTCAACTTAGAGGCATAGAGGCACAGGTAGGGGTTTTCTGAGTAAAAAAAAAAACAAAAACAAAAACAAAAAAACTGAATTGTCTTTATATATTTGGAAGTGATCAAACTATACTTATTTTTAAATGTAGAAAGGGGGCTGGAGAGATGGCTCATTGGTTAAGTGTGTTGGCTGCTCCTGAAGAGGATTGCAGTTTAGCCACACTACTACCTTCTGATTCTAAGGGCACCTGAATGAATGAACATATACACATACCATTTTCAAAATGTACAAAGGACTTCATTCATGTTTTACAGTGCTAGGACCTCATGCCCATTAGACAAGTACCATGAGTCACTCTCTCAACTAATAACTATTTCTTATTTTCTGATTCACTTTTTCTGTATTTATTTTTGTGTTAATGGAATAAAACCCAAGGCCTCCCACAGTGTAGGCAAGTACTTTACTACTGAATGCTGTTAGCCTCAAACACAGTTCATTTAAAATAACAATTTCTAAAATATGACTAGACTCAAATTTTCCTGTGCTTTATAAATGTCACAGAAAAAATGGAGTATGGAAAGGGATGTTCGTGAATGCCAGTATCAGAAGTACTGTTCTACACTTACCTGAAAGAAGTCCTATTCTACTTAATTGATGGGCAATGAAAACGTTTAACTCGAGGTGGGGAGACTCGCTGGCTTCCGAAACAAAGAGTGAGCTTTGGGTTTTCCATTCCTGTGATGGCTGCACAGCACAGTCACCCAAACCTGCCACACACTTTTCCTAACCGCAATCTCGCATTACCCAAATCATAAATGCCAAATACAAACACTATCAAGATATTTTATGAAAGCTAGCTATAAAAACTCGGTTGCATTATTTATAAAATACTAAAACTATTCAGCACATAAGAAAAAAGGGACATCATTTTAAATTCTATCATATACTTCGACAGATCACAAGCTACATCATGCCCTCTTCATTCCTCCTTCTACAAATGGTCAACACTGACAGGCCACTGTTACCAAAGCACCAGTGCCGCCAGTCAAGCACTAAGGTCACATATACACCGTGTAGGACTAGAAGGAAATGTAAATCACCACACCTTATTATTTCCATAGGCCATATCCATTGCTTCTAGAGATAAGGAACAAAGTGCATTGATTAAATGATGCAAAGATACGTCATCAAGATACCTAAAATGAAAAGGAAAAAGACAATTTCATCTCAAATATACAGCTAGGAACAATGTGGCTGTCGATTTAAAACACAGACTTACTGTGAGCTTTCAAAAAGCCTTGAAAGTATGTTGGAAATCACTGGCAAATCTGTCATCACTGCTGTTGTTAGAACCTAAAGGAAAGACCAAGTCAAATGTAAAGTGTGACTTTTTGTTTGTTTGTATTTTGTTTTTTTTATTTTATTTTATAATTAATTTAATTTTACATATCAGCCGTGGATTCCCCTGTCCTCCCTCCTCCCACCCCCCAACCTTCCCCCCAAATCCTCCCAGGCAAGGTTTCCCCTGGGGATTCAGCTCGGCCTGGTAGATTCAGTTGAGGCAGGTCCAGTCCCCTCTTCCCTACACCAAGGCTGAGCAAAATGTCTCAGCATAGGCCCTAGGTTCCAGAAAGCCAGCTCATTTTAAGAAGCGCCCACTGGATAGGAAGGGCTGTCACTTACTGTACTAGGTCCTTCTACAGCTCTTCCAGGCTTCAAGGCGCCACCACCACTAGGCTTTAGTCCCAGAATCCATACAAGATGCTGACAATTAAAACAAGTTTATAAAATTATAAAAATTCTAATAACTAAAATCAGTAGCAATATCTAGCAATAAAAATTAAAATGGGTAGTTTACTAATAATTAAAATCAAAGTAATTAGCACCATTCATATAAAATAATTATAGCATGCAGAAGCAGTAGATAGGGCATTATAAGTAGTCCATTACTTCCTGGTTTTACTCCTTCTCATCGTCTCCTTTTTTGCACTATTTATCAGGCCGGCCTGCAGGACCAACAGGCATGTTCAGTTGTTAGCGACCATCAGTCTAGCACCTGACGCTACAACGCACCTGCAGAGTTGCCAAGACAAGCTGCCACGATGTCCCGAGCACAGCGCCATGGCAGTGCGCCAAGTTGAGTAGAGTCCTCATGCACTGGATGTTCTTGGAAGTCAGCTATGTGGAAAAAGACAGATTTGCAGCAACTGCTCTAGAGTCTTCAAAATCAAAGCAGCATGTTCAGAGACTGTCTTAAATAAAAGCCAAGAAGACTAAGAAAGTAAGTTTGGATGGTTTGCTTAATTAAAGTTGTGTTATCAGAGCTGGGGAGATGGTTCATTGAGTAAAATGTTTGCCATGTGAGTATGAGAGCTAGAGTTCAGATCCCAATAATCCACACACATGTTGGGAGGGCATGGTGACCTGCCTATAACTCCAGCCATGGGGAGATGGAGACTGGGCGACCCAAACTAGCAGGAGAGCTCCTCATTCAAGACAGTTAGAAACCCTGAATCAGTAATAATGTGGGGCAGCAGAGGAAGACACACACAAACACATGTACACACTTGATGGCCTATACATATGTGCCAACATATGTATACACATGTGAATGCACACCACATAAACATACAGATGTGCAAAAGAAGTTGTATTATTATGTTGGTTATGATAATGTCAAGAAAATAGATAACTAGTTTGTTCTGGAACATCCTCCAGGTAAAAGAAACTAAGTAATAACACTTGGCAAGTACAAAAAAAAAAAAAAAGTATGACAGTCTCATTGATCGTTCATTGGTAACCAAATTAAGCCCCAACACCCCAACTGCATTACCATTACTGTTCCTTGAGGCTGGACTGCTAGAGGTTGACCCACTGCCACAACCTGCTGGTGGGATTCACTAGACGGACTTATCATCATGACACTGTGGCCCTGGATAGAATATGCTAGAACACAAAGGAAAGCCTGAATGCAAGATACTGCTTTCAGTTCTTTCAAGGTAACGTTATATTGTTTTATACTATAAAACATTAATTTGAATAAAGTTCAACCATAACAATTAAGCAGCAGTACTATTTATCCAGATGCATGCAAACATCTGAAAACTCATAAGGTGTAAAGACTAAAAGAAGCAAATATGAAATAATTTCTACATAAATTGTTAAAATTATTAAACTTGGCAGCTCATTTATAAGTAAAACAGAATTAGGACACATTAACTATTTTAAACATGTATCTATGTGTACTTTTCTAGTTAAAGGCAAATAAATTTTGAGTGTGAAATCTGAGTGTCACATTGAAATATATGTATATTAAATGTAAGCTATATTACATTTAAATATACATACATATAAATAAACAGTGTTTTCAAGGTATTAGCCAAGAAAATTGATTTTTGAATGTTAGTGGTTAGAATGTAAGTGGTTGGAAATAGAAAAACAGCAATCATCACTTCAACAATGTGTTATAGTTTACAGAGGAATGCTGGAATTACACTATTTTCTCTGCATAATCATGACTTAAAGTTGCTATCGCTATGTTCCTCTTCTCTCCACCCTTTTTTCAGTGCAGAGCAGAAAAGAGGGGATGTTTGCTAATGGCCACAATGGGAGGAGAGACATAAAGGCCCAGTGACCCCAAGTCACATCTTCTCTCTTCCCTTTTAAAGAGATGAAAGAACTGTTTTAGCCAGGAGGTGGTGCACGCCTTTAATCCCAGCACTTGGGAGGCAGAGGCAGGTGGGTCTCTGTGAGTTAAAGGCCAGCCTGGCCTACAGACGGTTCCAGGTTAGCCAGGGCTACACAGAGAAAGCCTGTCTCAAAAAAAAACAAAATCAAAATCAAAACCAACCCAAACCAAAACAGAACTGTTTTGAAGAGGTGGACAGAACAGGAAGGCAGGAAGCTAGCTGCCAGAGGCGACAATCAATGCACAGAACAGCGGGGGCCTGAACTCCCACTTCCTGTCATCCCATTAGACAGAGAGAAAGCTGTGCAGTTTACCGCTTACATTTATTGGAAAGTGTAGCCGCAGTGGTGGCATTCAGCACGGTGAGAGCATAGTGTGGAGGCAAGGAGCCTTTGCAGATTGCAGTGATAAAAGCGTCCCTTGAAGTCACAAGGCCCAGTCTTCCACACAGAGCAGCCATAGTTAGTTCAGCTTTTAAAATATTCTCGGTGGCAGCCTCATCTGTGCTGAAAAGATAAAGCATTTTGTTTATCTGATTAATTTATTTTAGGTTACACTTTAAAACAAGATGTGGGCTTACATAGTCAGTGAGGTTTTAAGGAAAGCTAAAACCAACAGACTTAGCATGCAATTTTAACCTACTAACCGGATATCTAAAAAGCAGAACTATGTGCTGTGATGCACACACAGCTGGAAGAAAGATCGGGAACTTAAAGATTTCACTGAAAATACCAAGCACTTTATTTATTTATTTTGTTTTGAGACAAGGTCTGTAGTCCAGGCTGGCCTCCAACTCCTTGTGATTCACCTGCCTCAGCCTTCTAAGTGCTGGGATTACAGGCAGGAACTACCACACCTGTCATCAAACATCTTGAAATCAGTTAAATCTCAGGAGAAACATCAAGCAAATATCATCATTGCAGAAGCCGTGGTAAGGCGTGGCATGCGACAAGGGTTCTGTAATCTGAAAATGCATTTTGGATTAAAGCATGATGACAATTCCTGTGGGAATTCAGAGCAAACGCGGCGCCAAGGGGGAGCGACAAAGCACCGTTTTTAAGAAATGATACAGCGATGGCAAGGGTAATTATCCTAATTTCATCATGACAGTGTGCACACAAATTATAATACTGCGCATGAAATTAAAGATAAGCAACAAAGTTCTAATCATACAGAAAACTCAGGTAGGAAATACATTCTGCGGACAAGTGGAATGAACTTTTGTGCTGGTTTGAACTGCGATGACCTAACAGAAAACTTACGAAGACTTAGTACCTGGCATCAAGAAGGAGGGAGAGCGCAGCGAGAAGACCACACCAGCAGGCGCTCACCATCTCTTCCCAAACAGCTCTACTAACTGAAAAGGAAACACAACACTTAATCATGTTATGCCTGCTACAATCAACTGTCATCTATAAAATTCAAATATTCTACTAACAACCCAGTTATTAGACACAAACACTAATATCTAAAATATCCAAATGATGAAAATGCAGAATCTGTGATAGTTTCACAATAAAAAGTCTGAAAGTTAAGTTGTTTTAAAACATATATTGTATTAGAGCAGTGGTGGCGCACACTTTTAATCCCAGCACTCAAGGGGGAAGAGACAAGGCAGATCTCTGTGAGTTAGAGGCCAGCCTGGTCTACAGAGTGAGATCCAGGATAGGTTCCAAAGCTACAGAGAAACGCTGTCTCAAAAAACAAAACAAAACAAAATGTATTAGCTGGGCGGTGATGTCACACACCTTTAATCCCAGCACTTGGGAGGCAGAGCCAGGCGGATCTCTATGAATTCGAGGCCAGTCTGGTCTACAGAGCGAGTTCCAGGATAGGCTCCAAAGCTACACAGAGAAACCCTGTCTCGAAAAAACAAACAACAACAACAAAAAATATATTAAAAGATACTTCAATACCTCAGTTAACTAATATCTTTTTAAAGATACATAACTCCACTTCCTCCTCCCTATCCCTTCAATAGACCAAACTGTCCATCTGTGAGATCAACTGGAAATTAGTGCAGACTACCATCTAAAATACTTGCTCAGCTAGAATACTGTTATATCTGTTGAGAATCAAGCAAGTCAGTCAACACATGAATAAAATGGCATTGGGTACCTCATTGTTGGAGATAGGATTTACAAATATGTAAAGTTAAAACTGACTCTGTAGAAATGGATGGGGACTAGAGAAGCTGGGGTGATGCCTTTAATATAAGGAAGCAGATATTTTCAAATCCAGACTTGTGGTACATGTACCTCTTTGCCAAGTAGCAAGAAGCACACCTCGTGCCCACTGTCAGTCTCAATACTATCCACCAGGGCTCCTTGGAAAACTGACTGACATTTGGGCTGGACAAGAAACATCTGAGATCAGGGCAGAAAATTCTGTAGTGTTAAATTATAAGGAGCACCAAGAGAACATCCAAAATGTCAAAAGAATATCATCCAGCTTCAAAAGCCTCACTCTGAGCATCACACCAAAAACTGATGGCCACTGATTATAATTCTTTGGAGTCAATAAAAATCTAGTTTTATTCAAAAGTGAACATCTCCAAAAATGATACAAACTGGTATTTTTGCATCTTCACATATTGATAAATCAAATCAGTAGCTAAATTAAACACAATAATTGCCCTGTGCTAATCTTAGAAATGAACAAATCATTTTGGGATATATCCTTCTAAAAATGTCAAGGTCATATAAAACAAGAACTAAAGAACGGTGTTCTGCTGTGGGATGCCTTTCTGTACACTGTAAATATGTGTTGCTCTGATTGGTTGATAAATAAAGCTGTTTGGCCTATGGCAGGGCAGGAAGAGCCAGGTGGGAAAATCCAAGGGAGATAGTGAGAGAAAGGAGAGGCAGGGGAGACGCCATCCCGCTGTCCAGGGAGCAGCATGTAATGGCAACAGGTAAAGCCACGGAACACAAGTGTCAACATACAGATGAATAGAAATGGGCTGAGTTTAGTTACAAGAGCTAGCTAGAAAGAAAACTGAGCCATTGGCCATGGCCGTGCAATCCGTAATTGATATAAGCCTTTGTGTGTTTATTTGGGTCTGAGCGGCTACAAGACCAGGCGGGACACAGGAAAACTTCCAGCTACAGTGTTCTACATTGTAGGAAAATATCCACATATAGCAATAAATTCAACAAACAAGGGACCACAAAAAAAAAAGCAAAACACTGCGACAACTGACAAATTTGATAAGATCTAGATGGAGATGAAATACTCGATTGACCCTGATTTCTGCTAGTGACTGCATCAGAATGGGGAAGATGACCGGCAGTTTTAGAAATGCACATCCAAGTGTTAGGGGGTGGTGCAGCATCCTGTCAGGAACTTAATCTCAAATAGTTCAGGAGAAAGGATAGTGACATGTACACAAACAAGGAGAAGGCAAGATCAGCATGATAAAGCGCTAATAACGGGGAATGAGAGTAAATGATAACACAGGAACACTATTTCACATTACTGAAAAGTAACAGTGACAGGTAGAGAATGTGCATACCTGTCTCCTTATCTGCCTGGTCTGACACTGACTGCCCATCTCGATGCTCTGAAGACTGTGAGTTTGCTCCTTCAGGGACAGCAGGGCACTCTGTTTCAGCCTCTCCTAACTCTCCTTCGATCATAGTGGTGATTCCACGGACAAGATCCAACAGACAGTGGAATGCCACAGACATGGCATAGCCTTCTGGTATGGTTGGAGGTTCAACTTTGTCCAGCATCTCTAGGCTGAAATCACAAAAAAGTAAGGCACTAATGAGAAGACACAGGAAAGATAACATAGAAAGCTATTTCCATAAGTTGTAGACTCTAAAACTTACTAACAGAAGACAAAAATAAAGGGACATTACTGAGCTTGCTTCAGTCAGAGAAGGCTCCCTCTTCAGTATTTTAAACTGATGAGAGGGGCTGGAGAAATGGCTACGTGGATAACAGGTGCTTGCTGCCAAGCCTGAGGATCTGAGTTGGATCCCTTGGACCCACGTAATGGAGGAGGGAACCGACTCTTGCAAGCTGTCCTCCAACCTCCACATATATGCCTACACACGCGCGCGCACACACACACACACACACACACACACACACACACACACACACACACACACAAATGTATTCTCTTTTATGTAAAAAAATGACTAGAAAAATGAAGGCCTGGCTGCTACCATAACTCTCCTTGAGATGTACTGATATCCTCACTATTTTTTGATATGAGACAGAAAAACTAGCATAAAATATATGAAGACAGAATACAATGCTTCTCAAACTCTTACATTTAAAATAAAGTACCATAAATGATAAATAAAACAAAACAATCTACAAAGAGGAAGATGATTTTACATCAGAGAAACATAACTGAGATACCCAGATCACATGTGGCCTCAGAGTCAGTCGGCCAACAGTAAAAGTAACACTGAGGGACGTCTGTGTCAGGCTCAAATCTTCTACATTGGAGAAATTGTTCAGAAGGCAAGACAATAAATCTTATGTTCTAAATCAGGACAAATGAGGAATTATGGTTCTGAATCCCTCTAAATGCTTATTTCTCGAGCTAACAACACAAAGAATGAATAGTTCAACTAGAAAGAATTAATGGTATTGGAATAATTATCTTCACATCCAAAGAAAAAGAGATGTTAGACCCCTATCTCTTATATATAAAACTAGCTTGAAATGAATCAATGATGTAAATGTAAAAGAAATTCCAAAACTCCTAGAGATACAGGCATAAAACTTTATGATAGATTATGCAACAGCTTGTTAGATACACCAAAAGCACTATTAAAAACTAAGTGAAGTGACTCCATCAAAATGTCACACTAGTGTGCTCCCCAGCCTGTGCAAAAGGACAGCTTAAAACAGCGGATCCCGTGTGCTGTGGGATGTTCTGTATGGCAAATGTGTTGCTGATTAGTCAATAAATAAAACACTGATTGGCCATTGGCTAGGCAGGAAGTGTAGGCGGGACAAGGAGGAGAATAAAGCTGGGAAGTGGAAGGCTGAGTCAGAGAGACGCTGCCAGCCGCCACGATGAGAAACAGCATGTGAAGATGCCGGTAAGCCACAAGCCATGTGGCAAGGTATAGATTAATGGAAATGGATTAATTTAAGCTGTAAGAAAAGTTAGCAAGAAGCCTGCCATGGCCATACAGTTTGTAAGCAATATAAGTCTCTGTGTTTACTTGGTCGGGTCTGAGCGGCTGTGGGACTAGCAGGTGAGAGAGATTTGTCCTGACTGTGGGCCAGGCAGAAAAACTCTAGCTACACCCGTGTATGACAGAGACCTAACACACGTCCTAGTTTGTTCTTGTTGCTGAATAAAACACGATGACTAGAATAACCGGAAGAGAAAAGGACCTCACTGACTTCCTATATATTGAAACTAATTTCTCTCTCATAGAGAGTCCTGAAGTTTACCTATACAACAACTTCCATCTCATATATTGAAGAAATTAGTTTAAATAAAGATGAATTTGCCAAAGGGAATTCAATTCTGGAAGAACTATGACCAAGAGGTCTAAAAATCATGTCATATACATGATTTATAAGAAGCTATGTATGACAACTGAGTCAATTCTTAGGTAAGTAAGTCATATTTCTGCTTTATAATGCTATTAACAGCCTACAAATAGAAGAAAACAAAATTTAGTCCTGATTAAAATTCTTAGAATATGACAAAAGAAAATAAGCTCCAAAATGTATTACCAATGTGAAATATAGTCCAGACAGAAGTGTTTTAAGTATCATCTTCAGTGGTATTATTCATCATAAAACAACGTTGCTCCTACTTACTAGGTGGCTTTCGCGCTGCCTTGAACTGTGACCGTCAGGATAGGTATCCAAGTTCCTCTGTATTCGAACGCTGGCAGCAGAGTGACACCCCCACCTATCCCCACCACTCCTGAGCTAGCTGGTGCTGAGGCTGGGCCGCCGGCATTGTTATTTCCTGTTAGATTAGGAGGAAAAGCAAAGACACCAATTTAGGAGTTGATTACAAGTCAATGAATTCCAACTCCTACTCAGACATAAAGACCCAGTGCTATCAAAACAATGTGATACCTACAAATGACGTTCGTAATTCTCTTCTACCCAGAGAGTTTATTCCCTTAAAACACTACATTTTCTAAATATAAAAATTACTAGAGAGCCTAGGCAGATAGCTCTATTGATAAAGCATTTGTCACAAAAGCATGGGGACCTCAGTTTGGTCCTAAGTACCACAGTTTTATACGTATGTCTCAAAGAAAATAGTGAAAGTTAGTTTATACTGAACCTCATAGTAAATGAACAACATCCAGCAACTTAACAGAGAAGCTCCGATATGAATAAACTGATGGATAAACAGACAGAGGAGTGTCTGAGTTCACTCCCCAGTACCCACAACAAAGCTGCAGGAATAGACGTGTCCCAGTGACTTGCTAGCCTGCCAGCCCAGCCTACGCAACGAGCCCCAGGTCCCAGTAAGAGAACTCTCTCAAAACACAAGGTGGACAGTCCTGGGGAATAACCACCAAGGCTGACCTCTGGCCTATCCACACACAGACACACATACACGGGCCTGTGCCTGCACATGTATGAACACATACACAGTCGTAAGAAGAGAGAAAACCACACTCTTCACTACTTTATATTAGAGCTCTTCTGGAAAGGGGAGTAAAAGCTCAGTCACAGTGGAAGACGATAGAGGGAGAGGAGAAGCCATACACTCATTCCCAAACAAACTCAAATCACGTGAGTCCAGACTCTCTAAAAGAATCCAACAAAGACTTTTTCTAAAACGAAGAATAGCATCTAAACATTCGCCCTTATGAAATCAAAGGAAATAAAAGTATATCAGAGAAGAAAATCTATTCTGGAAAAGAAAATAAACTAGTTTTCCATGGTAAGTTTTCCATGGTCAAATTAATCTTTAATATTTTAAAAATCTTTACTCTCGATGTACTTGGGTGCTTTAAGTTTGTAGAGGCACAAGATTTCTCTAACAGGGAGTACTGTAAACCAAGAGAGAAAATGAAGACAAGTCTGCACATTACCAGCTTGGTTGGCTGTGGCGGTGTTTCCAGTCGGAGGGACGAGAAACAAGGACTGGATGAAAGACCCCAGCGCGTTCACGATGTCGCGGAAAACCTTGGTGGAGTGCTGCTTCATGTCATACGACTGACAAAATGACCTGAGAAATAATTTTAAACGTTTCTGGAAAAGCATTTTAATGTACATAATATGCACATTTTAAAAGCAAATAATATTGCTTAGTAGTTACAATCCCATATTTGGTGTCACTCATCACACCTGAGTGGTTTCTCTAATTTGGATTAGAGACAAAGGCTTAGAATCAAGTCAAAACAAAACAACAACAACAACAACAAAAAAGAAAAAAAATAAATAAATATTGACTGTATTTGCTTAGTAACTGATCTCTCCCAGTCCTTTCCCAAGCTTCCACCTGGTGTGGCATACACACAAACACACCATTTTCTTTGGTAAGCCTCTCTAAAACATTCGAATAGGTACTCAGCTCTTCTTAACTCAGCGGTTCTCAAGCTAGCCATCTAACAGAATATTGCTGTAACTTTACCTTAACAACTGAGGCTGCACACAGAGCCTGTGTATCGACTCCACTGCAACAGCTCGAAGCCACTGTGGCTTATCTGCGTCCAGAAACTTCACCAGAAGTGACAGAAATATTTCACACTCGGTTACCTAAAAAGAACAGGATTTTTAAACATTTCATTGAGTCAAAAAGAAATGATAATAACACTGTCACATCATCTTAACAGTAACCGGGATAAAATGGAGAATGAGAAAAGTTAGCTGGAAACAACCACAGTTTCTCTAACTCTATACCTGTAGCACTGATGATCTGCTAACAGACCTGCTACCTGTAACCCTTACTTCTGGAAAATGTAGTACAGTGTCTTGCCATCTCTAGTCCTGCAAACTGCCAACAGATGTATGATCCGTCCTTCAGCAATACGCTGCATGTGCAGACAACTGGATGCCTAAACAGCAAAGAGGCAGTTTGGTGTGATGGTACAAGTCTAAAATCCCAGCATTCAGGAAGGAGAGGGAGGAGCCAGCCTGGGCTCCAACAGCAAGACCCTGTCTCACAAACCAAAAGAGAACAGGAAAACAACGAGAAACCTGCAGCCGCTGACAGACACACAAACGCAGGCAGGTGAGGCATTAGCACAGGCCCGCTGCGGCTTTACTGAGCACCAGTTCTCACTGCTGTTAGTGACACACTTTTTCTTGTCTTTTAATTTTATGTGTATAAGTGTTTTACTTACATGTATGTCTGTGTACCACATGCATGCATGCTGTCGGTAGTAGCCAGAAGAGAGCATCGGATCCCCTGGACTTGGAGTCACAGACAATCGTGAGCTCTCATACAGATGCGGCAAAATGAACCTGGGTCCTCTGGAAGAGCACAAGGTATACCTAACTGCTAAGCCATCTCTCCAGCCTCCAGTGCAGACTTTATTCTTAACAACTTCTTTATAAGATAAATACTGGCTAAAGCACACCACCCATTACTCATTACATGCATGACGACTGAATGATGAACAAAAATGAACAGTGTAAAGGTAGATGGTTACTCCTGTGTCAGGTAAACAGCAGGAACTATGGAAGGTAAAAGTGAAACTGACTTTGAAATTACTAAATCAAATGGATTCTTGCTGAGTGCAGCTAGGAACTGATGTTTCAGCTGTGGATGCCCCAAAATGAGGCAAGAAATTGGGGAAATAAAATAGCCTTCAAGATTTTAGCCTCAGCAATCAGGAGGGAAGACATTTGGATCTCTGTGAGTTCAAGGCCAGCCTGGTCTGCATATCTAATTCCAGGACAGCCAGGAATACATAGTGAGACTGTGACTCAAATAAATGAAGTCCTTTAGTCCCAGGCCTTAGCTACTGGTGTTTTCTAATGCCTTTCAGTATCTTCAATAGGTGCTTGAAAGCAGGACAGAACCATGAGGATAACAGAAGCAGCAACAACTTCCTAAGAAATGGAGGAGGGTCAGGAGTTCAAGGTCATCATAAGCTACACAATGAGCTCCAAACTGGTCTGGGGTACAGGAGATGCTGTCTTAGAAAAGAAAACAGTCAAAATTACGCAGGTGGAAATTCAGACATCAGGTAAATGTTTGACAGAATCATGCACTCACGGCGACCACTAGCATCTGTCAGTGACAAATCTTTTTAGAAAGACGTCAGTAAAGGAGTGAAGGTGGGGCCAGTGAGCTGACTCAGTCAGTACAGTGCTTGCCGAGGGAGCCGTGAGGACCCGAGTTCAATCACCCGTACCTACATGAACAAGCAGGGTGCAGTGGCTCACGTCATGTCTCTACTCAGCACTGGGGTGGTAGGACAGGTGGATCCCTGGGGATGGGGAGGCTGCCAGCCTAGCCGGATTTTCTAGGCCCAGGTTCAGTGCGAGATCCTTATCGAAAGATAAGGTAGAGGGAGGCAGAGGGAGATACCTCATGTCAGTCTCTGACCTGCACACACACACACACACCATACACACTGACATAACACAATACACCACAAACACACACAAAAAGTGAAATTAAAAAATAAGTGAAAGGGAGCAGGTGTGGTGGCGTACAACTTTAATCCCAGCACTCGGGAAGCAGAGGCAGGTGGATCTCTGTGAGTTCGAGGCCAGCCTGGACTACAGAGCAAGTTTCAGGACAGCCAGCATTGTTACACAGAGAAACCCTGTCTTGAGAAAAAAAGGAAAAAAAAGTGAAAGATTAAATTGGATAAATAATTAAAAACCCATTCTTTCCTTCCTAAAGGCAAGAAATCAAGGTCAGACTAGAGCTATGGTAGCCACTTTAAGTTAGAATTGATGAATTTTTATAAACTCCTTAAGGCACCTTAAAGGAAAAAGGATCGATGCAAACACTGTTAGTGACCCAAAAGGCAAACGTGGACCCAGGTCAGAGTTAAAAGAAGCAAACTTCTTTTAGTAGTTTCCTCTATTCACTCCCGTACGTGAAGAGAACTAACTGACGATAACGCCTCTGAGCTACCTGAAAAGATGAGCTAGTGAATAGTGGGGACAAAGTGGTTGTGGAGCACCTTGGAGCTGCCTGAGACCATGTGTGGGGTACTGGAGGTCAGACAGTTTCATAACACTGTTCGGACTTGTTCTTCAATGTAGTTAACACTCGATCTGATAGCACAAAAGCAATGGCGTTGGAACAGTAAATGCCTCGGCAGCAATCATGGAAGCAACGTCAAATTGTACTAGCATCATTGTATCTTCACTGCCATACACAATTAAAAGGTGCATATATATATATATATATATGTATGTATGTATATACACACACACACATATATATGTATTCTAACATATATAATATTCTAATGTGTGTGTGTGTGTGTGTGTGTGTGTGTGTGTGTGTGTGTGTGAGAGAGTGTTTTATCTAAAAACGACCTGATGCTAGTTTCCACTGTTAACTTGATTGAATTAATAAACACCTAGGGTGTTCATGGGGTACACGTTTGGGTACCTGTGTGAGGGTCCCGAGGAGGATTAACTAAGGAAGAGAGTTCACCTTGCACGTGGGTGACACCTCCAACCAAAGCCAGGACCCAGATGGAATAAACGGGGAGATGGAGGAGGCCCGAGGCCATAGACATGATCACTGCTTCCTGGCTCCCATGAGGCGAGCAGCCTTTGTGACATCCCCACAACCACGACATGTCTGCCTAACTCAGGCCCCAATAATACAATCAGCTGGCTAAGGACCAAAACCTTTGAAATCCCGAGCCAAAGAGTGAGTCTTCCCTCCTGTGAGTTGTCAGAGAGACAGGACGCTAGCACCCACTGCATGCAAACATGTGCAAACGTGTCTGGAAGCCAACACTTACCAACAGGCTGTAGAACTGCTTGATCAGGACAGACACCACTCTCAGCAAACGCATGCAGATGGGGAAATACGGTTTTTCGACTGGTGCTGGAGAAGAGGAAGTGCTGGAGCCTTGTCTGAACTTTATATTTGGAGAAAAGAGCTTGATCACAAGCGGGCACACCCTCTCCTTGAGGAGGAAACTGAATTCTTGATGCTATTTGCAAAGGAAAAGAGGAATTGACTTAGTTTGTGGTAATACTTCTAAAGCACAGTCACACTAACAAAAAAAATGGAATCATCGTAAATAATCTAATTTACTGAGTTACGTTTTTCTTACTAAGTTTGCTCTGACAACTTGTATATAATGTATATAATGTATATACTGCCTTCTGCTGACTCTCCCAACTTCTCCTATTTCCTTCCCTCCTACCTTCGCCATGCCTCCCCTTTCCTTACAAACCTCTTTCCCATAGTCATTGTTTTTCCTTTTCTTTGCTTGTTTCCCTGAGAGTTTAACTAGCACCATTTGTGCAATCTGGGTTTGAGAGCGTCAGTTAGAGACTGGACGCTCACGATTGGGGATACAACTGGGTATGATGCCTGCCCCTCTCCCAGAATCTGAACATTGCCAATAAGTCAGCAGTAAGGTCTCATGTGGCCCTTGTCATAATTTACACACAGGTTTGAAATGTGCACTGTTCTTAAATGGACTAAACCCAAATTGGAAATATTTCAAGAAGGTTCTTTTAAGAAATGCCTTATTTTGGGGGCTGGAGAGGTAATTTCACTGTTTAACAGCACCAGCTCTGATTCTGATTTTTTATTTTGATTCTGAGTCCAGGTTTGATTCCCAGCACCCACATAGTGGCTAACAACCATCTGTACCTCCTGTTACAGATCTGATGCCCTCTTCTGGCCTCCATGAACACTGCATGCATGTGGTACACAAATGTACACACAGGCAAAACACCCATGTAAATTTAAAAAAAGAAAAGAAAAAGAAATGGTTTACTTTCACAACTCCAATTGTGAGTTGTCTGTCTAAAAAAGTTTCTAAGATTTATTCTAATAATAAAATTTTAAAATGCTGGGGGCAAGAAAGACAGGAAGGCAGAAAGACAAGAAGACAGAAAGACAAGACAGGAAGACAGAAAGACAAGACAGGAAGAGAGGAAGACAAGAAGGCAGGAAGACAAGATGACAGGAAAGCAGGAAGACAGGAAGACAGGATGAGACAGACAGGAGGACAGGAAGAGACAGACAGAAAGACAGGAAGAGACAGACAGGAAGACAGTAAGACAGGATGACAGGAAGAGACAGACAAACACTAAATCAAAATTATGACTGTAACCCCAGTGTTCAGGAGACTGAGGCAGTTACACTTGTAAAACCTTGTCAAAAAAGAACAAAAAACACCACCAAGAAAAATGTACCTTAAACTCTCATAGAAAGAACAACCAAATCTCACAAAGCAGTCTGGTCTAAAGCCCAAGGCTATGTCTTTGCATCTTCTAACATGGAAAAAGACATGCTGATTTCTTGACCAATACCTATGAAAAACTAACATTAATTCTGTGACAAGATAATAGCAATCGGCTTACTTGTAGAAAGACTTGTGGAAAGTCATTGAGGACTGACTCTAGCAACTCAAGGCCAAATGTCCGAGTCATTTCAGTCATGCCTACTAGCCAGTAAGGGGCGTCAGCATTAACCAACTGACAAAGGTCCTGGGAAATAATCAAACAATATCATGTATACAATAAAATATGCTTTCCACAACTCACAGATTATAAAACTGAAGCAAAACAAATCTATTTTTCCTAAAAATTAAGCATCAGTAACTCAAATTTTGATAAATAATACATTCAAAAGATTTTAGCAAACCTCTATAGAAGCATGTAACTATAGACAATAAGCAGATAACTATAGACAAGCATTAATGTTATTTTAATAAAGAATAAACTCCTAGTCTTACTCTGCTTAGAATGATCTAGTCATGCCAACTCATGTAAGGTATTTGTGTATCAGATTACATTAAGTAGACAGTAAATTTATTACTTAAACTTTTCTCATTAAGGGAATGTTTCTGTAGAATTAATCATCCCGAATATATCTATTTTTCCATTTCCAAGTTTAATTTCACTTCCTTACAGTGAGTCACAGCATTTGACATGTTGGTCAGGCATACAGCAGATGCAGAGGTCTTTCTTCAGTCTTTAGAAATACTTGAATACTAATTTTGACATAGTTAATATTTTTGCATTAAAAATTATATCAGACATAAATTCTAAAACAAACCCTCCCCCCCACAAACTCCATGCTTCAATAGAAATGACTTTTGTCAGCCAAAATACCTGGAAGAGCATGTATGCATCTTTAGCACAAGGCTTCAGGGTGCTGACAGACCTCCTGTTACTGTTTCCTTGGACCAGCACTGGCGGCTCTATGTCTGCAATCAAAATAGGCAGGAATGGGAGTTAATAACGACCTTTAGCAATCATACACCCTGTTCAAAATCAATCCCTTTCATACAACCATAATCCAGGAACGGGAGTTCATAACGGCCTTTAGCAATCATACACCCTGTTTAAAATCCATCCTTTCGGGCGGGAGAGATGGCTCAGAGGTTAAGAGCACTGGCTGTTCTTCCAGAGATCCTGAGTTCAATTCCCAGCAACCACATGGTGGCTCACAACCATCTGTAATGAGATCTGGTGCCCTCTTAAAAAAAAAAAAAAAAAAAAAAAAAAAAAAAAAAATCCATCCTTTCTACACAACCACAATCCAGGAACAGGAGTTAATAACGACCTTTAGCAATCATATACCCTGTTTAAAATCCATCCTTTCTACACAACCATAATCCAGGAACGGGAGCTCATAACGACCTTTAGCAATCATATATCCTGTTTAAAATCCATCCTTTCTACACAACCATAATCCAGGAACAGGAGTTCATAATGACCTTTAACAATCATACACCCTGTTTAAAATCCATCCTTTCCATACAACCATAATCTAGTAATTTCAGAACTATGTCTCCAAAGTGAAAAACTGATATTTTTATATAGAGTACCATAAGAATCACTCTTCATTTTCTTACATGCATTTTAATAAGCTTATTATTTTTATTTACACATTTGATTTTCCCGGTCTCTTATTTTTAGCCCCTTTATCACATGACCGCTAAATCTGTAATAAACATCCAACATAAAGCTCACTACATAACCATCTCCTCTGCCTTTTACCAGCTTCCGAAGGGTTAACTTCTTGATCTGCCACTGCAGCCGTGAGTCATGGGCTGCGCCAGCTAAGAATCAGCTACAGTGGGTTTTCCGGGCTCACAGCATATTTAAAACAAAACAAAACAAAACAAAACAAAACAAAAACCACTAATACGATGTGTACCATTCTCTGGGCTGATAACATAGCCTATGGGCAAAGGTGGCTGATGCCAAGGATCCACATGGTAGAAAACAAGAGCTAATTCTCACACTGTATGTATGTATGAGTTATATCATGTGTGTATATGTGTGTATAAGTTTTCGGGTGTTTTGTGTTTCTTTGAGACTGTATCTTGCTGGCCTCAAACCTGGGGTCCTGCTGAGGCTAGGGTGACAGGTGTGCACCAGTCCATTTGTCTCCAAAGGACTATACCGGGTAAATTTTCTAGCTTTGGGGCATTACAGCTCACAGGGTGAAAGGTAACGATGAGTGAAAATTCAATCCTGCACATAAGAACCCGCTCGCAAACAGGAGGAGCCAGGTCACACGTCACCTTTGCGTTGCTCGTCTTCGGCCACCATCCTCTCGAAGACGACGGTCACCACCTGCCGCACCGTAGCAGCAGCTGTGTTGTTTGTGATGTTGTCCTTGGTGAAGTGGAGTCGGAAACAAAGAACAATGGCCTGCAAAACAATTCCTCAGTGTGAGTCAGACTGAGGAGCACGGATGTTAGCGATCAGATGGACACGGTAAAAGAAGTTGTTCAGTTAGACTCTAAAAGTTCCACCTTCTTAGAAAATAAAACTATAAAAGTCCACAGCCAAATAAGATTAGCCAAAACAGTTTGAAATGTGTCTTTCCAAATGTGGTTCATTTAATGTGCACAATAGTGTGTCATGCTTTATTTTCCCAGAATGCCTTGCTCAAGTATTCATGTTTTTTTGTTTTTTTTGTTTTTGTTTTTTTTTGTTTTGTTTTGTTTTGTTTTTCGAGACAGGGTTTCTCTGTGTAGCTTTGCGCCTTTCCTGGAACTCACTTGGTAGCCCAGGCTGGCCTCGAACTCACAGAGATCCGCCTGGCTCTGCCTCCCGAGTGCTGGGATTAAAGGCGTGCGCCACCACCGCCCGGCTTCAAGTATTCATGTTTATCCCATCACTAAATCGTTAGAGAAGTACTATGTCAATGACTAAACTAAAATAAATAAAAGTGTACTATTATTAAAAAGGTGCCACACTTTTCTCTTTAAAAAGCAACTTTAGGAAACTTTCTATACACTAAGTTGTACTCCTTAAAGGCATATCATTTCATGAGCTCTCCCTGACCCATTTTGATCACCCCAGCATTTCCTTGTGCATCTCCACGGTCCATTCTTCCTCTCCCTGACCCATTTTGATCACCCCAGCATTTCCTTGTGCATCATCTCCACGGTCCATTGCTTCCTCTCCCTGACCCATTTTGATCACCCCAGCATTTCCTTGTGCATCATCTCCACGGTCCATTCTTCCTCTCCCTGCCCATGGAGAGCTAGCTGTCTGATTGTTTTTTCCACTATTGACCACTCAGCATTTTCTACAACTTCATATAAAATATTCATGTATTATGGTCTGGCGTCTTTCCTTTAGAACCCTATTCATGAGTGTGTGTGTGCTGTCCTGTGTATCAGCAGGAGTTCCCTGTCTATTACTGAGGAGATTCCACCTACGCCTAACCATTCATCTGCTGACGGACATTTGAATAGTTTCAGTTAGCCTACTTTGAATTAGGCTGCTATGAATATTCAACTATAAGTTTGTCTCTGTGAAGACATTTTCATTTACATTGAATAAATACCTTGAATGGCATGGCTAGGTCCCAGGGTAACCCAGGTTTATTTATTTTTAAGAAACCGCTACTTTTCTAAAGTAGACTTACAATCTGTAATTCTGATGAGTGATTTCAGAACTATTCTGTCCTCGGCAGTATTTGGACTGGTGGCGTTTACAGAGTGTCACTGTCCTGATGGCTGTGATGACCGTTCTCATGGCACCGGCAAATAACGGAGGTCAGGAGCCTCTGCCATGCATCGGCTTGTCGCCATGCATCAGCTTGTCGCTGAGCTCCTTGCCATGAAGTGTCTTGAGAATCTGTCAATTCTTCACCAGGTTATTCTGCCCCAGATAATACTTTAAAGCTCTTTAGAAGAACACGTGTGACCTTTGTCAGACACCTGTGACTGTTCTCCTCTACCCTGTGACTCTTTTATGGTTCATGGACCATGAAATTCAAACTCTAAGAAATGGTTGTGCACACCGGTATCACAAAGATCTTCTAAGAGTTTAATAGTTGAAAATATGTCGCTCTTGGAAAAATATAAAACGCTGTGCCTTATCAACTTATATCAAAAGTTTTAAAAGATTTATTTTTATTTTATGTGTCTGAGTGCTTTGCCTGCATGTAAGTACACTGCCTGAGAGCCTGGTGCCTGAGGAGGCCAGAGAGGGTACTGGGTACCAACCCTTGGCCTCTGCAAAAGCAACTAGTACTCTTTTTTTTTCCTTTCTGTAACCCTGGCTGTCCCAGAACTCACAGAGCTCCACCTGCCTCTGCCCCCCAAGTACCAGGATTAAAGGCATGCACCACCACTGCCCAGCACAACCAGTACTCTTAACCACTTAACCACTGAGCCATCTCTCCAGAGCTCTTACATTCCATTTTTAAATGGCACGATCACGCTGTACTTCAACCTAAGAGCACATCATGTTGCCACACAGGAGCTTTCATGCTGATCGATTTTGTATTATACGTTGGTACTTGAATTTGAGCAGCAAACATTTCATTTTCAACAAGGTAGCATACTAAAATAAATCCTATAGTTATAGAGGTTGGTCAAGCACCACAAGGTGATGCCCCCTAATGTGGAGGCACGGATGGCTCCATCACAATCACTGCGGAGAAGTTAGCTGCTCTTCATTCCAAGGCACCAGGCTTTCTCTTTTAGTCAGCTTATTCAAACACTACCTCTAAGCATTTATAAATACCAATTCAATATGTTCCTTACCTTGGACAGTGCCTCGTCATGAACTACTGTGTTGGTTGTTAAAAGAACAAGAACTGTTTGAAGCAGCTTAAGTTCTTCAAGGCTGTTTTCCATCAGCTGCCAAAGCATGTTAATTATGTTTCCAGCAGCAGTCTGTGAATCAGAAGATGGAGCACAAAATCAACTCAGATCTGAGAGATGATGGAGAAGATGTTCATAGTAATATTTGTTCTTATTTTCCATCATCAAATCAGATAGAAACAAAATACATTAATGAGCAACACATTATCAATTCAGATAATCTCCATTTTAAAATATGAACTATATTAAATAACTATTCTGTGACACTGAAAATTGGCTTGATCCTAAAATCAGCAGGTGTACTACTGAACAATGCTCTCTTAGGTTACAGGTAACTCAATGAAATATATTTAATCTTTAATGCTAACATTATTTTTAAGTTATTTTTCTGCTTTCATAAACCTGCTTCACAGTACACATCAGACATGCTTCACCCATCCGCATGAAAGCCATTGCTACGACTCTGAATAGGCAGTTCAGATAAATTCTTCACACTACCTCAGACACCACTTCATGTGACATGAGTCTCTGAATGGCGGCCAAGCACAGCTGAGTGATCTTCGGTTCCTTGGTCCCACACCCCATTAGGAAAGGCTGCACAACTTCTGAGCTGTTTTCTTTTAATGCTTGATTCAGAAAACATGTAAGGTAAATTATTGGATCTAGTCATAAGGAAAAATATTTGTCTACATATTTACAATCTATGACGATTCTTTTGATGTAAAATAAACATTCAAATAGAAACAAGTAACAAGAGTTCAAGTACTTCAGACAGTACAGTCTCCACCTCACCAAAGGCTTCCCAGGTTTTTCTACCATGGAACTGTGGGGGCCTTCCCCACCTGCCAGATACTCTTTGAGGACATGGATTCTCACAAGTTCAGAAATTACCATTTCTTCATGTTGTACAGGAGGGAAATAATAAGAATTCGTATTATAGAGCAGCAAGAATTATTAAATCCTATGTACATCATGTCTTCCACAGTTCACTAGCACTCTAGATTATTTGTATATGCTATGAATTAGCTCTAATTTCTTTAAGAAATAAACACATTTTTTTTAACAACGATAGCATTATTCTTATTATGGAAAGAGAGCTTTAAATTAACTACTTGAATACACAAACTTTTATTCCAAATATTAACTTCTACCAACTCTACAAGTTTTAAAGTAGCAACAAAAATATAGAATTCATATAATTGAATTCAATTAACCAATTAAATTTATTACATGAAATTAAAAACTTGCTTAAAGGCAAAAAAAGACAAATAAAACAAGTTTGTCACATTCAGAGAAACTGAATAAGTAACATGGAATTCTAAGTAGAGAACATTAAACTTAGGAGTCTGTTTTCAAGGAAACAAAACTCACTAATTAACTACATGTATATCTGAGTCATAAGCATTTTTTTCAAAAGAACTCAGAAAAGTCATTGATAATCACCACTGAAAGTGAAAATCACCTCAGCCACTGTTTCTTTCTTGTGGTGTTGGCAGTATCAGGTGTGAACTCCCTCGGAGGGAGCAAGTCTCCAATTCAATCAGAGAAGAGTTGATTTCACCCTTAACAGTCGTGCCGCTAGAGCAGCGTTAGGTTATGTCCTGCCTGGAAGACTGGCATTCTGGACTGCAGGAGTCACAGCAGGATGAGACCATGGATGACTTTTCTGCCCAGCAGCCTCTGCTGCACCTTCCTGCACTATGACAGCTAGCCAGAAGAGAAGCGTCCAGCTCAGCTCCACTTGATTTCCTTACACATCACAACCGAAGTGTGTGGTATTTCACCATCGTTATCAACCAGCTCTGGTGGGCAAGCAGAGCCAGCGGCACGAGCTTGTGTTGTTCTGTGGACTCCCTGACAAACAACTCATAAGGAGCTCCTCACGCCTGGCACTGGGGGTTTTAGAAGTGATGGTACCTAGACATTCAGGAATCTCCCTCGGACTCTCCCAACTGCTGTTTTCCAACCGCCTTACCAGCGGCAGGTTTCCATATGGGTTTTTCATGCAGCCTTAGTTGTGCTCACCCTGATCTCTTTCTTCCCCATGTCCGCTTTGCACCCCACTCCCCAAACTCTTCATCTGTTTTCATATCATCTATGTTCAGCTATCCTCCCTCCCTTAAGGCAACCTCCACCCAAATGAACTCTTTTTAGTTCCCTTATACCAGCCAGCGACTCTCAATCTATGGGTTGAGTGGCCCTTCCACAGGAGTCTCCTAAAACCACCAGAAAACACAGATATTTACATTATAATTCCTAACAGTAGCAAAATAACAGTTATGAAGCAGCAAAGAAATACTTTTACGGTTGGGGTTACCACAACAAGAGGCACTGGATTAAAGGGTCGAAGCATTAGGAAGGTTGAGAACCAGCGCCTTATGCAGACACCTCAGGTTAAACACACAAGTCTAAAGATCTGAAGCTAGGATCCAGGAGAGACAGAACATGTGGCATTTGTCTTTCTGAGGCTGGGTTACCTCATGCAATACAATTTTTTTCTAGTTTCCATCCATTTACTTGCAATTTGTGGTTAGTTTTTTTATTCCTGTTTTACTTAGTATTTTTGACATTTATCCATGATATTTTTTACAATAGTTATGTATCCTGTCAAATAAATTTTAGTTTTATATTCTTTCATTTTAAATTAAGACTTTGAGAATTTCATACATGTATACAACATTTTGTTTTGTTTTTGTTTGTTTTGATAATATCAACCCTCCACTCTCTCCAACTCCTCCTAAATTCCCCCTTTTCCTGTTCCCCTCCCAACTTCATACCTCTTTTCATAGTCCACTGGTTCAAATCAGCGCTGTCTTTATGTCCTGGATGTAAGAGCACCCACTGGAGCATGGGCAACCGAACAGAGAGTACTTCCCTGAAAAACACTGAGCTTGTATGGCGCCTTCAACTGCCCACACCCTTCAGGTAGGGTGGGGCTTCCTGAGTCCCTCCTGCAGCCATGTGAGGTTTCTGACTGGCTTGATCCTATGTACATCTATCTTATGCTGACAACCACAGCCACTGAGAGCTCATGAGTACAACGGCCCTGTTGTTTCCAGAGGACATTTTCACAACAGCCTTCCCCAACCCCTGGTTCTTACAGTACTTCTTCCTCTTCTACAATGTTTCCTGAGTGCAGTGGGAAGAGGGTGTGATACATAAGTGTTATTTAGGGATGGATGTCACAGTCACTCATTCTCTGTACTCTGACCGTCTTGGCCCTCTCTATTAATTTACCTGTAAATTTTATAGTTTCATTTCTCTTTATAGCTGAACAAAATTTCATTGTGCATTCTGTACCACATTTTATTATCCAGTTGGGGCCTAGCAGTGAACTTAGCTATTGCTGATGAGCTCATCTGTCATGATGCTAAGCCATCTTCCAAATATTTATAACTACCGACAAATGCTACTCACTCCCAGCCACTCTATGCAACAAACGACAGTGAATACAGAGACATGACTGTGACTGTTGAGTACGCAGTCCTAACAGGTCACTTATAATACTGCTTCCAAGGCTCGGGGATCACTGCAGAAGATGGGGAGGAAGGAAGTGAGAGGACTCTAGGGTGAAAGGGCTGCTAAATGCCGCCTTCTGGGCATGGCGGCACAGCCAGCGCAGGCAAGGCTGTTACACAGAATCTGTGGCTCCTGCAATAGCCCACACAAGACTGGGCCTGTTGCCAAGCGGTGGTGGCACACGCCTTTAATCCCAGCACTCGGGAGGCACAGCCAGGCGGATCTCTGTGAGTTCGAGGCCAGCCTGGGCTACAGTCTAGAGAGGGAGTTCCAGGACAGGCAACAAAACTACACAGAGAAACCCTGTCTTGAAAAACCGAAGGAAAAAAAAAAAAAAAAGACTGGGCCTGTCAAAAGTCCAGCATGGCTTAGGGAGGGGTGCACGTGCCCCTACCCTCCATGGAGAAGTACTGGCTCCTGACGGATTCTGGAGGAGGGACAGCAATGATGTCTTCCATTGCGTACCACGTTCCAAATCCATGGTCATACAGAGGAGCTTAGTTAAACTTAGTGAGGTCTCAAAAACAAAAACAAACAAACAAACAAAACAGCAAGACATCAGTGTCTGAATGGGAATTTGTAGGGAAGGAAGGACAGACAGACAAGTTGGGAGCAGATGGGCCATGGTCACTCTGCCGGAGCATCACCAAGTATGTAGCAACCAGGAACCTCTGCGTGTTTACTATGAACAGCACAGGGTATGGCTGGTTAGTCACAGTCTTGCTGGGCAGTCTTGGAGTGTAGGCAGTCCCACTGCGGTCTTCTGGGAGAAGAATTACCATTGTCGCTTTGACCACCCACTGGTCAACCTTCCTAACTCCTCTGACGTTTACACATCCCCTCAAAGCTTCCTCCACTCCCCACACTATTACTTTGAAGTTTCCTACCAGATCTGAGAGTTTTCTGGTGGAATACTTAGGGTCTCATTTTAGTATAAAGTCATGGCATCTGCAAATAAGGCTATTTTGACTTCTTTCTTTCCTATTTGTATCCCTTTTAGTTCTTTCTCCTGGCTTCTTGCTCTACGATTTTGAGAACTATACTGATTGAATGGAAGTGGAAAGGAAAGAGCGGGCATCCCGGCCTGGTTCCCAACTTTAGAGGAACTGTTAGCACAGTGTTGGTGCTAAGACTGTCACAGATCGCCTTAATTCGGTTGAAATGTGTTCCTTCTAGTCTTTGTTTATTTGGTTTATATTTCATTGAGAACATTTGCTTCTATGTCCACCAGAGAAACTGGACAAGAGTGTTTTCATTGATCCTTATGTGCAGTTCTTAGCCAGGGTAGTGTTAGCTTCATAGGATGAGTTTGCTGTAGTCACATCTTAAGTTTTATGGTGCACACTGGATTGAGTTAATTATCACCAGCAAAGTTTTCACCAAATTGTGTTGTGTTTAAACCCACCTGAAATAAACTACTGAGGACTAAACTCCCGAAGTTTGAACCCATACCAGCTGCTTAGTTGTACTGGACTGAACTGCCTTTTTGCTTCCCACTGATCCTTCCTCTGCTGGCCATGATGGTCGCAGACACCCCCCAGCACTTAAGCACAGATGCAGTGTGCATGAGGCATCTTCATTTTCTTTGTTAGGGATGGGTGGCGACTGTGAGACCAGCAGGGCTGCTCCTCCCACAGTGATCTTGTAGTTCTTGGAGGAAATGCTGTGAGCAATCTCAGGACAGTAAGATTTGTTGCAGTCAGACTTTGCACTTCTGGAATCCACTAAACAGCACATACTTTGTTTTCTTTTGTTGCTCTTAAAACCAGTGCTAGGCATCAAGATCTGGCCCCTAAATCTTGTCCACACTTACTACCAACAGTTCTGCCTTTCTTCCAGCTACATCTACCTGTGACATAGCAGTCTGACTAGTACCACATGAGCCTTTTTTGACAATGGGGGACTTCACAACAAGTCCGAAGGCAATGAGAACAGAGAAAGTCGTTTTTCAGACTTTATGATCAGACGATGATGCCCGTGCATACCCAAGTAACATCAGGCTGGTTTAGGCCTCATGAGTTTGTTAAGCCATCCAAAACTACATTTGTCTGGCTAAAACTCCCTAGGCTTTATGACCCAGCTTTAGATTTCCAAACTTGCTTAGGTGCTTCCCCTAAGCTGCTGTTAACAATCCTTATATATTTTCATCTTGGCATCTGGTGTACAGTATCACAGTACCAGACTATAACAGATTAACGCACAGCAAGATACTAGGTCCAAAAAAGAAAGAAGAAACCTATGTGTGTAGGGGATATCCCTATATTTGTTGTTATTTAGTTTTTATAAACTAAAGATGACAAAGTTTATGCACTTAAAATAATTGTAACATAAATTAAAATGTTAGAAAAATAAGCTAGAAGTCAAGCAGTGGTGGCACACGCCTTTAACCCCAGCACTCGGGAGGCAAAGACAGGCAGATCTCTGAGTTTGAGGCTAGCCTGGTCTACAAAGGGAGTCCCAGAACAGTGAGGACTACAGAGAGAAAACAAAACAAAACAAAACAAAACAAACCAACCAACTAACCAAACAAACAAACAAACAAACAAACAAACAAAAACAAACCACCACACTAGAGGCAACTCTAAGAGACTCCGTTACATTACATGATGCAATTGAAGCCTACACTAAGGAGGGATTTAGTATTCCCATGTAATGTGATAAATAATACAATCTAAGGAAGAACGAGATGCTGGCTCCAATTCTAGAAAGACGTCATCTTAGAAGGGAAGTTTCTGGCAAAGGGAAACGAGAAGAGTGAACAGATGAACGACGCCGTGAGTGGAGACCACGGAGGAAGGACAGCAGCCATCTTCTTCCTCCTGTGAGTCTCTGCAATGACTTCCTTATTAAGACTACACTGCTGCATGACCCAGTCTACAGATGTAAGACAAGTATAGAGCTCAAGAGATGGCTCAACAGTTCAGACTTCAGCTCAGTTCCCCAAATGGTGACTCACAATGCCTCTAACTACAGTTCCAGGGGATCCAATGCCCTCCTCTGGCTTCCTTGGGCACCAGGTATGCACATGGTACATATACATACATGCAGGTAAAACATTCATACACATAAAATAAAAAACTTTAAAGACATCACAAATGCATATACTGATAAAACTATACTAAAACAAATAAATTACTTTTTATGTCAGAAAAAATTCTGAAGTATATTTACTCATTTCTACTCATAGACTCTTTAGTGATTAAGGCTATGTAGACAGGAAAAGATAAGAAAAAACTATGAGAAATGAACACAAATCACAGATAATGATTAAGTTTTTACATGTATACTGACAGTAGTTGAAAGCAGACATGATAGATGTAACTATTAGGGTTTGGGTTAAGAGTTAAATATATAACTTTTAAAGATATTATGACTTCGTAGATTTCCTGCTAAAAATACACACTAAAAACAGAATATATAATTTGTAGGTTACACGTGCCTTCTTGGTTTCTAGTAGCTTATAATCTAGGATACTAAATAATTTGTCACACAGCAGTCAAGGGTAGGATGACGCATTTGGCTATAACTGCAAACCTTTCCGCTGTTCTCTCTCATCCTCGAGGCTCTAAGAAAGGAGCAGATAAAGATCTCCGCGTGTGACCAGTGCTGACATTACCTGGCATAGCATTCCCACTCATGTCAGCAGTGAAAACAAAGAGAAGTAAACATTAAAGAGGATGCTGAGGAAGGAGCGGGAGGTAAGGCAAAGAAGACCGATCCTGAAATGCAAGTCACCTTCCCCTGAAGCTAAGCAACTACAGCTGACTAGACATGGTGCTGGCATCATTAGTAGGTTTGATGATCCAAATTCTATCTTCACCACAGCTCTTCACGGTTTCTAAACATAGAGAAACATAGATGGGACTCAACATTCTGGCTCACTGGCCTGCCCTCAACTGTTTGGAATCACTGGCATTTGTTGCAGGACAAAATTAGTATCTCATAATTTCATGGTTTATAAAGAAATAAAAACTTCTCAGGGAATTAAAATAAAACATTCTCTCAGTATTAACTGTATTCTGAACTAACTAGGTAATTTAGAAACTATATACTGACCAGCTATAAGAACCTCTGATTTCAAAATGACAAGGTATCTGTCTCTATCTGTAGGTACCAACTGGTTTAAAAATGCTAAGGTGAAGTTTAAATGTTAATGTATCTCCTTTAATAGCTGGCTTTGGAGAATACGGAGATCAAAGTGTAAAGATCTGTGATGTGAAATATGGCTACATGTATTACAAAGTAATCAAGAATCTAGCTATATATTAACATGTCTTACTCTTTAAGAATTGCATTGCATTTATTTATAAGTGTGTGTGTGTGTGTGTGTGTGTGCGTGTGTGTGTGTGTGTGTGTGTGTGTGTAGGGGTCTGTGCTTGCAACAGCACACATATGGAAGTAAGACAAAATTTGCAATAGTCTGTTCTTTCCTTTCACCACGTGAGTCTTAAGAATGGAACCAAATTCCTCAGGCCTGGGGCAAGCACCTCAACCTCGAAGCCATCTCCATGACTCTAAAATGTCTTATTCTTCCTTCAGCTTAATTAACGAGATATTTCACTCTGTATAGAATACTAGAATACATAGTGATTCTCTGAAGTTCTTCTATCAGTTATAAGATCAATGAAAACTACTGTTGGAGAATTATTAAGGATTTGTTATAATATAAGCAATGATATTAGCAAAGGTAAATATTTTTCAATGATACTTTGATTCAACTGTAATAAGTCTCCAGGTCATAAATTACCTTTAAACATGCACTTCTTCACAGAGAATAAGTTGTCAGCCCACCCAACATGCACCTCCCAAAACCTACTTGCCCACTCTTCCCGTCCCAAACACATACAGCTGCGTTTACCCTGCACACTGCCACCCTCCTCCACACACCCGGACAGCATATCCCTGCTGTCAGAGTGTCACAAACTACTTGGTAGTTTTAATAAACTGTTAGATAACAAGGGAGAAACTATGGGAGAAAGACACGATTTAGGAAAACTAACCCTAACGACAAGTTTCTAGTCAAGCTGAGAAGCCCAAAGGAGATCTACTCTTTTCCAAGGTCTTTATTTCATTTGGTAATGGGATGACATCTCTAAATAAGGATTTTATTTATTTTTTTTCCTCGAGACAGAGTTTCTCTGTGTAGTTTTGGTGCTTGTCCTGGATCTCGCTCTGTAGACCAGGCTGGTCTCAAACTCACAGAGATCTGCCTGCCTCTGCCTCCTGAGTGCTGGGATTTCTGGGACTAAAGGCATGTGCCACCACCACCCAGCTAAATTAGGAATTCTTAATGTTTTAAATTTCAAGTTTATGTTAGAGTATAATATTTAAACTGTGTGACCAAGACTGCCTTTCTCGTATGCTAGCTGAGAGGCAAGGCACCGAGGGAGTTGGAAGACAGTGGGCCTCGGGAAGCAAGCAGTGGTGGAACACGGAGCACTGAGAGAGGTAGGCAGTGAGAAAACCCTGGCACTCTGCAAACACCCCGGATTCAGATCCCATCCGATGCTCAGCAAGACCTTGACCTCTGCATCCTTCTCTGCCGAGCCATCAAGTAAGACAATGACACTCCCCTAGAAGACTTTCAGTCCACCTCATCCGTCATCATTACTGTGGCAAGGACAGAAGGACCACAGAGGAAAGAGCAGGTGGGAAAAGGGAAGCCATGTCACAGAGAAGCTCAAAAATCCCTCCTGAAAACCAAGTCCAATAAAGACCGGAGACACGAAACAGGCCAACTCTCCGTGTTCTTGCTTTGCTATCTCCCGATGACGGTCTTGGTCCCAGGACTCAGAATGTATGTCTTTACTTATGTACACAGCACTACTTTATAAACTGTCTCATTCTACTACAGAAACAGTTTGGAGGATGTGTTCAGCACCAACCTGTCAATCAATACAGCGCAGAAATAGTAAGTGAATACTTTCTAGGGGTAAAGTGTGTCAGCTGAGTGGTAGGGGTGGGAAGAAAGAAAAGTGGAGTAAGGGGCTGGAGAGATGGCTCTGCTGTGGGATGTTCTGTATGGCAAATGTGTTGCTAATTAGTCAATAAATAAAACACTGATTGGCCATTGGCTAGGCAGGAAGTGTAGGCGGGACAAGAAGGAGAATAAAGCTGGGAAGTGGAAGGCTGAGTCAGAGAGACACTGCCAGCTGCCACGATGACAAACAGCATGTGAAGATGCCGGTAAGCCACGAGCCACGTGGCAAGGCATAGATTAATGGAAATGGATTAATTTAAGCTGTAGGAACAGTTAGCAAGAAGCCTGCCATGGCCATACAGTTTGTAACCAATATAAGTCTCTGTGTTTATTTGGTCGGGTTTGAGCGGCTGTGGGACTGGCAGGTGAGAGAGATTTGTCCTGACTGTGGGCCAGGCAGGAAAACTCCAGCTACAAATGGCGTCCAACGTGGTGGCAAGAGTTTCCACCTAAAAACTGAGAAAAAAAGATTCTAAAACGGAGCTAAAAACAGCTTCCTAATTGTCTCTCTCAGAGGAGCGGCAGCTGCCTGTTTGAGCTACTGGTGGGTTCCTAGAGTGCGTGCTCGACCTGCAGTATGGCGGGAATGAGGCCTCTGCAAGTGGCACATTAAGCTACATGGTGGATTTAGCCTTTGCTAGTGCAAAACAAAAAAGGGTTTCTGGGCTACTTGCTGCTTGGCTAAAAGCATAGACCCCCGGTAGCTCCCAGAGCTCGTGGTAAACCACCATCATGCTGGGACGCTGAGGTGGGTGGAGCCAGCAGCCACAGCTGCTGCAGTTTAAAGCAATAGATTCACAATAAGACAGATTCAGATGTAATAGTTTACAATGTGTGTAAAAGATATGTAGGCGGGGCTGGAGAGATGGCTCAGAGGTTAAGAGCACTGACTGCTCTTCCAGAGGTCCTGAGTTCAATTCCCAGCAACCACATGGTGGCTCACAACCATCTGTAATGAGATCTGGTGCCCTCTTCTGGCCTGCAGACATACATGCTGTATACATAATAAATAAATAAATCTTTAAAAAAAAAAAAAAAAAAAAAAAAAGATATGTAGGCTTGAAAGAGACAAAAAAGGTGATATATAGAGTTATAGAAACAAATACATAGTTTTAAAAAATAAAGTCTTTAAAAAGACAGTAAAGGTAGTATAAAAAATAAGCCACGTAAAAATGGATATTACACAGAGAATCTGCATTGTGTTGTCTTTGGGACTTTTAACTGCAGAAAAACATTTGATTGTAAAAGCTGTTGAGTTATGCCAAAATGTATATTTTAAAGGTACCTTGCCTTCAAAATTTGAATATAAGGATATGTTACTTTGGAAAGGAGACTCTGCTTTTGTTTCCACAGAAAGCCAGAGGCTTTGGATTTGTTCCAGATTAAGATACATCAGGTTTGACCAGCCAAGACCCCCTGAAAGGTCTTTGATGACACCATGGCCCAGATGATCCAACATCCAGAACAGTTTGAAGGCATCTGGCTCAGACAATACAGCCTCATGGACTATTCCATAATCCTAAAATTTTCTTTGTTTCCCCATAAGATACAGCGCCCCCCTCCAGCAGGAAGTAGTAAGAGAAGCTACGCCCAAATTCCCAAATTATATGTAATTTTACTTTGTTAAGGTTAAAACCTTCCTTTTTGAAAAAAAAATGGGGGAAGTGCTGTGGGATGTTCTGTATGGCAAATGTGTTGCTAATTAGTCAATAAATAAAACACTGATTGGCCATTGGCTAGGCAGGAAGTGTAGGCGGGACAAGAAGGAGAATAAAGCTGGGAAGTGGAAGGCTGAGTCAGAGAGACACTGCCAGCTGCCACGATGACAAACAGCATGTGAAGATGCCGGTAAGCCACGAGCCACGTGGCAAGGCATAGATTAATGGAAATGGATTAATTTAAGCTGTAGGAACAGTTAGCAAGAAGCCTGCCATGGCCATACAGTTTGTAACCAATATAAGTCTCTGTGTTTATTTGGTCGGGTTTGAGCGGCTGTGGGACTGGCAGGTGAGAGAGATTTGTCCTGACTGTGGGCCAGGCAGGAAAACTCCAGCTACATGGCTCAGTGGTTAAGAGCACTGGCTGCTCTTCCAGAGGACCCAGGTTCAATTCCCAGCACCTGCATGGCAGCTCACAGCTGTCTGTAACTCCAGTTCCAGGGGATCTGCCACCTCCACACCAATGTACATAAAATAAATTTAAATAAATTATTTTTAAAAATAGGTGAAGTAAGAAAATTATTCATGGGGATTAAGAGCACTGTCTGTTCTTTCAGGGGTTCTGAGTTCAATTCCCAGCAACCACATGGTGGCTCACGACCATCTAAAACGGGATCCGATGCCCTCTTCTATTGTGCAGGCATACATGCAGGCAGAATACTACACACAAATAAATAAATCTCTTAAAAAGAAAATTCTTCACTCTAAGGAACTGGTAGCTTTTATTAGACTTCTCATTTCAAGGAGTTTTTATTTAATTAAAAAAAAACATTTTTTAAATTTTTTTTTAGTTTTTTGTGAATAAGGTTTCTTTGTGTAGCCCTGGCTGTCCTGGAACTCTCTCTGTAGACCAGGCTGGCCTCAAACTCACAGCGATCCCCCTGCCTCTGGCTCCCAGTGCTGGTGGATTAAAGGCGTGCGCCACAGTGTTCATCTCTAGGAGATGTAACCAGTTCACAGTTTAGGGACAGTCACATGTCCTGTATCATGAATAACACATGAGGGCACAGAAAGATGATGCTACAAAAAACTGATGGCTTTCTTTTAAGGGTCTACTTTAACTAATAGTAAAATTGTCACTAATTATTGAATTTATATGCAAAAAATTACCTGCCAAAATTTCGGTGTTTCTTGCAGCTATTGTTTTAACTTTTATTATTCCAGATTCAGCAGCCTGTAGAAAGAAAAATAATTAGAAAATAAAACTTATTATAAACATAAATTATGGTGTGAAAAATAAAAACAAAATGAAAAGCTCAAATAGTCACTATCATCTTTATTCTTAAAACATTAGAGTCCAGTTTGAGACATGCACGAAACATAACAAACTGCA
This sequence comes from Peromyscus californicus insignis, assembly GCF_007827085.1. NCBI lineage: Eukaryota > Metazoa > Chordata > Mammalia > Rodentia > Cricetidae > Peromyscus > Peromyscus californicus. Next base: position 39,577,514 of record NW_026294535.1, read on the forward strand.
GTCATCTGGGTTTCTGACATGCAAACTGCGCTTTACTTGATGCCCCGCTCTGCCTTGAGGCAGACCTGGAACACCTGAGCACTGTACCGAATTCCATATTCAGACAAGAAAACCAACGAGAAGAACAAGATTTCTTGCCCTCTTTGCGCACACCTCCCCTCTCCACCTCAAACCCCAAATCCCCGAGACCAAGCACCGCCTTAAACTAACGGGGCCAGTCCTATTTCTTCCTCTCTATATTTTAAAGATTTATTTCCTTTCATTCATGTGTGTGTGTGTTTCTGGGGAACCACAGGCCAGAGGAAAGCACTGGTCACTTGGAGCTGGAGTTACAAGTGCTGTTGAGACACCTAATGTGGGTGCTCTGATCTAAACTCAGGTCATGAGCGTACATGAACATCACACTCACACACACACACACAAAGGGAACAAGAAAAAAAATCATCCCTAAATTCAAGGAATCACCAAAAAAGGCTATTTGCTATTTTAGATATTAATATTAGACCTACTTCATCATTCTCCAGTTTTTACAACTAAATTATTATCCAGTAAAGTACTTGGAATTATTATTCTCATTGATAACATGTATTGCTAGAAATTTTTACAAAAATGTTTATTTGCAAAACACATCTATCAAGGTCCCCTGGCCCCAACTACTGTAGTCTTATGTCATGCCCCACTAACCCTAGCATAGCCTACCTAATCTAGAAAATGTGGAAAATGAGGTCTCCAGAGACAGGTCTCCATCTACTCACAAAGGCTTAGAGGTGTGAGGAAAGCATCTCCGCTGGGTGTGGTGGCTAACCCTACACTCACTAAGAGGCTGGACCGCAGCCAGTTCTAAGCCAGGTTAGGCTACACGTGAGACACTAGCTTGAAACAAAACAACAACAAACAGGACTGGAGAAATGAGTGAGCAGTTAAGAGCAGTGGCTATTCTTGCAGAGGACCTGAGTTCAACAAAACCATCTGTAACTCCAGTTCCAGGGGATACAACTGGGAATGTTACTATATCTGTTATACAACTGGGAATGTTACTCTATCTGTTTAGTAGTAGGGCTGTTAGTCTAGTAAAAGCCCTTATATTACTAATGCTTACCACACTGTCTTTAAAAGAAGTAGCTATATAATAAGGTTTCTAAATGAAAAGTTAACATAGTACGGAAATTGGAACCCACTTAAAAAGTGGGAAAGAGGAGGGGATTTACTGGCTCTCTGACCCCCAGATTCACAAGGTTACCAGATCTAGTTTATTTCTGTCACTTTCCTCTTGGTTCCGGCCTGTTGTGTGATGGGTTCATTCTCAAGCTGTCTCCAATCTTAGCAACAAAAGAACTGCAGCTACTCAACACCTCAGAATTCCTATGACACTACCTACAAAGAGAGCAGAGTCTCTTTCCGTAGATTCTGACATAGAAGCCCCAGCCCGTTTTTAACTAGGAGTATGCATTAGCATTATGTGAGTTGTGCAGCATCGGGGAGAGGTGAAATTTCTTTTTAAATGTGTGTAAGTGTTTTGCCAGAATGTATACCTACAGAGGTCAGAAGAGGGTGTTGGAAACCTTGGAACTGGAGTTACAGGTGGTTGTAAACTACCATGTAGATGCAGGGAACCAAACCTAAGTGCAAGAGCAACAAGTACTCTTAACCACTGAGCCATTTCTCCAGCCCCAAAGTGGGGGATGTTGGGAGTCTCGAGCTAGAGCCCCATTCCAAGCTCCATCCAGATGTTCCATCAGCTCCTCCTATTCCAGATCCCACCCAAAGAAAGCCAGCCAAGCAGCCCGTCCCCCCGACCCCCAGGGTATTTAAGGCTCCCCACTTGGAAGTAGCCTGGTGGTAGCCTGGTGGTCCCCTCTTCCCCTGACATCATCTGGGAATGCTTTGCTCAGATTACAATCGAGACTTTAGACTTGAATCTTGATTGGCTTATTGCATTGGTGGAGTTACCCACTACCAGTGGTATTTTTTTTTTACTTATCAGAGATTATTCAAACTAGATTAAGCAAACCAGAGCACTCAGTGAATAGGAATTAATTAGTTCATCTAAATCCAGAAGGTTCTGGGTGAAGAATGTAGACTACCAATGAAGGAAGGAAACAATGTATGCTACAGAAGGAATAAACATGCCAATTACTACAAGTACTACTGATTAGTTTTTTTAAGGTTTATAAATCAGGCATGGTGGCACATGTCTACAATCCCAACAGGCGGGAGATGGAAGTAGGAGGATCAGGAGTTCCAGGCCTGTCTGGGATACATGACTGTCTAAAAAACAAGTGGCTTTACATGCTGCTTCCTATCATAAAAACTCATGCTTCTGCTTTTAATAAATATATCTTCTGCAACTCATGAGAAAAACAATCTAAAATTAGAACAAAAATTTCAGAATCCCAAATTAATTATTCATAGACCACACCACTGAAATGAAAGTGAAAAAATGTGAAATTTAACTTACTGTCAACTTAGATAATACAAAGTATTCATGAGACACAAAGGAAGCATGGGGATGCCCTGGAGAGTTTTTCCATGTCAGGTAAATGCTAAGACGCAAAGTCAAATACACACTAAGCCGTATTGAAAAGATATAGAATATCCCCTAGAGGACAATATGCTTATAAAAGAATTACTACTTTGAAACAAATAAAATATTCTTCCATGACATTCAACTAGTCTACAACTATGGTTTCAAAAACCACATATGACATTTTACTCCAAACCCATGGTTTCTAAGAAATAGACTTTCTTTAATATGTTAAATGGAAGACTGGAAAGCAGGGCATATGTAGATGGCTAAAAATATTCATGTGGTATGCCTTTCTCTTTCCCATCCTTTTCCTAAAATTTTAAACTTCAATAAAGGATCTAGTTAGCACTGGCTAGAAAGATAGATAAGATGAAATAGAGATCCTTTAGGATTTACTTATAAAAGGGGGAAAAACTCAAAACTATAATAGAAGATAAAATGTAAGAGTTATAGGAAATAGCTTACACAATAAGCTTAAGTTAAAAAAGAAAAAAAATGCAGAGGAACGCACTAGACAGAGAAGGCTTTCAGCCTGGGAGGAGCTTTTACCCAACACCCAGCTCCCATTTGGACAGAGTTAAGTGTTTAAAATTATCTCATGAATGAATGAGCAGACGAAGAATGAAATCAGAAAATTACCTGTGAATTTAGTTCACTTAAATGATAAACGGGTTGGGAAGGATTTCAGGTAGGATTAATACATGATAGAATTCTAACTGGGGGTGTGGGGGGGGAGGAGTCAATTCCACACTAGTAACAGTAACCTCAGAATGAAAGGTGAAGCAAGGGCACCTCTGAAGACTCCACGTGATCACATGATCATTGCCTAAATAGAGTGGGTAAGGATGAGGAAGCCAGAGAGGAAAGTTAGGAAGATAACAAGGTATGAAATGCCATCCCAAGAAATTTAATAATCACATGGTAGCAACCAAGAGTTTCTGAGTGAGTGCTAAGGGTGCTAATTTAATTTGCTTACGTCATTGATATGCATCAAAAGTCAGACATAAAATTAAAATCTGGTGTAGGGATAGTACATGAGAAAATAGAGAAGAAGAAAAGAAAATCCAGAAATTACAGAAAGCATTGAGAGAGAAAAGCCAGCCAGTCAGGAGTAGGAGAAGTAACAGTGAGAACCACCAGTAACAAGTCAAAGGGCTGGGGAGCAAGGGCTGGTTTTAACAGAGCAGAGCTCCATGACAAGAAGTTCTTTGCATGTGCACCGTGCGGAAGATCTTCTGGTAAAGGTGCCACACGGGCTGATGCAAACACAGATGTAAGCTCACAAGGAAACCAGGATGCACGGCACAGAGAGAGCCACTGGTATCATGCTGAGGCCAATAGCAAGGGCAGCAGGCAGTACACAGGGAAGAGCACGAAGCAAGGTTTGAAGACGAACCAGGATACACTCACACATAAAGAACAGGACTCCCGAGACGGGAGACACATGAACAGTGTGCTACAAAAATCAAATGAGAAAGCTTCAAGGGGGAAGGAACGGTCAGCAGCAGAAAGTAATGACACGGTCAGGTAATGGGAACAGCGGCATTTGTGGGGTGCTGTGATGGGGAGAGGGGATTTAGAGATGGGTACACATGGAATCACATCCAGTCCCTCCACATCCCAGCTCTACTATCTTACTGAGCCCCTCTGAACCTCCTCATGTGTAAAATGAAGTACTGATTTATTTTATTCTCTTCTTTTTTCTTTGAGACAGTGTCTTGACATGTAGCCCAGGCTGGCCTGAAACTGTAGAGCAGACTGGCCTCAAACTCAGAACTGCCTGCCTCTGCCTCCCAAGTGCTGTGGTCACACTACACCTGGCTCCTTTTTCTTCTGAGATGGAATCTTGTGATGTAGCTCAGTCTGGTGTTGAACTTGAGATTCTCCTGCCTCGGCCTTCTAAATGCTAGAGTCTGGGTGTGCTGAGTTATAAAATATTTAAAGTGGTATGTTGTAAAGGTTATATTTTATTTAATCCAGTTAACTTCATGAAAATCAAGGTAGTTTCTATTTCTGCTTGCTTTTGCCATGTTTTGCACTTACTAGACTAATAATTGCTCTAGACTTTAACTATTAGCACAATCTACTTTGGACTTGGTTAACAATAAGCTATCTCACAGAAGAGAGAGAAAAAGGACTCAAGATGATTTTAAGTCATAGACAGTGTCTTTTATTCCTATGTCATCAAAGCACAGTGCCATGAAGTAATCAGCATAATGCAAATACTTAAGTACTTGTCTCTATTCTTATGTATTTCAATATATAAAGCATGAATTTATTCTATTATACTTAGGAGAGAAAGAACACCTACCAAGGAGGAAATAGCAGTGCACTAAAAATACTACACCAAAACAGCTCACAGCCAAGCATGGCTACATTATCCAACCTCCATTCTTCACTGTGAATGGTCCTGAAAATGAAGTCGAAATCCACCCAGAGAGCCAAGACCTCAGCCTCAGATCCCAAACGAAAGAACAAACACACATAAAACCCTCCCATGGCAATAAAAGGCATTCTGTCACCGGGTCTTAGCAGCCACCAACTGACACAGAACAAGAACTCTGCACTGGAGAACTATGCCCCAGGGAACCAACCTCTGGTTTAGACACAAGCCTTAGCCAGAGTGCCAATGAATAGCAAAAAGCTTGAAAGCACACGGCCTGGAAACACGGCTCGTCATTTATGCTTTACCAAGTCTATGCCAGTACAGAGAGGAGAAGCCTAAAGACGGCTCCGTAGTAAAGGTGCTTATCAGCAGGCCTGACAGACAATCCGAGTCTGCCTGTGTGTGCATCTCGTGTGCCTGGTGCTGGGGAAGGCCAGAGAGGGCATCCGGTCTCCTTGAATTAGAGCTACAGAGAGCTCAGGGTCATCATGGGTGCTGGGAATCAAGCCTGGGCCTCTGGAAGGGCAGCAGTGCCCTTAACCAAGTAAAAATTCTCACTCAGCATATCCTTATGGAACATGAACCAGAGACAAGATCACTATTAGTGACAGTCACAATGATTCTTGCCATTACTGCAAAGGCTAGGAGCAATTACTGTGGAGCTCTCTGGCCAGTGATTAAATAAAAATTAATCAATCAAAGTGCCGGGATTAGGAATAGAGTGAGTTCTAGAACTTTGTAAGTTACATGTTGGAACGTTGAGTGTTTTTTTCCAATAAAAATACCACAGTATGTAGCAGCTAAATTCTTAGGGTAACCCAGAGGCCTACAAAACAGAGGAATTACAGACCTTTTTTTGTTTGTTTGTTTTTTTGAGACAGGGTTTCTCTGGGTAGCTCTGGAGCCTGTCCTGGAACTCACTCTGTAGACAAGGCTGGCCTCAAATTCATAGAGATCCGCCTACCTCTGCCTCCCAAGTGCTGGGATTAAAGGTGTGTACCACCACCACCCAGCAAGTCACAGTTCTTAATAAATTAGGATTTGATGTTTTCAAAACAAGAAAATTTTTTACAATAAAAATTCTCTTCCTCTCTCCCTCCCCCCCAACCCCGTCTCGTGTGTGTGTGTGTGTGTGTGTGTGTGTGTGTGTGTGTGTGTGTGTGTGTGTGTTCAGGGGAGGAGATGTCTCAACAGGATTTCACTCCATAGCCTCTAGTTTGGTCTCAAACTCATGCCCATCTTCCTGGGTGCTGGAATTACAGGTGTGACCCATAACACCTGGTAAAACACCCTAATTCTTTAAAATTACTTGCTATAACTTTCAACAGACAAATGATATAGAAACAACAAAGAAATAAACACCAAAGCTAATTAGTGGTTATCTGAAATAAAACATAGTATCTTCCTCAAAGTGATACATCTGGTCTTTATTCTGAGTAGCAGCTCATTAAAGAAACTGGAATTTGTTGAAGACAGGTTCTGCAAGTCACTCACAGAAAAGTTAAAGATTCCTTAGAAGTCTAAATTATAAACTTTACCAGTCAAGTTCTAATTATAAAACTTTTTATAATAAGGATAAATATAGTTTTAAGTGGAAAAATATGAACTCACTTGGTAATTTTTAATAGTAAATAGTATGTTAAACTGCAGGTATGCTAAGCAATATTCACTAGGAATAAAAATTAACTACTTTTACAGCATCATTGAGCTACATTATTTCTTATTTTTTAATTTTTTTTAGATTTATTCATTGTGGTGATATATTGTGTACCCTAATAAAGCTTGTCTGAGGATCAGAGGACAGAGCCAGCCACTAGATTAGACACAGAAGTCAGGCAGTGGTGGCACACACCTTTAATCCCAGTACTGGGAAGCATACATGCCTTTAATCCCAGGAATGTCTGAGCAGAGAGAGGTATATAAGGCATGAGCAAACAGGAACTCATTCTCTTTAGGCTGAGGATTTTGTAGAGGTTAGAACTAGTGGCTTACTGCTCTGATTCTCTGATCTTTCAATTTTCACCCTGACATCTTGCTCCAGGTTTTTTATTAAAAGACCATCTAAGATGTGAACAATTCATTATTGTCTTATGTATATGAGCGATTTGCCTATATGGTATGTTTGTGCACCATGTGTATGCCTGGTGTCTTCAGAGGCCAGAAGAGGGGGTTGGATCCCTTGAAATTGGAATTACAGATGGTTGTGAGCCACCATGTCAGTGCTGAGAGTTCAATCCAGGACCTCTGGAAGAGCAACAAGTGCTCTTAACCGCTGAGCTAGCTCTCCAGCCCCCTAAACGCCATTATTTCCAAAATGTGAAAGGACACAGTTTTTAAAATATTTCAACGAAAATCTTAAGAGGAAAAAAAGGTCAGGGATGGCTGAATTAAATAGTGATTAAATTAAAATTTTCAATTCAGTATTTGGAAAGTTTTATAAGCATATTTTAAGCTGAGCTTTTTTTACTGATATTCTTTTGGGGATTTTCCATCATCATCATCATCATCATTTTGGTTTTTTAAGTCAAGGTCTCTTTAAGTAGCCCTGGCTGTCCTGGTGTCCTCTCTCTAACTCACAGAGATCCGCTTGTCTCTGAGTGCTGGGAAGAAAAGTTCGGCCACCACGCCTGGCCTCCCATAATCTTATAAAAGCACATTTTAACTCTATTCTATGGCTGAAAAAACAAAACAAAACAAAACAAAAACAAAACTCAAGGACCCAAGAAGCTATATTCAGGTGCATTTGTTTTTAATCCAAACCAAAGCTTCCCACTAGAATATTGCTTGTAGACGGCCTAAGACAGTTACTGTAGGCCTTGACCATTTGCGGTAAATTATGTGCTCTAGTTTATTAAGACAGAGAGTTAAGCTGAATAACAGTCAAGAAGGAAATGTTTCCCAGTGAGTGATAAACACACATTATGTACATGTACGTGTGGAGCACAGATTCCGCCACAGTGGCGGATTCTAATTTTTAGCAGCCATACACCTGACTCAATTCACCAAATCGGCTCACTCCAGGAACTTCATTCCGAAATAAACACGACAGGAGAAAGGAAGAGATCGCATCCCCTTAGAACTCTCAAAGGAAACTTACAAAGCGCGTTCATTGGTCAGACAATCACCGACTGAAACCTGCTGGCGGAATGGAAAATTAGGCATAGGGCTGGGGGGAATGGAGCAACGGGTCTGATAGGACCCGGGAGCGCTCGCTCGCTTGCGTTTGCCCCTGACGTCGTCTGAAGCCTACATACCTCCTTGACAGGTGGGAATTTCTTCTTGCATTCTAGTGACAAGGCCCGCAAGTCGCTCTGCATGTTCTCCAGCAGCTTCTTCACAGCCTCGGGGCTGTTGGTGCCGGACATGGTTCCCCCTCCCACCCCCCAGGTCCTAGGCGGTCGGGGAAGCGCACGACCAAGCTAGCTGGCACTGTCAGCTCCCGGGGAGGCGGGCAGCGAGCCGGCGGCCCCTCCGCCTTCCGCGGCAGCCCGAGCCCAGGGCTCGGCGGGCGCACGGCCGGGCCTGGGCTGCGCCCCCGAGGCGTGCCCGACAGCCTCCGCCGCCCCGCACCACCGACGGCTGCTCGCCGAGATCCGGCCGCCGCCGCCGCCGCCGCCGCCGTGCCGCCCCGCGAGGCTCCACCGGCACCGGCTCGGGAGCCCACCAGGAGGGCAGGTCCCTCCCGCCGCCGCGGGGCCCGGCCACGGCGGGCGTCACCGGCCGAGCTGGCCAGAAGCGTCAGCGATGCCCTCCCCGGCTGCCCAGACTCGCCGACGCCATTAGCCGAGTCGCCCACAATTCCGAGCGCGGTCCCCCGGACACGTCAGCCGCACTTCCGGGCTCCGGGCCCCGCCCCCGCCCGGGCCAATCCCGAGGCGAGCCGCTGGAGGGGGCGGGGCCCGGAGCCCGGGAGCCTGGACCAGCTCCAGCTGGGGAGCCAGGACCCCGCCCCCCGGCGTCCACGCAGGTGGCCGGCACAGCTGCGCAGGCGCGTCCTGCTTCCTCTGCCCTGGCTGGGGGTAACCTGGAGAGAGCTGGGGATGCTCCTCCTCGGGGTGGGGGGGGTGGGGGGTTCTCTGTGCGTATGCTTTTGTGTTCCATTCTCTCCTGCTTATGAATATTTGCTGCATTTTGAATGAATTTGTCTCGTCCCTCCCTCACTTCTGCCGCCTTGGATCTCCCCGCCTTGTAACACAAATCAACCTCTTGCTCCTACCTTTTTCCCTGAGGACCTGCGGAGTTGTACAAAGCGCCTTTGGTTCATTTAACTGCGGAGGAGTCCCCCTTTTTCCCCCTTATCTGTTACGAGACAAGATCACACACACACACACACACACACACACACACACACACACACACACACACACACTTGTTTTTCTTCGCCGACAGTTTCAAGCAAGTTGGACTTCCCTTTTATGTGTTTTATTTCGCTTTGTTTCTGTTGTTTGCCCCCTTATTTCTTGGTGTGTCTCCATCGCCTAGAATGATGCCTGGTACACTATATACGGTAATTGGTACATGATAGTGCCACATAAATATAAGGCAAAAGCTACTTGTGTGCTTTTTCAAAAGATCCAGGTTTGTCTATTTTTTTTTTTTAACCCAAGACATTTCTCCGTTGCAAAATAAGCAGGAAGCAAAAAGTAATTTCGGGTTGTTGTTCTGATGAGCAAAGCCAGTTTGTGTGGATTGAAATTGGAAGGGAAGGAAGCTGTGTCTGTGTTAAGGATTATAAAACTGACTGGAACTCCTTGGTTGTGAGGAACTGGAATGTTGCCGGTCCGGAACCAAATTATCTTGATTATCTGCCCCCACCCCACCCCACCCCCCGACACACACACACACCCCCAACAGCCATTTGTGGTCATCTTTGTTTGACCGAACATCCTTGTGACTTGACTATCAAGCAAAACCTTTTTTGGAATGTGCCACCAGATTCCTAACTGCCAGCAACCCACAGGTGATCACTATCAGCCAGTGTCTGAGGCGAGTAACAGAAGCTTTCCTCTTTTGCTGTAACTCACTTACCTAGTGTTGCCACTAATGAAGCTATTCTCGACCTCTGAATTTCGACCCCTTTCATAGGGGTCACCTAAGACCATCAGAAAACAGATATTTACATTGTGATTCATAAAAGTAGCAGAATAACAGTTATGAAGTGGCAATGAAAATAGTGTTATGGTTGGGGGGTCACCACAACTTGAGGAACTGTGTTAAAGGGTCACATCAACAGGAAGGTTGACAACCACTGCACCAATGCATTTTTTTAAATACCATGATTTATGACTTTCTTTGCTTTGTTACTATAAATCTTAATGAAAATTCTGCTATGTTGGATCATGGTATTTGGGGCAAGCATCTATGTTCCTGGTCTTGGTCATTTATATCTGGCTTCAGAACAAGCTAGGTCTTAACTCTCTTTGAGGTGAGAGCTTTGTTTCTGCATCAGCAGGAGGAGAGAGTTGGCAGATGGGGTAGAAGTGGAGAACTCCCAGGATACTAGTTTTCATCTTTTGTGTCCATTGTACAACTTGCGAGAAGTTTAGCAGCTTCACAGTATAAGCTTTGTGTTTCCAAGTCTCAGTGTCCGGAGAGAAAGAGGAACTCACTCAGATGAAATCCATGACACACGACTCTTGAGGGGCCAGGGGTTTTTCTGAAATAATCTAGGACCTGAACCACTAATACAGATTCTGACACAAGGGTCTGAGGTTTTATTATGAATAGCTTTGGCACAATTGACTGAAAATAATTTTCTTTCATCTTTAACATCTCTGTAGAGTTGAGGAAATCAAGTTGCAATTTTTGGTTTTTCTTTGAGACAGAGCCTCACTATGTAGCTCTGGCTATTCTGGAACTCACCATGTTGATGAGGCTGGCCTCAAACGCACAAAGATCCATCTGCCTCTGCCTATCCAGAGCTAAATAAAGACTCTTTAGTGGTCATCACTCGGACGAAGTTTTTCATTGACTTCCAAACATAATTATCAGTGAGGTAGGTTTTTAAATTTATTTATATTCACTCATCTCGTTGAAAATAGGAAGTCCACCTTTTTTCCTGATTGCTTTTATGAATATTTTATTTTAATTATTTATTCTTTGACAGTTTCATACAAGTGTGTAGTAAGTTTTAGTCATTTCTGTCCCCATTACCCTGACTGAGTCTCTCATTCTTTCTCCCTCTGCTGAAACGTTTTTCCCAAAAAGTTCTCTCTAATTTTCATAGCGGGTGTGTGTGTGTGTGTGTGTGTGTGTGTGTGTGTGTGTGTGTGTCTGAATTAAAATTGCTTGTATGAGCATAGGCTACTTTCTTGTAGGTTCATCACTGAAGAAAATGACGACACCCCTCCCATGACACCCCTCCCCAGGCACCCACTAGCTGCCACTAGTCCCTGGACTTTTATCTGTCTCACAATGAGGAAGTACTCACCTTTAACAGAGAAACTTGTCTACTGTCATTCTGAAACATCTGTCTCGACCGAAGGACGGCATGCAATTGTTATCCAACCTAATTTTCTATTTGTTCAATTCTTCAGGTTTGAACATCATTAATGCTTTTTTTTCCCCCACCTACATCTTAGATACTGGTGTTTCCCAGAATTCCATTCTCTGCACTCTTCAATTTATTCTCTCAGTGATCGATTCACAGCAACAGTCTCAATTACCACTACCCTACTTGTATTGCCCATAAAACCCCACGTTGACAAATACCAGTGGACATTGCAGATTAACAGACGTGTTACGCCATAGCCACTACTTGAGTTTGCACATTGAGATTATGAGATAAACACAAGAATATAATATCAGCGGAGAGATGGAAGTACAAGCTTCTAAACCGTCCAAATATTCATGCCTTCTGCAATACATGACGTCAGGCATTCTGGAATCTTCTTCAGCTATTACCGGGCTTATATACACAGAACTGTACTGGTCCTGACATCACTTTGCCTAGGCAGGCTAGCTCATCCATCACAGTTACGCAGCCCAGAATGTGATAGTTAAGGATATTTAGACATGAGTGAATCATTTGTCCTCAACTCCCCTGTGGTAACACAGCCTCACTCAAATACATTCTTAAACTTAGCACCAGGGAAATGAAACAACAACAACAACAACAACAACAACAGATACGTAACTATCTCTGAAAGTCATCATGTCAAGCTGTTGCTAAAAGTCCTTCCCAAGAGGAGACAGAAGCAATGTCTACCCTGACTTTAAGGCTCCAACCACAAACTAAGGCACAATTCCACCAAAGTAGATCCCACTCTGGGGAACTAATAAGTTTATTGGGCTTCCTTACAGAACATCGATTGGGGGGTCTTTTAACAAGCACATGGTCTTATATTTGAGAGGGCTTCCTTTCTTCCAGAGGTCAAAGTCCATTAATCTAGACTAGTGGATCTCAACCTTTGGGTCATGACCCCTAGGAGGGGTCATGGGGGTCACATATCAGATATCTTACATATCAAGTATTTACAACTTATAATAGTTTCAAAATTATAGTTATGAAGTAGCAACGAAATAATTTTATGGTTGCGGGTCAGCACACCACGAGGAACCGTATTAAAGGGTTGAAGCGTTAGGAAGGTTGAGAACCACTGACCTAGACTCTAGAGCCTGCTAACTAGAGTTAGTGTATGTCCTAAATATTTTACCTTTTGGGAGATATTTGAGTTTTCCGTGAAGATGGGTTTTGTCCTGAAACGTTCAGAAACAAAACTTGAATAGTTCTTTTATCAAATTCTAATTTTATGAGACTGTGAATAGGATCATCTGTATACCAAAGTAAACTCCCATTCTTTGGAGTGAAGGACCTTAATTCTTTGGCTGGCTAATAGGTTTCCAAACACATGAGGAATTTCATTGAATTTCCTGGCTATATTATCCAAACATATTGAGCTTTTTTTATAGTGTCGCCTTCAGTACATTCAAAGGCAAACAGATATTGTGAGTTAGGACATAGCATAGCAAAGTAAGCTTCTTTTAAGTCAAGGATAATAAATAAAGAAATTTCCCCTGAAACCCATCTTACAAATGTGTAGAGACTGAGGAGAGAGATGGCTCAGCGGTTAAGAGTACTGACAGATGTTCCAGAGGAACTGGGTTCAATTCCCAGGTTGTCTGGAGTCTGATCATGCCAGGATGAAAAATAAATTTTAAAAAAAGAAAGAAAAAAGAACAAATTTGTAGAGATTTGGGGCTACAGACACCTGGGAATAGCCAGTCTTGAAAATTCCTTGCAATGTGGGTTCTCGATGTAATGACGTGAACATCTGAACATAAAAACCCTGATCGCCTGCCTTCTCTTTTGCCAAAGACAAATATAACCACAGAATTGTATTCTAATAATTTAAAATCCATTCAAGGCAAGTTTTGCTCATCTTCTAGTCTCTGTTGGTGCCAACCTACAATTCAGGAAAAATTAGCTTTCTCTATTTTTTTTAATATTTAAAGATTTACTTACTGTATTTTATCTCTATGAGTGTTTTCCCTGCATGTACGTATGTGCATCATGTCAGAAGAGAGCATCGGATCCCCTGGAATCGGAGTTGTGGATGGCTATGTGCCACCATGTGGGTGCTGGAAAGTGAACCCAGGTTCTATGCAAGAGCAGCAAGTGCTCTTGACTACTGAGCCATCTCTCCAGCCAGCTTTCTCGTCCTAACACTACCTGTCTGAAAGTGGCCCCAGTTAGGCAAGATGCCGCCTAAAAGTGAGTTCTCGGGAATAAGTGATTGCCCATACTTATGCACTGTCCTGTCGTCAGTTTTATATCTAAAAGAGTAATTAAAAGAAAGGAAGATTATTAAACCGGGCCGGCTGGCACACACCTTTCACATCCCAGCAGCCAGGGAGCAGAGGGAGGCAGATGTCTATGAGTTTGAGGCCAGCCTGGTCTACACAGTGAACTTCGGGACAGCCAAGGCTACATAATGAGACGTGTCTCAAAAACAAAACAAAAAGGAGAAAGAAGGAAAAAAGAAAGCAAAACCCTAGGGTGCTGAAAATGTTTTGACAAAAAAACGTAACGTGCCGGGCGGTGGTGGCGCACGCCTTTAATCCCAGCACTCGGGAGGCAGAGCCAGGCGGATCTCTGTGAGTTCGAGGCCAGCCTGGACTACCAAGTGAGTTCCAGGAAAGGCGCAAAGCTACACAGAAAAACCCTGTCTCGAAAAACCAAAAAAAAAAAAAAAAAAAAAAAAAAAACGTAACGTGTTTGTGCGTGGAAGCTGTGTGTGTGGTGCGTGCGTGTGTGTACACGGGTGTGGGTAAATATGCGGCCCCATGAGCATGTGGATGGAGGACCATAGGAGGATGTTTGGTGACCTGCTCTGTCTCTCTCTCCACCTAATTCCCTCCCACGGAACCTGAAACTTGCCATTTTGGCTAGGCTGTCTGGCCAGCCGGCTCCTGGAATCTTTTTGTTGCCCTCTCCCTGTAACCTGGGGTTACAGGCACAGCAGCCATGCCTGGCTTTTTAAAAGCAGATGCTTGGATTCAAACTCAGGTCCTCATTCTTGCTCAGGAAGCATTTTTGCCCCTTGAGGCATCTCTCCACACCCCTCTGTATGTAATTTTGAGTCCCCAATTCTGAACTAGACTTCAGTGTGTGTGTGTGTGTGTGTGTGTGTGTGTGTGTGTGTGTGTGTGTGTGTGTGTTTGTGTGTGTGTGTATCACCAGACTCCACATTGCTGACTTCCTTCTTCCTGGGCACTCCCTGCCTATATGACCTCATCCTGGTATTGGGTAGTTCCTTTTGCTCAGGTGGACAGATCCCTCCAGGCCCCAGAGCTCTGAGTACACAGACCGTGCTGCAGTTCTTAACGACGAGGACAATTCCTAATGACACAGTGGCATATTCACAACAATTAGCCTCTCATGAAATGGGAATCCATGGAATCGGAACTCACCTCCTTCAGCGTTAGGTGTTCCTGGGCTCAAGGTGGAAACCAGGAGCACCACCTCTGAAGGAAATTGCTCTGTGGGTGCTGTGGATTTCTTGTTACTGTCATAAACAGGAATCATTACAGAGAACAGATATTATTCTCAGGAATTATTTGGCCCCATGACCAAAGAGAGGGAACACTTCTTTTATTATTTTCATTTCAGGAACATGCATACACAAAAACGTATGCCTTAAAGGGCATACTGTTGCTGGATAGTGGTGGCACACGTCTTTAGTCCCAGCACTTGGGAGGCAGAGGCAGGGGATCTCTGTGAGTTCGAGACCAGCCTGGTCTACAGGACAAGCTCCAAAGCTACACAGAGAAATCCTGTCTTGGAAAAAAAAAAAAAAACAGGAAAAAAAAAAGGACATACTGCTGATCCAAGAGAGAGTGAATAGTTTTGTCTCTGAAATGGAGGTCTTTCTCCCATTAGAGTGCATCTGTAAGAAATATCAAGGCAACAAAGGAAAATTTCAGAGGCCCCCTTCCTCCAGACACTGTTTAATTACAAAATCCGAAAGTAGTGACAAAAGTCAGAATTTAAGCAAGGGTGAAGTTGGAGGTGGTCACTTTGCAAAAACAGTTTCTAGAAAAGGCGTGGCTAGCTTCTTTGTACACGAGACTGGGTGATTCACAAAAGGCAATCATTAGAAGGAATAAGGAGACTCTACAGGAAAGGTTTCGTAGCCAGAGAAAGGAGACAGGAGTATTCATTTGCCTGGCAAAGAGTTGATCTTATCAATATATTGCCCTGGAGTCTATTCACCTCAGCAGAATCTTGGGCAGTTATCTTGCAAGTAAGGGAGCCACTTAGGACATGATTTGATCAGGGCATGCGATGATGTCTTCTTAGACAAGCCGTGTTTATTTAACCTGACCCAGAAACAGGGTAGGGCAATGTCCTACTTAGGTTTCTATTGCAGTGATAAAACACCGTGACTAAAAGTAACTTGGGGAGGAAAGGATTTATGTCAGTTTACAGTCCTAGTCTGTTATGAAGGCAGGGCAGGATCTCAAGACAGGAACCTGGAGGCAGGAGCTGATACCGAGGCCATGGAGGGGTGCTGCTTATACTGGCTTGCCCGCCATGGCTTGCACAGCCTGCTTTCTTATAGGACTCAGGATCTCGTGCGTAGGGGTGGCCCACTCACAGTGAGCTGAGCCCTCCCCACGTCAAGCACTAATGAAGAAAATGTCCCACAGACCTGTCTCCAGGTCATCTGATGGAGGCATTTTCTCAGTTGGTGTTCCTCAGCCCAGATAACTAAAACCGATGAGCACAAGACACTTGTGGGATGAGTTCCCATCTTCATCCCTGACCACTGTGCACGTAATCACAAAGGACCAATAAACCAGAACAGAGAGGCAAAGATATGAAGGCAGCATGCAAGTGGTACGTTTAGAGACGAGGTGCGGCAGTCCAGGAAATTGACCAGCAGCGCCTCAGTATCCCCATAGAGGTCACTTCTCTGTACAGGCCACCAAAGAGGGGTCACACTTACAGCAGACACAGCAGTTCACGGCCACCAGCTCTGCAGCCTGGGAGTTCCGTTCAGAGATCTCTCTCTATGCAGCTGAAGTTGGTGTTCTTTTTGTTTGTTAGTTCTATTTTTGAGCTGAAGACCAAACCCAAGGCTCTGCACTTGCTAGGCAAGCCTCCCACCACCGAGCTAGGCTAAAAATAAAACTACCGTAGGCTCGACCCATCAGTCCTACTCCGGGTATATTTCCTGATGAGTTACGTGCAAGGCCCTGAGGAGAGGCGTGCATAACGTCATGAGGCATTATCAGCAAAAGCAGCCAGCTGAAGCAGCACATATGTCCATTCACAAATAGATTTTCAGGAAAATGCAACATCTATAGATACAAAGGAATATTATTATAGTCTTACAGAGAAGGAATTCTATCATGTGCTATATGTAACATGGCTGAAACTCAAAGACATGATGCTAATGCAGTGAGCCAGTATAAATGAGGCAATATTACATGAGTGCACTTATGCAAGGTATATCTGAAGTATTCACATTTATATAAACAGAAGTGTAATGGTACCGGCCATAGAACAGAATGGGGGTGTGTGGGGGAACTGGGAGTTATTGTCCAATGGGTATAGAGTTAGTTTTATGAGATAAAAACACTCTAGATAGCTGTTGTGTAACACTGTGAACATACTCATAACCCAAATCGTATACAACACTTAGAACAGTGAATCTTGTTATTCATTAAAAAGAAGTATTTATGTGTAAATGCCATGTTCCTTAGAGTTAGAGTTAGAGGGGATTGTTAAGTGCCCAACATGGATTCTAGGAGCCAACCTCCGGTCGGTCCTCTGCAAGAGCAATACACTTAACTGCTGAGCCATTTCTCCAGACCCCTTATGATTTTATGTTTTGAGCTAGGGTCTCATTTTGTAGCCCTAGCCGGCCCAGAGTTCTCTATGTAGACCAGTCAGGCCTCAAACACGGAGATCTGCTGCCACCACACCCAGCTTTTGTTATGTATTTTCAAACCACAATTAAAAATTAGAATCAGCACCAAACCTTCAATCAGGACTATCTTTTAATTCACCAATCATAGACATTTATAGTAACCTAAAGGCATGCTAACAAGAGTCCAAAGGCCTATTTGTACATTTATATAAATTTACACTTATAATAAATGTAAATAAATGTGCATTTGTGTGTGTGTATGTGTGTGTGTGTGTGTGTGTGTGTGTGTGTGTGTGTGTGTAGGACGACAGACACACTGAACTATGACACTATAATGAAGATGAATTTACCACTGAAGTGGGGATCAGATGATTGTGAATTGCTATGTGGGTGCTAGGAATTGAATCGGTCTCCTGGAAGAGCAACCCCTGCTCTGTCTTTTTTTTTTTTTTTTTAGTCTTTTATTTATTATTATTATGAATGTGCGTACAAGCCACAGCTCACTTGTGCAGGTCAGAGGACAGCTTGCAGGAGCTGGTGCTCTCCTACCATGCAGGGCCTGGGGATTGAACTCAAGTCTCATCAGGCTTGGCAGCAAATGCCTTAACACAGTGGGGCACCTCCCTAGCCTGAAACCAGTGCTCTGAGCCACTGAACCATCTCTCCTGCTCACGAGGCTCACAGTTAAGGGTGAACAGACGACACACCAGGAGAGCAAATTAAGGACGCAATTCAGTCTGTCAGCCAGCCACAATTAATAAGAGAGTATCAGGAGAGGAGCTAGGAAACCCCCTCAGAAAGCCCTTTCCTGGCTAAGCATCTAACAAAATAAAAGTAACCTATGGGGGAAAATAGAAGACTGGGTAAGCTACAGTATAGTAGAATATTATACCTCCCCACTAAAGGTTATGTTCTCAAATTTAGGTGGGCACATACAGTAACGTTAAGTGAAAAATCTATGCAGTATGATATTTTCTATTTTATACATATACAAGAAAAATCAACACAAAACAGGCTGTTTGAACCCTAACCTTAACCCTTACCCCCAAACAGCCCAAATAGAGTAAGGTTCCCTCCAGCCATGTTCAAGTTATCAGAAACACAAAGTCCTTCCGTGTTACTGCTCCGTCGTCACGTTTCCTGGTCTCCCGAGCAGGAAGATGGGAAGGAAGGGAAAGCCCCCTCTTAAAAGAAGTTAGCAGCGCTTGCGGGCCAGAGCTTGAGTCACATGGCCAGAGAAGGCTGTAACTTTAGATCGGGAGCCAAAGACTTGGGAAGCAGAGAACAGCGATGTTCAGGGATGTTCAGGAAGGTTGTTCTCGCCGCCGTACACTGCCATCCTCCAACCCCGAGAGAAAGGTAAGTAGGAAAGCGTTGGCTGCTGTTGAATGAAAAATAAAATGAAATAAAAGGGTATCCCCTTATGTTATGACTGTTCCTAGGTACGGTGGAGGAGAAGGCTATTGCAGATAAGAGCGGGCAGAGGCATCTAGGAGAATCCAGATGAACCGGGCCCTCAGAGGAGGAGCAGAGGGAGAGCAGAGCGAGAGAGGAAGCGGAGAGAACGGCCAGGTGACCAAGAGACAGGTAGAGCCCCAAGGGCTGGATTATATAGGGAAGGGTAGCTTGGGGAAGAGTCCCAGCACAGTCCCCGGGCTGGAGAGTTTAGGGTCGGGGGTGGGTATGCCAGCCAGGATGTCTCCATAACAGGTGAGAAGCTGGCAGACAGTGACCGCTTTGATATGTTAAATAGGCGCCTAGGTTAGCCATTTTTGTCCGGGTTCAGGGTTCGAGACCTAACAGTTATCACTAGTCAGTGAGATATTGAACAGGTTTTGCTTTAACCACGTGGCTCGAGTTTTTAAATTTATTACACTTTTTTAACAATAAAAATGATACTCAAGATTAATAAGAAACAAAAAAGGAAAAACAGGAAATCAAATGTTCTCTCTATACCAGATCTTTTTATTTTAAATAAAGCTTTAAAAAAAATTTTAAAAGAAAGCTTAAAATACACAAATGGAAGCTGTAACATGCTACAAGTACTAGATAAAATATATACTCTGTGTCGAAAGTCGAAGTGAACTTTACATAAAACAAATATCAAAAGAAAGGAGAAATATTCGTTCCCTGAAAAATACGGCATACAAGTTGTTTTGTCTGTCTGTCTTTCTGTCTATCTCTTTCTCTCCCTTTTTTTTTTTTTTTTTTTTTTGGTTTTTCGAGACAGGGTTTCTCTGTGTAGCTTTGCGCCTTTCCTGGAACTCGCTTTAGAGATCAGGCTGGCCTCGAACTCACAGAGATCCGCCTGGCTTTGCCTCCCGAGTGCTGGGATTAAAGGCGTGCGCCACCACCGCCCGGCCTCCCTTTTCTTTTAAGACAGGGTGGTCTGGAACTTGCTATGCAGACCAGGCTAGCCTTGGACCCGCTGCCCCCAGGGTACCAGCACACCGGATAAGACAACTTCTATACAAAGATCTGAGCCGGGCTTCGCTTGGGCAATGCTCGGCCTTGCTGGACAGTGGTGGAAGGCAGGAGGCAGCAGCTCAGAGAACAGGGTGACGTCCTTGGATTAGTCCTTCACTGTCACGCTGGACACTTCCTTATTTTGTCCACTGTCCCCAAGAGGTGGACTTTCCTGACTAGCCCAGCCCACCCTCAGCCTACTTTCTGCAAAGTTCTTAAGTAGGAGCCAGGACATCCAGCTGGTGTTCACTACCTTCCTTGAGAGAATGTTTCTCTCTTTCCCTATCCCCAGGTGAGAATATTTGATGAATATAAAACAACAACAAAATGAATAAACAAACAATTTTTTAGCTCCTTTTTTGGTTTCTTACAGATCTGAGGCAAGGCGGAGGACCTTCATCGGTAACACCAGCATCGATAGAAACGTATTGCAGTTTCCCAGCTCTACAGGACAATACCAATAGTCTTTTTTCTTCTTCTTCTATGCACCAATAGCACAGTTTAAGAATGTGAAGATCCGCCGGGCGGTGGTGGCGCACGCCTTTAATCCCAGCACTTGGGAGGCAGAGGCAGGCGGATCTTTGTGAGTTCGAGGCCAGCCTGGTCTACAGAGCGAGATCCAGGAAAGGCGCAAAGCTGCACAGAGAAACCCTGTCTCGAAAAACCTAAAAAAAAAAAAAAAAAAAAAAAAAAAAGAATGTGAAGATCCTACAGTAATCAAGTTAGGAATCATTTCCTCTCTGCACTCTTTTTTTTTTTTTTTAAACATAACTCTTTATTGACTGGCAATTTTACATCATACATCCCAATACTGCTCACCCTCAGTCCCTCCATACCTGCCCCACACCCGTGCAGCATGCCCCTCAAAGTAATTAAAAACAAAACAAAACCAACCAACCGAACAAACAAACCCCACCTCACCCCTCCATTCCTCTGTGCACTCTTGAAAGCAGCAGTGTTAACTGTGAAGGTTTCTAGAGCTGGGCATTACTGCCCCCTACTGGCTAGAGCTGAAGACAGCCAGATAACCATATGTAACAACATTAAAACTTTCTCAATTTAAAAAACAAAGCAAAGCCGGGCGGTGGTGGCGCATGCCTTTAATCCCAGCACTCGGGAGGCAGAGGCAGTCGGATCTCTATGAGTTCAAGGCCAGCCTGGTCTACAGAGTGAGTTCCAAGAAAGGCGCAAAGCTACACAGAGAAACCCTGTCTCGAAAAAACAAAACAAAACAAACAAACAAAAAACCCAAAACAAAACAAAACAAAAAAGACCCCTGTATCCTCCGGTAGCTCCACTGGCCAATTTCCAATTTTTTTCAGGAGGCCGTTGAGCGGAGGAGAAGGGAGAGAGAACAGACGGGATACCTTGGTTTTCTGCCCTCCCCTCTCTTCTCCTCCCTTGCAGTAGACTCCTTAAGTACTGGTTCATTTCATTATATGGAAAGACTAGAAGGACAGGACTTTTACATTTGAAATAGAATCAACCTCAAAATAGTGTACACAGGAGGCAACCAGGAAATGGTTGTTAAGCCACCGGAAGGCAGGCAGAGACAGCTGTGAGGGGTCAGGAGGAAGCAGAAAAGAGAAGATAAATTTCCCACTTCTATTTGGGAGACGAGGTGCCAGGCAAAGTCAATAGGCATCCAAGTCCACACAAGCTGACGTCGTCTGAAGGACTTTACAGATTGTACTGGGTGGTTTTGTGTGCCAACTTGACACAAGGTAGAGTCATCAGAGGAAGGAGCCTCAGCTGAGGAAATGCCTCCCTGAGATCCACCTGTAAGGCATTTTCTCAATTAGTGATCAATGGGGGAGGGCCCAGCCCACAGTGGGTGGTGCCACCCCTGGGTTGTTGGTCTTGGGTTCTATAAGAAAGCAGACTGAGCAAGCCATGGGAAGCAAGTCAGTAAGCAGCATCCCTCCATGGCCTCTGCATCAGCTCCTGCCTCCAGTATCCTACCTACCCTGCTTGAGTTCCTGTCCTGACTCTTCCTTCAATAATGAACAGCAATGTTGAAGTGTAAGCCAAATAAACCCTTTCCTCCCCAACTTGATCAGCTTTTAGATCATGGTGTTTTGCTGCAGCAATAGAAACCCCAAGATATATATATACCTTAATTTTTATTTTATGTGTATGGGTGTTTTGCCAGCATATATGTCTGTACTGCACTTGCATGTTATGCCCATAGAAGCCAGAAGAGGGCATCAGATCCCCGGGACTGGAGTTACAGATCATTGTGAGCTACTATGTGTGTGCTGGAACTTAGTACCAAGGTCCTCTAGAAGAGCACCCAGTGCTCTTAAGGGCTGAGTCATGTCTCTAGTCCTTCATTACAGATATCCCTACATGGTCCTATGCTAATACTACAAGGTTACATGCCTTTCTACATGTGGAGATTTGAGCTAGAAGAGATTCAATTAAGTTCCCCCAATGTTAGAACCCAAGGGGTGGGGGCTGGTAGTTGAACCCAGAGAGTTCGGCTCCACAGTTGGAGCACAATATCTCTCCACAAGTTGTAAAGGCAGAGAGAGGGGGAGCAGAGACGGGATAAATGGTAGCAGAAGCATTGTACAAGTCTCTCCACGAAAGTGGCCTGCTCGCGGGAACATTGATATGTCAGGGATGATGTCACTACTCAGAGACCCAACTTCACCCACTTGCTTCCCACACTCAGACAAAGGAACCCTGGAGGAGGTTAAAGCATTCAAGGGTGTTTCCCAACCTTCAGGGACACTGAAGAAAAGACGTTGCAAAAAGCAGTGGTGTCGAAAGCATTACTAACCTTTGTTTAAACTCAAAAGTCACAGATCATCTTGGAGGATTCTAAGGATCAGACTCAGCCAGCATTAGAGATGCCTTCGAATACTTTTTTTTCTTTTATTGAAAATAGGTTTTTTTTTCTCATAATATATCCCGATTTTGATCCCTCCTTATTCTACTCCTCCCAGTCCCTTCTCCCCTCACCCCACATTCAGATCCACCCCCTTTCCTGTCTCTCATTAGAAAACAAACAGGCTTCTAGGGGATAATGATACAATATAATATAATATAATATAATATAATATAATATAATATAATATAATATAATATAATAAAGCTAAAACAAAAACTAACACATCAAAATTGAGCAAAACAAACTGAAAGAAAAGAGCCCAAGAGAAGGCACAAGAAACAGACCCACCCGTCCCTACACACAGGAATCTCATAAAAACACTGTAGCGGATGCCATAACACAGACACAAAAGACCCTGAAGAACAGTGTGTTTCCCGGCCAGACTCCCTTAGGGGAAAGCAGCTCTTCTTTGCAAGTGGTTATGTTTCTCTGACCATAGCTGAGCAAGGCACTGCTCTGTGAGTATAACAGAATGTCATTAGGAGTCATTTTACTGCTACTCTTTCGTTTGTTTAGAAGAGTAGTACTTGGGGGACCACGGAGAAAGAGTAGCAGTAACAATGACAGGCATTCACATGGGGCCAGGGGAGGGGCTTGTTCACATCAGCTATGGGCAGAACTCAAATGTGTGACACTGGGAAGAATGTTTTGGGGGAGACTGCTTCATGGAGGGTGGTAATTAGCCTGGAGGCGCCCAGGCTGGAAACTGTTCTGAACCTGCCAAGCAAATCATAAAAAGATCTGAAACAATCAGTCTCTAAGTAATTTAACCTCCTCCCCAGAACAAAACTCCAAGACACTTATAGAAATATAGAAAAATATCCATCACCCATCAGGCTAAAATTCACAAGTCTGGCATCCAATAAGGATTGAATATATAACCACATATATACACAGTTGCAGAAAACAAGATCCAAGGTGGGAGAATGGCCACACTATCAAAACTGATTTTGAACTGATATAGGCATCACAATTAGCAGGAAAAAATACATTAAAATAATAAAACCATTTCCTAAATATCCCAATATGAGAGACGCTGAGGATATAAGAGACACCTGAGGGCAAGAAAACTATAAAACACAAGATTTAAAAATGCAGTCTATGAGATTAGCACTAGATTAGAAGGCAGAAGGAGAATTTGTGAGTTTTAGCATAGTATTATAGAAATTACTCAAAAAGAACCTTTGGGAACATGAAAACATCCCCAGTGAACTGGGAGCCTCTGGGGTTGTGTGTAAGTGGATTCTTGCACAGAGAAAAGAAGGACATGGATAAAATGAAAGAAATAAAAGCTGAACGTTTTTCTAAACTCAATGAAGGTAATGATAAACCCACAGGGGAAGAGTGGAAACACCACAGAAAACACGGCATGTAACTAAGGCCACACCAGAGTAGATTGTGCTCAATTGTTCAAAGCCAACATGATACAATGTTACTCTCTTTACTGTCTCCAGGCATGGCAAGTCAAACACCTTTCTGTATCTAGAACCTTTGGTACAATGTGTAATAGAGGTAATGACAGAATATATGTTTGCGTTATACCCAGTTTTTGCTGGACACCAACTTTGAGTGAGAAACTTTTGAGTACTTCACCATGAAGTAAAGTGCTTCCCGTAGGTTTTCCACAATACCCTTTGTTTGGGTGGGAGCTCCACCTCAGGCCCTGGCACCCTGGCATCCTATACCCAAAGAGTCTGGAATGTTCTGATGGAAGATCCACCTCGATTCCCCTCCCCCATCTCTTTCCCCAAACCCACCCCTTCAAAGCCCGCCAAACACGGCTCCTCCCCCAGAGAGGCTCAAGACCACTCCCATAGGGTATAAAAGCTGCATCCCAGAAAACAGACACGTAGTTTTCCAGTCTCTTGTACCTGTCTCCTCTCTGGGGGGCTGGAGAACCGCCCGGAATGCTTTACCCATTAAACCGAGGCTTTGCTAATTCGGTCTGATTTGGTCTGATTTGGATTGCTGCATCAGCAGAGAGGCTTATTGGGGTGCAAAAAAAACCTTATCACCCTTTATCTGATGGAGGAAAATAGTGCTGTTCTTGGTTCATTGAGCGCTTTATCACTAAAAGACTGATGTCGAACATATTCTTCCTACTGTGCGTAGTGTCTTTTGTAGATAAGGAAATGTAAAAAACTGGTTGAAAAAAGGAATTATCCTAAAATTTTGAACCATCACTTTATTTTTCAGGAATAAAACTTGGCTTTTTGCCCAGATATGTATTCACAGTTCCTGTACCTTCCCACTTTTCTATGGCTATGAATTTCCCAATAGATATGGAAAATAAGCAGGAAGTCTGGATCCTGTATGTTTTGTGTTGATTTTGAATTTTTTGATTGTTGAGAAGACATGAGGTTGTGAACTAGACTGCTAAATTGAACCAATCTAGATACTTTAGAAATGCCTTACTTTAAAAAAGAAGTCAACAAATACATTTGTCAAATGGAAATAAAAAACACTTTCGAGTTTTGTTCCCACAGGAGATGAGAGGATGTGGATTCCTTCAGGGTTAATATGGATCATGTTTGATCAGGCAAGAGCTCAATTCTTGACAGGTGATATCTATCAACAAAGATTATATCTGGTCTTCCCAGGAGTTGGCCATTATCTCAAAATTTTCTCAGGTATCCCTAAAGATGCCTTTGCCCACAGCCAGCAGGAAGCAGTTTAGAGAAAACTATGCCCACATTCCCAAGAATTTGGGGGGTGTGTAGGTGGTCTTTGGTTATTTGATAGGTTATGGATGTTTGTTATCATTTAGGGAAATATAGTATATCAATACAAATTTAAAGTTATTTTTGTTATACTGTATATATGTTTCTACTCTTGTTTAAGGTATTGTATCTATGTAGTTCATTTAAAAATGTAAGGTAAAGTTCTAGTTTTTGAAAGCTATTATTATAAACTATATAGGACAATCAAGAAACAAGTCAGTAGTTAGTCATTTATAACAATCAAATTTATGGATATATTATGTATGTTTTCTAGGTTAAATAGATATATTTTAGACAGATGGTCTTCAAATACTTCAAAGACCTATAGAATATGGCATTTAAAATGTTTTAACTTAATGACAATGAGACACATCTGCTCCTGGTAATACCAATTTACTTCAGAGATGATGGGCATCGAAGAAACTTCTTAAGGAGTTTGCTTTCAATGTGGCAAGGCTAGCCACTGGGCAAAGAAACTGTTCTTGCCTGGACTGGTTGACAGTATGTTGTATAAACTGGACATACAGGACTCACAGGAAAGTGACTGCTGAACTTTGCCAAAACAAGGTGGGATGGTCCTTCAGGTTCCTGCATCACAGAAGAAACTGCCAGACATTCTGCAGGACACAGAGGAATGTGACTGACAAACTTTGTCAATATAGGTGGGACAGTCTTCCAAAATTCCTACTTCATTGAAAAGTCTACCAGATGCTATGGGCCTATAGGTTGAATATGGATGACCTAATGTTGCAGAGGAACTTTGGGTGACTGTCCAGTCAGTCAGATGTCTCTGTCATTGCTAGAGTTTTGGAAGTTGTTTGCAATGCACTCTTTGTTTACTCAAATAATATTATAACCTTCAGGGGCCTTTGATGGAGTTGAAGACTGGATAGTTATAGTTGTAGTTTTCCTCAGATATGATAGAAAGTAAATTAGGTATAAAACTTTAGATTCACTAAGATAGTATAGGTTATGGAGTATTTTCTTTAAATGTACTAGACACAAATGAATTGGAATTCAGTACATTGTGAATGTAATATTTATTTGATAATTGTTTTTATTGTATATAGTCTTACTATGTTAAAGTTAAAACTTTTCATTTTTGTTTAGAAAAAAAGGGGAGAAATGTTGGGGTGTGTTACTTTTGTTTACACTGCATTTGTTTAACTCTGTGAAGCTGTGTTACTTTGCCTGTCTAAAACATCTGATGGTCTAATAAAGAACTGAATGGCCATTAGCAAGGCAGGAGAAAAGATAGGCAGGGCTGGTAGGCAGAAAGAATTAATAGAAGGAGAAATCTGGGAGATAGAGATCTAGGAGTGAGGGAAGGAAGAGGACATCAGGGCCAGCCACTCAGCTACATAGCATGCCATGGAGTAGAGAAACAAAGAAGGGTATATAGGAAGAAAAATTCCAGAGGCAAAATGAGACATAAGTTAAGAAAAGCTGGCTAGAAACAAGCCAAGCTAAGGCCAGGCATTTATAATTAAGAATAAGCCTCTGTGTGATTTATTTGGGAGCTGGCTGGCAGGCCCCCCAAAAGAGTAAAAATAACCAACAACCACTGTTATGCTTGGTTTTGAATATATTATTTTTGTGTGTGTATGCATGTGTGTGTGTGTGTGTGTACAGGCAGAGACCGTGGGTTGATGTTCAGTGTCTTCCTTAATTGTTCTCCACTTTACTTTTGAGACAAGGCCTCAACCTGGAGAATACTGGGTTGACCAGATGGCCAGCAAGTCCCAGGGCTCCTCTTTGCTTTCCCATTGAATTCAGGTCCTCATGCTTGTGTGGCAAACATCTTAACATATGAGCCATTTCCCCACTCCTCTGGATATTTGGTTTTTAAAATATTCTTTTCTTGCTATTGATCCCACCAATACATTACTTTTGACTCCAGCTATTATATTCTTTAGCTTTGCTATTTTAATAATATCCTTCCTGAATTGTTTTATTCATCTTTCCCTTTAGATTATTTTAATGTATGTTATTTTTTAAAATTTGAAAGTCTTTCTTGTTAGACGTTAGCATGTCTTTTTTTCCTACTGACCATACATTATGATTTCTAGTCTATATTTCTACTAGCTGTAGTTCTTTTTATAACGTTTTTAGTTAAAGTAGAATTATATCACTTTCCCTCCTCCCTTTCCCTTTAGTCTCTCCCAACTACCTTCCCCTGAACCCTTCTCATGCTCCCTCGTTGATAGCTTTGATAATTGTCACAAAATTATATTTGTGTATTTATATATAGTTATGTTGCTGCTGAGTCTTTTTGTTGGCTAATGCAGGACTGATCATTACTCTGTACTGGACAACCAATAAGGTGGCTCATCCCTGGGGGAGGCTAATTTTCCTACTCCCAGCAGTCATTAGTTGCCTGGAGTCCTTTGTCCAGGGTGGGATGCCACAAATTTTTCCCCTTCCCCATTAACATGTCCATTCACACTGACATTGTTCCAGTCAGTTTATGTAATCATTTCTAGGCAAGGCTGTTTCACAGCAGAATTCCTGGCACTATGACTTTTACACTCTGTTTCCTCGTCAATGATTTTCTCTGAGCCATAGATGTAGGAGCTGTGATGTAGATGTATCCATTGGTGCTGGGCTTCCCATGATCTATGCCCTCTTGAGTGTGTCCACTTGTGACGGTCTTTTCTGTGATGGTCTTCATTTGTTGTGGAGACTTCTTTGATGAGGGTTGGTAGCTATACTTATCCAGGAAAGGTGGCTCACAAACACTAATTTTTTTTTTTTTTAATGTGTGGGCATGTTTTGCTTGCATATGACTGTCTGTGAACCACTTGTGTGCCTGGTGCATGAGTTTGTAATAGGGCATTGGATCCTAGTTGGAGTTCTAGACCACTGTGAGCAACCATGAGGGTCTTGGGAATCATTCCTGGGTCCTCTGGAATAGCAGGTTTTTTTTTTTTTTAAGATTATAATTTCTCCTTCCCATTTCCTCTCCCCAAACCTTAACATATATCTCTCCCCACTCTCCTTTAAATTCATGACTTCTTTTTCACTGTTATTGAATGCATGTATGTATATATTCCTAAATATAACCTGTTTAGTCCAAATGATATTTGTATGTTTTCAGGACTGACCATTGGCACTGGACAACCAATTAGTATGTTTTTCCCTGGAGAAGACCACCTCCCCTTCTCCCAGCTTCCCTCAGTTGCCTATACTTCTTTGTGTAGGGCTGAGTCCTCATGAGCTTTTCTCCATCCACTTTGGCATGTCCATTGGTGTCAGCTCATGTTTAGGCATCAGGAAGTTTGCTGTGACATTGTCTCCTAGTAATAACAGAGGCAAGTGCTTTCTTAACATTCAACTTTCTCTTCAAACATTCTTTCCCCAAATAACACTAATTCTTTTCAATAGGTAGGTTAGTTACTAACTAGTTCCTTGATCTTTATTAAGACTGCCTTTCTTCTTACGGTATAGGCATAGGCCCAGTTCAAGGTTTCTACTCCTAATGCCCAGTCATTTAGAAGTTTCAATGTTAAAGCCTGAGTTGTTTGTGAAGTTCCTGTTTGGTCAAACTTGAACTCCAAACTGTCTTCTTTGTACTGAACTGCTTCTGAAAATATTGAAGCTTAGCAATTAGTATTTTCCCTGTAGTTTCTCTCTGTGTAGAGTTTAGGAGTAAGACAAGAACTTGGAGTTTGAAGGTAGACTTTGTGGCTCTGTACAATGGTACTATCATTTAAAAATTTCCTCCCTTGGTAATTGACTACTTGGGCTCCCTAGACTATGAGACTCCTTATCATGAACCAGCACCTTCCACATAAACTCTCTGAACATGGGAGTTTATTCTGATTGCCACTAAACATCTCAGTGCCTTCAGTTATTTCTATTTTATATCTAGACACTTTGTCACAGTGATTTTGATAACAGGTTTTTGAGTGAGTTTTTCTTTAGTTTTACTTTTTTTGAGACAGGGTTTCATGCAGCTGAAGTTGGTCTGGAACTCATTCTACAGTCAAGGATCATGAACTTCTGATCCTCCTGCCTCCACCCCAAAGTGCTGGGATTACAGGCATGTATCACCTTGCTTGACAAATTTACTTTAAAAATAAATAACAATTTTTTAAAGACAAGGTTTCACTGAGTCATTCCAGCTGGCCTGAAACTTTGCTATGTAGACCAGGCTGACATTGAACAGAGATCTGCTTGCATCTGCCTCCCAAGTGCCCAGATTAAAGGTAAAGGCTAGCATCATTGTATACCATACCTTTGTTCTTTTAAATTAGTGAATAAAAAAACAATGGATTACCACATCATTACTGTTACATGTATGGTACATATCTTCCCTCGAAAGACAGCTGAGGATGAGAACTGAAAAAGTATAAGAGATTATGCATCGCTTGGAAAGTGGCAAGAAAATTAACTGTAGAGATAGAGATTAAATTGACCAAAACATGTTTATTACATTTATTGATATTACAAATGGCATCATACATTGTAATGCAGTATCTGTTTATACACTATACATTCATCTATATTGTGAACCGTGTCACTGAAATGATAGTGTCAGAGACTAAGGATGCGGCTGAGAGGGTGAGCGCTTGCCTAATGTGTGAGGCCCTGGGTAAGAGCCATAGCACCTGAAAAGGTCCTGAACCCATGAATTTCATCAAGAGCTATGTGCTAGAGTTAAAAATTCCATTTTTTTTTTTTTTTTTTGTTGCTTTTCAAGTTCAAACTTCACGAGACAAAGCTTGTGGTCTTAGGGATAAAAGGGCATAATCTTGGCTCCGAGGACTGTTAATGTTTGACATTAGTCACACAGAGTTAGAGTGTGGTCAAGGTTAATGTGACATACCTCTCCACTCTCATCCCAGTTTCAAGATGTCACTTTGTAATTTTTTTGGGGAAAAGTGAACAGGACTTTTGTTAAAGGAGGATTCTCCATTTTCTAAAAAACAAAGTTGTTTTTTTTTTTTTTTTTTTCACAAAGTATGCCAGCTCTTCTGGACATTGGCTCCAGGAACAGGTCATGAGTCTAACACTATGTGAAACACTCACATGAATAGAATAACTTGTGAAAAATCCAGAATTTGCAAAGAGAAGTATTAGAGTATCTGAAGTGCAAATTATAAAGGACTTTCAATACAACTTGACAGACGTTTCTCTCCGTCCACCATGTGGGTACCAGGGATGGAATTCGGGTCATCAGGCTTCAGGTCAGGGCCTTTACTCGTTAGCCATCTCACCAGTCCTGGATGACAATCTCCTGTGTCATCTAAAAGTGTTCTAAGATCCTGTCTAGATGATTGACACAAACAAGCCACGACAAAGCCCCCAAAACTAAAACCAGAAAACAGAACCAAGTAAGCCTCTTGCTCTTCTTTAGGCAACTATACTAGGCAGAGAAATGTCTGGGGTATCCCTTCCTCAGATTAAAAGGCTATTCTTGTCTCTTTACAACCAGGGGTGTCTATCAGTCCTAGGGAAAGAGGGCCTCTACACAAATGGAAATTCGGGTTGCTCTCTGATAGGAGCGAACGATAGCAGCAATGTCTTCTTTATTGGAACAAAGAATTTCTTACAGTACAAGTTCCCAGACAACCCATGAAACAAGAACCATTTAATAAGAGCCACTTACTACATGCTCTATCTTGAGACCAGCATACCCCTTCCTGAAAAATATACAAGCTTACACAGATAGCATTTGAGTAACAAAGCTGCAAATCCATAAAAATATAAACAAAACCCTAAACATTATTATGTGAAAAGATTACAGATAGACACAGGGCTTCAGACTTTAGAAAAGCTAATTTAAGTGCAAATCAACATACTTTTTCATAAAGGTACTGAATTTAAAATGTTACTGCATCTAGCATTTAAGCCCCCGCCCCCGTACTGGGGACACAGGGTATTCCTTATCATATACTATTTCTGGTGTACACTCAAAAGGGTATCTAGTTTAAACTTCAAACATATGCCCAGTACTATAAGAAATATGGAAATCACAAGGACAATGATGCTGGAGACGTAAGCAAGGGCTCTACTGAGCTACATCCCTAGCCTGCATTCTCTATTTCCAAGGCAGGTTCTTACCAAAGTGCTCAGTCTGGCCTTCAACTCAGTCTGTAGTTCAAAGACCCGTAAGTGTATGATCCTTCTGCCCCTGCCACAGCCTCCTGGGATGGGAGTACAGGTCTGCCTTGAGAAAATGTCTCCTTTTAACAGTTATGTACAGAAACACTATACCCTATATCACTGTATTCTATCAGGTGTAGCAGGGAAGACAGACTCATGATACATAGCCAGAGTGGCAACTGATTCAACAGATGAAACAAAGTTTGGGGTAGATGTGTCTTGAGGAAGAAGTGTGAAAGTTCACCTGGTAGTAGATAAAGCAAACCATGCCAACAGAACGCATGGGAAAGCCCTAGATGGTAAAACTGTAGAATGCATCAGAGGGAAGGTAAGAAATTGGATGAGGGCAATTTTTACCTTTTTCCTCAAGCACCATTATAGCAGATGACATGGCTCAAGCAATAATTATCCTGTGTCTTCACTGTTTCCTTAGTAATAACACCCTTTGCACTCTTCATAAAGTTGAAGACCATCTAAATCCTGCGATCATTCTTAAGGAACTTCATTCATGCTGGGAGAGATGACTTAAGTGCATGGAGAATGTGGATTTCACACTAGTCCTCAACGACGGAACTGTACATCCTAAGAAAAATCATCGGTTGGCTAAGCAAACATTTTTTCATAGGTAGAATTACTGTCTCCTAATTAACTTCTCAGTCTAAGTA
This sequence comes from Peromyscus californicus insignis, assembly GCF_007827085.1. Lineage (NCBI taxonomy): Eukaryota > Metazoa > Chordata > Mammalia > Rodentia > Cricetidae > Peromyscus > Peromyscus californicus. Next base: position 39,609,659 of record NW_026294535.1, read on the forward strand.
TTCTTTGATGGAGATTCTGACCTTGACCTACTTTATAAATCAAGAAAGTGAGAGAGACAGGTGAGAGGTGCACAGAAGTGATAGGTCCAGAACTCAGGCGGTCTACCGTGTCTAAACCACACTTACATGCCAAGGGGTTTAATGACTAAGTTTATATATACTAGACTGGTTTACAGAGCACCTCAAAATTCTGGTAAAGATTATTTTGGTTGCTTCTGGGTATGTTCTTGGAAGAGATAAACACTAAAAGAAGTTTGTTCCGAGAGTAACTGTCTTTCCCTTGTTGAGTCTCACCCCAACTGAGGTCCAGAATGGAACAAAGATGTTAACACTTCCCATCTGAAGAGCTCCTGCTTGACTGCCCTGCACTGGCTCCCTGGACTTCCCTGGACTCTGGATTCAAATGGAAAAGACTCTTCTTGATCTCAAGCTTGCTGGCTTTTAGGCTACAATGAAGGTCACTGGCTTTTCTGGTTGTCAGGCCTTTGGATGGTGACTGGAACTACCACCATTTTGGGGTCTAGCTTGACGACTGTGGAGTTTAGAAATTTCCAGCTTCCTTCACACTAGCCAATTCCTTATTCCTTTCCACATGCACATCCTATCGGTTTTGCTTCTCTGGAGACTCCTAACACAGGGGTTAAAAGAGATGAACAGAGATGGCACTGAAGTAGGGACTGGGCTGAGCCATACAATCCTAGTGAGCAGACCTCTCCAAAAATGGAGCTTCTTCTATTAAGAGCTGCCACTGAGTAATGGTTATGCCACAATGGTTAGGGTTATGATGAAGTCTTAATGACAACGCAAAGACCTTATAAAAAGGGACACCAGTCTGTTTCCTAGTCTCTTGGCCACATGAATCAGATGAGGAACTTGCCATCACCAAGAAAATGTTAGAATACATGCATTTAAGTTTGTTGTGCTGTTCCCTGATTTACTGTTTAGTGTACATGGTCCTAACTGTAGCTAGCAACAAATCTAAACGAAGGTCATAGCAGATGAAACTCACATTTTCCACCAGATTATATAGATGGAGTTATAAATTCCTGATATGGGTGGGGGGGAGAATTCAGCAAAATAAACACCAAACATAGGTATGCTCCCCCCTCCCAGAACAGTCAACTGCCAAAACAATGTAAACATTTAAAATATCTGATTTTGTGCATATTAAAAAATGCACTCTTGGGGCTGGAGAGATGGCTCAGCAGTTAACAGAGCACTTCCACTTCCTATTCTTCCCAAAGACAAGCTCATCAGTTCTCAGCACTCACGTTAGGCAGATCAAAAGCACTTATAACTCCAGTTCCAGGGCACCAAACGCCCTCTTCTGGCCTCCATGGACATCCTCACATGTGGCACACACACACATACACACACATGCAGATAAAAAATTATTTAAAAATGCAGTCTTATTTTTACAGTGTTACACTATTTATAGTATCATTTCCAAAGAGACAGCTGTATATTTTTAGCACCTTTGCAGAACTACATTAACAATAATTTGGGCAAGAACCTCAACAACAAACCAACACTAAGACCCATCTGACTTTTCTCTCTACCAAAATATTATAACTCAATTTTTTAAGTAGTTCATCTACTTTTTAATTCCCATAATACAGGGTCTTTTCCTTCAGCTCCTCTGGCTAGCTGCAGGTGCCCTAAAGCAGAGATGGGGATTACCATGGTATGATATGTGTGTTTTTCAATGCTTATGATTATCAAAAATTAATCTTTGGACTGTGTTTATTAGCCGCTTCTTTAAAGACAAAAAGCTGAATATATCCAGTTTTATATGAACATGTCATCTAAACTATTTAGCAATTTCTTCTGTAACTTATAGTAAATATGAATTAAACACACAAAGCATACACATACTGAATTAAAAGGTCCCAAATCCAGAATGCTTAAGAAAAATATTTTTCTCATTAAAAACATTTGGGTATGAAACAATATATAACACCCATCTGCAACTGTAACACCACGGGTGTAAATATACTCATTTATTCTCTATCAAGCAGCACTTAAAACAATTATCTGAAAGCATCAGCATATTTTCAAGAGAAGCTACTTCAATCTTTAGACAGGTCAAATTATTCAGTAATAAAAAAAAATCAATTTTGTTATAAAGTAAAAAATACCAAGACTGCCTTGTTCTTTGGCTTCAGAACTAAGTTTTCATTTGACCTTTCAGAGGACCTTAAACGGGACACAGTATCTCCTCACAGTACCACCTTAGCTACGCTGGCAAGAGGATGTCCACTTCATCTGTAACTGTGCATGCCAGAACCAACAGGCAGGCAGCTGTGAAACAGTAGCCTGCAGGGTCCTGAAAAGAAGTAACACCGACTCAAAGCTAGCTGTGCACAGTACCGAACCCCGTGAGTGACAGTGGAAACTCCCGTCTGTGTCCTTCGGTAGGTGCACCCTGAAGAACATCCCCCTCACTGTCTCTTATAGTCCCCTGGCTTCCTTCTCATCACACAGCTTCACCTCACTTCAGCTCATAAAGAAGAGCACTGCCCTTGTGCAACACCTAGTTTGGTATGAGCTGATTTCTTTAAGCTGAAATCGATGTTTTGTATGGTTTTTAATACCTGGTTGTCTGGAAAGCAAGGGTAAACACAGAACTACCAAAATCAGACCATAAGCAAAAGCAGGAATGACTTCAAGTGTCAGGCTGCAGCTTTTTCATAGAGATCGTTGAGTATGGATCCAGGGGCCAGTGAGATGCCTTAGTGGGTAAAGGTACTTTCTGTGAAACCCTGACAAGAGACAGGTCTCTGAAAGGAGAAATGACTCCGTGACTCTCAGCCACTCTGTGCTCGCCATGGTACACGGCGTCCCTCCCCCAACTGAGAAACCACAGGAAGGTGAGAAGGCTCAGCAGGTAAAGGCACTTCCGTCCATCTCAGGGACCACGTGGTAGGAGAAGAGAACACAGTCCTGCCTAAGCTGCCCTTTGATCTCCTCCCATGTTCCGTGACATGCACACAAGCACTCTCCTTCCCAAACAGGATGAGGTGTAATAAAAGAATGGCAGGGGAAGACTTGACATTCAGGGTTGAATTTGGGGCGATGGTTTAAGTTATATACCACATAATATTTAACGTTTAATTAAAATAGTGAATAATGTAAATAAGTTGGTAACGTTCATTTTGGAATGAAAAATTAAGTACATCACCTTCTAACTAGAGGAGAAGAAGACATTTTTAGAAGCAAAATTAGCTAACACCACTTTCCGTGCAGACTAAAGATCAGTAACTAGAACCACACTGTTCACAAAACTTCCTGATGGAAGACACGACGACCTTGTCTGAGTTCCCTGGTGAGAAAGGCACTGTAACACAGTGAGGCGGTGCGCATCTGAGGGCGTCTGCAAGCTGACTTTACCACACAGTAACTGTGGGGACTCTGCAACACACACATGGGAGGTGAGGATGGTGACTGTTCCTACCACACAGCTTTTGTGGGATGAAATGTGATAATGCACATAAACACGTTAACATCATGACTGGTTTAGAATAAGCCCCTCAATAAACATTGGCTATTATTGTCATCATTATTGTATAGGTGAAGAAACAGACTAAAAAGATTAAGTTCAAAGATTACTAACAGGCAAAGTTAGAAGTAGAATTCTAATCTAAATATATTCCTATTACCCTGTATTACCTATATGGATGTCTCCTTTTAATTCTTTTTATGCTATGAAGTTTTTGTGGATGAAGCTATCATTTGACACATTCAATGGCATAACGGCACTCTTGATTTAAAAATTTTCTTTTCAGTAGGAAAGAAATTGAAGCAAGCATTAACAGGTCTTAGTTAGGGCATGGTGGTGCTCCTCTGTAATCCTAGCACTCGAGAGGCCCAGGCAGGAAGATCAAAGACTTGGAGCCTGGCCTGGGCTACAGGGTGAGATGAAGACCAGCCTGAGACCCACTCGAAAAAGAAACAAATGCATTTCCAAGTCAACGAAGCAGACAAACAAAAGGAACTAGACTCTTCGGAGAATCAGGGTGGAGACGAATCTAGGTTTACAAGAAGTTAACACTGACCTTAAAAACTTACAAAAAAAAAAAAAAAAAAGAAGGAAGAAGGAAGGAAGGAAGGAAGGAAGGAAGGAAGGAAGGACAGACCAAGGGCAGAACAAAGGAAGCTCGGAAGGCAGGCAGAAGGCTGAGAGGTCGGCTTCAGGACTATGTACCTTATAACGCAGACCAAAGCCACCCAAAGTCTAAAGCGTCCTCCACAGGACTTGACTCACTCTGTACCTTGTACTAACCAGAACGGACTGTAAAGTCATTATGCAGAAAACAGCGAATTGACTTCAACGGTTCCAGAGTTAAGAAATAAAAGACTAAATAAGGCCTTCAATAGCTTTATTGAAATCTGTATAAATAAACATGCACATTTCAAATGTAAACTCAAGTGAACCCAAGTGCTGACAAAATATTAACCTCTGTCATGCAGGAGGTTAGTTTACATAAAAAAAAAAAAGGAAAAAAAGAAAAAAAAAAGGAAGAAAAGAAACAAAACAAAACAGCCAAAGCAGCTTTTAAAAGACCAGGATGAAAAACCAGCTTTAATATCAAGATATAAAGCAAAGCCATGATCAACATACCTTACTTATCCTGGTCAAATGCATTTTTTTTTCCTTTTTCTTTTAAAATGCTAACATAAATAAATAATTTACCAAAATGTGCACTCACAGAGTGAACTTTTATTTACAATACACAATTTATATCTATTGTATTTGATTAGTTCAAGTGAAGAACATTATACTTTTTGCTTTAATAACAGTGGGACACAAAGCGATTTCTCAGGTAGTCATATGTGAAATGTGCCCCAGCATTTCGTTTCCTATTAAAGGCAGTATTGTATGCCAATCAATGATACATTCCTTCAACTGGATCACAGGGAAAGAAAGCAGCCAATGAAAATGTCTCAAATGTTCACACGTATATTTGGCATCCTGGATCCTTGAATGTGAGAAACTAAAATGAAACCCAAAGTTCGTACGCTTCCTATGCTGCACAGGTCTGACTCTGGGAACATGCAAATACCACCTCCCTTAGACAAGTTACCTTCTGAGAAAAGCTGTAAGGCTGTGGTGAATTCCGCCGTCAGGAACACACAGAGAAGTTAACAGACCTACCTCTATAGCCAAGTTACCAATGAGTTAAAGGCTAGTACATGAACAAAAATCCTCTCACCTAAGTTTGATGCAATTATTACTACAGATACAGAATATTATTCAGCCTGTCCTTACATTACAGTAATTGGGAGAGCTAAAAAGTTGCTAAATTACCAAAAATGGGGTAAAGAACAACAGACAGCAAAAAATTGAATTTTGGACCAACAGTGGATTAAAGATAAGCATTTTAAACCAAAACGAATTTGAAATTTTAAAGAACAGATTCCAATCGTAGTGAAAAATACTTACATGTAGCTGAAAAATGACTTTCGATGGAGTATGGAATCTAGAACCTGTTCCCATGGTGAGTGAGGTAAATGTCATGTTTTGCATTTTAATGATACAACAAAAGGAGATCTTTCCAAGGTTATTTCTCACGGTATGATGGAATTTGTTTCTTTTAACAGACCCACACTGATTCCCAGGGACAGATTTGAAGACTGGTGCTCCAAGGATACACTGCGGTTTCTGTACCACACTGACACTGCAGTGAGGACCGGAGCGGTGCGGACAGCAGCCTAACACACATGAACTAGATTACCCAGATCTAAGCTCAGTCATAGCTTTCTTGCAGTATTATTCGAGCAAAATGAACGACCAACATCCACAAGTTTAACATTTGTCATCAGTTAAGTCACATCCAAAAATTAAAGAAAACATAATTCGTCAAAACAGCAGCAAACTTAAAAGGGGTTTATTTGTGATTTCCTATATATATTTAGCTTGTAAATACAAGACTGTAAATGTATTAAGAGACAATTTCTGTTAAAGTTTTCATTGTGTTTCACTTCAAGTACTGCACAAGTTAAAATCTGATAAAGGATTTACATTCGGTTATCTGAAACTCCTCATCTCAGACTTGTGTTTTAATGTGGTGGAGAACTCCACTGCCATCGCCACCACCAGCAGGAAGGTCTCTCTATGGCTTCTGGGACTCTCGTTAGTTAGTGTGCATACAGTTTTCATTCTCTAGGTCATTGTCATTGTCATTGCTGTCGTCGTCGTCACTTTCCAGGGGGATGCCCGTGGCAGCTGAAGCACCTTTCGTTTCTCGGTCCAGAGGGAAGAAGCCAGTCCCACTGAAAGTGTCCTGTCTCTGGTAGAAGAGGACGTACGCTGCTTTGGACTGCCAAACAAGCACAGGAGGTCAACACACAGAGACCATACACGACACAGCACGGGTTGTTAGCTAATAACCAATGTTAGTGACAAAAAATCAATAGAAAAACTACATATGACCAAGTGGAAGCTTATAAAATTGGCTAGATATAGTTATTTCTATATTTAAGTATTTTCATTCTATATAATTTGGACCAAGAGTTATATATAGCCCAAACACAAATTCAATTCCTATAATATAAAATACAATTCTGTTTTTCTTTCTTTCAACTTTAAGGTGAATGTTTTTGTATCTAACACTGAGTGTCTCAGCTCAGGCTTGACCTCCAGTGCAATGTCCTCTACTATACCAACATTTCCCCGATAATTAAAAATGTTTTCCCAGGATCTATTGGGAGAACATTGATTTTTTAAAAAAAGACATGAAAGTACAAGCAGAAGATTGAGGAATAGAAAGGGGAAGAGTGGACGGAGGAGGGACAAAAAGAGAGAGGGGAGCCCGACTGAAGTACAGCACGCACACACGACGACGTCATGAAGAAACCCAATCTTGGTACAATTAACGCGTGCTGGTGAAAATCACCCCCACCCTGTTTTGAGACACAATTTACTTGTTTAGTCCTTGCTGTCCTGGAACTAGCTCTGTAGACCAGGCTAGCCTTGAACTCACAGAGATCCGACTGCCTCTGCTTCCCAAGTACTAGGACTAAAGGTGTGCAGCCACTACTCCCAGCTTGAAAAAAAATATTTTAAAAAGAATATTTTTCCATTAATTATAACAGTAGATTTTAAAATTTATTTTTAAATATTTTAGTTTGTATTAGGTTTAGTCTGCATGTATGTCTAAGCATCACTTAGAAGCCCAATGCCTGGAGAGCCAGAAGAGGGCACTGGATCCCCTGGAACTGGAGTTACAGACTTGTGAGCTACCATGTGTGTGCTCTGGGAATCGAACCCAGGGTCCACTGGAAGAGTAGCCAGTGCTCTTAACCACTGAGCCATATTTGTGGCTCTTGTATCATTTTAAAAAAGATAGCCCAGGCTGCCAAGAATGAACATATGAGCCAAGTAAACTGACAGCCTACAGAATGAGAGAAAAATCTTTGCTAGCTGTGTCTCAGACAGGGTTGAAATCTAGATAAATATATAAAGAACTACAAAAATTAAACACCCCAAAATCAAAAATGCCAATCAATAAATGGGCCAATGAAATAAACAGTTCTTAAGAGAAGAAACTCAAATAGCCAATAAACAGTTTTAAAAATATGAACCATGTTTAGCCACAAGAAAAGGCAAATTCAGAGTATCTGTCCATCTCACCAGTCAGCATCAAGAAACTGCTGATGTGCTGTTGAGGATGTAGGGAAAGTGGACCTTTATTAACTGCTGGGGCAGCATAAACCAGCACAGCCCTTTACGGAAATCAGTATGGGTTCTCAAAAAATTAAAACGAGAACTACCACATGACCCATCTACCCCACTGCTGGGAATGTCTCACGGGACCACATATCCTACCAGAGATACTTGCACATCCAAATTTACTGCTGCTATATTCATAGCAACAGGGAACCAGAGTCAGCCTATGTGTTCATTAACAGATGACTGGATCGTGAAAAAGAGGTATATACACACAATGGGATTTTATTCAGCAGTCAAGAATGAATACATTTTCAGGAAAATAAATGATTTTTATAATAAGTATGATGATAGCCGGGCGGTGGTGGCGCACGCCTTTAATCCCAGCACTTGGGAGGCAGAGCCAGGTGGATCTCTGTCAGTTCGAGGCCAGCCTGGTCTACAGAGCAAGATCCAGGAAAAGGCGCAAAGCTACACAGAGAAACCCTGTCTCAAAAAACCAAAAAAAAAAAAAAAAAAAAAAAAAAAAAGTGTGATGACTTAGACTCAAAAAGATAAAAATCATGTTTTCTCAGAAGCAGATCCAAACTTTTTGATGTTTTATGTATGTACGCATGTATTTAATATCTTATGTATGCAAGTATTTGTTTGTATGTATGTAAGTGGGTGTGAGAGTGGGTCCAGGCAATGAAACCATGTAACAAACCACATGAAAGGAACAAGAAGCTTTGAGGAAAAGAGATGGGCCAAAGAACACATCATATGTGGAAGTGGAAAGGAGGCTGTGGGGGTTGAGGGAACAAGGGAAATGGGGAGGAAAAGCAGTCAACAAAAATCTGCTTGAAAATATCATAATGAAACCTCATATTCTGTAAGCTCACAACACAACAAAAGGTAGTCCAGGCTGACCTGGAACGTGCACCATTGCACAAGACGGTCTGGAACTTGTGATCTACCTGCCTGAGTCTCTGAAATGCTAAGATCACAGACATGTGCCACCATACTAGACATCTCTCTCTGGCTTAAAAAACATTTAAGTTTTTTCTGCATCAAAAACTGCTACCAAGAGAACTTCCACCCTCCACTGCACACACCCCTCTTCCTCTCCACTGGGGTCACAGAGTGTGGCCACCACCTCCTCAACAGTCCTCAGCTCTGTCACCCCATCTTTCCACAGCATTCTAATGGAACAGCTTTCCATGGGGTCGACAGCATCTCAGTCAATGGTGGCCTTTTATAGTAACACTGGTCCATCTCTCAAGAGCATTAACATCTCAGAGTCTTCTCTCCAGTGACTTTGGTCTTCGGTGACACTGCTTCTCCTTCGGTCTACTCTCTTCAGGCTCCCTTCCTAAATCATTTAAGACACATGTTCTGCCCGAGCAATCTTCTATATACTGAAATCGGAATGCGCACCTTTAGCTACAGCAACTGCTGGAATGTAGAATAGTGTTCCAAAGGCTCTTTTTTCTTTTCTATTTCTGAGACAGGATTTCTCTGTGTAGCCCTGGCTGTCCTGGAACTCCCTCTGTAGACCAGGCTGGTCTCAAAAGGCATGCACCACCATGCCTGACCCTCCAAAGGCCCTGCAACATGAGCTCATGTCCTGCTCCAAGTTTTCCCTTCTGTTAAATTTTTATTACTCCCTAAGAAGCTGACCCACGACCTCAAACACTGAAGACATACTTACCACAATTTGTTCTTCAGATGCAGTGGAGACACTACTGTCATCAAAATAGTACCATTTTCCATCATCTTTATTTTTTGCAAAAGCAGTATCTAGTGAAAAAATATAATAACTTCTATGACTGGAATATCTATGGCTTTGGGTGGATTCCTCAAAACTCTATGATCACCTACATAAAAAAATATCTGCTAAATGACATGAGTATCATCTATATCAGGCCTAGTATACATTTACTTGATTTGACAAAGGCTTTTAGAATGATTTCTAGCAATTTAAATGCCTAAGAAACATTTTTTCTAAGCTGAAACTTGTGACTTTTTTCAGATGGGAAAATAACTTTTTTTTTTAATTCACAGAAAAAAAACTAATGACAATTAATGGTAATTACCATTTATGCAGTGATTATGTGACAAGACACAGTGCTATGTATTATATCCACATTAAGGTATTATCATTATTCTTCTCATTGTAAAACTAGTAAACTAACATTTCTAAAAGAATCATTTGTTAAGGGGGTGCTGCTGTTATATAGCAGAGCTAGGACTTAAATTCAGGACTGCTTCTGATGCCTACATCCAGAATTTCTATTATTTATTTAAATTTCCTATGACATTTTCTTTTCTGATAACTCTACTTAATCTGTAGTTTTTTTCTGTCTTTAACACAGGTATAGAATAAGAGAAAGATAAAAAAAATGCTACTTCTTTATTCCTTCCATGCTCTGTATAAACTACTCACTTAAAACTCCCGTGCGCTAACAGAACACTTCCCAACAATGGTTATTCACATACCCTGGCTAATCATCACCTTTAACGAGGAGCTGAAAACAGCGTGAACTCAATAGCTTCCTTTGCACATCCCCTCAGACACTTTTCCCCCTCCTTCCAACCACTAGGATCCACCACTCAACAGTACCAGGTCTTTTGCTCTGTCCTCTATGTAGGATCCACCACTCAACAGTACCAGGTCTTTGGCTCTGTCCTCTATGTAGGATCCACCACTCAATAGTACCAGGTCTTTGGCTCTGTCCTCTATCTAGGATCCACCACTCAACAGTACCAGGTCTTTGGCTCTGTCCTCTATGTAGGATCCACCATTCAACAGTACCAGGTCTTTTGCTCTGTCCTCTATGTAGGATCCACCACTCAACAGTACCAGGTCTTTGGCTCTGTCCTCTATGTAGGATCCACCACTCAATAGTACCAGGTCTTTTGCTCTGTCCTCTATCTAGGATCCACCATTCAACAGTACCAGGTCTTTTGCTCTGTCCTCTATGTAGGATCCACCACTCAACAGTACCAGGTCTTTTGCTCTGTCCTCTATCTAGGATCCACCATTCAACAGTACCAGGTCTTTGGCTCTGTCCTCTATGTAGGATCCACCACTCAACAGTACCAGGTCTTTGGCTCTGTCCTCTATGTAGGATCCACCACTCAATAGTACCAGGTCTTTGGCTCTGTCCTCTATCTAGGATCCACCACTCAACAGTACCAGGTCTTTGGCTCTGTATTCCTTCATGAACCTGCACGAACTCAGCTCAGGGAAGTCTACTGCATGCGGTGAGTCTGCTAGCCTGAACTTAAGAGAACTACAGAGTAGACAATGCACTTCCAGAAGAAACATTCTCAGTCCTAAAGAAAATATGTAACCTATGAGACTGAAGAAATAATAAACTAACAAAAGCCTTTCAAGGTATTAGCAAGATACACCTTTGGGGAGGTTATTCAAAAGTAACAGTGAGAAAAGAAAAACAACCCCAATAAAAATACAGCCTGAAAGTAACTATAAAAAGCCTCAAATAAATTGGAATGTGGGTGAAATGGATAGACTTTTACAGAAGCAGAAAAATGTTCAAAATATATATGTAAGAAAAAGAAAACTGGTAGTCCAATAATGAAATAAATAAAAAAATTTTATGAGGTAAAGCCCACAGTTTCACAGAGAATTCTAGTGTACCTGTTGGATAGTTACTCCCCATATTATTCTGATAATTTCAGGAAATAAAAAAAAATTAATCTAGTTTATTTTATGACCATAAATGTGATTACAAAGTGAAATAATAATAAAAAGATTCATTTATGAATGAAAGTGTTAGCAATCCTAATCAGTTAATGAAATCAACTCTGCATTACACGTGACAAAAAGACACGTCACAGGAATGGAAATCTACCAGGTGAGAGTGTCAACTGTTACGGTCAACCTGAACTACAACCTGGCACACAGTTTTGTCAAGATGTCACTTCAAAGGACCCCTCAGACAACAGACCACAATCAATGACACTTTTCAGTCTTAGATTAGTAGAAAGTTAAGTGCTAATTTAAGTGAAGAGGTACAGTGCAATAAATCTACATCACCAGTGGTAAAAGCAACAGATTAACTAGACATGAACTAACAGGATTAAGTCTAAAGTCTCAAGAGAAAGAGTTACTGAGATCAATAGTTAGTACCTATTGCCTAAGTTAACAAATTCGCACAGTTTAAAAGAACACAGCACCAGACACATTATAAGGAAAGAAAGTGAAGAATGGGGTGGGAAGCGCCCTGACAGACAAGATGCTTCTTCCTGGGCCTTCAGCCGAGAGGGGGATTAACTCATTCCTTTAGAACCGGGTTTTAAAGTAAAGTTATACAGCTGATTCACTGATTCATTCATTTATAAATACTGAACAATGATGACATGCAAGATACATCTGACATTTTATTTACTTTAAAAAGTATTAACTATCTAACAGGAAAAAGTCTACAGATTGGAAAAAGGTTAAAAGGTAAACTATCAACTTACAATGACCACCTCCCATCCCTCCATAGTGGTTGGAAACAGCAATCAAATTATAGCGGCAAGGGCCTGCATTTGGATTAATTAGGAATTCTGACATATCCAAGTCACTGTTAAAAAGGAAATCAGATAAGTTATGCTTTCTTTAAAAGTGATGACATATTTTTCTTTTAAAGCAATAAATTCTAGCACCTTCTGTTAGTACTGACTCATATATATGCATACACACATAATCATTAATACCATAACACACACACACACACACACACACACACACACACACCCTCATACAAGAAATTACCCAGAGATAACCTACCAAACAAATTATACATGTATCCCTGAGATTTGAGTGTTTGGGAAATCCTTGTTTAGGGGTTGATAATTGGGCATTGAATGCTATTCTGATTAATGCTTTTATGCTATCACATTTAACTTACAGTGTGCCAGGGAAAAAAATTAAAAGGAAAAGTGAAAAGCAACTTCCTTATGAACACTCAAGAATTAAAATCTTGGAGAATCTACTGCTGCCACTTTCCTAAACAAGCACAGTCTCTGCCTGTGCTCTAGATGTGGCTCCCACCCTCACTAAAGCAGCGTCTCTACCTGTGCTCTAGATGTGGCTCCCACCCCCACTAAAGCAGGGTCTCTGCCTGTGCTCTAGATGTGGCTCCCACCCCCACTAAAGCAGGGTCTCTGCCTGTGCTCTAGATGTGGCTCCCACCCTCACTAAAGCAGGGTCTCTGCCTGTGCTCTAGATGTGGCTCCCACCCTCACTAAAGCACCGTCTTTTGCTGCAGAGGGGGATCATTTCCAGTCATAACTGGTCAAAACTCAGACCAGTGGACTGTGAAGTGCTTGTTTCCAGTGAATCTAGTTACAACAAAACCATGAAATAGCAATCCTAACAAATTATTACAACTACTCAAAACTTCAAGGTTTAAACTGATCCAATTACACCTGACGTTTACTAAGGTAAAATAAGAATATCATCACATAATTTGAAAAAAGAAGGTCCTATGCTTACTGAATACAGTTGAAACTTACTTGATAGGAAAATCAACTAAAGTATCTAACTTGTCTCTCATGTATCGACTGTAAGAAAATCGCTTGAGATGTACCACAAGTACTGGAGGCAGGGACCATAAATCTAATTTCTTTGTGGCTTGCTGATGTTCTTTACAATTTGGACAATACCTATAAAGAAGAAAATAAAGCTTGACAGAGGCACAAACAAATGATTTGTATTAATGGAAACTACAAAATAAAAAATCAATGTCTAGTAAGTTCTACATTTTATCAGTGAGCAATCACCGTATACTTAATCTATGTGAACACGAAAGCAATTCCTCATTCTTATCTGCTACATCTTCCGGACAAGCTTAACCATTACAAACACATAAATATTCAAAGAAATGATGACAGTGCCTATTAGAGAAAAGACAGTCATGAGAGGGAAAGTCGCCACTGTAACACTTCAAAAAAGCTGTGAGCTCCTCTTTAGACTGGAGCTTCCTACATAAAGACCTCACTGAACTATCAAGGAGACTCAGTTAACACTTGCCCACATGACCAGAGTAAACTCTTCAAGAAAAGGAACACAGCCGTTCAGTGTCTCCTCTTACCAGGGGTCTTCGGCACCGAGTTTTTCTTTTGTTGTAAAAAGCTCAATGCAGTCTTTCAATTTCACAAAGGGTTTTTTTGGAGGTTTATATTCCACACTTTCATGTTTTTCAAAATCCTAAAGAGAAGTATTTCTTGAGTTAAGAGAACAAGTTAAACAGAACCCATCTTAGTGACACATCTTAAGCATCCTGAAAACTCAGACTGTAGAAGCCTCAGCAGAAATGTGTCTGGAACAACTTGTGAAAGAACCCCTGTGGTTGAATCAGCACACAGAAAGCATGTTCAAAACCAGCTCTTTCCTTGACAGGTAAAAAGGGCCACCATCTTTTTTTGTTAACTGCTAAAACAACCTATTTGTAGAATCAAGGGGAGAGGAGTGTGATCAACTCAGTCACATAAAGAAGGTAAAACAAGAGCCCAGGAGCAGCGAATGGGGCTCACCTCAGCGGCATTCTCATCGAAGTACCTCTTTTTCAAATCAGGATCCCAGTCCAAAGCGAGAAAAGATCTTTCTAAGGTAGAAAAAATATTCTTTCATTAAAAATGTTGTAAGCTTTAGTGTTAAAATAAATATATCTTTTTTTCTTTTTAAAGATTTATTTATTTATTATGGATACAGTGTTCTGTCTGCACATATCCCTGCAGGCCAGAAGATGGCGCCAGATCTCATTACAGATGGTTGTGAGCCACCATGTGGTTGCTGGGAATTGAACTCAGGACCTTTGGAAGAACAAGCAGTGCTCTTAACCTCTAAGCCATCTCTCCAGCCCTAAAATAAATATATCTTAATGCCAACATATACACCAGAAAAAAACAGCAATCTCTTTAAACCAGGGTTTTCTACTTGCACTAGGTGATCAGGGCAACAATGATAGCTGTTTCCAAGTCACTGAAATAATCCAAGAGTTAAAAAATAATACAAAGTGTAAGCATACATAACTAACCTCAGTGTAGTAAAGATTATCACTTACTATAGGAAGACATTAAGGCTTTGACTCCTTAGAGATAAGTAACTGTATTTTTGATGACAGGCTAAATTTCATGGTCTTCACCTAAAACCACTTTGTCCGGCTCAGGTTCAGCGTCCGAGCTATTCCTCACAGGGACTCACCATCCAGCCGAAGCTGCCTATCGTCAAATCGTATCTGCCTGGTGTCATCTTTGATGTAGTTGATATCAGTATTGCCTAAATTGATGAACTGGAATGTAAACAGTCGCTTCTTGTGTCCCGTGAGTTGGCCTTTGCAAGTTTCTTCAGTACACAATCCGTTTTCAGAGTCATTGTCTCCTCCGACCGAATCTTCAGACTGACTGTTCTCATTCTCTGAAGGAAGCTCCTGGTCCTGACTGGACTCGTCGTCTGGTTCATCTGTCTCCATCTCACCTGGGTATTTAACAGAGATCCTTAAGTTAACCTGTACGCCATTTCAAAAGTCTAAGTGCTGCTTTTCCATATCTATTCATGTGTTCTACTTTATTAATCCACATCTTAACCGAGGACATGACAAAAAAGTCTTACTTGGTGAGCCTTCTTCATGTATACCATTCGGGCCGTTCCCATTGATATTCTGGTCCTCACAGCAACGCAGGGGCCCATCAGTTTCCTCGGATTCAGTAGACATCTTGACATACCGGCTGCAGTAAAACCAGGTAACCAACAAGCTTGTAAAATTAAATTTCCATTTTACGTAATAAAACTAACAATTTTAATTCAAACTCTAGACCTAACACTCATATAGTAAAGCTGGCTAATAATTTATATTTGGGTTGTTTTTAAATATAAAAAATTAAATATTTACTTCTAGGCTCCCCCCCCTTATACTTCTAGGGTTTTGCTTTTTTTTGGGGGGTGGGTGGGTGTCTTTTCAAGACAGGGTTTCTCTACGTAGTTTTGGTGGCTGTCCTGGATCTTGCTCTGTAGACCAGGCTGGCCTCAAACTCACAGAGATCCACCTGACTCTGCCTCCCCAGTGCTGGGATTAAAGACGGGTGCCACCGCCACCCAGCTAAGGTTTTGCTTTTTATTGTTGCTGTTTTTGAGACAGGGCCTCACTGTACATTTGCATTTGCAGTTGACTTGGAACTCTCTATGTAGACCAACCAGGCTGGCATTGAACTAGCTCCCCTGTCTCTGCCTCTATTTGGAATTAAAGGTATGTGCCACCACACCCGGCTATATGCTTTTTAATTACATGTTTATGTTTGTGTGTGTGTGTGTGTGTGTGTGTGTGTGTGTGTGTGTGCATGCACATCATATGTGTAGAGACAGAGGCCAGAGGACAAACTTGTAGCAACTGGTTCTCTCCTTCCACCTTGTGGGCCTCCGGGATTGAATTCAGGTTGCTGACCATGGTGGCAAGCACTCTCACCCACTGAATCATCTCATCATCTCTGGATTTTCCATGTTAGAAGTACAGCACAGTAGATCATTTCTCAACTTAAAAGTAAGAATTTTATAAACGGTCCTCATTTACATGATGATATTATTGTTAGGAACACTCATAATTGTGTAATGTGATCTTTACACATGGACCATAAAATTATAATGATTCAGTATATAGAAAATATAAAGTATGTCAGCTGTAAAGGGTAAGAGAAAGGCCTTCAATGGTATCCACCATTACCTTATTTACTTCAAGGCTTATAAAAGCAAAGATTGTGTGGGGCACTATCTCACGAAAGCTGTCATGAATGCTTATCTTTTTAAAGGAAATGAGTTCTTCATCTAGCCACACGCATAGAAAAGGACCATTTAACATTTATTTATTTGTTTGTTTGTTTGTTTGTTTATTTATTTATTTATTGTTTTTCAAGACAGGGTTTCTCTGTGTAGCTTTGTTCCTTTCTCACTCTGTAGCCCAGGCGGGCCTTGAACTCACAGAGATCCGCCTGCCTCTGCCTCCCGACTGCTGGGATTAAAGGCGTGCGCCACCACTGCCCAGCCCATTTAACATTATTATGATTTCTAGTTTGTACTTACAATACAGTTACTTGTCAACTAAAACTTCCAACTGTAAACTTTTGGTGTAAAACAGCTAAGAATTCATGTTTCTGGATTTGAAATAATCTCAGTTGTATATTTTATGTGACGAAGTCAGTGTATTAAATTGTAATTTTATTTTTACTTAATTATTTATTTGTGGGGGGGGGGTTTGAGGTACTCATTTATGTAGCCCAGAATGGCATCAAATATGCTATGTAAAAGAAGCAGGATTAGAATTCGTGACTGTCGGGCTTCCGCATCAAGTGCTGGGACCAAGCCCAGTCCATGCAGTGGGGTCGCAGGCTGGACTGCAATCACAGGCATGTGTCACTGCCATGCCTGGCTGTCATCAGTTTTCTATCTGTCTGGTTTGCTGTCTGTGAGTAACAGAGATGAGTATAACACTCCGGTAGTACCTTGAACAGTGACATTCATTAGCTATTTTATATTTTATTCTCATGTTTATTTTGCATAGTTAAGCTTAATTGGCACTTACCACATTCTCAAGAGTAGGAGATTATAGAGTTTATCTTCAGTATTGTTTCGTGGTACAGCCATAAGAAAAGGCTGACCAAACAGTGAAGAGCCAGTATGGTGGGTGTAACTTGAGTGTCTGAATTTTTCTCTTAGGCAAACAGGAATAACCACATGTTCTGTGTCTTCTGTCCTGTTGATGTTAATTTCAAACCTACGAGGGTGGGAATGACCATAATAACCTCTAAGTTTTATGTTAGTTCTTTAAGTTTTTTACCCCCCCAACAATAGATTGCAAATGGATATTATACTTACACGTAAATGTCATCCCGCTCCATAATACTACTGAGGTTTTCATCCATGGCAAATATCCTGTGAAATCTATGATTGTATATGTCAGTGACTATCATCTAGAAGGAAATAAATGTCTATTAAGCTGGTTTTACAATACTGAGAAACTCAACCCCCATTTACGTACTTCAATCTCAGAAACATCTCACCTTCTCTGCAGGCACTCCCGACAAAGCCGACAATGCTGTACAAAGATCTAGTATATTTCCAATTTTGGGCACAATAACTTTGTACTAAAAAACAAACAAAAATTTGCAATGAATTTATGACGTTGGAAAACACTGACTAGTTAGTTGAGTGTGGGCTTGTGATTGCTCCCACACATTCAGGTGTCTCAGCACTTCTCCAATCTCGAAAGCTCCTGGGCGATAATGTCCAGCATGATGACTTCCTAGCTATACTGAGTCAAAGACCTGCCTGTAGCCCACTGCCCGAACCTGTCATCACTGCTGGTGTCTTATACTCCAACACATCACTTCATACCTCTTTTTGGTTTGTGTAGAGATTTCTAATCCTTGGATGGTTTTCTCTCTACTGTCATGATATCCACTCATCTAGACCCCACCTTATTACTTCAACCATCCTGCTACAAACTTTGTGTCTTTACCTCTACGTTCTATTTTTGTTGAACTGTGGTGGTTTGAATTAAGAAATGGCCCCCACAGACTCATATTTTGAATGCTCAGTCATCAGAGAGTAGCAGTATTTGAAAGGACTAGGAGGTGTGGCCTTGTTGGAGAAATGTGTCACTGGGGGTGG
The DNA here is from genome assembly GCF_007827085.1 of Peromyscus californicus insignis. Taxonomy (NCBI): domain Eukaryota; kingdom Metazoa; phylum Chordata; class Mammalia; order Rodentia; family Cricetidae; genus Peromyscus; species Peromyscus californicus. The sequence goes on from NW_026294535.1 coordinate 39,627,982, forward strand.
GCTTTGAGGTTTCAAAAGCCCAAGCCAGTCCCATTGTGTCTCGATTCCTGCTGCCTACAGATCTGGATGTAGGATGCTCTCAGCTCCTTCTTTAGCACCATGTCTGCCTGCATGGCGCCACGCTTCCTGCCTTGATGACAATGGACTAAACCTCTGAACTGTAAGCAAGCCTCAATGGAATGTTTTCCTTTAAAGAGTTGCCATGGTCATGGTGACTCTTCACAGCAATAGAAAGATATGAACTTTCTCATAGATGTTTGTATATGCTGAGATTTCTCAACTTCAGAGTTGGTGTGTTACAAATGAGAGTTCAAGTCAACAGACTCTTCATCATAACCCAGAAACAATTCTGTGTGTTACTTCCTTGTTGAGTCTACAGTAACTATTTGAAATCTTCACTATTCTTTAGCATTCTATTTCATATCTCCTTTCACTACCTGAAGAACACTTTACCTAGAAAATTGAAGCTACTTTGAGTAGGAAAAGTCTGGTTTCCTGCCCTTTTATAAACTATGTGTCCAGAGGTTGTTCTGCCCGTCTCTGAGACTATGGGGAGGCAGAAGTCTTTCTTCCCATGCACACCGGACTCTAGCGCCCAGGTCGTAAACCCAGGTCGTAAACCCAGCAATTATCCCCTTCTTCATTTATCTTAACTTTGTGTAAGTACTGAAATACACACAAGCCTTAAAAATACCATAAAAGAAAAACAAATAAAAAACCAAATCCCTAAACCAAAACAGTCTTTTACTGCTTTTCCCTAACAATCCCCCACCTCCCAGAGCTCACTGCTAGCTTTAAAACCCAAGCACTTCTCTTTAAATTTGTAAACTTAATGAATATTGAGTATCTCCATCTAGATTTTCCTCATGTACCCTACCAGGTGTAAACCTGAACACAAGTGCAGTTTTGTCTCAATCCTTCCATCACTTTGAATGAAGAAGCTGGTAGTTTTAAGAACATTGCATAGACACTGTTCTTACTAAGAGTAAAATAAACTCCAACACTTTGAGCATCAATGGTAAGACAACTTTGTTTATAGGATAGTTTTCATACAGATTTCATTTCTATCATGTACCAAGAAATCTGCACTATCTGGCTAGAACCCTAACTTGGGAATTTATAGTAAACAATTTTTGAAAGTAGGAACCAAATCTGCTTTGTTTAGGGAAAAAAGCATTGAGTGAGTAATAAGGATCTGGACACCCTTCTGCATTGGGATCTACAAGTCGTATTCTAGAACTACAAGCTCCCTGCCTACAAAGAGCTCTTGGGCAGTTGAGAAAAGAAGACAAAGGTCAAAATAAAATCTGTTAAATTCTGCAGTGGAGAAACAAAAAGGAGCTAATTACACCAGAAAAGGTCAAATGTAAAAGGAATAACTGATTCAAAAACATAGAAAATGTAGCATTTTTCTCATAAAACACTGAGTAATCCAGTGATAGCACTAGGCAATGGAGATAATCAAGCCAACAACTGACATTAATGTGCACCACAGGAACTTTGTATAGAATAAGCAAAACATAATACTTTGTTAAAGTACTAGAACATCATTTAACCAAATATTTTTATAATTAAAAATTCATTTATTATTTGTGTACGTGTGCATGCCATTAACACCTGTGGCAGTCAGAGGAAAACCGGCGGAAGCGGGTTCTGTCCTGCTACCACGTGAGTCCTAGAGATCAAACTCACTCAGCTCTGTCAGGCTTGGCAGCAACTGCCTGAACCTGGCTAAGGCAGCCCCGTTGGCCCTGAACCAAGTATTCTTACACTAATGTTTTATTTCTCGTCAAAGTTGTTGAAATGCCTTAAGATTATTGATATTTAAATGCACGATCACATCACAAATTACAAAATACATTAGCTTTATTTCTGGAAGTGACCAGGATAAAACCTAGAACATAAAAAATTTCAACAGATGGGAGTTAGAGACAGCTCAAAGGTTAAAAGCACTGGCTGTTCCTATGCAGGAGCCAGGGTTCATTCCCAGCACCTACATGGTGGCTCATAACCATCTACAACTCCAGGTCCAGGGGAGCCAATGTCCTCTTCTGGCCTCCAAGGTACCAAGAACACATGTGGTACACAGACACAAATGCAGGCAAAACACCTATATACATAAATAAATAAATAAAATTTCGATAGAAAAAAATACAGACAATAGTACTGTTATTAATCTTTTAAGCAAATATCCCAAATAATAAAACAATCATCTTGGTTGTCTTTGATGTGAGAAAGAAATTTCAGAAATTTATTTTTCTATGACATCCTTCAACTTTCCATAATTCTAAAAAGGTGTAACTTCCAGAGTATTCAGCTTATAAAATCTATTACACAATACTCTTTATGATTGAATTGTGCTGGTGAAACCACCAAGTTTTATACTAGCCTCATCACTAATTAAGTAAAAATAACACTTACAAAGAAAAAAGTCATTACTTACTTGCATAGGTTTCACAAGTGGATCCATCCTAACTAAGTAAACTTCGAGGCTCCGCTCTTTTTTCATGGGCAATGGAAGTGTCAAGTAACAAAAAGGGTCAAAGGTCACTGAGATCTTAGCACACTCAGGACACACTAGAGTAGATTTGAAAAGGCCATGGAATATATCTACTATGATGGAATCATTTCTTTTCAAGTGGTTTTCCCAGGCTTCCTCAGCAACCACCTACAAGGAAAGGGAAGAAAGGTCACCGACGGTGTGAGGGAGCTGTGGCAGCGAGGAGGACAGCAGCGTCAAGTCCACTCACCTTGTCTGGCCTGCCGTCAGCATCTTTTAACTGAATATATGGTTTTTTTCTAATTCTATTCAAATCCTCATGGAGTCCATCTAATAGAAAAGCTAATAGTTCTTGGCAGTCTTGCTGTTGATATCCAGAGAACTGAGGTGCAAAACGTCCTACCTGTGTCTGTAAGACCAACAAAACAACAAAATCAGACAGGAGTCCTTAAAAAGCACACAGTTGTTCTCATTAGTCATGAGTCCATACATGAGAAATTACCTATTTATTAAAAATTACTTATATTCCCCAAGTCAAATTTGTGACACATTTTAAATCATTTGAAGATACGTTCCAGTAAAAAAATTGTTCCCTCTCTGGGGGGGAAGAAAGCTATGCTGCCTTTTAGTTTCAGCATCATTTTTTCATTTTTTTTTTTTATAATTATGTTTTCTTCTTTACACTTTTGTGCTTTCCAGGTAGGCTATTTAGTGTATAGAACATTCCCCAAGGAGACTGCTAAGGGGTTGGCTAGAGGTCATAAACACAGGGAGTGGTAGTGTGCTTTATGGGGAAAACACAATTGGATAAATTTTGGTAAAAATGAGTTATAGTGTTGGTTATGAAATCAGTATTAATGTGTCAACCATACAAAATAGGGGCTTTTCAAACAGACACACATTTAAAGCAAAGAATGGTTGGTGGATTAATGAAAATGTGACCAAAGTCTTGGTGGAATCAAACCCTGCACTTCCCCTAGGAATGTGCTTCTGTACTTGTTAACTTAATTTGTGCTAACATTATGGAAAATAACTTTTGTGAAAAATTAAAGCTAATTGTATTTACACAGAATAGGGGTAAACACAAATATGCTATATATACACATACATATATATATATATGCAGATGTATATATGTAGTTTATTTGTTTTGCATTTCCAGTAAAGATGTGATAAATCTTTATCTTTATTCAATATGTGGATGCTCTAAAAATAGAACTGGGCACAGTGACAAGCCAGTGATCCCAGAACTTAGGAGGCTAATATAGGGAATGCTGGAGTCTAGGAATTTGAGACCAGTCTGGGCAATATAGAAAGAATTCATTGCAAAATAAAATAAAATGAAGAAAAAGTACACATACAAACCTACGCAAAGCACTCTCTCTAAATGCATTAATCATTGTGTGGCCTTGGACTGGCTTGTTATTAATCACATTTCACTGTTTATCTAAGGGGTTTGGGCATTATTTAGCTACAGGTCTTCCTACAATGACTGGTAGGCAGACAACAAGGGACAGGTTCTAATCCCAGCTATATTAATATGTAAACATTAGACACACAGAAATATATCTCTAAAAGCATTCTGAAATAAGTTTCAGGAAATATTGACTTGAGAAGCAAATAAAAAGAAAATATGGAAAACCTTTATACATGACATTGTGAAACACTGGAGACGTAAAAGCTAGTAACATTTTACTGAGTCACTAAAGAGAAACTATAAACCTCTCATTTATCCATTGTAAAAAAGAGGACAAATCTGACGGCCAAAAGGCACATTACAGTTCTTCTACAATTTTCCTTAAAAGAAATACAATCTGAATCAGAGAATGAATCAGAGAATGAGACAGGTCTGGCAATTAATAGGTGTGTATCTACAGGAAAGTTCAAGAGAAAACAATCTAGCAAAATCAAACTGCTGAGGGTTGGTTTGTCCGGACAAGTCTCTCAAGGTTTAGAATGTGAAAGAATAACTGCAGGAGCAGTCTGATTTATTGACTGCTTCACATTTTTACTTGGATGTCTTAATTACATTTATTGATTGTTTGTATGCACACTTATTTTTTAATCATATACTTGATCTTTAAAACCTTACTATTTTATATATGGGTGTTTTGCCTGCATTGTCTCTGCACCATTTGCATGCAGGGCCTGTGGAGACCTGAAGAGGGTGTCAGACACGTCTCCCCCCTCTCTGGCCCGGGAATGGTGTTACAGATGGAAGGCAGCTACCATGAGGGTGCTAGGAGCTAAACCTTGGTCCCTTGGAAGAGGGGCCAGTGCTCTTAACTGCATGACCATGTTCTGACTCACTTTTTAAGAACTGGTAGATAATTAACAAATATTTTATAGCAGATGTTCTAGAGATGCCACTTACCTATAAAGACTATGGCTTACAATAACTTAGTGCAAGATCTAAGAAGGAACTAGCTCACACACAAACACCCAAGCGTAAGAACTACGGAAAAGAACAAGCTGCATGACCACAGGATAAACTAGGTCACTTAGACTTAGTAGCATAGTGACATGCCTGAAGGAAGTTCTTTACATCACGTCAAATATCCATGGTTTCCAGAAACACTCTAAACCACTTTAAACTATATTAAAGTCTTTTCTGTCCCCCTTATTATTCCTTCCCTCTACTGACAGCCTTATTCATAAAGATTTAGTTTTGATTATGTGTGCACACGTGAGTTTGCACATGAGTGCAAAGGCCAGTGGAGGTCACAAGATGGCATCAGATCCTCTCCAGCTTGAGTTTCAGGGGCATTTCTGAGCCACCTGATGTGGGTGCTGGCAACTCAGGTCCTCTGGAAAGGTAGAAAGCGCTCTTAATGTCTGAGCCATCCCTCTCCAGCCCATCTCTAGAGATTAAGAAAACAAAAACCAAACAAAAAGCCCTAATCACCCATCCTGTTCTATGCCCTGAAGTTTTATATCCCACGGATGGGATGCACTGTCTTGAGATCGGGAGACACCGTAATGGGACTTCATCCCTTTCATCTGGGGATCCCTCCCCGGGATAAGAGTACACTTGATGAGAATAAGTTTACCGTACTAACCTTAAACGCTCTAGGAGTGACGTAGCTGAACTTTCCAGACCACATCTGCTTGATCAGTTCAGCATATGATTTAGCTATTTCACCTCTCATTCCTAAGGGATTGTCAAAATTCAGTTCTTCTTGGTACTTATCATTGAGGAAGTATTCAGTAAGTGGAGGTGTGTTGCTCAAACACTGCAAGGGACAAAATAGATTTTAAAGTCAGAGTAACCATACAAATACTTTAAAAACGTTAAAATGAAGAGTGGAACAAACTGATCTGCTACAACATATGCAGAAAAATATAAATGGTTTCTTGTACTCAGTAAATGTCAAACACTCAAACGAGGCACTCATTATTCATTTCCCAAACTTTCAATCAGTTACTTATAATAAATAAGAAACTGTTGGTTGCTGCAAAATCTGCATTAATTTTAACCACAGCAAACTACCTGTTAACTGGGAGAGAAGCTCAGAGTTTTCTTTCCTTCTTTTACTTGATTGGTAGAAATTATGGATTGTCTAATCATCCCAGGCACCTGCAAATTAGCCTGAGTAGGTAAAAACTGAGATAGCGTGCAAGCAAAAAAAAAAAAACAAAAACAAAAAAACCTTAAAGGAGGTACAGACGGTTCATGGTATCCATGGACTCAAATCAATTGCAGATAGGAAAATACTTGGGAAAAAAATTACATTCACGCTGAACAAAAGTTTTTTTGGTCATTATTCTTTAGCTGGTACAATGTAAAGGTATTATAAGCAAGCTAGAGATGATTTAAAATGTACAGGAGGAGATACACAGGTTATGTTGTAATCATAAGCCATCCTGTGGATTTTCAGACCACTACCTCATGGATACCACGACAACAACTGTACTTACTGCTTCTGCAGCCAACGCCTTATCATAAAGGAGCCGTTTTTAAACCTGTCATCTGGCTGGCAGCAGTGTTCAGAACGGGTAGTACTGACCAGGAAAGCCTAAGAAGACAAATTTTAGGCAAACCCTGGGTGTGTTCTTTTGACAGCTCTTAATACAATAACAATCCAACTTTCTTTTATGAAAAAATAAAAAACTACACCAAAGTTCTCCAATTCTTTATTATTTGAATTAATTCCTGATTTAAAAATTTAAAAAGATGGCAGAAACACATTTTTCCACAATATTTTACCTTATGATGGAGTAACTTTAAATTGATGATGTATATAATCTGATCTCAGTAGGAGCCATGTTACTTTATTAATGAATGTTTTGCCTATGCAGTGCATCATACACATATAATCATGTAAGTTATACAAATATAAATATCTATCTGTTTATGCAGGAATGTATTTGTCTTAGAGTCACGTGATAAAGTGCTATATGAGAAACCAGTTGCTTGTATATAACTTAAAAAACCATTTTGTTCAGAGTCTCAATTGATATTCACGGAAATGAAAGTTTTGGAGAGCTGGTGTGCACTAAGTTGCATTACGTTAACAGGCTTTGTAGCTATGAACGGCTGGCTTGCTGGGTTCACACAGATAACTGAAATTATGACCGTAGTCTATCGTCTGGTCAAAACACCAAACTAAGCATATTCTTTGACTTAGTTCTTGGAAGTACATTATGATACTCATCTATTTTTCAGTCTCAACTATATCAACTTATGTTTACTAAGTAATCATAATTATCTATAAAATCTGGGTGTAGTCTAAACTGGTAGTCTAGCCCCAGCCCTCAAGACGAACTTGTAAATGTGTTAGTATCCCGGCATTGATTGTTAGGATTCTCCCCTCCTTCCTGAGGTCATCTAAGGTGCTTAAGAATAAGTGCAGATACTATAGCTGAGCTCCACCCTGCTCTTACTGTACTTCTGATTTTGAGACAAGATCTTAAGTTGCCCAGGCTGGCCTTGAACTCATTCTGTATCACAAACAGGTCTTAAACTTATCATCTCTTGCCTTGGTCTCTAGACCAATTAGATTCCAGGACCATTACTAGGTCCAGAAGTTACTGTATGACTTAGGCTGGGCTCTGTAGGTCTTTACAGTCCTTTACATTTACTTCCAGTATAGAAATCTTCGTAGCAGAGAGAAATCCATAGGTAGTTTATAATGTGGAAGGTCACTAAGGGACAGGGCACTTCCTATTTATTCCTAAGTCCTTTTATGTTGAATTCCATTTTCTTCTTTTGCATGACATTTCACTTTTAACTACACACCCAGCACTGGAGGAAGGATCAGGCAATACAGAACGTATCAGAACCCAGATGCCATCACCTAGCAGTACCCTCTGACTTGCCCCAAGTAGGAACAACACTAAATAGACAATTAGGCAAAGGGACAGGCACAGCAATATATAATAACTAGCACTTAGTTTCCAAATCTTCATATTTGATTTGGTCTATTAATTTGGGTTATATTAATTAATCAATAAAGTCTATTATTATACTCATACAACCAACCAAATAGCTAAAAATAAGTGGTGTAAAACATGAATAATTTCCGAACTTTATTTTCACTAAATATTCATATGTACTGTTAACTCTCTACCAGTGATCTTTTAAATATGTGTTTAATCATGTTACTGAATTGCTATAAAACCTTCAATAACTCCTTCCACTCATACAAGAACCCCAATTCTTAGAGGAAACTTACTCATCCATGTCCCTCTGACAATGCCTGCACTTACTTTGTTCACTGACAGGCTCTTGACTTCTATGCTTCCTCTCGCTGCCTAACGCACAACTTCACCTATCTGAAAACCCATCTTCTTCCCTTAGTAGCTCCACCCTCTGAATCAGATTCTGGTATCCTGCCTGGGATGTGCTCTCAGATCCTCAGCAATGTCTCCTGCTGTGCTTGCATACTGCTCAGTGTTCACTTTCATTACAGCACTGGTTTTATGATACACTGTAATATTTTGCTAGTCTATGTCACATGGGCTCCATGACAGCCTTCATACTTCCAATCTTTAGCACTGAATGTATCACTTGGCACTAGTCAATACACAATAAATACATATGCTTAATAAAAATGTTCTGCCTGTATTTACTAATGTACGTATTCTCTCAGTTTTTATTCTTTTCTCTCATTACTTATCATAGACTGCTTAATTAACTTTTGTCTAATGAAATCTTAGCACAAGTGGTAAATACATACTTGCTTATAACGAACGACTTCAGAAGTAACCCCCAAACCCAAGGATGAAAGCAACAGGACAATATGTATTGAATGTATTCTACCTTTATGTCTGATTTTCTCTTGGCCTTGCAGTGAACCTGCTCTGATTTTCTAGACTAGCTCTTATTTTCACAGGGGCACATGCCAGTTTGAACTGATTATGCTTCCGTATTGCCACAGTATAATGAAATACAAATACTTTAAACAAATGGGGGCATGGACTACTTATGGGGATGTCATAACCAATATTTAAATTTAAACATTCAATCTAATGTATTGAATTATATAATGTATTAAGGAACTTTCAAGTTATATTTCTCTAACAATTTGTAAAAGCACATGAATATAGAGATCCAGTAGCTAATCAACTGTTTTACTAGTATACAAATCCCAATGGCTGAAATTCTAAGTGATGTCAGAATTGTCTCCTAATCTTGAAAATATTGGTACATTAAAAGTTATGTTCTTGAAATAATGTATGGACCAGTTCCTATGACTTTTGGTACAGATTTCAAGATAGAATTAGAATACTAAAGTCAGGCATCCAAGTGTCTGCATGTCGCAAGTTCCATTCTACCCATGCTCAACACCATCATTCGGGAGAAAAGAAGCCAGTTTCTTAAATCTGGTTGTGTTGCTGTTTGATGGAAATTATGGCATCATTTAGTGTTTTCATATGAGCCTATCTTAAAATGAGAAAAGTCCTTGATGACTGAAACTGGATGCTCAGACTGGCTGCCATTCAACATCACGTTTTCAAGAACAACTCCTTTTAAAATATACTTATATGCATGTTTCTCCATATTTAAATAGGACATTGCCCTTTCAGACTCAAAGATACTTTGATACAATATGGACTAAAAGTCTAATGTATTGTATGTAGACTAAATGGTTCCTTGACTGTAAAATTAGGCAAAACAACTCTAATTTCTTAACATATATGGTCGTTGTCAGCAAACCCGAAACATATATGAGCATGTTATAAGAAAAACCAAATGCATAAACAGTATTAGACAATGTATTACTTTTGGCCATTTCTGATAAGCTACCGTTCTCTGTTAATTTACCAAGTTAACAACCTGACACTGTCAAACATCAAAATCAAGAAAATTAGATCTTCTAATTATCTGTAGTAAAATGGGACCCAAGTATGAGGAAATGTATTGCTATTAAGACACACATGTATGTAAGTTTTTTGAGATATGGTTCTATTATATAGCCAAAACTGAGTATAAAAACCTGATCCCCCCCTTCGCTTTCCTAGGACTGGAAAACAACACAAGATCTTAAGCCATGCCTTGTATTCATTATAATTAGAGCTGTTCCTCAAATGGAGGTCATACTAAAGATAAAGTAATACCATGCTTGATAACGTCATTTTGAAACTACTATCATGCACAAATCATCTATACTAATTGACAATAAAGCAATAACTAGACAAAAGAGGTTCTTAATAGCATCTTCAATTCTGAATGCAAAAGAGAAAAAAGTAAGCAACTTATGTTAATAAATAGGTAAGGCACTTGATAAAAAGGCTAACTATTTCTCTATTTAAATATTTAAAAACCAATTCCATGCAAACTAACAGTGTACAAAATTGGCAAAGACAACAGAAATTGAAGGATGAATAATCACATTTCGTATCTGGTGTGTATGGTAATCTTCTTGCATTTACTAATTTAGCTTTCATGACAGAATGATTAGAGACAAGGCTGAGCAAACAAGCTACTATAGAAAGTTACTGATTGCGGAGAAATGGTAAGAAAGGTGATGGACCACAGCTACGACAGCATGCACAAGACTTAGGCAAGCAAAAGCCATACCAAATCCCAGCATGAAGAAAGGAGGTAGAAGTACCTCCCACCCCTAGCCAAGGAGCTAGTGACAACTGATACTGCCGGGGAAGGGAGAGGCAGTTTTTGGTAAGTTGGTTATACTCCATGGCAGGCTACACATCCAGCAATGTACGGGCAACACAGATTGGACTGAATGAGTTAAAAAAACAAAGGACACAAAGGTGGGTGGATCTGGAAAGAGTTGGAGGATTAGAGTGAGCATGATCAAAACACTGTACAAATTTCCCAAAGAACTAATTAAAAATAAGTATGTGTGTGAGCAGACAAATGACTTAGTGAGAAGTGACTGCTCAGTATCTGTTTCTCAAAGGGGCTGTGTGTACTTGCATATTTCATATTGGAAACTGCAAATATTACTATTATTGAATTTAAATTAGAAGTCTTAATATATATACCCCTTAGTTTAATGTACTGAATGAACCGTTACATGTACTCCTTGGAGTGTTCTTTCTCTGACATGCATTGCTCCACCTTAGTCTATCAAGGGGGAATTAGTAATTATTCCTTCCTCTGGGCTAACTTTGTACTTTCACTTCACTCGTAGAGTCAATGTGGTAGTCACCATTGTACCTCAGAATCTAGCACAATGACAGCACATCAGGTAGAGACCAGAAACAGCCCTGAAAGAGACTCAGCACATCGGGGGACGAAGGGACTCCAAAAGACACTTAACTTGCACCTGCTTATAATATTTATCCAAAAGCTATATAAGATCAAAAAGTTCTTGTTTTGGGGCGCAGGGAAGTTGGTTTTGATTCAGGGTTTCTCTGAATAGATCTGGCTGTCCTTGAACTCACAGAGTTCTGCCTCTGTCTCCCGAGTGCTGGGATTAAAGGTATGTGCCACCACCGCCTAGCTCAAGAAGTCCTCTTAATCCTTAAAGAGACATTATGTAAGCTTCCTAAGGAAGGAAAATGAAGCCTGTCAAAGCCTCAATACCCACCAAACTTCATCTATAAAAGCTACAACCATTTCTCTAAATCTTTATCCAGGAACCGAGCAAGAATTCTACCAGAATTCTAAATACTCAAATGTCTTACCCACTGGGCATTCTGCTATTTGGTCCAATGTAAATAGACCTTTATCCACTGCAACCCTCAATAACAGTATAATAAAGAAATACAGAAAACTTTAAGTATTTTATAAAGAATTATCTTTAAAAAAAAAAAAAACAAACCTACTTTTAAGTGTCCATAGCTCAATATCCTAAAAACTAGAATACTATGTAAAATGTTTTGTTACTTAAATGGTGGAATACATTGCACCTAATTTTTGTTTCTATACACATATGCTTTCACAGTTTACAATAGTCTTTGAAAGTACAAGATTTAATCTTTTACTAAGTATGTTCTGGCCAGTGAGATTGATGTCGCCTGCATTCTCTGACAAAACTTTTAGTAATGTATGTTGAGTCTTAACTATAAACTTCTATTTAGTTTATTTCTTTATTTATTTTTGGTTAAACTGAAGAACTCAAAGTCTTACTATACAACCAAAACCAAGTCTGAAATCAACATATGAATAATTAATAGCCATCCCATAACTTGTAATGAATCTGGAATTTCCCCAGTACCTGGAAAATAGTCAAAGTAATCCCCTTCAAAAAGAGAAAGTTGTCTTTTGTAAGCTGAGTATGAACCACTCCCTCTCTGCTCAGGTGCTCCAGTAGCCCAATTCTCAAGTGATCATGTATGCTCACTACTTTAGTAAACCGGTAACTAGAACAGGAAAGAAAACACACTTAATTTTTCATTACCTAAAGCTTTTGAGTTTTGTAACTCATTCCGTAACTGATCAAAATGAATGTCACTCAACACTTTTTAAAGAACAGCTACTCCTTCAAACTGAAACTAAAAACCCAATCCACTAAGGGACTTGTTATTTTCTTAGGATTTTAAAAATAAAACCTCAAGTTATCTATGTTTATAATCATTTTCGAATATTCTCAAGTAACTTTTTCTGAATTTTAAGTTAGGTGAATGAAGACTTTTTCAATTTTTATGTCAATTGTTGTCCTATCTGTTGTGAAAACATTACGAGCATTTTGAACGGTAAGCAATTGATCAGAAGCATTCTATTCTTAGCAAGATAACCAGCTCTAGCTCTTTGCGCTAACTGAGAAGCATAAGGCAAGCAGTCATGTGAGCTACACACATAGGGCTTTGTCAAGGTGATTAAAAAAAAACGAGTCTTTTAATCATTTGATAGTTTGATCTTTCCAAAAGTTCTTCTAGAAAAGTAAGATCTCAACACCCTTGAGATGAATTCTTAGGATCTCTACAAACTTTGTGAAGCAAATACAATTATGGCTCTTTTAGCTTTATATTTCTATTTTCCAAGCTTTTTTAAAAAAGAACTAATTTAGAGAAATAAAAGTAGATACACTTTCCTTCACTTGTTTCTTGCTATGATTCCCCCCTTTCAAGCAGTACCTTGACTGACAATGCTGGGATCTTACATAAAGCAGAGTCCCCCCGCTTTGCGCCCCACACTTCGCTCTTTTATCTTTTTAAGATGGGGTCTGGCTATGACTCAGGCTGGACTTGACCTCAGTCTTTCTGTCTCAGCCTCCCGAATGACTGCAAGAGTCTGCCACCACATCTATAAGTAATGCATAGTCAAAGGTAGGAGTTTTGGGATGGGCAAGGATGTTGTTTGCATGCTATCATAGTGTAACTACTAGGGTTATGACATGGATAAAATGAAACTTCACTCAATGTCTCACTGTTATTCCTTCATGGCATTTCTTTATGTTGCATCAAATCCAATAAAGAATGATTATCAAAGTTCTAGAAGTATGACAACTGATGACATACACTTTGTTGGGTAGCAAAGAAATATTAATCCCATTTCTCCTTTTTCATCTGTAAGATTGAGAAAGGATAATCCTAAATTTATCAAAAATATTACCTATAGTAATATAAAGTATACCATTACCTTATAGATTACTTATAGTAAGTACATCCTTTAACTATGGATGTCACTATTTTAAAAACCTATCATTATGATTCTCATATTGAACAGCACAAGAAACAGAATACAGGATTCCTTTTCATATGGATATGTACAAGTCTGTGATAAATTACACTATCAACAAAGCCATAAGGCTATTACAGACTTTAGGTATGGAGTATTTTAATGAGGTTTCAACGCTACTAGACTTTCACAGCAATTAGCTAATTAAAAACATTTTTAGCAACAAGCTATTTATGAGTGATTTATGCTTACACATTTCATGAAAAACAAAAACCACATGGTTCAAATAATTTAAGTGTAAGTTCTACTTGTTTTCATAGCTGATTCAATTTTAATTTGAAATAACCTCTTAATCCATTAATTAAAACTGAGACACAATAAAATAAATGTCCTTTTTTTTGGGTAAGCAAGATAAAGGATTTAAGAAAATAATGGTTTATCTTAATTTTTTTTTTATTTATTCCTTCTCCATAATGTTCAGTATAGAAACATTTTCAGATAAATGAACATTAAGACTTGTATGATTTGCTGTTTGAGCTTTCTTTCAAAGGCATGATCTGGGGAAATGTAAGTTTAATTTATACACTCTTTAAGAGAAACAGTGAAGTCATATACTTCCCTGTATCATACTATCATTACAATAGTTATTGTAGTAACTACCATTACAATAGGCCCATACTGACAACAAACAGAAACCGGAGCATCACGTGACAGCCTGAGCTATGAAGCATCAGATTATTTTTGTATGAAAAAAATTTAAGTAATCATTCCACAAGCATTTGCTATGGAAAACCACTATTTCAAGAGAACTGTAATGACAGGATTGATGATGATGGAGGAGTTACATTCAGATGATTCACTGTAAAACCAGGATGGGGGATTCCCTGCGATACAGCGCTGGTCCAGCCTGTCACGTTGTGGCCAAGAAGGCAGTCCAATCCACTTGCAATCGCATTTGTGGGGCACAAACTGTAATGTTTATGTAATATTTCTTGTTCATAGCTTTCATTTTTCAACTGCAAGAAGTTAACTATTGCATGCTGCAGTTATATTTAAATTACTGTGCTCTTCTGTAGTTCTTTTGTAGCTCTGGAGTACTGCTAATCAGGTACAAATCAAGTACACATATGGCAAATGATTGTTTCCTAATGCAGTATTTCTTAAGTCAATTCTGTGGAGGGGTCAATGAAAAAAAAAAAAAAGCTGCCTTCCAAATCATTAAAGACTGGCACTTTTGCCAGACAAAATGAAAAAAATTAAAAACACCATACAAAAACCAAACATGATTATTCCAGAACTATAAAATTACTCTATCAAATTGACACAGAAAACTTTGATCACTTACAGTTTCAAAACCCTTTCCATCACTGACCAGCTCATGACATCAGAGAAATCATAAACTGTGAGAAACACTGTGCTAGCATTACTATTATTATCTGGTACCATAGTAAATACTGAAAATATACAAGAAAATCAAGGACAGCCTCTGCTTTCACAATGGTCATGTAGGTCAGCTCGGAGAAAGGGACAGAAGGAAGGGAAAGTGTTAACAGTATATTCAAAGAAATCGGACACCCCATAAATTCTAAGAACTGAAAGTCCTTTAGACTGATCTGGCCAAAGAGAAAAGCTGGTTACAATTTAAATTTTATCCTTAGGTGTCAAAAAAAATGAAGCATATAATGATCCTATTTGCTTCTTCAAACAATGAATTTGGAAGCAGTGTACTGAACGGCCTAGAAGGTGACAAAAGATGCAAGAGAGATGACTTGCAGATATATTTTGGTGGTTCACACCATAAAAGCAACTGAATATTGAAATAATGTGTATGCAGAGGAAATGACCAATGTAAGTGCTATGTAAGATGTAGTCAACAGGACTTGGGATGGTAAGTCTCAGATTTTGACTTGGGTCAGTGGGTGAATCGTTCCATCTGCCACAAAGTACAAGAAAGTACAATGTGGTGGTGTGTAGCAACAGTCCCAGCATCCAGAAGACAGGCAGGAGGACTACTGTGAGCTCACGGTCATTTTGGTCAGCCACAACAACCAACCAACCAATCAAGATCAGGATCAGACTTAATAGACATGTTTAATTGGAGTCATTTGTAAGCTACCTTGGCACCAATATTCACTGAACAATAGTATGTTAAAGTTGAAACTCAGGAGGGAGAATTATACTTGGGACAGATTTGGGATTTGTTAGTATATAAATAGATATCAAAATCTGAAACGTAAAGGGGTTATAAAGAATCTAGCAAATATGAAGAGCGATCTTATAAAAGGCAATTTCTGTGACGTAGTATACTGAATAGCATTAGCTGACACAGACTGTTCCTGTGTCAAGCATGGTTTAAGCTCTTCATCTCAGGTTACAGACGAAGAAATCATGAAGTTTCTTTATTCAAGGTGATACAATTAAAAAGTGGCAGAGCTACCGTTTGAGTGCAGGCAGTATGGTTGAAAAGCACGTGTTTACCCATCATACTTAGCGGACAGCCCACAGTGCGTGAGGACGGCAGAAACAGCAGTGACAGAGTGGGCAGCTGCAGCCTATTCTTCTCAGGGTCGTGGGGCTTCCTATCCCTGTCCCCCACTTAGGACACTTGAAAGACCTGTATATAAGCTGAAAAGACAGTGACAGCAGGAAGTTAAAGTACAGGACAACGGAGACAGAGTCTGGGAAGGATGTGGACTCCAGGAAGACGGCGGTATAATCCTGACAACATGTGTACTACTGTTTTTAGTATGGCAGTCAGTGATAACACTGTAAGTATAAAAGGAATCTGGAATTACATTTTATTTCTCTCAGAAGGCTTTTCCTATGAAGTAATAATGTTTTCTTTGAAAAACAAATACTGACATAATTCTCCTAACAAAATATATAGTATTTAGGAAAGCTCTTAGCAATTATTCCCTTCTATTATATCAATGTCAGTATAACGGAGGCAATCAAATCAAGTATACATAAAATCGGGTATATAACTGAGGTACTTTAAATAACCATTGTATATTACACTACATATTTTATGTGATTTTTTTTAAAGAGCATTTCAACATGTGAGAAAGTATCAGTAGCATGAAGTGGGTTCTAATATGCACTTATTGAGTGTATGAATGATGTGCTTTTTTGCTGTGGTTAAGTAGATTTCTGATACAGAGATTTCTATGGAGAAAAAAAAAGAGGGTAAGACATGAGGTATAATGTTTGTAACTCTGGTAATTTTCTGATATGGGCAACCTGAAATACGATGAATAGTAATGTTCCCTACAAATAAAAGTAAAAGCTAATTCAAAAGGTGACATCTGCTAGAGTGTGGTAGAGCACTGGCCTACCATGTGCACGGCACTGAATTCGACCTCCAGCACCCAAGGCAGCAAAATAAATAAATAAATAAATAAATAAATAAATAAAATAGCTATTTCTTAGTAAAGTCCCACTTATTTTCTGATGGCTTTCTTTTCTTTGTACTCAAAACATTATATAGATCATGTATTCTGATAAATCTTTGGTATTCCTAAGTCTATTATATTCAATAGACCATGAGATTCCAGAGACAGGCATTGTCTTTTTAAACTGTATCATCATGTCTGGAATAGATACTTAATGGATATTTGTTCAAGCAGATAAAGTAACTAGTAAAACACTTTATTTTTCTCAGTTGAACTTTGCTCATTTTTCTCTAGATGAATTCAGTGAATTTGTTTCATGTACCATATAAGTAAACACTGCATGGAAAAAACTCAAGTGAACAAATTAATGTTACTCTAAATTAGTGCTGCCTGATCCCGAATAAGCCCCCAGTCACACCCTTCTAATCCTCTGAGAATGACGTAATGCTGCATTTTGGAGATAAAAGAATTCATTACAAAACCTAGAAAATATTTGCATCCACAGCTCTTTTTTTCTCCTCCCAAACCTAAGTGTCTTTCCTCTATAAAAACCCTGGAGGACTTTTGAAGATGTACTCTTTCGATGCACCAGCCTCCAGGATTTAAATACCGTCTGCACTGTATTTCCTTCTTCCATTTTAGGCTTCTGACCTATACTCTCAAACAAGAATATTTGGCTAGTTAAGGCCATTTACCTGTATGCTTCATAAAGCATGAAACAAACATACCTAGAATTAATTCATAATCTTCTCCTCATGCAAATGTAGTCCTACATTTATTCATCTCTTTTCCACATCTATGATTCTGTCAATGTTAATATTCGTTACTATAACATACAAGACAGGAACTAGAGACACTTAGGACTCCTTTTATCTTTCCTTAATTGTAGTGTTTTCTATATGTGAGATGCTATTCCAGGTATAGGGACAGAGCGGTACCTAACAGTGACTGCAATCATAAAACTGTTCTTTGTTCATGTGTATGGGTGTGTGAGACAGGAATAGGCAGAGACAGCTAACAAACCCCCTCAGATACAAACAGCAGCATACCAGCTGCTCATGAGCTATATCAGAAGGTGAGGAAAGCAGCTACTACTTTCTACAGGGTACTCGGGAAAGGTCTTCTTTCTGGCTGTTAGAGACTTAGTAGTCAGAGGGCAGAGATGCAGACACTTAAGAGGAAGATGATCAGACACAGAAGCAGAACTAGTTTTGGTACAGTGAATCATTACAGACAAAGTAAACTTGAGGAGAAATGGTGGGATATAATGCTGACATCAGGCCTAGATTACATAGGACTTCATATGATTTTAAGGAGGAACTATGTTGTGTGAGTGTGTGTGTATGTGTGGAGGCCCCAGGTCAACATTGGATGTCTTCCCCAGTTGCTTTCTACCTTATCATTCGAGACAGATGCTCACTGAACTTGGAGCTCACTGATTTGGCCAAACCACCCCTGGGATCCTCTTCTCCCTGCTTCCCAGCACTGGATTACATGCCTGGCATTTTACTTGGGTGCTGGGAAAGTCAAACTCCAGTCCTCCAGCTTGCATGGCAGGCACTTTACTCAAGGAACCACCTTCCCTGTGCCCAGTGCTTAGCCAACTGAAAAGGCAGTGTCAAAGGTCAATGAGATGGGAAAGAGTTTTGTTAGGTGTGGAAAGGAACTCTATACCTCATAGGCAGGACTGAGGGTAGAAACAAAGAAAACAGCTAAGAGAAAGAGACTTGGAAGCCTGGAACACATTCACAGGTGAATTCTCCTTGATCTGGCTATGACATTTTTATTTTTTTTTAAATATATTTTTGTCCTCGCCACATCCTTCACTTATTATTCCACAGCACTCCCTTGGTTCCTAAACATGGTGCATTTTAGGGACTTTACACATGGTTTTATTCCATCTAACTATGATTTTTTTGGTTATAGCTCAAACATGAATATTCGCCTGAGTAGCATGACACTCAGGATAAATTAAGAGCTATCCATTTTTCCTCCTCATGATGCTTATTATAATTTATGATAGACTTTAATACTGATCTCCCCTACTAGACTATAAACCTGACAGAATAAAACTGTTTTGTTTGTCATAGTATAATTAGTACCTATCAGAGTAAAACATACTCAACAGGACTTCTGTAGAGTAAATTAATAAATGACATCACAGATGTAGCTTACCTGAAATAATTATTGAGTATGAAATAATTACTGAGTTTGGTAACATATAATTTTGGAAGATAATGGTCAGAATAACTTTGGTTTTTGAAAAATTATACCAAAAATTGATTTTAATTATATATTTGACAAACATATACAGTCATATTCAGACTATTTTAAGAACCTAATGAGTACTATGATTTCATATATGCAATTATGTAAATCTGAAATGTTAATTTTGTCATCAATGGGATAAAAATATCAATGATATGAGAAGAATAAAATTCCAAGGGAGCGTGTGAAGTATTTTGACCATGCTTATGATCAAATGATTATGTACAGATGTAACTTTTAAGGAAACTGCTCTAATGACTTAATAAGAGTGCTATATTATGGAATTATTGTGCATTTTACAGAACTTTCATGTGTCACAGATATATTTGCAATGGTTATACAATCACGTGAATACCTTTAATGCCACTGAACTTTATACTTCATTGTTATGTATCAGTTGACACAACAGAATGAAAGGTGCTAACAAAATTTCCTGTTAACTCATTAGTATAATTTTAAAAGTTATTTTTTATTTTATGTGCAAGAGTATTTTGCTTGCAAGTATACATGTGCACTGTGTGAGCCTTGTGCCCATGGAGGAGAGAAGTGGGTGCTGGGTTCCCTAAAATAAGGATGACTATGAGTCTCCATTTGGGTCCTGGGAACCAAACCTAGCTCTTTTGAAGGAGTAGTAAGTGTACTTAACTGCTTAGGCATTTCTCCAGTTTCTGATTATAGCACACTTTTGGAAAACAAATCAAATCAAAACAAAACAGGCTATTCAGAATATTCTGACTAACAACTCAGTTCAACTCACTTATTTATGTATCTCAGCCATGTAAACTTCCTTGTCTCTATTTCCTTAGTAGTCAAACAGAGATTCTTAGTCTAACTGACTGACTCCTACGGAGAGGAAGCGAAGAATATGAAATCGTATGAAAAATAACTTGGAGCACACAGACAATACTTGTTCCTACTATTTGAAGATACAACTCAATCTCTGTTAATGTCTCACTATAAGTTTATTTAAGAGCTAGTAATTTATTTGTAGATATTATTCACTGAACAGTGGGTCTAGTAGTCAATTCATTAACCTTTTTCCCTACTTCAAACTTAGTTTATAAGTCACTGTAAAAAAGTGATTCATATTATTTAGTAAATGGTTTCTACATACATAAAGAATACTGAACTCAGCTGATTATGTGTAAAAAGCACAATCACAAGATATTTCTTGTTATAAACAAAAAAGAAAGATGGTCTCAAGAACAGAGAGGGGAGAGGGAGAGAGGCAGGTGATTAAAAGAAAAAAACTGCCAACAAGCATAGCCTGAATTGTAATTTAAATGCATCCAGTTAAAAGAAATTGGCAAAAGACAAAGTACGATGGACTTAGTGTGGTTTTCATCCTTCGAGAATTTACCAATCTAAATCTACTACATTTTATAGTGATTATTTGAGAATACCAACATGCAATGAGAACACAGGGCTGTGTGGAAGAGGGGGCAGGAAGATTCTGAGAGCAGAGAACCTTGGAATCTGCTGAGATCATGTCTCCCAGAAATGACAGGGAAGCTTTATCCATGACACCTCAACAACACAGCTGCTTAAATATGATTTGAACAATGACCAATAGACACCCTAGCATGGCAGGGGGAAATTTCATGGGACCCCACTCCTAGATAAAGAGTTATAAGCAACTAAGGAATGAGGAAAGTGGGAAAATAGCCTTCTTATTCAAGGATGAGCTCCCAATTGGTTGGCCTTGAAATCTACACAAACAAGTAAGACTGGATGGACTGAGCAGATTGTATGTACATACCTGCTTATATACACACACAATTCACTAACAGTAACAGAGACACAGGCTATAATTTCAGAGGGAATGGGGGTTGCATCATGGGAGGAACTCGGAGGAAGAAAGGGGAGAAATGATGTAACTATAATTTATTTTAGAAGAAAAGAGAGCTGGACAGTGGTAGCACACACTTTTAATCCCAGCACTTGGGAGGCAGAGCCAGGCGACCTCTGTGATTTTGAGGCCAGTCTGGTCTACAGAGCAAGAAAGAGGATCTAAGCCTGAAAGTTAAATCTTCCTGAAAACTGTGTTGATGTTGGAATGTGTTTGGTAAAAGTATTTAGCTTAAATGACATTTCTATAATTAAGCAAATGAGTTCTATTAACAGAGGAAAGGTTGGAACCAGTTTTTGTTCATTTGATTTTTAGAGGTACAAATTCTCTAGTTCCCAATATAGATAACAGAATGGGGGCTGATGAGATGGCTGAGCAAGTGAAAGTACCTGCCGCCAAGCCTGACGACTTTGGTTTGATCCCTGGAATCCATATGGTTGAAGGAGAGAAGTGACTCTGACATTCTCTCATTTTCACACATGCACACACACAATTAATGTGAAAAAATTTAGAGGCAAAGTTTTCCTACATTAAAGTAATTAAAAAAATCAAGATACTTCAGCCTAATTATGCTGATAAACTGCTGTTAATAGAGATGTAACCATTATGGTATCACTCAATAAGTACACACCAGTTCTTAAATATCCATGGATACCAAAACCTGTGGATGCTCCAATCTTTTATATAAAATGGTATTTTTCACGTAACTATGCATTCTCCTGTATACGTTGTAATTTTCCATTCTTATTACTTATAATCAGCAATACAATGCAAAGGCTGGTTAGCTGTTACACTGCATTCCCACGGGTACAGAGGACTGACTAGATTTGGAAATCAGTGTCGATCATGTTAGCTGGTGTAATGCACAAACTCTGTATTTTAGAATCTGATGCAGTAATTTGTGATTTCTTAAAATAATGTCTCTATGATCTATAACCATGTATCATTGTCATATTATGACATGAGTTAAGAATAGACAAATCATTTAAGTCTGTATCAGTTAAAAAAAAAAAACACTGATTCTAGAGAAGTTTTCCATTAACAGAAAGAGTGAAGAACAGACAGTTACACTCTTTTTCCTCAGCTGAGGTGAAGCCATGTTTTCACAACAAGAAACCGTTAGTAAAGCCACACGCTGTGGGACACCCTGTTAGAGAACCATTTTTTCTCGAGTTGTAAATATTAAATTCTCACAACTATACTGCAAATCCAGTGCTTCCTAAAATCACTTGTCTGGGACCCCAGGTTCTCCTTCCTCACCTTTAGAAGTCTCTAAAAGAGCAGACTTCTCCTTTGTTCCACTGCAAAGAGAGGACAAGGTGAAAACACTCCTATTCAGTGTCTAGAGGGAATGCCCTGTGCAAAGTGGCTAACAGCTTGGCTTTCCAGGTTTTGGAGAAGGGCCCGAGTCACTGAACTTAGTAATTTGGAGTAGACTGTTGTTTGGCATTGGTGATCAAGTGTGCCCTGCTAAAGATAACCCAGTCTCATAATGAAGTGTAACTTTCACACACTTCTGTAGGATATTAATAGTTATACCATTTTATATAATGAAATGACCACTCACTTTTTTTTTTAAGATTATTGAATTACTAGAAGACATTACATTAAAATTCATCATTAGTAGGAATGTTAAAATGTTTGGAAGCTCATGAGTGGGCTTCAATTTTACAATGAAACAAAACAAAACAAAACACTGAGGAACTCTGAAAAGGACAAACCGAAGGCCTACCTTCGAGATTCTGCCTTCATCTTAAAAAATAAAATACAGTAATTGGGGCTGGAGCCATGGTTCAGTGAAAAGCACTGGCTGCTCTTCCAGTCCTAGGGGATCTGATGTCTTTTTCTAGTGGGCACCAGGCAGGCACATGATACAGACATACAAGCAGGCAAAACACCAATACTCATGAGAATAAAGAAAATAACGTGATTCCCCCCCTCCTTTCTAGCTTATTTTAGAGAGCTTTGTTTTGGAGAAAGTATAGTTTTCAATTAAAATATGATACAAGTATGAAATAATATCCACTATTCACACAGTTGTTGCTGAAATTATCACTGAAGATCTTCATGATCACTACTGAAAGATTACAAACTATCATCATCATGGTCAGACTGAACGATGTGAAGAGAAACAGTCGGGTTTACCCATTAACTGCTATCAGATGAACCGACCCCAGCCCTGGCTGACCAAGGCAGCCAGCCTCAGACTTAGTTTGCAGGTGCAATGGCTTGCTTGCCTATCAGCCCAGCACGCACACACAGGACTCGGGAAGAGTTTCCTAAGCCTGAAGTCAGCTCTGCTTGACGGACAGGCAGGCAGTTTCTCCAATGGCTCCACTAAGTCAGCCATTGACGATGTTCCCTGATCCCTGGTCTAGAGAGTTCAGCTGAACTTAACTGGCCAAGAAGCTACAAAAAGAAAGGTTAAGTTATGTTATGATTCATTTGGATCAACGATAAGGTACTTTATAGACACTTAAAATACTAGATGGCAAAGTGTCGTCATTTCCTCTCAAAGACTTGTATTTTCACCAGTCCATACTTTGTACTTATCTTTGGAGGTTACCTCCTGTGTAGAGGAGATTGAACTTTAAAATAGGAACAAAAAATAATAGATTCAAAATTAATAATTCACAGAAAATACAAAATGTCATTAGGTTAAAATATCAAGAATAGTCTTCCCACTCTTCGGGCTTTTAAAACACAGAAATTTTATTTATAAAAAGAGGATTAAGTGCCAGCAGGTGATGGTGCATGCCTTTAACTCCAGCACTAGGGAGGCAGAGGCAAGTGGTCCTCTATGGGTTCGGGGACAGCTTAGTCTACAGAGTGAGTTCCAGGACACCCATGGCTACACAGTGAAACCCTGCCTCAAAAAAACCAACCAACCAACCAACCAAATAAACAAAAAAAGGAATGAAGTAACCTGCTCTAATTTATATATATGATAGTTACTTCAATATATACTTCATTACTTCAGATTAAAGACATATTTAACAAATATGAAGAATGAACAGAACGTAAGAGAAAGAAAAGGAAACTTCCATGGAAAGAAACGGACAAGGAGGCAGTAATCATCTCTTTCTCGTACACCCAAGCCAAAAGCTCTTGACGAGAAAGGAGTTAAAACGTGTATGGGAAAGGAAGAATGAGTTTCTCTACTTTTAAATGTCAAGCCTTCATTAAAGTTTTAAGAATTTATCCTTTAAAGCAACAGACCTCTACTGAACAAAGGGGAGATGCCACTATCTGTTTCTACTTTGGGAATTTGAATTTCCTGCTTGGATTCTATGTCTTGCATGAAGTACCATTTAGTCTGACTACAGCAATGAACCACGCTACCTAACTGGGAGGCAGGGTACCATCCTACCACCAGCAGCATGAGCCACAAGTGCATGCTTAAATAGCTCATGAATTACAACTTGTCAAAACATGTAATATTCTTACCTATGAAAACAATAAAGACAGAACAACTCTACGCTTTTTGTAGTAATGAATCCCATGAAACACGAGTTTCATTCTGTTAGGAAAGACCTACCTGAATAGCTGAGTTCATGAAACACGTATTTCCCAAGTTACTTAAGCCACAGAGGCCTGGCTGTTCATTGTTTCTTCCAGGTTCTGAATAATCATAGTTCTTATAAGCAGTATATGATGGGAGACAGTAATTTGAGTTTTTCACACTGGAAGAAAAAAAATTATAAAAATGTAGCCAACTGCATCACAATAAAGAGTACTTTAAGCATATGCATGAAATATGTGGTTAATCATTAAGTATATTTTACTGAACACTCAACCGGTACATTTTGAGATACCACTTTCAAAGTAACCTCTTTAATAATTAAGGCATTCTTTATCCAAGCAACAAAGCACCATATCAGGAGCCACATCACTCACTAAAACCCACTATCCTGGCGTTCTACCCTGGATTAACGGGAGCAGCGTCATATCAGGAGCCACATCACTCACTAAAACCCACTGCCCTGTAGGTCTACCCTGGATTAACGGGAGCAGTGTCGTGGCTTGCTCCACTCTGCATTGCTCCATCAAAATGAAAACATTCAGATTTTAAACACCACCCGCAGCAATAAATCATCTCATTAATGTCTCTTTAAGTTAGCCTTCTATGGTAAGAGTGAGAACTTCAGGACCCAGAAGAGTTGGGCTTTAGTTACAGATGAACACTGCGAGGCCCAAGGCCACTGTGACATCACTGTTGAGATGCGCTCAAGATTCTGTTTATAGCTTCTAAGCTAGACTAGCAAAATCTAGTACTGAAATGCAGAGAACGGTCTCTCATCAGGAATCAGAAAGGAGCATGTGCTAGGAGATCCAAGCATTACTACTTGCCTTTTTTCTTCTAGCTGCTGCAATACTGCACTTTAACTTTATAAACAAAACAAACAAACAAAAAAAATTGACCAGTATAATAAATGTTAAAAAAAAACCTCTATAAGTTAGGAAATCAGAATAATTTTAGAATTAAGAAGTCAATAAGTTAAATCTGTTATTTTTATGTAAGTTTATGAGAAAGATGAATTCTTAATTTTTATAGGGTAGCTATTTTATAAGAATACTTATGAGTACTTTGGAAACAGTTCAAAAAATCATATTTTCAGTCCTTTTTGCTCATTAGGATGAACCTGGATGCAAATCAAGGTCATGGGATAAAAGTAAATGATGGTATAAAATAAAATGTAGTTTTACAAATAAACACAATAAATCAGTAACTCAAATAATAAAGACTGGCTATAATTGATTCCTGATATTTAATTTCCTCATAATTTCAAATATTCCATTTTGTTATTCTATACATTACACTCCCGCTAGATTAGAATGGTTTACGTGAACTACAGCACTGCTTCGTCTACAAAGGTTTTTTATAAACATATGCACACCACACCAAACAGACAACAGGAGACATGAAACAGCCCAAGAGTAGACACAACTGTTAGGGAGCCTCAGACATCAAGAGGCCCAGAGGTCATCAAGGGCAGATCCTTTCACTCACGGTCAGCTTTTGCAGCACTTTCATGGTTAATACACTAATTTTTAAGAAGGGAAAATACCCCAGTTCTTGTCTTTAGGTTTAGAAACACTACTCAGAGCTTGGTTGAGGCACACATTATAGGAAAGTTCCTTCTGCCTTGTAAAGTACAGCTATTTTTATTTAAAATCTTTTTCTTTACTTATTTTGAAATCGACGTTGTTAGTGAATTTGGTCAACAGAATGTGATCTGAGTTTTATCTCTGGCCCTGAGTGGAGACAACATTCTAAACAGTGGTTCTCAACCTGTGGGTCATGATCCCTTTGACAAACCTCTATTTCCAAAAAACATTTACATTACGATTCATAACAGTAGCAAAATTACAGGTATGAAATAGCAATGAAAATAATTTTAGGGTTGGGGGGTCAGTACAACATGAGGAACTGTGTTACAGGCCAGCATGTAATGGAAGGGTGAAAGCCATTGCCTAATGAAGGTTACAGGATTACAAAAGTCACTGCCCCTTCCTACCACTTCAAGAGGAAGGCCATGCCTCAGGAAAGCTATTGTGTCTGAAGACATGTTGACATGATTCTCTTCTCTAATCAGACAGTCCTATGGACACCAGAGGACCTGCTTTGATGCAGCTGCTTATAGATCGTCACTGCCAAGCCTGTCCACTCTCCGACCTGTCATATTCTCTCTCTCTCTTTTGATACTATCCTAACTCCTAAGCACATTTGCGCCAGCAGTCAGGGAAGCTCATTTTTTCCAGAAGGACTCCATACCTCTTACAGCTCATTTGCAGACTTACCTCTAACTCAGACAAGCACACTTCTCCCCTTACCCAGTTCCATCCCCATAGCTGAAGCTGAGACTTTCAGCTTGGTTACCCTCTTGTTTTCTCTTCCACTCTAATACAATCCCATAAAACTCGTCTTTAGATTTCTCCTAAGTGTGTTTGATCAGACTATGACTATTTTTAGTGCTTAAAAAAAAAAAAAATACGCCCCCCTCTTAGCAACAACAAAAATATCAACTCCCTGGCTTTCCAAAAAGAATCCACTCTAAGATTAAATGAAAATATCAAGGCCCAGAGAAATAGAACCTTGATGAAATAAAACTCACAAACACTGGACTTATGGTTTTTGCTTTGAATTTAATTACAAATAGATAAACAGAATTCAAGTTTCTTTTTTAAATTACTAGCCATCTAACTTATATTTTCTTTTGTTTTATAGTCCTAGTAAGTAAAAAACTTACCAAGTATCTGTTAGGAATTTAATGTATCATCACTCAGAATGTAATTAAAATCAAGATCTCCTATACAGTTTTAAAAAATGTTTATTTCTTAGACATTTCTACATATGATAGAGTAGAAAAAACAGATACACCCTGGCTGTGAAATTTAAGTAGCCAGAGCAAAAGATCAAAGTACCCTTACTACATACTCATGAGTGCTCATGTGCGTGCATGTATACACACACACACACACACACACACACACACACACACACACACACCAATTAAAGCACATTTACATGCTTATCCCTGAAGTCTATATTCAGCTGTCTTTCCTTACATGTAACATAAATAGATGCTGGAATGTTTTTAATTCATTAGGACAAACATGAATGAAACCAAGGTCTTATGCTAAAGTTAAAACAGATTGTTTCAGAATGCACTAGACTCTTTACTTACTCTGAAATGGGAAAACCTTATATGCAAAGCAGTTTTCTAGTTGTTTTAAAAAACCTGAATCTCTTCAGAGGTGTCTATACTTTGGTTTAAATGCAGGATCAGTATAATGCTTACCCAAAGACTAAGACAGTCTACATGCACAATGCTGATCCATGTTATGCATTTTAACTGCACAGAAGACTTGTCCTGGTCAGTACAGAAGCTAGCAGCCGTCTGCATACCCGACAGAATACTTGCAAACTTGAAAAGCTTTCCTAGGCCCCATGGAAGCTTCTGCTTCTCTTTTTTGCTAACGATTGGAAGGTAGTCATCATCTTTAAATACTATTTTGAAAGATTAAGTTTACAGAAGCATTAGTAGGAATTTTAATACTGTACTGAGTCAATACTGTATTGTAAATCCTCTTTAATAGCGATATGTGAAAACGGAAAGTTTTGTACATCTGACTTTTTAACTTTCCGATTGACTTTTCAATTAGTATTGGTGTCTGACATCATAAACATGTATGTAATCATGCTCACTTCACAGTTAACAAAAACGTGTTCACCTTGGTCATTCAGCAAAAACAGATGGTAAATTCTAGATCACAATGTCTATGGTTATTGCTATGACTTAATCTCATACAAGGTATCATTTTAATTTCAAAAGAAACAGACAAATTAACAAAACACCTATTTTGATAAGGAATGTTAAAACCTAGATCATTAAAATAGCTTTAATAGCAATGTTAGTAATATCATCAAATACAATAAAGCAGAAAAATAAAGGCAATGAAACCATTAACAGTTAAAAAATTAGCATATTTAAAAAATGTTCATTAATTGTAATTGAGGCAAAAATATTTTATGACCTAAGAAGTAACATTACTGTACAGGGTAAATGAACTGTATTCTAAAAACAGACTTCACAGTTTTTTAAATAAAAACATTTTATTAAACTTAAATTGTGAGTGTACTTTATCACAGTTATAATAAAACTGTTATCTCTGGAAATGAAACTTTACCTCTTAGTGAAGTATCAGTTTATAATAATTTTAGTCTTGGACTTGTAAATATGTTTCATATAATCCTGTGTATCTTCTGTTCTTAATATATAATTAAGTCTGCAGTATAATCACAAATTTTAATATACTATTTAATTCTGTAGACCACATCCACATACATGAAGTTTGATACTCCATTCCCTAGAGAGGTCTCTATCTTGTTGACCGACGTGTAGTGAAACTACACTATTTCCCTCTAGTCTTTGCCTACTATTGATTTCCACAAGTCAAGGAAACTGAAGAAACAAACCTTATGTCAAATAATTACTTAAATGTATTAATTCAAGTTTTTAAAATTAAAACAAAACAAAGCTTCCTAAATTACTTCTGTTCATTACTCAGAAAGGGAAGCCATACATACATAGGACTTACTTTCAAGCTCACAAATGCTCACAGCAGTTCCTCAGGAGGGAGTTCCTACCATAAGTCCCTAAAATAATCTCCAGTTTCCCTCAGGAGTTTCTCTTTTCAGTGGTTGAGACTAGAGCACACTATGATCTTTTTTTTTTTTTTTTTTTTTTTTTGGTTTTTCGAGACAGGGTTTCTCTGTGTAGCTTTGCGCCTTTCCTGGAACTCACTTGGTAGTCCAGGCTGGCCTCAAACTCACAGAGATCCGCCTGGCTCTGCCTCCCGAGTGCTGGGATTAAAGGCGTGCGCCACCACCGCCCGGCTTTTTTTTTTTTTTTTTTTTTTTTAAATTTATTTATTTATTATGTATACAGTGTTCTGCCTGCATGTGTCCCTGCAGGCCAGAAGAGGGCGCCAGATCTCATTACAGATGTTGTGAGCCACCATGTGGGTGCTGGGAATTGAACTCAGGACCTCTGGAAGAGCAGTCGGTGCTCTTAACCTCTGAGCCACCTCTCCAGCCCTTTTTTTTTTTTTTTTTTAAATATGAAGGAAGAAAATAAGACAAAAACAGAGAAACAAGAAACCACATATACCAACACAATGACTCCAGTCAAAATACAGTCTATAGTCAATACTCGTTAGACATGTTAAAACTGCTTTAAAAATGAATATAAGGGCATAAGTTTTATAGTAGATGTGGGAGCCATCTGCATGCAACTGGTACAAACATAAAATTTTATCCCCTACAAAAAGTAATTTTGATAAATGAAAATACATGTAAAATACAAACTGGGTTATAAAATATTTCTTTCTTGAGAAGCCCTTCCTGCTGGTAGTATTTTTATGTGGAAGAGAAAGCAATATAACATCTGGATAGTCACACCTTCATGCTTTACTTATTATACTACAGTGTAATACTAACATATAGTATATATAATTCTTATGAATTATGACATGAAGATATGTTTTAAGCTTGCTTAATCTGAATAGGGAAACTTATTACTAAAGAAATGTGTCACTATTACAGCTACTCAGAAGAAAGCCTTACACGAATAGATATAGTTTAATTTTTTATGGTTGTAACTTACAAAACTAATTAGTGGGGAGCTTGACATGTAAAATATTTATACTCAATTCCTTTTATTACCCAGTTATATTATTTAGTTTTCTGTTTCAGGAAATCTCTAACCTTTATGAATTTGATATCGATCTTTTTTTTTTTAAAGTGTTTTTATTTTTCTTAATTTCTTTACCTTCTTTTAAATGCTTGACAATAATCTTGGATTGAAGGTTCTAGAAAGCTAGAATATCTTTCGGATGGCATTTCTTGAATAACTGAAACATTTTTCATTGCTTAGAATGTTTTGTGATGACATCAAATTCTTTTACATATAAAGACGTTCTGGGTTGTCTGACTGCATGTGTACTCTTGGATGAAATTGTGCTGTTTACATTTTCTATTTTTGTAGTGTTACTGAACTAACCTTTCTCATTATTTTTCCCCTTTAAAATAGTCTTAGCTATTATCATCACTTAAAATCTAGATGTGTCAGGGTCACTTTACCAAGTTCCTACAAAACATGAGGATTTTAACAAGGAAATTAAACTCATAAATGTAATTACTCATAAACGTAATTATGATTTATGATTATTTAAAAAACACCTTTAGTGTTTTCAAATTTATGAATTGATAAATTAGATGCCATTTGTGAAGTGCACTAATGTGTAAGCCATCTGAACTGTGAAAGTAACACATAACCACAAGGTGCATATCATACCCATTAATAAAGATGGATAATCTATTTGGATAAAAGTTCTCATACACTGATTGAGCAAATTACAATGAAAATGGTTTTCTTTTTACTTTTTCACTAAGATAAAAATGGCATGTTTTGCTAGTGAGATAGTTCAGCAGGGAAAATGCTTGGCAGATAAGCCTGGTGACCTGATTTCCCCCTGAAGCCCACTGCAGGTGGAAGGGTGAGTGGACTCCACAGGAGTGTGATTGTCCAGGCAGCACAGCCAGAGTCAGATGTTATAGGAAGGGCCCAGTTGACTTTCAGCTTCTTAAAAAAGCAGTTAAGCACATATTTTCACAAACTACATAATTTTAAATATCATGTATTGTGGAGAAAAGAAACTATTAAGAAAAACTGCTTTTTCTGTAGGCTCTGTTCTCCAGCTAAGAATCACTGACACATGGGTGGGTGATTTATATGGGTGACTATCAGACCAAGGTGACACATGAGATTTATATTCGTCCTATCAACTTGAGTTGTAACAAAGTCCTATGAAAATCTCAATAATTAGAATCTAAATTTTAGAATATAAAATTCTGAAAGCTCTATTTTTCAGCCAACTCATATACTATCCTGTATTAAATCAAGTAGTTTTTAAAATGTGTTTTATTTCTAGTGAAGTGATTCTTGGAAGAACTGACCAGTGATTTAAGAGAAAGCACATTTTGATTCATGAAGACTTTTACCCTAAATTTGCAACCTTAACAGGGCCAACCAGTCAGAGAGAGAGTTTAAGATGCAGTGCTTACTTTCTGCTGTTGATGTTGTTATAATTATTTGATAGAGATGAAGGAGAGATCTTTGGTAAAGCTGAAAAATTGGATGCACCTGGGGACCTTTAAAAATATGAAAATGTCAAATTAGATAAAAAATGAAGAATTACAAAATTATGAAATAAAGAAAAGAAACAGATGACAATGTTTGTAATAAATGAATGCTGGAAAACAGGTTTTATGGTCAAAATAATTATATATATTTTGTTTTTAATTTTCAATATATTTTTCCTTTGAAGTACAATAGTACACAAGGGAACTTTTTCAAACAATATTTATGAAATTATAAAACTTGCTATTATTCTTATAAATCCACTAACTCAATATAGTAGTCACTTCTCAGGGTAACAATTACTAGTATCTTACAATCATTTTCTGTACTTTTAGCGGAGTGAGGCTCCTTCACTTCCTTAGTAGGCACCAGGACACTGCAGTTACACACAGTACTGACACAGGGCTCAGAGGACGTTAACCATTCATTAATCTTGAAGTCAGTGGGGAAAGAAGAACAAAAGAAAAGTCCACACATAATCCCAAAATACAGTATTGGGCCAAAAGTGTCTCTGAAAAAACCTGAAGACCATATATATGACTATATGATACACACTTCATTAATTCAGAATCTTTCAGGGCGGGGAAATTTCTACCATGACTGGCTTTTAGATAGTAAATGTTAAAGGCGGACAGAAAAATCAATAAATCTATTACAAAGAAATAAAGTACATAAAGGCGTCTCAAAGATTCAATTTTCTTGAGTTCTGTAAGCATTACATTTCCTATGGACTATCTAGCTGGGGGCTGGGAAAGCTGTGCTGTGCCAACTCAGTCACAGTACACTAAACGAGGCCCAAAGTGATGCATGGGCTTTTAAAAACTAATCTCCTCCACTTGGGTGCTAAACGAACAGAGACTCGGTCAACAGGCAGGACAGTGTAATCCACAAAACTTACTTCAAGTAATCTGCATTTAATCTTTATACACACACATGAAATAAGTGCTGGACAATAAAATTTCTTAAATATAAGAAAAATTAGACTTCTGAAGTTCAAACGTTAAAAAAAATCCTAGTAAGAACTGCCTTTCTTTGTGAAAAAGGTTCTTTTTACTACTGAAAACTGCATATTGATGCGCTCCTGAAGTCAGATACCTTCCCAACAGGAGCCTCTGCACAGGAAAGTATGTCCCAGGATTGTATTGTACTAAGCTAAAATAGAAATACAATCAGCTAAGTTTTAAGAGCACATACAGTCAAGGACACACTTTAAAGCTTGAATGCTGCTAATATTTTACCTAGTACTTTTCAAACATTAATTAAAAGAACTCTTTTGCCTTTTGATAATTAAAGTTTGTTTGTTTTTGAGATAGAGTCTCAATACAGAGCCTCTACTAGGCTGCCCTCAAGCTCAGAGATCCACCTGTCTCTGCCTCTCAAGTTCTGAGTTGAAGGTACAGTACATACCACTATACTGGCCACTATAAGAATTTTTAAGTAGGGGAAAAATCTAATAGGGTTAGAATTTGAGTTGCAGCAATGAACTGAATATATTAATTTTTCAAAACTTGATTCAGCACAATTTTCCAGAAATCCCTTCTACTTTATTTTCAGTTAAAGTATGGAAATAAAAATATACTTCATTTAATCAAGCAGAGACATATGTTTACACATGCATTTCCTAACTGTCTAGAGCTTTTACTATTGAGGAGTAATTGAACTTATAGGTTATATTAAAAAAGGAAAAAATATCATAGAGTTAATTTGCATTTTCATAGTAATTTCTATGAAGTTCACTCAACCACTCAACATGAATTAAACAATTCTTATATGCTTCATTTTTAGGGCGTCTGAGATTATAAAAAGATACAGTTCTTGATCTCAAGCAGGTCTGCAGTCTAGAGGGGAAGAATGACATCAGTACTAAGTGCTTTAACAACTTCTAATACAGAACTCTCTAAGTGGGACAGGAAGTAGCTTAAAAAATGATATGCAGTAAGAAGTATACGTAGGAGTTACGAATATTTAAGGTACAAAGAACAGTATATGCAAATGTGTGGGACTATAGAAACAATTGTGTTTGGAGAATTAACAGTCAATTGACCCTGGCTGAAATAGGAGGTATACAGTGGTAAGAAGAGACTGCAGTCAGATATGTATGATAATAAACAGCCTTTTGTGTCCTGTGAAGGAATCAGAATTTCACCCAACTGATGGAACATATTACAGATTTTAATAAGGACCATCGACACAATCAGATTTATATACCAGTAAGACTACTTACTGGGGGAGAGAAATACAGTAATGAACAGAACATAGATTACGAAACTATCAAGCTGACAAAGGGGGGATTCAATAAAGGGTGAAAACTAAGAAAGCGGAGTGAACATGTCTGTATTTAAGAAGCAGGTCAAAAAATATTGTCCACGGATACAGGGAACCAAGGACAGAGACCCTTTCATGGCATCTGTGAGGTTAAAATTATTTTCTTAATACTGAGACAGTATTAAAATGTCACTTGGTAGCTTTTTCTGGATATTCAAAGTCAAGGTTAGGTCAAACTACTGGCACATGTACATAGATCAAAGAACACTACTACAATCTAAGAGAGAAAAACAATTTCACCTAAGAACATCATCTCGACAAAGCAAATCAAAATTGTATTAAACCTTGACTCTTAAAAACCCTTCAAAATTTATTTTTAATGATGTCTAGGTATGTGAATGTGTGTATAGGTATGTGCACGAGACTGCAGGTGCCGTGGAAGGAAGCGGAAGCCAAGCATGTCAGATCCCTTGACACTGGAGTTACAAGAAGCTGAGGAGGACTGAAGAGGGAGGAGCTGGGAACCCAGCTCGGGTATGGAGGAGAACATGAGCACTCCCAGCTGTCACTATGTCTGCAGCACACTCTGCTTCTTATACATACTGCCTGGCCAACCAGAAGGCCGCATGCAGCAGACGACACACTCCACTCAGAAGCCAAAAAGCTAATGTGAACGCTAATCTGAACTGCAAGTGTAACTTGTCACTCAGCATCACTCTCTCTAGTTTGTGTGTAAAGAACTGAATGACTTGTTGATCTTTTGCTTGTATATAATTTAAGGCCTTCAGCTGTGAAGACCTAGGAGACATTTTCTTAAAAACAGGTAGAAGTCTGACAAGTGAAAATATTACCAATGGTGACAAAATCTGAACTTCCAAGTAAAATCTCTGTGAACGCTGACTTTCCAACCACAATGTTAAGTTCAGACTTTTCTCAAAAAAAATGATTTTTTAAAATGTGAGTTTATAAGAAAGTTACATTATGAAACGTATCAGTGTTCTGAAGGTCTGCATAACTCAGTGAATATTTTTCAATTGACCATTATGCACAGTTAAATATAGATTTTAGTGTAAGGCTACAAGTCATTGATATTCTTCAGATCTCCATTTTGCAATCAATCTTTTGAAACTTATACCCCGTGTCAAGTTTTGATTCATGTGAAGTTCCTTCAACTACATGCCTATTCAAAGCTGAATTCTCCCATGCACTTCATCCAGTCCATCATAGTGAACTACATGCAGAAGTCTGACAGTAGCTGTCACCACGTAACCAGGTAGTCTGAGTACATTAAGCACACTTCAGGTTAGGTGCCATGCCCAGCAGTAGATGGCCAACAGAAAATAAACATAATGATACTTTTGTAGACTTTTTTTTTTTTTTGGCCTCATTTGGCTTTGTTTTGGCTTTTTTTTGTCTTATTGATCTTTTGCTTGTATATTATTGTTTCTATTTTAAATGTTTTGTGGTTTTATGTGTGTTTTTCTTTTGTTTGCCTAGCAAAAGTATTTTAATGCTACTTTGTAAAGACCTTCATTTTAAAAATAGTTAACTTTATAAAAATGTTACTGATGTTAAAATGTAATTGTTAAATAGTTACTCACAAATATTTTACATTTTAATGTATTACAATAAACTGATAAAACCCACATAAAAAGAAGTTCTTTGAACCAAGCGGTGGTGGTGCACGCCTTTAATCCCAGTACCTGAGAGGCAGAGGCAGGTGGATCTCTGTGAGTTTGAGGCCAGCCTGGTCTACAGAGTGAGTTCCAGGACAGCCAGGGCCACACGGAGAAACCCTGCCTCAAAGGGGGTGGCTGGAAACTTTGAAGACTAACAGGATAGTCTTCAAAGACTAATAGCACTGCTTAGGAAACACCGTTTCACAGGGGGTACCTGCGAGATGTGCAGGTTAGAGGAGAAAAGTGACTGAGGAACTGGGAGCCTGGAATGGAACCCGGTAAACCAATACAAGAAATGCATATATTTAAGTATGCAAAATAGAGAACAAATATCCGGTTCAACCTGATGTGGTGTCATGTATGATATTCAGGAAGAACAGGAATTTCGATGAAATGAGAAGTCTTAATACAGATGTTTATTAACACTGGCTTGCATTAAGAGAAAGCTGATATTAATACAGCATCTGTGAACTGTTTCCTGACTTTGGGTGCCTATTATGGATGAAAGAAGATCTTTATATTCTAAGGATTATTAATATATTTAAGACATAGCATAGCTGCTGCATAGACTCAGTGAAGCCAGGAAGAATCTCATACATTACAAGTGAATGATTCTCCCCAGAGAAATTAGGACTTTATTAAATTGGGAATGGTACTAAGGACAGTTTTGGAAAAAGCTACCTGTCTAGAATGCTGGCAGGGGTGATGGTAGTACACCAAAACAAGAAAACCAAAAAAGAAAAAACTCAAAGAAGCATTGGAGGAAATCAATGGTTTATTCTCTAATGTGGTGGATTTTCTTATGTTCATGAGAAAATGACATTAGAAGGGAAACAAATAAATTAGTACCTACTATATGCATAGGAAAAAGGAATTAATAAAAGAAAAAGCAAAGAAAAGTCTAGGATGCATTGATACAAAAACATAGGTAAATGTTTTCCTTAAATACCAAGGAAATTAGAGCAAGAGTGATGCATGTAGACAACAGATAAAGAATTACTGATAAATGAATACAGTTCATGTTTTCTGACTAAACTTCTGAACCATATTTCACATAGCTCATTCTAGCTGAGATTTAGAGTTAATGCCACATTATTTATAAGTCAACTGGTTTATTGAAGGTGACCAGTGACACTTAGCTCTCACTTACGATCTAATTTGAAAATTACACTCTTCCTTTTCTAGTGGCTTTCTACAGAAGAGAAAGGAAATGTTTGGAACACTACATATCGACTGACTAGAGATCAAACCATTTCCCTAGCGGTAAACTAATTCTGGTCAGTGTAGACTAGGTATAATATAAGGCAGTGTATTCTTCTCTTTGAAAAATCAGATAGGTAAGATGTCAATTTAGCTTCAGTGGTTTGAATAAACCTTATTCAACACTCCAATGTTTGTAGAGTCTGAATTTTATGTCCAATGTGATATTTCAATTAAATGTGTATAGTTCAGTACAAAGTTGACCTTCTTCAGGAGGAAAATATAACTTATCAACTTGTTCTTGTTGAATTAACTAAATATTTAACATACATTAAAATCTAACACCACAATGTTCAACAGCTAAAATGTAGCTAACTTTGTCAAAGTAAAACAGTCATCCTAACTTTATGAAAT
Source organism: Peromyscus californicus insignis (assembly GCF_007827085.1). NCBI lineage: Eukaryota > Metazoa > Chordata > Mammalia > Rodentia > Cricetidae > Peromyscus > Peromyscus californicus. Next base: position 39,665,287 of record NW_026294535.1, read on the forward strand.
CTAATGACAAAGTTAGCCAAACAAAAAATAACACCAATCATAAACTCTCTATATTTCTACCAATTTTTCTAAAACAAGTTCTTAAAGGAAAACTTGAATCTCTTCAAATATTAAATGTTTTTACTTTGTGATTACTTCTATTCAGAAACATTTTTGCTGTGTGCCTCCTACTAGCCAAGAAGGGGTAGTAGGTACTCAAAAGAGTTAAAGATAATTTATTATCCAAATCCACAGTTCTTATCATGCTCAAACTCTGGCTTCTTTTGTAAGTTATTTCCAACACATTTTTGGTTTGGTTGTTCCCTCATCTTACATATTAGAAGTCTGAGCAAAAGCCATTCCATAGCTGCTTCTTTGTAAGAACTATGTGAATAAGGAAAATGTAACAAATGTAGAGATCCCAGTACAATTTAATTGCTAAAATAAAATGGGTACATTATTGTGTGATTAGTTTCCTAATAGGTCCTTAATTTTGCCCCAGTTAAGTCTATGCCCTAATTCTTTATCTATTTACTCTTTTGGCTCTATCATGGTGTTTATTCTCTAAAAATGTTCACAGAAGACAGCTGGTATAGAAAAAACAGAAACAATTATCAGTCACCTACAAGCTTAATATATATCCTCCCAAAAAAGTGATAGGCGATTGTATTTTTCTTTCCTTGCAGAATTCTGTAAAAATACTACAACACTGGTTGTAGTAAGTTTATTATGTGATTAAGTTTATGCTTTATAGTTTTAGTTGTTAATTTAGAAGTCTGTTAATAAGAGCATCACACAGCGCAGGAAACAATGCAAGAGTAAGAATTATTGGCATGGAATGATGGCTCAGCTTAAAAACACTTGTTAGTCTTGCAGGACCTTGGCTCAGTTCCTAACATCTACACAAGGGTTCTCAACCATGCATAACTTTCGTTCCAAGGGGATCTAATGCTTTCTTTTGTCCTCTACAGGTACCAGGCACACTCGTGATGCATACATGAACATGCAGGCAAATCAGTCACAACATGAAAGAATTACTGGCATTGTTTATCTTTCATTCACACATGCTTTAACCAGTTGATGATAAATTCCTCTGGTGTTTACTTTCTACTTGTCCATAGAAACATAGAACCATCAACGGCTTTCAACCTCTTTACACCAAGGATCTTCTCACATGTCCTTTTATTAGCATTATTTAGTAACAATGAAAATGAATGAATGAAATTCTAATATTATCTTCACAAAAGGCAATTTTTAGTATTCCAGAAAACCAATTTAGTTTTCTTGTTATGTAACTGCAATTATTTAAAAATGCTTTAAATTATTACACCTAAATGAAACAACAGAGAAAAAAAGTACAATAGAGCAATATAGTCAGAAACTAGTGAGCTCACAACCCAGAGCCACAGCTCAGGAATAAAGAATTAACTTCCATTGTATTTTTGTTGTTGTTGTTGTTGTTGTTAAGTAAGAGTTAACTTATTGATGTAGTTTTCTTTTTAGGAACCCCCAGGATTCCACAGTTATTATACTTTAACATTTCTTATTTTAAGGTAACATAGACTTGGCTATCCATGCATTTCCAATCATTTAGGATCACTAATGCTCTTGTCTTTGCAAAGCAGAGAAAAGTAACAATATCAAATTTAGAGACGAAAACCTTTACAGGTAAAACTGGAAACGACTGTTTTGTGAAGTGTAAGAAACTGGATACTCAAAACTGGATTATACATGCAACTTCTAAAGCAACTAATAAGCATAGAACGTTTTAAATATATATATTGTGTGTGTATAAGCTAAAACATCAAATTATATGTTGGTATTTAGCAGGAAAATTTAATTGAATAGCTTTTGAGTGGTTCTTAGATTTTCAGATTTCTAACAGATTTTAGGTTGCTTTCCTAAATTAAAATATATTTAAATGTTTTAAGTAAAATTAAATTTATTCCTTAATATTTATAGTATTTAATTAACATTTCTTTAAGTGGCCCCTAAAATTTATGGTTTAACATAAATGTTAATGGTTTCCATATGATCAAAATGGGCCTGGGAAAACTGGCCTACAGGCAAACCTGTATTGCATTCATGACCGATGTGGGCAGGCCCTGTTTACTGGGGACAAAGCCACCCCTGAGCAGGTGGTCACAGACAGCATAAGAGAGAAGGCTGAGTAAGCCTTGCCGGGCATGTCAGTGAACAGCATCTCTCCATGGCTTCTGTTCCAGTTCTTGCCTCCTGGTTCTTTTTGAGTTCCTCCTCAAGTTGCTTTTGGTCATGGTGTTTTACCAGACCAAGAAAACCCTAAGCCACCCCTACAAGAACCCCAGACTGTAAACCAAATCAAAGCAAACCAAACCCGACTGCTCATCTGTATTATAAACTAAACTCGTACACAGTTATACGAGTTTGTTGAAAGCAGTCTTTGGAAGTAAGGAGACCCCCCTGTCTTAGATAGGCATGTTTGTTCAAGCATCTCTAAAACACCCTGTCATGGGTCAGGCTGGCCCTCTGCCTCTGTCACCAAAAAAGGAGAAAGGCAAACAGCTAAGGGTAGTAAAAACATTGCACTTCTGAAAATAACTGAAAGGAAAACATTTCCAACAGGGGTTACAATTGCAGCCTCTGGCATAAAGATGCCTATGGCAGGAATGAGAACCGGTAAGCTCATCCACAGAGATGCTCAACCCTGTCTGAAAACCTCTCTATAGCGAACTCCAGTAGACTGTTTCAGAACAACTGGTTGCCCTACTCATTTCTGCTGGATGTCATTATGTCCAACTGGATGATGTTACTTACCTGCTATTCTTTTACTCTTGCCTGCTACAGGTCTAATAAATGCATTCATCTAAATCCATTATATTATATTATTATATTGCAGATTATTTTCCAGAAAGAACAATATCAGATGTTCAAACAACCTAACTGCCAGGAGGTAACACACTACCATGTACCACACATCCTGAGTTAAACATGTCTTTCTCACCTCACTCATTTGTCACAGGCCATTGCCTTCTGTTTTGTTCTGGCTAGTGTGACATTAAGTCTTTTACTTAGCATTGTACTAATTCTCAGTTATCTACTAAACAAATTTAGGCAGCCTTACTTACATTTATGCTGTTTTATTTTCTACAGTTTAGTATTAGTATATACCAGAGCCCACAGATGTATAGCTCCTAAAATAAATATAAGCTTTTGGCTTTCTATAAAAAAAACTTTACTGCAATATAATTATACCTCTGTGCTAACAATGTTAAGGCTGCTGCTTGCATGCCACATTAGCACAGCTGCAGATCACCTGATCCACAAAACTGAAGCTCTCTATCAGTTATCCTACTAAGAAAAGATCACTGACCCCTAGGCACAGAAAAGGTCTATTGCCAATCTGCTCAGTTTCCACAGTTTTCAGCAGTTTGTTGATGTAGATTTTTTTTTTTTGAGATTATCATGTATCATGTAATTACAACATTTTCCCCTTCTATTTCCCCCCATTCAAGCCTTCACATATACCGCTCTATTTTCCTTTAAACTCACTCATCTTCCACTATTTCATATATGTGTGTGTGTGTGTGTGTGTGTACATATATATGTGTGTATGTATATATATATGTATATACATGTATTCCATATGTCATTTTTTTTTTTTTTTTGGTTTTTCGAGACAGGGTTTCTCTGTGTAGCTTTGCGCCTTTCCTGGTACTCGCTTTGGAGACCAGGCTGGCCTCGAACTCACAGAGATCCGCCTGGCTCTGCCTCCCGAGTGCTGGGATTAAAGGCGTGCGCCACCACCGCCCGACTCATATGTCATTTTTTTAATAGATGTTTTCAGGGCAGATCATTTAGCACTAAACAACCATTTGGTGGGTTCTTCCCATTTAGATTTTTATGTAGATTATCTGATCATTAGTGTTACAAGGCCCTTCCATATTATGTGTCAATAGTGAATTTATCTTCTGTCTTAATTGAAGTATGCTTAAATTTTACAATGAAATACGTTATTTACTGCTGATTTTGGTCACATAGGCTTTCTTAAACTAGGAAAATTTTCTTTTATCATTACTTTTCTAGGATTCTTTTCATACACAAGTGAAAATATCAAATGTTTTATATTTGGTAAAATGTCATTTGACCATATAAGATACATCTGGTGTATGTTTTACATTGACCGATACATAAACTTCTTTTGTTGGCAACCTTACTAAACTGGTGGATACTCTAGCTGTACTTCCATGTATTACACCTTCATTCACCAAGTTAGTAGGTCAGTATGGTGTATTAGGTACTTTAGCTATCTGAACAAATTAAAATAATTAAGGGGAAAACTGATCTGGACTGAATGTGGTCTATAACATGTAGTCCCAACTAATTGGGAAGCTGAGACAAGAGCATTACCTGACCTCAGGTTTTCAAGGTCAGCTTAGGCCATACCTTGCTTTCAAAAAAAAAGAAGGTACAGGAAGAGGAGACAGCCAGGGGAGGTTGGTAATTTTATACAGAAAAGGCTTCTCATACTTTAGAGCTCGCGATATTTGAATATGGAATTCAGTCAATTTTACTTCAAAAATTGTTTCACAATTCAGTAAGTGTAAAGCAATCTAAACATAAGTGAGAAAAACAAAAGCAGTGGTTTTGATCAAACACTAAAGTGAATATTCACAAGAAGTCTACAATTTCCAAGTCTGTACCTGTTAAGAGATCCATGATTCAACTCACATGCTTTTACTTCTTCCCACAAAAACATTGGCTTTACTCTAAATTCTATCCGTATGTCCAACTAAGCAGGGCACTGAGCAATACACACCACTAGGTAATTACTATATTTAGGCACCAACTCACAAGAAAGTAGACAAAAAACACAATAAAAAAACTTCACATAAGATCAAAAATGCACTTTCTTCCTTGGGAAGAAAATTTCTAAGCAAGTAGCAAGGCTGTTTGCTTCTACAAATTTGCCATGTCCGCTCACCTAATACATTAGTAATTTAATTACAAATCATTATTCTGAAAATTTTCAAAATTCAGATCTACAATCCATCAGAGAACCTGAAATTCAGAGTTACAGAAAATTACATTACCCTCCAACTTATGTGGCATCAATCAAATGTGAGTAGGTATGAAGCTCTCTATAGTTCTCATTTATCTCACTTATTTAGCACAAGGATTTGCAGAAGGAACCTTGGTGTGATATAAAGGGTCTCTTTAGGCTATGGAAATATTACAATTATAGACACATGTATTACTTCTCAGAGACTTGAAGTTTATGTATTGTGATATAAATAGGTTTAAGTCTTTGTGATAATGCAGTGCAGATCTTGTAATTTTGAAAAAGATTCTCAACTCTTTCTTCCTTCATCATCAAAAGCAACTCTTAATACTCTAGACGCTACATCTACTTAGTCACTTAAATTCTGAGACATTTGTATAATGGAAATACTACTCTCACACCAGACTATCTTTCATAAAAGAAGCATTTCATTAATAGGTGTACTTCAAAAACATCACAAAAATACTTCAAGAAAACGAAACAAAATGCTTAAGGATCTGACTATATTAAACAACGCAACATTTATTTACACTATCACTTATTCTAAAAGCAATTTGACTTTGAAGGTTTTAAATTTGTACCATATGAATCTAAGTGTAAACTCAGAAAACTTCTCCAAGAATAAAGTAGAAAAGATAAAGGATATATGTATTCTTGCAACATACAGTTCCGTTTGCTCTACTTTTGGACTTCAGTATCCAAAGTGTCCAAGTGTCAACATCATGCAACAGAGCACAAGAGAAGCACTTACTTAGGAGCAGAAGGACCCCTTGGCCACGTCCCGTCTTCATTTTTTTGTTCTATCACTAACACCTGCAAACACGACACAACACAGGGTGTTTGTCCACAGCTATGAAGTCAGACAGCTTTAGGAGACAAGCTGATAAGGAACTAAAGTAACTGATTATTTAAGGACCAAACAGACAAAATCGGTCTGAAATAAGCCAGTACTGACAGTGAAGAAAAGGAAATAAAAAATCAGTTTCTGTAACTTTAATAACATGTAAGTAAACCAAACAATAGACTATAAGTTGTTTCAGTTAAAAGTGTATGTTTTAAATTGTATTTACACTTGTAACATAGGATTGTACAGTTAGCAGATGTCCTATCAGTGGCTCTATCATGATTTAACTATTAATATGCAGATATTATTGAGAAACAGTGGCAAAAAAATTCCGAACTATAGATTACTTGTAATTTGTTTAGGGCTTTGAAATCTCTTTTAGAACTAGTTTTTATTACATTTATGGATTTATCTGTAGTGTGTATGGGTGCCTGTTTGTATAGGCACCCATGATATATGGGCAGGCCTGTGCTTGATGCCCTCATGGAGATGAGAGAGCAATTGGCGAGGTCACTTCTCTCCCTCCACAGTGTGCATGAACCTAAGTCAGACTTGGCAGCAAGTGCCTTTACCCACTGAGCCATCTTGCCAGCCTTAAATTATGAAATCTTTTAGTACATAACTGATAGTCACATTTATAAGAATCCAATAATGAAATTATAGTAGCTCAAGTCCCCTGCTGCAGCATGTTTTAGATAGACAAAAATCATCTAGGGTAATAAAAAGTCCATGCCAAGACAAAGCTATACTTTAAAAAAAATCCCCAACTCTTTCCCCTTTTATGTTCCAGATTAATAAAAACGCCTTTCTTCTAGTTTCTGTTAAGGATGAGTCATGTAAGAAAGAAAATTTAATTTTAAAATACTTATTAAAGGAATTTGTGATATTACTAATAAGAAATAAAAAAATCTAAATTTTCACTTTAAAACTACAATGTAAGACAACATGAACTGAAATATAGTGCATCACAAATGAATACATTCTATGTATTTAGTTTATATACTTTTTCTTCTAGTTGCAATTCTGCACGCTACTCTACATCCTCACAGCAATACTCCTTGAAGGACTATGTGCTTCCAGACCACTTATAAATTGGCTTTTTGACCCTAGTCACACAGAATGCAACAGATAAACTGTAATGATAAAATATAAAATGTGAAATATAATTGATATTGAAATACTCATTCAAAAAATTCACATAACTTGTTGGCAGAGCACTCACGTTAAAGAACTACTAAAGTTGCCTTTGACTAGTGTATATTCTGCACTCAGAAGAGCTGGCTGAGGTGTGTCACTCTCAAAGAGTGAAGGGTACCAAGCACCTCCCATCCAGACCCACTGGATGTTCTCCTTACCTACCAGTTTATCCATTATCTCAATTTTCTAATTATCATCTCAATATGGAAATATATAGTTTTAAAGATTTACTAAGTAGCATTTGAGTGATTCATAGCTTGAAAGATTTTCTTTACTACAACTTGCAACTATAATGATATATAAACTATATCTGCATATACATAAATATTATGGTCATTTGGAGGAGCTAAATCAGGTTTAAAACAAGGAATTTCAGCTATAAAAACTCTCAAAGTTATGTATTATCTTTAGCGATAACATTTTAATATCTAGTAGCATTTTACTTAAAATTCCATATTTTACAGCCAGATAGTATTAATAAGCTACAAAAAGTTATAAAATTCATTCCTTTTATTTAAATCATTTTCTTTATTCCAGTCATTTTCTGAGTAATGTTTTGCTTATTGTTAAAACTTGGAAAAACTCAAAATTTAAATTATACACACATCAAAGGGAAATGGAAAATTCACCAGTATTGGGAGGTAAACACTTTTGTACTATATTCCTCTCTTTTTAAAATTCTCTTTAATTTTAGTAATGTACAGTTTTGTGTCTATGTACTGGTATGTGCACGTGAGTCCAGGAAGGTCCGAAGAGGCACTGAATCCCCTGGAACTGGAGTTACAGGTGATTCTGAGCCACTTGTAGGTGCTGAGAACCAAACTCAGGTCCTCTGCAAGAGCAGCAAGCGCTCTTAAGCACTGGGCCATCTCTCCAATTCTGTTCTCACTTTCTAATTAGGGCACTTTAAGTTACAGGAAAGGTGGGGTGGGTAGAAGAGTGTGTTCTGGGCTAGGGAGAAGGCTCAGTAATTAAGCTTGCTTGTTGTGCTGAGTTCAAATGCTCACTATGCACATAAAAAGGCAGGCCATGGCTACATATGCCTATCACCCCAGCACTGGGGTCGGGTGTTAGAAGAGAAACAGGGAACTTCAAACAGTGGGCTTCGGGTTCAGTGAGAAGCCCTATCAAGGGAGTGCGGTAGGAAGCTGACACTGATATTCTCCTCTGGTCTCTATACATATACAACATACACAATTTTTTTATTTGAAAATTTCTTTGAAACCCACCTCCTCCCAAATGAACAAGTCCTCACAAATATTTAATCTTATTAAACTAGCTTAATTCTCTCATCCAAGTCTCATCTTCAGTTTGATGAGTGTGTGTCATCAAGAACAACAAATTCTTTAACTTTCTAAGACGACATTTTCTGTATGTCTGAGGAAAATAATACCCATTTCATGAGGCCACTAAAATATTGAATTAATTAACTCATAACAACTTCAAATTACACTCCCACTGCAAGTTCCAACAGACTGCGACAGGGTACAGTTGTCCCTAGGGATGAGGGGCTCATGGCTGCGAAGGAGATTAATTAGGTCTCATTTGATCTTCAATCAAGCAACGTTCCTACTACGTATTCTCAATTTTGTAGTTTCACTTAAGAATGGCTAAAATAAGTTTGAAAATCATTGCTGTGAAGTTTTTGAGATTCTGGAGGGAATGATTATATGGCTAATGCCACACTTTCTCCTTTCTTTAGAAGATTTTAACTGTATGTGCACAGGTGAATCATTCTTCAGTAGTGATTCACCTTGCTCTCTGAGGTGGGCAGTGTGTGTGGGGGGGGTGTTCCGCACTGGAGCCGGGGCTGGCCCACCTAGGAACCCCAGGACTCGCCTCTCTCCACCACTGCAGTGCTGGTCACAGTATTCTGGGGATCAAACTCAGGATCTTAGGCTTGCAGAGCGAGTACCTGGCACACGGGACTAGTTTCCCAGCTCTCACCAAATTGCCTTTGACAGCCTAGTATAACACTTGATATATAGCAGGTATTTACTAACAATTTATCTCAGTTTTTCTGAGTTTTTAAAATAATTATCATATTATTGATGTTAATAGTAATTTTCAAATAAACTGGCATAACAAAGTCATCTACATACTGAATCACCAGTCACTGTGTTAGGTACAAGTAATTAAAAAAAAAACTCTAATCAAAACATGAACCTCAGTACAGTATTGTCTCAGTATATTTTTAAAGGATACTAATAAATCAATACAGAAATTAGGGAAGAAATTCTTCTTAAATTAAGATCAATGGATACTGAGAAAAATAAGGACAGATGAAGAGGTGCTATGGCATTTGGGCTGAAACTTGAAGGATAAATTAATGTGATTTGATGCACCTATATAACTGGATGAGATGGCTAATATGAACATTTGAATGGTTAAAATATCAATGCAGGGAAATGAGAAGAAAGGTACATTGGGTAGATGAATAATGCATTCAAAAGCATACTGTAGGAAGACTATGACAACCAAAAGACAAGGATCGTCTAAAGATAGATACCTGTATGCTGTCTAAGGGTTCTGGACTTCATAATCCCTAAGCAGTTGGAAAAGGTTTATGAGAGGCAAAGAACCAGATTCACATTTTAGAAAAATTACTCCAGTAAAGTTAAGACTATGCGAATATGTAAGAAGCTGGAGGCAGCAGGCCGCGTTGATTATGAAAGACAAGGGCTGGGAGAGGAACAGAAATGAACTGAAAGACTCGGTTGCTAACTGTAATCATCCATTCTTATTTCTCACTGTATTTAATGGTTTTAGACTGCACCAAAGGGAAGATCAAACTGGGAGCCGACAGGCCCATCAGGGATGGACAGACTGAGGTCCCCTTAGCCTACAGCTCTGACAGACCTGCTTTTCCTGGAATGCACTACCTCCACTTCTTCATGTGTCATCTGTGGCTGCTTTTACACCGTGACAACGGAAGAGTCACGGCTGCAACAGAGACTTACGGAGAGACAAAACCATTATGTGATCCTTTACAGGAAGTCTGCTGATCTACCTTACAACATGAACTGTTCGCAAAGTAGTGTTTCCAAGCTCAATAAAAATAAACTAGAAATTACAGTTATTGACCAGTGAGGATAGAGAAGAGTTAGCAAGAGGTAGCCAGAGATAGACCCATCATCATGTACTACATAGCATTCAGAAAGCTTTTTAATACAAAAAGCTTCATTGAAAACAAACATTCCTGTTGGGTTGGAGAGATGGCTCAACAGTTAGAACATCTGTTGCTCTTGCAGAGGACCTAGGTTCAGCTCCCAGCACCCAAATTAGGTGGCTTACAACCACCTGTAACTCCAGTTCCTTTCTAAGGGATCCATCGCCCTCTTCTGGTCTCCATGAGCACCAGGCATGTACATGGTACAGACATACTCACAGGTACTCACACATACACATAAAATAAAAATCAGTAAATCTTAAAAGAAATTATTGCTAAAAATACCTGTCCTTGATATAAGCCAGCATCCTGAATGGTGCTATCTGGTTTATTCAGCGGCTCAAATGTATTACTCATATACTTGTTCCACAATCTAGTCTCCTTTTCATCTGGAATATTGAAGATTTTTCTTATTTCCTTTTCAATTGTATCTAAGATTTAAAAAGGGAAGATATGTAAATACAATATATTTAAAAAAATCGGTATATTAGTTACAAAGTGCTAAATGCTTACCAGACTACATTATAAATTTATAAAGTACAAAATAAAATATATAAAAATAAAAACATTATAAATTAAAAAAAATAAGGATAAAATACCAAAAACAGAAAAACAAATACATAAGAAATAGTAATAAAAAAGCTTTGCCATAAGGCCAGCTATGTGTTTTTAAAGGGGAAATGGTAATTTTAACACTGACAGATGATTATTTGAGAAATTTAAGACTGCAAAAGGCGTTAGAAACTAAATTATGATAAGGCACCAACAATAAGAAATATTCATATTCATAATGCAATCAGTTTAAGAATATCATACATTCAAGAATGAGAACATATTCCCAAGATATCCTAAAAGATTATGTGTAGGACAGCAAAAACAAATCCAAACATCCCATCTTTTCCTTACAGATTTCTTTTTAAACAAAGACGACTGTTACACTTATGTAGTGTGTGTTTATTTGTGTGTGAGGAGGCATGTGCACACATGGGTATCATCATCAGAGGAATGAGCTCCAGGGACAGAACTGAGCCTGGCAGGCATGGCCGCAGGTAGAGCTTTCCCTGCTGGGCCGGACTGCTGGCCTAATACATCCACAGATTTCACCCGAGCAACCTTACGAGGAGGCAGTTAATTACTGAGACGGGGAGAATGTGACTAGGCTTTATGAGCAAGGGAGGGGAGTTTAACTTTATGTATAATCAAGATTTCTTATGAGACATAAGTGAAGATATAAGGTGGCTGAAACTGGAATTAAGAGTGTTGGGTTGAACATTAATAAAATATTTTAAGCCAGGAAATTAATATAAAAAAAAGAAGGGGCCCAAGGGAGAGGATGCCAAGCATGGAGATACCAATATTTTCTGATCAAGGCTATGATGGTGTTTCTAGACAAGGAGTATACTATGCTAAATTTTGCTGGTGGGTTAAGAACTAGGCAATGAGGAACTTGCCAGAGACCACGGAGAAAGAGTGAAGACAGTTAGCCCTGGTGCAATGTGCCCAAGAGAAAGAAGGCAGTAGAGGCCAGCAAACAGGTGCTACCCGAGATGGAATGACAGCTAAGGGTACCGGCAGTCACCCCCTCCACACTGGTAGCCTGCTGTCCTGCCTATCTGCACTAACCTAGTCTAGAAAAACAAACAAGAAACCAGCAAGACAATGGAGGTGAAAGACGGCCATGGGACCAGTGGCTGGAATCGTGTATTGTCAAAACCACTGGAGACGAAGAATTTCACGGACTAAGCATTTCTTTTTCCACATGTCACTCAGATCTTATTACTTCAGGAAGGAAACAAACATTTTTAAATATACATAACAAAAAATTATGAAAAGCATTTCTGGTAGGAATATTTACTTAAGAATGTCAACCAATTTTATTAATTTTTATTAAGAAAGCATTTTTTAGAAGCCTTAGAACAAATTATGTCCTTAGTGGTTAGCCTTAAAACATATGAAGTTGAATTTTATCTCTTACTGAACACACTCAGTGCTCAATTACAGAAATTCAGAGAGTAAAACAGTCAAAGCCAAGTATTTCAGCTCTAATAGTCTAAACTATCTCAAATTGTCTACTGTTACCATTTTACTATCATGTGGGTAGTATAAGCTGAAAAAAAGAATTATTTAATTAATTTAGCAACAACACAAAAATGTGAATCAATTTCCTAATTCTGGGTTGACAATTTAATAGAGCTTTTAAAAAAGTCAGTTTCAATCAAGTTTCTTTAAAGACCAAAAGGATAACACACACACACACACACACAGCCATCTTTCGCTTATTATCCTAATTCCAAGCAGTTTGAAAAACATCCAGTTAACGATAAGAAATTTCAAGTTACCAAAAATTCAGTTCATTTACTATATTAAGCCACATATTCAATTCCTGAACCCTTAAAAAGTATTAGGATATCTAAAGTATATGGGTTAAAAATCTATGTCAGAGCCGGGCAGTGGTGGCGCACGCCTTTAATCCCAGCACTCGGGAGGCAGAGCCAGGCGGATCTCTGTGAGTTCGAGGCCAGCCTGGGCTACCAAGTGAGTCCCAGGAAAGGCGCAAAGCTACACAGAGAAACCGTCTCGAAAAACCAAAAAAAAAAAAAAAAAATCTATGTCAGATCAAACTTTCTGAAACAGATAATTCTGTTTAAATTACATTTATCCCCTATAAATTTTTATTTAGTACTTAATGTAAAAGCTTCCTAATGGCTGTTTTCAATGCAGAAATTAAAATCAGTTGCTGATTTCCTGAGCTTTGTAAGTAAAATAATTATCTAAAAAAGGTTCTGATGGACTCAGATTTTCTATAACATTTCTGTTAAAATGAAAATTTATAACTTGCTAGAGATTTTATAATTATTAATTATACTAACATGTTGTTATTTATGTTCCAACTGGCTATGGATCTTTATAGAGCCAAAAGGTGATAAGTAGATTGCTCAGAGAAGTTTCCAACAGCCTTATCCAGCCATGATCTGCCTTTGAGTGCAATAATGTAAGGACACCTAGCCGTTTCAGGGAGCCAATAGCCATCCGATTTGATTTAAGGCCCGCTTGTTAGAGGAAACTCAAGCTTGGTACTGTAAACCTGGCTAAGATCCTGTGTCAGGAGAGGTCACAGACCCCACAGGATGATTGACTGCTACTATTTCACTAACCTGGTCCAGCTGCCCTCTAAATACTCAGCTTATCACCATGGTTACAATGCAGCTATCACTCCTCACTTACTTTCAATCAGTGTTCTTAGTGACTAGTTCAAATTAGGAACACTTACACAGTGCAGAACTTCACAATTTGCTAATCTCTCTGGCATGCTGAGTTCTGCATGTTACGTTTCTCTATTATTTGTTTGTATTTTCCAACAAGATCACTATTATTACTATCTTTTAAATAAATACTTTATGTGCAGATAAATGTGTTCATATTTGTTAACACTGTGTATTATAAAGGTACCAGAAGATAGGCTAATGGGGTTGAATATGTCATTATATCTCACACATGTACGAACATTTCATAATTAAACCTATTGGCATGTATATAATTAATATGTACTAATTAAAATTTGAATGTGTTCAAGTCACTGACACTATTTATACAACACTATAGAGAATTGCGTCCACTGGTAGCCGAGACTGTTTTTCAAGTGTACCCATGAATAAACTCCTCAATATGCTCTAGCAACACCAAGCCTGTTGCCTTAGCTACTTACCTGGAATGAAGGAAATACCAGTTGACTTTTTTTCTCCATACTTGACCAATTTTTATTTAACATGGTCCACTTAAAGTTCTACTTAAATTTATATTTTGTTGTTACAAACATGGCATGCAATTTTTCAAATGCTAATTTTAAAATCTGATTTTCTTAAATTAAAAGTGGGACAAACATTGAACTCATTTAATGAAGTACGGAACAAGCCAGTCAGCTCAAAGCTGAGATTCCACAATGCTGATGACTACACCCCAAGCAGGTTGGCAGCACAGCACACTACAGCCAACAGTCAAGCACTCTGCACAGGCTCGCATTACCTATTGTGTCCGCTTTGCTAAATCTCCGAGTTACCACGTTGTTCATGTTTCCATTTTCACAGAGCTTCAATTCTGTGAGATAGACTTCTACTTTGCAGTGCTTCACAAACATACCCTGCTCTACCACCTTCAAGACAAAAACCAAACCAATTAGTAGGAATTCTAGCAATGGAGTTCTTTCTCATAGTAATACATATCTTTAACAAGGCTTCAGAAAAACTACAGATATCCAATGAAATATAATTAGCTATTATAAACAATTTAAACCATTAACAGTTTAGAAAGGCATTCTACTAGTTTGTGAATATTTTGGTATGCAATAAACAATAAATTTACCGGTTTAATTTTCTCTGTATGATTTTCACATACAGCTCTGAATAAAGATACAGATAGATGCCTACCTTTTTAACAGTGCTCTGACACCGAAAACTTACAAAGCTTTGTGTAACTGTATCTACAAGGTTTGTTATTACTATTTATGTTAAAATATGTCTTTTAAAATGACCACTCCGTCCCTGTAATGGATACCTTCATTTCATTCTAAAATGACTTTGTCTGACCTTTAAATGGGTTCTTAGTAAGTCTATGCAGCACACAAACAAAATAAAGAAAAGCAGTCAAGCATGCAAGTAATAAAGTATAGGACGGTAAAATATTTACACATTAGGTTCACCTTTTAAATAAGTATATTCCTTTTGCTCCTCTAAAGGTTAACTGTAGGATTTCAGTCATGAACACTGTTTCTGAAAACAGTAATTGGCCTGATATGTGATACATTAGACAGATATGGCAAAAGGGAGGCTCCAATGGCTTACATGAACCAGTAGGCTCATCTCAAAGTCAACACAAGAATCACCAACTCCTCTTTCACTTTCAGGAAAAACTGTTTCAACCCAGGGTTTTCAAATAGTTCGTCTTGAGTTTCCTGTATAATCCAGCAGGACTTTACTTTTTCAGCTATGTTCTTTCTCTTCATCATGCTTGTTACAAATCTTTATAACAGTTCTACAGACTCTATGTCTCACATTTTAATATCCTAACTCACAGTGCAAAACTTTTAAGTTCTACATAAGATGCTTTAGTCCTCAACACAGAGTTATGCTGTTTAAGAATGAAACAATATACTGAGTTCCTATAAGATTTTCTTATAGCCATCTGATAATAAAAAACTAGGAATCAAATATTCTTACCAACAGAAACTTTGGGACTGGGACTCATATCTGAGTAACATCCTAAGCTACTATACACTGTAATCTTATTTAGCTTCACTAATGTCCACATTACAGTATTTCTTCATTAAAATTACATCTCCTTTTCTTAACCGAGAAAACTGGTTGGCATTTAGTTGTAAAGGTCCTCCTAAGAATGACTTGACCCATTTCCTGTTCTTTAGTTTTGTAGAAATGGAAACAATTTCACTATGTAACCGAAGCTAACCCATCTCTACCTCCCAAATATTGAATATTGAGATCAAGGGCATATGTCAGCAGGAAGCATGTCTGGCTTATCTATTTAAGTTGTATTTTTATTATCATTTAGTTTAAATTTGGATCTTTATCTCTTCTCTGGTTTTCATTATTTAAAATTATACTATTGTAAATAGGTAGGGGATCAAGTGTCTCTGTTATGAATTTCTAGCTTAATCTCACTAGGGACAGGAAACACACAGGATAACTTCTATCAGTTGTCATTTTGGGAGTTTGTCTGATAACCTAGGATTTGATCAGTTTATCAGTGAATATTATTAAGATAATGACATCCTTAATTCCTAATAGGTCTTGTAAACTGTTTTTGAGAGACACACCCCCAACTGTGCCATGGTGATGTTATAGTCCAAGCTTGGCTCTCACATCATCAAGATCACGTTTCAAGCCTATACAGTACTGCCGCGCTGTATTAAGTACTCCATCTTTAGCTTATTATCTTTATATACAGACTACAGGCAGTACAAGTAGATATTAGGCACCACTTTGTCAAATCACTACATTCATGATATTTTTTTTAATCTTTCAGTTTATAGTAGAGACATTTCAACAAAGACCATATTCCTACAGTTTCCAAGGTTTTCCTCCTTTTCCTTTAAGTCTTTACTGGTACCCTCCTTAAACCCCAAATTCTCCTCAGTCTGCTCATGGTCTTTTAGGCTTTTATTGATACTCATGCTTCATACCTTCTGATCACTGTACAGCCAAAGCCACCATAGTTTCTACTATATTTACTACATAGTTAATACTACAGCATCCAGGTACCTCAACTAGTATGAACAACCTACTGATACATGATCTTAAGACCTCACTAACTACAAACAACTGACATCATCTCTGAGGTCAAAAATCTATAAGCAACTGATCTGGGTTGAGATTTCTCATGAAGTTTCTGTCAAGCTTTGGGCTATGGCTTCAGTTATCTGAAGACTCATTAAGAACTGACAGTCCACTTTACTAGCTGGGTGGGCCTCTTCTTAGAGTACACACAATGTCCTTGACATGTGCAATTCAGTTCCCCATGACAGAGACACCTGAGATATACATTCCAAGATCTTCCCTAACCTAATCTTAAAATATGTCCCACCAGGTGCAGGAGAATACACCAGTATTCCCAAACTAAGGGATTAGCATCAGAAAATACACAGGATAAAGAACTTAGGTCTTCCTGTTTTCTTCTCCTTTTTGAAGGATCCTTCCTTTGGTCATAGAATTCTGGATTGGCAGTTACGTTCTTGTAGTGTACTGAAAATAGTACACTTCTTCCTGTCTTCCAGTGTTTCTGCTGGGAAACCATTTCCTTGACTTACTCTTTTTTGAAGACAATGCATCTTTTTGTCTAACAATGCTGAGGAATATATTTTTCTCTTGTTAAATTTTGAATATGTATTTCTATTACTTCAGTCTGAGAATCAGTGTTTCCTGACTCTGTAATTTGGTACTTTCTCAGTTTGGGAACAACTCTGCTCTTCCCTCTTCAGGCATTAGTTCTACCTGCTCCACTCCCTGTCTCTCCTAAGACTCCAATGATAGGTACTTACGCTGCATTCAGTCACTCTAACAAGCACAACTTCACTTTTCAAAGACATTCTGTTCCTTAGTATAAATTCTACATTGCATATTTTCTACTAACAACAATTGGCCTAAAAATTCACTTTTCGGCTCTCTTTACCATTACACTCTAATGTAAAGTATATTATTTATATTATTAGTTTCAGAAGCATCAGGATCTTGTTTAATAGTTTTGCACTACTTTCCAGTTATTTATTTTTTGAGCATACTAAGTCTACTGTCACCATTAACTGTTCTTACGAGTCTAATTCTGTTGTTCGAATCTTAGATGGTCTTTTAATATAAAACCCAGAGCGAGATATTGGGGTGAAAGCTGAAAGATCAGAGAAGCAGAGCAAGCTACAGCCACCACGTATTACCTCACCAACTCCATGAATCCTCCAAGTCCTCAACCCGAAAGGGTCTCAGCTGAACTGCTTTAGTTCCTGTTTCCTCACACCTTATTTACCTTTCTCCGCCCTGCCGTCACTTCCTGGGATTAAAGGTGTATGTCACCACGCCTGAGTCTGTTCCCAGTGTGGCTTTGAACTCACAGAGATCCAGACAAATCTCTACCTCCAGAGTGATAGGATTAAGTGTGTGTGCCACCACTGCCTGACCTCTATGTCTAATCTAGTGGCTGGCTCTGTCCCCAGACCCCCAGGAAAGTGTATTAGGGTACACAGTGTATCATCACATAAATCTGCTACTTTTCCAGTTTGGCTCACTGCATATCTTGCTTATTTCCCTGTTTTCTGGTTAGCTTGTTTTTATGGCTGAGTGCCTAGCACTAAAGTTAGTTGAAAAGTTTAAAACTCTAGTCCCCAGAACGTGGTTACTTTTGTATATGTATCACAGATCCTTTAATGTAACCAGAGATTGATACAATTCAGACCTGGACATCGTATATGTATCACAGATCCTTTAATGTAACCAGAGATTGATACAATTCAGACCTGGACATCAGACTCTGTAAGGACAGTTACTGTGTTTATTTCTGGAAGCACCGTTTCTCTCTATCAGTAATTTAGGGCAGAGGAAAATGCAATCTCTTAGACCTACTGGTTTCATCTGGAGGGAAGATGCATCTCTAATAAGGATTCCAGGCAATTTTATGTATATTAAAGTTTGAAAATTACTTTACATGTTGAAAGATTTACATTCACATTATTAAGAACAAATGTATGACCTTCTAATAGACTTCTCAAATTTTTCTTTATAAGTATGTGAACTTTCCATGATTCTTTTTCTTTTCACTTTAACTTCCTTAGTTTTTGAAAACCAAACTTCAGTAAGTCCTTTTAAAAAGACTAAGAATTTTTAAAAGGCAACGAATTTGTTGGTGGATCTAGTACCATACTGAAACTTGTAGCGTGCAATGTGCTCCAGGTTTAAGGAAGAAAACGTAATACACATTCAAATTTTCCTTTAAGAAGTGAGTTTTGGGGGTAAGAGAGGGTAGCAGGGTAAATATATTCACAATACAATGCATATCCATTCCTATGAAATTATCAAAACAATTTAAAGGAAGAAGTGTTTTCCAAACACTGTTCTTACAGTTCCATTTCACAGGTAAAGGCTATCTTTAACAAGTCAGAGCACTTAATTTTCAAAAATGACAAAAGAAACACACCTACATTCCCATTATACAAATCAAAATAAATTATTCTATAGACATGTAAGTTCAGCTTATTTACCTTGAAATTTGGTATTCTACTAGAGTACTGCCCATTTTAATTCCAAAAAATGTTCATTTTTAGCAGGGCGGTGGTGATGCACGCCTTTCATCCCAGCACTTGGGAGGTCAAAGCAGGAGGATCTCTGTGAGTTCGGGGCCAGCCTGGTCTACAGAGGGAGTTCCAGGACAGGCTCCAAAGTTACACAGAGAAACCCTGTCTCAAAACACCAAAAAAAAAAAAAGTTTATTTTTAGTATTTCTAGACTATAATTGTAAAACAAAAAAAAAGATTGAAAAATTTACATTTTCATTTTTAAAGTATTTTATGTTGCAAAAAAAACCATTTCATCAACATTTAGTTTATTTTTAAAATTGTCGTAGAAAAAAAGCAGTGTGCCATATAGAACACTGGCCCCTTCCGTCCTGTCTTCAACTGTAAAATAGATATTAATCCTGTTTCTATCATGTTATCAGCTAGGTATCCAGTGCATAGGAATGTTTTCTTGGCTTTTCTCCTAAGATATGTTAAGAAGGCTTCAGACGACATCGAATTACCAATGTGAGCTACTTAAAATATATTTATACTCAGTTACTCTCAAATATACCTTTCTTGCTATTGGCTCTTGGCCTTCCATCAGCGTGTACCAGCTGACGAGTTTGTTCCAGCCCTCAGTTGGCAACAGTATATAATCCAACTCATCGATAAGGTGCTCCTTAAGAGACTGGGCATCGCCATCTACAAAGGGAAAAATCAACTTAGTACAGAACAGGAAAGGGCACACATCTCTGAGTACACTGTTTCACATACTACATACTGAAACTCACAAAGGTGATCTGAAGTATTTACAGTAATAAATTCTGAAAAAGAAAAAACAAAACTCCAAGAACATTCGAATCAAATATACTTAAAAATAAGCTGTTGCCTGAAAAAGTTTCAAGGTTCTACTAGTCAACCAGTAGTGTTAAAATGCATAATTTTTCTTTGGTTCCTAAAATACTAATACATTAATATTAGCTAAGACACCAACAGAAGAGGTTCTTCAAATATTTTGAGTATCTGATTCCCTCACACAACAGTGGGGGGTACCAAAGAGTAAGTGTAGAAAAGTCATGAGTAAGTCAATAGCTCTTTTCTTTTTTGCGACAGGGTCTCATGAAGAGGCCCAGGCTGGCCTAGAATTTGCAGTTCTCCTGCCTTAGTCTCCGAAGTGTTAGTCCAGGCATGTTATTAGGCGGTATCAAATAGCAACCTGTTATGGCACTAAATCAACAACATATCAAATGACTTCAATATACATAAGCTTGGAAACCATGATAAAATTTTTAAGTTGTACTGTAAAGCATCTACATTATTCCAGAAGACCCACAATTGGGATTCATTCCCAAATTTGAAATGGTGGTTTGTAGAAGTAATTTTAATTCTGAAACGCTTTAAAATATCTAAGCTAAACTCAGAACTCTTGTATAATTCAGGGCAGAGACCTAGGAATAATTTCCTTTGTTAAAGCAATGTCACTGTCCCATTGTGGGACTCATTTATTAATTAGTCATTTGAGATTCCAAAGTATGGAAAGAGAACTAGCTCAGTGAGTTATAACTAACCTAAATGGGATTTTCTTGACCTGAGTTGATTATAATCATCCAAGGAAGGAACATTGTTCTCTGTGGCATTTCTACGATGAGAATGTTCTATTCTTGCAGGAAAAAAGCTCAAGAGGGTAATAGAATTATTATTCTTTTAGAATTCACCTGTGGATTTCTGAACTTCAAGAAAGCTCTGTTGTATATAGAAACAAAAAATGAAAAAGTCAGAATTTTATATGATCTTTGATAGAAGTAAAGCGAGAACTGGCTAAACATGATGACATGTATCGTGCATGCATGGTCCATTCACACCCGTGTCATGGCACACCTATAGAGAAGCACAACTGTGGAAGTCGGTTCTCTTCTTCCATCACATGAGTCTTCAGGCCTGGAGACAAGTACCTTTACCAGCTGAGCCACCTTACCAGCCCTGAGGATTAACCTTAAACACAGGCTTTTAAACTGTGGTTGTAAAGTGTAAATTGTCAGCAAATACAATTTGGAGTATGTTTTCAGAAACTGTCAAAGTGAAGAAAATTACATATGTTAAGTAAGCAAAATGTACTATAAGACATCACACAGCAGATAACTATGGCAGATACACTATTGTGAATTCTCTAAACAACCTTGCAAGATGGATGTCTTTGTATGAGAATATATCCAGAGGGACTGGAGAGATGGCTAGTGGTTAAGAGCACTGGCTGCTCTTCCAGAGGTCCTGAGTTCATTCCCAGCAACCACATGGTGGCTCACAGCCATCTGTAATGGGATCTGGTGCCCTCTGCTGGATTAAAGGTGTGTACATGCAGATAGAGTGCTCACATACATAAAATAAATAAATCTTTAAAATAAAATAAAAAAAAAAAAAAAGGAATATATCCAGAGCCAGTGAGTAACCTGCCCTGGGTAATCATATAAAATTAAAGGCAATATGGAGCATTTTATTCTAGAAAACCATGCTATTAGCTGGGTATGGTGGTGGTGCACACCTTTAATCCCAGCACTTGGAAGGTGGAAATGGAGGTCATCAGCTATATTGTATGGTCTGTTCAAAGGCCATCCTGAGCTAGGAGTGAAGAAAGGGGGGAGGGACAAAATCCTTGCTATTTTATTCTAGGTTTATTTTTTCAGAGTAACCTTAAGAAGTAGGTAGCTCCATTTTCATTAGTAAATAGACAAAGAGATGGTAAGTTGCTCAAGGTTCTATACACAGAAATTTACAGAGACTGAATTCAAACATGAATGTTGTTTATTCTAACTCAATATATTTTGCCATATAACACCATCTAGCCTGAAGAAATCTTGGGAAAATTCTAAAGTCAAGACTTATATGTTATTTTTTTTACAATAGCTGAGTTTAGGTATATAGTTTGATCATGTGACAGAATTCACATAATACTATACTTGGTATACAGAATAAAATGACCACTTTATCTTTTTGTATGTGGAGAACACCTTCAAATTAAAGAGAAGGGATGTGTTTTTGATTTATCACTTCTGTATCTAACAATATATAATTGCTGAACAATAAACTGTACATAAATTATAAATTATACAAATTGGTAATTTTTAAAACAGAAGAGGAAATTTATTAGACTAGTACACTTGCAGAGATTCCAATAGCTGTCAGTCATGGGCTAACAGCAAAAACCCCATGCTTTTTTTGGGGAGGGTGGTTCGAGATAGGGTTTCTCTGTGTAGCCCTGGCTGTCCTGGAACTCACTGTGTAGACCAGGCTGGCCTTGAACTCAGAGATCCACCTGCCTCTGCCTCCCGAGTGCTGGAATTAAAGGTGTATGACCACCACCACCCAGTTTAACTAAAACCACATCCTTTTATAGGACAGAACACCCTGTAATCACAAATTTTAAGTCTGGGTTGTGCATATTTATGGAGACAGTCCTGCTTGTCCCCTGCATGATTACCTAGAGTGTAGGTTTATTTCTATTTGCCTTTTGATCTTTATAGTCCTATCTCACATTTGTCAAGCATGGACTAAAATGACATTCATGAGCTCACTCAGACCTTTCAAAAATGGCTGAAGAGCAAAACCAGCTGATCAGTCCAAAGAGCATCTCTGGTCTGAATGTACAATTAGTTTTGTTCTCAAGAATAGGTAGTAGTAGTAGCAGAAGATTCACTACTAGATTCTTCATCATTGTGTACGAGGTCATTTCCTAGGGTACAATCTTCTTGTGCAATACAAAAATGCGACCAACACAGTACCTATCTGTTCCAGCCGCTAGGACTGTTTTCAAGACGATCCTGCTCCTCCTTTCAGGTCTCTCGATCTTCCACCCTCAGCCTTTTCTCTCCAGCTCCTGGTTCTCTTTTGCTGCAGGGACTTCCAGAGTCCTCAGGTAGTGCTGGTGCAAAGGAGACTGTGTCCCATGCCACGAAATACGTGAGCAAAGAGGGGTAAGTTCTGTCCTATCTACCAACTGTGAGATTACCACTCCTAGCAAAAAGATAATACATCTATCACCCTAAAGTTCCCTCGTGGCTCTCTGTAATTTCTTCTCTCTGCTTGTCTGGATTCTACTGTTATGGTAATCATTACCTATGTTTTACAACTAATTTATATTTCCTAGAATTAATTTTCTATAAATGTACATAAAATAATATGCCCTCCTTTTGTTTGGCTTTATTTATACTATTTTGGGATCTGTAGATACTTCTATCTATCAGCAATTTATTCATTTTTAAGTGCTAAGCAGGCTTCATTATATGAATATACTATCATTTGCTTATCCATTCAGAGATGTTCACAGGCATTTGGGTTGCAGGCAAGTTTTTCTATTAAAAACACTATATGAATATTACCATGGAACTTTTCTTATGGGTAAATGCTTTCATTTCTCTTAGGTAAATATCTAGCATAGTATGACTGTGTACTACGGCTAATAGATGTCCAATTTAAATCTATTTGCTCTTCATCCTTGACAGCGAGTGTCAGCAGTGATTCTTTTATATCTTAATTAAATCATACATGAATAACGGCACTACATTATGGTTCTGTATGTCAAACTCAGGACTGCATGTTCTACCACTGTGCCACATCCCTGGTCACCTGTCACTGTGACTTTAATTTTCATTTTTTAAAGACTTCTAATTATGTGTATATGTGTGTCTGTGCCACGAGGCATCAATGCCCATGAAGTGGAAGTCGCAGGCAGTTGTGAGCTGAGCCTGTTGGTGCTGGGAACTGAACCTGGGTCCTTTACAAGACAAGCACACCCTTTTGACTGCTGAGCCATCTCTCCAGCCTCTAATCTCTTCCTTTCTTTCATACTAAGAAAGCTGAACATTTATACCTATTCTTTTGGAAAACTGTGAGTATGCACAAATTGTATGGGCATATTCACGTGTGTGTCATTACATGGTTACATGTGCATGTATGTAGAGGGGGGTTTTCATTGGGTGCTTTTACTCGGGAGCTGACCACATGATTTTAAGACAGTGTGCCTCACTGGTCCTGAGACTTACCATGTAGACTAGGCTGGCTGGCCAGCAGGCCCAGGCCTCTAGCTCCCCAGCACAGGAATTACAAGAGTGTATCACAAGTCTGGCTGTTTATATGAGGATGAAACTCAAGTCTTCATCCCTGTGCAGTAAGAATTTCATTGTTCTTCCCCAACCCCTCTTTTGGTAAAGTAAAGATTTATTCAGGTTTTTTTTTTTTTTGCCTACTTTTTCACTGGGCTTAATGTTTTCTTAAAAGTAGGTTTTATTCTTCTGTGGTAAAAGAATATACTTTTTATGATTTGAGACAAGTTTTATGATTCAGAATATGGTCCATTTAGGTAAATGCTATTCATATACACCCATCAGACTGGCTAGAGATTCTGAGAGTCTTTCTAATTTTTTTTTATGGGTGTGTCTTTTCTGTCCTTCACATGTAAATTATCAATTGCAAGGACTCATTTTTTTTTTTTTTTTAACTTTTTAACCTTATGCAGGGTCCATCAATCTCTTCCTCTAATTCCCAACTTACACACCACAGGTCAGAATACTGGAGGCATACTCTACTCCTCTTGTTCCTTCTGCAGAAAACATCATGGTCTGAGCCTTCCCTCACATGTAGCCACTGCTTCTTTTATTTTTAAATTCCCTATCTAACTAAGCTGGCCCCAGCAGCATCCTGAGTGAGACACAACAGAGAGCAGCCCTTCACACAGGCACCCGGAGAGGGCTCACTCTGTTCCTCTACTATGGGGAACGGCCATCCTGTCCTGCTATACCTCTGAACACTGCAGGGCCGTGGCAATGACTGCAAGCTCCTTACTCACTTTCATTGTTCTTCACCCCCAGGCATCCAACACACCAGTTCAGACATATAACCAGTCACTCGGCTGTTACCAACAAGCCAGGATGCTGGGAGGTGCCTCACTCCTCACTAGCCTTCCTGGCAGAGAAGCCTGAGGTTTTTACTTCTCTTAATCTCACAAAGGATTTTGAGTACAGCAGTCAACCACGTATTTTTCTGTTAACAGCTCTCAGACATCAGAACTAGCGTGGTCCATGTGAGGTAAAACACCAGCAAGTTGGCTATGTGTGGCACTTAGAGGCTAGCCGCTATGGATGATTGACTGATAAATAAAGTGCTGATTGCCAGTAGCCAGGCAGGAAGTATAGGCGGGCCAAGGAGAGAGGAGAATTCTGGAAAGTGGAAGGCTGAGGCACAAAGATGCTGCCAGCCACCATGATGAGAAGCATGATGTTAAGATACTGGTAAGCCACGAGCCACATGGCAAGGTATAGATTTATAGAAATGGGTTAATTTAAGATATAAGAACTAGATAGCAAGAAGCCTGCCACAGCCATACAGTTTATAAGTAATATAAGTCTCTGTGTGTTTACTTGGGTCCAAGCGGCTGAGGGACTGGAAGGTGAGAGAGATTTGTCCTGAATGTGGGCCTGGCAGGACCAGAAAAACTTCAGCTACAAATGGTGCCCAATGGCTCGAGTTTCCACCTTAAACCTGAAAATACTTAATAACCAATTCTAAAAGGAGCTGGAAACATGTCTCATGCGGGCGGCCAGATGCCGCAACATGCCGGCTTCAGCTACTCTATGACAGGTTTGCGGCATGTGGGCTTGACCTATTCCTGCCGAGTTACACAGAGGTTTCT
Source organism: Peromyscus californicus insignis (assembly GCF_007827085.1). Lineage (NCBI taxonomy): Eukaryota > Metazoa > Chordata > Mammalia > Rodentia > Cricetidae > Peromyscus > Peromyscus californicus. The sequence goes on from NW_026294535.1 coordinate 39,690,969, forward strand.
GTAAGAGGTGCAACATGGTGCGTGGTGGATTTAGCCTTTGTTAGTACAAAAAACAAAACAAAACAAAACAAAAAATGCCTGCTTTGATAGAAGCACAGACCCACTGCTTCTGTGAGTTGATGGTTCCCAGAGCTGGCAGTAAACATACCACTGCCACGTTGGGAAGCTGAGGTGGGCACAGAATGCTGCAGTTTAAAGCAACAGATTCACAATATGACAGATTCAGATGGAATGGTTTACAATGTATGTAAAAATGTATGTAGACTTGGAAGAGAGAGGGGAAAAAAAGAAATATATACAATTATATAAAGAAATAGTTTTAAAAAAATAAGGTCTTTAAAGAGACAGTAAAGGTAATATTAAAAAAAAAGCTAAGAAAAGATGGATATTATACAGAGAATCTAGATTGTGTTGTCTGTGATATTTTTAACTGCAGAAAGACATCTGATTGTAAAAACTGTTGAGTTATGCCAATATGTATATTTTAAAGGTATCTTGACTTCAAAATTTGGATGTAAGGATATGTTGCTTTGGAAAGGAGGCTCTGCTTTTGATTCCACAGAAAGCAAGAGGCTATGGATTTGTTCCAGATTAAGATACATCAGGTTGGACCAGCCAAGACCCCCTGAAAGGTCTCCGATGACACCATGGCCCAGATGATCCAACATCCAGAACGGTTTCAAGGCAATTGGCTCAGACAATACAGCCTCACTGACTACTCCATAATCCTAAAATTTTCTTTGTGTCCCCATAAGATACAGCGCCCTCATCCAGCAGGAAGTAGTATGAGAAGCTATGCCCAAATTTCCAAATATACCAAGCTGGCTTTGGAGATGGAATTGGCTCACTCCTTCTCTAAACCCAAGCATACTGTCCGCCCCTCCCCCCCAAAAAAAGGTTGAGAGATTTATTTTTTCTGTCTCATATCAGAAGAGCCCTCTGGTGTGGGATAGAACAAAACCAATATTTTAATTTCAAGCAGGTTGATTATAAATGCGATCTCTTTCTAAAGAAAAAAAGGGAATATAGATATGACAGGATAAATAGTAACAGCTTATTTAAAAATGTTTTACATTGCTATGGATTTTAGTTTATTGATATATGTTTAAACTTAATCTTGTTATACTGTGTGTATATATATATATATATTTTCTCGTTTGAGGTATTATATTTATGTAACTTATTTAGATTGTAATGGATAATTAAGAAATACAGATTATGATAGTCAAACTTATAGTCATGTTAAGTTTTCTAGTTATACACAGATACAATTCAATTAGGTAGGTAATCTTCAAACACTTCAAAGACCTACAGAATATGGCATTTAAAATGTTATAAAAAATTTAGACTTTCTGGACAGTGAGACATGTCTGCTCCTGCCAGCACCGATTTACTTCAGAGAGGAGGATAGGCATCGAAGACACTCTATATGGAGTTTATCTTCTTCTTGGCAATAATAGCCATTTGGGCAAGAAACTGTTCTTGCCTGGACTGCTTGATCGACTGGACATGCAGAACCCATAGGAAGGTGACCACTGAACTTTGCTTGACGAAATGGTCCTTCAGGTTCCTGCTTCGCAGAGGAAACTGCCAGACATTCTACAGGACACAGAGAGAAATGACTGAGAGACTCTAGGCCTGTGGGCTGAAGACAGATGCCCCAACTTTACAGAGGAACTTTGGATGACTGTCCAGGCAGGCAGCTGTCTCTGTTGTTTCCAGAGTTTTGGAAGTTGCTTACAATGCTCTCCCTGTTTTCTTATGTAATATTATATCCTTCTGAGGTCTTTGATGTAGTTGAAGACTAGATAGTTATAATTTCCTTAGTTATGATAAAAGATAAGTTAGATATGAAACCTTAAGACTCACAAATATAGGATAGATGGAATATTTTCTTTAATTTTGCCAAATATAAATAGACTAGATATTGTAACTGTAATTCTTGCTTGATAATTGTTTTGTTATATGTAATTTTACTATGTTAAAGTTAAAACCTTCCTTTTGGAGAAAAAGAAAAGGGGAAGTGCTGTGGATGATTGATTGATAAATGAAGCGCTGACTGGCCAGTAGGCAGGAAGGAAGTATAGGCGGGCCAAGGAGAGAGGAGAATTCTGGAAAGTGGAAGGCTGAGTCAGAGAAACTCTGCCAGCCACCGCAATGAGAAGCATGATGTAAGGTACCAGTAAGCCACGAGTCACGTGGCAAGGTATAGATTTATAGAAATGGGTTAATTTAAGATATAAGAACTAGATAGTGAGAAGCCTGCCATGGCCATACAGTTTATAAAAAATATAAGCGTCTGTGTGTTTATTTGAGTCTGAGTGGCTGCCGGCCTGGGCGGGACTGGAGATAACTCCAGCTACAGCTAACCACACTGAAATGTGGGAAGTTAAATATGCATTCCTTATTGTCTTTCACTTAAACAGAGACATTTTATGGTTATATAATTGTTCCAAAAAATAAGTTGAAATATATTTTTGTGGTGGTTGTTGTGTGCACACACAGTGTGGGTGCATGTCCCAGTGTGGATCACATATGGAGGTTAGAGACTGACAGTACAGTCAATCACCTCTTTCTACTTTCATGTAGTAAGTTCCTGTAATCAAACTACAAACGATGTACTGAATCCTTTTCGTACTTGTCAGGGTTTTAGTTATTTCAGGTCTCTGGATCTAGTCCCTCTGACTCCAATTCAACCGTAAGTGGGAGTGCTGATACTTGAGATTTATTTTCTTTAAATATAGTAAAAGGCAGAGAAGCACAGGCAAGTAGTGAGGGTTGTAGGACAGTACAAAAAGTCAAGAATGTGAGCATATATTGGTGACAACTAACTCTGAAAATAAGTCACTTATCCATTAGGAAAACAATGTGTGCTATAGCATTTCCCCAAAACAGTAAAATAGTGCTTTATAATTTACTTTCTTCATTTTAACCTTTAAATCCTAAATCAAGATCACAGCATAAATACAAAAGAGAAATGTGTCATATATGTAACAATAGTTACAGAATGATCTGCAAACAAGTATCTTTTTCATTTTCTTTTCTGAAAGTCTCCTTACCTATCTAAGGCTGACTTAAAGTAGTGATTCTCTTGACTTGGCCTCTTGTCCAGGGATACAGATGTGCACTACTTACGACACCACGCTTGCAATGAATTTCTAACTATCCATTTATTTACGTTAACATTCACCATGTTACACCCACGGACAGTCACTCATTAAATTTAACACATTTACAACTTGACTGAAGAAAATAATACCTTTGAGAAGTCCAGAGTTATCGATGGGCCCAGGATAGACATTTTGATCTCCCATCTGGTATTTATCCCAACTGTCAAAGCCAACATATTTTTTCCACTGTTTGAACCAGCGACTATCTACTAGATACCTAGAAAGGAAGAGAAACTGGTTAGTTAAAACACCTGGAAATATGAGAACAACAACAGATCAATCAACTTTTGTTATTTCATTTTGTATTAGAGAACATGTCCCCTTCAAAAAAACCACTGAGAACAAGAATAGTTTGAGATTACAGCCACATGGTCACTAGTACTTGGAAGGACAGACTTCATTTGTAGAAAAGATTTTCATTGTTAAATAAGTAGTACTGACGTAAAATGGAAAACAACCCCGTAGCACTATACAAAAGCATTCAAATGACAAAAATTCAAGAAAACCCTTGTCAATTGAGCAAAAAAACAAACAACAATATAACAAAAAATCATTAAAAAACTTAAGGTACAATGTGGTAAGACAAAAGTATAAAAGTGGCTCTACTAGAAACCTACAAACACAATATGCACTTCAGTGGTTTTTGAAAGAAAGGAAAGCTTCTCATTAAAGGTTCCAAAAGTTGATTGTACTCGTTCCAATCAACTTATCCCCCCGTCTCAGCACTACACTCGGGACTGACTTTACAGCAGTCTTACAGTCTCTGGACATCACTCATGTAACCAGCTTCACCTGCAGGACAGCCAACAGCAGAGGCTGAGGAGAGGCTACAGCTCTGTGTGTAATGCCCATTTTCAGGGGTCACCATCCTAACGTTTTTGGGCTTACCACATACAGCACTAGAGAAATAAAAAGCCCACAGTTATGTCTGAAAATAGCTAAAGCAAAGGCACCAACCTAACAAAACCTTCTAATTCTTAAAGAATATTCATGAGCAATTTCCTTCCCTAAAAGTGGATCTAAAGAAGTCTGCAATGCCCCAGTCCCACTGCCAGTTACGCAACTCAAAGCTCTCACACCGAGACCTTTCTGAGGTAGTAATTCTTAAGTAAACCCACTTTCCAAAATGTATCATATAGTATAATATATTTTGATCATAGTTTTCTACTAAAAATATGGTCCTTCCAAATCCTCCCCAGCTAAATTTGTTTTTAAAAGCCAATAAATATATACAAATGAAAAAAAAATCACTCAATAAATTTTGGACTTTTCCTCCATTGCAATTTAAGATACTAAAACATGTGACTTGCTTTCTCTGCAGATAAATGTCACACCAAGAGACATTTTCCCTATTTCATTCATCTATGTATTTATCGTTGTCCCAATTCTATAGGGTTTTAATTACCTTAATCATGATACTGTTTAGAACATTTCCTTCAGCTTATTGCTCTAATTGCCTCAGCTACATGTGGTCATTTGTGTTTTCAAAAACATTTTAAATAAACTTATCAGGTTACACACACACACACACACACACACACACACACACACACACACACAGAGAAATGAAGATCATGATTGGAAGTGCACTGACCTTAACAGAACAATTCGGGGGAACTGTGGATTTAGTCTTCTGATCCACAGGGGTGGAATTTTTCTCAATTACTCAGGAACTATTTAATGTGCTTTAATAAATGTTAACAAAACATTTTCACTATTAAATAAGTAGTTACTATCTGAGTGAGGTCAAGTACTGACATAAAAAATAGGAACATAAACATAAAACATTCAAATGATAACAATTTAAGAAAATCCTTGTCAATTGAGCAAAAACTGAAAACACCATAGAGACTTTCAGTTTCTCTACCCAGGCATGGCGGCTCCTGTTTGTATTCCCGCATCCAGGAGACTCAGGCAGGAGGACTAAGTCTGAGGTCACCTGGATTTGAGACATACCACGCTACCTCCAAACCAAACCAGATTAGTTTCCAAGCAATTATAGTTTATAGTTCTTGGTAGTTACTGCATAGAAATGAACAGTTTTATTTTTTTAATTGATACATAGAACCCCTGTCTATGTTTATGGGGTACCATGTGATGTGCCATACATGTACATAGTGCAATGTTTAAATCAGCAAAAACATGCTTCCCTCAGCATTTATCATCCTTTTACAGTAAAAAGATTCAAAGTGTTCTTGTAGCTTTTTGAAATATACACTACATAATCATTATCTACAGCACCATAGTGCAACACCAGAACTTAGTCCAAACAACTTAGTGTCCATCGATCAAACTCTCCCTAGCCGCTGGACACTTCTCCCAACTACTCGAACTCTTAGACTCTGCATTTGAGTAATTCATGTTTTTGAACCTGCCGTATTTTACTAATATCATGTCTACTACTGCAGATTACAGGATTTTTATCCTTTTGTAAAAGGGAAAACAGCATCCCACTCTGTACCTGCATTACATTTTCTTTATCCAGTCATTGGTTGATGATGGGACACTGAGGCTGTTTACAAGAAATGATTTAAAAAAAAAAAGCAAAAAATCTCTTATCTACTGGCTGTCTGAGTCCTTAATAGTTTCATTTTGTTGGAAATGTCCTTGAATTTTTCCTTTTCTCTCAAATCTACAGCCCAGTCTGACCTGGATCTCACGGATCCTCCTGCATCAGACTCAGGAGTGCTGGGGTTACTGGCATATGCTGCCCTACACTGGGCTCCTCTTGATTTTTTCAATGTAAAAAAGTTACAGTGTTGCTTTGGATCATTTTCTAATTCAGTTTTCACTTCTCTTATCCAATCACTGACCAGGACTGTCTAGGGTAGAAGATGAAAGAGACTTCTTTCTTTTTTGAGACAAGGTCTCATTGTGCAATCCTGGTGTACTTGCAACTAGGTATGGAGATAAGGCTGGCTTAGAACTTCCAGAGATCTGCCTGCCTCCGCCTCCCCTGTGCCACCACATCTGGACAGAAAGAAACACTCTTGTTTTTAATAGAACTATCTAAATTTCTACCATTTGATAAAATAATTTGCTATAGTTTTTGATAAATGTTAGAGAAACTACCTTCTATTTAACATGTTTTTATCATTTAATCATTTATCATGATTAAATATTGAATGTGCGAAGTTTTTCTTTTATTAAACAAAATAGGGTAACTTTTTCATTATTTTTCAAAGGTTAGTTTTGTGAGGATGGGGATGGTCTATTCCTAGACATTTGGTAGTACTTACATCTAAGTTTGTTTGAGAGTCAACATTTGTTTTGATCCCCAGTTAATTTTCTTAAATAATTTTGGCTTTTACCTTTATCATGGAGACACAGATACCCTAACTAATTGTCTTAAATATCTAATAGAATTAAAAGCAGAAATGTGAACTTGAAGTGCCATTAATACTATAATTTAAAATGTCCTACCTTAAAATGTAGAATTTATGGAACAGTATCAACTGTCTATATACTGGTACTGTAAGAAACTTTTCCTTTGATATTCAACTGCTACCTTCTCTTGAAAAAGTTTATGCTCCTGTTATAGGCTCCTATATTTTATTTACAGAATTGTATAGAAATGTCTTGGAAATTTGAACATGCTAAGATGCAATTATAATGTTAGGTGAATCCTAACGACAACAAGAACACCATCTCCTACCTATCGGGATGGTGTTATTCAAAGAGTTGGAGAGGATGTGGAGAAAAAGCAACTCTTGGAGCTTTTGGTAAGAATGCAAAATGGTGCATTATTGTGGGAAACAGTACGAAGCTCCTCAAAATAATAGAAAAACAGTAACTATATGTGGTCCAGCAACCCACTTCCCGAGACATATCAAGATGCTGAAGACACATATGCACTTCCATGTTCACTGCAGCATCACTTTAAGACACAGAAACAACCTAAATGTCCACAGACAGAGGAGCTGATACAGAAGACAGGAAGGAAATCCTGCTATATGTACTAACACAGAAGAACCAGGAGGGCTTGTGCTAAATGAAACAAACCAGTTTCTACTTACATGAGGTATGTAAAATATTCACAGTAAAGGAGAGTAGACAGTAGATGTCAGGGGACACGAGAGTTGAAATAACTTGCTGCTCAGTGCCTATACACCTCAGTTATATAAAGGGCTGTTCAGATGAGCTGTACGTTGTGCTCACGGTTAACAACACTGTACTGCAGGGCCGATTTCTTGTCAAGAGTTCTTATCACATAGCCATGAGATCGTGAAGTGGGTAGACATACACTACTACTCCTGACAACCTGAGTTCCATCCCTGATACACACACAGTGCAAGAAGAGAACTAATCCTCCAGTTTGTTCTCTGACTTCCACATGAGTGCTGTGGGATGCCCACATACCACTCCAAGTCAATAATGAATGGAATAAATGCTTCTTAAACAGTTCTTATCACCATATAAAAGTAATAGATGAGGGTCCAATTTGGATACAATGCAAACTGCATTGTACACTTAAGCAGTGTTTTAGATAGAAACAGGCAGAACTAGAGTGAAGCAAGAGACATGCCTTTGGACCTGGAAAATGAATGCCTCTTAAGTCTGGTGCTCTAGAAGTAAGAGATGTGTAAACAAAGAAAACTACTTGCCTGTACTTAGCCTACAGAAATGTACAAGTACACACAGCTCACACATCTACCTTAATTTACTATGTGTTATAAACCATACACTTCTCACCTGCTATTAAAATCTCCTGGTACATGCTGGAAAATCCACCCAGCACCAATTTATAGTAACCCACAAGCTGTAATACTTCTCAATTCCACCTATAAGCAATTCTCATCATTCAAAATAAAATTTCATATTTATTTTGGCATCTATATATTTCTTAACCACTTACATTAAAACTGTGCTATCACTTTTACAAGGCTTTTTTAAAGTATCACTGACAGAGTTCTGAGTCTTGTACCCTAATTTGAATTCTGTATGTCTCATAATTTTAAAAATTTTTATTACTGAATGTGTATGGGTATTTTGCCTTCATTTATGTCGGTGTAACACATGCATGCAGTACCTAAGGAAAATGCCAGCTCCACTGGAACTGGAGTTACAGACGTGTGTGAGCTGCGACACGGTTCCTGGGAATCAAACCTGAGTCCTCTGGAAGAGCAGCCAGTGCTCTTAGCTGCTGCATCACTTCTCCAGCCCCATCCCTTGTCATTTTTAACTGTGATCGTTTGCACAGCAAGGTGGTTTATAGAAACACAGCTGTTACAGCAGAGCCGGTATAAAAATTATAGATGGATGGGAGAATATAAGTGAGGGGCTGGGAATACAGCCAAGAGTTAGAGGCCCTGCCTGATACACCCCGGGTTCACCTGCGCGTGTGTGTGAGCGCGCGCGCGCCAGAGAACAATTTTCAGGGGTTGATTCTCCCCCTTTCCTGTGGGAACCCAGGATGGAACTCAGGACATCAAGCTTGGGCAGCAAGTGCTTTTATATGATAAGCCATCTTGCAGGCCCCAGAACCTTCTGTTTAACAAAAGACTCCCACAAATAAAGGGATCAGATACAGACCGGGGAAGATATTTATTCTGCATTTAAGTGAAAAAAGGAAAAGAAAAATAGGTAATATCTAGAACAGGAAACTGGAATGAGTTTCCACACTTGGTAAGACAGATATTCAACAAGTAAAGGGGGGTGTAGTAGAATATTATTGTAAGGTGTGTGACTTCTGTTTATGGTGCATTTGTTTAACTCTGTGGAGCTGTGTTACTGTGCCTGTCTAAAACACCTGATGGTCTAATAAAGATCGGAACGGCCAATAGCAAGGCAGGAGAAAGGAAAGGTGGGGCTGGCAGGCAGAGAGATTAGATAGAGGGAGAAATCTAAGTAGCGAGGAGCCAGAAGAGGAGGAGAACATCAGGGACAAGCCTCAGCTACACAGCCAGCAAGCCACGGACTAAGAGTGAGAGTTACAGAAGTAAGAGAATGGGAAACGCCCAGAGGCAAAGGGTAGATGGGATAATTTAAGTTAAGCTGGCTAGAAATAAGTCAAACTAAGGCCAGGCATTTATAATTAAGTATAAGCCTCGGTATGTGATTTATTTGGGAGCTGGGTGGCGAGCCCCCAAAAGAGTAAGGGGGGGGAATGCAAATTAACACTACAAAGAAACATTTTATTTCAATGAAACTGAACAAACAAGCAAATATATACAGATGTCAGTATTAAACATGAAGACCATGTATAGTAAATTAAGAATGTTTTTGCTGCTAGAAGGGAGCTTGCAGGAATAAGAACCCTAACTTCAGAAAATAATTTGACAATATCTATTAAAGATGAAGATGTATCACATAATCATCTCAGGGAGACTTAATTTCTAATCTACAAAGACTCTTGCTCATATTTACAAGAATAAACTGGAAAAATATTAATGGCAATATAACATGATGAAAATTCTGATAGGCACCATTCATATGGAAATATTACATAAAATGTAAACAAAAACAAATAAGTGTACATGTAATATGAATAAATCTCAAAATTACAATTATGTATGAAAAAGGCCACAAAAGGATACTTTCCATATAACACATATTAAGGGAATGTATATATGCACCTATAGTACAATCATAGAAAAATTTAAGACATGCTACAGACACTGTTACATAAACCCATGGATACATAGCAAAAGTATGAAGGTGATTACAAAGCTTAACTTTGGAATGGTGGCTGATTCAGCAAGGGGAGGGAGCAGGATTATGGAGACAGGTTGATTCACCTGTATTTGTAGGAGGTATACACAGGCACGCTGTTACATTTTCTCCAGACAATTCTTTCTCATTAGTTAGTAGACAGCTTCACTAGATACTTTATAAAAAGCTGGAAGTGCTGCTGCCTGTCCCAACTTCATTCTTCCTTATACATGTGGACAATGTAACTCTTTAAACTCCAGGCCAATTGTTTGACTCGTGTCTTTGGACCTAACGCTCCTGTTGCAGACTTTCCCAACAGACAGCTTCTTCTCTTATTTTTCCTTCTGGTTTTTCAACCAGCATACAAATGGAGGTTTCTCTTCCTCTTCTATCACTCCCAACTTCAACGCTAGTTTTTAGCCTGCTCCCATCTGAGTGCCGGTGTCACCAAGACCTACTCTCTGCATCTCACTGTGTGACCTCGGGATCCTGTAATTCACTCTAGCGACCAACACCGACCTGCAAAGCAGGGCTAGCTCTCCGTTCTTGTTATTTCCAATTAACAAGCCATGTCAACTAGAATTTTCCATAGAAACCTCAACCCCATGTTACCAACCTTCACATCTACATTTACTAATTTTTATTATCATTTAAATAAACCATTTCACCAGTAATTTAATTTAAGCTAGAAGCCCAGCTCCATAATATGTAACCAGTAACCAAGCACCTTCAGGACATTCCTGGCCATTTGTAGCTCTCCTCTTTATTATCATACAGTACCACATTTGTGTGTCGCACCACTTCACCATTTTTAGTGGCACACATCACTGAAATAGCTGTTTGATTTCTCTCTCTGCCTCACATTTTTCTCACATTTGTACTCCATTCTACAACTGGACTTTTCTAGTTTTTGTATTAAGGGAGGGGTATGGTAGAACTACTGAGCAGATGTGGAAGCCAGAAAACACTTGAGAACTGGTTCTCATTTCATCATGTGGGTCCCAGGGATATAACTCAGGTTGTCAAGTGTGGTGTAAAGCGCCTATACTTGCTGAGCCGTCTTATTGGCCCTGCTGCAAGTCTGTTAAAAATCAAAATTATGGCCAGGCAGTGGTGGTGCACGCCTTTAATCCCAGCACTCGGGAGGCAGAGGCAGGCGGATCTCTGTGAGTTCGAGGCCAGCCTGGGCTACCAGAGTGAGTTCCAGGAAAAGCACCAAAACTACACAGAGAAACCTTGTCTCGAAAAACAAAAAAAGAAAAGAAAAGAAAAAAGAAAAAATCAAAATGAGTTCACTCCTTTTTACTTACTTCTTACTTTTTTTGGAAGACAAGTTCTCATGTACCCCAGCTTAACTTAAACTTTCTATGTATCCAGGATGCCTTTGAACCTCTAATCCTCATGCCTTCCTAAGTGATAGAATTGAAGAGTCCATCATCATACCTGGCTTATGCAGTGCTGAAGAATCAGAATCCGGACCTTGTGCATGTTGGGCACGGGCTCTACCAACTAGATTACAGCCTTAGCCCATTCTTTTAAAAGAAGATTATACTTGTAAGTAATGAAGCCTTTATTTGAAAGTTGTCAGCATAAATCTATACAAATCAAAAAATACTAAACACACATCCACAACCGCTCTAGTTTCCTAAATCCTCCTCTGGGGTTTCCCCGTATTTCTGCGGACCTCTGTTATACTTGGACTACTGCTAAATCACTTACTGGTCCCTATAAAGCTTTTTAAATTTGCTTCTGAATATGTATGAAAATACTAAAGCCAACTAAAATTCTTTAATCTCGCCTCCTCATACTCCCACAAAAACAAATCTGAGGATTTTATTGTTGTTGTTGTTACTGTAGCACTATCGTATTTGAAGACTATCTTAAAACTGCTTACACTCCAGAGCCACTGAAAATTACTGTTCAGACCACAACACTATACTGTCTTTCTTGGGGCATGCAAAATATTTAGCATCACAGAACTCGTGTGCATGGTGGTCAGGAACTGGCTCTCCCTTTCCACTATGGGATCCTGAGAGTTAAACTTAGAGGTCACTTTTAATACTCTTAATAACAGAACTTTTTTTTTTTTTTTTTTTTTTTTTTTTACTGATGGAGCATTTCAGGTACATCCAATCCTCCCAACAAGCTCTGTGGGCATGTGAACAGTGCGCTTGCAGAGTAAGTAGTACTTTATTATAAATCAAGTATTTTGTTTCTTTGAACTCAGACTTCCCGTGTTTTAGTAAAACCAAAGACAACTCTGAAGCAGTTTTCCAGTAAATCAGTGGCCTGGTTTACTGCTCTTCCTATCTTTCAGATTTCAGGCACTTCTAAACCTACTTTCTGCTATGAATCTTAACTCCATCAGTGAGAAAGAACTAATTTTTATGACCCATTTTTAAACCTAAGCTAAGACAAATAAGGAACTCAAGAAGGAGGCCAAGTATGGTTGTTCTTCTGTCTGTCCAGAAAGTCAGTACACACTCACCGATACCTCAACTACGAGGCCACAATTAAGAGGACGCCACAACTCTAGCTGCCATCAGAGTTTGGATGAGCATGAGAACAAGAAACAGTAATTAGTAATGTTTGTCCTTTACTGTAAAAATTCCCTGATCTAACTTTGTATAATAACTTTTTTTCTATTGAAGAACAACTAAGGACAGAGAGAAGTATGGAGGGAAGGGAAGGAATAAACAAAAGAGCACTAAGAAATATTAGGATAGCCCCTAAATAAAAAAATCCTTACAACCAACCTCTCTTAAAAAATTACATCATGTGCAGGCACCCAATATAGTCTTGAGGACAACTCTCTGAATACTCTTGCTCTGAATTTAGCATTTATTATTCCATTAATGTTTGTTTTTTTTAACATAACGGTATTTCCAAACCAAATATACATTCTATTGAATGTTTGCAAACTTTAAGTGTGGATAACTGCTTTTCACTAGAGAAGTAGTGTGGTTTAAGCATCCTTTCAGGACGTCACTCACTTTCCAGTTGCTGAGGGTGTTATAGTATTTGTTCGACCTTATTAGATAGAAACAATGAAAACGTCTTTTTGATAGTCAGCACATCTATCTATCTATCTATCTATCTATCTATCTATCTATCTATCTACTTACCTACCTACCTGTCATCTATCAATCATCTATGTATCTATCTCTCTTCATCTATCTATGTCTATCAATCATTTATCTCTCTATCATCTATCTATCTATCTATCTATCTATCTATCTATCTATCTATCTATCATCCATAATCTATCATCTATCAATCATCTATCAATCATCTATCTATCTATCTATCTATCTATCTATCTATCTATCATCTATCTGTCTGTCTATCCATCACTGCTCCACACAGTGCACAAATGTCACAATGTGCACATGGTGGCAGAAAGGCAACCTCCAGGAAGTGGCTCTCTTCCCACCATGTGGGTCCTGAGACTCAAACTTAAGTCACTAGGGTCGGCCGTATTATTTGTTCAGCCAACTTCCTGGCCCTTATATAGGTTACTTACACAGTAAATAGTGTTTGTACCTTTAGGTCATACAAGGTTAAAATTCAGGGGAGAGATCTCTGAGTAAAAAGACATACAACATTCCCTGTGTGAATACTGTCTGCTGTCTCTAAGAAATACACGGGAAAAGACGGGGGGAGTCCAAACAAGATTATTAATGAGAATAAAGAAATACTGACATACACTTAAAATATCACACCATTTCAATATATCACACCGAAGTAGGAAGGACAAACAACTAAAACAAAGTGGCTGAAGGAGTTTGGGCAGAAGTGGGAGGTGACTGCTAACTATACAGAGTTTCTTTGGGGATGATGAAACTATTCTAAAGTGAATTTTGATGTACATACTCAGAGGAATGCCCACTCTTAGTGGGAATACTGTGTAGTACATAAATTATATCAAAATAAAGCTCAAAGTGTAGAGGGATTATACAGCTATATTAAGAAATGTCTTTACAGGAATCAAATTTGAGTTCTTGAAATAAGTATCAATAATCAAGGAAAGGGCAGGATGGCCCAACAGTTACAGGTGTTTGCCACCCAATCTAAAGACCCGAGTTTGATCCCCGGACCCACATGAGCAGATCCCAGCAAGGTGTCTCCGACCTCCACTCTCCACATTTGCACCCGGACACACATGCCCACACACACTCACACAATAAATCCACATGATGAAACTTTTAGAAAAGAGTCAGGAAGATGACTGAAATCAACAAAGTGTAACCTCAAGTCCAATAATACAGGAAAGAGTAAATAATTTCCAGGAAATGGCAACCCCACCTGCATCAAGTCAGGAGGTATAAGACACAGACTGGGAGGACAGAAACTTCTACAGGTTCCCCATACGGACAACAGTTGAAAATGGTGTTAACTAACATGACAAACAACTTTGGCCCCTCTTGACTTTAAAACTGTTAAAGTGTCTACTTTGAAAGAGTCAATGAGTATGGCTAAGTCACTCACAGGAAAGTATACAGCTAGAGTCTTCTGAGGGCTAGACTGCTTAGGTTAGAATCTGCCCCCCATACTTACTCAGAATAGGACTGTGTACACTTGACTCCAGTTTCTCTATAAAAACAATGCTACTTATTTCATACACGTAAGAAAGCTCTTAATACACGAGCAATATTTTTGTAAACCATAGCCACAGATTTATATATCCTCTTAGAATCTCAAAGTTCAACATTGAATTTATTCAATATGAATAAAATTTTTCTATCTTTATCAAGTAAACCTCTTGACTAATCTGTTACTTTGTCAAGCTGCAAAAACAGATCTTGACAGTAATAGAAAAAACTCAAATCATCAAATAAATTAACTTTTGCCACAATAAAGGACCCCGTTGCTCTTTTTTCATGCAATTAATAAATTTTGTCTTGAGTATCCCCAGGCTTTGATTGAACCACCTCTATAACTTAGAATAGTCTGGCCTCAAAGACACTCTTGGGGTGTCTGTGAGAGCCTTTTTGTGGGTACTTCTGCTAAACAATTTTCTATAGCAGTGGAGAATGACCCCCCGCCCAGAAGCCTGGTCTGTCAAGCTCAACTGTGGAAGGGGCAGTTGGTATTTTCAGCTCTCCTGCTGGAGAAGAGAAATCGGTCCAGCTCTCTTTCTGTTTGCAAAGTGATAAGGGACCGTGTAGGAGGCTGCAGGATAATTCACGTGGTGTAAAAACTCCTCATGTGGGCATGAGGAGCTGTGCTCAAGTCCCCGAACTTTCCTGGAGATAGCAGGCCGAGACAGGGGAATCCCTGGACGCTCACAGGCCAGCCTGCCTGGTATGCAGAGACAAACACCACAGAAATCCCATTTTAAGTGGAAGGCAAGGACCAATAGCCCTCTGAACTCACATGCACTCATGGCGTGCACATGCCTGCAATTCACTCTCCTGAGTTAAAAATAAACCAATCTATGTAGAATCTCAGCGATGGAAGGCATTACAGACAGTAATCAAATACAAATTACTCCTAAAAGGGTTTTCTACTTTATTTCACAATCTGAATTATTAAAGAGCAATTCTTGATGCCTTCCTTACATACTATAATGTGTATTAAAAACTGAGACCAGTTACTAGTTTTACTAGAAACCTGTTTGAGGTTTCTTTAGTAGTAATTTTTTTTTTTTTTTTGGTTTGAACTAGATGATAGAATTCAAAGAAATTCAAATTTAAAGATGTAGTCATCTCCTCATCTAAAGACTAGATAAGGAAGTCTAAAGAAATAATTTCAGGGGAATAAATGAGAGACAGATTGGGAATTAAATGGTAACCCAGAGAATAAAAAAGGGGACAAGCTGGACAACTCAAGGGAAAACAAAAACAAGAAGCAAAAAGCGAGCAACCTGAACATGTTTATCTGACAACTAGGAAGAAAGGACAACAGCCACTGTGTGAGTTACATCCAAGTAGTGACAGCATCAAGTTATTAATACGTCCTATGATTTTAGAATTATAACCAGGTGTTTAAACAAGTTCACAAATCCAATGGAGTTAAGGGCGTGTACTTGGAGGACGGACACACACACACACACACACACACACACACACACACACACACACACGTAAGGTGTTTACAACAGTGGCTGGCACAGACTAAGCAAGTCAATAAATGTTCATTTGCAGTGGCATTATCATGGGAACCACTGGCAAGCCAATGAGCTCCTCTCCAATCCCTCACCGACAGGAAAGAAATATCAATACGTTTGCTAGTACTTATTTTAAGGGTTGGCCTGTATTAGTTGTTTTAGGAAACTCCTCTTCCTTCTCTGCCCACACACCCAGCAGTTTAGACTTACCTCCAACAATATGACTGATATGCCTCGTAATAGTGATTCTCCAGGGGAGCAAAGAACCATGTTAAACTCATAATGGAACAGGCATCCGCAATGACAAGACAGCGCAACTGACTGTCCAGTAGCAGTGGAGCCATGAGGCTTGTCCGATTCTTACAACACTCATGAAGTGTCAACATGGCTACACACCTTCCTTTCTCCTAAAAATGTTTTTTGACTTTACAAATTCATTAAAACAGTACCTAAAATTTAAAGTATATGTTTTTAAAATGCTAGACTGTTCATAAGAACTTCATGTGTCTGTGGCAATACACAAATGCTTTTAAAATACGGATAGAATCCTAAAATACCCTACACTACAAGAACTTATTACCATGTTTGTTGTGATATTTCTGTAAAACAGTGAGAATGGACCTTATTACTCTAAATTTATGATTACTGATCATTAAAATTCAAAAGCCTACATAGTAATGATCATAGATAATCTTGTCTCCAGAGTGTTCAATCAAAATGACAATTGCTCTATATATCTGGTTATCTGCCTATTGGTCTGTAGTCATCATTTAACTTCCAGAAGCAAGACGCTAAGATTTCCTACACACTCCATCACATGTAAACGGAGCATCCACAAGAGACAAGTGTGGGATAAAATGCTAGAATTCTGTTGCTAAATATAAAATGGGATCTCTAAAGAGGAAAAGAAGTCTCTTTTTTTTCCTTAAATGAGAACTATTTTAAATGAGAGGCAGTTTAGTACAGCGATTTAAGGGCATGAACCTCAGCTCCAAACTACCTATGGTCAAATTCCAGCTGTCATGTGAAGGTCTCTGAGTTTAGGGTTCCTATTTTGTCAAATGTGCACAGCAGCAGCAGTTCCTTGAATTTTAGCAATGAATAGTTAAGTCAACATACACTTGGAACAGCACCTGGGCAGTTCGTGTTTTGAAATGTAAAACCGTAGGCTATGGCTCCACAAGCTGATTTTTCTTATTATACTTATACAAGCAAGAATAATAACCGCCACAAACCACTTTGTAAAAAATCATATTTTAAATGTACCAATGGGGAAATTGTATAATTTGGAGGAAACAAAAAGCCTGGATGTCATGAAATAAATTAAATCAGTGAGTACCTCTAGATTTTGGCCAAAAAAGAACTCATTAACCTTTGACCCACTAGCAAGCTTGTAATGACGAGTTAAACTAAGTAAACTTGCTTTTCTACTATTTTAAACATCTAAAGTAAGACTATGCTTTAATGTGATTACTTTCTATTTAATTTTTACTAATATGCCAATATCTCCAAAGTTTTGCTTTCTATTTTCATTTCCTGTAAGTGACATAACATATGCCCCACTTGGTGGCAAACACCAAACTTCTTTTGTAAGTAAACACTTGGGAATTTATGTCAATGGTGTCTTTTTTGCTAACTGAGCACATTTCTTTGAATGGCTGTCAGATCATCTTGTAAGCGTCAAAGTTCTCATTCAAAACCCAAACAATCAAAGAAAGCCCCAAAGGTTCCTAGGTAAGACAACAGGGAGGGGAGGGAAGCTCTCAACGGGAACCAATGTCTCTGGTCCAAACCTCACTGATCAGATTCTTTGAAAGCGTATTGAAACAAAACTACGACATACTAAATGACGACACACCAAGTTACTTAAACCCACTAGGCTTACACAAACAAGCAACACGGCTAATCTGGTTAACTACACATTACTAATAAACACAACATGGCTAATCTGGCTAACTACACATTACTAATAAACACAACACAGAAATTACTGAAAATGACTGGCAGATACATTTCAGTAAAACTTTACACATCTATTCATAACAGGTTCATTTTGAAAAAAAATCTCAAAAAGGAACATTTTACAACCCATAACTTTTCTTGTACTTCATTCAACTACCATTCCTTAGGTTCCTAAAGAGCTTATAAGTAATTAAGCATGAAAATTAAGCACTTTTCTTTTAATCTTACCAGGAATCCCGCCCCCACGTGTATCTTAAAGGTGTCTTTAATTTATCCTAAGTTAAACTTTAGTTTTTCAATTCTTTTTCTGTAATTCCTAAATTCTAATTTAACTTTGTTCATGGTCTTCTGAATGTCTTGTCAGAACTGAAACAGAGATTAACATATATGACACAAGTGTTCTATCCCTTATGCAGATGACTGTCACTTTGCTATCTCTTTTTATAGGTATAACCCTAGTATCAATGTTAATCAACTTCTTATTACAAATATAGTACCAATTAGAAAAAAAAGTTTCTTTTCATCTCAGACTTGTATATTCCATTTGCTGTAAAAATCCCTCACTTTACAAATAAACAAACTGGTATTCAGGCAGAATCAAATCTTTTTATTTGCCTTGGTATTTGAGTCAGTCACCATTATAAGAAACTCCCATTCGCAAAGTGCTCAAGAGCTAATTGCTGAAATTTAACACATCTGACTATAATTTCAAAAATCTGTACTAAGTTCAAGATTATGGTAAACCTATCCTTTTGTTTTTCTTAGTCGCCCAATCAGCAATCAGTTTTTCATAGACGATCATATGTAAGCGCCCAAACATTGTTTCATCTGCGTATGGCCAGCTACAAAATGACAGGGTTTGCCTAAATAACCCAGAAAAGGTAATCACCAATCTGAACGTTGTTTTTTTTTTCAAGTATTAAAAGAAAATTATTAAGTTTCAAAACAAACTCAACAACTAAATTATCAATTAAACGTTCCTATCAATTTAGAACTTATAAGTCCATTATTAAATTGTACTTTCCAAATTACTCTCCTTAAGACTCTGAACCACACTTTTGTTCCACACTGTTTCTTGCGGGGGTGGGTGGGTGGGGGTAGGGGGTGGTCACCTCCCAATTTACACATGAACTGATTCATGCATCAAAATGGTTTCTGCAAATTCCTACTATCATGTTGTGCATGCATTTTTCCTCAGTTTATGCCAATGGTTCTCAACCTGTGGGTCGGGGCCCCCAGAGCAGCCCAACCTTGGGTTGATCACCTAAGACTACCGTAACTAGTAAAATTACAGTTATGAAGTAGCAGCAAAAATAATTTTATGGCTGGGGGTCACCACAACATGGGGAACTGTATTAAAGGGTGGAAATGTTAGGAAGGTTAAGAACCACTGATTTACACAAAAGAGAAAATTAACAGGAAGGTGAAACTTCCACATTTAGCTGCTGCCCAAAAACTGGCCTTCAGTTTCCTTTTCGAAATGAAAGCACTGTAATAACTCAATATGAACTTAACTTTTACGTTTTAACATAGCTTACAGTAACTGTGTCAAGAAGTAAAAATACACTCGCTTAAAAAGTAGCCAACTTTATAAAATGTTTAATGTCCACAATACACTTATTTCTTAAAACATACTGCAGCGTCAACACCAATTATACAGGATATTACTCAGCACACAGAAACATTAAAGAGAAAAATATCTACACTTTAAATATGTAGATTTCTATTTTATAGATTGCCACATTTGTATTTGTATGAAGCAATGAATGAGTAAATTTGTTTTTAAAAAAATGTTTTTCAATATACGAGAGAACATGCTTGAATTTATCTTTAAGACTTCACAGGCCAAGTAAAACACAGATGTTCTAGGGAATACCCGATTTCTACACAGTAATAAACGTGGTAGAAACATTAGCATATAAGCAATAATGACTTAAGCCACTGAAAGCTCATACTGTTTGCTGTAATGCAACAAGTGTTTCAAACCATTAAGGGTCTTAATTACAGAAACTCTATGCAGCCTTGCAAACTAAGATCAAAGTACTCAAATTCGGGTCTCCAAACTGTCACCTATTCGCTTACTTGAAAACGCTTTCAATCCCATAGCATGTTAGTAATGGATTAATGGGAGAAAATAAAGAGTACTAAAACATAAGTATTTTGTGAGTACCAGATAGTTCAGAAAATATAACTGAATCAATATAGAACAAACACAATAAAATTGTTACTGTCCACTTAACAGGTGGGTACGGAGGTGCAACGGCTAAAATGAATTTGCTTCAAAGTCACACCGCAAGGTAAAAAAAAAAAAAAAAAAAAGGTGGAACTGTGAAATAAATCAGATCTAAGTCTCCTTCCACTAAGCCACACTGGAGTACCTGAACAAACACTTGGGGAAGCTATAAACCACTGGTATGGCGACAGGGGGAAGGGAAAGTAACTTAAAAAAAAAAAATAACAAACAGGCACACTGCCCTTCCCCTAAAACAGTACTTTCCCTTCATATGACATCTCCACGTTATTTAAATTATTCAACTGCTCTGGCTTGACAAGTATTAACATTCCTACATGCTTCCTCAAGTTTGAATACTAGCAAGCTTCTTAGGACTTACCTACTTTTTTTTATTTTGCAGGCCTACGCTCTGCCACCCAAACCGGGGCGAAGGGCTGCACTTCTCAACAGAAACGCTGCCGGCTTCTATCAAGCCCAGGACCACGTGGTGTCTCTCCTAAACCCAAGGTCCCTACAACGCTCCCTCCCTTGGACAAGGAAGTGGAAATGAGGGGGGTAGGGGGGTGGGGGGGTGGGGGTCCTCCCGTGAAGTGGATCCCTGACACGGACCACCTGTGTGGGGTACCCGCCGCCAACATCCCGAAGCCTGAGTCCCGGAAAGACTCCAAGAACCCCAAGCATGGGGGAACTTGGGGAGGGGGGGGGGGGGGGAGGAAGGACCGACAATGCCGGCCAAAGGAATAAACCGGAGAAGAGCGGCCCAGAGAGGTGGTGGAGCGGCGGGACCGGGATCTGTCAAACAACCACCACCACCACCACCCAGTGGCGGACTCACGCCGAACGACTGCTGCACCCGATCGCTGCGAAGGCCCGAGGTGGGAGCGGCTCCGCCAGAGGGAGGAGGACCGGGAAGCCGCACAGAGCCCCGGCCGCCGCTTCCGCACAGCTCCGGGCGCGCACCGCCCCACCGCGAGCCCCGGCCCTCCGCGAGCCCCGGTCTCAACCTTTGCCCTCCCCCGCCTCCTCCCTCCCCCCCCCAAAAAAAAACACAAATCTGCTGCCCGGGCGGCCGCCGCCACCGCCACTGCCGCCGCCGCCGGACCTGTCCGCACCTGTCACCCAAACCAGCCGGAGACACCACCAGCCCCGCGGCTCCCGCCCCAAGCTCTCCGGCCCGCCGCGGGCCACCGCGGCCTCCGCGACCCGGCTCCTTACCAGGTGTCCCCTTTCCGGAGCGAGGTTTTGAGCAGCGTCGCGATGTCAGAACGCTGGGTGTCCAGGTCCGCCGCTCCGCCTTCCGCCATCTTCTTCCACCAGCGGCAGCGGAGGCGGCAGCGACGGCGGCGGCGGCACGCCCCGGAGCATTGTGGGAATGGCGTCCGCGGCCCCGCCCCGCCGGCAGGCCCGTACCAAATGGGACGCGAGGGCGGGGGGGGGAGCGAGGGGGGGGCGTGGCTCGGGCGCCCGGGAGAGCGCGGACGGGCCGCGCGCCTGCGCTCTGCGGGCCGCCTCGGTTCCCTCCAGCTCGCCCCTGCGTACCCCCCCCTCCCCGGTGTGGTCCCGCCGCCGCCGCCGCCGCCGCCGCCAGCGCTGGCGCCTGGGCACCGATGGCCCGGGACCTCTGTGTTTGCACGGTTCCCGCCGGGCGCGGCACGGCGCTTTCTCTCCCTGGCCTGGCTCTCCTTGCCCGGCCGGCCCCTCTCTTGCCTCCGCCGCCTCCAAACCCAATTTTTTGCGGGTTCACTGCCCGCTGGAGGGCGGGGCCGGCTGAGAGATGGCAGAGAGCGCGCGGTTCCGCGACTTGGGGCTTTTTTTTTTCCAGCCGCAGAGCCCAAGCCCACTCACTGACTTGTTGGCACAAAAGACCGCGCTGAAACCAAAGGTTTGGACGCAGTGCCCTTCCCAGGTGCCTCCCTTTTTTTTTCCCCCCGTTCTTGCTGCCGGGAGGGACCTTTCCTACCTTTTCGTACCTTTCTTAGGCTCTTTGTGACGCCTCCTGTGTGTGGCGCGCGCAAACACACAAACACACGCGCGCGCGCGCACACACACACACACACACACACACACACACACACACACACACACACACACACACACACCCCGTAGCTGCAGTGCTAAACATGTCCCAGGCAGTGAAAGATGTATTGAATAAGGCCAGGTATGGAAAGGAATTTTTTTTTTTAAAAGAAAGTGTGAAAAGCCTCATCAGTGCCAAATTAGCATTTCCTTCGTTTAATATTCATGGGTATATATTTCCGAAGTTAGACTAGATAATATAAACTGCCTTTGAAGCCAACAATTACAAACGGGGAAATTGAGCCTCTTTAAAAAAAAAAAAATCAAATACCAAGGTCACACGGCAACTGGGAATGCAAGGTTATCACCCAGGTTCCAAATTCGAAGTACTCATTACCTCCATGGAAAAGACTGAATTAAGATATAAAGTCCGTAAGATCTTAAGCATTTCTTTTCTATAATTTGCTTTTCTGTGTATGCATGTGCGTTTTCATTGCTGTACTGGTGTCTACTACCATTCTATATCAAATATCAAGAGACACGTTTCAAAATTAATTGTGGCAAAACTGCTGTTTCCAAGAAGGAAGATAGCCAGCCACCCCGGTATAGAGAGCGGTATGTGATAAGTTAAAAGATGGGCAATAGTCTCTCCATTTTTAATGCCTCCTAGTTGGTGGGAATGCTGTGCAGATGGGCGTGGCTGCGTTAGCAGGAAGTTCTGAACGCTTCCACGTGAAAGTGGGATTGAGTGGTTTAGTTTCTGTCAGTTTGACACAAACTAAAGTCACTTGGGAAGAGGGGAACCTTAATTAGGGAATTGCCTCCATCTGAGCAGCATGTGGGCGAATTAATGAGGCATTTCCTTCTTTAATGATTGATGTGGCAAGCCCGCTGTGGGCAGGTGATCCTGAGTTGTGTAAGAAAACAAGCTGAGCCCTTCGGTGGTGGCGCACTAAACCGGAGGCTGAGGCAGGCGGATCTCTGTGAGTTCGAGGCCAACCTGGTCTACAGAGTGAGATCGAGGACAGGCACTAAAACTACACAGAGAACCCTGTCTCGAAAAACCAAAAAAAGAAAAAAAAAAGAAAAGAAAAGAAAACAAGCTGAACAAAGCCATAAAAGCAAGCATGCCAATAAGGAGCCATGGTCCACGGTCTCTGCCTCAGTTTTTAAAGTCTCTAGGTTACTGTCTTGAGTTCCCAGTTTGACTAACCCCAGTGTGAGCCACCCAAACCTTTCCTCCCCCAAATTGCTTTTGTTCGGAATGTTTCGCAGAAAGCAAACTGGGCCAAGTGTCTATCGGTGTCATGTTTTTGGGTGAGTCAGGGTTATGACTGCTTGTGCCTCCTGCACAGTACTTTTTTGTGTTACTTCAACCTCCCTGAGAGTCTAAAAGTAATTTCCATCTACTGCCGTTTCTTAGTTATTTGACCACTCCCGAATATAAAACCGAGTTTTTCTAACTATGGACATTCTCAAGGACTCCTCCCTCACCCCTCCCCCGCCTTTCCCACCACTCTGTGAAGTGGAACAAAGTTTCCAAAGAGAGGCAACATGATAGGCAAAGAATATGCTGTATCCACAAACACATGACTTCAGACCTCTAGGTGCCAATGCTTAATCTGCCGTTTATTTATTTTATTTAAAATTTGTATTGCGTTTATTTTCTGTTTATGAGTTGAGCGTGTGCATGCAGCAGCCTGTCGTGGAGATCACAGGTCAGCTTGCAGGAGTCAGTTCTCTCCACTCTTTGGGTTGCAAGGGATCAAACTCAGGTAGCCATGATTATACCTGCTGAGCCAAATTGCCAGCCTAGATTTAAGAAGCACGTGAAATATCATCGTTGCTCTCTGTCTCGGCCTCACTCCTCTGAGGTTGGGGGTGTCTCTCTGAATCTAGAATTTGCCTTATTCCAGCTAGATTAGTGCCAGAGAGCCATTTCTAAAAATTAGAAGCGTTTCTGTTAACATCCCTCTTGAATAAAAAGGCGAAAACAACTTCATGACGTTAAGTCACAGAGATTTTGACTGTCAGTGAGGGTTTGCTACTGTTTATGGAGAATTTCTGTCTTCACTGTTGCTTCCTTGAGTTGACTTCTTCTCATTGTTAGTCTTTGGTTGGTGATTGTTATTTTTTATTGACTTATTTGAGTGTGTGTGTGCATGTCTGTTAGAATGTGTGTGTGTGTGTGTGTGTGTGTGTGTGTGTGTGTGTGTGTGTGTGTGTATGCAAACAGAGGCCAGAAGAGGGTGCCAGTGTCTTCTATCACTCCACGCATTCATTTGAGGCAGGGTCTCTCCCTGAGTCTGAGACTTGCGGTTTTTTTTTGGGTAGGCTGGAGTCCTGGTAATCCTCCTGTCCTTGCCCCTCTTGGAGCAGGCAGGCTGGCATTTTAGGCATGTGCCCGTTGGTTGCACTTGGGTCCTCGTCACTGAGCAGCAAGCACCCCCTCTTGTTACTTCCTTAGTCTTGCTGCACTGTTCCTGATCATTAAGAAACCCAGGGATATGAGCAGGGAACGGCGTAATGTTGGGCACTTTAGAAGTAAGACTTAGTATGAGTAAAGTGGCTCATAGATAAAATATGCTGGTTTTGAATCTGAGCTATGACCAGGGAGGATTTTTTTTGATCTCCTAAGTGCTCTCTTCTCTCACTGATGTTAGAACATTCCTTGTTCAACTTTGAGAGATTCCTGTACCGAACAAGTAAGAGATAGGGCTTCATGTATAAATACTCCAGAAGAGACTAAGGCTTACAAACAAGGTATCAGTTTAGCAAAAACAACGGTGGTAGGACCCTCCCCCACCAGGGCCTATGATCTCCTCTGCTGGTTCTTGGCCAGGTTTAGCATAGTAGGAATGAGTTCTGTGCTGTGGAGCAGGCATCCCATCTAATCAGAAAGTGCTTGGTTACTCCCAGAATTGGCACACTACTGTCCCACCAGTGGGTATATCTTGCCAGCCAGGTAACTGTGGCGGTTCCTGGGGTCTATAGCTGGGTAGGAACATTGATGACTGCCCCCATCCCTCAGTTGCTTGTATCACAATCCCCAGCACCATGATAGCTAGACTGCAGGCACTGAGAAACTTCCAGCACTGATCTAGCGTGATTTCTCAGTGTCCTGCGACCCAAGGGCCCTCTGGCATTAGCCTGTAATGTTACGGTGGCCTCTGGGGCTACCCGACCAAAATTTCTAGGGAGGGATCCTTTACCTGGGACTGGAATTTCCATTTCATAATCTTTGGCTTCTGGTAGGAATGTTAATCCATGCATTCGGGTTTTTGTACCCCCATGAAACTGTTGAAGTTTAGAAAAGAAAACCCCAAGCCCGTGGTGTCTGGTGAGCTGTGTTCAGTCTGGGGTGAACAGAGAAAGACTATAAAGTGCTGTGTTTATCAATAAAATGGAATGGAAGTCAGAACCGGTTCTAAGGTTAGCTTTGCCAGCTTTACAGTTTTGTAGCATTGGCCCGATGAGCCCCAGGGAGAATCTACCTGATGTCTCATGTTTCCCTTCTCCTCGGCTCTTCTAAGGGTTGTCCCCACCTGCAACCCCACCACCCACTCGTTCTTATTCATCTTTCAGGGTTTTTTTTTTTCTTTCTGTTATATAATTGTGTTCTTCCCCTTCTCCCCACCGGCTCCCTGAACAGCTAGAAGGCAGCGGAAAGGCGGGGGAGTAGCACAAACACCAGAATAGCGTGTAGTAAAATGCCTAATCTGTTAATGATATTTTGAAACTTGGAGTGCGAAGAAAAATTTTAAGTGCCACGGTGCAGCTTTTAAAGCTTAAGAAACATGTTAGGTTCTGATAAAAAGGAGGAAAAAGTGAGACTAATATAGGGCGTCCTACAGAAAGCCAGAGCGCTTGGATTTTGAGTCTGGCATGGTGCCACTGACTAGCCAGTACTTTTGCCAACTTATTTAATCTCCGTGAGCATCCGCCTTCTCGTGGCAGCCTAAGGTGATTCAACAGTATTGGCTAAAACGCAAGTGCTTGCCGAGCTCAGATATGCCTAATGTAAATGGGCGAAGCCAGTCTGCAGTGGGATAATAAGGAGTTTGGGGGACTCCATTGAGCTCTGCACCCCAGCTAAAGGCATTAAAATGAGCGGAACCAGAACACACAAAATTTTACCTCTGGCTCTGGAAAATCGGGAGTGTTTAATTTGGACGCGAGCATGAGGGCTGCAGATGATTAATGTTGGCTGCTGTTTGTACCCTCCTTTCCAGAGGCACACACAGAGTGCTTTGAAAGGTCATACCATACCTAAAGGTAGGCAGCACGCTTCCCTGTATATCTCACTATATGATGAGAAAACTAGGCTGATTTCAGTCAGTGACTCAGATCTAGTCCAATAGGTCTAGGATCAATCACAATAGAACTCTGATAGAGAGTATAGTCTCTGGGTTCCTGATATTTTTTAAAGTCAAATATTTGTGTACGGCAGGAAACTTTTCCAAAAAAGAAATAACTTATTACTATCCAACCAAGAGTGATATAAACCAAACCAAAGCTAGTATTAGGGAAAAAAAACTTTATGTTTTTTAAAAATGTATTTGTTTTTATTTATGTGTGAGTGTTTTGTCTGTCTGTCTGTCTGTATGTATGTATGTATGTATGTATGTATGTATGTGCAGCATATGCATGCCTGGTGCCTGTCAATGTCAGAAGAGGGTGTGGTGTCCTTTGGAACTGGAGTTACAGATGGGCATGAGTGCCGGGAACTGAGCTTGGGTCCTCTCTAAGTGCAGCGGGGCTTCTTAACCACTGAACCTTCTCGCTAACCACTATTATATATATTTTTTATTTGCTACTTACCTTTATGGATGGACTTTAAGGTTGTTAAAAAACAATTTAATAATAATAAAAAAACTAGAAATGTTTAAGAAGCAGCCTCTGGGGCCTTCTCCTTTCCCAAGCCTCCTGGTGGACAGGGCAGAGAGAGCTAAGTGATGTAGGAGATGCTGGTCTTGAACACAATAATGATCTTAACATTATATATTTCATCATTTGTTCTTCTTCTCATTGCATTCAAAAGTCTGAGAACATTTTTATGCTGGTAAAACTGTGAAACCTATACTACCAAAGTGGAGAATGTCATGATGCGCAGTCTGCCAGTGTACAGGTTCCAGAGAGATTACCAATGGTTTCTCCCAAGAGAGGACTGAATTATTCAGCTTTTCTCTTTGGACAGTGCTTCTTCTCTTCATTTGGCTGGAGGAGCACAAAGATCTAAACTGCTTACAAAGAGTTTTAGAAGAATATAGTAGTAATTATTAAACAGTATCTGTGCTTCCATCCTGATGGAACATTGACAAGGCACTCTTTATAATGCTGTCTTCCCATCGTGTCTCAGCAAGACACTACTGACCACAGAGTAGGTTTGGTAAAGTTAGAAAACACCAATAATGAAGGAAAGCAAGCTTGATGATGTTATAAAAATATTCCTCATCACTTTGTTTTGCTAGCCAGTATGCTTCTGTTTAGGACCACTTGAATGGTGTTAATTATGTTTTATAATTTTGTAATGGTCCAAGACTGCTACACAAATAAATACTGGACAGGATTTCTACAACAGAAGAGATTCATTGGAAGAGCAAGAAACAATTGTATACTTCTGTATATAATCCAACTTCCTTAATCATACAAGAGGGCAACTCTTGTGTATACTACTTCTGTAATAGTAGAAGATTTAGTTTGTTTTTAAAGTGAAGATAATTTCATACTTGTTTAAAAAGTGAATTCAATAATGAATTATGAAGCTATTTGAAGACCTCAGTATACACTGTTTTGGGCTGATACTAAATGTGAATGTTGAAACAAATTCATATTCATTAAGATCACAAAATTGTTATGTAATAGCAAACAGTTTAGTTAAAATTAGGTTAGAGGTATCCAACTACTAAAAGGGTTAAAACGGATAGTAAAGCTAACTTTATGCATAGTGTTTTCTGTGAAGAATTCTTTTGTTTTGCTTTGTTTTTGTTTTTAGGAGACAGGGTCCTGCTATAAGGCCAGGGTGGCTGGAATGCACCATGTAGCCTGGAGTAACCTGGCCCAGTGATGCTTCTGCCTCCAATTCTTGAGTGTTGGAATTACAAACCTGTGTTACAACACCGGATCTATATGAGGAGTTCTTAGGGATAAAACAGTGTACTTAGAAGCTGGTAGTAGAATAAATGATAAAGCATAGTTTATATGTTTATGAATAGTTTTTAATTAAGCCATAAGCATGTCAGATAAAAGACATGATATGGAGTCATTTTACCTAGGGATTTATAATGGGGAAGGCAGAACAGTGACTCTCCACATTCCAGTGTCAGAACCAGTGAACAAGTTATCTTCATGACTAAAGGGACTTTGTGGGTGTGGTTAAGGTTGAAGACCTTGAAATGAAGAAGTTATCCTGCATTATCCAATTGAGTCCAGGCTAACCACATGGATACTTAAAAAGTAAAAGAAGTGTTTTCGCTTATACGGTGAGAGGACCACAGGGAAGAGCTTAGAAGAGGGGATAAAGATCCATGAGCTAGTTATGTATGGATGCCTTTTAGAAGCTGGAAAAGGCAATGGAATATGAATTCCCGCCTAAAGCCAGCAGCAAGGAATACAGCTTCAGCATAACTTTTAGCTTTGTGAGATTTGTGTCAGAGGCCTAACCCATGTGACAGTGCACTTGGCTGTCTCTAGACACAAGGTGTCTGGTAATTTATTACAGCAGTAGTAGGATACTAATACATAGTAGGACAGACTATCTCAAGCAGTTAAAACAAAGCAAAATCTAGTCAGGCCTGAGATCAGTCATTGTATCCACTTACCATGGTACTGAACAACAACAACAACAGCAATAATAATAAATTGATTGATATTCTCTGGGTTACAAGTTGGAAACATATGGAAGGTTTATCTTTTTAGCAATGAGCTCTGGAAATGTCAATGTGGAAAGTTACAGATACATAGAAGTCTTCGGTGATTATGAGATGATTTTAACTTTCAAAGGCAATATCATCTAATTCCTAACATCAGTTTTTACTAAATGCCCATCCACAATGAACACCTAGAGCTTATAAACTATGCTGACTGTGTTTCAGCTGTGCCACATAAGCCAAGGCTAAGTGACAGTTGATAACTAGAGAGTTTCTAGACAGGTTTCTGCACAACAGTCATTGACCCACCGTGCAGAAAGAAAGTCTATAGAGATTCCCAGTAGAATCTCTGAAGCAAGTCAGGACAGTCACCCACATAACAGTACCGAAAGTACAGTTAGGAAGTAGCAACGAAAATGATGTTATGGTTGGGGGGTCAGCACAGCACGAGGAACTGTATTAAAGGGTCGCAGCGTTAGGAAGGTTGGGAACCACTGCTTTAGACTACAGCGCTCTCGCTGCTTTTGATGGTCTCCTCTAAGTGATGCTGTCCAATGAATTTCTCTAAATCGCTGCAGAGAAAAGTAAATGCCAAACGTCTTCATGAGAAGACAGTGTAGCGGCAGAATTAAGACAGTTAAGAACTGCCAGGCTCTCAAATAAGTAGACACTGAGAGGGCTGGGGAGCCAGACCAGAGCCATCACAGGTTTCTAATGGCCCTGCCAGGGATCAGGCCTTAGTTTCGGTTTGCTGGAACTGGCTGGAGCTGAGCAAGCAGTTCTCAGAAAGACCACAACTCAGGGGCAACCAATCAACAGGCGCCCCGCAGCCTTCTGCTGGCCCAGCAGGCACCCCAAAGCCCCTTCTATTGGCTCAGCAGGAGCCCCCAGCCTTCTGCCAGCTAAAGATAGCATTTCCTACCCTGTAGTTGGAAGGTCCCTAACCGCTAGAGCCTCCCACCCTTCAGCCCCCAGACTGATCTTTCCTCCACCAATCAGCACCAGATTAATCCCTCCTCCCTGGAATTCCCTGAACTCAGCTCAAAAGGAGCTTTCAACCTCCCTTTGGGGTTGCTGTTTGCCACCCCAACCTGTTGGAAACAGTAAACGCTCTTGATAAATTGCTTATGTGACCGTTGGTCTTCTTGGGGGCTTCTCTTGGACCCAGACAATACTTCCCCAGATTTTCAACTGTTAACATGCATTGCGTTTGAAAACACTAATTTCACGTTGCGAAAACCAACTCCGAGAAGAAACAGGAATTGGACTCGGAGGCTTCTAATCCCAGCGCTGTGGAGGCCGAGCTGGAGGGCCACCACAAGGGTGAAGCCCGCTGAGTCTTCATAGTGAATTCCAGGCCGGCCGGCAAGGGGAAACAGTGAGAGTCTGTTTCGAAATGTCCATGCTCCCAACTAGGGGTGGGGTTCTCTCACTCTCCCTTCAGAAACAGAAACACGGTGGCCCGACAGTGCTTCAAGAGAGTAAAAGTTCAAATGGAAAAGTCGCAACTCTGAGCCCCTCAGTGGAGGTAGGATGCCAACCAAGAGAAGTTGGGAGAGTATAGCTCTGTGCTCTGGGCAGGCTTCGGAGTGCCAGGGAAGAGGTCACTAGCAGGTGTTACAGCTTGAAGGCTCTCCAGGGCTTTGGGTGCCAACTGAGAGCTGTCTCTTGCAGGGGAAGTTTGCAGAAGGCAAGCTTCTGAAAAAGAGTATACAGGAGCAGCGGGCTTCCCTTCTCTGGAGGTCTCTGGAGCAGCAGGTCTTGGAGACTGGATGCAGTTGCAGAACAATCCTGTTTGCACTGAAGTGTGGGGGCTTGGAGGCTGCAGTGTGAAGGAGTGACCTCTGCCTGCAGCCTTGCGTGAGTCCTTGGAGACCTGGGCGGTGGGAGCCTCAGATGAGGTGAGCCTCTGAAGGGTCTATCTGTGGTGTCTTCCTATTCAGAAAAGGGTGGAGTGGGGTTCCCTCCTATGGGCAGGCTGCAGTCACAGACACAGTCAGTTAAATAGGAATACAGTTTCTTTCAGGTTTGAAAGAAGTTTAATACTGTTTTCTTTTTATTGAAAATAGATTTTTCCCCCTCATATAATATATCCTGTTTATGGTTTACCTTTACTCCCAGGTCCTCCCCACCTAACCTCCTGTCTGGATCCACTCCCCTTCTGTCTCGCATTAGAAAACAGATAGGCTTCAAAGGGATTATAACTCATAATTATAATTATACTATATTATGTTACAATAAAAACTAACACACTGGAATTGGGCAAGACAAACAGAAGGCAAAGAGCCCAAGAGAAGGCACAAGAAACAGACCCAACTCATGTGCACACTCAGGAATCCCACAAAAATACTAAACTGGAAGTCGTACTATTTACACAAAAAGACCTGGTGCAGACCTGTGCAGGCCCTGAGCATGCTGCCTCAGTCTCTGTGAGTTCATACCAGTTCTGATCATCTTGATTTAGAAGGCCCTTATTTTCTTGGTGTTCTCTATGCCCTCAGGCTCTTACACTCTTTCCACATCCTTCCCTGCACCCCGAGGGGAGGGATTTGATAAGACATTGGTTTCTGGCTGACTGTTCCAGGGTCTTCCACCCCCTGCATGTTTTCTGGCCGTGAGTCACTATATTGGCTCCCATCTGCTGCAGGAGGAAGCATCTTTGGGGAACTAGATACTGATCTATAAGTCTGCAGAATGTCATTGAGAGTCATTTTATTGCTACTTCTTTGGTTTTTAAGAACAGTAGTATTGTTTGGTTTTACCGTGGTCTATCTTGGTCCCTGGGCTATCTTGTTTCTGGTTCTTGATTGCACAAGCAGCGTCAGGTGTGGGTTCCATCTCATGGACTGGGCCTTAAGTCACATCGGACACTGACTGGTGACTCCCACAGGCTTTGTGCCACCATTGCCCTAGCATATCTTTCATGCGGAACATTGTGAATCCAAGGCTTTGTGACTAGCTTGATGTACGTTTCTCTTTTGGTAGTGTGCATAATACCTTCCGGTACCAAAGACACTAGCATGTAGGGGGTGAAGGCTCTCTGTGGGCACCAGCTTGGCTTCTCCACGTCCAGTGAGTTGTGTGGATGTTGTTTTCAGCAATGGGGCCTTGCTTTCAGTTTGTGGAGAGCAACCTATCGTCTTGGCAACATCCTGGGTTGTATGGGTATTCCCATGGGACCCATTTGGCCAACAACTCAATTAGATATAATCGAATGTCAGGACTGGACGCTTCATTTGGTGACAAGAGATGTCCACTTGAGGCTCTGTTTCCCCCATTATTTGGCAATTTAAGTCAGATTACCTTTGTATATGTATACATTTTTAGGAAGTTTCTTTTGTATTAGATTTCCATACTACTCCTCAAATGGCCCTTAATTTTAGATGTTTCTCCCCATATTCACTCCCTTGTCCCCCTTCTCCCTCCACCTCTGAGTCTGACCCTTCTGCCCCACTCCCCATCCATCCGTAACTATCTTTTCTATTTCATTCTCCTAATGAGATCTCTCTCCTCCACCCAGCTCCTTTTTCTATACCTAACCTCTGTTGGTTCTATGGATTGTAGCTTGGTTATCATTGACTTAACAGCTAATATCTCTATATAAGCAAATACGTATCATATTTATCTTTCTAAGCTACCTCAGTCAGGATGATTTTTTTTTGTTCCATACATTTAGCTGTGAATTTCACGATGTCGTTTTTTTAATGTCTCAGTCGTACTCCATTGTGCAAATGTACCACATTTCCTTTATCCCTTCTCTTGTTGAGGGACAACTAGGTTGTTTCCAGTTTCTGGCTATTATGAAGACAGCAGCAACACTCTGTGTGTGTGTGTGTGTGTGTGTGTACATGTGTTAAATGTGTGTGTGCACACCTGTATGTTTATGTGATGAGTCCAGATGTTGATAATGAGTGTCTTTCTTTATTGCTCACCAATCTTATTTTTGAGACTGAGTCTCTCACTGAAACTGGAGCTCTGATTGGCTGGACCACTTTTTTATGAAGCTCTGGAGACTAGCCTTTGTCTGCCTCCCAGAGCTGGATTCCAGGTTCACATTGCCACACTTAGCTTTTATTTGAATCCTGGGGATCCAAACCCAGACCTTCGTGTTTTCACAGTAGGCACGAGCTGAGTTACCTCACCAGCACCAGTACCTAAATCTTATTTGAGTGAGACACAATAAATTGCTAAAAATTGTGTGATGGTAAATATTTTCAGTAAATAATATAAAAGCAATATTTTGTTCAAAGGGATGTATTTCTTATATAAAGAGATCTAGTTTAAAGTTTGATATTAATAACAGATTAAATATAAATATCATACAAATATACAATAAATTTTGTTCACCACACAAGAATAGGGAGCAGGTGAAATCCTGAGGGAATGTGCGTTGTTGTATGGGCACAGCAATGCCAAGGACCCCAATAGCGCAGCCCCGCGAAAGTGGCAAAACCTTCCTCAGGTAAGTCTCAGGGGGGTGGCAAAGCCTTCCTCTGGTCTGAGTGTGAATATTGACAGTGTGTGCAGAAAATGTCCATCATTGTTTTCTCACTCCAGATGTTTATGGACTGAAGACTGGTCCTTCATGGAGATTGCTCCTGCTGAGATTAGCTAAACTTGCCTACTTGTTTTATTGTATGCAATAACTCTACCTCCTTGTTCAGCTGTGTGCAGCAACCCAGCCTCCCTGTTCAAATGTAAACAATAAACATACTGAACTTCCTGGGTGTGCAGCTTGCTCTGTAGAGAGCCCAATCTGCCAAAACCCAGGGTTTCTATGTCAGTGTGTCTGTCCTTTCTTCATTCCCTAATTGCCCCAGTTAGATCAATCCCTGTAACCATGCAAGGTGAAATGCACAGGCATTTATAATAATGGACAATCTCTAAATGGAAAGAATAAAATACTTGAGAGCTGGAGAGATGGCTCAGCAGTTAAGTGCACTGACTTCTCTTCCAGAGGACCTAGGTTCAATTCCCAGCACCCACATGGCAGCTCACAACTGTAACTCCAGGGTCCAACACCTTCCCACAGACATACATACAGGCAAAACACCAATAAAAATGAATAAATAAATTGAAAAAGTATTTAACGAAAAAAATTTAAAAAAGAATAAAATACTTATATAGTAGCATCTACATTTACTTCTTTATAGTGTGAACAAGTCACAGATAGTGCTTTCTACAGCAAAATCTTATTAGTACTAAACTTTTTAGGATCATCATCTTTTTTTTTTTTTTTTTTTTTTTTTTTTTTTTTTTTTTTTTTACTATTCTAGTTTCCTTCTGTTGCTATGATAAAACATTCTGACCTAAAGCAAGATGGGGAAGAAAGGATTTATTTTACCTTATACTTTCTGTTCACAATTCATCACTGAAGGAAGTCAAGGCAGGAACTCAGGGCAGGTACTTCAAGCAAAACCCATGGAGGAATACTGTTTGCCGGATCTCCCTCTAGCTCATTTAACTAGTTTGTCTATACATCCCATGCCCAATTGTCCAGGGACAATGCTGTCCACAGTGGGGTGGATCTTCCCGCATCAATCATGCATCAAGACCATCCATCACAGACATGACCGCAGACCAATTTGATCTAGGCAGTTCCTCTTCCCAAGTGACTCCACGTTGTGTCAAATTTTCAATAAAAAATAACCAGGACAGATGCTATACATAGTTACTTTACACTTAGGTAGGGGGAAATATGAGATAAAAGTAGCTGGAAGTAGAACATTAGGCTTTATTTTGCTTCATAGTTAAGGGTACAGAGCATCATGGCTGGGCAGTCGTGGTGGCAGGAGCATAAGGCAGCTGGTCACAGGGCTTCCATAGTCAGGAAGTAGAATAAGGAATAATGATGCTCAGTTAGTTTCCTCCCTTTTGTGAATGGCGTTGTTCACATTTAAGGCTAGTCTTGTCACCTTAGTTAGCCTTAATCTAGACAACCTCTCACAACCATATCTAGCAGCTTGTCTCAGAGGTGATTCAAGATTGTGTCAAATTGACAATCAGTATCAAGGATCACATTGCCCTTAAGGACCACTACGATAGAAAATACTACTGCTGGAAGTTGGTTACATTTTGGAAATACTGAAAAGGTAATCATTTTATTTTGTAAGATGCTTTCATCTTCAGTACTCAAATTTTAGCATACAAAGAAGCCATTCAAGAGACAAGCAAACATGGTACATTGTTGAGTGTCAAATTTATAAATGAATGTGTTGTTTGCTTATTAGACCCTTTGGGAATACATCCAATATGGTACCTTGGTTCTTAAAAGGCATAGGTTTTATGTGTTCTTTCATAAATTTAATTACATATTGATTTTATAATGTTAGGTTGGAGTCATATCCTACATAAGGATTATGTTATAAAAGTCTTTAAAATTACTGTATAGTCAAAGATAGTATTGAAAAGTCCCTGTTTATTTTATTCCCAAAGTAAAAAAAAATGTGGTTTTGTATTTTAGACATAATGCATTGCAAAATAATGTAGGAGAACCCAATGAAATTTTCTATGAGACATAACAGAGGCAAATATTGATGTCTGTATTCTAGAATATTCTCCCACAATCATAGCTCTTGCATGGAGTTGAACAAGAAGTTGGGTTATGCACAGTGCTTGACTATGGTGCTTACTCAATTTGTTTTGGGTAGTATGTCTTTATAGCCTCATACAAAAATATTTCTGTTGTGAGAGAAAAATGGATGGAAGAACTAATTCTAAATTGCATAAAAGTGCATCTGTGAACTTTATAGCTTACTAAAAAAAACTGTGGTTAAAAAAAATAATCAAGGACCACATTCTACCAAACCTTTGAAGAAGAGCCAACATAAATTCTCATCAAAGTGTTCATAAAATAGAAAGGGAGAGGCTGGGAGGAAGATGGCTCAGTTGGTCAAGTTCCTGCTCTACAAGCATGGGGACCTGATTTTGATCCCTCTTACTCATTTCAGAAAGCCAGGTGTGTGCCATGGAGCTGTGATTCTAGCATTGGAGAGCAGGTGTCTCTGAGACAACCACTGCCAGCAGAGTCAAGAGATAAGAAGGTAGTTCTGCAGGAGATAAGGTAGTTCCATGAGAGATATGAAGGCAGTTCAGTTCAACATGACTCAGTAGCTGGTGTTGGTTCAAACTTTGAAAATCTGACCTTGAGTAGTTTATTTTAGGCCTATTTAAGCACAGCACAATTTGGAAAAAAAAGTTTCCTGGTGATCATTAACTCAATGCTCTCTGCAGGACAAACATGGCTACATCAAAACTCTTTGTAATATACAAGTGACATCTTCCATAAAGATGGGTCCTATAGACGAGCTGAGAAAACAGGTTTAAGATAAACAAGCTCATAATGAGGGTCTAGGGGAAGCACCAGTGTAGCCTGAACACACAGATATCACAAAGGTCACCAGCTATCGACCGCATCCCCTCTCAGCCTTCTGGACAGAAAACAGGTTATGTATCTTTCTCAAGAGACAACCCTGTGTGTTTAACATTCTTGGGTTCCCTAATGCTTATCTGTGAGAACAAGGACCTACATGTCTTCTACTGGAGAAGTGGAGACAGGATGATTCCTGGGGCTCATTGTCCATCTAGTTTATCTGGCAGATGAAGTCTAGGTTTAGTGAAAGATTCTCTCTCAAAGAGAAAGAGGGAGTGTGTAGTGGAGCAAGAAATCCAGTGTCAACCCATTGCTTCCCTCTACAATGCACATATGTGTATACATCCCCACGTGCACACACAAACACATGCACTTACACAATCAGAAAGGAAGGAACACTACCACACTCATCTGTGAAGTCCCCACTACCCCAATACCAAAATTGGATAAGGATACAACCACACCAAAAATTACAGTCTACTTTCCTTAGTGAATATAGATGCAAAAATTCTTTTAAAAACTCTGTTGAAATGAATTGAAGAACATATTAAGATCATGCACCACGTTTAAATTGGCTTCATTTCAAGCATGCAAAATTTGTTCAACGTGCACAAGTAAGTGTAACTCAGCACGTAAATAGATTTAAGGGCAGAAATCATACGATCATCAATGAAGACAAGCCTTCAACGAAGTTTAGCATCCATTTGGGAGAAAAGCCCTGGAGAAATTAGGAATAAAAGGAACATACCTCCATATAATAAGGGTATATACAACAAACCTAATTAAGATCATTTCCTCAAATCTGTAACAAAGCAGGGTGTCTGCTCTTTGTAATGGATTCGATACAGTGTTCAAAGTCTTAGCCAGAGCAGTAAGACAAGAACAAATAGTAAAGGGGATACAAATAAGAAGAGGAATCCAATTTCCCCTGTTTGTACACAATTTGATCCTATACAGAAAAGACAATACAGACTCCACCCCCAAACTCTCAGAACAGATAAATGTACCCAGTAAAGTAGAAGGAAATAAACCAACATACAAAAATCAGTAGCTTTCTGATACGCCCGTAAGGGACTTGCTGAGGAAGAAATCAGGGGAGACGAAATCCCATTGTTAATAGCTTTAAAAAAAAAAAAAAGGAAGAAAACACCAAGAAATAAGCCTAACCAAGGAGTTGGAAGGCCTATACAATCAAATATTTAAGACATTGAAGAAAGACACCGAAGGACACTAGACAATAGAGAGACTCCGTGCTCAAAGACTGACAGAATCAATATGGTAAAAACAACTCTTATTACTCAAAGCAATCTACCTACGCAATGCAATCCCCGTCAAAATCCAGTGACAGTCTTTTCAGAAATAGAAGGAAAATGACCCCACATTTCATATGGAAGCAGAAAAAAAAACCCAAATAGCCAATAAACAGAAAGAAAAGCCCTGAAGGTATGAAAATGCCCATTCTTAGAGTACAGTGCTTTAGCAACAGCAGAAATCATGTTACTGGTACAAGAACAGAAACATAGACCAACGGACTATAATAGAGACCCAGAAATACATCTGCACAGTTACTACAACTAAATTTTTGGGCAAAG
This sequence comes from Peromyscus californicus insignis, assembly GCF_007827085.1. Taxonomy (NCBI): domain Eukaryota; kingdom Metazoa; phylum Chordata; class Mammalia; order Rodentia; family Cricetidae; genus Peromyscus; species Peromyscus californicus. The sequence goes on from NW_026294535.1 coordinate 39,728,943, forward strand.
TTATGAAAATCATACATAAATTTGAGAAATGGTACTTTAACAAATGGTACTGGAAAAAATTGAATTTCTACATTTAGAGAGATGAAACTAGATCCATATATCTGACTCTGCTCAAAAAAAAAAATTCAAAATGTATCAAAATGCCCTAATGTAAAATCCAAAACTTTGAAACAGTGAAAGGAAATATAAAAGGCTTCAAGATATACAAACATACAGGCAAAGATTTTTGAATGTGTTCCAATAGTACAGAAAATAATTTTTTAAATTATTTTATTTTATAATTAATTTAGTTTTACATATCAGCCACAGATTCCCCTGTCCTCCCTCCTCCCACCCCCCAGCCTTACCCCCCCCCCCCCCCCCCCCCCCCCCCCCCCCCCCCCCCCCGCAATCCATCCCCCCATTCCCACCTCCTCCAAGGCAAGTTCTCTCCTGGGGATTCAGCTCAGCCTGGTAGATTCAGTCAAGGCAGGTCCAGTCCCCTCCTCCCTGCACCTAGGCTGAGCAAAATGTCTCAGCATAGGCCCTATGTTCCAAACAGCCAGCTCATGCACTAAGGACAGGTCCCGGTCCCACTGCCTGGGGGCCTCCTAAATAGTTCAAGCTAACCAACTGTCTCACTTATCCAGAGGGCCTGATCCAGTTCCAGGGGGGCTCCTTAGCTACTGGTTCATAGTTCATGTGATCGGCTCAGGAGATTATGTGAAGTTAAGCTTTAGCAAAGCAAAAGGAACCCTTGCTTGAGTGGACAGCCTACACCATTGGGAAACCATCTTTGGCAACTACTCATCTGAGAGAAGATTAACACTTCGGATACACATATATTAATATTTTATTTATTTATTTTATCTTATGTGCATATTTATCTGTGTGAGGGTGTCAGATCCCCTGGAACTGGAGTTACAGACAGGTGTGAACTGACATGTGGGCACTGGGAATTGAACGGGAGTCTTCTGGAAAAGCAGCCAGTGCTCTTAACTCCTGAGCCATCTCTCCAGCCCCAACGCTTCTGATATATTAAGCACCAACTCCTCCAAAGCGTCCAATCAATAAATGGGTCAATGAACTGGATGACAGGTCTCAAAAGACGAAATACGAATGGCGAGTAAGCGCTTTAGAAAGTAGTCAGCATCTTTAGTCATCAAGGGAATGCAAATTACAACTGCTTTGAGATTTCATCTCACCCCAGTCAGCATGGTTGTCAGTAAAACAAAAACAGAGACACACAAAGACAAATGTCAACAAATTCTGGTGAGGGTGTGGGGAAAGAAGAACACTTATTTCACTGCCGGTCAGGAGGTAAACTTGTGCCGTCACTGTGGAAATCAGGATGGGAGTCCTCAAAAACTGGGAACTGACCTAGCTCCATCCCTTTGGGGTACGCACCTAAGGGACTCTGAGTCACTTGCACATCCGTGGTTGTTGCCGCGCTGTTCGCAGTAGCCAGGAGACGGAAGCAGCCCGTCACCGGATGAGTGAATAAAGAAAATGCGGTACATATACACAGTGAAATTTTGTGCAGACATAAAGAAAAATGAAATGATGGCATTTGCAGGTAAATGGATAGAACTGGGAAGTTATCATGTTGAGCAAAAAAAGCAAAAAAAAAGAAGCCAGACTCTGAAAGGTAAATACTGTTTTTGCTCGTGTATGAAACCTAGACTTCAAATTACATGTTGACATTGAAGGGCACACTAGAAGATAGAAAGACTCCATGTTCATAGACTGACAGAATCAATATGGTAAAAATGACTCTGTTACCATAAGCAACCAGCCTATGTAACGTAATGCCCTTTAAACTCCTTTTCTGCCTTCACTAACACAGACATTTGGGACAGAGGCCTGACATAGTCCGTAGGTATCTCCAGGGCTAGACCTTTGGCTTTGCTCCCTTAACAAACAATTTGAATAGAAAATACTTAGAATGAATGCACACACACCCTATATCTATATAAACTATGATTACACAGCTATCTGTATCTTTATCTCCATCCCCACTATAATTACCTGAAGGGTCAGGGGAATCTTCGAAGAGTTGAGTTTGAGTGATGGACTACTCTTGACAATTTTTTTTCCTGCTTTCTAGTTTCCTTAGCTTTTGTTGGTTTTCCTAAAGAACATTCCTAATAGGAGGGAAACAACAACCACGAAAAAGAATGTTGGGCAATTTGAGAGGGTAATAAAAAGCAGATATTCTAATGGTTCATTGATGTTAATATCTTTCTTTTGATGCTAACTGTGTAAATCCACTGGGAAGGGATTAGAATGCCGCTGGTGTGTAATGATTGCTAAATAATAGTTGTAATAATTAGAGAAGGTTTCTTCCGGGCTGTCGTCTTAGCGTTCTGTATTTACACAATGTGGCTAGTTTTTGCTGGTTCACGTTCCTAGTATTTAAGCACACAATAAAACAAAAATTAGTCTGTAAGTAGGTACTTTTTACAATAACCATGAGTATATATTGCTGCTTGGTTTAATTAACCACATAATGTTTTTTAAAAATTACTTCATTTATCTAACAAACTGAAATGGCTATAGGGCTTCATTCCAGCCTACAAGATACATGGTATGTATATATAAATATGTACTTAGGAAGCTTTTAAAGCCAGGAAATGCTACACTTTGGATCGAGCACCACACACATTAAAGCATTTTCTTTAGCAGTGAGGTCACGAAGTGGTTCATCTTGACATTCAAACATGGACTCTATATGAAAACACATGGTAGTAAACTGACATCCTGATACCTTTTGTGACTATGAAAATCTTATCCAGAATTAAAGGAAGTTTCATGACTATCTCACATTTGCAAATACTGAAAAATCCTCACGCAGAGCTTAAATCTGGACAGTGTATCCTACAATGTCAACATGACTATATCGTGCACTGTCATTTACTTCTCAGGCCAATGGGTCATTTACAGGACCCACAGGAATCTGGATTTTGAGAACAAAGGTGATGTTTTGTTAAGGTTCTTTTTCTTCTTTGTGTGTGTGTGTGTGTGTGTGTGTGTGTGTGTGTGTGTGTGTGTGTGTGTTCATAGGTGTGTAGGTGCACATGTGTTCACAGGTGTGTAGGTGCATGTATGTTCACAAGTGTGTAGGTGCATGTGTGCAAGACCACGGGGGATGTTGGCAGTCTGCCTCAGTTTCTCTTTTGAGGCAAAGTCTCTCAGTCAAACCAAGTTTCACCAGCTATCTTGTTCTAAGGATCCTCTTCCTCCACTTTCTGAGGCTGGAATGACAGGTGGGCCACCATGGTCACCTAGCATTTGCATAGGTCATGGGGATCCAAACCCAATACTTCTGTTTTGCAACAGGGGGTTCACTGCTGAGCCATCTGCCCAGATCCTTAAAAGAGTTTCTGGTGACAGTCTTATGAATTGACTAGTTCCTATTACTTACAGATTATATTTGTATCAGTATATACAATTTAATCTATATTAATTTTACTGCAAAACTCAGAATATTCTCGGTCTGGGAAACTTCACTTCCCGATATCCATCATGGATATAGTCAAAGACTAGATGTGCAAAAGTGGGTGCAATTAAACCAAACTCTGAAAACACATTTTAAGAACAAGAAATTGCATGGAGTTATAAAACATACACCTATAAAATAAGAATCCCTGACAGTTACAACTTGGTTATGGTTATCTTTTTGTAATATGGAAGCTAAAATAATAAGAATAATTTGGAGTCTTTACGTACTCAATCCCATATCTTTCCCCGTCCCCTTATAAATTTAGTGAGTGTCCTTCCAGCTTCCACTCAAAATTTATTTTAGTTTTTTTTGTATACATAAACGTATACAGCCAAACTGGATAGTATTACTGTCACCAGACTGAATCGCCAAATTGCTGATTAACTTCTTGTCTTGGCAACTCTGCTGATTACTTGCAAAAGGTTGGGTGCTGATAAGCACATGCTCACAGCTGCTACCCTCCAGTTACCATGTTATCACAACTTCATTTGTAGGAGGAAAAAAGGGTGGGGCAACAGGCTGGCTTGATCTGGTCTGGACACCATGTCCACACTCTAGACAACCTTAGGCTCACTATAGTCTTACTAAGTGGATAAAAAGACGCATACCCACCCCAGCACCTGTACCATAACAGATATGAACATGCCCAGAATATGGAAGAAGGGAGCTGACATCTGGATTCCTGGAAATCTCCTCTCCTTCCCATGATAAGCTTGGTTGGTGTCAGGCTGCTCACTGTGTGTCCTCAGAACTTAGCCCTATGGAGCCCAGACCCTAGATCTGTTTGGCAAGAAGGTGCCTTTAGAGCACACGCTCCTCGTCAACACTTATTGGCCATCGAATAAAATTACAAACAACACTGAGTGAGAAATAAGAAAAGAGCTGGCTATTTCATTAATATTAGTCACTTTGTTCATTCAGTCTGCACAAGTGATCCCATATCTGCCCCTCCTGACCTACAACTATTGCTTTTGCACATTGATATATATATATATATATATATATATATATATATATATACACACATATATATATGTAAATATGTACATATTACTAGTGTATTATCTATACCTGCTATGTAATATTCTATCATTTAAACATGTCAAAATGCATTTATTTATTTACTCTCCTTTTAACGGACTCTTCTATTTGGGCCAATATTTTGCATCTACAAACAATACTGAAGCGAGTAACCTTGCCTGTCTCATACAATGTGGGAATTTCTCTAATTTGTATCTAGAAGTAGAAATACTGAGTCACACAGTGTATGCATGATTTTTATTTCTTACTTACTAATTTTAAGTCAGTAATTGTTTGGTCTTAAATTTCTATCCATTATAGTATTTTAAAAATTGGTTAAAATCATTTCCTGGTTCCCAAACTTCTATAAAGTACTATTGTGGTACCCAGGGTTCTCGGGGTTTAGCTACATCCGATGTGGGATATCTGAGGGGAAAAAAAAAAAATCTAAGTACGCTATGTTCTTATGTCTGCTAACTTTATTCCTCTAGGACAAAATTCTATCAATTCAGCTATAGCTCCACCAGACATTCAAGGCAGGAACAACTCTAGACATACTCATAAACAAGCTCTATATCTGTCTACTTTATTTCTCTGGGATGAAATCTTGTCTCCATAACTACAGTTCTGTCCAGCTCCCTAGCTCATAGTCCTGCTAAGGACTAAACTCCTATGCTTCCAGCCTCATCTTCGTCCTCTGTAGCCTCTTTCTCCATCTCTGCTGCTCTCTACTCCTGGCACTCGGAAAACTCTACCTGAGGTCTGCTTACCCTCTATGGAACCTCTGTTGTCCTCTCTTCTCCATTGCCATGCTGTTCTGTCCTTGTCTACAGAAAATGCCTGCCTTTTCTTTCTCTGGGCAAGCGGTTCTCTGCCTCCTTAGGAATGTTATTCTACCTCTCACCTTGATATGTAAAAACCTCGTCTGTTCTCAGTCAAATGCTCTGGAGACCCACTAGGCCTCCTCAAGGCAGGGGATGGTCTGAGCTTCATTAGCACAGGAAACAAAGCTAGGCATCTCCCTCCAGCAGGGCAGTTAGTAACTTAGTAGGTTCAGCAAGTAGGGGAGCTGAACTGTTAATCAATAGGTCTGGGCACACAAGGATTTCATAGCAGAAGACAGCTGAAATATTAAAGGCTGGGTAACACCAAATATTCATAATAAATGGCTTTGATTTTGACAGAACCTTGGCCCATCAAAGTTTAGCTTTAATACACAGCTGAATCTCTGTAATATATTCTTGCAGTTCGCAAGAAAATACAACTCAATATAATTTATTTTTAGGCCTAAACCCTAAGGTAATCTTTTAGTTCCGTTCTGTGTTGTTTTTTTTTTTTTTTTAATCTCCTCATGGAAACACTGATACTGTATCTCAGTTGCTTTTCTGTTTCTGTGAAGAAACACAGTGACCACGGCAACTCATAGAAGAAAGCATTTAATTTGGGGCTTGCTTACAGTTTCGGAGGATCACGGCCTATGACAGCCACGGCGAAAAGCATGGCAGCAGGACCAGTAGCTGAGAGCTTACGTGTGAAGACAGCAACCACAAGGCTGAAAACTGGTAATGGAACGGGCTTTTGAAATCTCAAAGCCCAACCCCCAGTGACACACCTCCTTCAACAAGGCCACACCCGATCCTTCCCAAAGAGTTCTATCAACTGGGGACTAAGCATGCAAATATATGCATCTATGGGGGCCATTCTCATTCAAACCACAACAGTCTACTCCCCGGCCCCCACAGGCTTGTTGCCATATCATGATACAAGATGCAGTTAGTCCAAACTTCAGATGTCCCCACAGTCTTTCTCAGTCCCAATACAGTTTTAAGGTCCAAAGCTCAAGTCTCTTCTGAGACTCAAGGCAATCTTAACTGTGACCTCCTATAAAGTAAAAAAGTAAAGTACGTACTTTTAACATCTAGTGGCGCAGAATACACGTTACCGTTCCAAAAGGGAGGGATAGAGACATAGTGAGGAAATACTGGACAAAAGAAAGATCAAAACCCAGTAGGGAATCAAAAGACTTAGAGGACTCTACCCTTCCAGCTTTGTTGACTGCAATGCATGGATCTCTTTTGAACTGGTTCCATGCCCTGAATGCCGCTCTCTCTCTCTCTCCCTGGCAGACATCCCACAGGTCTGGCATCTCCAGGATCTTGGGACCGCCAATACAATCCAGGCTTCACCTTCACAGCTTCATTCAATGGCTTCTCTGGGTCTCCATGCAAGGACTCCCGTGCCACACCCCTGGCCTCAGTGGCTTTCTTTAACCACAGAGGAAGATTCCACAACCCCTCTAACTACTTCATGACTTTTAAGACAGAACCATGTGGCTGATGCTGTCAAACTCTGCTGTCTGCTTGGAATGGCACCTGACCCCTCCTTGAATTACATTTGCATAAGTCATGATTTGCTGTTGCTCTTTGGAGACAGATTATTCCTTAGGTCTTTTCCATTCACAAATTCCAGGATTAGCTGGATGGGGTTTCACCCTGAGGGCACCACACAAACCAAAGCTTCAACATTAAATTTCCTGATGCTCCTTTTTCCTCAAACTGTACGTTTTTTAAAATTTCTTTTTGCCCTGCTTGCTCTTTTTTATTGTAGATCTAAATAAGAGAGATCACAAAGAACCACATAACACAGTCAACATTAGGCTGTCTTGAAATTAGTCTACAAATGAAATTAGTTCAAAACTCTTCAATTTAGCCTCAGGCACTCTTAGGAGAAGGCAAAAAACAAAAACAAAAACAAACAAACAAACAAACAAAACAGCCACATTCTTTGCCAAATGATCACAGGAATGGTCTGTAACCCAGTTGCTAATATTGTTCTCTTCTGAAACCTCTTAACTTGGGCCTCCATAGTTTACATTGCTCTCAGAACTACTGTCTTCCTAGCTCCTGCTAGGATGGCCCATTAAGCCCCATTTACAGCGTTCAACTGCTTTCTCTAGTCCAAAGTTCCAACATTTGCCACATTTTCTCAAAAACAAAATAAAACAAAACCAAAACAAACAAAAACACTACCATGGTCATGTTTGTCACAGCAATATCCTACTCCTGGTACCAATTTCTTAGTTACTTTTCTATTACTGTGAAGAGACACTATGACCATGACACCATGACTACTTATAGAAAAAAAAAAAAAAAACATTGGATTTGGGGCTTACTGTTTCAGAGGGTGAGTAGAGTTCATGACCACCATAGTGGGGATCATGGCAGCAGACAGGCAGGCATGGCACTGGAGTAGTAGCTGAGAGCTAATATGTTGAGACAACAACCATGAGGCAGAGAACTAATTGGGAATGGCGTGGGCTTTTGAAACTTGAAACCTACCCCCAATAACACACATCCTTCAACAAGGTCACACTTACTCAACAAGGTCACACCTCTTAGAGTTCTATCAGCTGCTGAACAAGCATTCACATATGAGCCTATGGGAGAATTCTCATTTAAACTACCACATATTGTATCCACATGAAGTCTACCAGTCTGAACTGATGCATTCTCTGCCTTGATTGCCACTGTTATCTTGGTGCTTCCTTTTATTATAATTTGTGGGCATCTTTATGATTTCCCTGATCCTTTTCCTTGAAGCTAAGTGGAAGAGAGGGCAAAACATCCCACTGTCCCGTGTCAGTTCTTTTTGCTGTATTCCCCTATGCTAATGACCCCCAAACTGCTAACATACCCATTTTTATGTCTCACACAGAAGGAACTCAGAGACATATAGGGGTTGGTGTTCAATCAACATTTGCTGCACAGAGTAACTCAAGCCTCTTAGATGCTACATGATAACAACGACAAAGTCAGTGGCAACTCAGCATTGTTGATTTTTCCACAGATGATTTCATGGTTTAAGGATTAAAACTATGGCAAACTATAACGTTTCCAAAGATTAATAAATACAGATCTTTAAGGGTTCATCCAAGCTTACCAGCTATAATTTCCCATGTTAGAAAACAACTGTAAAATGAAAGCTGCCTTTAATTATTATAGACCCTCATGCCAGATAATTAGGAAATCTATTTGCTGACTAAAAAAAATACCTAACAAGGGAAATCAGAAATTATAGATCAATGAATGAAAGCAAACATATTTACAAACTCACACTTATTTTTAGCATCTTTTTCTTAGTGATTCAACCCTGGTTACAGTTGAGCTAAAATCTTCCTGAATATGAAAATTATTTGTTCTCTGCTGAAGAAATACTTTGCTGCTACCACAGTAATGTTTCTCTTAGATTAACAGCCAAGAAAGCAATTTCACGGAGTAAAAAAACCAGAAGTTTCAGTCCAAGTAACAACTGCTCGTATACCCTCTCACTGTTTAGCCAGTTGTGGTTTGGGGTCCCCAACTCTGATAGAGTATCTAAACCCAGAAAGGTACCAATGCTGTGCTCAGAGTTGGAAAAAAATTCTGTGCCCAAACCCCCAAATCAGACATACTTTCTCAGGGAGTTTGTATAACATGGTGTGTAGGTAGACAGTAACAAGCCTTTAAGCAACATGTTCAGTCATGGATGCTTACTGCTTTTATGGTCTACCACTCTAGATGCTAAAATTTGCCTAACTCAGAAGGGCTTAATTCACTTACCTATTTATCATAAATTTTAAGGGCTCTATTTTATCTTTGGATTCAGTGTTAACAATAATAAAATAATACCAACAATAACACTACATTATGATTATTTGTATATCTTTATTTACTCTTTATGTTTTTCAATGTTGGGAATTGAGTACATGGCTTCACAGATGCCAAGCATGCATTCTACCACTGAGCTATGTTCTGTGTCCTATTGTGATAACTTACACGCCTAGGTGAGCATTACTATTATAAACTATGAAATAAATTATATTAAATACAGAGTAAATTTATTATTACTATTGTTTTTAAAATACTACTACCATATGATATGCAAAATGTATTTATTTAATATATTTATCTTATAACACATATGATTGGAAGGAGACTTATTTTTATAACCAATCATTTTATATGATTGGAAGGGGATTTATTCAAGTGGCTAACGGGCTGTGGTCCAGCTAGTTCATGGCTGCCTACCAACAGAAAGTCCAAGAAGCCAGTAGTTGTTCAGTCCATGAGGCTGGAGGTCTCAGCTGGTTTTCAGTATCGTGAAGAAGTGGGTTTTAATGCCAGTGAAAGCATGGACTTGCCAGCAAGATTGAGGGCAAACAGGCAAAAAGCAAAAGCTTTCTTCTTCCTTGTCCTTTATATAGGATGCCACCAGGTGTGGCCCAGATACAGTTGGAACATCCCACCTCCAAAGACGCAAATTATAGGTGGGCCTCCCCACTTGAAATGATGTAATTAGGAAAAACCCCTCGGAAAGGTGTACCCAGCCACTTTGGTTTTTGTTAATTCCAGATGTAGCCAAGTTGCCATCAAGACCAGCCGTCATACATTGTATAACTGCTTCAGTCATCTTTGCAACAACTCGCCCCAAGTTCAATAACTTCAAGCAATAGAAATAATATATTTTATCCACAGAGCTGTACTTTGAGTAGTGCTCAGTGAGGACTGTTTATTTCTGCCTCATGTGGCATCAGATGTAATACCTGGGACGACACATCACAGGGAATGGGAATCACATGGAGACATCTTTACATATCCGCTAGTTAATACCAGCTGTTTACCGGGACCTTCCTTGGGGCTTTGGTCAGAGAGATCACTTACACATGGCTCTTTATGGAAAGCTAGTTGGGTTGAAAGTGAAAGCAACCCAAGAAAACAGTGCAGAAGTGCGCAATATTTTCTGAGCTGGTCACAACGCTGTATTGGTGTAGTTATAATTGTCCATCCATATTAGTGAGGACTGTTACTTAAGAGCAGTATTAGTGTTAATCAACAGTAAGATTTTTATTATGTGGATTTGTTTAAAAGTCTCAGGATGAAGGTCAGTGTTGATAGTTTGGGGACCATTAGCATACTAATAGCAGTTGGAGTCCAGAGAAATAGGATTGCTTAGAAATACTGTATTATAAAAATATATAAACCAAGAATGAAACCCTAAAACACAACAGTACTTAGTTAAGGGACAGCCTTGTGGGTTGCGATTTATTGTGATCACCTTTAGGAAATATAGTCAGCTACGGTGAGGATGAAAATGGCATAAACTGTGGTGATATATTGTGCACCCCAATATATTGTGTACCCTAATAAACTTGCCTGAGGATCAGAGGACAGAGCCAGTCACTAGATTAGACATAGAGGCCAGGCAGTGGTGGCACACACCCTTAATCCTATCACTCGGGAGGCAGAGATCCGTTTGGAGCTCTGTGAGTTCAAGGCCACACTGGAAACAGAGCCAGGTGTGGTGGCCCACACCTTTAATCCCAGGACTTGAGATCTCATGTCTTTGTTTGGGAAAGACACACACCTTTAATCCCAGGAAGTGATGGCAGGAAGCAGAAAGGTATATAAGGCGTGAGGACCAGGAACTAGAGCTTTTTAGCAGCAGTTCAACTGAGACCCTCAGGGGTGAGGACTCAGAGGCTTTCAGTCTGAGGAAACAGAATCAGCAGAGGAGCTGGTGAGGTGAGGTTGGCTGTGGCTTGTTCTGCTTCTCTGATCTTTCAGCGTTCACCCCAATATCTGGCTCTGTTTTTTTTATTATTATTAATAAGATCGTTTAGCAATTTGTGTTACAGTAAACCTTAATAACTAAATTATTTTTTTTTACTACAGATTAGGTAAGCATGGAAGATTCTTGGGGTAGAGATAACTGAAGTTAGAACAGAAGAATGGAGAGTCTGGATGGCTGCTGCGGAGAGCAAAAACGCGGGCTGGCAAGACGGCTTGCTGGGTAAAACTGCTCACCATATATGCCCGAGTTTGAGCCACTTTTCCACAATAGAAGGAGAGGAACAACTTCTGAAAGTCGCCCTCTGAACTCTTGCGTACCGGTTTCCTCTGAGGTTAAACCTTCCCTCTTGGAGGGGAACTCCTGAATGCACAGGATGTAAAGGAAAAGTGAAACAGGATATTTTAGGATGTTCATGAGGAGGTAAAACAGCAGGACGTTCTAAGGGAAACTCTCTCACCTGTAAGGAAACCTCTTAAGACAGGAAGTAAACAGATTAAGGAATCATGGGAGTCAAAAGAGCTTCAGGAAGTCCCAGAAACTGGGCGGATTCACTGGGTCCCTCCATCTCCAAGAGTATACAAGTAGCAAAGACTGCTAAGAGTTATTCTCAGACAAGACCAGTCACAAAGAAGATGCCCTGGGTTCTTCGAAGAGTGTCAGAGAGAGCAGCCTGGAAGAAGCAGAAACTTCTGACCAAGCAGCTGAAAAGAAGCAGAGACCAGCTTAACTGCCTAGACTAGCTGAGCTGCCTGGACACCGTCCAGGCTTGCTGAGCTGCCTGCAGGCTGTGAAGTGTGCTCCAGGCATCTAGCTTTTGTGACCTGTCACCCATGCAGGGAGGGAATTTTGGTGATGCAGCTATTCTCCAGTCATTTCTGCTCCTGTAAGTAACCTCTCACCTATATTCCTGTAGTTGACCCCAGGAAAACTTGCTAAGTTGAACTTTGGTGGTATCCGTACTTTGGAATATTGGCAGTTCTCTCAAATGGCTTGAGCAGAGACTTGTTTACTTAGTTCCAGGAATAGTGTCACACGACTCCTCCACATGAGCATGTGCATGTGTTCACATCTGTACATTGATCAAAGCGCGTGCGCGCGCGCGCGCAGCGCGCGCGCGCGCGCACACACACACACACACACACACACACACACACACACACAGAGAGAGAGAGAGAGAAAGAGAGAGAGAGAGAGAGAGAGAGAGAGAGAGAGAGAGAGAGAGAGAGAGAGAGAGAGAAATAAATAATGTTAACCAAAAAGCAAGGAGAAAAAAGAAAATAGCCCAGGTCTCCTAAGAATTAAGGTGATTTACTTTTCTGGTCTATATATTTATTGATGCCTCTGGGATTGGATTTTTGAGAGGTTATGTAGACAGTTTCTGGTTGTCTTAAAAGAAACTGAAAGAGTAGATGACTCAGTGTTATCTGGTCACATTCAGAATACATATAAAATACTAAACATATCATCTTGATATTGCATCCTACAGTTCTGCTGACAACTTCCAAATACAACTCAGTATAAATTAGGTTTAGTTCAAGTGCTTAAGGAGAAGTATATTGAATATTTCAGACATCAGTTGTTAGGGATACAATGAAAAATAAAATTAAATTATTGCTTTGGATTTAGCAGGCTGGCCAGATCTAAACATTGTAAGTTTCAATTAAAAATTTGGCCGGGCGGTGGTGGCACACGCCTTTAATCCCAGCACTTGGGAGGCAGAGCCAGGCGGATCTCTGTGAGTTTGAGGCCAGCCTGGGCTACCAAGTGAGTTCCAGGAAAGGCCCAAAGCTACGCAGAGAAACCCTGTCTCGAAAAACCAAAAAAAAAAAAAAAAAATTGAAGGACTTAGGGTTTGGATTGTAGAATTAGAATATCTAACCATGGGCAAATTAGTGTATATATCAGAGAGCTGTCGGAACAAGTAAGTGAGAAAATGTAAGTCAAACGTTTAGTTTAGTGCCTGGGCATACAAAAAGTGCTCACAAATTGAGTGGTGGCTATATAACATGATTAATAGGCTCTATATAAAGTTTTGAAAATGCACAGGATTCCATGAGGACACAGACAATGGGAGAATTTAAAGGGCTTAACCATTTTACATGTTGGATGAGTGCAAGGTAAAAACTAGGAGCTCTTGCTAAATTGTTACTCTGAATTAAACATTAGTATGTTGGCTATTACACAGAATGTATTATGCAACAATAATTCTATTATACCCAGGTGCCTTTGTTAAAATTATAAAATGATGATCATTCTGCCAGAGAGTAGGCTGTCCCAACTTGTCCTGTCAGCTGGGACATAGACGGTACAGTTGCACACAGTAGGACAGGGACCCTTATCCCATTTAGAACAGGCTTCTTTGGATGATATGACAAATTATTTGTGTCTTGAAAGATAAAAGTATTTGTGAAATTATTAAGGCCACTCCACGTAGTTAAAAGGGAGGTTTATTTTGTGGGGTAACTTACAAGTGAAGGGATAGGTAGGTTGCAGGGTCTGGGAAAGGTGTAGCGCAGTTCGGTGGTGTTCTCTGGAGAACTCTGCTCGGTCTACCTCCAGCGTCCAGGGTCCAGGAACCAAGAGAGGCGGCACATCCGGATCTCGGGTCTTCAGGGTCCTCTCTCGGCCCCGCCTTGTAGGCGTGACAGTTACCGAAGCCTCGATGGGGGTTGGAACTTCCAGATCAAGGCTGGAATGGCTACCCACTACATAAAAGATTTACCACAAAAGAAGAAAGGCGTAAAGGTAACTTCAGAGGCTAAGAAACTGTGGTATGAAGGGGAAACTACCAGAAAGATCTGTGGTGTCAGAGAACCAAACGCAAATATGGAATGACAAAAAACCTGGGTGAGGGTAAGGGAAGGCCTAGTGTCTTGTCAAGTAGCCTGGGTGTTAAGCTGATGGCAGTTGAGTTCACTGATAGATTCCAAGCAGGGTCTCCTGCATGACCACCTTGAGGTGACTGACTTGATCCTGTCCATCAGACCTGAGCTGACTGACATCCATTGGTGAAACCAGATGAGATGTTCACTGAAGGGAGTGATTTTGTCCAGGAAGGGATCAGGTATGCAGAGGCAGCAGTGGTGACTCAAGAGAAGATTGTCTAGGCATGATCTTTAAGCAGAGAAGCCTCAGCTTGACTTTCAGCTTTGACTCAAGCACTCAAAGACAAGGGCTCATGTCTATGAGGCTCTATATGGGGAAAAGAGGATTGCTAACCCCAGCAGGAAAAGAGATCAAACATAGAAAAGAAATATTAACCCTTTTGGAAGCTATCTGGTTACTCAAGAGGGTGGCCATTGGCCATTGCAAAGGACACCCAAAAGGTGATTCCTCAGAAGCCAGAAGCAGCAGAGAGGCTGATGTGGCCACCCAGGAAGTGGCCCCAGAATCACTGGGGCCTCTCCAAGTCTTGGTAGCCCTGCTGGAGCCCAACTTACTGGACCTGACCTGATCACTTGGAATGAACCCTGGGGTGTGAGATTGACTGGGCAAGATAAGAACTGACCAAATAGTATAAACAAGGATGGTGGATGCTGGGAGTCTGGGAAAGCAACTGGTTCAGGATCTCCACCAAGTCATCCATCTAGGAGTCATAGAAATTGCTTTGCTCCTCAGACCCAGGTATTATGATCCAAATTTGGAATGTGTGATTAAAGACACAACTTTTAGATGTGCCACCCATGCTCAGATAAACTCCAAAGTGGGAAGGGAGGGCAGTGGTGGCATACGCCCTTAATCCCAGCACTCAGGAGGCAGAGCCAGGCAGATCTCTGTGAGTTCGAGGCCACCTTGGTCTGCAGAGCGAGATCCAGGACAGGCACCAAAACTATACAGAGAAACCCTGTCTCAAACACACACACACACACACACAACAAACAAACAAAAAAAAACAAACAAAAAAACAAAGTGGGAAGGAAGATTCCCACAAAGGATCTAAGCTTGAGGAGATGGGCCTAGGTACACTAGGAGATGGACTTTGAAATGAAATGAAATGAAATCAGGCCTGCTGTTTTTGGTTATAAATATTTGCTGGTATTTGTTGACATCTTCTCAGGATGGGTGGAGGTCTAATGACGGGAATAGAGACTTCTTCAATAGTTACAAGGAAACTTCTTCAGGAGATACTTCCTAGATTTGGACTGCTCCTAGCTTTGGGGTCTAACAGTGGCCTGGCCTTCATGACCAAAGTGTCTCAAAATCTTACAAAGGTATTAAATATTAAAATATTAATTAGAAATTACATTGTGCCTATAGGCCACAGAGCTTAGGTCAGATATAAAGGATGAATAGGACTCTCAAGGAAACTCTGACCCAGTTGGTCTTGGAAACTGGTAAAGAATAGAGTCAACCCACAAACAACAAAAATGAACTCAGCAGGTTACATACACACATGTTGCATACATACACATACATACATACATACATGTTACCTATATACATGTGTCAAACATAATCAGAGAAAAAGAAGCTATCAATTTGAACGGGCTGGGTCATGAGAAGAGTTTAAGGAAGGGTAATTGAGATGGGCTAGAAGGAGGGAAGGAGGGTGGAAAGTTATATAATTCTATTTCTATTAAAAACATTAAACATATGATAAGCAGAACAATGTTAGAGTTCTAATTGGACACAATGCAGAGATCAAGAGGTCGTAGGGAGCCCAGTCCCAACATGCCTCCTCTACACACTGATCAATGGGGTGTTACTAACCTCCTGATCTTTGACAAACTTACACATAGATTTTAGTGTATCTTTATATGTATGTCCTTATATGTATGACTCTCAAAATGATATAGATTATTGAGTAGCCTTTGGGGATTGAGAGTGGGTTCCTATTGCTGAAGATACCATACACTTTGGAAACAGGACTCAGGTGATGGGAGCTGGATCTGACCTGAAAGCCTTTTCTCTGTGATCTAGCTTCCACAGTTCCAGAACATACTATGAAAGCTGCCGAGGGAGGGAAGAATTGAACAGGTCCTATTAAGACACAACATCTATGAACCATGACGACTACTGGCATGGCAAGATATCCATGAAAGTGTGACAAGTGGCACTCACACATTGGTGACAAGTAACAGCTAATTGGACTTAAAGCCTATTCAATCTGATGGAAAGCATTCCTGATACTGGAAACCTGCCCAGTGTCCCAGGACTAGTGAGGTCATGGATCTTAGAAGAGACTCTACTACTGCCATTTTGCTAGACCAGAATAATTCCTTATACACTCTAAATCTCATCCTTAGACCCATAGATGAACAAACTAAGACCCCTCATCAAAGAAGCCTTTCTTTACAACAGACGGAGACTGCATAGACATACATACATGTGACAAAAATAATCAAAGAAAAGAGGCTATCAACTTGAAAATTAAAAAATGGGAAGAGTTTGAGGAAAGGTAGTTTGGGGGGACTAGAAGGAGGAAAGGGAGGGGAAAAGTTATATAATTCTATTTCAATTAAAAACATTAAGCTGGGTGGTGGTGGCACACGCCTTTAATCCCAGCACTCAGGAGGCAGAGGCAGGTGGGTCTCTGTCAGTTCAAGGCCAGCCTGGGCTACAGAGTGAGTTCCAGGATAGCCAGGACTGTTTCACAGAGAAACCCTGTCTTACCAAAAACCAAAAACCAAAAACCAAAAAAACATTAAAAAATATGATAGACAAAACAGTATTAGAGGTTTAGTCCATTATCATCACGGTGGGAAGCATGGTGGCATGCAGGCAGACATGGTGCTGGAGAAGGAGCTGAGAGTTCTACGTCTGGATCCACAGACACCAGGAAGAGACAGTGACACTGGGCCTGGCTTGAACATTGGAGACCTCAAAGTCCACCCGCAGTGACACACTTCCTCTGACAAGGCCACACCTCCTAATAGTGCCACTTTCTGGTGATCAAGCATCCAAATCTATGAGCCTATGGGGGCCATTCCTATTCAAACCACCACAGCACTCATCCAATTCCATACCTTCTTTCTCTCTCTTCTGAGAAGCAAACAGGTAAATAAAAAAACAGAACAGAATAAGAAAAACAGGAACTAAAACAAAGAAAAAGCATGAGAAACACAAACACACACTGACACACACACACACAATCAAAAACCATACATAATATACAAGCAAAAGATCAATAAGGTAAAAAATGCACAAAGCAACAAGAGACAAAACAAAACAAAAACAAACAACCCACCCCCAAAACAACAAACAAACAAAAAAACAACTCCTGAGTTCATTTTTGTGTGTGTTGGCCATCTATTATGGGCATGGGACCTACCTTTTAAGTTTGTTTTATATACACAGTGAGACTCCATTAGAGAAACCTATTTTGTCCTTTGCAAGTGGTTGTAAGTTGGAGATGGCCTCTTGGTTAGGGATGGGAGCTCTTGTCCACTTTTCCTTCTCAGGGTTGGGGCCATATCTGGCTCAGACCTGTGTAGGCCCTGTCTTGTTGAGTTCTTCTGTATATCAGGACTCTCTGCTGTGTATGGTGTCATCCATGCCCTCTGGCTCCGACATTCTTTCCATCTCCTTTTCTGCATAGTTCCCTGAGCCCTGATGGAGGGATTTGATGAAGACAGAAGTGGAGATTTTCTTTTCTGGTCTTGTCTTTTTGGTGTTCCATGTGCTTCTCATATCTTTAGGAGTCTGTATGGGAAAGTTTTCTTCTATGATCTTGTTGAAGATCTGTCATATGCCATTGATTTGGGATTCTTCTTTCTAGTGTATGCTTGTAATTTGAAGGTTCCCTCCCCCACATAGTGTCCCACATTTCCTATATGCCTCTTTCCTGTGTTTAAAGTTTTGTTTCTTTTCTTTTTGGTTTTTCAAGACAGTGTTTCTCTGTGTAGCTTTGCGCCTTTCCTGGAACTCACTTTGTAGCCCAGGCTAGCCTCAAACTCACAGAGATCCACCTGGCTCTGCCTCCCAAATGCTGGGATTAAAGGCGTGCGCCACCACCGCCCAGCTTAAAGTTTTTTTTTCATATTCCTTATTTTTTTTAAAATTCTTTATCCTCTACTTTGTCTTTGAATCCTGATATTCTATCTTCTGCTTGACTCACTCTACTTATAAGGCTTTCATTTTAGTTCTTCTCGTTGAGTTATTGGGTTTTGAATTCCATCTTCATTTCTATCTGAAGACAGAGAGCTTCTATCTCCTTACTGGATTTTGTTCTCAACTCCAGGATTATCTTCATCATTTCCATCAGCCTTATGTTTTTGTTCTCTCAGGCGTTTATTATTCTTTATTCCTCACATCACTCAGGCATTTATTATTCTTAAGTTCTTTATCCTTAGTTACATTGAGCTGTTTCTTTGTCTTCTTTAAACTCTTTGAATTCTTTTATGAAGTTTATGATTGGTTTTTTTTTTTTTTTTTTTTTTGGTTTTTCGAGACAGGGTTTCTCTGTAGTTTTGCGCCTTTCCTGGAACTCACTTTGTAGCCCAGGCTGGCCTCGAACTCACAGAGATCCTCCTGTCTCTGCCTCCCGAGTGCTGGGATTAAAGGCGTGCGCCACCACCGCCCGGCATGATTGTTTTTTTTTTTAAACTATATTCTTGGGTTTGTCTGGATAATTCTCATTGGTAAATATTTCTACAGGACTGGCAGGCTTTGGAGAGAAGAAACTGGCTTGGTCTTCCATGTTGTTTGTATTTTTTTGTGATGAGATCTGGGCATGTAGACTTCTTTTCTTATTTTTAAGTCTGATATGGACAAAGCAGATTGGGGCAGAAGAGAGGATGCATAGGCAGATTGGGCCTGGTGTGGTGGTATTTTACTTGTACTGAAATGTGATTTTAATTGTATGTTAATAAATAAAGTTGTCTGGGGGTCAGAGCTATTAGAGCCATAGCAAGTGCATGGCGGCGGTGGTACACGCCTTTAAGGACCTGGAGGGCGGTACATTCAGGCAGTGACGAGGCAGTCACATGTTTGGGTTTACAACCAATGAGAAGGCAGAACAGCTAGACTATATAAAGACACACACAGGAAGTAGGTCCCTTTTTTCGGAGAGCTCTCTTGGCTGAAGAGGATCCCTGAATCAGGAAGGGTGAGGCTCTTAGCTCTGACCTCTTGGCTTTCTTCTCTGAATCGGCTCTGTGTTTCTTATTTAATAAGACTGTTGGTTACATCTACATTTGGCGCCCAACGTGGGGCACGAACCCACGACCCTGAGATTAAAAGTCTCATGCTCTACCAACTGAGCTAGCCGGGCGTGTTCTCTCTCTCTCTCTCTCTCTCTGGATTCACACCTCGGACACTAGGAGGCTGTTTTGAAATTCCCTCGGATTGGTACTGTTCTACGAGGACTTGGTAAGTCACTTAACATATCGAATATTTTAAAGGAAACTATTTAAAAGAGAAATTTTTTTCCACATTAAAAAAAAATGGGTTTTCTGTGTTCATTGGAAGAAAATTGGGCTTTGTTTGCAATTTTAGACAGTCTGACAATGGAACAGCTATATGAGAAGATTAATGTTGATCGAATTATGCATTTTATTACTATGCTTATTCTCATTTTACTATTTAAAAAGATAGTCAATTTAAGTGCCAGGATGACAGCTTTAGAAAAACTTGATAAACCTGTAAAAACTCAGACAGAAGAAACTAACAGTGAAGTTGCTTCAAGATTGGATCATAGGGTTACAGAAAGAAAGCCTGTTTTCACACAGTCACCCTTAGTTTGTCCAGTAACCGTACAGCAGTTGCCTGATCAAATGACTACACAAAATATTTGGGCTCCAATTGAAATGTTAGATTTACGAAGGTTTAAGGAGGCAATAGTATCTTATGGCATGCATTCCCCATATGTAAAGCAAATGTTAAACTCTTGGTCAACATATAATAGGATTGTACCACAGGACTGGCGGGAGCTGGCACAAGCTGTTCTGGAACCCAGTCAAAGGCTTCAGTGGCTAACTTGATTCAAGGATGAAGCTAAAAACATAGAAAAACAGTGGAGGGATAAAGGAATACAAGTCTGCCAGGATCAGCTTATTGGAGAAGGTCAATATGCTTCAGCACAAGCACAATGTTTATATGATGTCCAAACCCTAATTTTATGTCGAACAGCAGCCTTGAATGCATGGGACAGAGTTGAGGAACCAGGAAAAAAAACTGAGTCATTTACAAAGGTTGTACAAGGCCCAAAAGAATCTTTCACAGATTTTTTACAAAGACTGGCTTCAGCAGTAAAGAGAATGGTCCCGGATTCAGAAGCTAGTAAGATAATAATTGAGTCTTTGGCCTTTGAGAATGCGAATGCAGCATGCAAAACAATAATCAGGCCGTTAAAGGCAAGATCTGCACCTTTGGAAGATTGGATTAGAGACACGGTTAATGTTGAAGCTCATGAGCATGATGATACGTGGGTAGGAGAAGCAATTTCAAAAGGTTTGAGGAATGTTAGATGTTTTGGATGTGGAAAGCAAGGACATTTGAAAAGGGACTGTAAACAGGTCATTCCTAGAAACAATGTTTCTTCAAGGAACAATGGCAACAGACTGCCCCTTCCTTCTGGAGTATGCAGAAGGTGTGGTAAGGGAAAACACTGGACCAACGAGTGTAGATCAACAAGGGACAGACAGGGTAATCCTTTGCCTCAGTCTTCGGGAAACTCCCAGAGGGGCCTCATGCAGGCCCCAATAGCAAATCCAGTTCAAACCTTTCCTGCAGTTGTAGAGGAAACCCCAACTCAGAGCAATTAAATAACCAAATGCCTATTGGAATAAGTCATGCTGGTCAGGATGATGAAACAGAGAGAATAGAAAATTCAGGAGAAAACATAAAGAAAATTTTTTGGCAAACTTCTATTAATGAACAAAGACCAAAATTATCGATAAAAATAAATGGTGTTTTGTTGTCTGGTCTGGTAGACACAGGTGCGGACGTTACCATAATTGCACCAGAATTTTGGCATCCAACTTGGCCTCTTCAGGAGGTAAACATTCAACTGTTAGGAATTGGGACATTATCTCAGGTGAAACAGAGTGCAAGATGGCTCGAATGTATAGGTCCAGAAGGACAGAGAGCAAAATTAAAACCATATGTGGCTAACATAGCTATGAACCTGTGGGGTCGAGACTTGTTACAACAATGGAATACTCAGATTAACATCCCTCCAATCTCAGAAACAAATCATAAACTAGCACATGTTTCTGAGAGAAATATTAGAAGGCAATATTCTGAATGGTCACCAGGCATCCATATTATACAAGAACTGGGCACAACAACTGATGATCTTCCAAAGACATCAACAGCTCTACCTTTAAAATGGTTAACAGACAAGCCTGTATGGGTCCAGCAATGGCCTTTAACAACAGAGAAACTCCAGGCTTTAGAAGAGCTGGTAGAAGAACAGTTAAATGCTCAGCATATTGAAGAATCAACCAGCCCTTGGAATTCTCCTGTATTTGTTATTAAGAAGAAATCTGGTAAATGGAGAATGGTAACAGACCTTAGAGCAATTAACAAAGTAATTCAGCCAATGGGCTCTCTACAATCTGGAATTCCTTTGCCTACTCTGTTACCAAAAGGATGGCCTCTCATAGTTATTGATTTAAAAGACTGTTTCTTTTCAATACCCTTACAAGAAAAAGACAGAGAAAGATTTGCTTTCACAGTGCCTACTTATAATAATTCTCAACCGGTTAAAAGATTTCAATGGAGGGTCCTCCCACAGGGAATGTTGAATAGCCCAATTTTGTGCCAATATTTTGTACAACAGCCATTGGAAGTGATACGTAAAAAATTTCCTAAATCTATAATTTATCATTATATGGATGATATTTTACTAGCTGACTCAAATGCAGATACTTTAGAAAGAATGTTTGAAGAAGTAAAGAAAATTTTGCCTTGCTGGGGATTACAAATTGCTCCTGAAAAGATACAAAGAGGAGAATTGAGAGAACAGGAAGGTGGGTGAGGGAGACACTGCCAGCCGCCATCAGGACAAGGAAGATGTAAAGTACCGGTAAGCCACAAGCCACGTGGCAAGGTATAGATTAATAGAAATGGATTAATTTAAGCTGTAAGAACAGTTAGCAAGAAGCCTGCCACGGCCATACAGTTTGTAACCAATATAAGTCTCTGTGTTTACTTGGTTGGGTCTGACGGCTGTGGGACTGGCGGGTGATAGAGATTTGTCTTGACTGTGGGCCAGGCAGGAAAACTTAAGCTACAGCCTGGAGTTTGGGAACAGCCTGGGTAGAATGAATTCAGGAGGAAAGAGGAGGCTGGGCTGGTGGTTAAGATGTGCTTCTTGGTTCAAGCCTGGAGTGCGGAGGTAGATATGGCTGGGCAGAAAGGTTGCATTTGTCATGGGAGGGACATATGGGTTTTAGGATTGGTAGAGATGGTCCTGGCAGAAGGCTAGAGATTGGTTCTAGTGTAGTCAGGGGAGGCCAAACTAGGTGGGGAACTGGATATGGAACCCAGGCTAGATATGATGGATTGGGGAGAATGCATGGATAGAAAGGGAAGCAAAGGATACTCACCAGGCTAGACCCTAGAGAAGGAAGTGGGAAGTTCTTCTGGATGGAGAGGTCAGATCAATATGTTTAATTGTGAGTGTGTGTGTGTGTGTGTGTGTGTGTGTGTGTGTGTGTGTGTGTGTAGGTAGGTAGGTAGGTAGGTTTGTGCACCGTAGTGCAGTGTCTACAGAGGCCAGCAAAGGGCACCAGATTTACTGTAGCTGGAGTTAGAGACAGTTGTAAGGAAACTGATGTGGATGCTGGGAACAGAAGTCAGGTCCTTTGCAAAAACAGAATATGTTCTTAACTGCCGAGCCATCTCCCAAGCCCCTTCTTGTATTTTTTATTGGTTAGGTGAAACATTGTCTTCTCATGATGATATAACCTTGTAGTCAGCTAAGAGTTGCTTTTACAGAAAAATAACATCCCAGTGTGTGTGTGTGTGTGTGTGTGTGTGTGTGTGTGTGTGTGTGTGTGTGTATTTATTTATTTTAGGAACTTCCAAAATGATTTCCATTAATTTGCACTCACACCAGTAGTGTTTCTCTTCCAGTAGCCACACCATCTCCAACATTTGTTGTGAGATTTGTTGATGATGCCCATTCCATTTGGGGGTAGGTGGGTGGTATCTCAAGATGCGCTTGCTTTGTTTACATTTTCCTGATGACTGCAGATTCAGAACACTTTTAAAAACAGTGATTGTCCATTTGTATTTCTCTTCTTGAGAACCACCCATCCCTTTCATTAGCACACTTATTGAACGGCGTATTCTCTTGGTGTTTACTTTTTGCAGATTTTTGTAAATTCTCGGTATCAGCCCCCTGTCTAAAGTATGGCTGGCAAAGATTTTCTTCCATTCTGTAAGCGAGCTGTTCACTCTGCGGATAGTTCCTTCTGTTGCGTAGACACTTTTAAACTTCATGTAGTCCCATCTGTTGATTCTTGGAGCTGGTTCCTGGGTTATTTGAGTTCTGTTCAGACAGTCCTTGCCTAACCCAATGTGTTTAAGGGTATGAGCTAAGTTTTCTTGCAGTGGTTTCAGCATTTCAGTTTTTAGGTTAAGGTTTTTGGTTCACATTGAGTTGCTCTTCATACAAGGTAAGAGATACGGATCTAATTTTACCCCTCTGTAGGTGGAGATCCAGTTTTCCCAGTGACTTTGTTGAATAGGCTTTTTCTTCCCAATCGTGTATGTTTTTGTCACCTTCGTCAAAAATTAGGTGGCCATAGCTTTGCTGGTTTATCTCCAGACCCTGTATTCTGTTCCATTAGTCTAATGGTCTGCTTTTAACACCAGGACCAGATTGTCTTTCATTTCAAGTATTTCTGTTTAGTTCTCTTTCTTCCTTTCTTAATCTGTGTATCTATGTATCTATGTATCTGTGTATGTATGTATGTATGTATGTATGTATGTATGTATGTATCTTATAAAATAATTACTCAGAGGCTTATATTAATTACCAATTGCATAGCTTGCTAGCTAGCTCTTATAACTTAAATTAGCCCATTTCTATTAATCTATGTTTTGCCACGTATTCCATGGCTTACTGGCCTGCTGGCATGTTGTTCCTTGGGTGGTAGGCTGGCACCTCCCTGCCTCTCCTTTCTCTTCCTGTCTATCTGTTTGGATTTTCGCCTGCCTCTAAGCTGCCTTGCCATAGGCCAGTGCAGCTTTATTTATCAACCAATCAGAGCAACACATATTCACAGCATACAGAAAGACATCCCTCAGCATCTATGGAGGTCAGAGGACAACCTACAGGAGCTGTTCACTCCTTCCAGCCTGTAGGTCTCTGTCCTCAAAGTCGGGTTGCCAGGTTTAGCACCAGGTCCTTTCCCCACCAAGTCATCTTTCTGGCCCTTGTTTTAAAATTCTATGTTTTGAAATTATGACTAAATACACATCACAGAAAATATACCATTTTAACAATTCTTAATTATAGCAGCATAAAGAACATTTATATTGTCAGGCAGCCAGTACCTCCTCTGTGTCTTTTTCATCATCAGAAACTGAAACCCTGCAACAATTAAATAATAACTTTGCATCACAGATATGCTCAGAACTTTGTTTATTATAGATTATCATAGATTCTATCATGTTGACAGTATTAACTAACCAAATTGACACCCAAACGTATCACTTTTCATTCATTACTTTACACCCCTTTTCCAGCTTTAAAACACTGCTCGAAAGTTCTAGAGCAGATTGCCTTCCGAGACTCAGGCAGTGTCTCAACTGTGAGCCCCCATCACATCAACCAACCAACAAAAACCAGACTACATACTTCCAAACTACAATGGCACGGAGTGATCATCCCCACTCTGAAAGAGAGGAATGAGAGATTAGCAAGAGACTATCAGATAAAGGCAAGACTGGAACGCAGCAGCAGAGAGAACACCTAGTTGTGCAATTCCGTGCTGGTCATCTGGAGTTTCTGATGGAATCATGCCCCGAGGGCTTGGGTTACTACATCTCTGCTGCCTAAAGCATACACAATTCCCTCTTGGGCCAGATCTATTTTGTGTCAACAGTTTTCCTCGGTGGATGTCTTATGACCCTGGCATCTCTAACGTCATGGGGTATCCATTACAATTTAGGCTTCACCCTCATAATTTCACACAGTCGCTTCTCAGGGCTTCCTTGTAGAGAATCTGATCCTACCTCCTATTATTTGGCCTTAACAGCTTTCTAGAACATTGGCCTAAGCCTCCACGACTCCTTCACTCTTACATCTATCGTGCCTGTAAAACCAGTACCGCGTGGAAGGGTTTATTTAACCATGACGTAAAATATTCAAATCCCCCCAAAAGATGAATAGGGCTGCAGGAAGGAGAGACATCCAAGCAATCGTGAGTCATATATACTGTAGCTCATGTCTGATGTTTGAGGCGTGTGATGGGCTGATGTGAATCCTGGCCATGTGCAGCATACATGTATCACTTCTTCCTTCGGTCTCTTGTTACCCTTTTGTACAGCTTCCCGGTGTGTATTTCCACATTTCCGGCATCTCAAACACCCCAGGAACTCCACTGCAACTCAGGCTTCACCTTCCCAGTTCCACGTGCTCTGCTGCAGGGACTATAACTGTGCCGCCAATTGTCTGGCCTCCGTAGGCTTTCATCTGGCGTCTCAGGGAAAGACACCATGACTCGGGAAATCTCACATTTGTATGCCTGCAAAGTCAGCACTCCGTAGTGCAGAAGTTCTGCTGTCACGGCCCCCTTTGACAACAGCGGCCGCTTCTGAGTGACTGCTCGGCCGCTTCCAGGAAAATTCGTGCATGTGGGCTCTGTAGGAGCAGGGTGTCCTGGAGGTACTCTCTCAACACAGACAATTTTCTAAGTGTGTCTTTTACTTTTACACCCTCGAGTGTCGGGTCGGGTCTCCTTATTGGCTGAAATGCCTCCAAGACACCCTTATTATTGTTCTCCTCCTCCTCCTCCTTTTGTTTTCTTCAAGACAGAGTTTCCCTGTGTAGCCCTGGCTGTCCTGGAACTCACTCTGTAGCCCAGGCTGGCCTCGAACTCACAGAGATCCACCTGCCTCTGCCTCCCGAGTGCTGAGATTAAAGGTGTGTGCACCACCACTGCCTGGCTCCTTATTATTTTTCAGTGCAAAGTGTACTTCTTTTATGCCACTAATAAACAACTACGAACTCTGTTTGCAACCCTGAAATTGTTCCTTGTTTGTCCAAACAGCACATTTTTTTTTTTTTCAAATTAGTGCCTTGCATTTTGCTTTTGAATCTCACTGCAAATGTAACTACAAGCAGCCAGCAACGATTATGTCACAGTTTGGACTCTGCGATCTTCAAATTTCATGTATCACATTAATCAGTCCATTACTTTTGAATCCCATCTCATTCAGATTTTCAGCACATGGCCAAAGCGTAGACGATTCTTTGCTAGAATGGACCATAAAGGGCCTCTTGTCCAGTTTGCGATGGAGTCCTGATTCTACCTGAAAGCGCATGAGTACAGTCTTTAACCGTGTGCACTTCTGTCAGTTCTGGTCGCCTTCTTCTTTTTTAAAAAATAATTCATTTAATTTTATTTTATGTACATTGGTGTGGAGGTGTCAGATCTCCTGGAACTGGAGTTGCAGACAGTTGTGAGCTGCCATGTGGGTGCTGGGAATTGAACCTGGGCCCTCTGGAATAGCAGCCAGTGTTCTTAACCACGGTGCCATCTCTCCAGCTCGCAGTTCTGGCCTTCTAAGAGAGTCTCAGAATGGCCTATTGAGTTCTGCTTACAGCATTTTGAAGTTTCTCCAGCCTGTCTCCAAATTCCTCCTGTGAACCAGTGCCGAGGGCCTAAGAATCATATTGACAATTCGGGTGTCAATGTCAATGTGATTCTTAGGCCCCTCGGCGCTGGCTCTGGTTCATGGAAGGAATTTGGAGACAGGCTAGACAGTCTGAATCAGAAAAGCGATCCCACCGCATTTATATGGATTTTCTGTATTGGTTACTTTCACATCACCGTGACAAAAACAAAACAAAAACAACAACAACAACAAAAACCTCCAGGAACAAGTAAAATGGAGGAGAGCTTTACTTTGGCTTCCACTCTCCGAGGATTCGGTCTGTAACGGAGAAGGTGTGGTAGGACAATTCAGCACACACGGTGGCAGGCCAAGGAGCAGAGAGTATCAGGAAATGACAGGGAGCGATACTGGCCACCTCTGGCTATCTACATATTCCAACTAGGTGTCACCTCTCACAGTTTCTGGAACTTCACAAAATAGAGCCACACACTAAGTTCTAGGTGACCAAATCATGAGGGTGCTGCCTTAGTATCAGATTGAGTGACCATCTTTTAATAATAGGATTTGGTATCTGTTATTTAGTTAGTTATGCCTAGTAAAATAAACTGGATAGTGTTTTCAATTTTTCTCTGTGTGTGGCTATGTGTGGGTGCACATGGATGCCAGCGGTTGACGTTGCCTGTCTTCCTCAGTAGCTCTCCACATTATTTTTTTGAGACAGGGGTTTTGAATTTGAAGCTTGCCAATTTGGCTAGATTGGTTGACCAGAAAGCCCTAGGGCAGTGGTTCTTGATCTGTGACCCCTTGTGGGGAGGGTGGAATATCGGATATCCTGCATATCAGAAATCTACATCATGATTCATAACAGCAGCAGAATTACAGTTATGTAGTAGCCACGAAATGATTTCATGGTTGGAGATCATCACAACATGAGGAACCATATAAAAGGATCGCAACGTTAGCGATTCGCCTGTCTCCAACCCCTCCCACCTCACACCCCCACCTCTCCACCTCCCAGTGCTGTGCTTGGAATTTTACATGCCGGGGAATCGAACTCAGGTCCTCAAGCCTGCATGGCAAGCGCTTTACAGATGGAACCATCTTCACCATTCCTTTCTCCTCGTTTTTGAGACTGAGTGTTGCTGTCCTACACTGGCTGCTCTTAAACCTTCTTGCCCCAAATTATCTTCCTGCCTTATCTTCCCACACAGCTGAAATCACAGGAATGGTTCTACTTTCCAATGTTCATTTTCTTTGAGTAGTTTTAGGTAAATAGGAAGATTGAGTGCTAACACATGCCTTCTGCCCCATTCATGAATAGTCTCTTTGGAAGCATCTTCCTTCACTCACACGTACATTTGTTACAATCTATACACCTACATTGACATATAATTATACAAACTCCCATCATCCATATTAGGGCACGCTTTTGCTGTTATTTGTTCATGGATGTTGACAAAGGCATATGTATGTGTCTTAGTTAGGGTTTCTGTTGCTGTGATGAAATGCCATGACCAAATAACAAGTTGGAGAGGAAAGGGTTTATTTGGCTTACACTTCCACATTGCTGTTCACCATCAAAGGAAGTCAGAACAGGAACTCACACAGGACAGGACCCTGGAGGCAGGAGCTGATGCAGAGGCCATGGAGGGGTGCTGCTTACTGGCTTGATCCTCATGGCTTGCTCAGCCTGCTTTCTTATAGAACCCAGGACCACCAGCCCAGGGATGGCACCATGCACAATAGACTGGGTCCTTCCTCACTGGCCACTAATTAAGAAAATGACTTAGAGCTGGATCTCATGGAGGCATTTCCTCACCTGGGGCCCCTTCTTCTCTGATGACCCTCGTTTGTGCCAAGTTGACATAAAGCCAGCCAGTACCATGTGTATCCATTATTATAGTATTATACGAGTAGTTTTATTGCCCTAAAATTCCTGCGTTCTCCCTATTTGTCTCTCCCTTTCCCTGATGGTTAACCGTTGCTGATCTTAATACTGTCTCCATTGCTGTGCCTTCCCTAGAATGTTATGTAATTAGAATTACATAGTGTGAACACTTTTCAGATGACATCGGTTCAACTCAGTAATTTACTCTTCCATTTCCTCCATGTCTTTTTTTTAAATAGCTGAATAGCTATTATTTTGTATTTGTGTGAAACAATATTCCATTATCTGGATATAACAGTTTATCCAGTGACCCATTGAAGGATATCTTGGCTGCTTTCAACTTCTGGCAGTTTTGAATAAAGCTACTGTAAACATTTGTGTACAGGTTTTTATGTTAGCAAAAATTTCCAACTTACTTTGGTAAATACCTGGCACTGTCATTACTGAGTTGTAGAGTAAGAGTATTCAGTTCGGAAGACATTTCTAAACTCCCAAAGTGGCTGTACTGTTCTGCACTGTCACCAGCAATGTGTGAGAGCTCATAGTACTTGCCATCCTTAGCAGCCTTTGATAGTGCCAATTGTTAGGTTTGGGGCATTAGAATAAGGACAGAGTTATTCCATGATTTTAATGAGAACTTTTCCAAAAATATTTTATCTTCGTTTCTCTATTGCATTTCTCTTTTATTATTTTGTGTTTTATTATTTCTGTCAATAAGTGGGCTTAATTTTGCAAATTTACTTTCAAAGCAAGTGTTAATTTGCATTTATTTTTGCTCTGAGTTCATTATTTGTTTTGTATGACTTACTTTTTGTTTTAGTTCTGAGTTCTACCCCTGACCCCTGACCTCTCTCACTGACCCCTCTCCCTGGCCCTTCCCCTTGACCCCTTCCCCCTAGCCCCTCCCCCTGACCCCCTCTGGCTCTTCCCCTTGACCCCTCCCTGTTGCCCCTGCCCCTGCCCCCTCCCTCTGCTAAAAGGTTTTTGACTCCTTAGAGGTTGCCTTTAGTAAAAGAATTCTAGGAAATTATTTTCTTTTTTGATACTATTCCAACAATTTAGTTAGTTAACAAACATACCATAATTTGCTCTAGATTATTTTATCTTTGCTAAATTTGCTAAATATTTTCCGTTTTCGTATCACATCATTTCTCATCTACTGAACACTGGACTTAACAGCAGGCATCCTACGTCTGTAGCTTGGTCCATAAAGCTCTCCCTGTGGAGGAGCGTGATTCTGTGTCATGCTCTAAAGGCAGCATGTGAGAACTGTCTTTTTATTGCAATAAACTATTCAAGGAAGTTGCAGATGCGGTTCTAAGCAAGGGAGTGGGCACAGTTTTGTGTGATGGGGAGGTCACTTAGAATAAAAACCAGTTAGTTAGGTTGTGGTTTCATTTAATCATCGTAAGTTCATCGAGCCGATCCAAACATTTACTTACAGTCTTGGATGAACAACATGTCCTTTAGCAAATATCTCTAAGACAAGCACATGATCTGAGTGTCCCGAGTCAACAAGCCCTCACTCAGAACTTTATGGAAATTATCTTTGAATGTTACAGAACAGCTTCCTGCCCTTGGTGTGCAGGACTTCAAGTTCATGCTGATTTCCTGTAAGTCGATTTGATTTAAAATTTCTGATTGCTGTATGTAAATATTCTCTAACGTTCCCCCCATCTACAATACTTCATTTCCCCCAAACACTGTGTTAGTAATTTCTTCATTACAAACTTTCTACTAAATACGAGTAAAAGTGACCTCTGGTTTCACTTGCAATTTTAACCAAAGCCATTTTTTTTTCACTTCCACACTTCAAATAACCAAACTAGTTTTCATTTAGTTGTATATTTGAATTCTAAGTTAATCTACATTTTAATTTTTAGAGCCAGACATACTTATATTCATCAATTTACAGAGATATAGAGTTAATAAGAGGAGCATCTAAATGGTTATATCTGTTTTTTTTTTTCTTCAGAATGCTGTCCCATTTAAATTGCTCACTTATGCTCTATTCACCCTGACATCCTCACCGTCGGTAATTAAAGTGATATTTTGCCCTTACCCTTTCTCATTTAGTATAAATCACAGTTTTCATATAATGCCACTTTAATCTTATCACCCCGCATCCAAAATGCCTGAGTATCTAGCCACTTTGCAAGTATGATATTATTGAATCTCCTATGTAAATGTGGAGCTGCCTGAAAAAGTGTCCTTCAGAATATCTGCAGTAAATAGAAAACTATTTCCATTTAAGTGTCCTTTGGATATCTACTCTGATTATCATTGCTTCATTGACTTTGTGACTTACAATGAGGAGACAACAAAATGTAAAAGAGACAGAAGATGAGCGTCCAGCAATAATTTCATATGCAAGAATCTTTGTAACATCTTTGTGATGCATGCACCAGAGGGTATAGATAATAGTAGTATTACTGTATGCAATGCAGATCTGTTTTAGGTGGTGAACATTTTCTAAACAAGTGAAAGAAATTTAGAATTTTCATTGGATTCAAAAAATGAGTACAGTTTTGTTTAATGTATTTATCGTTTTGGTTGAAAAGCAAATGGTAGCATTTTTTTTCAGGGCTACATTACTCTTTACTTGAGTAACTTGGGAACTGAAGGTCTCCCTAGCTGATCATAGAGTTGCACTGGAAACAGTGAGGGAGAGATATCTGCATTAATTACAGAGTGGGGAGCCTGTTTTTCCCTTTCTTTTATACCCTCTCTTCCTTTCCTATACTTTTGTTCATTATAATATTGAAATAAATATGGATTTATCATAAAAATTCTACGAGTCAAGCTTCCTTTATTTTCCTCTTCCTAAATTAGAGAGGGAATTACAGAGGTTTTTGTTTGTTTTTTTAAAAACTAATCTTCTCTATTATATAGGTCTTATTCCACAAGCCAGGGAACCGATACCAAGATTCTACTTACTTCCAAGCATGTTGACTGCAATTATACAGTTAGGCATGGGAGTCGTGAACAGGAGTGGATGTGTGGACCCGCTGTTGGCTAGAATATGGCCAGTACTCCTTGGAGGATTCTTCCATTTATTACGCGCCTCTGTGTGCCGATACTCTAACAGGGACACATAATGATACTTAGTGTTAGTATCAATTCTGTGCCCCAAAGCCCTTGAAATATTTGGCTTTTTTTTTCAAGTTCAGAAAATGGCTGTAGGAAAGGGTCTGTTGGGGATAGACTAAGGATTGTTACTTACTTGCTAATCTGATATAGGGTTTGGGGGACCCACTCTTTCAACAGACAAAATCCCAAAGAAACAAAAGTTTTTAGAATAATTTTATTTGATGCTCACCTCTAGCCTTATGATTAGAATAGCTATTATTATATAAGTTCCTTCCTGTCAGAAGGACCAGAAGCCAACATTTAGTTTAAGGCCTACAAGATGCAAGTAGAAATCTATTTTCAACCCTATCTTTTCTGTTTGGGAAACAATGTTCTTTCTCTTAAGCCAAATACTATCCTGGAGAGACTGTGGCTGCGCCAGATTGGCCTTGGGTAATACTTGTGTTCAGATAATTCTTTATGCCTGCAGAGCAGAGATGAATGGCAAGACAGCAGGTGAAAATGTCAGCTCTTCCCTAGGCAGTGAGACGTTCTGGAAATTTTCTTCTTGCTAACTGTTCTTACAGCTTAAATTAATCCATTTCCATTAATCTGTACCTTGCCACGTGGCTCGTGGCTTACCGGCATCTTCACATGCTATTTGTCATCGTGGCGGCTGGCAGTGTCTCTCTGACTCAGCCTTCCACTTCCCAGCTTTATTCTCCTCCTTGTCCCGCCTACACTTCCTGCCTAGCCAATGGCCAATCAGTGTTTTATTTATTGACTAATTAGCAACACATTTGCCATACAGAACATCCCACAGCACCCAAAATATGAATAAATAGAAACTGAAATTACCTTTTGTATTGCAGCTTAGAAACCTGGAGGTAAAAGCATCTTGGATATTTTGGCTTTTGTGGATGTGTCAAGGAAAAGTATCTTGTGAAAAATAGTGATTTAGCTTTCTAGCCTAGGTATGTACATTTCACAGTTTCCTCCCCCTTCCGGACAATTTCCTTTTACCTTTGATCAGGAAACTGGGTCTTTACTGGGATGTCATTCTGCTTGGTTATCAGAGTCACAAATGGAACTCTTTTGTTTGGTTTTTCGAGACAGGGTTTCTCTGTGTAGCTTTGCGCCTTTCCTGGAACTCACTTGGTAGCCCAGGCTGGCCTCGAACTCACAGAGATCCTCCGGCCTCTGCCTCCCGAGTGCTGGGATTAAAGGCGTGCGCCACCACCGCCCGGCCACAAATGGAACTTTTAAAGATGGTACATCCTTAATGCTTCCTTCTGTTTTGAAGCATATTATATTAGGAGGTAGTGGTGACTGATTTATCATTAATGTGATGGGCTGCCATCACAGAGTGACTTAAACATCAGAAAATACTTTTCCCATAGGTTTTGAGGCTTAGGCTCTGAGATCAAGATATGGGCAATTTTTGACCCCAAGGCCTTTTTCTGGGCTTTATCTTTATCTTCTTTGTACACAACTGTTTTGAAATTTCCCTTTCACATAAGGGTACCAGGCATGTTGGATCAAGTTTCCCCTCTTTAAAAGCCTCATTTGAAAAATAAGTGTCTCAAAATACAGTTCCATTCTGAGAGATTGGAGGTTAAGACTTCAATATATGAATTTTGGGGTGTGTGTGGCATAATTTAGCCAACTTGAGAAACGAGATCATTTTTTTTTACGTTGGCAGTTATTAACTGACTAAATCAGCCCTTCTTTGCTGGATCACTTGATGGTTCGGGGTACTACTCCTGACTCCCTTAGAAGAGTTTGTGAAATTCATTGGGTTCACATCTGTTTTCCCCAAGTGTGAGTTCGCAGGGTGATTATATACTTGTGGTGTGAATTGAGAACTTGATTCGGCCTCTGGGTTTTGTTTCCTTAAATACATGTAAAAGAACCGAATCTCCATTTTAATCACTGTTTCTGCAGGATTGGGACATACCAGATTCTGAACAACAGACCAAATCTTCAAGACATTCCATTCATAAATTGAGGTTTAGTAGATTTCAGTGGCCAGTGGCCAATAAGCATTTTAACTCTAACTTGACCTATAAAGTCTAGAAAATAAGATCCCATGCATTTAAAGCACAGTGCCCTACACAGGAGCACTGATAGGAATTCCAACCACGCCCCCATGGTCGTGCATGCGCCAGAGGGACACTTAGTCATTTCTGCCTAGTTATTTGCTGGTCGTAAGTCCTGTGTAACTCATGCTCCATGTGCTTTGTGGTCGCGTGACCACGCGGTCTCTGCACGTGTGTGGAGTAGCCATGTGGGCCTGTGTGCGCAGGTGCGGACTGGCCCTTAAAAAGGCAGGCCCCATGTCCCCCTGCCCCCTTCTCCCACACATGTCCTTCAGCAGGCCTGATCACATCTATCCCTTTCTACTTGTCTTAATAAAACTCTTGTTAGTGGATTCTGTCGTGTTTTGTGACTTTTCCTTGCAGAGTAAGAGCGCCACTAAACATTATCAAGTACCCAATAGCAACTTGTACAAAATAGCAAATATTAAGCTGGATGCATTTAGCTAATTGTTCAAATAATTATCGTGAAAATGGGGCAGTTTTTCCACAAACAAACTACAACTAAGGATTTCTACTCTGAATTCTAAAGCACAGTAAGTAGCACGCTTCTGTTCCTCCAGTCCATCTTTTTGACCCAGTCCTTTCGCTAAGTCAGAAAGGGTCATAGAGCAGCTGCCTTGTCAGCATCCACGACAAAAGTTACGCATGTCCAAGGGATATGGGTCTGTTCAAAGATGCTAGAATGTGCAGATGCAGACCTTCTGGGCCCACTGGTGTAAGTTCTACTCACACAGTCTTTTGACAACCTTGGATATAACGATTTCACTGAGAAGAGCAAGCTAGCTTGGTTTGGGTTATATAGCCTCTGTTTGATCCAGTGGCATATTTGCATCTTTTTGTAGAAGTAATGTATTAGGCAAAGACTACAGAGAGCGGTCATACGCTTGGCCTTGCTTTTGGTCGACACAGATGCCCCAATTGTCCATGGTTTTATGTCTTGCAAAGAATTTTTACTTTGAAATTCGTATCTTTTAGACTTGTGGCTGAGCATATCTTTGTTCTTAAAATAATGAAATTGTTATTGTCCTGTCAAAACAATTTATTTTTTCCAGTGTAATTGGTTCACATTTTTGATAATTAAGAGTGGCCATTTGAAATAAATATTTTAATTGTTCCAAACGTATGCTGATAGAGCAACTGTCTTAACAGACTTTCAAAGGAAAACAATTCTATCTGCTGAAGAAAGAGGGCTAATGTTTGAGGACTTTTATTCTGAGAGAAAGGAGCAGGGGCTGTTTTCCTCACAGATGCTGGAGGCCTTTGGCAGGGTAGGTGGCGAAGCTCTGGAAACTTTCAGAGTCCTTGCTGGTGCCTAGAGGAGTGAGTCCCAGGGGACAGACTGGGAGAACATGAAACATCACGATGACATTAGCTCATTGATTGACATTAGCTCATTGGAAACCCACAAAAGTCAAAATCAGAGTAAGTAAGTGTATTGTGACACCCAGGAAGTTGTCGAATTTTCATAGTGGAATATTGTTAAAGCAAGTGTAAGTTTTAGATGGTTTAGGTTGAAGACAAACTTCGTAAATAAAGTGACAGTATGTTTTGAGACAATCTTTGCAGTTCTATTAGTTGCTGGTAAACACAAACCAAGTTGCTGCTTTCCCTTTTCCTGACTTTTTCTGTCTTGAATTACAATGGTAGCTAAAATAAAAATCTTCAGTGGTATTTATTACTTGAATGCTGTAATTTTTTACTTGCAAGTGGACACATTGTTGTGAAGTGGGTAGTGAATACTGAGGCTAATAGATAACTAAATTTTGGGAATATTTGATGTATAAAGCAGGGAAGCTATAGCTGTCATCTTATTTACTCATCAAATATAGTCTCTTTGAAGGGGACAAAAGAGCTTACAGGGAAGAGAACGGAATTTCAAGTAATCGTGGTACGTTTATGAGTGTGCCCTCTCTCCCACACATGGAAACAGACAAACATGTTAGGTAGGAGTCACTGGTCTAACCTATCACCTGAATGTTTTTGTGTCCTTGGCAGTAGATACCCCAGTAGAGTTGTGTTCCACAATAGATATCCAAATACTCGAGGAAGAAGATATGTCAGCATCTTAAAAACGCCTTTCTTTCTTGTAGTCGGAGGTCTACGGTTGTTTTCCTACTTTCAAAGTTTGAAACGAGCACATAGTGTATGTCTGTGCTCAAGCTTACGCCCCCTTGGCATTCATACAGTTGGATTAATGACGTTAATAGCTTCACGTTGTGACAGTGTTGTTATTTTTGCTTTATTGAATTGTGCTAAGGGCAGGAGCAGTCAGTCCCCTTAGATGACAGTGTCTGGCGTTGGTCCTAAAGGATGCCTTGTTGTATGTTCACTTGTGTTTGTCATTACAGGTAAGTAGAACTTGATTTCTATAGGTTTCCCATCAGTTGTCTGGATAGATATTTCTCTGCATACCATTAATATTGGCAATTCCACTAAGTCCTTTTGTGGCTCATTACACTGCCTAATTAACTTCCTCATTTAAAAAAAAGTGTGAAAAGATTGGCTATAACTCTTATTTTTGGTTGCTTCTGAACATATGACTAAATTTTGTCTCATTTCTTTTTACTCCCTATTTTAAAAAAAATCCTTTGCTTTTTCCTAGAATTTTGGAATGAGTAAGTCTTTCATTTATACTACTTAAAATCTTCATTTAAAACAGGCTGCTCATTTTGACATTTCTTTTCTGTTATGGGTGCACATTTGACACGTAGAAGCTTCTACCATTCAAAGACTTCAGAACCTCCTCCATGGTTTATTTTTGCTTCAACGAAAGAGAGCAATATACTGACATTCTTTTCAGTAAAATTGGTAGGGTCTGCCTGCAATTGCTCTGTTTTGACGCTAGGTGGCCAACACGCATCAGACTTAGAAAGGTTTTTCACTGAACGGTGGAGAATATTTGGCAAGAGAGTAAAAATGGGAGGAAATTTTGTACCGGCATCTAAAGAGAATTTGAAAACAGGAACTTCAGGGTTTGTGTTTAAGCTTTCTGGAAATAATCGAAGCATGCGGAGCACAGAATGAAAAGAACACCTGACTGGAAATTGGAAGTTATGTTTTCTTGTCCATATTCTTCACTTAAAAAACTTTAGATGCCATTCTTTCCAACTGAACTTAATGTGCCAGTGACTTAATATCTGAGCTTCGGATTGCAGCCACAAAACAATACCCACTTGATGTAGTTACTACAAGAAGAAAAAGGTAAGTATTAGTTTTCTTTCTTGATAAAGATTTGCAAACATTACCGTCTACTTAGCTTCATTTTGAGACAGTCTCCAATGTATGTTTACTTAGATTCTTTTCTCCCATTCTTAGCTCCATTCTGAGGAGGAACAAAAACTATATATCAACATCTGTTCGGCTGGCGAATAATTGGGAGGGATGGGCCTCTGAGCTTCCTCCACAGGGTGCTGCTAACTGACTCTCACAGTGGCTCTTCATTCCAGAGTGGACTTTGTTCCTGTTAAACTGAGAGTCTGTCTGTGTTTAGTGTTTTGATGGGATCCCTGAGTGTGCGAGTGAGGGGCGTCTCTGATTCTTGTGCCTTCTCTTGGGTTATTTTCCTTCTGTTCCTTTCTCTTGTCCAAGTCTGATGTGTTAGTTTTTACTTTTCTTATTATATTTCATTTGCTTATCGTCCCTTAGAAGCCTCCTTGTTTTCTAAAGAGAGCTGGAAAGGGAGAGGATCCAGATGGGAGGAGTAGACTAGCAGAAACAATAATCAGGATATATTAAGTGGGAGAAAATTTTATTTTCAATAAAAGGAAAAAAACTTATTCCAATTAATTTGGGGGAAATGCCCCCTGTTACAACGTATTGGTGCAGAATTCCTATAGGAGGTCTTATGATTATAAGCGATGAATAGAGGATCCAGGTTGTAGAAATTCAATGTAATGCTAAAATCTGGCATCTGCAAATAAAAGTAATTTTTTTTTTTTTTTTTTTTTTTTTTTTTTTTTTTTTTTTTTTTTTTTTTTTTTTGGCTTTTCGAGACAGGGTTTCTCTGTGTAGCTTTGCGCCTTTCCTGGAACTCGCTCTGTAGACCAGGCTGGCCTCGAACTCAAAAGTAATATTTTTTAAAACTGAAAAAAAGTGAGAGTTTCTTTGCTTCTACAACCTTACAGCGGGAAATGTGGTGAGAAGAGGGCAAAGAGTAAGTCAGAGCTGGGGCTGGAGAGATGGCTCAGCAGTTGAGAGCAGTTGCTGCTCTCACAGAGGACCTGGCTTTGATTCCAGGAACCCACTTGGTGGCTCACAAGCAAATATATTCCATTTCCAGGGGATCTGATGCCCTCCTCAGGCCCTGCAGGCATTAGGCAAGCATGTAGTGCATGTACAAACATGCAGGTAAAACACTCATAAAAACATAGTAAGTGAGTTAGAAAGTAAGCCAAAGATAAGCAGTAGTTGAGCTAATCTAATAAACCAGGCAGGAAGAATGAAGAGTAGAAGAAACGTTACTTGTTCAGGATTGCCAACAGCACGACAACATTCAGAGACAGATATCTGAACTAGCAGTACAGACAGGACGCAATGTATTATGTTCTGGTGCAAGCTGGCAAAGGATGGACTCTAGGTAAACTCATAAAAATCGTAGGAAGCAAGACTGACAGTGAGTTAAATGAGGTGCATTTAAATGCTCTGGTTTTCTGCCTAGGTCACTGGAGATTGTTATTCTGATGGCAGGGAAAGTTTGGTAAGACAGGACACTCGATCCTGATGACCCTCTTCTCTAACCTGTCTGGCTGAAACTGTTACCTTTATCATAACTGGGAGTTGTCCGTCTTAGCCCAATCCTATAGGCCCAAACTAGCTATTTACAATGCCTTTATATTTATATTTACAACAGTTATGGAAATCATGAAATCTCAGTCTACTGTATTATTAACAGTTTTACTAGCAAGTACTATATATATGTATGTATACACACACAAATATTGCCACAGAGACAAAACATCTGAAAGACCATTATTCATCATCCTTAGCATTTTGCTTATTAAAACATGGACACAAGATGCTAAGTGAAATCCCTTGATGTCTCAGACCACTACCACTGTGATGTCTGCTTGGTCCAGGAGTTAATATCATGACAGCCACAAAATGATAGAATTATTTTTTGGCTATGGACGACTCACCCTCTTTCTATTTGGTGTCCTTGGTCACTTCTGTTTTTTATTTTTCAGACAAGAAGCAAGCACTTCTCTTTAATTTCACATTTTTTTCTTCAAACTATTAAGAAACAAATGTTAGATTCTCCTCAAAGCTGTTCTTCCACTTTGGTCATTCAGCAAATATCCAACCAGGGAGAGACCTCAACCCCCTATGACAGTCCTCAGTGTTCACAAGGCATGAAGCTGCCTACACATCAGATACTTGCTCAGCATCAGGACCAAGTTTCCCAGGGAAAGGCTCAGCATGGCAATCATATTGAGTCTCTTTCTCCCTTATATAACTAGCCTAATAATTGGGCATACTGGGAAATTTGTGTACATGATTGTGACTCACAATGAATATATATGAAAGAAGTTGGAGATTCTGGAGTTGAGGGGTGTTTTTCTTTGATCATTGAAAATTATGTTGTAGAAAACAAGAACTTTTATGCCATAGCAACCACTAGGGTTAGTTCTTATTCTGAGATGAGGCTTGTGTTGAAAAGTGTATGGAAAGAGTTGAATGCAGAAAGCAAACAAGTGTTCTCAAGGTCAGAAAGAGTAGATTTGAGTGCCTTTGTGTGTGTGTGTGTGTGTGTGTGTGTGTGTGTGTGTGTGTGTGTGTGTGTGTGTTGCATTTGTATTTGCTTGTGTATGAATGAAGAAGACAAATTTAAAAAAGACTAAATGTCAGCACCTTTCAAGATTTCCAGAACAACTTGGGGGATCTCATAGCTAGATGAACATCACCTTTGTCACCTTCAGGATGGAGATTTAAAGTCATTATTAGTATCAAAATAAATGTAAACATATAGTATCTCCTAGTCTTAAGAACTGAGATGTGTTAGCCATCGATCTCTTCATATGTGCAGTTTTGTTGGCTAAAATAAAGACATGCATGAGTGGGCACTAGTTACATATACATAGTCTAATAGAAGATGAATTATAAAAATTAAGTCAAATACAACACAATGTGATATGTGTAAAAATGAAATAAAGCACAGGTATTTGGGAACACATAGAAAAATGTTGATACAGTAGATTAGGAGAATTAGAGATGTTTTCCTAGAAGGGATAACTCTTGTTCCCAAGTCTTAACCAATAAATTGGAGCTAATGAGGCAAAAGAGGTATGCTGGTGCCAAGGGTTTAAATAAAGTTTATTTAGGTATTCATCTCATGACTAAACATCAAAAAGTAAACAAAGTATGTGAATTAACAAAGCAGATGATATTAGGTTAGGACGTCCTGACCAAGGCACAATCACTTCCTTGTAAATGTTACTTACTTCTAGGTTTGAAAACCTTAAAAATATTAAAAAAAATATACATGGCATTTGTGTCTGTATGGGGGACATGTCTGTGAGCGTATGTATCTATGGGAGACAAAATAAGGCGTTAGATTCCTTGGTGCTTGAGTTAAAGGCAGTTAGGTAGCTGTGTAGTGGGTAGCTGTTCCAGCTATGACCTTGAAGCACCGCCCCAGCGAGGCAGCCGGTAACTGCCACGTGCTGTGGGATGTTTTGTATGGCAAATATGTTAATAAATAAAACACTGATTGGCCAGTAGCCAGACAGGAAGTATAGGCGGGACTAACAGAGAGGAGAATTAAGGGAACAGGAAGGGAAGGAGGAGACTGCCTGGAGCCACCACCAGGACAAGGAAGATGTAATGTACCAGTAAGCCACGAGCCACGTGGCAAAGTATAGATTAATAGAA
Organism: Peromyscus californicus insignis; assembly: GCF_007827085.1. Taxonomy (NCBI): domain Eukaryota; kingdom Metazoa; phylum Chordata; class Mammalia; order Rodentia; family Cricetidae; genus Peromyscus; species Peromyscus californicus. The sequence continues at coordinate 39,769,711 of NW_026294535.1, forward strand.
ATGGGCTAAATATAAGAGTAAGAGCTAGACAATGATAGGCCTGAGCTAATGGCCAAGCAGTTTAAATAATATAAGTGTCTGTGTGTTTATTTTATAAGTTGGCTTAGGGACTGCTGGGGCTTGGCAGGACGGAGAGAGAAAACTCCAACTACAGCCACGCCTACCTAGGACCTGCCCCTGGGGCAGGGACAGGACAGGAGCCCTTAAGACCCGAGATCCAGACGTATGGGCCCTCTTGGTTCCTCGTGATCCTGGATGCTGGATGGTAGACTGAGCAGAGTTCTCCAGAGAACCCCTCTGGACTGCACCTCACTTCTCCCAGATCCTGTAACCAACCCCTTTACTGGCTGTAAGTTACCCCAAAATAAACCTTCTAACTACGTGGAGTTGCCTTGTTAAATCCCCACATTAGAGCTGCCTAATGAGGGTGCTAGGATCCGAACTTGGGTCCTCTGCAAAGAGCACTATGTGCTCTTAACCACTGAGTCATCTCTCCAGACCCCTTATTCCTATGTTAAGAGGCCAGCCTCTGCTATGTACATTTGGATTGTAAATTAATACCATGGGATTCATTCAGTGACTGAAAGGAAAATCTTGCTTTCCCGAGAGGCAAAGAGTTATGAAGTCATATTTCATAAGGTTGGTGAAAATGTTTAATAACAGGAATGAGCCCCGAGATGATTTTCTGGACAAATTTCCTACTCTGACCCAAGAAAGGTGCTCTGTTACCTTTAATGAGAATAGGATGCTTTTCACAGTCATCCCATAAAACACCTGATTTAATTTACTGTGCAAACTATTAGCCTCTGCAATCGCTATTTCACTAGATTGTGAGAGTGTAAACAATGTCTCCTTTTCCCTGCAAAAGGTCCTTATGCAGTTCTGCCCATCAAGAGACGGAGATTTTTACCCTTTGAGCCTGGCATGGCTTTGTGAACCGTCTAGCCCAAGAACTGTTAACACACCTGATTCCAGCAGAGACTTGGAAAGTGCGTTGGCTTCGAGGTTTCCCCTACTGGTACACAGCTTTACAAGTCTTCACCAGTCTGTTAAATGCTAAAAGGCTTAGTTACTCTCAACACTCCTTCTTTTCAGCCAGTTGCCACACAGTGAGAGAGGAGATGAACTGCTGGATGGCTGAAGAAGCGAAGTGAAGTCCAGGCGAACTTCCTACCTGAGCTCCAACTGAACATAGATAATCAACCACAGAAATATGACCCAAATCAACTACAGGGCAATTGTATGATCTCAGTGCCTTTTCCACATTATTTTTGTGAAGCAACCCATTTTTTTTTTCTGGTCTTGAACTCGTGTCTCTGCATGTATGTGTGGTCTGTTACGTGTGTTGGGCACTCTGCTACCTACAGGGAGACTGAAAGTTAGCGATGTATGTGTGTCACTTTGGAGTATATAGAGTGAGTTTTGTGCTTCTGTCTATCCCCCTTATTACATAAAACAATGATATAAATGTTTAAACAATGTATTTAAAAAATTAAACCGGGTGTGGTGGTGCATACTTTTAATGTCAGCACTCGGGAGGCCAAGGCATGTGGATCTCTGGGAGTTCAAGGCCATCCTGGTCTATATAGTGAGACTGCCCCCCCAATCCCAGCAAGTGGGAAAACCCCCTTAATCCCTAGAAATTGAGCTGAGCGTAGTGGTACATGCAAGAAATACTGGCACTAGAGAGGATGAGGAAGACAGATCATATTTGAAGCTTGCCTGGGCCCTATAGTCATTATCCTGGGCATCTTGGCAAGGCACTGTGTTTTGCTAAAAAGAAAGAAAAAAAAAAAAACATTCCGGGGGAGCGTGGCTCAGTGATAAAGAACTTGCTGAGCATGGGCAAGGTCTGGAGTTGGTACCCACCAGGCATCTTTAGAGAAGACGGGAATAGGGTGGAGACAACAGAAGTAAGAAAGGACCCGACGAATGGTTGCCCTGTAGGTTGCCTGCTTTACGAGTTTACTGGGAACCTGAATTACATTCATTCTCATAAATATCACGATGCCCAGAAGAACACACACAGGGGAATCGGGACTTGTTTTTTCTTCTCCTTTTTTCTGTCTCTTTTCCTTGGAGATGGATCTGCATTCTTACACGTTTTGTTAGTGGCCTTTTCAGAATCCAGGTCCTAATGATGTCGATGTTCTTGTCATATGGGAGACAGACTTTTTTAGTGGTTGGGGGAAGGGACAACAAACAGGGCAGGGGGAGACTCTGAATAAAAACATAAAAAAACTAAAATCGACCCCTCGCTTTTGATTTGGCCGGCCTGGTTTGCCCCCTGCTATCTCATTTTCTTCATCTCATCTGTTGTATTGGATGTTGTGAGGATTTGAGATGCAGGTTGAGATAACCTATAAAGCTTCTACCAGGCACTTAAAGCCTTCGCTCCTAAAATCTCCACTACAGCTGAGCGGAGTGTGCAGCGGTGCGTGCCCGACCTTAAACAGCGTTCGTTTTTAAGTCTACCCCGCCACAGGACACAGCCTTTCTCTTCCTAGATCTTTACTTATGAGAACTGAAAACAGATTGACTGAAGGAGTCCTCCACGGATGTCCTTAGTGGCTTTGTCGTATCCCCAAACCGGAATTAACACAAGAGGCGCCCGTCAAATATTTAGTATTACTACCCAGACATAAGGCAGGGCTGTTCTGTGGCTGCAGTGTAATTATGCTGATGGAAAGAAGCTGCGGGGAAAAGACATGCCCCTTGATTCAATTTATAAAATCTGTAGTTTAGGCAGGCCATTGTAGTCCGGTGTTCTTCAGGAGAATAGTTTTAAAGGCAGAACGAAGAAAACTTGTAGTAACAACACTGTGAGTTCTCAGAACTTGATGAGTTATGATAGAATTGTAGTTCAGTTAAATTCAGCATTTAAAGAAATCACTTTTTTTCCCTTCCATAAAGTAGAGAGGCAGAAAGTTTAACTAAATAGGTGGTAGATTATCAACCTTGGAGTTCTGTTCAAGAAGATGCGTGTTTGCCATTTTGTTCCTTTTGGAAGGAATGCAAAAGATTTTGTTTCAGAGTCCTGATTTCAACACCTTGATCTGCAATTTATTTGGATCTATTTGTTTGGAGGTTTACAGAGAGCACAAAGGTGTTAGAGAATTTCAGCATCATTAGGTGTTGGATGAGGAACCACAGACGAGGAACTTCTCTTGTATTTTGTAATTATACATTTATTCTCTTTACTTTTTTATATGCTTGTAAAAACACAGTGGGCTAAATTGGAAAAAGTACAATAAAACATCCCATGTTTTAACAATGTAAGTAAATATGATAAAAAATCACAGGTTTTCATGAAACCACAAAGGCCCTATGAACTAGAAACTAGAAAGATGATAAATCATGTCTTTTACTCCTCGTGGGGGAAGGCCAATATTCTGAAGTGATGTTGAGATGTTTTTACAACTAGTGCAGAATCCAGAGTTTTCATGTCATTCTTGCTCGGAATCTGTGACTGCTGAACAGAGTGGAGAGAAAATTACTGTAAGATTTGCAATGGAAGAGTGGCAAGTAGTTAAAAAAAAATAAACTTTGTTCCCTCAGGAAACGAGTTACCATGTGATTGAGATAAAATAAAAATCTTGAATAACAAGGGATGATGGTCTTTTGAAAGAGGTCATTTGAAGGTGTGTAGGAAACAAATGGTTGTCATGCCCTGGAGTGTCTCAAACTGACTGCAGTATGATCTATTAAAATTCAAGACCCTCTATTATTTTGTTTTGGATTCTCATTTGAAATTACTTCAGAAGGAAGTCATTGTTTTTCTTTAAGACTATGCTAAGCACAATTGTCAAGTTAGAATAAGTACAAAAATTCAAAATGGATGGAAAAGTGTTTAATCATAACCTAAATACACATTCTATAATTAAAAATACAGTAAAGCAAGCATCCTACTAAATTACAAGGCTCACAAAATCTAAATAGCAAAGTTACAGGTGGACCCACTTTAATCTTGGCTGATGCAACAAAACCTTTGTATAAAATCTGCAGGAACACTTTATTAACATAGTGCTCCCGACTTAATTTAAGTATCTGAAATGCTTTAGATAGGAAATATGGCTAAATTACTAAGCATGTTACCATAAAACAATTAACCAAAACATATTCCCTAGTTCTTTGTAAATATGGTAATAAGTACTAGTTTATAGCTGGTGGAAAGAATTATGCTAATCTTTCAATGATTCAGGGCTATGAAAACACAAAAACTTAGACCTGGAAAGAATTTAGCCATCTTGAAAAATAAACCTAACTGAACAAGAGGAGTCAATTAAAGACAAGATCCTCGAGTAAGGATTGGTTAAGGTCTCCCGAGTCAGCATTTTCTTTCTTTGTGTCTAAGTCTCTTATTTACTCATTTTTCATGCTATCCTAACCACTAGCTTAAAGTCTTGTCATTTGTAAGCACGATCAAAATGAGCTGAGTCTAAGAAGGCTTTGCTTGCGGGATCTTAGGTACACTGTAACAAGACCCAGTTTGGCCAAACCTTAAGGACATGACCTTCTAGGGTCCTGCTATGAAATTTCTGGAAACATCAGGAGATTCCTTTAGCAATGAATATGCTGGCATGGGATTGTCCAGAAAAATCTTACCTTTAAATCCATCAGCGTTTGGAAGTTGTAGAAATGCCAAATTCTCTGGAATCGGATAGGATTTTCTTTTTTATTTGTAGGGGAAAAAAAAAAAAAATTGTAGAGTCCCGGGGCTAGCCAGCCTAGCGTTCTAATTCAGTTTTCCCGCTAGAGGGAGACATAGTCCAGCATTTGCAGCGTTTGCCCTGTCTTTTTCACTGTGTTTTTATGCAGGAAGGTGGTTTGTACCCTCAACAGCTTGCAGCCACTGTTGACAGAAGTGGGAGGGAGAGAGAGAGAGGGAGTCCAAAGCCTCCGGGTCCCGTCATCCCATCTTACTGCTTAACCCAGCCTGGAGAGTCAGAACCCATCTCTCCCTGCCTGCTCAGTGTTTTTGGCACAGTGGGACCAGTCGCCCCTAATGCGGTAGTCAGCCAGCTGAGTGGAACCGGGGGTTCTAGGGTGGACCAGCGGGGCTCTGCCGCTTGGGGTGACTTTCTAACACCATCACTAGTGTCTTTTGGACAGTACAACGCTCGTGGTGGGGCTCGGAGAGGAGGAGCCTCTGATTGCTCTCGGCTGCTTCTTTTTCCTCCTGGTGATCTGGATTTGTTTCCTCCGGGCCCCTCCCCTCGCTCCGTTCTTTCTCACTCCCGCCTTTAGCGAAGAAGCAGCGGCCACACACACACACACACACACACACACACACACACACACACACACACACACACACACACACACACACACGGAGGCAGGCGACACCTGCTCCGCTGGTGTCTGAGGCTGGAACTCGCACCTTCGCGCCCTCGTGCCTGCTGGGGGGGACAGCAGAGGGTTGGCTCCCTTCCCCGGAGCACACGATGCCTTAGCGCGGCAGCGGGTGGGCTGCGAGGAGCTCGGCCGGCCGGCTGCGCTGGAAGGCGGGGTCGAGGGGCTGCAGCTGGCCAGGAGTTGCTGCTAAGTGGACTCGGAGTCGACCGGCGGCGCCCGGGTGTCGGAGGAGAGGGCACCGGCGGCGGGGACCTGTGTGCGAGCTGCGGGAACGCGGACGCCTCGCCGGAGGGGACGGCGGCTGAGCCTGAGCGCAGAGCTGGCCGGCCAGCCTGCTCAGAACCGGTCCACACCGGAGCCTGACCGATCCGGGCAGAACCGGGGCACTCGAGGAGTTTTGCACCGCGGAGGCTGCTCTGCTGAAGGTGAATCATCGCGTCCAATTGCCTTTCCCCAGAGAGAACCCGGGGGAGGGCGGGCGAGGAGGGTGGTGGGGGTGGGACGTGTGAGCGCGCGCGTGTGTGAAAAGGAGAGACGACGCGGGGCGAGAGGGAAAAAAAAAAGTCTTTCGCTCGCCGCTGAAAGCAAACAAATCGGGAGATGGAATAAGAGCGGCGATTGCTGGCTGGAGCCCGCCTGGATCTTCCTCGCAGCAGTCACGGGAGCGGAGCGCACCGGGCGCATCGCCGAGGACCGCCGGGGCGACCGCGGGCGCCGCCGGGGGCTGCGGAGACTTTGGCTTCTCCCCTCCCACCCCTCCTGGGTCAACAAACCTTTTGACTACTTTGACACTGTGGGATAAAGAACAGCGACCAGAGACCGGCCTCGCGCGCTTGCACCTCCCACTTGCTTCGGGGAGGGGACCCCCCCCCCCCAGCGTGTATGTGAAAGATACTGCGGAGCCCCCTTTTAGCCTTCGGAGGAGGCAGCACCCACGCGCGCACCCGGGGTCACACTCGCTCGCACACACCGGCGGACTTCAGGTCCCTATGCCCCTGGATGGTGCCCGCGGACCGGCATCTCCGAAGCGATGCATGAGCGGTAAGGCTGGCGTCGGCCCGCGGAAGCTACAGGACCATCGCTAGGTGCTGCCGCCACCGGGACGCCCGGCTGCAGGTAGGTGCGAGCCGCGCCTTCGGGAACCTTCCCGGGGGCTTTGGGGACCCCAGTGGCCACGCGAGGACCGTGCGCCCCCGCAGCCCGCGGGGGCACATCTCTTCCCTCGGCTTCCTCCAGGGCCCGGGGCAGAAACGAGCTCGCCCCGGGAGACCAAGATGAGGGTAGATGCGGTCCCGCAGCCCGCTCCCCTCCCCTCCCCACTCCCTCTCCCCCCCGCCCCGGACGGTGAGGACAGGGGTGGGGAAGAGGGACCACTGGAGGGGGACAGAGCCATGACAGGAGGCTTGGGGAGCAGGGCCCTCCCTTTCTTATTTCAGAAGGCGAGAGACCCAGGCGAGGACCCAGGTGGGGTTTAATTGGCTCGCTCACCAGTCCTGGCTGGTGAGCATTTGAGACTTTTCATGAGGAGTTGGGGAGGACGGGTGTGTGTGTGTGGGGGGGGGGCTTCGCAATCAAGGGAGAAATCAATGAAGACGGATGACGGCCCACGGAACGCGGCAGGTCGCCTGTCTGGAATACCTACTTTCTGTCCACTTCTGACTAGTTAATTCTCAGGCCTGTCTGCAGCGGGTGGGCGTTTCCGTGGGGCTATTGCTTCCTCTACCTTTAACTGTTTCCATCAAGAATCGCGTTCGTAAGTTCCGGAGCCTCACCCGCTTAAAGGTTCCTTTCGCTCTGGCAACAGACTCGTTATGACTGAATGAAACAGCTTTTTGTAAAGGCTACAACAAGAGAGCTTTTTCGTAAAGGATCTTTCAATGAAGAGCTTTCAGGAGGGGGAAAAAAAAAGGCACAGCTCTGGGGGGCGGGGGACTAATCTAATGGCTTTTCATTTCTTTCTGGGCAGATGTCTTCCACATCTTGTCAGTAGCACAGGTTTTTCTGCCCACCTGCTTTGCTGCCCCCCCGCCCCTTTCTAAAAGGCTAGGTGTCTACCAAGAGGTGTCTTCAGACGATGAATGGCTCTTTGCCATTCGTAAGCAAATGCCACATTTCCAGAAACTGCTTTTGCAAAGGCAAAGTTTGAGGTCCGTCGTCCTTTTTGTTCTGGAGCTGCGGGCTGAGCCATCCGGTCTCCCCTGGAGGAGGTACCATCGGCTCTCCAAGAGCCCTTGGGGGAGACCATGCTCTCCCGTCCAGTATTCCACTTCCTGGTCAGTGTTAAACAACTGCCTGAAGCCTTTGGAATTGAATGTGTAGTTACCACAGTGACCAGCCTCTCTCACCCTGTGCTTGATGAGTTCCTCTCAAGCCAAAAAGATAGAGGATAAAACACCCTCCTTTTGTGAGTGTGAAACCTCCTCTTGAATTTCAAAGTCCTTCCTGGGTTTGAAAACAAACAAACAAAAGCTCATCTCAAACCCCAAACCTGTGTTCTTTTTTTTTTTTTCCTTTACTCTGAAGAGCACCCTCTCCAAATCACTCAGTGTCTGAGGGTCCTTCTCAGGTTCTCAGGACAGGGTGAATTTCAATGACTGTCACCTGGCTGGTAATTATCTGGTTCCTGTCTGTCCAGCCAGATTGGTGTAGACATCACCCTTCAGACTGTTATCAGTTAGCACCTTTAAACTGCTCTATTAGGCGAGGTAACTTAAGACAATTGAGTAATTAATTTAAGGCTTCCATGTGAAGTAATAAAAGAGATTACTGGCAAAAAAGATTAAACATACATTTGACAGTTTAAAGAATGAGAGCATGGGGGATATTGTCTTTTCCCTTTCCATGTTTGCACATGTATGCCCAAACTGGTGAGTCCTTTACGATTTCAAAATCGGCACCTAACATCCGTACATTTCCAATAACAGATCAGACATACTTGATTTTTTTTCCTACTTCATGCTGTTAGGAATCTCTCCAGTCAATTGTTTGGATCTTGACCTTTTTAGAGTCTTAATTTAAAAAGCCATCAGTAACCACTTACAGGCCATCAGTAACCACACTGAAGCTTCTTTTATTCCAATTTTCCCAATTTCCAGTGCAAACAGCCGGGTTGTATTATATGCCTACGGTTTTGAGAGCGCTGTCCTTGCAAACCCAGTACTTAGGCACAGGGAGCCTTGTAAGAAGCACGCACCACACATAGTTCTGGTGCTGCTTTATTCAAAACGACGTTTGAAAAACTGAAAGTCTTAAAAAAACTGGTGAAAGTCTTGGTTATTTTCTTGCCTTTAAAAACAGTAGTCAGGCATGCTTAGCTTCATACTTACATACAGTGCTATTTGATTTAGGCTTCTTAAAGGGGAGTCAGGAGACCTTTGTGTCAAAGCAAATATATATGCTATATAATGCTACAAGTTATTCTGGAGGGGAGCGTGAGGGCTCTGGGTGTGTGTGCACGTGTGTAATTTTGAATTGGAAAAAACGTTAGCTACTTTAGCAATGACAAATTGGAGGGTAAAGAGGCTTGTGGACCTGAGTCAAAATGGATACAGTCTGCTTAGACCTTGCATTATCTGCATTACAGTATTTACTAACCACCAAGTTATAAAATGTGATGACATGGCTGTAAAGCAAGGTCTATTTTTAGACAGAGCCACTTTTCCCTTTTAAAAATTTATAAAGTGACGAAACTTTGGGGTGATATGATGTTTTAGAGAAGTTATTTGTCCTTATCAGAAAAAAATCTAGTAGTCCTGGATTTAATGTTTGTGGTATAGTGTTTTGATGGCCATCTTCAACGGCATTTTCATATGGAAATGTGCAACGTACATTTTTAAGGTTGACTTAGCATCAACTGAATCTTATGGCTTACCCTGTACAGGAAGGATAATCTTTGCCTCTCCAGCATTTACCTGGCATTTCTTATCATGCCTCTCCAAAAACAGTACTGTTAGATCATGTTCAAGTTGAGGTATAAATTGCAAACTGATGGACATTTACTAATAAGATTTGTCATGCATGTCCCAGACGAAGAACTCTCCAAAGTGCCAGTGGTTACTTCTGTTGTGTTTGAAGAGCTGAAACAATTGAATACAAACAGTTCAGTGGCTCCACTTTTAAGTCTGCAGTATTTTATTAGAGATGCCTCATTAAGTAGCATTATTCAGCAGCTGTTTTGTTCACTGAAAATTCAAGCAAAAATTAGGAACTTTGCCATATAATGCAGTTTTGTTTTCTTGGTGGAAAACTATAAATTGAGGTAAAAATAAGCGTCTAAGGTAGCCTGCTTTGATCTATGCCTGATATTTACAAATGCAATTCATCAATCTGTTACTAGTAGGGCTCCATCAAAACAAAGGGAAGAAATTCATTAATACCGACTGCTGCTAGACATGAAGGCCATGTAGGCTGAATCAACATCATTTCTGGGCTCCTTACTTGTCCAGTGTTTCACAGGATGTATCTTACTTCTCAGTCACTGATGTTGCGATGCCCTGGAAGACGTGGATTTACCATTTTCTTGGGAAATTCTTTGGAACCTCAGCTGGCGGACACTGAACTATTTAAACAGTCCATTGATAAAGAAAAGAGCAGGCATTTTAAGTTTGGAGTGTGGTCTGGAATGGTTTGTAGACAGGGAGGACTAGCAAACAGATGTAGAAGTTCGCTTCTGTTCTGCAGTTATCACGGGACACTGACACGTTACGTGGTTTTCCACGTTCTATTCATTCAGTACAGTGTGTTTTAGAGTTCTTATCATGAAGTAAAACTACTCATTTTCATCTTCTGCTTCTTTTTCTTACAGATATTTAAAGAGGAATGATCACTTATTAGAATATGAAGGAAGTAGAACTTAGATGTTTCTTGTGCATTATCTTTCTACATAATCTCTATATCCCTCTCTATGTGCAAGTGTTTTTAGTGGTGTTCATGTAAAATACTGATTTTGTGCTAAAGGAGGCAAGAAACCTCTATTAAAGGTCTTTATATATCTAGTTTTCCACTAATTTATATGATGACCTATAGCACAACCGCATGTACAGTTTAACAAGATAATTTATAATTAGTTTTACACTTTGATCCATTGTTATACACAGCATACAGATTTTTGTTTACTCTGAGATAATTTTATTGACTAAGTTACAAACACAAAATATAAAAATCAGTTTTTCACTGTCTGTAGGGGCATCTTGGGAAGTGTTGATTGACAGTAGCAGTGAGAATTCCAACACATTTTAAAGCATAGGATATATCTACATATTACTTTATTAAGCATATTCCTCCCCAGTTCCAATGTAAACCTGACTAGTCACATTGAAACATACTATTGTGATTTGTAAATGGTGGTTACAAATCAGCTACATTGATATTATCCTCACACCTGTATTAACGTTCTAAAACCCACCTACTTTCAATGTGTGTATATCACATGTATTTGTTGGATCTCACTGTAATAATAGACACACTATTCACTAGTTCGGTATCAATTTGGCAATTGATTGGCATTGCCATCAGAAAATATACAACCTAGTTTGCTTGAAAATCAGATGGATAGTGAATACACAATCTGTAAGGAGACTGTTCTAATTTGCTCACAATGATCCACATGAGGCCTGGGATGTAAGTAAGGAATCCAGAGTATACTTGCCTATATTAGATGAAGCCCCGTTAATCTTCCTTCAGTCTCCTAAATTATTCCATAGTAGCTGTAATTGTTTTATGATTTCCCCTGAATGGCCAGTTAGCAAAGGTACATTTCCCTTTCCCCTAGCAATAGTACATCTAGTCATTCAATTAAATTTATATTTGTATTGCTTTTTCTATGCGGTAGATTTTGGAAACTCCTTACCGTGAGATTCAATAAGGCAATAACGTTGCATTCCAGCAATTACTATGATGGCAAATTCAGTACTTGGCAAAATGGAGACAACCAGGCAAATGCATCTCCTTTGCTCTTAATCATGGGCCTTGCAGAACCAAACCGTACACACAAAACCTAGAGAGCTCCAAGTAGCTTTTGGATGACAAGGCTTGTTTTACTAAATATTTTCATGTTTTTACTTTTCCCCCTACAAACCAGTCAGTGTATAATTGCTTGCATGTGAATGGGCAGCTGTGTTGCCCTTTAAAGGTCATGCAAAGATTCTAAACCTTCCAATTTGCAGTGTTAATTGCCTATGACCTCCTGTTGCTGCACATGAAGCTTTCTGTTGAGTTTAATAGTTCAGAACAGCACTTTGCTTTCTTTGGTGAGCTAGGCATCTCTTTATCAACAAATGCATAGACATATCCATAGTGAGCGCTAGATAGAAGATTTTGGGACAGTACATTTGCATTCTGGAACTCAAGTTTCAAGTCACAGTGGCCTAGGCTGGTGAGGAGACAGGTTCCTTTTAGAGCAAACCAAAAACCCTATGATTTAAAATTTTCCTCTATATGTGCAAATGCTGCCCTGGTATTACTTCATTTGAGGCTTAGTTCTTTGTCTTTTTAGAGTGTCTATTTTTTAAAGTAAAGGAAATTGTACTTAAATATTCAAGAAGTAAATATGCTCCAATTTGTTTTGTCCTGGCTTTATAGTCTTTGTCATTGTGGACTGGACATACAACCAAAAAAGCTTTGTTGTGTGTGTGTATGTGTGTGTGTGTGTGTGTGTGTGTGTGTGTGTATGTGTGTGCATTAGAATCCAACTAACAAAGTGTCAGCTGTGTGACATCAGATTTTTTTTTTCTAGAATATTTTCCTTTAGAGGGCATCTCTCAAACAAATTTTACTTCAACAGTAGGGTGTTATACACTAGCAGAATGAATGTGTGGCTGCTCCTGTCAGGTGAAAATTCAGAAATGGTCAATTCAGAACATTGGAGGAAAATAACATACATACATATACAAACCATACATACATTATACATACATACATACAGGCATACACGCATACACACATACATGCACACACAGATGCACACAGGCACACACACACACACACACACACACACACACACACACACACACACACACACACATTCTCTGTTAACTCATGGGTAGTCCCACGCTCACAGAGGCACGACCTAGTATGATCTTATTTAAGGTGGGAAACCCTGAGTGCTGTTTCTGTTTCTGCCTTCTTACACGAGTATGGCGAATTTGAGCCACTCAAACCCGCTGGTTCTGGAAAGTTCAGATTTCTCCTGAGAAATGGCCAGCACACATTGTGACAGAGGTAGGGTCATGCTCTTGTTTGTACTTTGCTTCAGAAATTTGAGTCAAATTGGGTGAAATTGCTGCAACTTTAGTTCTTTTTTTTTTTTTTTTATGGCAGACGAGAAGGAAGGAAGTAGATGATCTATATTTGAGTGAGGCAATCCAGAGGTCAACAGGGGGGTGAAAAGGCTTTGGAGCCTCTTCAGCTGGCAAACAGAAGCCCCACTTGGGGAACTTTAAATTTTAGGAAAACATTTAACCTAGGTATTTCTTTTCTTTTTTTGAGCTTTAGTTCTTAGACTGCTCCGTGACAGTAGTTTCCTGCTAGAATATTACACATCTACTATTATTACAACCCCCCCAAAACTCTTCGGACCCATGATTGGTGAATTTATAAATTTATGTTCAGAAATTAGGTCTGAAATTTAGACTTCACTATTTGATGGCTTAGTTGGTCCTCACATCATTCGTGCAGTGGTGAACAGTCATTAGCTTGCTGTTTTGGTTAACAGATAACATATGTAAATAACTATTATCACACTCATGTGGGGCAGTGGTAAGAATGCCGGAGATTGTTTATGCAGCTCAAACCATAGGTCACCGTGGGACCATAAGAGTGTCACTTCATTCCCGTGGGCCTCAGTTCCTCAGCAAGGTGTCTCTTCAATGGAGCCTGCCAGACAATTCAAGTTGTTGATGGTGATGACCGCGGTGAGGCCATAACATTGAATCAGATGAAATCTTGCGATTCACTTTAAGTGTCTAGTTTTCATGGTGCTCTTTTATTGTAAAATCAGTTATGGCAGGCCACAGGTCTCGGGTTTGTCATGGTTACATTTTCCTCTGCTGCTTATTTTCATCGTCACTAAATGTAAAATGGTTTGGTTTGATCAACCCAAGTAGACGTTAGGTCAGCAGACCAATCATCACGTATTATATGATGATGAGATACATTCATTCAAAATCTTTAAGAAATTTAATGACCCTTAGGAAAGTCCATTTATTCGGTAAGTATTTATTTACTACTGCCAGTCAATTTGCTATAATAAAAATACCATAGACCAGGGGGCTTACGTGTAAACATTTATTTTTCATAGGTCCAGGAGCTGGGATTTCAAAAGCAAAGTATGAGCGGGATCTGTCTGGTAAAGGTCTGTTTCTGGTGAAGACAGATACCTTCTCAGAGGGGGGGGGGGAGAGAAAATAGAGAGATAGAAAGAAAGAGAGAGAGGGAGAGAGAGAGAGAGAGAGAGAGAGAGAGAGAGAGAGAGAGAGAGAGAGAGAGGGCCAATCTAAATTATGCCTCTATTACAGGGACATACTTCATGGGGGGGGCTACAATCTTAAGACTTAATTAGCTAACAAACTCCCCACTTCTAAATATCACATCAAAGATTCAGGCATCATTATGACTTTTTAGGGGACATAGACATTCATTATATGAGCAGCAGGCACCAACTGTGTTACTGGTTTACCTCAACAAGAAAAAAAGAAAACCACCCAACTGTCTGGTCTGCCCTCAAGGAATTTTCCGTTTTGGTAAAATCACCTAGAGTTTTGAGATGACTCCAAAGGAATGGCTGAGCAATGCACTGCTCTGTACCTGCTTTTGCTGGTCATTCTATATTTTTAATCGCGAAGAACAGCTCCAGAAAGAGCTAGCCAAAATAATGAAAATATTCGAGTCAGGTTGGATTGTGACGGAAGACAGCATATACTGTGTATTTAAAATGAAGTCGGTAGTGCTGCGGACTGACGACAGCTCAAAAAGTCTATCAGCAAAAGGAGTGACTCCAATCGTCATTCCCTTTCCTGGATTACGCATGTTGAGTAGATCAGAGACATGGCATGGCCTAGAGGGAGTGCAAATCCAAGTGCCTGTTGGAGTCAGGCTGAGAATACAGATAAGTGAAAGGGACCAAGTAGAGGATGACAAACAGCCACGGACAGTGTTGGCCGTGCTGCTGGGGAGAAGTTAGGGAGTAGTGGAGATTCTGGCTAACATCTAATGGAGACAGCCGAGACTTGGCATGGACATGCTGCTATGATGGGATGGGTTTTCTGAATTGCAGAATAGAATTTAGATGCGTCGACTTTTAAATGGGAAGGTTCTGGAGTTTATACATGATGACAATGAATTCAAAATTTGAGATAACTTATTAGTCCAGAGATATATCTATAGGGCTGTATGCATGTGAAGGACCACGAGTGTGCCATTGTCAACAGAGGGGTACACAGAGACAAGTTAGGGAGATGTGTACCAGCTCTCTGTCCTCTCCAACTGCAATCTCCCAGCTCTACTTGTAGACTGTGGTTGACAGGAAAAGGTCCAGTAGGAGGAACAGAATGAGACAGATGAGTGACTCAATTTGGCCCTAGTATTTAGTTTTATTTATTCAGATGACTCTGTATTTGATGATGAACTCACTCTAAGTTGGTACCCAGGTAACAGGGTAAGACGGTACAGAAGTCCCTCCACCTTGCATTCTTGCTGAGGATATTTTAGGTTTAACTTGAGTTTGATCTCCTTGATGAAGAATCCTGTGGAAAATTACCCAACTCTAATCTAGGAACCCGAGGTCAAGATGCATCAACTAACTTACTTTAGCTTCTGTTGAATGGCTGGCTTGCGCAGAACCCCCCCTCCAGCTAACCGCTTATCTTAGCTTCTGTTAAATTGCTTGCTTGCTCAGAACCATCCCACTCCAGCTGACTGTTCCCCCATCGCCACCCCCAACTGCTTATCTTAGCTTCTGTCAAATTGCTTGCTAATTTGAGGCTACTACCCTCTCTCCACTCCCCACCCCCTCCACCTGCCCATCACTTCCCGAAGGTGCTGAGCTGGATGTCAGGACAAGATTTCTGCCTTCAAAAACCCTGTACTCTGGACACTTGGTGCTACCCCGAATACCTGAGTGTCGTCCCAGCCAGCTGGAATAAAGACTTTTAACTGGCTATGAACTGTGTCTGAGTGGTCATCTCTGGTGGGCTCCCCAAGTCTTCAGAGATGTACCAGGTATATAGAAGTTTAAATTTATGTCAGACACTTGGAATGGGCTGTGTAGTTCTATGATACCTCCTTCTTCCTTAGGACATTGCCTCTTAGCCTTCTCTATGCAGACACAAATCCCATGGAGGAATTCCCTTCAAGTGTAAATTCTGAAATAGGGCTTGAGAATCTGTATTTCCAACAACTTCTCAGGCAAAAGCTCGTCCTGTTAGTTGGTGGAGTACAGTTTATGTTGTGAGACTCTGGACGGTTTTTTAACTGCTGAATATTGTTCCAGGCATTGAGAAAGGAGGACGGCAACTCTTACCTCTGACAGATTCCTCCCCATGGTGAGCAGGCTGAACCTGCTAATGACTCAGCACTTTGCTCAGAGACTCTGTGAGGGCAGAATTAATAAGTTTTTTGGCTACTTTCTAGCTTTCTAGTTAGAAAACACACTATTCCCCTAAAACACAAATCAGAAATTGTCTGTTCTTTATACAGGAATGATTTCTTACCATTTGAAAAAATGAATTTGTCTATTTCATAGCCAGGTCATTATGTGATATATGGATATATTCTACCCTACAAGGATAATATTAGCTCTTTAGATCATTTTTGGGAATTTCAGGAGCAACTGCCTCCTTTTAAAGCTTAGATGTCAAGGTTTGGTCACAGTCTCTGGGTTCTGGTTCTACCTGAGTAGTATTGTGAGTAGTGCGAAGGCGGACGTGGAAGACTGGCTTTCATGTGTGCTCTCTTGGCTGCTCCCTGAAAGTGACCGTCTCTTTGTAACAGAGCTTTGAGTTGAGTGTGGTGCCTCACATCTGTAATCCCATTACTGGAGAGTGGCCGAGGCAGGAGGATTACTGGGAGTATGAGGCCAGTCTGATATGAGGACAGCCTGGTTTCAGGGTGAGACTCCTGTCTCAAAAACTGAAAGAAACATCAACTATCTCCCTCCTCCCCAACAAATAGCTCTGCTTGGCTGTATTTTAAATAACTTTCCTAAAGTGGCTTCTTTAGGGTTAAAGACAAAATACTTTATGGTTTAGTGATTCTGAACTTTTTGTCTTTTACGATAGTGGTGTTTCGTTTCCTAAGCCAGATATGCTAAGGCCGGGAAGTATCAGAGCTCACATGTCTTCTGCTGTGTGACCTGGTTCTCACGTCACATGCTTAGCGCACTGGGCAAAACATTGGTCATCCATTTTATCAGAACTCTGGAAATTATTATGTTTATATACGGCAGTAAACCGTCAGTTGGGGTGCATGGAACAATTTGTTCTATGCTCTGATTAATATAGTTTTCAACATTTGTGTGCTAACTCTTATTCATTTCCTTCTAAATGTTTGTAAGCTTCTCGTTTGTAGGCTAACTCTGTTTACAGCTGTGCAGTGCATGGAATTACTTTACCAAATCCGTTGAACTGTAAGCTCTGGGGCAAGCATGTCTGCATCTTAAAAAAAATTATTTATTTTTTCATTTTATGTGCATTGGTGTTTTGCATACATGTAGGTCTGTGTGAGGGTGCCAGATCCCCTGGAACTGGAGTTATAGACAGTTGTGATCTGCCATGTGGGTGCTGGGAATTGGTACCTGGTCCTCTGGAAGATCAGCCAGTGCTCTTAACCTCCAAGTCATCTCTCCAGTCCTGAATGTCTGCATCTTATTTCTCTGACTTAGGGTTTAGCATGGCATTTGGTACATAATAGATAAACTCAACGGGAAGGTGACTATTACTACATATTGATTAGAGTCTAACTTTGGAACACCTCCTTAATGTGTAAGGGAGTGTTTGGGGAGTAACTTTCATTTATTCTAAGTGTGTGCATGTGAGTGTGTGAATGCGTGTGCACATGTGAATGAGTGGATGGACTTTCCATATTTAAGTTGACTTTAAAAATATTTATTTCTCAGTCTTAAAGTTGAATAGGAAAGGCAGGGAGTGTGGGAAGGAAAGGGGCGGGGGTGCTTAATCGGCTCAAACTACATCGTAGAAAATTCTCCAAGGATTAATAAAAATGTACCTGTAAATGAAAGAAAAATATTTATTTGTTCATGAAAGGTAATGGTGAAAATGAAGATAAGCACACTGATCCCAAATTCCATTCTTTATATAATTTCATGTAGCCTGTGGACTTAGAGATGGCATATGCTATGATCCTGCTGTTACATAAATTAAAAATTGAATAATATTTGTCAATGCCAAATTTAAGTGTTGTTAGTCATATATGGAATATATTTTGATTGATCTTGCCACTAATTTGACTCATCACTCATTAGGGAATTTAAACCCATTTATTCTTATTTACATAATTACCATTTTCATGAAAAGATAGTTTTTTTTTAAACTTTGGTAATATTACTGAATGTATTATCATTGCTCTTGGCTTCCATGTTTCCGAAACATTTTGTTGTTATAATTCTGAATTCTATTTAGTACAGACAATATGCTTTCAGATATTTATTGATTTTGTGTTAGCCATTCTAGGTTAAATAAAGCTCTTAAATGCCTGCTGCCATATAAAATTTCAAAAAAATTAAAACTGCCTATATTTGGTTATTAAGAAAAGTAGCATATTTAATAAAATCTAAAAGGTCAATTACTTATATAATAAAATTTAAAGCAGAATATTTTTGAATTTTGTTTAAAGGCTTGCTTTACAGCTGTCTGTTGTATTGTGTTCATTGTTTGGAGTGTAAGATGTGTTTTGTGGATTTGAACGGTTATGAAGACAGACAATAAATTGAATGGACCTTACCTTCTTCCTGTGTTGTCTAAAAACGTTCAAACTTACATAGCTAAATCTAAGGTTATGAAGCCGGTGTGCTACTGTGGAACTTACTGGAAACCAGGTGTCCGCTTTCCTGTCCTGACTCAATTCCAACAAGATATTAGTGAGAATTTTAGAATGATTTCAAAAATCAATAACAGGAATTAATGAGGCTTCCTGCACATAGGTGACTTATATCTCAGAGCAGTCAGTGTCTGTTTTCCTTCCAAGAAGACTGAGTGAGCACTGTTCTCCTTTTCCTAGGAGCCGATTTCACACCCTGTTTAAGCGGACTTCAGAGCTCGTGGCTAATATTTCACTTCGTATTTTGTGAAGTCTGGAGACACCAGGGTCTCCAGACAGATGAAATGGGAGGCCGGAGTTAAGTGAGAGGAATGAAATGCAGGCTTACTAACTGGCGAGCAGGCATGGCCAAGGTGGCGTGGTTAACATTCTGAAGGGTATGACCCAGAAGAGATATTAAGTAGGAGGCCAGATGGAGGGAGATGCAGGGAGAAGAGAGGGGTCAGGGCGAAAACTGTCGTAGCTTGCGCTTTTATACAAAGGAAAGAGCTAGTCAACCTCTGAGACGCAAGAAGCTAGACCTAGAATACATTTATTGTAAAATAGCAACCGAAGCCAGACGGCAGAGGAGGGATGCGTTGTGTCAAAGTGGATTTCCTCCTCTGTGTTGGGTGAAATTCTATCCAGGAATAAGAAGTTTCTATCAAGGGCCTTTCCAAACTGCATGTCTGACCTTGTACCAGCTAATTGTCAGCCTTAAGAAGGTGATGGCCAAACACCCTAATTGTTGTGCTAGAAACCTCATCCAACTACTGAGGGATCTGGATGCAGAGATCCATGACTAGGCCCCGGGTGGATCTCTGGGAGTCCAATTAGCGAGAATGAGGAGGGTTTATATGAGCGAGAATTGTTGAGACCAAGGTTGGATAAAACACAGGGACAAATAGCCAAATGAATGGAAACACATGAACTATGAACCAATGGCTGAGGGGTCCCCACTGGATCAGGCCCTCTGAATGGATGAGACAGTTGATTGGCTTGATCTGTTTGGGAGGCATCCAGGCAGTGGGACCAGATCTTGTGCTCATTGCATGAGTTGGCTGTTTGAAACCTGGGGCCTATGCAGGATTGTTTGGCTCGGCCTGGGAGGAGGGGACTAGACCTACCTGGACTGAGTCTACCAGGTTGACCTCAGTCTGTGGGGAAGGCTTTGCCCTGGAGGAGATGGGAATGGGGGGGGGGTTGGGGGGAAGGTGAGGGGGACGGGAGGGGGGGAGAACAAGGGAATCCGTGGCTGATATGTAGAACTGAATTGTATTGCAAAATAAATTAATAAAAAAAAAAAAAAAGAAGGTTACTAAACATCTTTGTCCTGTTTTCTCACGGGCGCGTGAGATGACAGGATGTCATGACGACTGAGATGCCAGGATGGTGATGAGTTACTGATAATCTTATGCGCCCATGCTCCTCCTATTCTGTCATTTGGCTGTATCTCAGCCACTGTCCATTTTGACTCCTTGTCTTGTTAAAATAATTTTGTAAGCTGCTTATATTTTTTGCCAAGGTGTCATTTTGTACGTGTTTATGGGGGGGGCACAGTGTGTTGTTTAATCCCTGTAGGCAATGTGTGATGACCGAATCAAACCAAGGAGAAGACCCATTGACCTCAAGTTTTATAATTCCTCTGTGGTAGGGATAGGAAACACGCTTTCTTGTAGCTATCTTGACACAGATTTAAGAAATTATCTGTAGAAACTTTATCATATGACAGACCAGCAGAGCTTATTCTCTTCTAATGCCTATCAATTTTCAAAGTAGTTTTTTCTTTTAACCCAATTGTTTTCCTCTCTCCATCTGAGACCCTGGCGGCAAACAGTCAGACGTTCTGGTGTTGTCCCATAAATCCTTGCAGATCTGCTTCTCCTCAGTCTTCCTCATCCTTTCTTATTAAGCCTGGGCAATCTTTAAAACCAGACTTTTTATTATTACTTCAACTGGCACATATTCATAAAGATCTATAAGAGCATATATTAGATATACTCATAGATGCATACATGATATAGCCATCAAATCAGCATAATTACGTATTCGTCTTAAACACACAGTTTGTAGCAAGGATGTTTAAAACCTTCTTTTCTATTTTGACATACATATATAACACTTCATGCTAAGAGAACTTACTATCCTCTGAAACTGGGTACGGAAGCGTCTTGTTTGACTGGAACAGTTCCACTGTCAACCACTCCTGCCCTACCCCTCTGCTCCTACCTGTCCTAGCCTCTGGTAACCACCCTTCTCTTCTTCATTCCGTGAGACCCAATGTTTTCCGATCCCACCTTCACATGAGACCATGCAGTGGTGGTTTACACGTCACTTATTTCACGCAGCGTGATCTTCTCCAAGGCTATACTGTTTTAAAAGAATGGATTCCATTGCGTGTTTCTCCCATAGTTAAGACTCGTTAGTTCACGGATGGGTTGGTTAGGCTGATTCTATATCCTGGCTATTGTCAACGATGCTGGAATGGATACTGGAGTGCAGAAGTCTCTTCAATATAGTGATTTCGTTTCATTTGGCTGTATAAACACTAGCGGGGCTGCCGGATCACCTGACAGTTCTATTTTTAATTTTTTGAGGAACCTCTATACAGTTTTCTGCAATGGCAGTGTCAATCTGCATCCCTGCCAGTAGTATGTGAGGATTCCTTTTTGTCTCCACCCTCGCCAGTTCGTTATTTTTGTCTTTTTGATAATAGCCATTCTAAATGAGGCGATATGGCATCTCATTTGGTTTTTTTTATTGTTATGATAAAGATACTGAGTTCAGCTTCATATACCTGTTGGTCACTTATCTATCTTTTTTTGAGAAATGTCTGTTTACCTCTTTTGAATAGTAATACACCAGGTTTATTTGGTTTTGGTATTGACTTGATAGGCTATGAAAATTTTGAGGTCAAACAATGTTTTGGATTCTTCACCCTGTCTCACCAAAGCCTAACCTTCCATGAGGTGGTTAATAAATATTTTATTAAAGGATGTTTAATTTTTTCTTTTTTTTAATTAAGAAAATTTTTTCATTCATTTTACACACCAATCAAAGATCCTCCTCTTCCCTCCTCCTACCCCACCCTCCCCCCATTCTGATATTTTAAACTTATTTTCCTTTTATTTCTACAATAATTTCTAGAAGCACAAGGAATAACTAACTATATTTCACAGTACCGTCTTACTTACAAAATAGTTTAATGTACATAATTTGACTTGGTACTATGAAATGCCCGAGTGAATGAGGAAAGCTCTTCCTAATTCCACAGAGAAATGTAGTCCTACAATTCAGGAGTACTAGGGCCTGGTTAGAATTCCAAATGCATCTGTTGGAAGACCATTCTCCATGGGTCTGCCAGGAAAATCACTGTCCCACAATGCATGTAAGAATGCTAAACAAACAAACAAAAAAGAAGTCGTCACTGTTGGAAGATGATGTCTCCACTCTCTGGTGTAATAAAAAAAAAAAAAAAAACTTCTACGGCTCATGAAGATCTGCTTGTCGTCCATTTTAATGACTCTAGTTCCCCGAGTTCATTATTCCTCAGTTATGACACCCACGAACAAGTGAAGCATCATAGCTATGTGACTTTCAGACAGGAGTAATTCAAAGGTGACCGGCGAATAACAGTGCCCTTTGTCTCTGACCAAGGAGTCTTGGTCTGTGTGTCTGGCCACACAGTGTTTATGAAATATAGTACATTTACTTGTCAGTTTGCAAGTAGGATAAAATAAATACAGACACTCGGGAGACAGAGGCAGGCGGATCTCTGTGAGTTTGAGGCCAGCCTGGGCTACCAAGTGAGTCCCAGAAAAGGTGCAAAGCTACACAGAGAAACCCTGTCTCGAAAAACCAAAAAAAAAAAAAAAAAAATACAGACACTGCACAGTTCTTCACAATATCTCTTATTGTCATGTCGGAGCAGAGCTGTTTACTTGCCTAGTTTACACATTGAGCCACTCTTGATAAAACTGTTCCGTAGCGAAGTGACCTTTATACTGCCATCAGACTCTATGTGCCACATGTCCCTTTCTAGGCTCATCCTCCCGTGGTGACACTTTGAAAGGTACTTTTGGTGATAGTATAGAGAATGGACTGCATTGGGTGGTGGGGGCACTGCAGGAGAATTACCTGGAGAGCTATTTCATTGACTTGGGTGACAAGTGGGGAGAACCTAAAAAAGAAGGATGTGGGAAAAAAGGAGGAAAAGAATTTGGAAGTAGGAGAGAGTTCTGATCACAGCCAATCTGTGAAGAGAGTAAGGAGCCACAACTGAGTCTTGGCTTACGCAACGAGTGGTTAGAACGTAATGGCCCCCCAAGCTGCCGTGTTCTCCCTAAATGAAGAGAATTGCCAAAGACTTTAAGCATTTGGAGTCTGAGCTTGAGCCGGAGCTTTTTGTCTTGGGGATAGCTGAGAGGCAACGGAAGTGAGCAGTGGAGACGGGGATGTGGCTCAGAGTACAGGATTGGGATTGATTTAGAAGGTTCCAGCTGCAACCTGTACACTAGTATGTGAAAATACCAAGAGAGCCCTGAGGAACAATAACATGGATAAAAGAACCCCAATGTTCTCAATGCCTTTAGGAAGAGTTATTTTTTTTCCCCGATTTTCTCTTCTTGATTTTTTTTTTTTTTTTTTGTCCAGCTTGATGTAGTCTAGTCTCACAGTCTATGGGGTCCTTGTCTGTGGCCAGGAGCTGCTTCCTGAAAGGCTGATGATAACAGCAGGAAGGGAGCCAGGGAAGAAAATAGGGTGAATCCCTGAGTTTTGTGCTTTCGGGTTTCTCCTTGTGAGCTCAGGAGCATCCGGTGCACCGAGGCCATGCGTCTGCCTAACTGTCTTGGACAGAAGTGCTGTGAGGGAGAAAGGCCTTCCCTGTAGTCCTTGCTTTCTATGGAGATCTATAGACATTTGAAAATTTAAACCTGAGCGTGAACACCGTGACAAGCACCATGGTAAATAGTTGTCCTCAGCTGTCTCTTTTGGCCCACACAGTAATTACAGAGGAAGGTGCTACTTTAGTCCCAAATAACTTTCCTCTACACAAGTGGCGTGAGCAAGCCCACACAGCTTTTAACTTCCCTTTTGGAACAGAGTCTTACTTTAAAGATTTATTTGCTCTTTTATATGCATGAGTATTTTGCCTGCATGAATGCGTAAGTACCATATGCGTGAAGTTCCCAGGGGAGGCCAGAAGAGGGCATCAGATCTCCTGGAACTGGAGCTATGGAGGGTTATGAGCAGCCATGTGGATGCTGGGAAACAACCCCATCCTCTGCAAGAGCAGGCACGTCTCTGAAGCCCTGAGCCATCTCTCTAGTCCCTGGAGCAGAGTTTTAACCATAAATACTGCATCTCGATGATGCTCATCGGGGGAAAAAATTACTTTTATTTTTCTTTGCTTAACCTGATGCTGATTAGAGAACTGTCTTGGTTCAAAGTATTTATATCTGAAAATTCCAACTAGGACCTCCCCCGCCCAGTTCAGAACTGTATCATTATAATCACACTATAATATCCATAACAGTCTTTGAATGAATCTCAGCTTTCTCATAATAGCATTCTATGATTTTTTTCCATTCTATGTGGTGAAAAGCGATAATCTCTTAAGTAGTGAGATAAAGAATTAGTGTTTTAAGAAAATTTGAAGAACTCACATTATAAGCTCAAATATTTATTACATTGAATTGGAAAAAAAAAGCACAACTCGTAAACAAATGTGAAGGAGTGTATTTTTTTTCCCCTGGAATTTGAGTTCAGGCTGCAACGTTCTATGGCATTTATCTTACAGAAATCTCTCTTGGGCCCTCTGGTCTGTAAGAAATCGGTTTCTTGGGAGCAAGGTGGGTAGAGCTTATGTAGCAGCCCTGGTCTCAGCACACACTTGGTTGCCTTTGTAGAACATCAATATAAGACTAATTAGATGCTAAATGCTTGGTGAGTATTGAACAATGCAATCTTCTAATTTTCTGATTAATGACAAAGGCTCATAAAAACATTAATTATATTGGGCGAATTCAGACAATCTCTTTCTGAGTAAGTCTATTTTTAAAAATTAGTTTTATGTTTAGCAAGTGGTGAAGAAAATACATCTGTGGATGGATTTTTTTTGTCATCGTATGACAATGCAGGCGGCAGACTTTGTGTGGTGATATGAATAAATAGGCCTCTCTTCTCGAGGGTTATGGATGTTTTTAATATGATGACAACATCAAAGGAGAAGGGGTGATTTATAGCTACATTGTATTTTCTTCCTTATTCTGTCTGAAGAACTGAATTTTGAAAAGGTGATATATATATATATATATATATATATATATATAAAATCTCAACTTGATGTATTTATTGATGTATTTGTTTCTCCTTGTGTGTGCGCATGTATGTGCAGGTTTGCTCAGAGTGTAGCGGCCAATGTCAGATGTGTTCCTCAGTGGCTCTTCTTATCTTCTGAGACAAAGTCACGCGCTGAAACCTGGAGCTCACCAATTTGGCTAGACCAGCTGGCCAAGGAAGTTGAGGGATTCTCCTGTCCCTACTTTGTCAGTGTTGGGATTTCAAGGATCAGCTGCTGTGCCTGGCTGTCAATATGGCTGTTGAGTGTCAAATCATGTCCTTCTGTTTGCACTTATAGCTATTTCCCCTGAAGCACTCTCTTATAAAATTTTACATTTATGTGTGTGTGTGTGTGTGTGTGTGTGTGTGTGTGTGTGTGTGTGTGTATGTGTGTGTATGCAGAGGCCAGAGGTGTTCAATCTTTTGGAGCTAGAGTTACAGGTGGTTTTGAGTCATCCTGATATGAGTGCTGAGACTAGAACCTGGGTCCTCTGGAAGAGCAGTATGTGCTCTTAACTGGTAAGCTATCTCTCCAGCCCTTAAAAATTACTTTTAATTAAAATACAATTATATCATTTTCCTCCCTCTAGCCCCTCCCAAGTACCCTCTTTCCAATCCCTTCCATATCTCCCTCCCCCAAGTTGATGGCCTCTTTTCCTCTGAGTATTTTTGTCACATGTATGTGTGTATATGCATATATACATGTATATTATTCATTCAATAATTTATTCTCATGTTTATAGCTTGCTTATCAACATATTAATATTATTTATTAATTATTAATCCCATAATTGTTCGTTGAACAGTGTAGTGTCTTGGGCACTATGCTATGTGCTGTGGACCCTTAATAAGTAAAGTCAAGAATCCTAATCTCCTAATCAAGCTCCTAATCTTGGAGCTCATATTAAAGTAGAGAAATGAGTCAACCAAAATATATACATACATACATGTATATGCATATGTGCATAGTACATGTGAATATACAAATTAGGTTAAGCGCTGAAAGTTATCTTCCAGTATTTGGAAGTCTTTGTTGTACCAATGGATAGATATAAAAAGGGAAAGATCTTAATTAAAAATGAGAAAGCAGGGGCTGGAGAGGTGACTCAGCAGTAAAGAGAACTTGCTACTCTTCCAGAGGATAGGAGTTCCTTTCCCAGCACCCTTGTCCGGTGGCTCACAGCTGTTGGTAGCTGCAGCTCCAGGGGATCTGATCCTCTGGCTTCTGCAGCCCCCTGCACTCACCTGGACATACCCGATGCAAACACACACAGATACATAACTTAAAAAATAATAGGTTCTCCTCCAATGACCCGTGACTTCACTAGCACCGGATATTCAGCGGAGTTTCTAGCACCTGTCATGCTTTCCCTCTTGTTAAGTGGGTCTCAAGTCCAATTACAGAGCGTGTTGGTTACAGCCGAGGCGTGTGCGCCACCACCGCTCCCTTAGGGTTATTGTGCCGTGCTGTTCTTGGTGGTTCATAGGCATCATGGCTGGGTGGAGCCTAATCCTAATAGACACATCTACAAAACGCTCCCACAGCTAAGGCTCAGGGAACATTGCAGAAGAGGGAGAAGAAAGGCTGTAAGAGCCAGGCGATCAGGGAGTTCACTGTGAGATGTGTCTCCTAGTAATACCAGAAGCTACGTCCATAAACTGGTAACAACATGGCTGCCCAAATGTGAGCTGAACAAGGATGGCACCAATGGACAGGACAGAGTGGAAAAAACCCACAAGGCCTTGGTTTGGCAGGGTTGACCCCACAGAAGGGACTGTAGGTAGGTAACTGAGTGAAGCTGGGAGAAAGAGAGGTGGCCTTCCCCAGGGAAGAGCACACCAATTGGGTATGCAGTATCAAATGGTCAGCCCCCGAAAACATACCTACAAGTGACATTATACAAACTGAGCAGGTTATATTTAGGCATACTTTATGCATGAAATTATCATTAATGAAAAAGCCATGAATTTGAAGGAAAGTCAGGAGGGGAATATGGGAAGGTTTGGAGGGAGGAAAGGAAAGGGAGAAATGTTGTTTTTATACTATAATCTTAAATTTTTTTTTTAACAAAATCAGGAAGACTGGACAGTTACTAGAACTGTCCAATTTAAGAGTTTCAGAAAATGGCAAACTTCTGCCACAGACTGCTCATAGATACTCAGCTGGATAGCTCCCAAGAGAGCTTTATTTATTTTAATTTAATATTTTATTTGTTCTTTCAGAATTTCATAGATGTACACCATATATTTTTTGATTACATCCAGCACCCACTACTCCTCCAGCTCGTTATGAACCGCTTCTAAACATACCCCCCTGCAAACTTCATTTCCTCTTTTTCAAAATCAGCTGACACTAAGTCAGTCTGGTTTGTGCTGTCAATATACATATGGGTGAGTGCCACCCAGTGGACCATTGTCAACTTACCCATGTCCATACCTTTAAAGAAAACTGACTGTCCCTACCCAGAAGCCAGCAACTGTCAACAGCTCCTCACGAGCCACGCCCCCTTCTATACTAGAATGCTGACTGGCTTGGTCTTGTGCCAGTCTTATACAGGTATCATAGCTGCTTTGAGTTCATGAGTGTGTAATGGCCTCATCATGATAAGAAGACACTGATTCACAACAGTGTTCAGTGGCCTGGAGCTCTTATAATCTTTCTGCTAACACTTCAGTGATGGTCCCTAAACCTTGGGTTGCTGTTGGTGTTGATAGAGATGTCCATTTAGGGCCGAGCATGTTACAGCTATGTGTTTTCTGAATGTTGATCAGTTGTGAGTTTCTGTACTTAACCACTGTGCATCGCAAGAAATAGCTTATCTGATAA
This sequence comes from Peromyscus californicus insignis, assembly GCF_007827085.1. Taxonomy (NCBI): domain Eukaryota; kingdom Metazoa; phylum Chordata; class Mammalia; order Rodentia; family Cricetidae; genus Peromyscus; species Peromyscus californicus. The sequence goes on from NW_026294535.1 coordinate 39,797,264, forward strand.
GGGTTGAGTTGCACTAATCTATACATATAAAGGTAAGAATTTAGAAGGAAGGTTGATATTATGTCCAGGAGAACATGATTTTGAGAGCCAACATCAGACCCTTTATTAAATTACTTTTATTTGAGCTTCCTTATGGATAAATTAAGTTCTTCATCCAGTTAAGTGTATTAGCTTTAATTTTATCTGGACTCTGACAGTTGATCTAGGTGACTGTCCTTGTCCTCTACAGCTCATCTCCCTTATAAAACAGTAGTTGTAGATCTTATTTCTATGATCTTTTTTTTCTTTTAGTTCAGAGTCTCCTTTTTTCTTAGCTTTAACAAAATTCTGGTGTGTGTGTGTGTGTGTATGACAGAGAGAGAGAGCAGAGAGAGAGAGAGAGAGAGAGAGAGAGAGAGAGAGAGAGAGAGAGAGAGAGAGAGAGAGAAGAGGGGGGGGAAGGAAGAGGGAGGGAGAAAGAGACAGAGAGTGAGAGACAGACAGACACACACACAGAGGTGGGGGAAGGAGAGGGAGGGAGGGAGAAAGAGACAGAGAGAGTGACACAGAGAGAGAGAGAGAGAGAGAGAGAGAGAGAGAGAGAGAGAGAGAGAGAGAGAGAGAGAGAGAAAGGAGAGAGAGAGAGAGAGAGAGAGAGAGAGAGAGAGAGAGAGAGAGAGAGAGAGAGAGAGAGACTATTATACACATGGAGGTCAGAGGACAACCTTTGGGAATGAGTTCTCTGCACTATGAGACAGGGGATCACATCAGACTGGCAGGCTTCCTCAACACAAGTGCTTTTGCTCATCGGACGCTCTGTCAGGTCTCCCTTGGGTGAATCATCAGCGGTTTCCAGCACTCTGCCCTTGGTATGACTCTTAACAACACATGTATATTTCCTTGATCTCTATGCTTTTGAGTTTCTGCCTGTGTATCCATGGTTTCCACACTGAGGTTGTGGAGATCATCACCCGTGTCCTGTCCCTTCTCGTTGGATGTTTCAGAGAAACCGTAGACTGATGTCACTGTCACACGCCTCAGGCTGAAATCATTCCGTATTCCCTCAAAACTCCTTCACTTTCCTTTATCAGCAAACAATGTTTAATCTTTCCAAAGACTGAGGTTTTTCTGTTTAGTGGTGAATTTTTAGTCCTGGAGATGGTAAGATCGTTATCCACTAACCCACTTCAATCAGAGACTCAGTCAAAGGCTTTATTGACATTGGAAGTTGCTGTTAAGTGAATCTCGCCACACAGAAATAATAAGTATCATGTATTTTCTTCTATGTGGGAACTGATAAAACAAAAAGCAAGAAAGAAACAGACGATTTGATACCAGAAGCCTTTTATTAGTAAAGAAAGGAAGTGGGGGTGGATATATGCATGGTTGTAAATGTAACAGTGAAACCCATTAATATATACAATAATACAAGTTGATGATAACTAAAAATAAAGTGGACAAAATCTCCATTGGTCTGGAATATAATCCGTGGTGTTTGTATATGTATGCATATGTAATAAGCGTTAAGTAATGAATGGGTGTTTATGCTAGATACTGTAGATCAGTGGTTCTCAACCTTCATAATGCTGTGATCCTTTAATACCGTTCCTCATGTTGTGGTGACCCCCAACCATAACATTATTTCATTACTACTTCATAACTGTAATTTTGCTACTGTTATAAATTGTAAAATATCTGATATTCAACTCCTGGGAATGGGTCGTTTGACCCCCAAGGGGGTCATGAACCTACATGTTGAGACTCACTGCCATAGATAGGTGAAATGTAGTTTATGTAGATACTCAGGCCACTTTCTTTTGCTTTGCATTTCAGAAGAATGGAACCATTTGATGGTGAAGGCTGTAAAGTGCCTTTCATGTAAACTTTAGGTTTAGAATGTCTCCAAGAGAAATTGATGAGGAGACCCTTCAGAGTTCTTTAGTTTGAAAACCTCTTCTTGCCTCACATATATAGGAAGGATAAAAAAATGAATGTTTTTTGGTTACCTTACATTGAATTGCGCTCTAGTGAGAACATTCATATACATTAGTCAATCCATCCCACATCATGACTCAAGGCCTAGGGACTTATTACACTTGTCCTCATTTTTTTGCTGGATAGTTGAGTGTTAGAGGCTAGGGACTCTGCTGAAGGCCACTGAGCTTATTAGGCAGCTGCATGAAAATCTGAACCTAGATTCTTTGAATATTAAAGAAAAAAACCTTGCACCAGTCTTCACTCGCCTCCAGTGGCTGTTTTCGGTTTAACAGGGTTGCTTTGCACACTAATTCTCTCTTCATTGAGTTTTGAATGTGCAATTATGTATTAACTAAGTACGCACTAGGCACTTTCTCTGTGTTTACCCTGGGTATTCACCCACTAAGAAGAAGCCGAAGTCAGCTCTTTCTTTGAAAGAGCTGTGGACGTCATTTGCTGCTATGTCACTGGATATCCTGTTGGATCTGCCATGGATATTGTAGAAAAACATTTTAAATGGCTTTGGTTGGAAGAGTCACTTTTGAACACCTCATTTCTCCTATCTGACTTCTGCAGTTACATGGTATTGTTAATCTTTGTGGCATATTCATCTTTGTTTCCATCAAGTGGAGTCGCTGAGGTCTTCTTTGGACACATACACAACTTCGGTGATATCGATGAGGACATCTATGTCATTGTAATGAAATCGCTTGTTTACTCTAGTCCTTAGGTTATAGGCCACTGGGAGGTAGGGGTTACCCTTTGCATATGGCACATTGTTGCCCCTTAGGTAATGTTTGTTGAGGATGAGGATGACGAAAAGAAGAAAGGGAAACAGAGGAAGCAGGGCGACATCCTCATCATCTGTCCCTTAAACTTGCAATCTTGTCAAAGAAGAATACTAAACTTGTCTGAAGCGTTTTCAGTTTTTGAGAATGAATTTCCACTATATGATCTGTACAGCTTTTATTTTGATGTGGAACAAGGCTTTCTGATCATTTGTAGGCTTCCTATGAACACATGTAAGATTATAGGCATACACATATTCATACATGAAAGACAGTATGGATACATTCTGCCCATCTTCCTAAGCTTCCATGAATTTTAAAATAGAAGTGGACCAGTGGACAATTTTTTAGTATTAGACTAGGCTTATATATTTACTCTAACAGAATGGCATTTTCTATTTATAATCATCAGAAGTAAAACAACAAAAGATAGATCATTTAAAGTATCCTGTAAAGCTTTTATCAGTATAGAGGAGCACATCTTCCTCCCGTCTTTAATTTGTTTTAGTTTCTGTGACAATACAGAAGAGCTGCATAGCTTACAAACAGCACAACTTTATTGTTCACTGTTCTGGGTGTGGCTGGTCTAAGCTGTTGGGAGACTTGCCATCACAGAAAGGTCCCTCCAGTGCATTCTCTCCCCTTCAGCATAGGGAAGGGTGAGAAAAGGCCAATAGACTCTCTTTATGAAGGTACGAGTTTCCATGCAATTTCCACTCTCATGAACTAAAAGGGTGAGACCCCAAAATATGAATCTAGGGGGTATGTTCAGATTATAGCAGTCACCAAGGGACATGTCACAGAGTGGAAGTTTGTTGCCATTGCTCTGGTTTTGTTCTAGTTACAGCTTCTGTTTTCTGCTACTGCTGTCAAAGAGAGAGGCCTGTGCGTTAGAATCTAGAGCTGTTCGGTAATGTAAAACCTTAGTACTGCAAAGCTCGCAACGGGTCCATGGAGGATTTGCTTGATCATATGCTTTTCTCTCTCTCTCTTCAGATGTGGTAGACTGTCTATGTGAGTAACCTAGTGGTGTAGAGGTGATGGTCAATTAAAAATAATAACAATGGCTGGATAAAGTAATAACAATTTGACACTTTAAGTATGGTGAGTTATTAGCAAATGAACAATATAACAATGCGAGATTATGAACTGTGTGTTTTAAAATATGGATCAATTAAGAAATGTCATAGGGCTGGTGAGATGTCTCTGTGCAAGAGCTTGCTACTAAGTCTGATCACCTGAGTTTAATTCCCAGGACCCTCATTGATAGTTGGAGAGAATTGACTCCTGTAAGTTGTCCTCTTAACTCTCAATGTGTCCCATGGATACTCACATCAATCATTCAATCAGTCAGTCAATCAATCAATCAATCATCAATCGATCGATCAATCAATCAATGTGAAAAGTAGCTACATAAAGAAATGTTACAGTAGTTTAGAATACAACAAAGGCTAAACTAAGTTTTAAAATTTGTGGGTATCAAGAAATCTTGGTCAGAGCATATTAGTAGCTGAACAGCCAAGACAGTCTTGTATCTGATACAACTTATATTGCAGTTTAGGTTTCTAAGTCTATTGGTCCTTTTTAGTAAATCCTCTAAAATGCACCTATAACTCTGGGAGAGCAAGGATGTGAACATGGATGAACACCAGAGCACAGTGGTCTGTGTCAGGATTCCTGCTGACTTGATGTTCAGGTTGGAAAAGTTCCAAACCTAGCTTTTGTTTTGTTTTTCCACCTTGGGTAACATTTCTGAAGAAGGTACATCCATCCTGCACTAGGTACAGGACTAGACTGTCGGAAGTACACACCCAGTGTGACATGAATGGTTTAATATCCAGCTGACCTGACTCAAACGTGCTTTACTCCTCATGATGAAAGCAGTGGGCTCTGACAAATGCTTCCCTTTGTTCTGCATTTTGGAAAAGGGTGGCAGTGGTGTTAGTCCTCAAGAGTACGCTAAGTCTTCCCCTGGGGTCCTGAAGGCGGCCATTTTTTTCTAGTTTCTAAGAATTACTGGCACAAAAAGGTAAATAAGGGGACGGTCATGGTGCATTTAAAAAACTTTGAAAGTCGTGTAACATAGAAATGACCTTAGAGTCTCAATTTATTTTTTAGATACATACTTATTGTAAACTCATTCCTATCACATACCGAAGCTCATATAGACACTACCCATTCAGGATATATTAACAGAAGTGTTTCTTTAAAAATTGTTATTCATTTAAAACTCCCTTCTTCCCTCTGTTTCTTTCTTCCTCTCTCCCTCCTTTCCTCCCTCCCTCCCTCCCTCCCTCCCTCCTTCTTTCCCTCCCTCCCTCCCTCCCTCCTTCTTTCCCTCCCTCCTTCTCTCCCTCCCTCCCTCCCTCCCTCCATTCCTTTCTTCCACAGTTTTCTTGCTTTCACAAGATCTCTCCGGTAGCTCAGGCTGGCCTTGAACTCATGAAATTGCTTATACCTCTGACTCTTGAGTGCCGGAATTACGAGTATGAGCTGGTATGTCTATAAACCCTCACTTTTGTGCTGCTTTCTTAGGTCTAATGTATCCTTCTTATGGGCAAATGATTATTATGATAAATATACATTTATCAGATTCTTAATACGTGCTTCTTTAAGACACAGACAATTCTTCAAAACTAGGACTCACAAGCACTCATCACTCACAAATGGCTGTGAGCTAGGTGACTATGGGAATGCATTGCATTGTGTAAAAACTGGAAGTATAGAATTTGTAAGAAGTATAGAATTTGGAAGTAGACAAGTAGGACTGAGCTCAGCTTCGTTGCGTACTAGCTGTGACATCACTCAGCCTCTACAGAACTAATTTATGGCCAGATTAGTTTTTTAGGCTTCTGTTTGCCTTTCTGCATATACATCACCTTATGGAAGAACCAAGATATATGTTTTTTTCTTTGGTAAATATTTTGTGTTTCTCTAAAAGATAATGACTTTAAAATTCACTAACCATAGTCATATCATCACATCTGAAAGACTAAAATTATTTCCTAAGCATTATAAAATAGCAAGTGTTGAGATTTCCCTGTTGTTTTACACACATGCACACACACACACACGTCTGGAAGTGCACATACATATACCTTCATAAAACGCATCTATATCATGCGTTGCTTAACAATGGTATATATTCTGAGAAATGTATCACCAGGCAATCTTATAATTACACAAAAATCATAGCATGTCCTTCCACAATCTTTGATAGGACGGGTCAGTCACTTAAAGTGGCCTTTTGATGCAGTTAAAGACACTGCTACTGGCATAACTACATGGCAGCCTCTGTCATAGAAAACATTTAAAATAAATATAAATGTACTCTAACAGTAAAAGTTTTAGTATTTGTTAAGTGCATACACAAACAGCGCAGATGCGATTATTATGGTCAAGTCTGATGTGTGCTATACAATTGTTCACACTGCATTTCCCTACAACTGCCCGTAGAGGGGTTTCATTTGCGTCATCGCCATCACAGATATGTGAATAATGCTCTGGCTTGTAACGTTGTGACTGCCGTGGTGTGACTTCTCCTGCGGAGATGGGAATCAGCTGCTGCTCACTCTAGAGAGGGCACTCATGACAAACCGAAGAACCGACTCCACCCAAGTCCGCCACCGCGAACTAGTTACTCTATGGGAATTATTTAGTAATGGGTGAGTGAGGGGTTGCCTAAAGGAGCATGACTGACTCTAAGACAGCTGTACCACCAGAATGCTCCTCCCAGCTCAGGCGACAACTCACGAGAGTTGCAGCCTGGAGCTCCCTACACAGCTTGGCAGGCAGCTTGGCTGCTGTGAATCTGCTCTTCACAGCACTTTTTTTTTTCATATAAACACTAAATTTAATGGAACATAGCACATTTGGGCTGCATTAACACTTTTACCTTTTTTTTAAAAATTTTTGGGATTATAAGAGAATCATACATATCATTTTCCCTTTCTGTCTTCCCCCCAAACCCTCCCATATCCTCCTCCTTGAGCTCTTTCAAATTCATGGCCTCTGTTTTTCATTAGCGGTTGCTACATGCATAGATGTATACGCATAGGTATATTCCCAAGTACGTCACCACAACGTTCTCAGCCTGTATAACGTCACTTGTATATATGTTTTTTAGGGCTGAACTTCAATTCGATGTTATATAACCAGTTTGCGTTGCTCTTCCCTTGGGAAGACTGTTTCTTCTTCTCTCAGCATTCCTAAGTTGCTTGCAGTTGTAGGCAAGCTGGGGCTGAAGCCTCATGGACTTTCCTCTCTCTCTGTTAGTTTATCTATTGCTGTTGCTCTTGTTAAGCTCATGTTTAAGCAGTCATGTTGGTGAGGTCTTATGGGTGGAGCTTCTGACGGTCCTAGAAGACACAGTCTTACAGCAAACTCCCGGATCCTCTGGCTCTTACAGTCTTTCCAGCCCCTTTTCTGAAATGTCTCCAAGCCTTAGGTATAGAAGTTGTATTGGTCCCATGGGGGCTCCACAGCTATTGGTCCACAGTTCATGAGTTCCCACTGGTTTGGTTTGGTTGTCTCTGTACATTTCCCCATCATGATCTTGATGATTCTTGCTCACAGAATCCCTCTTCTCTCTCATTGAGTGGCCTCCCGGAGCTCAGCCTGTTGTTTGGCTGTGGATCTCTGCATCCGCTTCCATCAGCTACTGGATAAAGGATCTATGATGACATTTAGGGTATTCACCAATTTGTTTACCGGAGTAGGCCAGTTCAGGCACTTTCTCCACTATTGCTAGTAGTCTAAGGTGGGGTCATCATTGTGGATTCCTGGGAACTTCCCTAGCATCCTGTTTCTCCCTATTCCCATGATGTCTCCATCTGCATAGGCGAGACAGTTGTTTAGCTTGAACTGTTTAGGGGCCCCTGGCAGTGAGATCAGGCTCCATCTCTGCTGCATGAGTGGGCTTTTTGGAGCCCAGTGCCTATGGTGGGACACCTGACACAGCCTTGGTACGGGGTGGGGGGGCTTGGACCTGCCTCAACTAAATGTACCAGGCTTTGCTGACTCCCTGTGGGAAGCCTTGCCATGGAGGAGGTGGGAATGGGGGAGGTAGATTGGGGGAAAAGGCTGGGGGACAGGAGGAGGGAGGAGAGGGGGATCTGTGGTTGATATGTAAAATGAATAGAAAATTTCTTAATAGTAAAAAAGAAAAAAGAATGCATGCATATATCAAAGCCATTAAAAAATGGTGTATCGGTGATGTATCCGCTGGGACAAGTTCCACAGCTCTGCCTTTGATTGCCTGTGTTTTTCTGTAACCGTCTCTCTCTGTTGCAAAGAATTTTCCTTGAAGAAGGGTGAGGACTACACTTATCTGTGGGTATGAAACCAAATATTTAGAGTGTAGTTAGGGACTGTGGTGGTTTAGTATAGTGGTGGTTGTAGGTTTTTCTCCAAGATCTGTGACTTCACTAGCTCTGGGTTAGTTGGCTAACTCAAGTCCAGTTAGGGAGCTGTTGCTTACTGCGAAGGTGTATGCATCCTGCTATTGCAGACTTAGGTTTTTGTGCCTTGCTGGTCATTGTTGTGGTTCATAGGCTCATAGTTCCCCCAGCATTTTCATTGCTTATATAACCTTGGAGGGAGACCTTCTGAATCTTGCTTCAGGAGCTTCTTGAAATGTCTACGTCTTCCTGATTCTTACCATGCCTCCTTCCAAGAAGGACTGCTTCCTTTGAAGGAAGTAGCTATATAGCAGCTGTTACAATGTCATAGGAATTTTTAGCTACATTATACTACTATGGGACACCATTATATAGGCCATGCACTGTTAACTTTTATGTTGTAGTGTATACCTGTTCGTCCCCCTACTTCCTCCATCTGCAGTTTGAAGAAGAATCTAAAAGAAGCTCACAAATTCATTGGTTTGTATATGAATTTAGTTTTCAATTGACATCTCTCCTCGATTTCACTTTCCTTCTTCGTCATTTATCAGTGGAAGAAAAGAAGTCAGGGTATTAGTTTAGTGAAATTTCCCATAGTATGGATTTTGTTGATTGTATCCTTGCTATTTTAATCTGTTTATTTGTTCCTTATTTTGTCAAATTGGTAGCTCAAAATGGAAGCTAGATCATATTTAACTCAGGTCTCTTGGGCAGGAGTACGTCACAGGCAGTTTTCATATTTGTATCATAGCCAGTTGTCTTTCTTGATGTTAGTAGTCACTAATGTTTGGCATTATTAAAGCAGGATGGGGTTACAAAGTAGTAATATGAAACCTCTGTGATTCCTTTCAATGTACTGGTTACACTAATAGAACTTGCTCTATTCCAGCTCAATGCTTGTTTAGCACTGTATAAAAGCAAACAAAATACAAATTTACAAGTTTTGAAACAATAAGTTACATTTTCATATGCTTCAAAGGTCACCAATGAGAATTTTAAAAAATATAATTATGAGTTTGTGGATTTAAATACATTTCAAGGGTTTCATTCCATTGCAGATACTGTCTACGCTGAAGCTGTTATTGCTGTATCAATGGTCAGAAAGACTCTTTGCAAGTTGTGTCAGAGTCTGTTTGAGCAATATGGCAACATGTTTCAAGTATTTTCTTTGTATGTTTCCTGTTTTATTTTCCTAATCTGATTTGGATCTTATTGGCAGATGGCATTTAGAACTGTAATCTGGAAGCTGACGATCCTCGCTGCTTTCAGGTTGAATGGTGTTTCCAAGTCTTTCTAGTATATAGTCTCTCTCTCTCTTCCTTCCTTCCCTCCTTTCTCCTTCCTTCCTTCCCTCCCTCCATTCTTACCTTCTCCCCTGTTCTCTCTCTCCTCTCTCTCTCTCTCTCTCTCTCTCTCTCTCTCTCTCTCTCTCTCTCTCTCTCTCTCTCCTGAGATGGAGCACCCTCATGAATCCTAGGCTAGCCTGGGATTCACAGTGTAGCCTTGGCTATCTGGAAGTCACTTATCCTCTTATCTGTGTCTCTCAAATGCTGGGATTCTAGGCGTGTATCACCATGGTCAGCCCCCAAAATGTAAACTTTCAACAATCAAGTTTATTCTATTCTAAACTCATAATACTATCTCCAGTTCAAGTTGAGGACTAAAGACTTAATTTCTTTGATTTCATATCTCCATCTTCTCCCACGCTAAAAAATCAGGGTTATCAATGACAGCGTGATTATCATTTATTTTAGTCCACAATGTGCACAGGATGTTGCAGTATGATACCAGCACCATTCCCAGATGATTTCAGGTGTCATGTAGCATCAACAGTTTCTCTCTGGTTTTAAGGGTCAGCTGGATACATAGCTTTATGTTGGTTTTGGTTTTTAGAACTTGCTATTATATTTTAATGTTTTACTATGTAAAATGTTTGTACTCTGAGAAGTCTAACTTCTACTTCTGGCTTCTTCACCTTCCTCTCTCCCTCCCCCAATAAATAACTTTAAAGATTTTGATTATCTTCATTCAAGTACTCTGGCATATTTACGTCTGTATTCCTTAGAAAAGGAGCAGCATGCTTCACAGCTTTTCTCTGTTGACATTTTTTCACTTGCTATTTCCAGAGATAACTTCCCTTTGGTATATCGAGACATTCAGAAGTCCTTTTTTTTTTTAAATTTTTTAAATCAGATCTAATTGTATTTAGTCAATCTCTGTTTGTGGGCATTAGAGTTTGTCAAAGGAAAACATTAGTTGAAATGATTTAAACAGAGGCTTTGTTTGTTGGATTTGTGTCAGGAATAGAGGAAGGTCTGGTGTCACTTCAGGCTAAGTCAGGATGGACTATCACAGGGGGTAATAACACAGAAAATGAAAGATGAGAAAATGAGGAAGTAACTGCTGGAGATATTTTTACTCTCTCTTTTTCCTCCATCTTTCTTTCTGTTCCCTTCCTCCCTCCCTCCCTCCCTCCCTCCCTCCCTCCCTCCCTCCCTCCCTCCCTCTCTCCCTCCCTCGTTTCCTCCCTCGTTTCCTCCCTCTCTTCCTTCTTTCTTTCTGCAGAGGAGCATACTCAGTAGAGCAGTCATGACACCAGTCTCCACTCAGACAGACGAGTTTGAACCCAGAATGTCTGTGTTAATGAGACAGATGGAAGGAAAGGTGTGTGTGGCTTACTGAGCTCTAGCAACCACCAATCAAAAAGCAAACTTAGTTCAGGTAGCAAAATACTAAACCCCAGTCCCTAAGCTGGGTTCTCTAGCTCAGGGAGCTTGCAACATCTCAAGGACTAAAAGCAGATCCATCAGCTGAGGGGGTCTGGGAGTGGCTCTTGTAGTGAAGAATTAAACTGATATCATGATGTCTGTGGAAAAGAAAGGAAGAAAACAAAGGCAAAAACAAAATCTCGTGATGGTTACTCAGGAGGGAGAGGAGACCTCGACATGTTTATACGGTTTCAAGACTGGAAGGATTATGGAGCTGTTATATTTTGAAAACAACATCTGAGTTACCTTTGAGGGAAATGTTGTACTGATTCTGGACACTGTGATTTTAAGATACCATTACAATATCTATTTAGTAACATGCAGAAACTAAATCAAGAAAGATTAGGGCTGAAGATACATGTTTTGATACTATTGATCTTACTTGAGAACATACGCATTGATGAAGAGCAGAGTACAGACATTCCAGGGTTGAGCCTTGAAAGGTCCCATGCCTTGGGGACAAGGGCAGAGAGAAAGCTAGAGGACAGTTTCCAGATAGGCAAGAGTCGGCTTGGTGTGATTTTGCTCAGGACACTGTGGTCAACCATGTTAAATGCAACAGATCAAAAGGAGAGAACTGAGACAAATTCTACTGGATCCTCAATTAATTACAGATCAACCAGGAGAGAAGCTAAGAAGCCTTGGTGCCCGAAGATGGAAGGATGTTCTCACCTTTGCCTGCAAGCATATTTTATATGACAAAATTATGCACTATCATTACAAAACAGCATTTTTCCCAAGATACCTGGGCACTGCACTGAGGAGTGGAAGAATTCTCACCCCGCGATTATCTCTGCCACTGTGCTGATTTGTAACTTGGGCAAATTGTTTAACTTCTCTGGGCCTCAACTGTAGACTGGCTCGTTGGAGAAGCCGGTGCATGACCACCACTCTTTATTGTGGTTACACTAATTGCTACCCACTGCCTGTGGGGGAACCTTTTGTTTAAGACTTGTTCCAATTGCTGTATCCTATCCTGTCCTTTATGTGGTCTTGCATGTCTGTTCTACATTTTTATGATTTATTCTGGGGTGCATCAGAAGCACTCCTAATTGAGCGCTGTTCTGAAGTAACCAAGATTACGTCAAAAATATTCTACTTTGATTAATTGCTGTGTGGACTTAAAAAAAATGAATATCTTAAATCTTGAGTGAATCACAGGTATGTTAATATGTAGGGCCTGAACCCTGACTAGATTTGATACCTGTGGGAAGCAGCACCTGTATCTCTTAGATGCATTTCCTCTACGAGAAACAACTGTGTTCATTAAGGTTCTACAGCAAAGGCCAAATGGAACTCAGGGTCTCAGTTAGGCCATGTGGCTTTTGCCAGTAAATTCCAGCACAAGGATGTCCTGAGAATAGAACTGCATCTTAAGCTCTTGAGTAACAGCCCAGAGGTTCAATAGTGAGAGGGAGAGAGGAGGAGAGAGATGGGGGAAGGGGGAGGAAAGGAGGGGAAGCGAGGGAAAGGGGAGGAGGAGAGGGGAGAGGAGAGAACTGTTGAATCTTTAAGGGAAATTTGGCTGCCCTTCAAAACCTCCAAGTTTACCAAATCTCAGATCAATGGACTCAACTTTTATTGAAACTTCTAAGCAAGAGCCCTCTGTGACAGCATCCGTGGCATACGCACAGATGTTCTTTGAATCATACTAGTAAAAACAAATCAAATACTAGATTTCTTGTTCTACTCTCTTTGATTGCCTGAAATAAGAATATCAATAACATTTTCATTTTCTCTGTCTTCCAAAAATAAATTAGATTTCAGCTATGATTATACCAGTATCTGTCGAGATAAAAATCCATCTAATGAGGCTCTGGAAAAGACTTAAAATGCCACTTTGTAAAATTTTTCCCAAGCCCCCAATTTTTGTTTCAACATACTCATTGAGAAACAAAAGCTATGAATACAAAGGGTTGTTGCTGGTGGCTTTTCTTCACTTAGTCTGTTTTTTTTTTAAATATGCATTGAAGTTATGTTAAGTCCATGGGGGGTTTACATTACATGTTTCTGTAATGGCATAGTTTCTGTATTTAAATAACAGCCCATCTCTGAGGATACAGACCTTACAAGTGAAAGAGGACATTCTGTGACCTCTTACTTACATGGTTTCAGCAAACCGTCTTTAAATAGGTCAGTTACCTCTTTGAAAATGAGAAGGAAGGTCAAAGAGAAGCAGCACCACTTGCCTTAGCAACTGGGAAGAGAGCGGCATGAAAGCCCTAACAGTGGTTGCTTCTGACCCAAAAGACAAGGCGTTGAGAATAAAACAACAGTTGTTTTTAAACAGCCACGCCGTCAAGAACCCCACACTGCCAGGAACTGTCGTGAAGATGAAATGGATAATTATGGTCAGATAAAAACCCATCCCCTCTCCTCAGGACAAAGGGACTTTGTGACATGTTTGTCTGGAATGAAGGTTCCTTTCTACAGATTTGGAGAGAAAGTATAGCATGAACATAATCCTCCAGATATCTCAGGAAAGATCTGTTGAGTCATGTGCTGTTCTTTTCAGAGATGGGCGGGGTGATACAGTGCTTGGTATCCAGGGGGAGATGCTTTTGTGTTCATATCCCTCGGTTGGTCCTAACTTCCATGACTGAGTGTGTTTTTTTAAGTCTCTGCCACTGTGCAACATTTCAGATAGAGTGCTCTGCCTTCCCCAAACTATCCCTTATTTCCCCCAATTTGTGCTTTGTTCGTTCACATCTTCTACTTACAATGCCACTTTCATTTTCACCCTTGGAGAAATCTCCTCACCTTTCAGACCATAGTCGTATGTTGCCCAGGACCCTGGAAGTGCTTGGACACAAGCTGAACAAATTTTACATTGGTAGATTGCACACAGACACATTTATAGAGTAGACACAGAATCCTCTTAGCTGACCTTTGGTGATCTAAATTCTTCTCAAATTATAATTGCTGTTATTCTATGATTCAAGAAACTCAAGAGAATTGGACAAGATAGATTTTCTGGTGGCTGGAGAAAGCCTGCTGTGGGATGTATTTATGTTTTTAAGGGATTTTTTTAAAATCAATTCTTTGAAAATTTTATACAATGTATTTTGATTATATTAACCCCAGATCTGCCGTTAAAGTTTTCCGAGATCTTTCCCCATTTCTTTATCTCGCCAATCCACGTCTTTTTAAAAAAAGAAAAAACAGCTTAATAATCCATCATTGACTATATTTCCATGTATAGAGTTCACCTAGGGTACTGCTGGAGAAGTGTGATTCAAAATACAACCTCCATACAAAGGTAAGTGGGAAAGGAAATAGTTCTACCACTAAATAAATGTTGACCTCCCAAGTGATAAATATAATAGGAAATCTGCCAAAAGATTACAAAGAGATCTCGCCTTTTTATATGGTCGATCAGTGCAACTCATTACATATATGCTGGTGTGTGTGTGTGTGTGTAGGGCGGGTGGGGAGTAGATATGCACACATGTGCATGCATGAGTGCCTGTAGAAGCTAGCGGTTGACGTTGGGTGGTGCCTTCAGTTACTATTCACCTTATTTTTTGAGACACGGTCTATCACTGAACTGGAGCTCACTGGTTTGACTTGGCTGTGGGTCTGCAAGCTCTAGGGACCCCACTTGTCTGCTATTTTACCGCTAGGAGTCTAGAAGGGTGCTGTGTGCCCCAGTTTTTTTTTTTTACATGGGCAATGAATGGGGGTTCTAAACTCCGGTGCTCATGCTTGTATGGCAACAACTTCAGGGACTGAGTCATCTCCACAACCCCATGCCACACGTGTTTAGGATAAACAAGAACTGGTGCTCAAATAGGAAGACATGGCATCATTGCCACAGATAGCTCATTAAGGGGACCTGGTAATCGCAGTCACAGTTGGTGACAGCCACGTGCCTTTATGTCAGTGAAAGAGATGATACATGTGTGTGTGTGTGTGTGTGTGTGTGTGTGTGTGTGTGTGTATATATATGTATATATGTAAAATATATTATACATATTTAATAATTAGTTTTACAACTTAGAGCAAGAAACAGGCTCCTTCCTTTCTTTGTAAACTGGGAGGTAGAGAACACTTTATCCTCCATTAAGTGTATATTTCTAGAAGGTAGTTTCTAGACCCTTAGGAGAAACATTCGTGTCCTCAAAAGTAACAAGAGGTTATTTAGCTGTAAAGAAATAAAGAATTACATATATTTCAAAGAGACAGGGAAAGTACTTGTAATCATTTTTTTTCTCCCATAAGCAGTCTTAGAAAAGATTTTTGGTGTGTCTTTCTCTTCACTTACTTTCAACAGTGAGAGGGAAGCTCTTAGAATTCATGTTTGCCATTACAGTTCTACCCTAAGAGCATTAATCCTGTTGTAGATGCTCTCAAAGGTAACAGGGATTGGTCAGGGTTATACCAACAGGAACTAGATCTGCCCCCTTGTGCACAAGGACTCACAGCTGATCATACTGAGGATATAGAAACCAAGATTAGGAGCCTGTTTCTTGGTTATTGTTATTGCTCTTGGTTGTCCCTCCCCTCACTGGTGTAAAGTAAATCCCTATGCCGAAGACACCATCTGCTTCAGACACACAGGGTCTTAAGGCCTCTGAGCTGGAACTGACCTGAATGCCTCCTCCCCGAGCACTGGCTTTCATGATATCAGAAGACACCATGAAAACTTCCAAAAGAAGGAAATAACCTACAGACCTACCCAGCTATGATGCCTATGAGACCAGCATGGCACGATAACCCTAAGGTTAAGTAGTGGCACACATACCTTGTCAGTAACCAATAGCTCTCTAATTGGACTTAATCTGTTTGACAAAAGGGAAATCATACCTTGTCCTGGAAACTTAGCCAGCTACCACATGGATCTTAAGTCATGGGTCTTGGAGGAGACTAAAATCTCTAGTAACTGACTATGCTATATAATCCCTGACTATATTTTAAATATTTGTCTTAGATCCACAGCTAAATATAGTCTTTATCCCTCATCAAGGAAACATCTCTTTGCAATAGACAGAGACCATTACTGAAAACCTCAACCAATCAAAATGCAGAGTTGCGGAGGCCAGTCCCAATGGATATATCTTCCAATACAGTTCTCACACATAAGGCCCAAGGATCACTGTGGAAGAAGGGGCAGAAAAATTGTAAGAACCAGAATATCAGGGCGTTTCTGTGAGGTTGTGTCTCCTACTAAGGTCAGAAGCTACACCATAGAGTCTCACCAACATGGCTGCTTGCACATGAGGCTGACAAGGACAGCAGCAGTGGACATGCTGACGTCACAGGGGAAAGCCTGGGAGGCCTCAGCTCTACACAAAGAACTACAGGCAATGAAGAAACCCTGAGTACAGGAGAAGCAGTCTTCCCTAGGGAAAAATGCACCAGTTGGCTAGCCAATCCCACATAGTCAGTTCTGAAAATGCAGATATGTGTAACTTTATACAGACTGAGCAGGTTGTGTTTAGGAATATGTATATATTTGCATGTAATAACAGTTAATGGAAAAAGAGGACACAAGTATGAAAGAGAGCAAGCAGGAGTATATGGGAGCATTTGGAGGGAGGGAAGGGAAGGGGGCAATGGTATAATTGTACTATAATCTCAAAGAATAAAATAATTGAAAAAAGCCTGTTTCTTTTCCCCAGGACACTTCAATTTCTGACTACATATGTCCCTCACCTTCTTTGTGTGGCCCGGATTCTCTGAAGGGCAGGCAAAGAGGAACTTACAGAGTTTTGATTTCTTCATGGTTAGCAGTGTTTATCCAACACTTAATCATTGTGACACAGGCTCTGTGTGTGCTAAGTACTGTGGTAGAGATCACAGTTCATTAAGAGAAACCAAGGGATTGACATGTGGCCAATGCCTGCAGCAGAATCATGAACAGAATATTCCAAGAGCCCACAAGAGTAGACACCACCTAAGCATTCCCAAAAGCTTCCTTCAGGAGGTAACATTGGTCCTTGGATGAAATTGTCCTAACAGCTGCCTAGATGCATACTCATGGGCATATTCACTTTTTATTTCACTTTAGGGAACTAGTCATCCTGAGGGAACCAGGCGGCCCTTAGAGGGAGAAGAAAGACTAATAAGGGCGTTTTCGGTTGGGGAGGAAGCAGCTGCTTCTCTCGGTTCTAGGAGGTTTGTTAGGAAGGACTTCAAGGACCATGAAGATGGGGCTCAGTAAGTGCCAACTGCATTAGCATGAGGACCTCAGTTTGGATCCCCAGCACCCACATAAAAGCTGGTCATAGCAGTGCATGCTGTAATCCCAGTGTTGGGGAGTGGATTCAGGCAGATCCCACAGACCCTCCCCAGTCAGCCAGTCTAGTTGAAATGGTGAGCTCCTGGTTCAGAGAGAGGCCCTGCCTCACAAACACATGGAGAGTGATAGAAGATACCCAGCATTGATCTCTGGTTTCCAAATGCACACGTGCCCAAACACACATATTCCTTCCGTGCATGTGTGTGGTGAGAATTTGGCCATTTGGTCTAATGACCAATGTAACGGAGCAGGTTGGTCTGGTGGGCGTGGTCTTCTCTGAGGATACATGACCCTTTAAGAATCGAGGTGGGGAGGGTCATGTGCCCTTTTGGACTTGGAAGGCTTCCTGACGCCACTGCTTGGTGACCTGGTCCGGACTTTTCCCCATCCCTCCCTGGTGGATGAAGAGGCAGCGGCTCTGCTTCATTCTGTATCTGTTGAGTGTGTTATATCAATTTCATCCTTTAATAAATAAGTCCTGATCCAAGATTTCTGTGGATTGTCACATTATCTGGCACCCAGTGTGGGGCTAGAACCCATGACTCTGGGATTCAGAGTCTCATGCTCTACCGACTGAGCTAGCTGGGTACACACATACACGAAATTTAAAAAATAATAAAAAGACTTCAGATGTATCCTAAACACTTACTGTTTTGCCTCTCCAATCTCTCTAAAACCCTTCTCCGATCTCTCTAAAACCTGTGTGTTGCCCATCGCGCAGAGAATGTCCATTTCTTTTTCTTTTATATTCTTCATTATTTTAACTTGTGTATGTGGTGTGTGTGTTTATGTGGGTACAGATATCCTTACAGCCTAGAGGTGTTCGATGCCCTGGATCTGGAGTTAGGAGAAGTTGTGTGTTCCTTGGTGTGGGTCCTGGGAATTGAACTCTGGTCTCCTGGAAGAGCAGCAAGCATTCCTAACCATAGACCTCTCTCCTTAGCTCCTTGTTCCTTCTTTCTTGAGATGAGAGCTATAGTTGAGAGTAGAGAGGTGGGAGGGGATGTGGTGGTATTGTGTTCCCCAAAATATTGTGCACGTTAATAAACTTATCCGGGGTCAGAGAAGAGAACAGCCACAATATTAAACAGAGGATAGGCAGTGGTAGCACACGCCTTTAATCCTAGCATTTCAGAGGCAGAAATCCCTCTGGATCTCTGTGAGTTCAAGGCCACATTGGAAACAGCCAGGAATGGTGACACACGCCTTTAATCCCAGATAGTGAGCCTTTAATCCCAGGGAGTGAGGGCAGAAAGCAGAAAGGTATATAAGGCGTGAGGACCAGAAACTAGAAGCATTTGGCTGGTTAAGCTTTTAGGCTTTGAGCAGCACAGTTCAGCTGAGATTCATTCTGGATGAGGACTCAGAGGCTTCCAGTCTGAGAAAACAGGATCAGCTGAGGAACTGGCGAGGTGAGGTGGCTGTGGCTTGTTCTGCTTCTCTGATCTTCCAGCATTCACCTCAATACCTGGCCTCAGGTTTGATTTTGTTAATAAGACCTGTTAAGATTCTTGCTACACGTGGAGGCTCAAAGCCATGAGCACTGGGGGCAGGGTACCCAAGGATATAGAAAGATACACATCACGGGAAGTCTAGGAACACAAAACCTGAAAATTCTTCCCATGACTTTATTTTGCTCGTACTGAGCCTAGTTTAAAAGCTGAGACTTAATTGGGACATGCCAGAGTATTATTTAGATTCTGCCATAAAAATATTTATTGTGGTTTTGCATTAAACCATCTTGGAGCACGGACACCCAGAGGAGCAAGGTATTCCTTTTAGAATGTTTCTTTCTGAGTTATAATTCTTAAGTGGGGGAAATGTACCCTATAAGACACTTAGGAATTTTACAATGCTCATTAGTTCACCATAGTGTGCTCAGTTCCTGGTGGCAGGTCTGTTGGTAATGACTGTGGCTATTTTTATTAATGGCCATTACACTGAATATTTGTTTTCTCGGAATTATTAAAAACCTCTGGTTGCTGATTTGTTTTTTGTTTTATTCTCCCCCCTGCATCCACCTTTTGGCAAGGGATCAACAGCAGCAGTACCACACGAGGCACTACTTTATGGAAACAACTTGAGTTTTTACAGAATTTTTTTTTTTTTTTTTGCCTCATCCAACATGTTTACAGGAACAGAAGGGTCCTTCAGTACCATGTCAAGATACACCGTGGGACAGGAAGAAATTATGTTTCTTCTAAGCAGCCTCATTTAATGGTGGTTCTAGAGCTCAGTATGGATTTCAAAATTTAGTTATTGGAAGAGATGTCAATGCTGACTGCCTGATTTGATCATGCACAGTCTATATGTCTTGATCATACACAGTCTATACGTCTTGATCATACACAGTCTATACGTCTTGATCATACACAGTCTATACGTCTTGATCATACACAGTCTATACGTCTTGATCATACACAGTCTATACGTGTACCTAACTTTTACACTGTACTCCATTTGTTGGCACAAGTAAAATGGAGATAAGGAAAGTTCACTCATCATATTTGTATAATAGGTAACATTACTATCATTTTCATGAAAAGTAGAGTACTTTAGATAAAAGTGGCATTTTCTTTTCATTGCTCAAATAAGTTGGAGAAGGAATTGAATGCCACCTATTTTCTGATACCTTTTTTCTTATCATTTGTATTGGTACTTTGTTTAAATAATAACAACAATTCAAAGGATTAATAGCCTATTTTGATTTTTAAAAAAGGTTTATTTCTTTTTATTTTATGTGTATTAGTGTTTTGCTTGCATGTATGTCTGTGTGAGGGTGTTGGATCCCCTGGAACTGTAGTTACAGACAGTTGTGAGCTGCCACGTTGGATGCTGGGAATCGAACCTGGGTCCTCTGGAAGAGCAGCTAGTGCTCTTAAGCACTGAGTCATTTCTCCAGCCCTGGCCTATTTTGCTTTTAAATGAATACTTTACCTTTATTATTCTGTCTTTGAAACAGAATAAAGATGGGGGTAGGAACAGATAGATTGCCATATAAAAAGGGAAGCATTTCCAAAACAGGTCAGTTAAACTCTCACAACTGTGTCTTAGTGACTCGTGGGTGTGAAGGGGTTGCATTAGAACAAGACCGAGACCTGTGTAAGATGTAAGACACCAGTGTAAGTGGTCACAGTAGTTTGAGTCCTTGGTCCAAACGATTAAGCATGTGGGTCTGAGGAAACTAATTATTATTGTTTCTGAAGGTAATAATGTCTGGGTAAATGACTTCTTATACGCTAATAGACTGTAAAGAACTCACCAAGAGAAGGTCTGTACTAGTCTTTACCTTCTTTTTCTAGAGGTATTTGGAATGTCTTCTCCATACACTAAATACTATTATATTATGTTTTAATGGAGTATCATATGAGGAAGAATTATATTCATAATTTGAGGTGTTATCTGTTATAGGCACTTATATTCTATTGCTGTGAAGAGACATCATAACCACTATAACTCCTATAAAGGAAAACATTTAACTGGACCTGACTCACAGTTCAGAGGTTTAGTGCCTTATCATCATGGTGGGAAGCATGGTGGCACACAGGCAGGCATGTGCTGGCAGACATATGCTGGAGAATTAGCTGAGAGTTCTATGTCTGGATCCACAGGCAGCAGGAAGAGAGAGTGAGCCACTGGGCCTGGCTTGAGCTTCTAAAACTTCAAAGCCTACCTCAACGACACACTTCCTTCAGTTAGGCCACACTTACTCCAGCAAGGCCACATGTCCTAATCCTTTCAAATAATGCCACTCTCTATGAGCCTATGAGGCCATTTTCATTCAGACTACCATTAGTGGCAATTTAGCCATTTGCAAACAATTTCTTCTTACTGTGTCATAGTTCAAGGTCATATAGATTGGATTTGAAAAATGCAGTTTATCGCATCTGGCCATCTACTATTTGTCTGTTTCTATTTACTTAAATTACTAAGCATGGAAATGCTGATTGTAGTTTAAGGAATTCATAAACCATGGGTATCCTGAATTTTTTTCAGAAATGTATATAGGGAGCATGAGTTTAGCCTTACTTAATGCTCACACATGCACACATGCATGCACTCACATGCTTATGTAACTGTCACTCAACAAAAGGACAAATATGCATGGAATACTTTATGATATCCTAAGTATTGGAGACAGGACAGTGAACAGCCAGTGCCCCCATTTCCCCTGAAACTTGCACATTTTATACCAACGGAAAAGCTTGGGTGAGACATTAAATATGTCAGGTGCCAAGAAATGGCAAAGACTTCAAAGAAATACATGTACAAATATGGGGAGTGGTTACTTGAGGGTGGATTGATCACCTGTGTTCCCCAGGATGGTCCGAGTAGCTGTCTATGAGGAACTGACATTTGGACAGCACTAGAGTAATGAGGAGGAGGAGGAGGAGGAGGAGGAGGAGGAGGAGGAGGAGGAGGAGGAGGCAGTTCCACATAAAGCTGGGAGGGACCGCAAGTGTGGGAGCCCTGTGGCCGAGGCGGACTGCAGCGGCCCGCTAAGGGAATGACTTAGCAAGTGCAGGTTTGATGGCAGAAGGTCTCCTCAGTCAGGGAAGGGGCAGACGGAGGTAAGGTGTTTGCAGATGTTTTCCCAACAATCTGCTTCATAATATCACTGACTACTGTAACCCACATATGTTCAAATTGCATTTTAATGTCATATGTTTTCCACTATTCAATAAAAATGAGATTACTGTGGCAACTGCTTCTTCATAGTGCACTGTAATTATATTGTCACTGAGACAGAATATTTTTGCAGCTTCTTCTTTCCTGAATTGACTTTTTTATTTGAAAAAACCATTTCTTTTTACAAATCATTTTCTGCTACATGAAAAAAAAAACCCACCATAGACTTCATAAAAGAAAAAAAAATGACAAGCTTGTTACATGGTGATAAATTAAAAAATGTGCTTAGGATTTTTTTATAGTTGTCCTACCTTTAATTTTTTTTTTCTCACAGAAGAGCAAAATCCTGCAAAGCATTTAAATTCACTGCATAATTACAGTTTAATTCTATCACATGAAAATGAGGTCTAAAGGTACAGAGGCCAAATTTTAAGGCAGAAATGAGCCAACAAAGGTAAATTATGTAATTACATAAAGAAGTTAAAAATTAAGTAAAACATTGAAACATTGCTGGAATATTATACACTATATCTTCATGCTTTAAATTTATATAGTCTAAAATACACATGGAAGATAAATTTGCTCCTCTCATTTGATTCATATATGTGTATATGTATATGAGGTACACGTGTACATTTATTGACTAAGGTGTTCTCATGTTAGGTAATATATCTATGTGTTGGGATAAAAACTAATTTTTTTTTCTGATACAGGGTTTCTCTGTGTTGTTTTAGTGCCTTTCCTGGATCTTGCTTTATAGACCAGGCTGTCCTCAAACTCACAGAGATCCGCCTGGCTCTGCCTCCTGCGTGCTTGGATTAAAGGCGTGCGCCACCACTGCCGACTTAAACCTATTTTATTCTAAATTCTTTTCAATGGTTTTTGCACACACGTGTAACATGTATTATACATAGCAGACATCAACATCATTGGCTTTGCAGTTAACAAAATACTTTCAAACATGTAGTCCTTACTTCACACCAAGTCTTGAGGAGTCATGGCACAGATTTGGTATGTCGCCTATTCATTTCATTCTTTTCATCATTGCTAATGTAACCCTAATTCTGTCTGGTTTGAGAACACAAGCAACTCTAAAAGCCTCCATTTTTTTGAATGTCTCTGATATCAGAGGGAGTTTGTCATATGATTCTAGCTGAATGACCTGAAAGCAGAAATCTCACTTGGTTTCCTATATGTTCCAATACAGCTTCCGTTCCACACTCCACTCCCTTTTCCTTTTTATCTGAGGCTTGAATTTAGATTTGCAAGATCACCCAGGAAGGCCAAGACACCCACAATCCCGAAACTGTGGCACTGTATCCTCAACCATCAAACCAACTCCAATAACTTCTTATCTTGTCCTATTTTTTTTCCTTTTTGGATAGGTTTTTATGTAGTTCAGGCTAGCCTTGAATTTATCTCATAACTGAGGATGATTTTGAACTTTTGATCTTCCTGCTTCCACCTGCCTAGAGCTGAGGCTACACTGTGCATCACTGTGCATAGTTCCTAGTTGCTGGGGATAGAGTCCAGGATTTTGTGCATGCTAGGCAAGCATCCTACCAACTGAGCTGTATCCCAGCCTCCTGGGGACTTCTTGTGTAGAAATAGATAATCCTTACCTTTGCTTGCTTGCATGTGTCTTAGTTTTCTATTGTTCCACAAAACACCATGACCAAGGAAATTTATAAAAGAAAGTCTTTGATTGGGCTTAAGTTTTCAGAAGGTTAAGTCTGTGATGGTGGAGGGAAGGCACAGTGGCAGGAACAGCCAGAGCTCACATCTCAAACTGCAAGAAGGTCTGAGAGAGCACACTGGGGGGGAGGCAGCAGGCTTTTTAAAACCTCAAGCCCACCCCGGTGACATACCTCCTTCGAAAAGGCTACACCTCCTAATCTGTCCCAAGAGTCCTACCGACTTAGGACCAAGTATTTAAACATATGAGCCACTGGAGGCCATTCTCATTCAAACCACCACATCGTGTAAACTATTGCTATTCAGAATGTATTATTTGTATTTTATGTTAGAATTTCAGTGATTTGATTTAGAGCCTACAATACACAAGTGACAGTATTTGGGCTTTAATAAACCTTTTGATTTTTTTTGTATTTTACACTCATTTTTACTGTCATATTATTTCTTTGTATCACATAATTGGTTTAGCATTTTGTTTATGTATTCCCCTTTTTGTTCTTAGAAATTTTGTCTAATAGAATTGAAATATTTTTCAGAGCCTTGACCAAGATTCTTCGTCTATTGATCTTCCCATATCACTTGAAATAATAATGTTACAGATGAAAAATCTGTGTGTCAAACACATGACAGCGTTTGCAGACAAATCCTGTTTCGTTGAAGATGTATCTTCCTTTGGACAGTCACCACCAACTCTTTTTGCAGAAGTAACCTTTTGCTTTCAAACTCCAGGTTTCTATTTTCAACTGTAAAAATTAGAGGTTGTATTCATTAATTTTAACAAGTTATTGAATTTTCCTTATGTCGATAGTGAAGTGAGGTGATAGTGCCGGAATTATTGACAGATTATTTCATCATGAAATCTTAGAGCCTAGCAGTGTATGCAGTTAGCATACCTCTGTTTGTCATGTTGGACATCAACGTGTCACAACACTTTGACATATTTTTTTTTTTTTGTTTTGCCCTGTAGCAAGGGTTCAACACATTGTTGGAGACTGATCAAAATTAAAACACGAATATTTCTGGGGAACTGGCTCTATTGTTATAATATAATTTGACACTTCAATGGCTTTTAAATCTATGTCTGTAGAGCCACAATTATGCTGGTATTTGGGCAAAAGCAATTACCCATGAAGTAGCTGCAGCTGTGTACAACGAGGCTAAAATTATTCCCTGCCCCTTTCTGAGGCCTCTGCTTCACTTCTGTGGGAGAGTGATCCTGCCTTTCAGAATAACGTTAATGCAGATTTTTAGTCAGGAGATGTATCAGCATGTGCCAGAAAATATTATCAGAATGTCCTTGTGTATCTTCAGACCCACATTAAGCAATTTTGGGTTCCAAGTTTCCAAGTTTGTGACCCCTGTATGTCACAGACTATCAACCCATAAATAAGTAAAAACCTCAAGATGGCTGAATGGGCCAGCATATGTTAGTGGTATTATTTAGTTAAAATGTGAATCCTTGAGTTTGAGGAGTGCCAGGGTGTTTTTGTCCGGCCTCTCCCCCCACGTGTGTGTGTGTGTGTGTGTGTGTGTGTGTGTGTTACTGCTGTGTTTATCTATGTAGAACTGAGATCAGTTCATATTTCTTCCTGTTATTTGCAGGAAGTGATATTCATTTTGACTTCTACTGCATAGTTCAATAAATATACAAAATAATATCCAGGGCCATGAACGGAATTAAACACACTTTGTAGTGAGTTTGGTGGGCAGAACCTCCCAGACACTGCTCTTCCTCCTTCTGCAGCCGAAGGCAGTGTGAGGATGCTTACACATTTTCCAAAGCAACACTGTTCTGCTATGTATTTTATAGATAGATTTGCTGCTCCAGAGGGAGGCACTAAGTCAGAACTGTCTGCTTTATTGAAAATAGTTTGCACTACAGACTTGCATTGTGTTTTCCTATTCCTCCCTAGAACCATAAACATCTAAAGGCTAACATTATTTTGTTTCAATAGTTCAGTGAGTAACTATAGCTGATAAGTAAATGAAACGTAACGGAAGAATTTATTCTTTGAGTCCTGTTAGTACCCTAACTTCATAAACACACTTCTCTAAATAATATAGTCTATTCTAATGTATGGTATAGAAGCCCTCATGGATGAAAGAGAGTGTAGAAATAGAGATTTCTATCGTACATAACACACAAATCTGAAGCAGAAAGAAATAAACCTACTAAAGCTTCTGGCTAGAAAAATGGAAAAGTTAGTTGAAATCCGAGTGTGCCAACAGGAAGATTTTCCTCTCAATGACTATGTAATTGTTATCAAATTAGCATGAAGTCCAACAATAAAGGATGAAAAAGCCTTTTCTGTATGATGCTAAATAACTTTGTACACAGTGGATATTACAAATAGGCCATATGCATTGCCATTCTGAGCATTCATCTACATCTAGAGAAGACTTGCCTTTCTATAGCAACACATTTTAGGCTCCGCTGTGAGCAAAATCTAGAAATAGCATCTCCCTCTCTGAAGAAGGACTTTTAGCTAAGGTGTAAATGGCAAGGGGCTAGTGAGAGGAATACACCAGTGGACAATAGGCTTGGGAGTCTCCAAGCACTCTCTGTTCTCTGCTCCAGGGGAAGAGGCCAAGCCAGCAAGATAGGTGCTGACTGGATCCTGGGACCTACCTTGGGTTCTGGCTTGTTCTGGCTACTGTAAAAGATGAGATGAATACCTTTCTGACCCCCAAATGAAACTAGTCTTCATTTCAAGGGACCTTGGAAGACTTTCTCAGTGCGACCATCAGATTGGGGGCACATTTGAAGCTAATAAGTAGAAAGTGCTTATTGTTGCTTCTGCCCGAGGTTGGCTATGATGGAGATGGGCAGTGATATGCTGGCTGTGTTTGTTCCCCAATAAGTATGGATACATCTATTGTTACTGTCTTTTGTTTTTCTGAAATAAGAGGCCCTTTAGTTTGCAGGTGTACCTAGGGATGGGTCTACCATTAAGAAGCATGCACTGGGGGTGAAGAATTTAGGACAGAATCTTCATATCAAGATTGTCTCTGATTTGCTTCAGTTTTTCTCTTTTGAGGCCAATGTGTATAGTTGTGGCGATTATGAATTTTGAGTAGAAAATGAGTGACATGATCAGGTGAGGCCTACGTTAATCTGGTTCTGTCTGTGAGAAGAGGCAGAAGGCTGAGAGAGGACAATCTACAATTAATTATCTACCTTTTGGGGGAAATGTAAGTTTATGTGTTCTATTTCCGTATGTTCTCAAAAATAGATTAAATTACAAATAACTATTTGTATGTAGAAAAATCATAAAAATAAGATAAAAAGACAAGTGCCATTTGACCAAGATCTTTTTGAGGGAAAACGTCATGTTTAAATTATCCTTATACTCTTGGTACTTATCACAGTGCTTAGCACTTAAGGACTCAATTAATGCTGGCAGGTTTAAAGGAGACATGGGTGATAATTGGGTCAGAAAACACAGCATCTCAATATAGATCTTCTCTCCTGACTTCAACACTAAATTTAACGCTTTGTTTACTGGAGGCTCAAAGCAAACCCAGGGAATAATTACATGTCCCTTAATATCTTAAAAATAATGAAGCCAAAGATTTTTCCAGCCCTTGGCTGCAAAGAGAGGTCTTTGCATGGATCTTAACATAAAGGATATCAGCCATCTAGCTAACAGCAATTTCACAGGTAAGACAGAAATATCTGTCATACTGAAATTGCTCACACTGACTCCCAGATGAAGGGCAAGGTATAATATTAAATTATAGTCCTTTGAAAGCGTGTTTGTGGCCAAGGAAGAGTTGAAGGAAGTTACTTAGCACACCTGACTGTTGGAGAGTGAATCGTACAATGATGCTTGCATATGAGCAGAGTCGCTAATGTCATTTTTCGATAGTATTTTGTAAGCAAGTCCAACTTTTTTTTCTTTCTTATTTGATAAGGCAAAAGGACATAGGAGTGGTTTAAGGACATTTGTATAGCAAGTGTTTAATATTAATTTTAGTGACAAATTGTTCTTCGTGATGTAAAGTCTTAAGTGGCAGCCTCATGGATAAAGGAGAGGAAGTGAGATCAACTTTGGTTGACAGTGGACAAAAGCTGAAGAGGCAGTGGGGAGGTAGTCACTTCTGGGTTCCCTACCAGTACCAAGGCAGCCAGGGTGCCTCTGAGAATGCCAGAGCCCTGGCAAGCAGCTTAAAGACTCTCATTCTGGAGTCTTTAGTGTTGCCCAGAGCTATCTCAGCTCTTGCCCTTTACCATTTAATAGGACATGAGTTTCAAATGAAGAGCCAAGTCCTATCTGTGCTGATTCTTTTGAAAATAATTTTTACTTGGAATATATTTCCCATATAGACTAGAAATTCTTGAGAAATGACAGTAAAGAGTCTGAAGGAACATTCCTGGGATTCATATGAAGAGTGTGCAATGGGTCAATAAATCTTTTCTGTACTAGAACTGAAACGAACTATGCATTAACAATTCTACCTACCAGTGTGCACACCTGGGATGTAGCTCAGGCTAGATCTTTATTCTGACCTGTATTGAGATACTGGGTTTTCTGACCCAATCCTCACCCAGTTCTCCTCAGGGTTAGGCTGAGAGTGTGAGCCCCTCCAGCTGAGGTATACTGGTTAGACATGGCCTTAGACATATCCTCAGGAAAATCTATGCATATAGTGTTAGTTTCTGGGATCACAGAAAATATAAAGATTGAATGATTTTTAGGCTGAGACATCTAAAAACATCAATGAATGCCTCAACAAGGGAAACCAGCAAGTACCTAATGAAATACCTGATTTTTTTTTTTCTACCGAGAAGGACATATTGATTAGCATTAGAGCCGTTGAGTTCTAATTGAGTGTATCAGGTAAATCAGTCGAAGATTAGTCAGGATGAGGGAGATGACATCTTCTTATCTTTGCACTTCCTAGTGATTCTATATAAAGAGCCCATATTTTACCAAGAGGCAATTCCTCTCTGGGGCCTCAGGCTCTGTCTAAACAAATACTTATACATTTCCCAAGGGAGGAGGAGTATCAAGCGAGGGTCTTCATTGGGTTGTTTTATCATAAAGAATTTTAATCCTTATCAGAGGTAGTACAGAGACCACTCGGGGGCTCAGGATGGTCTTCTCTGTACTTCTCAATGCCTCGGGTCATGTGGAGTGGCACTGTTTGTGTTGTCTCAGGTTTAGGGACTGGATCTCAAAGCAAGGCTCAGAGAGATTGGGTGTCTCTCATTCTTAAGAAAGTCACCAGGATGAGGAATTGTATTCTCCACTCAGGCTAAAAGGCCTGAAGGTTGCTACTGTCAGCGCTAATAAAAACAAAATAATGCCAGTTGCAGAGAAATGGATGGAATTTGAGATCATCATGCTAAGTGGAACCCGGCAGACCCAGGCAAGCACCACATGGCTTTTATTATGTGATAAATCCAGGTTTAAATTGTCTGCGCCTGTCTGTCTATACATGTGATGCAGAACTAGAAATGAGAAGGAAGGGGTAGGAAGATGAGGTATTGGGTGGGGGGATATGAGCAGAATACATTCTACGGATGCGTGAAGGTGTCATAATTAAACCCTGCTTTGTATATCTATTAAAAAGGTAAAGGAAAAAATAGCCTGCTAGCCATGAGGTGGTAGCATGCAGTAGTGTAGGGCATAGATGAAATTCTACTACCAAATAATAGGAAGGGCTCTTTCTGTCTAAGCTTAACATTGTCTCTTCTAAAGTTCAGAACCTCCTATTTCATAAATCCAGAGCAGACAGAGACCTAAGTCAGAGCTGCTCTGTTGTTGTTTCGTTCTGCATCCCAAATAGGATCATGCAGCATTTGAACACTGCCCCAGCACGATGAGCTCCCCAGGAAGGTTTTAGCCTCTTTTCATTTTTCAGTAATTTGTCTTTCACTTAAAAAATTATTATTATTATTATTATTATTATTATTATTATTATAAACAAATCTCTAGCTACACTTGAACCTTTCCTGTTCTGTGGTAGGAGAAAGATAGAGTCATTCTTTCCCAAAGCCAAGGTGATCTTACTTTGTTATGCTCCCCCGAGGCACAAGTGATTGGCAGGAATGACATCCAGGCATAATTGCATGTCTCTGTAGAGGCAATTCTAGGAGCAGCTCCTCTCCTGCTTTTTAGTAGCGGTGTGAGATGCCGAACTGACACCATGCTGGACAAAGATGTCTCTTGCAGGAATTTGGTGACATTCACTCTCTCCTCGAAGTGCAGCTTCTGGAGAACGTGCGTTCTCTTGCTGAAGAACAACAGGTTCTTTGTTGTTCTTTGGCATTTGCAATTGGCTGGTTCTATTCCAAACCCCCACCCTAGTCTGGAGAAGGAAATCCATTAGCAAGATGATTTATAAACTGAAGGAAGCTTTCAGGGCTTAAAGGATGGTCTGTCTAAGGTTCTCAAAGACACAGGTAGCAAAATCAAGAGGAGGTATTGAGAAGGGTTTCTACCAAACTAAGGGGAGATGTTGAGTAGGGTTTCTGGAGGAATGTGGCTGGGAAAACGATCAAATTCTGCTACAGCTATGAGGGGTGCTGTTTCCAGCTGCTAAGGTTGTGTGTTTCATAGAACACATAGATGACAAATAATGGGGTCATACTGGGAGGTAGCTCTAGGTATGTTACCTCAGACATGTTTCATAGAGACTGTATTAGGATTCTCTAAAGGAACTGATGTTAGAATGAATGTATATATTTATATTCATATATATATATATACAGGAAAAGGATATATATTATACACATATATGTACACACACACACACACACACACACACACACACACACACACACACACACAAGGATTTTTTATACTGGCTTACAGCATGCCATCCAGGTAGTCTACCAATGTCTGTCTGTCTCATCCTGGAGAGTCAAAGAATCTGATAGTTGTTTAGTCTATGAAGCCAAAGGTTTCAGGAGTCCAAATCTGACAGTGAAGGCCTGGATGATTCCTGGAGACCAGCTGGTCTTCAATCTACTTTGGAAGCTTGAAGAAATTCAAGATGGGATTCTAATATTCTAATATTCACGATGGGAAGCTGCGGCTACACGGTAGATGGACATGTCAGAGTAGGGCAAGCAGGCAAAAGGTAACATTTTCTTCTTCTCTGTCCTTTTATGTGGGCTTCTGTCAGAAGATGCCACCCAGATTTTGGATGGGTCTTCCTGCTTCAAATAATCTGACCAATAAAATCCCTCCCAGGAGTACCTAGACACTTGGGGTTCAGTTGATTCCAGATACAATAAGTTGACAGCCAAGAGTAGCCATCACAAGAGACCTTCAGCAAACTATTCATGTGCGTGGAGGTTATTTCAGTAATGGACAATCTAAGCATTTTCAGAGGGATGAATAAAGATTGTAGAAGACTTGTGTTTTTCAGCCTACAAAGGACAAATCTCCTGTTTTAGTTTTACTTGTGGAGCTTAAACAGGAGACATGAACACAGGAAGACTGTGGGGTGCTGATGGACAGAAGGGAGGGAAGGGTGCGAGAGAGGGACAAACGAGTGTTACTGTAGCATGTGGTGTTAAATGGCAGCATGAAACACATTATTTTGTGGAATTAATTTAAAATGATTAGTTGGGCATGTAGCTCAGTTGCTAGAATGCTTGCCTAGCATGCATGAAGTTCTGGGTTTGATCCCCAGCACCTCCCCAAATAAGCATGGTGACATATGCCTGTCACCTCAACACTTGGGAGGCAGAGGCAGGAAGATTAGAAGCTCAGGGATATCTTTAGTGACATAGTGAGTTTGAGGCTAACCTGGGCTACATCAGATGCTGCCTCAACAAGGTCATCTGATTCCCCTTCAGGCTAAATGTGGTATAAGTAACGTACTATAGCAGTCTCTGCACTGAGAAACCTCTTGGGGGTACAGTTTTAAGCTTAACGAGTTCTAAGATTTTTTTTTTTTTTAAAGCAAACCCTTGATGTGAGTACATATCCTGGAGTAACTGAAGAAACCAGGAAAGTAAAAAGGGACCATTTCCAGAGTAGGGAGTTTGGATGAAAGTAATAGAGAAAGGAATAGCTGGGCACACATGATCTAATCAGAAAAATGGGAATGGGGGGACTCTTTAGGGAGGGGGAGGGAGGTACATACTGAAGAAGGAGGGGAAAAATCAGTAAGAATGTCTGAAAATGTCACAAGGAATCACACTATTAACTATTTATCTAAAAAAAATCCCATGATATATGTAATTATCTGTATAAAAATATATATGTAGTTCAAATAGAATTTTATCATCTGGGCTCACAATGTTCCTTTCAAAAGCCAAAGGCCACCTAGCAAAAAATCCCAACACCAGGCATGAGATGCCCTTTTGAGTTGTTGGTCAGGGTTGTCTAAGGGTCTCTCAAAATATTCAGCCTGTTGTGTTGTTCTTGATTGCTATCTCCCCCTCCCACCCCCTCCACCCCCTGGTGGAATTTTAGTTCCTATTGCTGAAGACACAATGTACATCAGGGTCTAGAGTCCTCTGGACTGGAACTGATTTGAAAGCATTCTCCCTGAAGACCAGAAGGCACCACGAAAGCTTCCAAAGGAGAAAAGCAACCCAAAATTCTGCCCACCCATGATACCTACGGACCACAATAATGACCAGCCTGGCATGGTAACTCCGAGGGTGCAGTAGTGGCAATCATAACTTGGTGATAACCAATGGTTCTCTAACTGCACGTAAGACTCATTCAACAAGGAGGAAATCATACCTGGTACTGAAGGCCTGGCCAGCTACTCAGGGCTTCCTAGTGAAGTCATAGATCCTGGGGGAGAACCTACTACCACCACTCTCCTAAACCTTCATCCTAACTATACTCTAAACAGTTGTCTTTATACACACACAGAAGCGTAGCCCTCACCCCTTGTCAAAGAGACTTCTCTTCTCAACAAATGGAGAACATCACAGAAGACACAAACCAACCACAATGCAGAGCTGTGGAGTCCAGTCCCGGTGGATACATGGACAGCACCACTCCTACACCTAAGGCTCAGGGATCGTTGCAGAAGAGGGGGGCAGAAAGACTGTAAGAATCAGAGGTTCAAAGTGTTTGCTGGGTGGTTGTGTCTCTTCGGAATGTCAGAAGGAACACCCATGAAGTCTTACCAGTATGACTGCTTAAACATGAGCTGAACAAGGACAACAACAACAGACATACTGAAGTAGAGTGGGGAAGTCCATGGACCTCAACCCTACACAAAGAACTACAGGCAAATAAGGATTGCTAAGAGTGGGAGAAATCGTCTTCCTCAGGGAAGAACACTTTAATTGGTTATCCCATATCAAACAGTTGTCCTTGAAAACACATATAAATAACATTATGAAAACTGAGCACGTTATTTTATTTAGAAAAACATTATGTGTGTACATGAGAACACATATATGAATGTAACAACAATTAATGAAAAAAGGAGCCATGAGTGAGTTTCAAAGGGAGCAAGGAGCGGGACTTGGAGGGAAGAAAGAGAAGAAAGAAATGATGTCATCATAATTATAATCCTGGAAACAAAAGAACAAATCTAATATATGAAATCTTTAAAGGAAAAAAAAAACCCCAAATATCTGAAAATGCAGGAGGATTGCACAGCATAGTGACTCCCCAGGACTGGAATACCTGGATTTGAATTCCAGCTAAGTCTTTATTTGTAGTATGACTTTATACGTAATACTGACCTCCGGATGCACCGCTGGGAAATGACAATAATAATTAATTTAAAACATTTTTTACTGTCTCTATTTTTCTAAAAGGTGCATCTGTTGTATATTTTTAAGAAGTCACTCAAATTTAAGGAGACTCTGGTAACTTAAAGTTAACTTTCTTCTAGAAGTGTCACAGGACCCTTTCTTGAGAAAGAGGGGAGGAATTTCCTGGGGATGCCTAAGTAGAACCCTTCTCTGTTCTCTTCTCTGATTCTGCTACAACTGCTCGGCAGTCTTGCTCAATATTGGGCAGTCATGCTTGGGAGTCGCCGTGAGTTGTTGTTGAAGCCTGTCTTCTGTTAGCTCCTCATTGTTTTCAAAAGTAGATGTCCTGATCTAAAGGGTTGTCGTGGGGGGATGAAAGGAATGCAGGTGTTTGGAACTGAGTGACAAGGTGGAACTCCTGGCCTGCTGTCTACCAGTCTTCAATGAGTGATAAGAATATAGCGGACACTGGCCCTGCCTCTCCTAGTCGGTTTGACACAGTTGCTAATTCATTCAGCCCTGGTGACTCTCATTTACTTAACAAATGTTAATTGAGGGGTTAGTGTGGGTCAGGTAGGGATAGGAGTATTTGTTGACTGAGCTCTTAGGGTTACGATTTTTCCCATTTTATACATAATAGGACTTAGGGTTCCTTAGACCATAAGTTCATAAAAATAGTAAGTTACTTACCCTCTGTATTGTTGGTGGAATGTTTCTCTCCTGCCTGCTTGTTCTCAAATACCTGGCAAATCTCAAATACCCAAATAATTGACTCAGAGGCTTAATATTACTTATAAATGCTTGGTCAGTAGCTCAGGCATATTACTAACAAGCTCTTACGCTTAAATTAACCCATAATTCTTACCAATGTTTAGCCACATGGCTTGGTACCTTTTCTCAATATGACATTCTCATCTTGCTTCCTCTGCATCTGGCTGGCGACTCCCAACTCTGCCCTTCCTCTTCCCAGCATTCTTAGTTTTGTAGCCCTGCCTATGCTTCCTGCCTGGCTACAGTCTGACAGCGTTTTATTAAACCAATTGGAGTGACAAATCTTTACAGTGTACCAGAGGATTATTCCACAGCACTATATCCTCTCTTTCTTTAATTCGTAATAGATGAAACTGGTACCAGTAACCAGCACAAATGGAAATAAAATGCCTCCATATTGGGTGTCCAGAATACCAGGAACAGCAGCACTAGTGGGCACCTAGTAACCAACAGAACCATCAATAATAGTGTGACAAAGGGTGTCAGTACATTTCCTTGGGAAAGTTGGTTTACAACTCTGGGACACACTAGAATCAACAGTGAATGTGGTTCTCCCCATCTTGGTTAACTAGGCTTGCTCTTTATTGGGGTGTGCATCAGAGTCACCCTTAGGGATCAGGAGGGGTCCTGTGTAAAATTAATTCTGCAAAACTCACCGTCGGCTTCCCTTGTCAGAGAAGCCTGGCTTTTAGCATACATTGTTTGCTTTGAGCCGTCTCTTAATTTTCACAGTTTAAAAATGAAAAACAAAGCAGATGATGCAAAGCCAGGTCAAAAGACTGTTCACTTGAAACCATGGAGCCACCACATACATTAAAGTTTTCATTTTTGAGATAGCAACGATCTGGGCACAATTCTTTGTTCAAGTGTTATAAACAGCAAGTCCAATGTTTATCCTTCAAAGCAGGGAGCAGAGATACGGAAGGAAAGATTTCACTGGAGAAGCTGCCTAACAGGGAGGCCGTCACCAACTATCTTAAAGCCAGCCTCCATCCCCTTGGTGCTGCATAGTCAGACTCATGGACCATGTATCCGAATGGAAGATGAAAGTCCTGGACACACCACCATGATTTCTATGAATTTTCCAGCTCCAGGGATGCTTGAGGGCTATGGACGCTTCTCTCACTAGAGAAAGATGAACTTGGTTCATTGTTAAAGTCACCTAATCTATGATCAGACTGGTACCTTTGAACAGTTTTCTTGGCTTCTCTGAGCCTGTTTCCCAAACTGTAAAGCCTATCATAGAGCATAGGCAACCATAAAGCATTAAAGGGACAGTAAATGTATATCGCTCAGTGCACCACCTGGCCCAGAGATGTGGATCATAGTAAATTATAAGCAGAGAGTTCTCTTTTGCAATCCATCCTAGCAGGACTCACTTGTTCCCTCCTCAGCCAAGGGTGGTTCACCCCATGTGCCTGTGCTTTGATCGGACATGGATAATACCTATCACCTTCGATAGGCCATTCTCTTCCATTTTTTTTTTACATCTCTAGGAAGAATCCAGTGGCGGCATTATCAGCATAAAGAACTGAAAACTGGACGAGGCTGGGTGAAAGCTTGTGGATGGGGTGTCTGCCTGAGAAAGTAAAACTATGTAGCATGTTGGACTGAACGGAGGCAGACACAGAGGCAGAGTGTGAAGCGTGAGATATTTATTAGGAATCCATCCCTGTGAAGGTTAAGGAGGGAACGGAGCTGGGTAGAGGGAGATGAGCTGAGATACTGGCCTGACAAAGCCTTGGTCACTCCGGCAGGGACCTTGGAGTGAGTATTTATTGTTCATTGGTGTTGTCCTGATGTAGTCACACTGTCTGGGCTCTTACGCCCTGACCTTGTTGCCATGGGATACGTGGACAGTAGTGGAAGAGGTTGGCATCTAGTAAGAAAGTTATCTGTCACTGATAGAATTCTTGAAAGAGCAGATAGCTGATCTCACACAGGGCAGGAGAAGTCTTGGAGTCAACCACCACAGCGTTCTTTAATGAAGAAAGCCATGACTCCTGTTGCAGGCACTCACTCACAAAACCACTTACAATCTGCAGACATTAGTCTGGGCAGGCAAGGATAAAAATTTAATCCTCCAGCTAAATAATAGGAAACTGTTAAAATATTTACAGTAAAATCTGCCAAGTACCCAGGACAAATCTCTTCATAAAACACATTTACCCAAGATCACACCATGCTCCCAGGAAATAAAATACACACTGCCACAGTGGCATTGTCTTTCTAAAGTCTATATTAAAAAGGACAAGCAAACAGTAATAAATGACACTGTCCCTTCTCTTTGTCTTTCCTCCCACACCTTTAAAGAAAGAGAAACCAATATTTATTGAGTGCCCGCAATCTCCTGAAAAGATGATTGAGTTGGGAGTGGGGAGACTATTTTCATCCTGGCCCAGCCATTGTGTGACCTTGGGTGAGTCACTACTCCAGTCCAAACCTCAGTTCTCTTATTGCTCTAGTGAGGAAATGGGGTTCGATCCCTTTCACCTCCACTGTGCTGTGGCTTCAGAACACAAGGAACCCTGTCCCGAAGAGGTTGGCCGCATAGGCTTTTTGTCCCCTGCTGTGATTCAAAGCAGCATTTTGTTACGAAGCTGTATGTTAAGGATCATATGATCTATGAAGCAGAGAAGATGTTTCTGTGGTGCAGCCATGGTCTCGTATCTCCACTTGCTCTCTTTAACCAGAAGAGGACTTAAAATTCCCTGAATGTCTGTGTTTAGCCTTAGATTAGAACTGTAAGCTGTAAAATGGAAGGCACAAGCTGTAGAATCTTTTGAAACATTTGCAGTTTGCTTTTCCATCACTTGTGGCTCGTAGCGCTGCCACCCTGGAAAGGAATGTTTTAGTTTACTGCTCCGTCCTCACGTGGGGAAAATGAATTGTGTCAACGCTTGCCCACCTGTGACCCTCAGTAGTTCTACCAGGACTCCTCCGTTGGCAGCACCGGGTGCTCTTGTTGTAAAGGCCCTGGGTAATTATGACTACGATGCTCCTGCCTTCCAGAAGTATTGGAATGTATTTTCTCATTTATTTGTCTCTATTTTCCCTTGGCACACCTTCTAACAATTGATTGACAGCATTACTTACTAGGTCAGTATTAAAGGTGAGCAGCTTTGCGAGGGAAGGTCTCTCTTTTCCTGCCCTTTATTCAATCATATCTAACTATTTCATACAAGTGTATGATGTATTCACTTATATATCTAATTATCCCCCAGGAACGGTAGGGGCTTTTTTTTTCCACTTGATTCTTTAGGTGTCATGAGGTCTATGAATTCTGTGGTACTCATTATTGAAGTAAGGAGAATGCTGGCAAGGCCTGTTTAAAATGCAAATCTTACACCTCTTCTGGAAAAAAAATGTTATTTTTGAGTTAAAATGAGCTTTTCTGTGTCCTTTGTTTCCCACGTCTTGAGTGGCGCACTGACCTGATAGGAAGGGGTGAAGCAGCAGTTGTTTGGTTGTATCACGGGAGGCTAAACTTTGCTGAGGACTGCGTACTCACTCAGTGGCAGCATTTAAGAGGCATGAAGTGGCGTGCTGTGATGCACCACCCCTCCAACAGCAGCTGTCATGCAGCTCGGCTCTAGAAGACCACACTTAAAGTCCCAATGACCATTTTACTCCTTCGTTCATCGAAGGCTGACTGTGTACCTACTGCATGCCCCGCACTGGTCTAGGGATTGGAGCCATGGCAGCAAGCTGTCAGTCAAATATCCCTGCTCTTGTGAAACATATTCTACACAGAGAAGAAAAGAAACCTAAGCCGATACGTAGCCTGAAAGATACGCCAAGGGCTAATGTGGTAGAGGGGAAGTAAAGTAGGGTAGGGGACTGGGGATACCATAAGCGGCAGTGTGTAATTATAAATAGCCTGGTCAGCAAAGTTGTCAGAGAAGAGGAGGCATTTGAAGCAACGACTCAAGTGATGAGAGGCAGTTTGTGACGGGAAGAACATCCCCAGCACAGAGGATACGCAGTGCAGAAGCCAAGACGTTCATAGAAGAGGCCGGCGTACCAGCTGGATGGGGATGGTGGATATGAAGGGTTTGCAGAGATCCCAGGCAGGCCAGAGATGGAGGGAGGTCCTGAGGCAGGTTGATTTTTTTGGGCTTCTGTGAGGCATGCGGCTTTGTTTCTTGCATGTCGGGGAGACATTGCCGGGTTGGAGCAGAAGAGCAGGGCTGTGATCAAGTTGATGCCATGGGACGGTCCCTTGGACTTCTGTGCTGAGACCAGGTCGTGTGGCGACCTGAGCTGGGCCACCTGAGAGGAGGCTCCTACAACAGGCTAGATGGGGAGGGAGATGCTTTCTTCTGGGGATTGCAGTGGGGTGGAGAGGAGAGGTTGGGACTCTGAGGTGAATTAGGAGTGCACCCCAAGAGGGGGTTCTTGGGTTCTTTTTCATATTCCAGGAATAGTAGATGAAGATGGAAAAACTCTAAATCAGCATCCAGTTTTTGCCACCTACCAGCAATGTGACCTTGGACAAGTCACTCCTTCTCTTGGAACTACTTATTGTGTTTGTTTTTAAGTCTGAATGATAATAACTACCTCTCAGGATTTTGTCAAAATTTAATTGGTAATGTTTGAAAGCTCCTCATAAAGGGTTTAGCATACTAAGTGCTTCATAAATATTAATTTCCTTCAATTCCTCATTAGCCTAACTATGGCATTTTACAATGTAAGTTCAACAGATCATGGCTTATTTACCCATGAACTAGAAATATGTTCCTTTGACACTTTGGGGCAGACTCTGTGCAGAATATTTTGTAGTGTGTCTGTCCCTCAGGTAGCAGGGGTAGAAACAGGAGTTTTTTTTTTTCTGTCCAAATAATGCAATGATATTGAAGACAAGTTGTTGGTGCTCTCTCCTCCTCTCCAAAAACCTCCTTCCGTGTCATGGTTGAGATGAAGGTCCTTTTCAAAGAAGAGGCTCCCACTGGAGAAGGGAATGAGAGGAGTTCCTAAGGACAGATTTAAGGGCCCCAGAGTGTCTCCTCAAATTTTATGAACAATTTGTGAATGTGCATGTTTTCCTGGGAATAAGAAACCGAAGACAATGATATTTTTAAAGGGCCACATCCTATCAAGACATTCCCAGCTATCATTCTCATAAAGCGTTACTCAGCCAGGGCTTATAATATGCTCCTGCTTCGTGTGAAAGAACTTGCCGCCCACTCTTACTAAGTCTCCTAACAAATATTTCACCACAAAACACTTTGTGGTTAGAAGATGTTATCCTGGCTTCTTCTGTTTCCCAGTCTGTCAATATCCTCTGTCTTTGACTGTCCAGCCACTGCTAATTATAGACGTCTTTGTGTGTACACTGTTTACAGAAAAGAGCTTCAGATGTCATCGGACTCGGTGTCTGTTGCCATTTTGAATTACAAGGATGAGCCTTTTATTTTTTCCGTTCAGTATTCAATCCAAAAAAACCTGTGGGAAAAATTATAGTCTGAAAAGGTTTTTCCTTTGCTGTTTGTACTCACTGAATATTATATTAAGATAGTTTTCACCTAAGGAAAATTTGATGCCTTCTTTGGAAATTATTAGACTTGACAGAAGAATCAGAAAGGAGATGAAATCTCACATTCTGTATGATTCTGGGATTTTTCCCATCTAAGGCATCTGTAGACACACTGACACCAATGATTCATAGAAATTGTAGACTTCTGTATTAAATAAGGTGACCATTACGTTTCTTAGTTTTTAAAATTGATTCTTAGATCACTTTTGCCCAAATAATTGCTGAACAAGTATTTTCTCCCAATAAAGTCTCTATAATTTAAAAAACAAAAATTTGTCCACTGATTAACTAGGAACCAAACACTGAGTACTGTTGTGGGCACAAACCAATGAACTGAAGGTGAGGTGGAAAGATCCATGCAAAGCAGTCTTCTAGGCTGGGATGAATCCAACATTGTCTCATCCGTATTCACCATGATGTGTCTAGCATGAAAAGAGAGCCTTCATCTCCTGAGACATGGAGAGCAGAGAAAAGTCAGTCAGGGTGAAGAAGTTTACATTTATCCCATACAGAGGTGATCTCCCCCCTGAGATTTACCTTGCTCATTGGTGCACATCACACAGGAAGTCCTTTTTAAATGGCTACTGAGCGGTCCAAGGCAGGTTTTCCTAACACCATTTTGCATGGTTTTCACTTTATTACATGAGGCCATCTATTCATCTATTGCTTACTTAGTCGAGCTCATGATATCTGTAGGTAGAATAATTCAGGTGTGGCACATCCAACTCTGGGTTGGCTGAAGGGAAGCTTGTCTTTTTGTTTCATTTGTGTGTGTGTGTGTGTGTGTGTGTGTGTGTGTGTGTATGTATGTAGGTGTGTGTGTATGTGTGTGTATGTGTGTGTGTGTGTGTGTGTGTGTGTGTGTGTGTGTGCTCATTTCCATTCTATGTTTTCTTTTCTAATGCTTGTTTCTATTTTTCAATAACTCTCTGCCTTGGTTGTACCGTGTGTTTTCCAGATCTTTCTTCCCCTGTAGGAGAAATACTCTGCTGGCTTGGTAACACTGGAATGGAGAGCTATTTACCTCTGTAGAGTAGCTGAGTATCAAAATCATAAATCTGATGGCAACATTTTGATGCCTGTCACTGGACAGCTAGGTCAGTTATTGAAATATTAGTTCTTTGGAACATGTTTCTTATGTTAACTGGGGGGTGGGGTGGGGTCAGACTTTCTCAAGACTGTGGATTTTCTTGGGTTGCTTGGAAACAATCTCGTGAGATATTCCTTTGTAATATGCTCTTGACTACAGCCTTAGATTAGATGCTCATCTACTTGGAAGAATGAAGGCAATACTCTTTATTGAGAACCTACTGTGTATCTCAGATGAGACCATGAAACAGTCCTTGCCTCTACCTAACTTTCACTTTACCAGGGGAAAGAGAAAATGAAATAGTTATAATACAAGCAATTAATACTATGATGTGACACTCTTGCTGTAGGCAGCAGCGAGTGCCACTTTAGTACCTGGGGCCAGAGAAGGCCCTTTGGGAAAGAACACTGTTGGGCTGGCATCTGGTCGACCAGCAGAAAAAAGACAGGGAAAGCAAGACTGAACTAGGAAGTGGGTTTAAGTGCTGCCGTGCTAGGATGGAAGAAGGTAACTTATGACAGGGATGATGACATGAACAAAGTCAGGCAAAGAATCAGAAAAATCCCAGTCAATAGTGAATATAGAGGCGGTGCGTAAAGTGAGTTGGAGAGGAAGGAGGAACCATTTACTTGATAATTATGTATTGGCAACTACATGCTAGGGAATGGTGATAGGCTTAGCTACATAGATTATGCTTCCTGCTTTCTCAGACTTAACTTTCTAGTGAAAGACACAGTAGACAAATATACTGGAAAAAAAAAACCATAGGCAAAAGATGCAAATTGAGATCAATCCTATTACCCCTTATAAGGAGAGGGACTGTGTGAGGACATGGATCCCATTGAAAGACACCACCTCATTGCTTCTCCAAAGACTTCTCTCCGGTATCACCACATTGTGGGCTAGGGTTGCGAATGAGAATTAATGGTGTGTGTGTGGGGGGCACTTAGGAGATGGACCAGTCAATAGAGCGTTTGCTCTGCAAGCATGACAACCTAAGTCCATACTCCTAGCACTGACATAGAAACCAGGTGTAGTGGTGCATGCCTGTAACCCCTGTTCTGAGAGGTAGAAATAGGAGGGTATCTAAGTTTTTTTTCTTTCTCCAAAACAGTCTAGTTTAATCAGCAAGCTCTATGTTGAGTGAGCATTCCTGTCTCAAAATTGAGGTGTAGAGAAATAGTGGAAAACATACAGCATTGACCTCTGGCCCCCACACCCAAAACCAAACACTTTTTTCTCTCTCACACACACATGAAAAAGGACTTCAGTGAGGTGGCTCAAACATTCCTTCAGTACTGTGGTGGCAATCCGAGCCGTGCTATGGGATTTTCAGAGATGCCCTAGTAAAAGTGGTACTTTCATAAAAGTCAAGCATAAGAAGGGGAGTAAGATCATCCCTGGCAGAGGAAATAGTCTTTGCATGACTCAGGGAAGGGGCTGGAATGCTTGAGGACCTACCAAGAAGCATTGTGTTTGGCACATGAGGTATAACTCTGCACACCGTTTTACAAGTAGGGAAATGAGAAGCTCTTTGCCTGGGTTGTCTCAGTAGTACATGCCAAAGCTACTGAGCTAGCTCATGTCTCTATGTTCTGTGGTTGATTTGCATTTTCATCACTTAAAGCTAATCTTTCTCTGAATTACAGGCACCATGATGTGCTCTGGAGATGTAATATGAAACCATATATTCGAGTTATTTGCCTTCATGAGGCCCTGTCTTGCTCCTTTCCCCGAGTCTTGTGGCATCCCTGGAGAACAAGGGCAAAACAAAAGAAATTCTATCTACAAGCTACAGGAAAACAAAACTTGGAATATTGGCTTGTAGTATAGCATTGCTTGTTTATGTACCAGACTGGAGCTTCTGGGATACTGAATAATTATCTGTCTTGAATATTTCCAATTTTCATTTAGTTTTTTCATTTTTTGTGTGTGTTTTGTTTTTCCCAGTTTTAGATTTTCTATCTACATGCTATACTGTGTATAAGAAGAGAAGTTTCTAGAATTTCCATTTTCGTTTTTGTGCTTTGTGCTGATTGCATTGACCATGATGGAGTCAGAATGCTTCTGGTAATCAGCTCAGCTTTGGGTCCCATACTTCTTCCTGAAGTAATCATTGTGGCAAGGATATTTCCAGTTACTATCCATAGAAGCTATAGTAACTTTGGGAATGTGAATGCATGGAAATGTATGGGAGGCGACATTTATGAGGAATGTCACATTATCACAATATTGAGAGTGAACATGTGGATGTTAAAACTACTGATGTTTAGTGCATGGAGGCCAAGGATGCTAAAAGCAAATGCACAGGACGTATCTCTATCAGAGAGAATGGCCCTGACTATATTTTGAATGTGCATCATATGGAGATGATAAAATTTGTATAATCATCTTAATATAGCAGAGTTTTTCTTTGGTGCTCTATTTCATATATACTGAGTTGTCCAGAAACATAATTATTGAGTGGATAGTGAAGAACTGAAATGGAAAGGTAAGCAACTATGTAACTGGAGAAGAGTGAGGTTGGTTCATCCAGGAGACTGAACCAGTGAGAGGATAACTGGAGTTAGATAAAGTTGATTCATTCAAATCAGGGTTTATAAATGATACAACTCTGAAAACATACTTAGAGAGTAGACATAGATTTCGCTTTACTGATACAATATCCACATTGAAGTGAACCCTATCTGTTATCTTGCTTCTTAGTTACTTCTCTATTACTATGAGGAGACATATGACCAAGGCAACTTAAAGAAGAGTTTATCGGGTCTTATAATTTCAGAGGGTGAGTTCATGACCATCATGGGTGGGAGCATGGCTGCAGGCAGGCATTGTCCACAAGCACTACGGAGGGGTGGGAGAGAGAGACAGAGACAGAGACAGACAGACAGACAGAGATAGAGAAACAGACAGATACTGGGAATAGTTTGGGCTTTTGAAACTTCAAAGTCCATCCTTCAAGTGACACACCTCTGCTGTGGGATGTTCTGTATGGCAAATGTGTTGCTAATTAGTCAATAAATAAAACACTGATTGGCCATTGGCTAGGCAGGAAGTGTAGGCGGGACAAGGAGGAGAATAAAGCTGGGAAGTGGAAGGCTGAGTCAGAGAGACACTGCCAGCTGCCATGATGAGAAACAGCATGTGAAGATGCCGGTAAGCCACGAGCCGTGTGGCAAGGTATAGATTAATGGAAATGGATTAATTTAAGCTGTAAGAACAGTTAGCAAGAAGCCTGCCATGGCCATAAAGTTTGTAACCAATATAAGTCTCTGTGTTTACTTGGTCGGGTCTGAGCATCTGTGGGACTGGC
Source organism: Peromyscus californicus insignis (assembly GCF_007827085.1). NCBI lineage: Eukaryota > Metazoa > Chordata > Mammalia > Rodentia > Cricetidae > Peromyscus > Peromyscus californicus. Next base: position 39,841,135 of record NW_026294535.1, read on the forward strand.
AGGTGAGAGAGATTTGTCCTGACTGTGGGCCAGGCAGGAAAACTCTAGCTACACACCTCCTCCAACAAGGCTGCACCCACTAATGGTTCCCCACCCGGGGACCCAGCATTTAAATATATGAGCCTCTGAGAGAAGCAGTACCATCAATTAGATGCTGATCGAATCATATACTTCTGGAGAGCTCTTTGCCATCCCTCCAGGCTACTGCCACCCACTTGGCATTGTAACTGTCTTCAAAAGGCCATTTCATCACTCTGTCAGTCCAGCTGCTTCCTGATGGTGGGGAACATGGTAAGACCAGTGGATTCCGTGAGTGTGGGCCCATGGTCACACTTCTCTTGTCTGTCTTGAAGTCTCCTCTGCCAACAAAGTCAGTCTAAAAACTCTTCATTTTTGGTTTCAGGAAGATTTTTAGGAGAAGGATAAAAAGCCACATTCTTTCCCAAAATGTCACAAGAATGATATCTAGCCCATTTGCTGATATTGTTCCCCTCTGAAACCTCTTCAGTTGGACCTCCATCGTCTATGGTACTCTCAGAACTATTGTCTTCCAAGGTCTTACTAGGATGGCCCACATGTCCATCTATCTATCACCTATCTATCTGTCTTTCTATCTATCTACCTACCTACCTACTTATCATCTATGTATCTATCTATGTATCTATGTTTCTATGTCTCTATGTATCTATGTATCTATCTATCATCTATCTATCTATCTATCTATCTATCTATCTATCTATCTATCGTCTATCTATCTATATGGATAGATATCACTTTATTAGATAGAATTTACATAGATTATACTATTTATATTAGATATTTATATAGACTAGATTATTTATTAGATAGAATTTATTAGAGTGGTTTACAAGCTATGGTCCAAGTACTCCAATAATAGCTGTCTCCTGATGGAAAGAGCAAGGATACAGTAGTTGTTCAGTCCATGAGACTGGATGCCTGAGCAGTCCCAATATAGTACTGGAATCCCAAGGAAGTTCTAGATAGCTGTCTGTGTTGGAATGTGTTGGACTCCCAAAGAATTCGGTTCTAACGCCAGTGTAGAAATGATGCAGGATAGAGGAGCTTGTCACTAAAAGTGAGGGCATACACAATAACCAAAGACTTCCTTCTTCCATAGTTTTTTTTTTGTGGGTTGCCACTAGATGGTGTAGCCCAGATTTAGGGCGAGTGTTCTGCGCTCAAATGATCTAATCAAGAAAAATCCCTCATAGTATACTCAGCTTCTTGGGTTTCAGTTAATTCCAGATATAGTAAAGTTGACAACCAGGATTAGCCATTACATCTCACCTTAAACAAAAAGCCAAAAGTGTGGTTCTACCACTTTGATCATAGAGAAACTGGTGTGGTGCATATATGACCATGATCCCAACCAGTCCTGGGGAGTTCTAAGAAGACCATCTGGGTGTTCAGGGAGCACAGTGGGGCCAATTAAAATTTACAATGGTATTTAACAGCACGTAGGTAAGACTCATAAAGCTCTCTACTTCCAGGGCATTCTAGTTTTCTTAAATCAATTGATTTGCCTAGCAAACTCCGTCTATAGATGGCAGACTAACTTTAAATGATAAAGTACAAATGTCACTTGTTTTTCTGTCTGTATGCAAATGCTACCCAACAACTCCTTATAACCCAAGCGGGCATAGTGGGCCAGTTCACTCAGTAATTACTTAGTGGAGAACTGGCATTGGCATTTTGCTTTCGTGCTCTCTATTCCTAGCTCCTCCAGTGAGCTGAAGTACTTGATTTGCAAGGGTTCGTAAGTGTCATTTTCTCAACAAAGGCCAATGAGCTGTACGGCGTTGTCTCTTTCTATTAGTGTGGTTTTCATGTCTGCTGGCCTTTTCCGTTCTGCATCATCACTGCAACCAGGAGCTAACATTTTGTTGGCAATTTGTTGATGCCTATCACTTGTCAGCTTTTCAATCTGCTTAACCACTGGCGTGAGTTTCACTTTCTTGCAAAGAAAGGGTTTCTTGTAGTTAATATAATATCACTGAACACATCATTTTCCCTTGGGTCTCTTCTTCCTGTCTTGACTTTCATTTATGAATAGGCCTGCCCCTTACAACTAATATTATTGTTTTTTTTTATTTTAAAATGTGAACATTCAAAAGAGAAATTTAAGTGACACTAAGAAGATCCTTGCTCAGAATATACTAGAGACCTATATGTGGGTGTGGTCTTAAAGTCTGTGAACGTCCCCAGTTCAGTGATGACCATGGTGTCAGGGAGTGTCAAATGTGCAGGGAATACCCAGTGTGACAAAGTAAGTAAGAGGCATCCCTCAATTCCACCATACATCCTGGGGAATGTGTTAGTAACAGCCATGATTGGGTTTACCATACCTGAAGTGTTAACGCATGTGTTCATTGAGTCCTTATGCCCTTAGATTGTGTTATTTTCTTTTTATCGTTTTCATTTTGAGGTAAAATGTGACATTTTCTCTTTTCCTTCAAAATTTGCTTCTTTGTGTGATTCTCAGAAACAGCAAGGAAATGCTAAAGGCGTCTCCACACCACTTAAAAAGACCCAAATTACCTTGTTTACACAGAGCAAAGGAAAACCGCTATGAGGTACAATATGTTCTAGGTCCTCTAGGCTCTCCAGTCCCATGGGACGATGGAGACAATCTACTCTTGTCTTCCAATTTACTGTTAAAATTAGTTGCTAAAATCTGAGAAAGTGAAGTTCATGAATATACTATTTTTGGATTTATGTTTATCATCTGTTATAACTGAGACTTGGGATTTATAAGTTAATTTAATATGCTGTTTAATGGAGTGTTGCTAAATCATAACTTACAAACTTCTCATTTATCCCTAATGGTTGGGAAATGGAATATTAGAGCATTCCGGATCTTCAAGAATTGCCACACTTTGTACCCTCTACAGCTATGGTGCTCAAATGGAGCAAACTTTAATCCTAGGGGCATTTGTCAATGCCCTCAAACCCTTTTCCACTGTAGGGAGGAGGAGAAGGAGAGGTACTATTGGCATGTTGTGTGTGTGTGGCTCAGGGGTGCTGCTAAGCACCCCTACAACATTTGGAACAGTTCTTGCAACCAGAGGTCATCTGTTCTGATGGTAACAGTTCTGAGTTTGAGGAACTCTGCTCGGCAGGTTGGCACATTAAAAAAAAACAAAAAAACAAATTAGAATTTGCCAAAATTTAATTGCAGAAAAGGATGGTGGCGGCTTCCTTATTACATGGTAATTCTTTATCAATGCTAGTTGGCACAGTATTGGTGAAGTCTAGACTTATTGGCATAAGTTGATGCCTGGCTAGATGGGTAGAGAGGTCATTTAATGGTGTCCTTATTTGAGGAGGCTCATTCTTTTCAATGTTGTAACAGCTATTTGTGTTACAACGGCTACTTATTTCTTTCTTTGGAGAGGGTCTGTTTGCTGTCCCCGTCACAATGGAAGTGAAATATAGTTTGATCTTTGTTGATGGCTTTCTAATCTACTCCAAGCATACAGTGGCATGGGCTTGGATGAGAAGTGCTGTTGACCCAGCTGTTGGCATAATATCCTGCTGATTTTATTTTAGGTTACTGGGAGAACCTAAGATAAAGGAAAAAATGTCTCTCTTATTTGGATAGTTTATTTCTGAGACATAAGAACAGAGAAATACTTGCTTTTGAGTGGAAAGCTGAAGGACTCAGTTTGTTACCAAGATAAATATTTATTGAGGATTCTTGTTCACATTCAGGCTGGAGCAGTAAATAAGATAGAATATTTTATGATGTTGTTCATGAAATTACTTGGAAAAATAATAAAAGTTTAAAGCGTGAGACTGAAATTAATTTCCATCTGTCGTAACTTTGAGCACAGGGATGATGTATGGTATTCGAAACTACAGACACGTCATAGAAACTGCCTATTGTGTGGCCCTGATGTTCTCCGAATAACCACTCTTTCAGTTAGGAGGCGATTAAGGAGTTTATCATGAGTGAGGAAGTGGGTTTACACAACCCACGATGCCTTCTTTATTAACACACTGAACACTTTGTATGCAACGTGCTATTCTGGGAGCATGGGGCATGGATGTGAAGGAGGAATAGTCCCTGTTATTCCATGTGAAAATATGGAGGAGGAGCTGGAAGGAGGTGAGGGCAGGGTGGAAGGGAAGAGTTGAAAGTGCGGTTTTGACCGGGGCTCCCATGTGGTAGGAGGAGAAGCCAAGTATAGAGGGAAGAGCTGTCGCTTACCCATGAGGACCCCTTGGTCCTACCTAGATGTCTATGTTTTTAACCCTTTCCATGAGAAACGTTTACCTCTAAGTTTTGCTGATTAATTAGCTTGAAAAGGGCAGGGTAAACAAAAGCTTAATTTATGTTCTTTTAACAACCTCTGAGTTTCCAGGGAAATGAATTATCTGAGTGCAAAACCAGGGCATTGATTTTTGTCAGTTAACAACAGTGAGCTGGCTTCTAGGACTGTGTCTCCCAACAGATTAACTCTGAGTAAACAGTGCAAATTCTTGAGCTTATGTTTGTAATTTTCAGCCTCTGCTTCCAAGTATAATCTTAATTTAAATTTTAAGTGTTTTTGGTCCTAGAGGCAGTCATAAAATTGACCAGAACAAACTGCTGAGAGAAGAAGAAGAAGAAGAAGAAGAAGAAGAAGAAGAAGAAGAAGAAGAAGAAGAAGAAGAAGAAGAAGAAGAAGAAGGAAAAACAAAACAAAGCAAAATAAAAACCAAGGGAAAAAAAACCCCAAACCAAAACAAAACTACTAATCAGGCATTTTTTCTCGACGTGTCCAAAAGAGGACTTGTCATTTCCCACTATCCGCTCGCTCCTTCCCCTCCGCCCGGTGATCTTGCCTTGGTGGTACCGGGTACTCCTGTAGATTTCCTTCTTCATCACTGATTCTCTTGAATCTGTCTCTGTGTTATTATCAGAGTGAACTGTGGAAACCTCATGTGTGAAGAGAATAAAATCATTAGCAGAGGATACTTAATTGAGTATTTATTATGGACCCAGCATTCTCCTAATCCTTTAATTTGCTGCAAACCTTTCGTTTTCCAGGAGAGTGTGGTATCAGAATTTAAAGACAAAAACCCTACAATGGTGGTTCTCAAACTTCCTAATGCTACAGCCGTTTAATACAGTTCCTCGTGTTCTGGTGACCCCCAACCATAAGAATTTTTTTCATTGCTACTTTGTAACCGTAATTTTGCTACTGTTATGAATTATAATACAAATCTCTGTGTTTTCCCCGTGGTCTTAGGTGACCCCTGTGAAGGGATCATTTGACCCCCAGAGGGGTTGATTACCCACAGGTTGAGAACTGCTACCCTAAAACCTAAGGAATTTGTTCTAGATAACATCCAGTATGTGCTAGAACTAGGTTTCCAACTCAGACAGTCTGAGGAGGGGACACAGCTTTTAATCAGTGACTGGAAGGCACTGCCCAGTCTCCCCTTTAGACCTTCACTGGCTTCTCATAGCCAATCACAAAATTTAGAAGACACCTGTCACTCATGTAACGGTTTTGATTCATTTTTGAAAACCTGCTGCTAAGTCAGAAGCTAAGTGGTAAAAATAAAATTCATTTAATTCTCATAAGAAAAATGATAATGGGATTCCATCTCTTCTTAAGATACCTAAACAGTTTTCATAGATAGAAAAAAGAGAGCAATTTAACAATGAAAATAGGTTTGTATAAACTAATAAGCAACAAATTGAAATGAAAGAAATCCAGTTTCTGTGTAAAATAGAAGAGGAAGAAAGGATCCTGGAGCAGCAGCCTGGCGGTGGAGGTGTGGGGCAGTGGGATCTTCCTTTGGAAGGTGCTGTCTCTTTCCCGTCACATTTTATGCCTAATTCTTAAACCTCTTGGGACTTTTTATTGTCTTGCACTCAAACTTTATTTTCTAACTGGTGGTATACACCATTAGGTAGAAAGAGAGGCTGTACTTGAACCGTAGATAATTCTTGAACTTGACCCACGTGTGCTATTTGGCTTCATCAGGACACCGTAGTGTGCAACCACAGGCTGGTGTTCTCTTCGCTCCAGCCAAAGAGGCTTAGGTACATCCCAACATGGCGCTTAGTTCAAATGCATCCGATAAGACACTTCCCGTCTACAACCTACTCCGTCAAGAACATGGGTAACTGTGACTCCTTGAAATAATAACATCAACATTACTGTGTCATTCAGTTTATTTATTTAATGAATTGTTTTTTTTTAGTGTGTGTGGGTAATAAATGTTGTACAAAAAAAAAGAAAGAAAGAAAGAAAGGAAGAAAGAAAGAAAAAGAAAGAATACATCCGAAGCTAGCATAGCATTTCCAGAACTATAGAGTGATAAATTGTGAATATTTAGCATGAAGTCAGTTTCTACTTAGCACAGAAGTCCTCCAAGGTTCTGTCTCTGTGTGGCCCCCCCATCCCGTGTCTTTCTTACTTGTACATACCATCACATTGTTCACTCATACGCATTGTAATCTGGTATTTTATGCTATCTTTGTGCTCGGACTTTCTTCTCCTTTCTACCCTGCACGTGCATCGAGTTTCTTACACAACAGAGAGACTCAAACCTTTGTAAACCTCAGTTTTGAACAGAGGATGGTTACCCCATCAGTTCTAACTTTTCCCAGCGAAGGCATTCTGTCTTTATCATCCCTGTGAGAAAACAGATCTTCCCTCTGTCTTGGAGAGAGACACCATTTCTGTCTTACCAGGCTGTTTGACATGCAAATATTCAGAAACACCTAATTTGAAAAGAAATATCAAGTAATGTGTTGGAAAGTAGAAAAATGAGAGAGATTCATGGGTAATTGTTTTTCAACAGTTCTTGCATTTGGTATATTATATTGAAATTATTCATGTAAAGGTCTGGTTGGTGGGTTTGCTTAGAGCAGACACATAATCATTTCCATCTTTATATTCTTACTATTAATCATGGTGCTTATCTCAGAGGAGAGAATCAATACATATGCATGATGAATGCATGCATACATAAAAATAGCTTTAAAATATAGTAAACATGTGGGCTGTACCAAACATGCTTCTGTAGCCCAGGCTAGCTTGATTACCACTATGTAACCCAGGCTGGCCTTAGAATTGTGATCCTAAGGCATAGGCTATCATTTCTGGCTCAGACAACTGAGTTTTAAAATGGCTGGTTTCTCACATACAACTAGCTGGTTTTATATGATCTAGACTCTGATATTTAATACTAAATTCAATGCTTCTTTTGTGTCAAAGCCTCAGTTAAACCCAATATAAACAATCCTTCACTATACCTTTTGAGTATATCCTTGGCTAAGGGAAATGAAGACTCAGAAAGTTTGAAGAAAGAATTACACAGGATTTGAGGTAATGTATTTGTTAAGTTATACAGGTGACCAGTGGTAGAAATCAGGATTAAGTCTATGGAGTTTGATGCCTCAGTTTCTTTTTACCAATTTAAGGAGTACAGCTTTTTCTTTTCATAGGAAAAGGTATGAGAAAAAGATGCACGAATCATATTAGAATTGATAAACTCATACTCTGTCTTCTCAACTAAACTGGAGTAGAACATGTGCATGCCATGTTAGCAGGATCCAGCATGCATTTGGGGAACTAAGTTGGAACATTTTTTGCTCTAGTAATAAAGTTTGTCTTGCAGAGGGGGATCCTTTGAAGAAAGTAAACTTAAAGTCAGTATGCTTGTACACACTGGGGATAGGAATGCATGATGAGGTTAGTATGCTTGTGCATGCTGGACATAGGACCTCTGATGAGATTAGCATGCTTGTGCATGCTGGGCATAGGAACCTCTGATGAGATTAGCATGCTTTGTGCACACTGGGCATAGGAACCCATGATGAGATTAGTATGCTTTGTGCACGCTGGGCATAGGAACCCATAAAGAGGTTAGCATGCTTGTGCACGCTGGGCATAGGAACCCACGATGGAGTCAACAAGCTTGTGAACACTGTTGACAGGAACCCATGAAGACTATATTGTCATTAACCTCTGGTTAACCTTGGGCATGATTAGGGCCAGCTGCATGGGTATCTGATCTAAATGCTCCCACATGGTTCCATGCTTAGAAGGACTGGGAGAAGATCTACTTGGTTGGTTTCCTGCGTTGGTGGCCACTTAAAAAGCCAGGCTTCCTATAAACAACCCGCTGGCTTCCCATGATACAGATCCTGCTACATTTGAGAAAAAAACATTAAATTTAAATTAAAAAAAAGATTTATTTATTTATTATGTATACAGCATGTATGATCAGAAGAGGGCAACAGACCTTATTACAGATGGTTGTGAACCACCATGTGGGTGCTGGGAATTGAACTCAGGACCTCTGGAAGAGCAGCCAGTGCTCTTAACCTCTAAGCCATTTCTCCAGCCCCCTAAATTTAAAATTTAATTAAAAAGTTTAATGCTTTGAATATGAGACCCCCACCTTTTCACTTTACACGGGGCATTTTAAGGTATGTAGGTTGTGCTGGGATGGTATCTTGGTTAATTCTCCGTGGCAGCTAGTTGTTTGGAGAGAGGAGGTGACTTTGCCATGCATGATACTGAAAACAAACAAACAAACAAACAAAAACAAAAACAAAAAACCACGTTCTTGCCTGAGTTCTTCCATACAGCCATCCTGAGGCTCTATATTACAGAATACTAGCCTATTTTAACAGAAAAAAAATATAAGTCATAATATAGGGATTTCCAGGTTTTGAAGAACTGAGACCAATATCCTTTTCTTTTTCGTGCTTTGATTTGATGGTTTGTTTTAGATCAATTGAACCATCATATTTTATAATAAGAACCAAATCAATTAAATGAGAAGTAATGTTTCCTTTTAACAGGAATCGATGCCATTTCCAGTTTGATGTATAAGTTATATTTCTATTATGTTTTGTAAATGTGCAATATGTTTTGTGATTTTAGGGTTTTTTGGTACGCGTGTAACTTCAGTATTTTCTATACTATGAGGTTGAGTAGTAAGTATACTTCAGTGTTCTTACCAACAGTTTTGTTCTCCATTCCCTCAGTGATATTAGTTAACTACTTTCTCTTTATTCAGAAACCTTACTTCAGGACCTTACATAATCTGTGATCATTCATTTGCATTTGATTCCAGAAAATATATATATGTACATTTGAACTTATTTCTTATAAATGTTTTCTTCTGAGCAGTTTTATATCATTATCTCTGTGGGTTCTGCGTCTCTCTGAGTCTCTGAAGTCAACTATTCTACTACAGATGGGAACAAATGGCAAAAACCAAAATTTTTTTTGTAGGAGTATCTTCAAAACCTATTATCTTCATTTTTTGATACTGGTTGACTCACGTGCTGATTCTTTGCTTTTCCCAAAACGTTCATTTAGCTGACTATTGAGTTTAAATTTTAATTGGTAAACAGGAGAAACTTAACAAGTTCCCCAGATGTCAGTTCTGCAGAGATGCATGTTGTACTGCTTTTGAGCCAGCAGAGGGCGCCCAAGTTCATGAACAAATTTCAGGCGCTGTTTTGATGCCTGAACTAGAAATTCAATGTGAAAAATGGTTTTGAGGGCATGGGATGAGAGAGATCAGGTTATGTGGGAAGAGAGATATGGAGCGAGGGGGGAGTGAGTGAGTGAGTGAGTGAGGGACAGAGAGAGAGACAGAGAGATAGAGATAGATAGACAGACAGAGACAGAGAGACAGAGACAGGCAGAGAGTGGGTGTACTAGAAAGCACTAAAGCAGAAAAGGTTAACAATTCCTGTTTTAAGAGGCACTTGAAGTGTGCTGAAGATATATTACATCTCCTGAAGGGGAATGACAGAACTGATGGAGAGAAGCATCTGATTTTTCAGAGCTCAAGAAAGTACTTCAGTGCTAAATTCATAAAACAAGTTTCCTGTCTCACTTGTCCAGTTCTTTCTTTAAAACTTTTCCAATGGAATCTTTATACATGTCCATTTCTGGAAATATATATATATATATATATATATATATATTTATGACAATTACCCAGTAAAAGCACTTTTCGCTCCCTCCCCTGAGACCATTGCCACACAGGCTCACACACTGTGTGTGTTTCTGTGTGAGGGAGAAGTACAGCGGTGAGTGTTTACTCAATAGATCCATCAGTCAATCCATCAATTGTCCAAAGAGTGCTTATGAAAATATTAGCGCGCTCTCTCTCTCTCTCTCTCTCTCTCTCTCTCTCTCTCTCTCTCTCTCTCTCTCTGCGTGTGTGTGCTCAGGGGAATGCACAGGGAGAGTCAGATCTACCTTCTGCGATCCATGAGCTTCGGTGCATCAGTGTGAACAGTTGTGTTTGGAAACGCTAGGCGGTTGAGTGGCGAGCAGGGGCTTGGTGTGTACAGAGCGAACATCACGTGACTGCTCAGAGACGTGCTGCGCAGACAAACCCTTGAGGTCGGAAAAGCCTAGAAAGGCTTTACGGATAAGATGGGCTGGACATGACTGGGTTCAAGCACTAGAAAAGGAAAGGAGAGAGAGAGAGAGAGAGAGAGAGGAGAGAGAGAGAGAGAGAGAGAGAGAGAGAGAGAGAGAGAGAGAGAGAGAAGGGAGAGTGTTTTTGAATGGAGAGGAAACATAAGAAAGGTGGGGAGAAGACTAGTTTGATATTTGATGGGTTGCCACATAATATGATATACAGCATACCCCTAAGTGGCGCCAATTCCATGTAACCCATGCGAATGTTGCCTCTGGATGTACCCAGCACCTTGGGAGGTGTTTCCTAACCACTGTGCTCTATAACTGTGCCTCTGTTGTAGGGCTTCATGATGAAGCAGTGATCACAGAGGGTACAGGCTGGACTGTGTAAGGCAGTCTAGGTTGGAGATAGCTGTGTGACCTCGTACAAAGTTATTGGCCTCTCTGTTCCTTATTTCCCTTGCTTACAAAATGACATGGTAATGATAGTCCCAAGAGCGAGAACTTGTGATGCTTAAACAAGACAAAACTTCAGAGTGTCTCGAGCCCCCTGAGCCTAAATGGTGACTTATTCCTGTCAAGTGGGGGTGTCACCAACACAAAGCAGACGCTCTGCATTTTCACGTGCAGAAATGTTATATTAGATTTTCAGTTGTGAAAGTCTTGGGTTTCTTCTGGACCTCTCTGTCTATCAGTGAAGAAAGATGTGGTGGGTCATATGGTTTAAGACTGTGCTGACTTCACGGGCTGATGATTGACATGAATCATATTGCACAGTCTCCCTGTCTTGGCGGATGATGATCATTTCGGAAAAAGTGATGCTCACTTGGGAATCTAATGATGCTGCCTGTGTTTGCAGGAACTCCAATTTTTTTGGGCTGCGTTGGACCATGGACAGAATATAAGCTCCAGAGGCATGGGGTCACAGCTGCCTTTGTCTCTTATCTGACATACATGCCTGGCATCCACTCTTGTTTCAAATGACTGGCTAGGTTAATGACTGAGTGAAGGAACGGTTTTGAACATCATCTTGTCATTTTTGTACACATTTGTTGGGAATCCTATCTCTAGCAGAGGTAAACCAGATTGTCCAGGGAGATGTGTCATTAAATATCTTCCCTAGTGACCTGTCATGACCATCAAATGAAAATGAACTGTGTTTTAGACCAGTTTACAATTTAAAAATACTCCCGCACAGCATACGATTCCCTACAGCATTCACGTGAACTCACTGCTATTTCTTTCAGCTGTTATTAAGAATTTCTAGAGTTAATGGGTTGACTCAGTTTCTGTGTTGGTTGGTTTGTTGGCACCAAATATGGGAAGAGCTGCGTCCTTCAGACTGGCCGGTGAGTTTGTCTGTGGGGGCGTTTTCTTGTTGAATAATTGATGTGGGAGTGTGCAGACCTCCATGGGCACTGCCACTCCTAGATACGTGTCCTGGGCTGTGTAAGAAAGCAGACTGAGCAAGCCAAGGATGAAATCTATCAAGTAGCGTTTCTCCATGGTCTCTGCTTCAGATCCTCTTATCCTTCGCTCTGTGATGGATCATGATGTGGATGCGTAAGTCAAATAGACCCTTTTCTCTTCAAGTTATCTTTGACCAGTGTTTTATCATAGCAACAAAAAAGCAAACCAGAACGGTACCCCATGTGCACTACCATGGCTGTGGGGTTTGATCTGAGTTCCTTTGCCTGCTAGTGAAATAATTTCCTTCTAATATATTTGTGGCACCATATTTCCTTCTATAATTGTCTTAAAAGATTTGTGATTACATTCTTTCCCTGTGAAGGATAAAGCCTTTCTAAATTTCTCGCACTGGTGTATTTTGGCGTAAGAGATCAAGAAGGAGTTACTTCAGAAGAAACCAGGGCTGTGATGCTGAACGGGGTTTAAAAGTAGGAGAGGAGAGAGAGAGAGGGAGAGCTGGAACTTCTGGGTACTCATAAAATCGGTCATGCATCCACTGGCAGTGGGAGCCTGGGTAGACCACTACAGTGTTGTGGGTGGGCTGATTAAAGACATCGGGGTATAGAAAACACACAGAATGGGGGGAGACTGGGAAGTATAAGACCCGAGTGGACATTTAAAATACCATCACTTCATGGAGAACTCCTTATGTTTCTGAGGCAGCTGCAAACCCATGATTAACTTGTATTGGTTTTCCTATCATAGGGGCCTGTGCTAGAACGGTGTCTTCTCACTGTGCTAGAACGGTGTCTCACTGTGCACACTACAGAAGGGGGCTTGCAAAGATTCTTCTTTGTTTTCTCCTAACCCTCTGCTCCCTCCACCCCCGTTTCTTGGTTGGGGAGGGAATCATTCACTTGATATGATAACACATTTCATCATCTGTCTTGCCATCTCTCAGAGCATGCTTGGGAATAGACTTCACTTGGTGACTTTTTACCAACGTAGATGACTATTTCTAATCTAGATTTCCTATGTCATCCAATTATTAAACGGATGCTTTAAAAAGAAAGCCGAGCATGCCTATTTAACGAGGCCATTGAAACACATGTGCTTAGTAATCACTAACAGAACTGCGATATTTCCGGCGAATTCTGTTATGTAATGCTGTACCCGGATGCATTTTTTAAATTACTGATTATACTGCAGGTCAAAGTTTGCCCTGCAGTGCTCTACTGAGTTGTGTCTTAAAATTGCTGTTATGCTCAGACCCAAGCTTTGCTCTGTGTAGCGTCTAGCGCCATGCCTTGGCAGGAGTAGACATTGAATAGATTTTTGTTCAATGGCTTCAAAGTCAAGCCTCCTAATTTTTTGCATAGATGAGAAGTAATTGAATGATGAGGCTCACAAAGAGAAACGAAAGATCCTCGGATGTAGTGGACATTTGACCATTCACCCACTTTTGGTATGGCATTCCTCACTTATCCATAAGGTAGAGATTGGTTTAACTGCATTTTAAAGTAGTGTTCAAAATAATTGATATAAGAATGATTGTTAAACAAATTAAGCCACAGTAGACATTCCAAAATAGAAATAGACTCAGATATGTGAAGAAATGATTGCATTTGTCTGCCATTGTATGTTCTTTCTCTCTCTGTTGCAGTTAATCCAAAATATTCCTCAGTATGACTTGGTGGGGGAGCTGGGAGTATTCAGGGTTAGGGAAATCACCTTCATGCTTTTCCTCTTTTAAAACAACTATTATTACTATAGTTTTAAAGATTTTATTTTAAACTTTATTATAAAAAACACACACCAAAATTAACTAGACCCAAAGACCATATATAACTCTGTAATGTGTAGACAGATAGTTTTACTTTTACTTACTCATTTTTATTTTATGTGCATGTTCCTGCATGCATGTAAACACACTTCATGCTTATCTGGTGCCTATAGAAGCCAGAAGAGGACATCAGATCCTTAGGGACTGTAGTTACAGGTGATTGAGAGCCAGTATATAGGTTCTGGGACCTGAACTCAGGTCCTCTGAAAGAACAGAAAGGGATCTTAACTGCTAGGCCATCTTTCCAGTTTCTGTTTTTAGTTTTGAAAATTAAGTGTGTGTGTGAGTGTGTGTGTGTGTGTGTGTGTGTGTGTCTGTCTGTCTGTATCTGTGTATGTTTGTGAATGTGAATACTTCCAGAAAAAGGCATTGATCACCTGAAACTAGAGCTACAAGTGACTGTGAGCCTTGGGGCTTGGGTGTTGGGAACTGAGCTCCAGTCCTCTACAAGAGCAGTGCATGCTTATAACCTCTGAGCCATCTCTGGAGCCGCTTCTTACTGTATTGTATGAAATTAGCAACTTAAGTCACTACTGTGCAAGGTTTACTTTCATTTAGAAAAACAACACATGAGTAATTAGAATTTTATTGAATTTTTAGAGGTGGGAGGCCATTTTTATGAGACTCATGTAATAGCAACTTCCTGGAACTCACGTTCAATGCTTAAAGAATAAATGGTTCATTGACTGTCTAGGAATGTATGAAACAATGTCCTTATCTCTCACCCTGTACAGTAAATGACTCAAGATAGATCAAAGATTTAAATGTCAAAAGACACTTAGAAAGCACAGGTAAATGTATTTTGGAGTTAAGAGTAGGGAAATAAGTCTTTTTTTTTTTTTTTTTGGTTTTTCGAGACAGGGTTTCTCTGTGTAGCTTTGCGCCTTTCCTGGAACTCACTTGGTAGTCCAGGCTGGCCTCGAACTTGGGAAATATGTCTTGTATGAGGAATAAAATAGGTTGATTATAAAATATGTACATTTTATCGCATCAATGTTAAGAACTTTAGTTAATCTAGAAAGTGTTCTCAGGAAATGAGAAGTCCTGTCACAGCTGCAAAATTGACAAAAGGCTGGTGTCAGCCACACAATCGTCACCCACGAGTGAGTCTGAGAAACGAACAGCTTCATTCACAGACATTTCACAGAAGAAGAAACTGGTATAGTCAGCAAACACACAGAAAGGCTCAACACGGTGAGTCAAAATTCATTAGTGATCACAGGAAAGCAAACAAAGATGCGAATACCACTTTAAAGTCTTATTTTGGCAAAGATTTACAAGCCCAGTAGCATCAACTATTGGAGAAGATAGAGGCCATTTCTCATTTCTGGTCAAAATGCAAATTGGTGCCACCATTTTAGAAGCCATTAAACGTTGTGGCAAAAGTGGCTTCTCATGTATCTTGTGACTCAGAAATTCTGCTCTAGGCATCCGATAACTCTCACTTTGTAGGACAGAAAGTCATGTAAGAGCAAAGAGTGTGTGTGTGGGGTAATGGGGGGTTAGAGGGAGGAAAAGGAAAGGGGGAAGTGATTGTAATTATAATTTCAAAATAGAAAATTATTTAAAAAATGGATAAATAACTTCATTGTAGTGGGGGAGTACAATACATGAAAAACATTTTAGGGCTAATGAGGTGGCTCAGCAGGTAAAGGCCTCTGCTGCCTAAATTGGTAACCTGAGTTCAGTCTCCAGGAAGGTGTCTGACATTGCCCTCTTGACCTCCACATGCATGCATGCTTTCATACACACATGGGTACATGAATGTGAACCCACATATATCAGACCTTAAAAAAGTAAAAAAAACCTCACTCTTAGATTGTACGCATCTATCATATGAAATGGAAGTATAGGAATAGTTTATTTTGTTATTGAATAAAATTATGTGACTTATTTTCTAAAGAAAAGGCCAGTGTTTATAAACACTTAAAGCCCATAAAGACACTTGAGGCATTTGAAGCATTGAACATTTAAAAAATTGGGCTAAACACATCTCTTAGAAACATGTGGGTTCTTGGACTAAATATTCTGAATCAGCAGTAGAATTTCAGATCTAAATACTGAATATCTGAAATGCACTTCCTAAAATGCACAGCGTTTGGTATTTTGAAAATAGAATTATAAGCATTTTGTCCTAGAATTGCAAAACGAAACCTATTGTGAATTACTGCAAATGGAATACAATATAAACATAGTGGGGGTGGATAGAAAACCCAAGCAAACAGAGAAGCTAGTCAGTTGTACGATTTCAGCTTACAAAACGAACAGACAGTCTTTAGGATTTGAATAAACTAGCTTGTGATGGAACCTTGATGCTCACTCATATGTGTTTTGGTTTGCCAAAGCTGCATAACAAAACACTATAGAGTGGGCAACAATGGACAGCGGAAATTTATTTTCTCGAAATTCTGGAGGCTGGAAGCCCAAAGATGATGGTGCTGGTAGGTGTGAGGCTGCCTTCCTTGACTTGCTGGTGGAGGCTTTCCCCCAGAGTCTTCTCTGCATGCATTCTTTACGTTTCCTCTTCCCCCAAGGACAACAGTCATTATGGGTTAGGGCTCTTTCCGACAGCTTCATTGTAAGTTCATCGTCACCACCTTAGCTGTCTTCCAGAGGCTTTGGGATTTGTGGATCTAAGAGGAACAGCTGATTTCCTTGTACCATCCCTTTCTGTGACTGCCTATGCTGGAGTCTTGCCTGCTGTTTTCCAGATGAAGCTTGCAGTCTGTACGCCACTATTATACGTGAGGAAGGGATACACAAACTAGAGGGAAAATAGTATTGTGCTCAATTTCTAAATGCTACTATCTCCAAATCTCAGTTGTTTCAAGCTGTCTGTCTGTTAGACTATGCAGTCAAGTACCTGGTGGGCCTATAACCCAAGGCAGGCATGGAAGCAGAGCAATAAGGTTTAGTGGAGAGATTCCTTGTGCCTATATACGATTAAGCCTTTCCCTATGATTAAAATCCAATGTTACTGGATTAAAGGATGATAGGTGTGAGGGAAAGCATGATTTTTTAAAAACTTTTCAAAAATTTCATTTTTTTTAAAAAAAATTCAAACGTATATACAATGTATTTTTTTTACAAAACACTCGCTACCTCCAACTCTCCCCAGGTCTCCCTGTCACATCTGCTTTCCAACTTCATGTCCTCATTTTATAATTATTTATTGATTTTTTTAAACCATTGACTCTTTCAGTGTATTGAGATATCATTTCCATCACACAGGTGTAAAAACATAAATATATAAAAAGTGGTGTTTTGTGTACTTGGGCTTAGGGTCTGAGGTTTGTAAGCCCCAAATTGAATTCTTTGTAAGTTGTAAGAGCTAGTTAGTAATAAGCCTGAGCTATCATTTGAGCATTTATAATTGAGTCTCCGTGCAGGTTATTTGGGAACTGGCAGGCAGGAAAGAAAAGTCTGCCTACAATAAGTTGCTTTGTTTATGGTGTTTTATCACAACAATAGAAAAGTTAACTGAGACAATGTCATAAATTTATACTAAGAAGAGCAACCTCTGCAATTTTAACAATGCTTCTTTACGTGCATATCTCTGAGACTATTAAATGATGGTCAGTATCATAGGCTTTAGGTCTAGGTAGACTCTAGTTCATAGTAGATATCTGAACTTGAAGGATGTACCTCTCGTATCTGAAAAGTGGGAATATCACAATCACAGGGGCTAGAAAGGCAATTCTGTGAGGAAGAGAGCACTTGTTCTGATAGAGGATTTGGATTTGGTCCCCAGGACCACATGGATTCTCCCAACTATTTGTAACTCTAGTTCTTGGGGATCCGATGCCCTCTTCTGATCTCTGAGGGTACCAGGCACACACATGATGAACGCACATACACATAAGCAAAGTACTCATATACAAAATATAATAAATATGCTTAAAAAACAAATAAAAATGCAATCCACAGCCTGGTTGAGGACTTTAATATAAGCACACAATTATTGTGTTTGGCAATTGGATTAATTTTTGTTATTGCTGAAAGTTTTACTAATTGGAGGTTTTGAATAGCTTGACCTATGTTCTGTAATGTTTTGCTTGGTTTCTTTAACAAAATACCTTCAATTGTTGAGCCACTATGGATTTTTGAATTCCTAAATAATTTAATTTTCTTAAACACATTAGAAAATAATGTGTGCATGATAAATGCCTTCATGTGAAAAATGGATTACAAAGCCTGGAAAACAAACAAAAAAATGAAGGAAAGACAGTAACTGTGAATGTGTTTTTTCTTTTGTTTGTATATAGGTGTTTTGCATTCGCTAGGTGTCTTTCTATGTACCAGGTACATGTCTGCTGCCCATAGAGGCCAGAAGAGGACATAAGATAGCCTGGAACTGGAGTCACAGATGGTCATGAGCCACCATGTGGGGTGCTGGGGATTGAACCAGGTCTTCTGGAAGATCGGCCAATTCTCTTAAGTGCTGAGCTATCTCTCCAGCCCTAAAGTTTTGCATTTGGAGCTGGGAAGCAAACCAGGTCCTCTTGCACCTGGAAACACTGTGACTGAAGTTTTTCTTGGGCTTTGAATAAAGACTTCAGACTCTTTCATAGCTTCTGAAGGACAACAGGAGAAAGAGAAGATCATTCTAATGGTCTCTGGCAAGCACTGATGACGACATTAAAATTTAGTATTTGTCTTCGTTTAGTGTAATTCTTATTTTAGTTTTCTGGGAAATTTTTAACTCAAATGAAACACAAAACTGCTGTCACTGAGTGAGTAAGGAGGCCATCGCTGTGAATACACACCGAGGAAAATACAGATACAGAAGGCTAAGAGGTCCGGGCTCATCCGGAGACAATGATTCTTCTATAGGTTTCCTTGTTTAGTTTCTTTCAATGCCAATCTTCTTAAGAAAGCCATCTCAGGTCTACCTACCAGGGTTAGGGGCTGCATGATCCATTGGTCTAGGCCGGTGACCCTCAACTTGTCTGTTGTGACCCCTTTGGGGGAGTCGAATGACCCTTTCACAGGGGTCACATCAGATAAGCTACATATCAGATATTTACACCATGACTCATAACAGTAGCAAAATTACACTTATGAAGTAGCAACCGGATAATTTTACGGTCGGGGGAAAGACCACAGCAGGAGAAACTGTATTAAGGGGTTGTAGCGTTAGGAAGGTTGAGAACTGGTGCTCTAGGCACTGTGTCTGGTTGTAGTTTTCTGTGATGGTCTCCATTTGGTATAAAAAGAAATGCCTTTGATGAGGGGTGGTATATATACTAAGCTGTGGGTTTAAGGATGAGACGTCGAATGTCCTGAGCAAATCTGCTGCTGGTTTAGCAGAGGGGCAGGACTGGATTCTTTCCTGAGGTCCATGACCTCACCAGCCCTGGGAAGCTGGCCAGGTGTCCAGTACCAGGCATGATTTCACTCCTGCCGAGTGGACCTTAAATCCAACTAGACAGCGGTTGGTTCTTACCTATGTGTGAATGCCACTTAGGGCACCCTTATGCATGTGTCTCACCATACTGGTAATTGTGGATCTGAGGTTGGAGCTGGTTGTGTCTGTTGAATTGCTTTTCTCCCTCGGCACCTTGCATTCTCTGGTACCTTGGAAGCTGGAATGAATAGAAGAGGCCTTCAGGTCAGATCCAGCACTAATAATCCAAGTCCTGTGTTCTAAGTGTGCAGTGTCTTCAGCAGCAGGGGTTTATCTCCAACCTCTGAGAGGACCCTGTGTTGTTGCAGGACCCTGTGTTGTTCTGGGAGTCACTTGGACCATCCTGAGCGACCATTTGAAAGGAGGTTTCTCATGCTGCTTGGTACTGGCTTTTGTTTTGTTTTGTGTTTGTGGTAGTTGTGGGGAGATCAAATGGCATAACTTACATGATCATATATACATAGATACACACACATGCATTCACATACATATGCACATGCTTTATTGGGGAGCATTGTCAGACTAAGTGGTATAACTTAGACACACACACACACATTTATATGTATTGTGTATAGTTGCAGGTAACTATATCACCTCCTATATCTAAGGCTCAGGGAACATTGAGGAACAGGGGGTAAAAGAATTTGTGAGTCAGAATACCAGGAAACAGCCTCTCCTAGAAATGGCTGTCTCTCCAAACGTGGCCATTTCAACAGACTTGCTAACACGGAAGGAGGAAAATCTCATAGGGATCCACCTCTCCATGAAGAACTATGGGCAACTAAAGATGGCTGAGAGGGAGACTTAGCTTCTCCCAGGGATAAGTCCCCTTAATTGGTTACCTAGTACAATATGGTCAGCCCTGAAGTCCACACAGACAACAAAAGTGGACTCAGCAGGTTACATGTATATATATCTGTGCATATTTACACATGCATTCATATGTAACAATAATAATCAAAGACAAAGAGGTTATCCATTTAAGGGGGGGCATGGAAGGAGTTGGAGGGAGGAGACTTGTGAGGGACTGGATGGAGGGAAGGAAAGGGGCAAGTGATGTAATTGGCATATATATATGTATGTATGTATATGAAAGCCATCTTGGTGCTGGAGAGATGACTCCATTGTTAAGAGCACTTGATACTCTGGCAGAGGGTTGTTTCCTCAGCACTCAGGGCAGCTCATAGCTCCCTGTTCCATTGTTACTCTAGTTCCATTGAAGCGAACACCTTTTTCTGGCCTTCAGGGGACACCAGGCACTCATGTGGTGCCTTCCTCTACTCCTTACCCCCAAATACATGTAGGCCAACACTCATAACAATAAGTAAAATATTTTCAAAAACCAAATTCATCTTAGCTCAATTTCTATTCGTCAGAATTCTAAACAAAAATATCTAATACAAACTTACACTTCAGGTGCCTTAAACCAAAATAAACAAATTAAAATTAAGAAAACATAGTCGCCGGGCGGTGGTGGCGCACGCCTTTAATCCCAGCACTTGGGAGGCAGAGCCAGGCGGATCTCTGTGAGTTCGAGGCCAGCCTGGGCTACCAAGTGAGTTCCAGGAAAGGCGCAAAGCTACACAGGGAAACCCTGTCTCGAAAAACCAAAAAAAAAAAAAAAAGAAAACATAGTCTTAATGATTCTGTAGTAGTCACGATTTCCTTTTTATTTTGATGTAAGATTTCTTCCCCCCCTCTATCCTCACAGCTGTATTAACTCTTGATTCTACCTTTTTTTTTCAATTTGAAAAAAAAAATTCTACCTATTTTCCAAAGTTGAAAAGTAACCCCGTTTGCTTTTTAATTTTTATTACTTTAGTTCCCAAGGCCAGACAAGGGTGGGTTTTAACACGGTCAGAATAGGAAAGCAAAAAATCAGTGTCTGAAGAACACTAGGAAAGCAGGCCTCTCTCCCGGGGCGTTTTCTCTTGACCTTTGCAGAAGGGCTGATGGAGAGGTGGTGCAGGAGGGTAGGATTCTTCTCCTCCGCTGGAGTCAAAGGGAAGCGGCCATCCTGGGGAAACAGAACAGGGCTACAGGAAGATGAAATGCTCACACGAGTCTCTCAGTTGCTGGCAGTGAAGCTATGGTCACTTTTAATTTGCGGAGGGGCGAAGAAGGCAGCTGTCTGCACAGTGGGGCCTTAGGGGCAAGTGTTGAGGAAGCAGCCTCTGCATCATGGAAATTAAAGGAGAGCACACTAAAGGGAGGCTTACCGTTGTTCTGTGGCTTCTCAGGAAGTTGGTGGGATGTCGCTGTTAGTGTAAACTCATCAGATTTGACAGTGTAGAAATTTAGGAATTTGAAGCGTCCCCTCCCCTTCTGCCTCCCTCTTCCCAGACAGCAGAAACTTTTGAGATACTATGAAGGTCTAGACTTAACAGGTTCTACCTTAGGGAAAGGGCCACCATCTCAGACCACCTGCTGTACTCAGTTCCAGGAAGGACCTCAGGAATGTGCCATGGCAACTGGAACGGATACAGAGCAGTATCCTCCTGCAGACATCCTGTCTGCAGTTTAGGCCCTTGAAGATATCTAGATAATCTTGCTGAGCAGTCCAGATAATCCTGTTCAGCGGGTTGTGGTTCCCCGCCAAAAGTCTAACCCAATGGTTTCAAATGTGATTTCGCGCCCAAAGTCTAGACCAATAGTTTCAAAAAATCACCTTGCCCCTTCTACCCAATCCCAAGTTGCCAATTCCCGGCTTGTGGTTTTTCCCTATAAAAACCCTCTACACCTGGGCTCGTGGCCGCTGCCACATTTCCTTCCATCTGCCGTGTGGTGGCCCAGGTTGAACCTGAATAAAAGGACCCTTATGTGCTTGCATCAGAAACCGGCTCCTTGGTGGTCTCTGGGGGTTTCGAGAAAGGGGTACAACACTACTATCTGCACTGGGGACTCATGTGTTTTCATCAAATCATTCTTCTTTTCTTATTTTTTTTTAATCACAATATTTAGGATGAACTAAGATTATGCCTACTTTTCATTTAATAGGGACACCTTCATAGATCTAGTGTGAACACTACTAATGGCAGCGTCCTCTGAATGGCTTCCTTTGAGGTCGCCCTCTAAAGGGCTCGCTTGAAAACATTTCTCTCTGCAGCATCCCTTCTGATTTCTGGTGGTTTTGCTTTATTTGACTATTGATTGGTATTGCACATCCCTCTTAATGCTAACATTAGATGATGCTTTGTCAGAGCTCTTGGTGGAAAACCACGGTATATAGGTAGAAAGTTCATTAAAGAGTTTGAACGGCGTGTCTGAAATGCGCCATCAGCCAATGGCACACCCAACCATACGACTATTTGGAATTTTGGTACGTTGACTTACTTAGCTGATCTCTGCTGTGTGCTTCGCATCTTGTCAGGTGACATGCATTATTTAGACGAGCGCAGAACGCTCCCTTGTACTCAACATAATACATTTTTAATGGCTAATGATTATATAGATAATCTCATACAAGGGAGCAAATTGTTTCCTTTTGGTTATCATTATAAATTTAACTTCTGAACAAATTAAAAATGAAATCGTCATCCCTGTCAGATAGGCAGGAAAACAAAGGCTTATTAAGAATTTGCTTTTTCCCTGGTGAACTGTATTATCAATAATCATTGTAGTCCGTAGTGTATGTGGTTTGACATGACATATTAATTTGTGCTGATTTGTTGGTGGAGGAACCATTACCATTTTAGGTTAGCTCTTTTTGCTTTTTCCCCCCTCTCTTAGGGACTTACAGTAGTCGCATGCCCTCTGTAAAAGAGTTTGCGTTATGATAATCACATTGACCGATGTGGAGTAAAAGCTCATACAAATTAAAAATAAGAGGCTGAGTTCTTCCTGTTACAAAGAAAGCAACGTTTCCTCCCTCAGTCTTTTAGTCTCTCCCTCAGAGAATGTGTAATTGTAAGTACTTTCTCCTGTCTTTGAAATGTTTATTAATCCTTTTGGGTCCTTTGTCAGCTTTAGGATTTAGGGATGTCTTCCTCCAGGGTCTGGAAGCCATCCCTTTGAAATATAAGCCTCAAGGGAGATAGCATCCCAGACTCCGAGTTTCTCTGGGAGCATAGGCATCTAAACAGAGCCAAGAAACCCCAAGGGGCAGGCTTATTCAAATTCCAAGTCCCTTTCCTGTCACTGAGATATGAGAAGCTTGGTTCTGCTCCCAATAAAGCCAGTTAGCTCAGTGGTTCTCTACCTAGGGGCCACACAGGGCTCACCTAAGACTGTTGGAAATATTTATGCTGGTATTCATAACAGGAGTAAAATTGCAGTTATGAAGTAGCAATGAAAATAATTTTATGGTTGGAGGTCACGTCACCACAACGTGAAGAACTGTATTGAGGGGCTGCGGCATTAGGAAGGTTGAGGACCACTGGGTTATCTAATGCAAATGGTCACCCCAGTCACCAGGTACATTTGGGATGAAATGTGTGTGACAAGTGGTGCAGCCGGGTCTTCTTACTTGAGGACTTATTATTGCTTATTTTGAAACTGTACATAATTACAGGTATTTGCCTGTCATATATCAATATGAGATAATGCTCAGTCTTTGTATCTGCTGGCAGTTACTTGGATGTATTTATATTACATGTTGGTTTCATGCTTATTCAGTAATAAAAATGTTTTCTTTCTTTCTTTCTTTTTTAAATTACCTCTATGGAGAGGGTTTCCAGGTGTGGAAGATCTCCCTTTTAATTCTCTTTCCATAATAATGGATGCGGCTTGTTGTAAAAATAGCACCTTGACCGGTGTGTCATGTGGTTGTGCTGTTTCTCGCCTTCTTTAATCAGATGTACATTTCAGAGAGGAGCCCAGTGGCTAAAATCACAAAGGATTAGATGTATTATGAACAACAAAACAAACAAACAAAAACCTGAGCAGGGAGGAAAAAAAAAAAAAACAGAAAGCAAGACCATGTCATTAGCATTTTCTGTTTCTGCAGAAGACCTGCTTTCCAAATTCAACTGTGAGAGCTATTGTGAAGAAGATGGGATTAGTGGTGGGGAGAAGTGATGTGTATCACTTGTTTTTTTTTTTTTTTTTTTAAATTAGTACTCCATCTTGTCCCCTGAACAATCTGTTTTAGGCTAACTTTTAATCTATGAAAGTTATAAATATTCATCTTAAATATCACTTGCTTCCTATCACATTGTGGTAGGATCCTGCAAAATGTTGAGCGTGGCATTGCTAATGCAAAGGTGACTGGTGGCACAGGAATGATTTATGCCTCTTGGAATTGCAGAGGTCTAAAAATAGGACTTGATGTTACATTAATACGTACCGAGGTACGCAGGCACAATAGGGTTAGAGGAGATGGAGTTTCATCCTGAACTCTCGGTTTCCTTGCCTTTGTGTCTGAATCTGAAGCAATGACTGAGTCATTAGACATCGCTCATGTATCACTTGTATCATTTCCTATCAGGACATAGCAGCCTGTCTTGCCAGCTCCTTGGTGTTGGTGAAGAAACATGTAGTCTGTAAATAGCCATTCTGCGCCACTCTTGTTGCTGTTTTCATTTGAAGATTTGGAACTGGACGATAAAGAGATCGTTGCCTCTAGGTTCGGATGGGGTAAGTGCGTGACTTCAGCCTTCGGATAAGGTCAGAAATGCAAGTGTCCAGGTAGACATCCAGCAAACATGACAGTTTATAAGGAGGGTCTCTGTTAGCAAGGCGAATGCCAGCCATTTTGGGGAAGCAACTTCACCGAATGATCAGCAAGAGGACTTTGGTCAGTGTTTCCTCTGGTGTTAAACTTCTGGAGTTTCAGCTGTATGTAAGCTGTAGTGAGTGTGAGAAAGCAGAGTGGAACAATGCCTTTTACCGACCTTTCTGAGTGGGAGCTCCGATCAGAGGAACGGAGTTCACACATCTGTTGTCAAAAGGCTGGAGGTTTACATGAGCATCAGAGCAGCCAACAGTAGAAAGAGAAATCAAGGTGGCTTGGCGGCACTTAGGGGAAGCCCGTGTTTCTTACTTGGTTGGCTAGCCTGTTGGTAAGTCAGAGATAACAGAGCAGCCATGCTCAGGACGGCCCCGGAGCCATCCTTGGTCAAGTTTATGAACATTAATCACTGTAACCAACGCAGTAGCTTTAAGTAACATGCGTTGCTAGCCCCGTTCCCACGCAGTGTATATTTTATTGACATTTATTCTACGTTAAAAGCTGATGAAGACATTGGCGCTTGGGCACACTCTTGTGCTCTACAGTAAAGGATTAGTTTAGTTTGGAGCGGGGCGCGGCGCGGGGGCGGGGGCAGCTAGCTGTAGAGCTCTGCAGTGTCGTGATAACTGCACAATGTTGTTCCACAATGTTGATGAACGTGTAGTTCAGCTCTTGGAGTTTTCTGGGAGAGATGCCAGAGGTTACAGCAGCGAGTTTGCGTTCCATCATGGCTTCTGCGTTACCATGGTGCGACGATGTGGAACTCGATGAACCGCTTGCCGTCTGCCACCAGCTAGGGGAAGGGATCTCAATCTCGGGAAGTATCCACTTGATTTTTTAATAAAGGTTGGTGTTTAATTTAATTGTGACCTTTACAACGCACTTTTTGAAGAAAAGAAAAGATCCTTACTCTTCTCATGAACGGTTGGAAAGTCAAGATACTGTGTCTGATGTTTTAATTGTCCTGGAAACATAGTTTAAAAATAACAGTAGCATCTATCTGAGCCAAGATTCCACTGTTGTCCAAATAACAGTTTGGTGAATATTTTTTGATTACGTAATTTAAAACCAAAGAAAATATAATCAAGACAGGACAAAGTGGTAGTGTACCGAGGGCTGGAAAACATCTCCACTCGTACATTTCTAGTTAATTACACAGCAAACAGTAGTTTTTTCAACTTCTCAGCCAAGCAAACTCCAACTGGCCCTTCAAGACCCTCCAGTCTGTTTTTTCCCCCCCTATGAATCTTCCCTTAATTTTCTGTCTCATGCAAAATGCTCAGAACTAATCCCTCTGAGCATTTTGTCCTTATTTTGTTAGCATTCTCCATTTACAATTGATTTTTCATTCTTTTTTGGTGACTCAAGGACTCTTTGTTTGTTAAAATTAAAATAAACTTTTATTATTGTGTGTGTGTGTGCGCGTGCGTGTGTGTGTGTGTGTGTGTGTGTGTGTGTGTGTGTGTGCAAGTGTGGGCCTGTGTGTGCCATGCTGTATACGTGGACACCAGAGAACAACTTTAGGAAGTTAATTCTCTCCTTTTGATTCTGGGATCAAACTCAGACAGGCTTCTGCAGAAAGTACTTTTCGCCACTAAGTTATCTCACACACTAGGGCAGTAGCTCGCAACCTGTGGGTCACGACCCCAGAGGGTCTGCACATCAGATATCCTGCATATCAGATATTTATAGTACGATTCACAACAGTAGCAAAACTACAACTATAAAGTAGCAATGAAAATAATTTTATGGTTGGGGGTCACGACAATATGAGGGACTATATTAAAGGGTCGCAGCATTAGGAAGTTGAGAACCACTACACTGAGGATAGAAGCATTTTCTTATTTATTTCAATATATTTTTTTTGCCTAATACTAAACTTGGTGATTAGACTTAGAATGGTACTTAATGAATATTTAGTGAAAAAAAAAATCAAGGAAATAGAAGAGGTCTCACACCAACTCCAGGAATGGTCTGTCTTCACTGTGCCAAAGTAGAACTTTTTATATAGAGACCCTCTGATGGATTGTTCTTATAAAAAACATACTCAGCGTCTTCTAATTCACTTGCCACATAGAAATACCT
This sequence comes from Peromyscus californicus insignis, assembly GCF_007827085.1. NCBI lineage: Eukaryota > Metazoa > Chordata > Mammalia > Rodentia > Cricetidae > Peromyscus > Peromyscus californicus. The sequence continues at coordinate 39,867,966 of NW_026294535.1, forward strand.
CGGAGTACAATTATATTCTATAGGGCTTTGCCTTTAAGACCGGAGTTGTGTTTAGGCTTATAGAAGCACCGACTCTCGGTTTAGGGACAGTTGGAAACCAAGCTGCACATGATGACCATGCCTGTCTGTATGTAACAGTCTTCATAAAGTCTATATGGTAAAGAGTTGGTCCCCAGCCTTGTGCTATTGGGAGCTAGTGGAACCTTCTAGAGCTGGGTGGTCCTAAAGGAGAGATCCTCAAACCCTGGTTGCGTGTCCTTGAGGGAGCTGCCGTTCCTCCACACTTAGTTCTCCCAGCTCTTTCATTTCGTGACCATAGGTGAGCTGCTGTATCTTACCATGTGGCCCTGTTGTGATGTGTCTTGTTCTCTACCCCTCCCCTCCCCGCAATTCAACCAGTCATGGATGGGGACCTCTGACACGATAAGGCAAAATATGCCTTTTCTCTTGATAAAGCGATTATCTAAGGTATTTGTTTTAGTGACAGAAAGTTAACACACCAGGCAAATATTAAACGTCTTTAACGGTTATTTCCAACTAAGGTTCAGATTCATTATTGCCTTGATCCTGAATGAGAGACGGATTAATTCTCTATACCTGGAAGTTCGTTTTGGGAGACAGTCTGATAATTGGTGTTAGTCATTGCATGGCATGTCTCAAATGCATTAGTCAGGCATGACTTAGATGGGCACGGGTCAGTGGAGAGGAACCTCTGCAGAGTGCTGATCTTTGAGAATTTGGCATCTTTTAGGAGCCTCATAATTCTCCCAGGTTTTGTTTATTTTGAAACATTCTTGAGAAACAGGCTCTGATTGTAGCTCTTATTTGGATAACTTGCTAGTAATCCAGAGAATTTCTGTGTTTGACTTTTTTGGCTTGAATTGTTTGTATATGTTTATCTTAAAGCAGTTGCGAAGCATTAAAATTCTGAAATAACCCTCAAATTCAGTTCTCTGTACTAATGGCAAGGGCTTGGAAACTACTCATTTAGAAACCCCTTGGTTTATGTCCTCACCTTCAGCATTATACAGCAGTGAGGTTTCAGAAAGAAGGACTGGGAACAACCTTCTTAATGCTTTGACCCTTTAATATATAGTTCCTCATGTGGTGACCCCAACTGTAAAATTATTTTGTTGCTACCTCAGAACTGTGATTTTGCTACTGTTTTGCATCATAATGTACATATCTGATATGCAGGAGATCTGATATGTGACCCCTGTGAAAGGGTTGTTTAACTCCAAAGGGGTCACAGCCCACAGTCTGCGAACTACCATCTTAAGATATCATGATTGAATAGTATTCTATAGGAAAGCATAGATTGATAGGACAAAGCTTGTCACGATGACTAAGATGTTCTCTTCTGACGTTTCTGCTACTCACACAAACATCCTGAGCCTCAGTGGCTTCAGTTTCTGTCCTCTAGGGATGAAATAGTATCTGTATTCAGGCCACACGGGTTAGATGCTGCCCATTTGCTTGAGGCACTCTTCCCACTGCACTCTATGGGACTGATCCCTTTGAAGCGAAGAGCACAGATACAATCACACCGGCAGGGACACTTGGTCCTGAGAACGGAGTCGCTCTCTGCACATAGATAGATCTCAGTGCAGTGCTCTTCGTTCAGGGGAAGCGCAGAGGGCGGCCTCCATTGTTGCAAGATGGGGTGGACTGTTGATTTAAGATTACTGGATGGGATGAAAGGTTGCAAAAGGACCTCTAACAAACAATATTTTCAAATTATGCTCACAGGTGTATAAGAAATTGCAAACACTTCACAAATCAAAGCTATGGCTTATATTTAGACATTAGGTAACTTATTAGGAATCCCACACCACACTGTATAGATGTATAATTGCAGTCAGTCTTCATGTTGGTGGAGGTGATTTTTTGTTGTTCCCAGTCCTTCTTTCTGAAACCTCACTGCTGTATAATGCTGAAGGCGAGGGCATAAACCAAGGGGTTTCTAAATGAGTAGTTTCCAAGCCCTTGCCATTAGTACAGAGAACTGAATTTGAGGGTTATTTCAGAATTTTAATGCTTCTCAATAAGTGTAGAGTAATTCAACAACTTTTTTTTTTAATTGTCTGTCCAGAGAAGATTGTAAGGTGAAGCTTATAGGTCTTGCTTTATGTGAGTATGTGTGTGTGTGTGTGTGAAGTTATTTTGATGTGGAGTTTGTGTCAGACACAATACACAACCACAGTAAATGGAATAATAAGAAGCTTGACCTGGAGGGATAACAAAGAAAAGTATGCCTTTAAGAAAAAAATGTTCAATATTTTCAATTTTTAAAAGGCTATCTATATCTCAAATGTATTCCATTTTTAAGGCATTTATTGACTAGAACACAGTCTAAATGGAAACATGTGGTAGCTAAGGGAGGCAGCATAACATGGCGAAGATGTAGGCCTTTAGCTAGACTGTTTGCAGTACTGATACATCTCTTACATTTAAATCGTGCAAGCAGGTTATTCAATGCTGACTGTCAGGATAGCGGTCTGTGAGGTGGAGGTCATATCTTTCAGCCTGTTGGGCTGGGATGACTTCCTTTGTACTGAGGATACACCAGCCAGAGCCTGGTTTGTTGCTGATTCTCAATGTACCATTTGCCTCTTGTCTTTAAACGTCCCTGGGTTCCTTGAGCATATCACGCAACAGGAGAAAAGGTTCAAATAGCTACTTGATGGATCTTATTTATCTAAATCATGCCATTCTCAATAATGTACCATTGTGTGGTTATTTATTTGAGTGAAAAATAGATATATAATGTCCACTTCAACAGTAGCTGGGGTTATGGAGTTTAATTATGAACTCCATAATTAAAACATAGTTTTAAGTTTTGAATGATCTCGTTACTGTCAGAAAGTCCTCGAGTGTTCTAAGACCTAAAAACTATTATTATTGCCACTGCTGTTAAGTTAAGAAGACTGACTGCATTCTTACATTAAATGTACTTTTAATATACTTCACTTCAGATAATGGATTTGGGATGTGTTGCAATCTGCTGGTTTTCTTTTTATTTACTCTCAGGTGCATCTTGTCATTATTGCATATCATATTGATTTGGAGGATGTTCTAGAGACTTACACTATTGATTAGGTAGAGTGTTGCTGTATTTTGTGATTTTCCAGACTTTACTCCTCACATCATCATTATCACGTTTGAAAGGCCGGCCCTTCCTATCATGGAATTTTCCTAGTCTTTGTGACATATACTGGGTTAAAAATTTTGTGTGTGTGTGCTATCTAATTCCCTTAAATTTATGTAAAATATGCCATCTGCTTTGGAACTTCAAGTGATCTTATGGTTTATTAGCTTTATTAAGTAACATTTAATGTGTAAATATAACTTAATAAGCTTCCCACAGGTGTCTAATTAGGCATTAATTTCTGCCACTAGGACTAAATGCAGCAAAAACATACATAGGTCCCTGAGTCTTAGTCATATTGTGAATGCTAGCGAGTCAAAATATGGACCCATAGTTTAGTGCAATTTCAATTTTAGTATCTCTAGTTGTATGATGATTCTGATATGAGGCCACTACATTAAGGGGTGATTTTGAAACCTGTCAGACTATTTTATAAAGATAGAAATACTTGCATTGCAAGGGATAGAGAACTCCAACTTAAATGCCAGATGCAAAGATTCTAGTGCTGGACAAAGAGACGCAGGACCAGAGCATAGACGAGTGATGGCCGTAATCTCTCTATCTTGCCCTATTTACCCACATTTCAATTTTGTTACTACTGCTTTCTTTGGAGAGTATTTTGTAGTATTGCAGGGAACATGGCAGGTGTAGCCCAAGCTTAGCTACTTGAGAGGCAAAACATCCATTTCTCTCTTCTCATTTGTCTGTCTGAGAAGATCTCTCTGCATGGCTTTGGTTATGTGCTCATTGGTAGCTAGAAAAGCTTATAGACCATGGTAGGTAGGTTGATTTTGTTCACTCACTCTGGAAATCCAACTGAACATGTAGTGAATGTTTTAGTCTTCAGCAGCAAAGTCTCAAAGCACAAAGACATATCAGTATTTGCATATTCTTTCAGGCGTGTTCATGGTCTTTCTTCCTGACCGGAGTGGTTTGTCTGTTCTAATAAAGTTCATCATTTTTATTCTTTCTCTCCTTGTGGTGGCTGTTTTTCTGTTCCCTGTCAATCTGTAACTTTGTGTCCTGGACCCTCGGGATCTCTAATTTAACTTTCTGACTGTTAGCCTTCCCTTTCTGCCTCAGATCTGCAACTATTATTTTGTGTCTAGAACCCCCGGGTGGCTCTTCACTTTCACGCTCTGGGCAGTGGCAACCTTGGATCTACAACTGTTAATGTTCAGTCCGGGACCTTCAGCTTCGGGCTGCTGCTGTCACAGTCCATCAGTGACCCTCAGCCTCCAACTGTCACTTCTCTTTGCTGTCTGAGTGGATGTTCTTTCTAAGGTGGGTGATTCTTTGTCCGACCCACAGAATGCCCCTCGATGACTACCTCTCACCCAAGACCCCAGGAACGACACATGTTTAAACTTTCACGACAAAGCTGCTTCCGATAATAGTGACTGCGGCTGAGAAGAGCCAGAACTGGTCTCGTGTTGGCCGTTTGATATTTCGACATCAAACAGAAAAGAGGGAGCCCTTGGAAGAAGAGACGCTAAGCAGAACTTCTCTATGAAAATGAGAGTTGGGTGTCAATGAATGGAGGAAAGAGAGGAGTCAGGGCTGACATATCATGCCTGTAACTGGCCTCCTGTCTTTAACTCTTATCACTTTTTGAATTCTTTTTTGTACAACCGACTGAACACTCATGTAAGATAGAGCCAAGTAGACTCTGGCATGTGCACTGGCCAACCATGAGTGATGATATTCAGGATGATCACAAGCCTTACTCAGGTTCCTACTTCTTCCCCAACCTCATCACTGCCAGGGCCATCATCACCATCCATAGCCTTTTTTCTCTTTCTCTCTATGGCAAGGTCACCTTGCATCAGGCCTTTGCCTGTGTATTATCACTCTAAATTTTCTCCCCATTTCTCTCCTTGCCATTTAGACCTTGGCTTAAATATTCCTGCCTCAGGGAAGCCTTCTGAAAGCGGAGTCCAAATGAGTTCCTTCAGTCCTTCACTGTAGCAGTATCGCGGTACCGCAAGTTATAAAGACAGATGTGTCTGCTTAATGGCTCTCTCCCTTTTGCACTGTCAGTACCATGTGAAAAGTGATCATGTCTGCTTTGTTCTCATGGTGCCTAACACAGTGCTTGGGGTGTAATTCTTATTCAATAAATGCATTTTGATTCACCAGTGAAGAAATGGGAAGAGAATTGTTGGAACAGAAACAGCTGGGACAGCTGACTATAAAGATTAGAATTAGCAAGGGAGTGGTAAACAGGAGATATTTTCGAGCGAAGTCACAGACAGATATATGTGCAAACAGCTCACAGAACATCATTACAACCTGGGGCATGGAGCTGTGTGATTTCAGCCATGTGCCCCAGGAGGACATGTGCAGGCCCATGTGCCTGCTGCTCAAACAACTCCTGAGTGAATCAGTGTGATATTCAGGAGGCCTGACAATCAATACAGCTTAGCAGCCCAGAGACAGGCTTGCACACTGCCCCTGAGTGACAGGCAAAGCCTTTTGTGCCTATGCTTCAGTACCAGCCACATGGAGAGAATTGGTTTCATTTGTAACCCCCAGTTACTATTATTAAAACATCAGAATCTGCGTTGCACACGCTAGACATTTTTTTTTTTGATATAGTAATTTAACGACAAAGTTTGTTAGTTCAATATTTTGGGGAATGATTAAAAGAAGTGAGGATCAAGGTGCAGTTGTGGTTTATGATTCAGGATACCGACGTTTTTTTTTTTTTTTTTAGCTGTGACAAAACACTTTGTAGAAGCAACGTAAGAAAGAAAGGTTTTACGATGGGTGTGGTTTTAGGGGATTTCAGTCCTTCTGGGGGAAGGGTTAGGGATGTGGCCTCTGGAGTAGCTCCTGTCCATGTTGGCAAGACAAGAAGTTAAGAGAATGAGATGAGAGCTGGAGATGGGTGCAGCATTCAAAGCCCATCTCCGGTGCCTCTTAGGTACCATTTTTTCAGGGGTGTTACAACTTCCTAGAATAGCAAAACTGGGAGCTGTGTTCAAACCCATAATGCTGTCAGAGGAGTGTATCTCAGACTTACATCAACACTGCTCAATACACTAGCTTTTTAAAGTAAGTTGGTTTAGGTAGATAGGTTCATTTAAAAAAATCACTGTACTGGCCTGGATCCCTCAAGTCTTTGTTTTTTTTCAGTCTACATTTCTCTCTCTCTCTCTCTCTCTCTCTCTCTCTCTCTCTCTCTCTCTCTCTCTCTCTCCTCTCTCTCTCCTCTTCCTCCCCTAGTGTGTGTGTGTGTGTGTGTATGTGTGTGTGTGTGTGTGTGTGTGTGTGTGTGTGTGTGTGTGTGTGTGTGTGTAGGTGCATAAGTCAGTATACTTGAGCAGAGGCCAGAGAGGCATCAGGTGCCCAGCTCTATCATTTTCTATCTAATTCCCTTGAGACAGTGCCTATCACTGAACCTGGAGATGGTGGCTGCAGGCCATCATGACCCATTGATCTTCCTCTCTGTCCCCCATGATATTGAAGTTACAGGCACACAGCATCCATGGCTTTTTCCATGGGTGCTGGAGATCTGAAGTCAGGTCCTCATGTTTGTGTGGCCTTGGCTCCTAACCAATGGGCTCTCTCTCTAGCACACACAGTTCTTTATTATAAATAGAACCACCTTATCCCATGGGATATCCTGTATGTCTGTCTTTTCTTAACTGTTTTTTTTATGCGTTTGTACTTCAATGCTATTTCCTTTGCCTTTTCATTGTCTCTATACCATTTATGTACTTTTGGTGCTTTTTAATTATCAATGATGTATGAATGTTTGACTTTTTTGTTTGTTTTTTTGAGACAGGGTTTCTCTGTGTAGTTTTGGTGCCTGTCCTGGATCTTGCTCTCTAGACCAGGATGGCCTTGAACTCACAGAGATCCGTCTGGCTCTACCTCCAGAGTGCTGGGATTAAAGGCGTGTGCCACCGCTGCCTGGCAAATGTTTGACTTTTAAAAGTGCACTTCAGTCTGTACAACATCTCTGTCACTGTGACAGAATTTCCCAGTCCATCTGAGGAGCTGGGCTGTACAGAGTCCCGGTTAAGGCTAGGGATGGTGGTGCATACCTTTGATCCAAATACCGGGGAGGCAGAGGCAAGCTGATCTCTGTGAGTTTGAGGCCATGTTGGCCAATGAGAGGGCCAGGCAGATATCATGACAGCCAGGTAAGATTTATTAGTCATAATAACTGAGCAGGCAGATTCTGAGAAAGAGCCATAACAAAGGGAAATTCATCACTGGTGCCCCTGACAACAGAGACAAGGGAGATAGGATGCACCAAGCCTGGGCCACTGAACCAGTCTCTACAATCAGTGTGTGCCAGGCCAGCCAGCCTCCACAGCAGCTCAAGGACAGAGCCTGGGACTTGTCCAGGCCTGCCCCCAAATGGAAAACTGTAGCCTTCAATCCCTAATTAGCCCTAGCCAATTAGAATGTACTGATATGATTGCCACTTGCTTAAGCCAATCATATAAAGTGACCTAACTGCCCTAGGAACTCCCCTTAGTTGTTCTTAAAAGGAGCCCACACGGCCCTCATGGGGTCTTTGCCATTTTGCCTTTGTGTAGGATGGCAGGCCCCAGCATGCTGGAATAAAAATGCTCTTGCTGACTGTATACCTAGATGATGATCTTTTGTGGGACTTCTCTAGGACCCTAACAGCCTACATAATAAATGAAACCCTGTCTCAAAACAAAAAAAAATTCCCAATGGTTGGTGTCTAACTATTTTCTCCCCTTGTTCCAACATATCTTCTTTACTGCTAACAGGATCTAACTCTGGCCGTCTCTTGGCATCCTCCTCATTCTGACTGCTACTGAATGAGTTCAGGTGAGACATAGAGCATAGTGTAAAACATAGGCAGAGTTTATTACAGATTAACATGAGGCAGCCTCAGAGGTGAACCGGCAATGACCATCGTGAAGCAAAGCAGTCTGGAGGCATGAGGGGGCAGTGGCTACAGGGCTCTTGTGGTCTACCTGTTTCCGGTTTCGGTATACTGCTTTTCCCCCCAAGTCTCTGGAATACAGATTTCCTGTATTTAGATTACCACTTAAGGGGGCGGACAGTGTATGTCTTTGCCCTGTGGGTTTCTCCTTTGTTTCACATAGCTCAATTCCTAAGGAAGGGGAATTGTGATATTTTCTCTTTTCTAAAATTAGTGTATTAATAGGGACGTAGGCAGTAGAGGTAGAATCTGATTATGAGGGAGGGGCCCCTCCCTGTGACCTTCAGGCTTGCCAGTATCTACTAGTGTAATATTACCTTTAAGACAAGCATTTCCCTCATTGGTTTGGGTCAGATGGCCAGAGTTCTAAGCAGCGCCTCATGGGAACTCAGAGCTGGTTCTGGACTGAGTTCTCCCAGCTCTGAACCTACCAAGTTTGGTGAGTTTTGGTATTCTCTGAATTTCTCTGATTCCACCTCCTCTGTTTGTAAAATGAAGCTAATAATAGATTGTATCTTTCAAGGTTTTTTTTTTAAATATAAAGATAGAATGACTTAATATGCATAATTATGCAATTAGAACATTGACTGGAAGAGAATAAGCATTCAATATTCACCAAGTACACAAATACAGTTCCTAATTCTGATTAAAATTAAGATTTGTATTTGTTATGTCCTTCCTATGTTATGCATGCGTTTGAAAATTTCAAATGTAAATTAATTCCTTTCGGAAATGATTTCTTAATGAATTTAGAAGCTACCCTAGTTAATGGCGTAGTTTCCTTAAAAAATTATTTCTTTATCTTTTTAAAGTTTGGAAGCATAACCCTGAGAAGGGTGGAGAAAGTTGGCTCATAGGGGCTAAAGGACCTAAGGACACAGGCTATCCACTGGAGGGGATTTTTCTTTTTTTAAAGAATAAAGTTTCCTGAATTTATAATCCAAGTGATTGAAAGCCTTCACAGCAGTTGCTGCTGGAGGCGGCTACCTCGCACTCTGCTGCAGTCGCTCCATACCGCCTTGAAAGCCCCTGCTCTCTTGGATTTGCCTCCAGCGCTGCTTGACGGTCTTCACAAGGACATCTACCTTTTTATTTTGCAGTTAAATCCCATTTTAGACTCAAGATGGTATTACTCAACTTTATCATTCACCTGATTTATTGAACTTGACACTGAATAATTTTGGCTCTTTAAAAAATTCCATCCACAAAGTATGAACATGTAGCTCTCTGGAGAAAAATAGAGGATGATGAAAGCTTCAATGTTATTTTTTTTGAAGGCAAATGTCCAAAAGTGTGCTGTGTATATTGCCACCAATATTGGGGTAGTCACTTTGAGGGGACCAAGACCCCTTTGAATATACACATTCTAGTGGCTGTTACCTATGAGTTACAGAACCTCTGAGGGAATCTTCTTGATTAATTTCTTTTATAACGCATAGGAAGCTAGAAGCTGAACTTTATTTGAACATGTAAATTCTCTCAGGTAAAAGAAAACAGTTAACCTTCATGATATACAACCTATTTTCATTCTTCCTTCACCTTGCCATTAAACATTTATTATTATAATTATACTTCTCAAAAGTTTAATTCTGTCATTCATACTACCTGGAAAATTTATACAAGAATGGCTTATAATAAAACCATGTAAACACATTCAATTATTGTTTTTCCAACAGGGTCCTGAAACTGTTGCATAAAAGCAAATAATATTTTCCTAGAGGTGTAATATTATGGGTGGTTATACTTCTAACCAGAGGTAAAATCAGATGAGTCAGAGGAAGAAAGTAATTAAATATGCTGTGAGGAGAAACTATAATATCTAAGCTACCTCCTTTAGCCATAAAGAACAAAATTATCCAGCATCTATAATATATGCACAACTATACTATACATAGTTGATTATAAATAGAATATTGACAAACCATAGCTTTTATTTAAATATGAAACCTCCATTGATAAATTTGACTGAAAGCTAATATTTGACAAATACTGGTAATTAGTCATATATTACAATGGGTCTAAAATTATATGAGATTTTTAAGGGATATGATTTACAAAGGCTGTGTCTCCTAAATGATCTAAAGAAATTATACTGCCTTGTTCATTTGTGGGCAGCTACATAAGAAAATCGTATTACTTGCCTTGGGTTTGTCTCCTAGTTTATCTTAATAGCTCTTACTGCATTTGTTAATGAGGTCTATTCTTTGCTGAAGCAATCGATATTGTATGAATACCATGTCCCAGGTTCTGTTCTAGACATTTGAGCTGTTACAAACTAGGGAGAGATCCAGAATGAGTAGAGAGACCAAGACAGTGTAGACAGGAAGTTAAGGGAGGGAGGTGCTCGAAGTTTGGACTGTCTGTGTCAAGTAGTATGAAGGCCAAGAGCTGACCATAGGGTTTATAGAAGAGGAAGTTATTTGTGGCCTTGTTAGGTGTGCTTGATGGGGTAGGGGAAGGCCTGGCTAGGGAAATGGGAGATGAGCACTAGAATGTGGAAGCTTAAACAATCCTTTGAAGGAGGATGGCTGAAAAGCGTAAAGACAAAGGAGGTCATAAGGTGAAGTTTCAGTGAGAATGGGGTGGAGAAACTTTGTTTTTTTTTTAATAAAGAGAAACCATAGCATATTGTGTGTTTATATAATGATTCCTAGGGGGACAACCTCTGATATGAGAACGGAGAGGATTGGATATATGCTCCAAATAGGCGTGAGAGTGGATGGCACAGATCGGAGCTGGTTGTAGTTAGAAGCACAGTGTATCCATGTGAATAAGAAAGAACATTAGCACATAAGGGCACAGATACAAACAGGTGGGCGCCATTTGTCCTTTTAGAAAAAGAATTTTTAAATGTTCAAAGGGTGCGGTATTATTGTTCCGTACCGCACCAAACGAGGATGAGCTGAAAGCAATCTGTCACTTAATGTGGTGCTCTGTCAACAGTCATTAGAATGTGTTACTAGTTTTTGGGAACTCATTAAAAATGCTTAATAGCAAATCTTGCGAAGGAGCTTTGAAATCTCGTTTCTAGAGTTGGTCTGAGATAGCTTGTGACACTGCTGTGATTGGGCTTGCACTCTTACCCTTGGTTTGATAAATTATTGAATGAATTGGTAAGGCGAGGGTCATCCAGGTATAATTGTTAAAATAACACCTTTAGACAATGGTGTTTGTGACACAAGACCTAAAATACTGGGTCAGAGCGGTGGGTTTCTTTCGCCTCAGTATCAGCTTCATGGGTTGTTTAATAACCCTTCTCCTTTTCTGCTGTCTTTCTTGCAGGGAAGTTTTTTATTGCACGAAATATATAAGGCCGGGGTTCAGGATGTAGCTCAGAGGTACAGTGTTGGCTTAGCAAATGCCAGTCTCTAGGCTTTACACACAGCACAAAGAACAAACAAGCAAACACCAAACAAACAAAAACTGACAACCCCAAATGAGGCCTGTAGCTGAAGAGATATCATGTAATAAATTTTCGGGATTGATGTGAGCATACAAACTATGTTAAAGAGGAAGGCAAATATTGATAATTTAATATTTAATATACCATGTATCTATTGTGTTCAAAATTAGTGCCAACTTTTTCAACGATGGCATTAATGCCAATTAGAAATCATGGCCTTGAATTAAAATAGAAATATCAGTATAAAGTCTGTATGGTTGCTTGGAGAAAACTAATTCACCATGGTGTAGCTTGAGTTTTCCTGCCTGGCCCACAGTCAGGACAAATCTCTCTCACCTGCCAGTCCCACAGCCTCTCAGACCCGACCAAGTAAACACAGAGACTTATATTGGTTTCAAACTGTATGGCCGTGGCAGGCTTCTTGCTAACTGTTCTTACAGCTTAAATTAATCCATTTCCATTAATCTATACCTTGCCACATGGCTCGTGGCTTACCAGCATCTTCACATGCTGTTTCTCATCGTGGCGGCTGGCAGTGTCTCTCTGACTCAGCCTTCTACTTCCCAGCTTTATTCTCCTCTTTGCCCCGCCTACACTTCCTGCCTAGCCAATGGCCAATCAGTGTTTTATTTATTGACTAATTAGCAACACATTTGCCATACAGAACATCCCACAGCACCATGGACTAAAATACTTATAGAGGACCTCTTGGATTAAAAAAAAACTGGAACTTGGGCTTGGACTTCAAGGCAAGTCTTTGTCTTAGCACCTGAGATAAGAAAATAATACACCTGTTTTGAGAAAACTGCTTGGGATGTATCAAGTTCTCAATGATACTCTTTTGATTAATTTTGTTATATAATTTTTGCAAATATTATTTTCTTTAAGTTGTTTGAATATGGCAAGCGAATGGATAAGAGGCTCAAATATGTAGATGCATGTTAAAAAAAATCCAGCGTTGCCAGAACTGTACAGTTTTAATGATTAGAAATCTCATTTTGGTCCAAGCTTCTGAAAGATTTATGGACAATTCTAACACAAGTAGTAGATTTCTAGAAAAGACTGGCTATCCAAAGGAAAGATAGACTTGCTCATTCATCTTTGCCTACCTGGAATACTTTCCTTGGGAAACAAATGCTGGAATGGAGGTATAAACTCTTCAGAAAAATATTTTTTTCATGTGTCTATAAGAATCAAGAGAGAATACTTAAATGATCTCAGGAAAGAGAAAGAATAGATGTCTCTTCTGCTGACTCAGGGGCTCCATCACTACACCTGGTATGACTATTTCAGTTCACAGCTACTCCTCCTCTATTGCCAATGGAAAACCTCACGGTCTTGGGCAAGCTCTTTTTCTTTCCAAATCAGCAGACTGCTCAAAGTGAAGCCAACTGTTCTGTTTAGAAACCTCAGTATTCAGACCATAAAAGCACGCTTCTATTTTTACAGTGTCGAAACACATTATCTTTGATTTTGCAGTATAATTTTGATATGTGGTAGAGTTTGAAAATTTTTTTATTAGATTATGGATGTGTAAATGACTGTCAGGAGATTTTGCTACATTTCCTACATAGCATGTTGTTTATTTGTTGGAACAGTTTTCCAATTCTGTCCATTAATTGAAATTCTTGAAGGAAGTCCCTGAGAGTTTAACCCTACTGGACTAAAGGTTAGACACTGTTTAAAAATCACGTTGCGTTGAATCCGTTGGAAAAGCCCTGAATGTGAATTGAAACCAAGGGAAAACTAACGTGGAGTAAAATGAGCAATCATTGCAATGGCCTGAAGGGAGCTATGTGTGGACCTCAATCCAGGCAGTCTCGTGATAACTGACAATTAGGAAGCATGCCACTCACAAAAGATGACATCGGAACATTATCCAGTTCGGTTTAGAATACCAGCTGCACCAGAGTGAGGTTTGATGAATCTGTGGAAATTCCTGCAATGAAAGAAGTCTGTTAAGGGAAAGAAGCAGAGGATGGTGGCAAGATGGATGATATTTGCATGAACAAAAGCTGGATGTGTTACTAACGTCTGTTGATCTTGAAACCATGGAAAAACAGTGAGTTTCACCTAAGGCCCCCCTCAGTCCAATAACTCTAGAAATTATTTTTTTTAGCTTTGCAGTTTCAAAGACCGTTTAGATACTTCTATGAAATATACGTTGTTTAAACGACTGGGCCAAGTTAACAAACATAGATTCAGTTGTCCTGAAGGGATACATTCTCTCCCTCCCTTTCTCATAGCTGAATTTAGACCCCAGTCAAGTCCTGCTGCTTTTCATATCCTGCTTGGCTGATCATAAAGCATCAACTGGCAAAACCAATTACTGAAATTAAAAAATCAGCATAGACTCCTCGGGCACTCCTATAATTCTTCTATTTAGGGTAATACTGCAAATCATAGTATTTGAGATGGGTCTCAAAGCCAAGACTTAAAATACCTTAGAAATTATTGTTCACAGGTGAGTACAGCAACTCATCTGTTGAAACACAGCTAATGTACTTACTTCTTGGTTCAGACCATAGTCACTGACCATCCCCAGTCAATTTTCATTTACAGAAATAGATGGGCTTATTGTATAATCAGAAGCTTCGATTCAACTTTAAGATCTTCATTGCTTGCTCTGGTCCAAAGAGCCTTTGTATAGTGTTTTTCCATGAACCTATACCCTACTCAGTTAGTAGTGTCAAACCTCCTTGGCTCTGGGCTCCAGGTTATATGCTTATTCTTCCAAAGCTTTGCTAGATCAAAGATTTAGTTCTGTTTTCTTTGTTGTCTGTCAAAGTATTAGACTGTGTTTACTATGAGAGTTACTGCGATGTCCCTTGCTGCTTCCTGAGAATCCCTCTTTTGTTTTTTATTTTTTTTTTATTTTAATTTTTTTTTGGTTTTTCGAGACAGGGTTTCTCTGTGTAGCTTTGCGCCTTTTCCTGGAACTCACCAGGCTGGCCTTGAACTCACAGAGATCCGCCTGGCTCTGCCTCCCGAGTGCTGGGATTAAAGGCGTGAGCCACCACCGCCCGGCTTTTATTTATTTTTGAATAGTTACTTCAACTATTATTTCATTGACTAATTTAATTTGTTTTATTTATTTTTCTACAGAGCTTTGGGTGTATATGTATACACACACTTATATACTTGGCGGCGGTGGGGGGGGGTAGATTTAGCCATGAACAGAGGAATAAGGAATCATTCAAGCCCCTGGAATACAAAGTTATAATGACTTTTCCTTCATCAGAAATACTACTTAACAATAGTAAGGCTTGAAAACATCAATATCAGACATTTTTTTTCTTGCTTAAGATGAGGAATCATCCTTGATTCTTTTTTCCCCTTCAATTCTCAAAGCTAGGGCAACCATGTGATTTATTGTCCCAACTAAGATACTGTGAGAATAAAGAAAACTCTTAACTTTACAAAACATGGGAACAAAGAAAGAAATCAGTTCTGACCCAGGCCAAACATGAATTACTCTCCCCATAACTAAAGCAGCTAGATTTGTTGACTTTGCCCACAAAACATATGTTGAATGTATTCATTGTCTGTGATCATCAATTCCTGCCCCCCATCAGCTCTATTCTGTGTGGTTACAGCCTCTAATGGATCTGTTTCAATGCTTGCCCTGGTACGATTCACTTCTAAACACAGCCCTAAATAGCCTTTTACGAATTAGACACCTTGCTCAAAAATCCTCTGGGATTTCACATTGCCCTTCAAAGAGATCCACACTGCTCTCATGGACTACAATAACTTACTGTCTCTTGTAGGCCATACCACACCAGTGTGGTGGTTTCACTGAGAATGGCCCCCATGGGCTCATGTCTTGGAATACTTGATCACCAGATGTTAAAACTGTTTGGGAAGGATTGGGAGATGTGGCCTTGTTGGAGGAGGTGTGTCACTTGCTCTGTTCTCAGTGTGAATTTCTCTCTGCCTTGTGGTTGTGCATCCAGACGTGAGCCCTCAAGTGCTGGTTCATTCGCCATCATGGACTCTAACCCTCCGGGGATACCGTAAACCAAATTCAATGACTTTCTTTTAGTCGTTGCCTTGGCCATGGTGTTTTGTCACAGCAACGGGAAAGGAAGAAAGACCATCAGTATCCCCAGATTCTGTCTTCTTTCTATCCCTCTAACATTTGGAGAGTGTACTTGCTTTGGGCAGTTCGTATTTGCCATTTTCTTTGCCTGAAACTCTTGGGCTTTTCTTTTCCTACTTGTTCCTATTTAGATCTCAGTCCAATGTCACTTCTGCTGAGCCCTTGAACTCCTTCCGGTGGGTGGTCACCTGTCACTACTAGCCATACTGTCTCATAAGGCCACACCATCTGATATATTGCTCTACATTTTTACTGTAAAATATACAGAATGGTTTTTTATTTTTATTTATTTATTTATTTATTTATTTTTACCATTTTGATTTGACTTCAGTATTCTGTTTATTCAGTTTACCAGAGGGACTGCATTTTGGTTGATGTGGCATGAAGGAGCCATTGCTGTTCTAGGAAAAACTTGGAAAATGCTTGAATTGATGTCATGTTGTTACTGTAAGGTTTTTTTTTCCCTCTCTCACATATTTTTTAATCTAATACTTATTTTGAAATGCACCCATAAATTCTCAAATGGGTTTCCGATTGTCTCTTAAAGCTTCTTCTGTCATTCCTGAATACAGCAGGTATCTCTGGTATTTCTTTGTCAGTCTGCCTTTAGGAGTGAGTGTTTGTGATCACCCAGGCGTGAGGAATTAGGAAGCTAATTAGTAAGGAAAAGTCAGCAGAACAGAAGACGCTGCCAGAGCTTGAGTCTTCCCGTAACCTTTCTTTATCTTGCTGTTTTTGGGAACAAAATTTCCCTTTGTATGAAAACTGTGTAGACACACTTCCCAACATTGTTCTCAGGTTTTGGCAAACACCTTTTCAATGCTGCATTAGCAATGGAGGCAAAAAGCCCGCTCTCCCCTCTTAGGGGACTATCCATGGCTCTGCTCAGCTTCATTTGTATTATGCCCCCACCCTTGTACTATACTTACAATTAGAGAAAAGCAAATGGAAAAAATGCTAATGATTGTTATAATTGGGCTCATTATTTAAACAAGTATTAGATAAGCTGTCAGGTATTTAGGTATTAGGCGTGTAATTGGGAAGCGGTTTTGTGGTCTCAAAAAGCTTTCCTGCATACTTGGAGACTCTGGGAGGAAAAGGAATATGCAGAGGTGAGAGAAAAATATTAGACATGTAGCGTACTTGTCAGACGTGTTTGTCTTCCTTCGAATACCTGTTGCAGATTCGGAGGGAAGGTGGGCTGTTTTGCAAATGTACTGTGCACTCAAACTTAAACCATATATCTCATGAATTGTGGAGTTCAGCTTAGACACCCCCTGGGCATATGGATGCATTTCTTTCTGTAGGTATCTTTTGAAACACATGCATGCACTGAGAATAAAATGTTACCCCAGTAACAGTAGTGTGAAAAGAATTGAAATTAGTCGGTAAAAGAAGAAAAAAAACCCCATTTCAATATAAGTCTACCAGAATGCTATTAATGGTATAGATATTTAATGACAGGGATGATCTATGAAGGCTACAATACAATAATACACTTCTATAACAATTTTCAACTATCCTTTCAGCCTGTGTCCCCCCAAAGCTGAAGTTTTTGATGACAGAATAAAATGTGATTTGTAAATGTGAATGCTCACGTCTTTCTGGTAAAATATGATTTGGGTTGGCAACTATGAAACATTATTGAGACATGAGGGCTGGAGAGATGGCTCAGAGGTTAAGAGCACTGATTGTTCTTCCAGAGGTCCTGAGTTCAATTCCCAGCAACCGCATGGTGGCTCATAACCATCTGTAATGGCATCTGGTGCCCTCTTCTGACCTGCAGGCAGAACACTGTATACATAATAAATAAATAAATCTTAAAAAAAAAGAGACATGAATTGACAAAGTCTCACTTCTATTTTTTTTGCTCTGCCTTTTTTTTCTTCTTCTTGTGGACAGGACCAAGGTGTTCTTGAAGGACAGAGGCATTTCAAAAGATAAAACCTGCTATTTGTGGAATATACCCCAGAGCACTGCTTAGGTGAACTTTCCTTGAGGTTGTCCAGCAAGCCTCTTTATATTATCTGGACATGTCTTTACTTTCTTTGGACAGCAGGAAGAAGGTAGAAAGGGAAAGCATGGCCATCGCCATTCTCTACACCAAAGAAGCTAAAGCGGGGCATTTTCCACCGAAGCAAATGATTGAAATCAGAGTGTAGCCATATGGCATCATGCCAGGTACACATTGCATCAGATGGCTGCTTTGGTTCATCATGCTGGAATGAAACAAGACACGCGGTTTTGAAAATCCCCAGCGCCTCAGCTGAAGAGGACACTCAACGAATGTTGAGACAGTGGAGATTACTGGCTAAAGCCTCACTTCTGGACCCAGACTGTGAACATTCAATCTCATCTGTACCACTCGCTTCCTGTATGACCTTGGGCAATGTGATATTTAGTGTTGTCAGCTGCACACAACCTAGAATTGCCTGGGAAGAGAGCCTTGGTGGGGGATTGTCTAGATCAGTGGTTCTCAACCTTCCTAGTGCTGCGACCCTTGTTGTGGTGACCCGCAGCCATAAAATGATTTTCCTTGCTACTTCATAACTAATTTTGCTACTGTTATGGATTGTAATGCAAATATCTGATATACAGGATATCTGATATGTGACCCTAAGGGGGTTGTAACCTAAAGGCTGAGAACTGCTGGTCTAGAACAAGTTGGCTTGTGGTCGTGTATGTAAGAGAATGTCTTGACTGCATTGACGGATGTGGGAAGGTCAAGCCTAAAGCAGGTGGCACCATTTCCTGGTTCTGGGCCCCAGTACTGTGTGAATGGGGAAAGCTAGCTGAGGACTCATTTCTTTCTGCCCTTGACTGCAATGTGATATAAGTAGCCACTTTAAGTTCCTGCTGCCTTGATCTCCCTGTTTCAAAGACCATCATTGGGAATTGTGAGCTAAAACAGACTCCTTCCCTGAGTTGCTTTCTACTATAGTAACAGAACTGAAATGAAGTCAGGCAAGTTTGTAGGTTTGATTCTGTTTCTTCATCTAATAGATGCTAATACTTCTGACCTCAAAGCGTTGCTGTATCAATTAAATGGGGAAAATTCACTGTAGAGTCTAGTAAACCAGTAGTTCCTCATATGGCAATGTTAATTGCTTTTTCTAGTGAGTGAATAGGTGATGAAATTTAATATTAGAGGTTTTCCTTGAAACTTATATTGAATATTCTTCAGAATTTAATTATAATGTTACATTATGATGAATTGATGACTAGGTATTGTTTCTATTTATGATGGCATTGCTTCCTGTTGACTTCATATTGTGTATCAGAAGGTCTTACATGCTCAGAGGTGCGGGTAATCCCTGAAGACTGAGTCATAAATCACTCTTCTTAAGAGTAATGTGTGAACTTGACAAGCTCCGAGAGTAACCTCTGTGTCAGCACGACCTCTGTATTTCAGTGCCCAGTATTGTTGCACTGACAAGCACCGACTGTGTGTTGCACCTACAGGAAGCAAGGCAAGCAGAATTGGATGTTTGTACACTTAGAATAGCTGCCTATGACTAAGGCCTCTTGAGACACAGGCCACAGGAAAAGAAAATTGGAATTTGCTCTTGGTTCTGTTTCTAACTCACGAAGGGAAAGTCATTTAATCTTCCTTAGACACATTTTTTTTCACCTTTAAAATGGAAAAACTATTCCATGCTCTACCATTTCACATGGATTTTTAATGATTAAAATTAATGTGATAACAATAGTGAAGATCACTTGGAAGTTTAAAGATGATTAAATAATTACAAAGATACCATTATAATTCTATAAATAGAAGGAACATTCAGGGGGATGTTTTAATGTTAGAGCAAAGAGGCCATTGTCAAGGATATAAGAAATTGCTTTTTCAGGAACTGGCTATATAGATTATTCTTCAAGGTCATTAACAGAAAATAAAGTGGAGATCAGATTTTTGTAATTTTTATAATTTAATGTTAAGTATGAATGCAAAATCAAAGTGGAAATCATGCTTTATAAACTATAAAAATGAAGGTCAAAGAATTTCAGAGGCATAACAGAGCCACATTGAATTATAAAGAATAATTTGATAAAATAAATAGGTTGGATTAGATTAACTAAAATATCTCAGAATTATTTTGAGATTAGAATGTAGACTTAGGATCTTGCATTTGGTAATAATAGACTATTAAACCTTTATCAAACTACAATGTTGCCTACCATCCCCTACCCCTAGGAATATTACTCTCAGGAATATGAGATGAATTGAAAGTAATTGATAAAGTAGATATTTGTAAACTTCAACAATGTTAATATATATTTCTTTTCATATGAATTTACTATTATAACTATTATGTAGATGAATGAGCTATGCATGGTTAGAAATACCACCTCTGAGGTTGCAGATTTGGGAAGAGGTATGTGTGCATGGATCTGTGTATTTGTGTATAGCTGTTAAAGTAAATATTCAGATGTCTCTGAGGGTGTGAGGTCAGTCATTTCCCCAGGCTTTCATTTGCATGGACACACTTGTTTGGAAGAATGATACTAGCAAAAGAGATGCTGGTATGTAGTCCCTGAATAACTGAGGTTGGAGAGGGGGTTTCTTAGTTTTAGATACTGCCTTTGTATCACGAACATGGCTTGACTTTGTAGAAAACAGAGTTAAGCTCTGTATTTAGAGAAGATATATCAGAAGCTAAGGAGTTGTTCCAAGGAAAAATTTGAAACATAAACTGTGCATGTTAGAGAACAAAGTGATGCAGGGTGGAGGGACTTTAGAGTTCTTGTTCATTGTGAAACCTGTGAACTGGCCTTGTGACTGATTTGAAGGTCACAGTGGGTCATGGAGGTACCCAGAGGAACATCAACAAGACATGGAAGGAGAACATAGAAACCTCGGGGTGCGGGGAGGGGAGTGGTTGAGAACTACAAGATTATTTGGATATTTTAGGGTAAGGAATAAATATGGCAAATGTTGACTTTGTGGTCCCTGACTATATGACTACAGGTGTGAAAATGCAAATAAGGACCTTAAAGTTGAGTTTTGTAAGCTTTCAACATTGCTTTTTATTGATTGACTTTGTTATTTGGCAATTTAATGTGTGTATTCTCCTTTGCCCTGTTTTCTTTTAGCTCTGCAAACACCCTCATCCCTACCAATCCTTTCCCTGATTTATGACTTTTGGTTTTGTTTTAGGATTCATTTAGTTTAACCAGGGCCCTTGAATTGGAACTATCTACCAGACCCTGGTGGGATTATCAGTGGGCACACGACTGAAGGCGGTGGTTTTCACTCTCACTGAAACTGTCAGTAAGTATAGTTCAGCAGTGAAGAGTAGAGCCCCCCTGAGTCTGTCCTTCACCCGTGCCTGACTGTTGATGGGCTTAGTCTTGTGCAGATCCAGTGTAGACATCCACAGCTGCTGTGCGATTGTGATTGCAATGGCTGTGTCTTGCCCAGAGGATGACATTTCCTAGCCCTGCTCCTTGTTTTAAGGCTATTACGTTATCTCTTCTTCTTCTTGTTCTTGTTCTTGTGCTTCTGCTTCTGCTTCTGCTTCTCCTTTGCAATGTTTCCTGAGCCTTGAAGAGAATGGTATAAATGACTTTTCAGTGCTGAGTGTCCATCCATCCATCACTTGTTCTAAGGTGTGCTGCAGCCATGAATTTCTGCGTTTGCCATCATTCACTGGAAAGGCTTCTCCGATTAAGCCAGTGAGTAAAATGGAATTTTCCATTAAAGAAGTAGATTCTAGCCGTTGTTATATTAGTGGCAGGTGAATTTATCAGCGTGGATGAAGTCATCTTAGGGGACTACATAGAAAGATAAGTAGTGAGAGACTTCTGGAGGTTGGACAATATTGATGAGTTGTCAGAGAAGTTTGGACGAAATTGAGATAGCCACGTGAGTAAAGAGGTTTTTATATGTTTATAACATTTCTTGTGCTTCGCTTTATGGTACCCATTGTGTACCTTTGGGAGGATTTAACCATCCAGGCATTGGAAGAAGTTGGTTTTTTTTTTTTTTTTTTTTTTTGGCTTGGAATGAGTCACACTTGATACTGATCCTTGTTTCTTTAGTAACAATATTACTTTCCTTCTAACAGCCCAGAAAGTACTAGCCAAGCACTTCCTTTATTTTTTCCCTAATTAAACAATAATTACTTGCTAATTTAAGCAAGCACTTTAATTTTTAATTCACTCTTATATAAAAGCTTTCTTACTGGGCTGGGGATGTAGTTCAGTGCTTAAGAGAGGTTATTGGTCTTGTGTAGGATCCAGGTCCAGTTCCCATCATCCATATGGAGGCTCGCAATATCTGTGACTCCATTTCCTGTGGATCTGGTGCCCTCTTCTGTCCTCTGTGGCCTGCTGTATGCACATGATGCACATAAACTCATGTAGACAAACACATACACAGGTAACTAAAATAAAAGCAACCTTAAAGAATAAATGTAAAGTGTTACAATATTCTTGCATTACAAAAGATATTTTATGAAGTGAGTTTATACCATAATACTGGTGAATATTTCTATATCGGCTAATAGGAGCAGATCACAGAGTGTACCTTATTACACCATTTGCATGTTTATTTCAAAATCTGAAATCTCTGGTGCCACATTAAGTGGAAGAAGTATGTTTATACTGTTGGTTTCAAGGAAAGACCTACTTGAGGAAGCCAATGACATGAATTAATTTACTAACCTGTCAAAGAGTGAACAATTCCTGTCCCTAAATGATGTCCAAATATATTTTTATAAGGGGAATATGCAATATTTTCATTTATACTAAGTATCTCAACAGGTTAATTACCTTTCACTCATGAATGTTCTCCCCTTTCCAGAAACCTCAGTGTCTTAGTCACCTTTCTACTGCTGTGAAGAGACACCATGACCAAGGCAACTCTTACAGAAAAGAATATTTAATTGGGGGCTCACTGCTTGCAGTTTCAGAGTTTAGTCCGTTATCATCACAGTGGGGAGCACGGTGGGACTCATTGCACTGGAACAGTAGCTGGGAGCTATGTCTTGATGATCCACAGGCCAAGACGGGGTGTGTGTGTGTGTGTGTGTGTGTGTGTGTGTGTGTGTGTGTGTGTGCATGAGAGAGTGAGCACCTGCACCTAGCATAGACTTTTGAAATCTTAAAGCCCACCCCCAGTGACAAACTTCCTCAAAAACATTTCCTAATCCTTCTAATCTTTTCTAATGCCACTCCCTGATGATTAAGCATTCAAATATATGAGCCTGTAGGGGCCATTCTTATTCAAACCTCCGCACTCAGTTTCATACTTTTTTTTTTGCCCCAGAGGAGACATTAATATCATATGGAGCAGCAATCTAAAGCTATAGGACCTTTAGAAAAAGCTGTCTTACCTGAGTACTGGCCTATAAAGACACTTATGGGCAATAAAGCATATGCTTATTTCTTTTGTTTTATGTCTATAACAACAGACACGCCTGTTTATTCTGTGGAAAGGAGGAATTAGAGCGAAGATGCTTTGCTTCTTTCCTTTTGGTCATGAATATTATGTAAATACTGCCTGAGAAAGGGCCCCTGAAGGGTCTTGAAGGACAGATTTTTGTGTGGCATCTAATTGTAGCAAAATAATTTGGAAGTCTTAGGAGGAAATCATTAGATTTTTATTGGAGATGATAACTTGAAAACTCCGTGGAAAACCCTAGGAAGTATAATATGTTTATTTAGCTATCCCAACAGTTAGTCACTAGAGCTTGGAAAATCACAGGGCAGAAAAATTACTGTTGAACAAGTATGCAGATTTTACACAGGTAATATTTAATTTATTTATCTTAGTTTGGTAGAAATTATTCACATTTCTGGTTACAATGTGTGTTTTTAAAAAATTTTTATTTATTTATTTATTTGTTTGTTTGTTTGGTTTTTCAAGACAGTGTTTCTCTGTATAGTTTTGGTGCCTGTCCTGGATCTCACTCTGAAGCCCAGGCTGGCCTTGAACTCACAGAGATCCACCTGGCTCTGCCTCCCCAGTGCTGGGATTAAAGGCATGTGCCACCGCTGCCTGCCTACAATGTGTGTTTTGACCTATATATAAACTATGGAAGGAATCAATCAAACTAACATTGAATTAATTATCTGTTTCTAATGCCTTAAGTCTCACCAAATTACCCTATGACAAAATCTAAAAATATGTTGGAGGCTTTCCCTGAAAGATTTCAATCCTTTCCATTTTCTCTTTATATTTCTCTACATAGGTCTGTAAGTTTGATCTTTCAGAACATTGAGAATGTATTGAGGTGCTCAAATTTATAGAAACAGGAACATCTGATCTGATTTAATTTTTAATACAACACCAAAAAAGAAATACCTTTTTATTTTTAATGTGCAGCTCCAATTAGCTTAACTTTCCAAGTGAAACTTTAAAGGTATAGTCACAAATAGGAGTATAATGAATCTAGTCCATATGACTCTGGTTATACAGGAATACGAGAGCTGTGGGATGATTGAAGTCTCCATCAAGACTGCAGAGGAAGAGCTCAGAGGCCAGATGATGTGTAGCATGTTTGGTTCCTGCAAGGAGGAATGGGTAAAGCTGTAAGTGTTCTTAAAGTGGCAGTGGAGACAGGATACTGGAGATGTAAGGAATATGGGATGCGTGCCTAGAAAATCTACAGATAATTAGTGGGACCGTCCCAGGAGCGAGGTCATGTAGGTTAACACCAGCTTACATGGAGCTCATGTTATACCACCATCTATCTGTCCCAGGTGCTAGACATGAAGCTACAATTAGGTTGTCCTGCTCACTTTTGTTCTGGCAAAAAAGGATTATGGTTGAATCCTTCTCTTACTGTTCCTGTCTTTTGAATGGGAATGTTTATTCTGTATTTTTTGTATTTTGGAAGTATACAATGCCTTTTGATTTTACAGGTTCTTACAACTAAGAGTTTGCTCTGAATTTCAGAGGAGACTTTGAACTTATGCTTTTGAAAAATGTTGGCTGTAAACCCATGATTAGATGAACTTAATGCATCTTGTGTTATGAGGTACAGATGAGCTTTTAGGGGTTCAAGGTAGAACGCTATGATTTAAAGAGATGCATTTGATACTAAATTGACAAAAAGTAGATCTGTGCGGGTTGACGTTTATTGTCAACTTGATTATATTAAGAATCACCTGGCCAGGCGGTGGTGACACACGCCTTTAATCCCAGCACTCAGGAGGCAGAGGCAGGCGGATGGATCTCTGTGAGTCTGAGGCCAGCTGGGTCTACAGAGCAAGATCTAGGACAGGCACCAAAACTACACGAAGAAACCCTGTCTTGAAAAATAAAAAAAATAAATAAAAATAAAAGAATCACCTAATCAATTAGCAGAGCCCACTTTTGGGTATATCTGTGAGAGTATTTCCAGAGTCAGTTCTTTAAGAGTTCTGACCTAATGGATTAGTCCACCGATGGATTCAGAGTGTGAGGGCATCATTGGCAGGTGCTAAATACCAGAACGGAGGCCTTTTGAAGAAGTGGGTGTATATATAGTACAAGTGTTGTTCTTTTTTCTTTTTCTTTCTAGACCATCACTCTTACGAAGCAGAGTGGTGTGATGACCACAGTCAGGGCAGTGATATAAGCAGGACAATGTAGTTGATAGGTAGGCCCACGGTGATAAGGCTGGTAACATGCTCTGGTGGATGAAACGGTGATGGGTACAAGCCTCTCACCAGACATTCTGGTCATTCAGGCTTGCCCTGGCTGCTTGCGGTCTTGGAAGGGGCAGAGTGTATGGGAGATAGAAGTCTGACTAATGTTTGAGACACTTCTCAGTGGGGCAGATGTTTGTGAGTTCTCCAAACAGGGATGGACTTTCTATCAGGTGTAGCTGTCTGCTAGCTGCCCATGCTTTATGTGAGTAGCCCTGATGGACTCACTGGTTCACCAGGATGGACTGGGACTGAATGATTTCTTTGGTTTTTCAGTGATCTCTCTATCTATAGGTGAGTAGTTTCTTTGTGTGTCCCTGGGAAAACTCACACAGGAGCAGGTCACTGGGAGCATGCCATTGGTGCTGTGTCTTGCCCTGGCCCCTTCATGTTATCTCCCTTTATTTGTTTCCTGGGTGCTGTCATGTGAAATACTCTACCACAACCTTCCCTGTGTGATTATCTGACAACATATGAAACTATAAGCTCAAATAAACCCTTCCTTCCTTTACATTGTTTTGGTCAGGTATTTGGTCACGGTGACGATAAAAGAAATGGACTAGAAAACATAGGTTTCTATGTTTGTGTACATATGTATGTGGATATATTAATTCTTTTTTTTTTTTGGTTTTTCGAGACAGGGTTTCTCTGTGTAGCTTTGCGCCTCTCCTGGAACTCACTTGGTAGTCCAGGCTGGCCTCGAACTCACAGGGATCCGCCTGGCTCTGCCTCCCAAGTGCTGGGATTAAAGGCGTGCATATTAATTCTTAATTAGGGTAGATAATCTACTACAACAGTGGTTCCCAACCTCCCTAATGCTGTGACCCTTTAACACAGTTCCTCATGTTATGGTGACCCCCAATCATAAAATGATTTTGTTGCTACTTCACGACTCTAATACTGCTACTGTTATGAATTGTAATGTACATATCTGATATGCAGGATGTCTGATATGTGACCCCTGGGAAAGGCTCATTCAACCCTTAAAAGGGCCCCAATCCGCAGGTTGAGAACCACTGTGCTACAGGAAATAAACACCGTGTAGTTATATAATAGCCATACATTCAATGTTTTCTTCTGGCTGACAGTTGATCTTGTAGTCGCCAAGGAACAGAGCTGAAGGGAAAAGAGTCTCGTGTGGGTCTGTGTTTTCCTTTCAAACAAATGAGTTGAATTTTCTTTTTTTTTTTTCCCCTGGAGCTGAGGACCAAACCCAGGGCCTTGCACTTGCTAGGCAAGCGCTCTACCACTGAGCTAAATCCCCAACCCCCAAATGAGTTGAATTTTTTATAGTCTACTTCTACTCCCATTTCCATGTCAAAAGGAGCTTGGAGCTGTATCTCTAGGTAGGATTCCATTTCCTACCTACAGACTATTATCAAAAGACTGGTCAGTTACTGTGTCTACCACGGTAGACATTCCTCCTCTTTCTTTTTCTATTAGTGGAATATGTAGTGTATTGAAAAGTGTCTATTACTTTTACCTTATGTTGTTTTATGTAGATGGGTGCTTTGTTTGGTGTCTATGGAGGCCAGATGAAGACATCGGATCCTAGGAACTGGAATTACAGACTGTTGTGAGCAGCTGTGTGGGTGCTGGGCATAGAAGTGATAGCTGTGATTATCACACATTTATTTCATTTAGTAATCATGGACAATAATGTCGTATTTGTAGTATAATTACCCGAAGATGTAATAATACTCATGTCGATCTTTCATGGATAATGAATTACTTGAATCATTGAGTACTTAACGTCATATACATAAAGGTGCTCTAGATGTAATAGATGTGACTATCACGTCTATTTACAAGCTTGCTTCATGTGGTCCATTGTGAAAATAAATTGATGCTTGAAGATTGTGCTTCAGAAGCAAAAGTGAAACAGACTTTTATTTTCAAAGCATTCTTTATTGATGGATTTGTTAGCTATAAAAAGCTTATAAATACAATATATATTCTATATAATGCATTAAAGATTTTAATGTTGTTGGTTGCTGGAAAAATGTTGAGGTGGCATAAATTAGGCTTATGAAAAGAATAAATTAAGCAGGACTATATACCAATGGATGGTTGCTATGGTAGTATTTTTTTTAATAGTTCAGTTGATTATCTGAAGTAATGCAAGACATTTCACTCCAACCTAGCCTAATCCTTCTGACATGACAAAAAAAAAAATCCCCCCATTATCAATTCTATTCCAAGTTCATGAACTAATTAACATTAATCTCCTTATTCTCTCCTCAATCCTATCAATTTTAATTGGGGGTTGGAATGCTCTTAACCAAACTGAACTGCAAAAAATTATAACCTATTCCTGCATTGGCCATGTAGGATGAATAATCACTATTCTTCCATATAACCTAACCTTCATGCTTCTTCATCTAACTATTTATATTCTTTTAACAACTTGAATATTCATATATATTTATATGTATATATATAGTCTTATATTTGCATCTTCTCCAAAGTAAAAATTTTCATCACAATAGTTTTCATAATTTATGAATTTTAAGGTATATCAGTTCCCTAATAATTCAGTTACATTAAAGTCTGGAATCTGAGGGTCTAAAACATGTCCTTCTTTTCAGTTGAGACCTTCAATTTAAATATTAAGCAAGAAAAGTATCAGAATTTTGGTAATGCTGAAATAAATTGCTTAATGACATCTGCTATTACAACTCTACCCCTATGCTATACTGCTAAATGAAATGCTATGCTACCCCATAATCTATATACTGTCCACTCTTAGAAAGGTGACTTATATTTTTGGTTGTGAGCCTAGCCTTTAACGGCTGAGCCCAGCACTCGGGAGGCAGAGCCAGGCGGATCTCTGTGAGTTCGAGGCCAGCCTGGGCTACCAAGTGAGTTCCAGGAAAAGGCGCAAAGCTACACAGAGAAACCCTGTCTTGAAAAAAAAAACAAAAAAAAACAAAAAAAAGAAAGGTGACCTTAATAGTAGTTTTCCCATACATGGTTGCATGTGTGTGACTTAAACCACTGTGTGGCATTAATAATTATAGTATCTTTAATGAAAAAGAGTCCAAATCCCATTTACTATTCTGTTAAGCAAGTTTTCACTCACCAACCTCAAACTCAAGAGAGACATATGTTTTTAAAAGACATTTCTATTAATCAACATAGCAACACACAGAGAAACGTCATTTGCTGTAGCAGTTTGTTTGTGTGAAGGCTGGTCATCTCACTAGGAATAATCTCTTCTCTCTTCATTTTATACAAAGATGGATTTCCATTTATGTAGTCTTGAAATTGGAAGATCCTCCCTCCCCATGGGCTCATTTGGCTTATGACCTGCCACTTTATTTTTATTTAATTAAAAAATTGAATTTATTTTACATACCAACCACAGTTTATCCTCTCTCCTCTCATCATGCTCCCTTCCCCACCTCCTTCCTACCCTCCCCACCCATCCACTCTTCAGAAAGGGTAAGGCTTCCCATGGGAGTCAACAAAGCATGGCACCAAGGTCTGTCCCTGATGCAAGAGCTGGCTTTTTGGGACCTATTCCCTGTGGTGGGACGCCTCACTCAGCCTTGATGCAGTGGGGAGGAGCTTGGTCCTGCCTCGACCTGCCACTTTGTAATAGCAGAAAATAAAAACTATATTGGTACATACTATGTGCTCAGAAATGCATCTAGTAAGTTACAGAAGACAGGGAGTCACTAATAAGGGTTTGAAGTTAACTAGGCCTAAAGTCAAATCTTGGCTTTACACTTGATTGTGCAACACTGTATGTTACCTTTCCTGAATATGATTTTTTTTTTCTCATTTGTATACTGCAACCTCCATGTAGGCCTGTAGTATAAATTGATTAAATCACAGAAAAGATGTATAAAATGCAGAGTACACAGAAGGGAATACTAGGGGAACAATTGTGTAATCACTATTGAGGAGTATTTAATGATCTGTGGTACTATTTTTACATTCCAATCTCTATTTTTGGACTTACTCTGTGCGCTGATCTTCATTGCCTTGCCTCCCTGCGTAATACTTCAAGCTCTTTGGCACTTGCGGGTATCCGAAGCACAGTCTTGCACTGGTTGTTTTCACCTTTTGCCTGATTCTCTCTGACGTTCTTGTTTGAGGGACTGTAAAGGCTTGGCCCCAGGTGGAAACAGGAACATTTTTCATGTAGGCATACTTGCCCATATCAGATCGGAAGTGAGTCCTCACACCACGTCAGTCGCCGAATAGGATTTATCACACAAGAATAATTCGCCAGTTGATCGAGCAATTTGCTTTTTTTTTTTTTTAAACTTTGTTCCATCTCTTTGATTGTTCAGTGTTTATTACTTTTGAAGTAGATTACTCTAATACTTGAAGGTGGAAGATGTTGTTGCTCAAGAGTGTTGAACCCCATGACCATTTAAACATACCTATCTTTCTCTAGACATGCAGCTTGGTCTAAGTCAGTGCACATGGTGAGTGATGGCTCTATAAACACAATACCTGCTGTGTAAAAGATAAGTTAAGTCTCCCAGTTTATCAGGGTACTATTCATTTTTTATAAAAATGCTACTTGATAAAACACCAAGAGTCAGTGTGCCTGTGCACGTGAAGCAGAACACAGCCCATTCAAGGTTTCTTTTTTCAGGTCCCTTCTCACACTGGTAATGCTATTCTCATCTACTCGGTTGTACAAATCAAATATCTAGAAGTCAGCCTTACCCCTCACGTTTATGGTGCAGGCAGTTATGATTAACCAGAAAATGCGGTTAAAAACACATCATAAATATGTCTGCTTTCTTCTCACACCTCTCCACCCCAGCATCATCTCCCTTTAGAATCCTCTAAAGTGGGATTGTTGTTTCCCTACAATCCGTCCTCTATGGAGTAGTTGAAGTAATGTTTTCAGTATAATAATGACATCCTGTTCTCTGTTTTAAATGCTCTGAAAGCTTTCCATATCTCCTAATGAAAACCTGCTCTCCCCATTCAGGCCTCTGAGGTCCTTCACTGCCCACCCCCAGTCTGTCACTTCTGAGGCTGGTTTGTGAGCCTCTCTTCCTGCTCACTACGTGTTTGCCACCTGCTGAATTTCTTCCTGTCTGGAAAGCTCTTCTCTTCTAGTGTGCTTCCTTGCATTCCAATCTGAGTCCAAATGTCACCTCCCCGATAGCAGATCCTGCTGCTTTCCATCACATTGTTTCTCTTAGTCTTCTCCTAGGGCTTATCATCCCCCAAGCATCAAGCAAGGATGTCTACACATACTCCTCATCTGTTTCTATAGCAATGTTGAAATAGGGTTGGCAAATGTTTGTTGAAGGATTTCCTTGGGCTGTGTTTTATGAAAGTTCATTTTAAAATCTAGCTTACAAAGCAATGAATTCCATGTGGCGTTTTATACACAGACGTCATTATCCTCCTCCATCCCCACTGCCCCAGCTTCCTGCAGTAGAAATGGTCCCTTCTTTTGTTTTACTTTACATCTATTCCATTACCTTTTTTCCCCTCCCATCATGCCTCCTACCTTAAGATCTCTTCTGATCCTACTATGATTCTCTCTCTCCTTCTCCTCTCTTACACACACACACACACACACACACACACACACACACACACACACACACACAAATCTAAATTTCCCACCTGAGGGAAAACATGGCATTTCTCTTTCTAAGGGTGGCTTATTTCACTTCATATCGTAATCACTACCATTTTCCTACAGATGTCACCGTTTTACTCTTCTCCGTAGCTGAGTGACATTTATTTATTATGATACCACATGTCCTTTGTCCATTCATGTGTTGATGGCCATCTAGGCTGGTTCTCTTTCTTTATATTGTGAAGAGTGGAGCAATAAGCATTGACGTACAAATATTTTTTGTGATATGTTGGCTTGGAATCCATTTATTATATAGCCAGGGGTGGTATAGCTTAGCTCTATGATAGTTTACTTTTAAATAACTATTTCTTTTATTTTTTTGATTATAATCGCAACATTTCTCCCTTTCTTTTTCTCCCTCCAAGCCCTCCCATATAGTCTTCTTTATTCTTTTACAAATCATGACCTCTTTTTTCATTACTTGTTGTTACATGTGTATATTCATAAACAGATAAATATAATCTGCCCAGTCTGTATAATGTTACTTGTATGTATGTTTTCAGGGCTGACCATTTGGTATTGGATAGCCAATCAGTTGTGCTCTTCCCTGGATAAGACTATCCTGATTTTAGCATTCCTTATTTGCCTATAGTTCTTTTTGTAGGGTTGAGACCTCATGGACTTTTCCATCCATTCAGCTCATGTTTAAGCAGTCATATTGGTGGGACTTTATGGGTGTACCTTCTGACCATCCTTAGAGACACAATCTTACAGCAAACAACCTGGTCCTCCGGCTCACACAGTCTTTCTGCCCCTTCCTCATCAGTGATCCTTGAGCCTTAAGCATGGGAGTGTTTTGTAGATGTATTCACTGGGACTGATCCCACAACTCTGCACTGTAATTGGTTATGGTTTTCAGTAATGTTCTCCATCTGTTGCAAAGAGTAGTTTCCTTAATGAGGCGTGAGGACTACGCTTACCTGTGGGTGTGAGGACAGATATTTAGTGTAGTGAGGGATGATGCTGGCTTAGTAAAGTGGAGGTGGTCGGTTCTCCTCCAAGTTTCATGACTTCACCAGCCCTGAGTAGCTGGCTAGGTGTCCAGTACCACGTATAGTTTCCATCATGTTGAGCTTCGCTTGAGTTCAATTGGATGGCATTCAGTTACTGTGGAGGTATGCTTGACGCTATTGCACCCTTCGATTATGGTGCCATGATGCTCATTGTTGTGGTTCATGGGCATCATAGCTGGTAGGACTGTGGTTGCCTCCCTCTTTGCATGGCGCCTTCTTGGACCTTGAAAGATGGTTCTCAGGGAGGAGGCTTTCAGTTCCAGGTCAGTTCTGCTCAGAGGTCTTTAAGTCTTGTGTCCGAAGTGTATGGTGTCTTTGCAGTAGGGACTTACCTTCCGTTTCTGGGAGGGGACCAAGGACAATAGTTGTAGTTTGTAACACTTGGGGAGTCTCATGGAAAATCTTGGCCAACAACTCAAAAGGGGTGTTGGGGTTTCTGTTAGATGATCTCTGGCTCTGGGAGAGAGAGTGTTGTGGGCCCAGATGGGAAATTTCATTTAATCCATGTATGTATGAATGTTTATACACAGACGTATGTGTACTATGGTGTTTTAAAGTTAGGTAGATGATGATATGATTCATTCTCCTCCACACTGATTTCCACAGTGGCCAGGCCAATGTACCATCAGCAGGCAATGAGGATTCCTCTTCCCCCAGACCCTCGGAAGCATCTGTTGCTGCTTGTTCTTCTTGGTCATGGCCATTCTTATTGGGATGAGATGGAATCTCAAAGCAACTTTAATTTGCATTTCTCTGGTGCCTAAGGATGTTGAACACTTTTCATCCATTTACTGGCCATTATATTTCCTCCTTTGAGAGCTGCTTATTCAGTTTGTTAGCCGATTTATTGGTTGGGTAATTTGTTTTTTTTTTTAATGTTCATTTTTTGCAGTTGAAAGACCCTTTTAAAACCTTTTTACTGGACTAACATTTTGCAATTTAGGTTTTTTTTTTTTTTTTTTTTTTTTTGGTACTTCAAGACAGGGTTTCTCTGTGTAGTTTTGGTGCCTGTTGTCCTGGATCTTGCTCTGTAGATCAGTCTGGCCTCAACCTCACAGACATCCGCCTGGCTCTGGGATTAATCCCAAGTGCTGGGATTAAAGGCCTGTGCCACCCCCACCTGGTAGCAATTTAGTTCTTAAAGACAATGCCACATTAATTATGAGAGGGCATTAAGCTGTATCAATTTATTTTAAATGTTTAGATTTGATAATTTTATTTCAAATTTGGAGTTACTGGAAAAATTTGTGATTAAAAACTAAATAAGGAGACTATAATAAACTGTACATTGCTTCCTGAAAACTTGAAAAATAAGAAAAGAATGATAGAAAAGTGTGTCATGACAACCTCATGATGTAAAAAATAACTATTTTTCATTATTCATGAAATATTGAAATATTCATGAAAATACTCATGCCTATTTTACCTTCAACTAAGGTATTTGGAGTCCGAGTTAGTCAGGGTATTTTCATTGGCTATTATTTCTTTTGAATAGCAAATAATTTCTGGATCTGTCTTCAGATTACCTTACATCATTGAATAACTGCAGTTTTGTTACTTTTCAATACATGGTTGATGAGGATTTTTTTTAGCATATTCCCTCCTCTCTCTCTCTCTCTCTCTCTCTCTCTCTCTCTCTCTCTCTCTCTGTCTCTCTCCTCCTCCTCCTCCTCTCTCTCTGTGTATGTGTGTGTCACACAAACATTTGTCTGTATATAGATCATTGTGTTGTTTGAGTTTTTTTTAAAAACCATTGCCAGTTATACTAGTGTTAGAGAATGAGAAACATCTACTGTCTGTGGTTATTCACTCATTCACTCTTCATCTTTCACAGTTCTTTGAGAATTTCGCACAGAGCATTGATACTGTTCCTTTCCCCTTCCTAGATTCACACCCTTCCACTCCCACCCAACTTTTGTTCTTTCACCAACCAGGCCAATTTGTGCTGCCCAGTTCTCGGATGTCACGGCCCTATACTGGTACCTGGTAAATTGATTGGGTCTACACTGTTAGAGAAAATTGACACTTCCTCTCTCAGTAGCTAAGAATTGTCAAGAGCTCCTTTGCTAGGGGGTGGAACTTCATGCCCACCTCTCCTTTGTATGTATTTGGTTTGACTCGTGCTTACACAGTTCTTGTGTCGTTCATATGTGTGGCTACTCTGCAGTGTCTATAAGCACTTTTTCCTTGTCATCCACTACCTCTGGCTCTAATTTATTTAAAACTCAAATTTCTCCAGAATGTTCTAAAAATAAATCAGCACAAGCAATAAATATTTTTAAAATAGAAACTGATCTATACATGTTAGGAATGTCTTCTAGGTTCCTGGGGAGAACTCTCTCTGTTCAGGAAAGAGTTAATAGATGAATTTAGGAATTTATATTACTTCTAACAGTACCAGGCAATTGTATAGTTACATCAGGAAGTAACCATTCAACACTGAAAACACCACAAAGAACCCAAAATCTATGCATCAGTTATCACAAGCATTATACTAATTCAAATAGTAGTGTTTTTAGTTTCAGTCATCTTAGTGGATGTCTGTAGTGTTAATAATAAATGCAATGGGGCATCACATTGAAGATGAACCTCTATCATTAATCATTATTTTTAACTTGGAAAATGAAAATTCAAACAACAAAGAGGAGAAATTGAGTCATGAGTAGCAATATCTTTGTTTTTTCTTCTTCAAGTAAAAGACATAAGCACTTAGACTCAACAAGCATTCATAAGGAACTCATTTGCCCACTATCTGACACTTGGGAACTGCTCAATACACATTAGCTAGTAACAATATAGAGTTTAAAATATTTCCTATCTGTTGTTCATGTACCCATGGAAATGAATGCTGTTAGAATACAATTTGAGTATACTCCCAGGCCATCTATCCAGGAGGTAGCTTAAGCCCAGTAAGGTCTTCATTATCAATTCTTTTAAGCATGCCCTTAAACTTTGTCACGTGTGAGGGAAAAGGATAGATGCCATGTCTGTCCTCTTAGATGTAATATTAGCACAAAATTAGTGATTTGCAGAAAAAAATATAACGAACTAGACTTTAAAGAAATATCTGCTTGGATTCTGTCCTGCGTGATGCCATTTCGAGTTTCCTCTTATGGTCACAGATAAAATGAAAAGGGTTACAGCGGTCCTGAAACAATAATAAAGGATTCAGCCCAGAGACCAAGAGGCTAGAACAGAGCCCAGGAGGTATTTATTGGTGCCTCTGTAGATGCCACAAGGTAATCCCCTTTGAAAGTCATGGCACAAAAATCAGTCCATTTCTTTTGTGATTGGGTTTTTCAAACTGGCTCTATATGTTTCTAGAAGAGTGTTTGCTTTGTGGTATCTTGACCTGAGTAAATTCTAAAACACAGAGGAAATTGTAAGGTTTACAGCACCTGCTTGCTTGTGTGGGTTTTGATGTTGGCAATAATGATGGATTTGATCAGCACAGGAATTCATCATTCCTACTCTTAAATGATTACTTAGGATCATAAATATTTCTGATGGATTGCAATCATGTTGACCGGTGGTTCCTATTTCCCAGTGATGGCCCAGCACCATAAAATATCTGAAATCCTTTGTGTGAACTCAAAGATAGTGTCTGGATTGGAAAAGGGGAAAGTCTCTAAATTGATTTCTTGAATAATATTTGGAGTCTATGAATATTTCCATTTATACATTCTAACACGAAATGAACTAACTCACTTGGTGATTTGATTGGCATGATGTATGAGCCCCTTGCTTAACTATTGTAAGTCCTATTCCAAGGAGGCAGGTGGAAGACAAGATAATTGCTCTCTGGGTACCAGCAGGGAAAACAGCTTAGCTTTGATATTTTTCAGCTTTTCAAAGGAGAGCAGAGGTGAGGTTATAAAAAGAATCCAGTCTTCTCTCTTTCTTTCACTAATCCATCCTACAACTTTGTTAGTGCCAGGATGCCCCATGTGGCTGATTTCCTTAGCTAAAGAGGCTGTACCACTGCAACTGAAGACCGGCCAGCCACGCAAAGGTCAGCTTATGTGGGGTGTCAATAATTTAAAAATTCCTGAAGGTCTTCTTTGTAGCTCCAGTGGCTGCTTTTCATTTGAATCTGTAACACACCACAATTTCTTGTATTATAAAAAAAAAAATAAAAACCAGGGATATCGTCTCTGAAGTGCACTCGAGTTTCTATTTTCCAAGTGAGGGAGATAAATATGACTTCTGTAAAAGCAATTGTGGGAAAGCAGCTAAGAAATTGAGTCATTATGGGATTATGGAACAGAGTTCGCTGAATTAAAGATCTGAGACTAATAATCTTCCTTTTCATGAGGATTTGAGGGAAGGAAATATCAAAATATAGTCAAGTTGCAATAAATCATTTCAGTAATATAAAAATGAAAATCTAATCACACAGTCTGATGTTTTATTTAGTTTTTCATGTGATTATGTAAAGGACATTTAAATATTTTTGTAAGGGCCTTTTAATATTGTCAGGATAGTAATGTTTTATCTGATATTTTTCTAGTTACATAAATTAAACAATTCAATGGAAAGAAGGGATACATAACCCTTTACTTGAAAGAGGAATTCTGTTTTACTTTTCATTAATTTTTAGTAATTTTTTCCTTCTGAAGAAATTTCTGTTCTAAGTGACATGGAAATGTAATGTTCTGGCACTTTCTAGATTGCATCTTTGGTAGTAATTGTAGCTTTATAACTATGTTATAAAGCAGCATAGTTCTGGAGCTGGTAGATATGTTCTATAATTGGTATACAAGAAAAGCTTGATTTTTCACTTTATCATCTATTGTGATAATAAGTTAGATCATGGTGTAACTGTTATTTTTGAGGTGAAATACCCTACTGCAGACATTATAATTCTGAGTCTATCCCCATTCGTTATAACTAGCACTCATGAATACTAGGGCCTGGAGAGATGGCTCAGCCATTCAGGACACTTGGTGCTCTTACAGATGGAGCTGGTTCTGTCCCCAGCTTCCACACTGTAGTTCACAACTGTCTCTAACTGCAGGCATACATGTACTATGCATACATACATGCAGGCAAACACTCATATATGCAAAAGATGATTACATAAATCTTTTAAAATAGTTTAAAAACACATGAATACACTACCAGAAATTTTTCTCACCACACAAGATTCTTGGTTAATCCAATGGCATGATTTTAAAACTTAGCTCCACCTGTTCATCCAGGCTTCTTATGACATAGAGAGACACTAAGAATAGATACAAGAAAAGTTTTACTATATTATTTTCTGGGCTACACTTAGAGTCTGCCACACATTTCAGCCTCAATACTGATTTTGTAAAACTGGATTTATCTGGAGTTTTCAGTTGTACACTTTCAACATTGCTTTGATATTTTCCTCGGGTAAAATATGTAGGAAGATGGGAACAAGGGTCTCTCCCTAAGGTCAGTGATTACGTTTGGAACTTCTGCCTGAGCAGGTTGCTGAATACTCAACTTTTGAAATTTTGAAATTCTTGTTGCTGTTTATTCCTCATACAAACATGGCTGACATTTTGACTGCTGTTAGATGCTTAGATTCTTCCTGAATATGAGACATTTCATCGTAATGAGCTCTTTTCTAGAAAAATACACAAGTTTTATATCGCACTCTGATTTCATATGGAGCTTGAACTCATTATGAAAACAGCTTGCAGAAAGAGCTTGTACCATGACTGAGCTTTGGAACTGAGCTCCTTGGAGGGAAAAGGAGGCTGTACAAATCTTGATCTCAAGGGAGTTTAGTGCTAAAGTATAGCAACATTAGACATGCATTTATTTATGCATGTACAAAACTTCATATTGTTATTCAAAAATCATAAAATTAATATTAATGATTTAGCAAAACAGACAATAGAAATTGGATCTCTAGTTTATAAAATGCCATAAAATCACTAAAATGCTCAGGATTGAAATTCTGCTTAGTAGTGTTTCTACAATGAGAGTTCTCGGAAGTTTTGTGAACTAGATGGAAGTCATGCTCATTTGAAAGATGGAATTGGCCATCATTTTGTTACAAATGGGTTAAAATCTAGTGAAATAGCTTGTGTCTTATTATTTATTAGGAATACAATTTAGTCACATAAGTAACTTTTATTCTAAAGTTATATTGTATGCAGCATAATTGGAATGTTTAATGTTATTAAATAGAAACATACTTACATTATTTTGAGACTTTGCATAGCCACTGTTAAACTCACTGAAGTCAAGTTAAAAAAAATCCTACAGTTTGAGTGTGCACGTGTACACACACACACACACACACACACACACACACACACACACTTTTTTATTCCACTTTTATTGTTTGGGCTCCCAAGCTAGCTCTGAATTCTCTTTTTTTTTCCCTTTTTCACTTTTGAGATGTGTTTTTATTAATTATTTGGGAACTTCACAAAATATTCCTCATCACATTTGCCTCCCATTTCTCTCAGGTTCACCCTCCCATCCTTGCGCCCTCCCCCCCTCCCAAAAGAAAAAAAAAAGCCCACCTAGTCCAGTTTGCGTTAGCCACATACACATTGGAGCAGGGTCAAACTCCCAGTGACCAGCCTCTTAAAGATAACTGAGACCTTTGCCACCAAAAGCCATCAACTGTAAAGAGCTACACTTCAGCATCTTTATCACAGTTTTCAAGGACTCTGTAGAATGGCGTCTTGTCTAGACTGTTTCTTTTTTTTGAGGAGGGGGGAAGGGGAGAGGGGAGGTTGTCCCAGAGGCCTCCAGCGTCTCTCATTCTCAATCATGAGACTTCAGTCATCAATACCACTACAAAAGAAGCTTTCTTGTCCCTAGCTGCCAGCAGCAATGGATCATGGACTTTCACATGGTTTCTGGCAGCAGCAGCACAGACCACAGACCTCTCAACTTCAGACTTCTCGTGGCAGCACAGACCACGTGGCGGCTTCCTATGGCAATAGGACCACCCAGATGGCTTCCGGGGCAGCACGGCTTCCGGTGTCAACATGATGGCAGTACTGACTGACTGACCACAAATATCAACATGGCTTCTAGCTGCAGCATGGACCATGGATATCAACATGGCCTCAGGCGGCAGCAGGGGCAGGATTCTCCCTCTAGCGGCTGCACACTGCCCACTCCTCGACCCCCGCTGCCCTGCTGGCTCACCAGGCATGACCACCATGCTTGTAGCATTGCAAGCATGTCCCTCTCCTCCTCCCAGCAGGGTGGGCGAGCAGCCTGATCTGCAGCAGAGATGGCGCCACCAATGGGGCTAGATGGGCCAGTGGTGGCCAGAGCCTCTAGGCAGGCCAAGAACCGGCCCTAAGTGGCAAAAACACTTCTCTCCATCTTGTGACACTGTCTCCCCTCAAAGCCTCTTTGGGTGCCTGCAGCCGCCACCATCTTGAATCTTTCCTCCTAAATTCCCTCTCAGTGTTGACTGAGGATGTTAATGAGGAAGCATGGGTAAGTGGCTTAGTCTCATATTTGTCATTCATATTAACACGAACTGTTTTATTGGTCGACACAGTAGGGCAAAAGAATTCTTTTTTTTTTTCTTCTGTATTCCAAAAGCTTAGAAAACACCTTTTCCTTTCCAATATGAATTATGTTCCTAAGTGTTAGATGGGGTTTTTAGTAAACTCTGAAAAGAGCGTGACTCCTGAACTCCTCCTCAGATTAAAACCTTCAGTCACTCGTTCGTTCGTTACCTGATCTGAACTAAAACAAACCAGAGCAAGCGCCTTGGCTTTGAGCCTCTGTTTTGCGTTCTCTATAATGATGATGTCGCATAATTATGCAACATTGTAAAGAGCATGTTAGCGTATGTTAAACACACGATGTTGTCTCGGGAGCAGAGTGACAACAATAATAGCTCTTACTGTTTTTTTTTTTTTTTTTTTTGGGAGATCCTTCTCCTTTCCTGCTCATAAATGTTAAATCATCCAACGTGGGTTGTTTTTTTTTTTTTTTTTTTTTTTTTTTTTTTTTTTTTTTTTTTTTTTTTGTGTGTGTGTGTGTGTGTGTGTGTGTGTGTGTGTGTGTGTGTGTGTGTGTATAGGTCTCTAGACACTTTCCACAAAACAACTGGCCCCCTTTGTAATTGGATTAATTTCTTAGATCATGTCAGGAATGACAAATTCTGCCCTTACACGTTTTGATTACAGGAACTCTGTATGTTGCACATCTTCATTAACCGTGATATGTGATCGATCAAAATAAGCGATGATTATGTGTATACTAATAATTCACTGGGTAAAGAGTGGTGACTGAGCAAACAGAAAATATGGTTTAGTTCATAGCGAAGATGCACACTCCGGGGCCTCTGCGGCTGCCTTTCGGTGAAAGACCCTGCCTCTGGCGCTGCATCATGAGTGTTTGTCATCGCTCTAGAACATTCCCGGGGTACTGACTAAAGGTTAAATCAAACTCTAAATGGAATACAGATTTCTGTTTCCTTGGACAAACTTTAGCAGCTCAGTGAGTAAGAATTTGACAATAAGGGATTGCCTCTGAATTTATTCATAGCACCAAGTAGATATGTAAATTAACCAATTACTATAATCAATGGTTTATATTAGCACCAAGAATTACAAGTTTGGTTTTTTTTAATGTAAAGATTAGGGGAAATTTTTAACAGTAAGAGGTTATAACTGGCTTTGCCTCTCTACAAATAGTTATGTATGAAAACACTAACATGTCTAAATAATGCTGAGAAGAAGCTGGCTTTTTAAAGCAAAGATGCAAATGTACTTGGAAATTACAGAGAACAGTTTTAAATTTGCCTTTTCAGGTTGAATTAGTGGAAAAGACGAATCACAAAAGCGAATTAACCCAAAGTGATAGAATACCTCTAAATAAAAACCCGGCAAAAGAAATTAATGCATTGTTAATGCATTTTTGCATTTTAGTACAAAAATTAATTTTCCCTTACCAGAGTTTTTATAACAGAAAGCACCCGTTTCTGTTGTATAATAGGAACTGAATATTATGTAGTTGACAAAGTTATTGTTTATTCTTTGTCTCAAGGTATGTAGATTCCAATGTTCCATCCTAATCTCTATATTTAGAAGTTCGTTTCTTGCCTTGAGACTTCAAAATCACTCACATAAGAGCATGGTAAATGTAGTGACTATTCAAGACCTCCTATTTTGTGCTGTGGGTAATCAAAGAGCCCAATGGTAAGCCGACATCCTTCATGTTCCAGATCATCCTCTGTTTTTAGCCAGGTCAACGCTGATGCTCATTTGCCACCACGAAGCAAAGCAACTGTGCCTGTGTGCTAGGGGGGCAGATCCCTGCAGGTGTCTGTGTTCTGACCTTCAGAGCCTGTGAATGTTTTTCCTTCGCAAAGATGTGATGAAGGATGGGAGCATTCAGATAGAAGATATTCCTGGATTGTCTAATCACAGGAGACTTTAAAAGTGAAATGCCCTTTCTGGGTCAGCGGAAGGAAGGAAGGTCTGAAACATGAGAGGAACCCCATCCTGCTGCTGGCTTTGAAAGACAGGAGAAGGGCCCTGAGTTGGGGCATATGTGACCTTTAAAAGCAGGTGTTTAGTGTTTAGACCTCTGTTGTTCACCTGGAAGGATTTTTTTTTTGTCAACACA
Organism: Peromyscus californicus insignis; assembly: GCF_007827085.1. Lineage (NCBI taxonomy): Eukaryota > Metazoa > Chordata > Mammalia > Rodentia > Cricetidae > Peromyscus > Peromyscus californicus. Next base: position 39,909,415 of record NW_026294535.1, read on the forward strand.
CATGAGCAAAACAAAACAAAACAAAACAAAAAAACCAACCAACCAACCAATCAAACAAACAAAACAAAACCCAAAAAAACAAACCTGGATTCTTGCCCTGAGGCTACAGGAAGGAATGTAGCATGTCAGGATTCCGTTTTTTCTTCCTTTCTTCCTTCCTTCCTTTCTTTTTTTAACTTGGTGAGACTTTGCATATTTAACCTTGAGAATTATAGGAGAGTAAACTAGAGCCGCTTTTAGCAATTACATTTGTTATAGAACAACAGAAAACTAATTTGAGTTTCAGTGGCTTCACCTCTGCACATCATATCAGATCAGGGCAAAGGGATAGTGAGGTTGTATATGATTAGGGATAATTTCAGGCTTTAGTTGGGAAAAAGTAGCGTGGAAGTCACACTGGTCAATCACTGCTCAACTGTCTACTGCAGGATCATGAGGAGAATTTCAGATCATACACTGTGATATGAACTCAGCTTGTCATTGTAAATTTTGGCTTTTCCCACCATGGCTCTCATATACTGAACTGGACTGCATATAGATTTCCAGCAGGCCTTGTCTTTCTGATCTAAAATCTAAGACTTAAAATAGTCTTTCCAAGCCCCTTTGCACTTTCCTCCTAGGCATACATTTTTTAAAAATGTTTTTAATAGAAAAAGAATTACAACCCTTTCCCCATTCCAACTCTCCCAGGTATCTTCCTTCTAACTCCTCTCATGCTCTCTCCCCATTCTCAAGTTGATAGCTTGTTTTTCTTTGATTATTTTTGTTACATACACATATATGCATGCATGTGCATGCACAAATATATAAATGCAACTTACTGAGTCTGTTTTCTTGTTGTGTGTATATATAGTTTCAGGGCTAACCACTCTGTGTTGGACTACCAATAAGTGCACTTATCCCTGGGAGAGACTAACTCTCCTTTTTTCTAGTAGTCATTAGTTACCTCTAATTCTTTGTGTAGGGGTGCGATCCTGCAAAATACCCTCCTTCCATATTAATTTGTCTGTTCATCTTGCCATGCTGAGCTCCCAAGTTTCAATAAATGGTGGCAACTCACAGCTGTCCAATTGGACTCAAGGCCCATTCAGCAGGAGGGAACATTATACCTGGTACTGGAAACCTAGCCAGCTTTCTGGAGGAAGTGTGGTCCCAGGCATTAGGAAAGGGTCTACCAATGCTGCTTTGCTAGAGTAGCATCATTCCTAATACTTTCTAAATTTCATCCTAATGCTCACAGATAAGTGTAGCTCTAACCCTTCATCAAAGAAACTTCTCTTTGCAGCAAGTGGAGACCATCACAGAAAACCACAACTGGTCCCAGTGCAGAGATTAATGGATCATGGGGAGTCCGGCCCCAGTGGATACATCCACAAAACAGATCCTAAAGTTATGGCTCAGGGAACACTATGGGAAATGGGGCAGAAAGATGATAGGAACCAGAATTCCAGGAAGTTTTCAGTGAAACAATCTCTCCTAGAAATAGCTGCATCAACAAGCCTGGAAGAATGGCATACGTTTTCATGTTGACCTTGGGTTCTTATTCCTAAAATGACAAAAGTAAGCAGGAAACAAATATCATGACTATTCAAGAAAGTGCTAGGAGATAAAGGTAACAATAGTCTTGAAAACAATCTTAAAATGTTATGTTATACACTGAAGAAAAGAAAGCCCTAACCTCTTGTTAGGCTACAACTGAAAACCTGTCTTTTCTACTATTCTTACCTTACTTCTTTTTGTCTCCACCCCGATGCAAGGTGTACATCTGGAAGGTAGACTATGTCACTAACAAACTTAGCAAACATTTTAAGATCGATTTGATCTTAAAAATGAAAGTTCAATATGATGACCAACATAGCACAAACATTCTAAGGGTGCAGCAGGGGCACCCCTTTTATCTTGGAATTATCCAGCAGCTGTCTAATTTGCAATGGCAATTTTAATGACCAATTTCAAATGGGAAATCATGTCTGGTCCTGAAACCTATCCAACTACCTGAGGATAGCAAGGTCATGGATCTTAGGGGAGAACCCACTACTGCTGCTGTATTAAACCAGCGTAGTTCCTAACTGCATTGTAAATGTTTATCTTTATACCCGTGCATACATGTAGCTCTCATCAACCTTCCTTTGAAGCAGATGGAGACCATTAGAGAAAACTCAAACTGGTTAAAAAGATGAGAACAACTGGTTGTGTGGTGCCCATTTCCAGTTGATACATCCACCACACAGCTACTGCACCCAAAGCTCAGGAAACATTACAGAAGAAAGGTAAAAGAATTGTAAGAGCCAGAGAACCAGGAAGTCTTCTGTGATATTGTGTCTCCTAGAGATGGTAGGTAAGCTTCAGTCATGATACCTTAGTAATATGGCTGCCTAAACAAGACCTGAACAGCACAACATTCATAAATATGCTAGCACAGAAAGGGGAACTCTCTCATGGCCCCTCCCACAGACAGAGAACTAAAGGCAACTAAGGAAGGCTAAGAGTGGGCAATAGTTTGCCCCAGAGATGAGCTCTTTAATTGGTTATCCAATATCAACTTGTCAGCTCTAAAAAAACATACATACAAGTAACACTAAATAGAGTGAGCTGGGTGTAGTTATATATTTAAACACTTATATATGTAACAATAACGAAAAAAATGAGGTTATGAATTTGAGAGGGAAAAAGGGGGTACATGGGAGGGATTTGAGGGAGAAAGTAAAGGGTAAATGATTTAATTATATTTTAATGAAAACAATACTGATTAACTTAAACATTGAAGATGTTCTGTGTCTTGCAGTATCCAACATTCAGTGGAAACCAGTTGGCACATCTCATTAGTATGTAAATTTATTTTAATTTCTAATAAATAAAAAATTACATGTATACTCAACAGTTTTTAGAAGTAAATTTTATGATCTATTGTAAGCAGAATAAAAAAGTAAAGTTGTATTTGGTTTTATATTAGGTTGCCAAGTGGGAAAGCTTTAAGTTTTATGTCTTTTCTTTTTCTTGAGTCTTGTAGATCCTCTCAATGCCTATCTTCCCTGTACTAAAAAGCTCAACACTCTCATGCTCACTGAGTGCATGCTGGAATGTTCCTTATAGAGGTAGATTTATTTTTTTGGTCATTTCTATCTAACTAGAAAATTGCCTGATTTGGAATCTTGTAGGTACTTGGTAGATGCTTAATTAAATCAATGGCTGACTGGTACTTTCTTACTTTTTCTTTGAAAACATAGAGTGATACTTCACAGAACTAGTTTCTATACCTTGTAAAATGAGTAGCTTCCAAGCTATAACTTGATTAAATTGTATTAGCAGACTGAATAAAGATGCAGTATGTCTCTCTCCCACAACTGTAACTACTCTTCCATTACTCCATGTAGGACCTATTTGTTATTTATGGCATCTATTTAGACCTATCTGCATGTAAAGGGGTTCTGTTACAGTTGCTCAGGGAAGAGGGCATGAATCAAAGTCAAAATCCTACCTAAAGTTGACAATTTTCAAGACCAAAGAGAACAATAAACCAGCAAAATCTCATTGTGTGGAAAGGCAAGTGTCTCAGTTAGAGTTTCTATTGCTGTGAAGAGACACCATGACCATGACAACTCTTATGAGGAAAACATTTTAATTAAGGTGGCAGTTTCAGAGGTTCAGTCCATTATCATCATGGCAGGGATCATGGCCGTATGCAGGCAGATGTGGTACTGGAGAAATAGCTAAGAGTCCTACATCTTGCAAGCAACAGGAAGTTGACTGAGACATTGGGCAGTATCCTGAGTATAGGAAACTGCAAACCCTGCCCCCACAGTGACACATTTCCTCCAACAAGACCATACTCACCCCAACAAAGCCACACTTCTTGGTTGTGCCACTCTCTATGAGATTATGTGGTTGTTACATTCAAACTACCACAACAAGGCAAGAAGATATGATTATCTTGATACTAGTTTGGAAGTTGTGCAGGAAAGTTTCTTTGAATATTTATAAAAAGCATGGCTCTTGGTAAGTTTGACATTTAAATTCTTGCTGCTTGTGTGGTCTATTTAAATATCGTGAACTAGATGCTGATTTCAACAAGTCCTAGATTTCGTTTTTCTTCTTCTATCTAGGCCCTTAGATATGCCTTATGTGAGTTAACAAAGAAAATTACTTCATGGCTTAAAATGAAGCTCTAGATGAGAAAATTAGAAACACTGGATAATGAGTTCCTATAGCATAGAATTATATTACCCCAGAACTCCTGCCTCCTAGTTCCATACTCTTTTGTGTGTGGTTTCCCTATTAAATGTGGGTGGAGCTTCTGTTTCTTAACCAGTAGAATATGGCCAACGCTATAGAATGTTACTCCTGTGGTTATGATAAGTAATATTTTATTGACATCTTGCAAGGTGACTGACCCTCTTGGTGGCTCTGGAGAAGCAAGATGTTGTGTGGTAATCCACACTGTGGAGAAGGCTGTATTGTAAGGGTCTGGTGGTGAACTCCATAAGAAGAACCTAATATCTACGACTGGAAGATGAAAAATAACTGCATGTTACTGTTCTGCTTGGCTTTCTGTTGCTGTGATAGAACACTGGCCAAAATCAACGTGGGGAAGAAAGTGTTTATTTCTTCCTACATTTTATAGTGAATCATCTAGGGAAGCCAGATCAGGAGCTGGCTGATCAGGCAGGAACCTGGAGGCAGGACCTGAAACAGAGACCATGGAGAAGTGCTGCTTGTTGTCATGTTTCCTCTGGCTTGCCCGGCCACGTTTCTTATAAACTCCAGATCCACCTCTCCAGAGATGGTGCTGCTTACGGTGGAAAGGGCCCTCCTACATCAATTCAGTACCAGGAAATGCCCACAAAGACATTCCCACACATCTGATAGAAGCGATTCCCCAGTCAAGGCTCCCTCTTTCTAGGTAGATTGCATGGATAATGTAACCTAACTATGACAGTTTCCAATAACCATGTGAATCCAGAAGTGAGTCCTTCTCTAAGTCTGCTCTAAAATGAGACCTTTGCTTGGGAGCACACCTTGATCTGAGAAGTCAGCTAGGGAGTGTCCAGACTTCTGACCCTCAGAAACTATGAAATGATAAGTGTGCATAGCTTAAAGTTTCTAAGTGTTTGGTAATATTGGTTTGAAGCAGCAAGTATCCAATTGATTCTCAAAGACTTCAGATATTAAAATAATTCACTACAAAACATGTAAGATATGTTTAATGTAGTTAGAAGAAATAAAGGAACTGATTAAAATATAAGATATTAGAAGTACATGAAAACAATGGAATAAATATAAAAAAATGAATAGAATAAATAAATATAAATTCAGATATTGAAAATTAGTGGGTGTATATGGTTCCAGGGCTGACTACTTTGTGTTGAACAACAAATTAGGGATCTCATCCCTGAGAAAGGCTAACTCTCCCTTTCTCAGAAGTCATTAGTTGTCTCTAGTTCCTTGTTCAAGGGTATGACCCTGTGAGATTTTTACTCCATCCATTAGCCTGTCTATTAACATTGCCCTTGTTCAGTTCTTCTTTGTGCAGACTTTTCGAGGAGAGACTGTTTCATAGCAGACTTCCTGGTATTCTGTGTCTTACAATCCTCCTCCTCCCTGAGCCATACATAGTCATTAGTGCAGGAGCTGTGATGTAGACCTATCCAATGGGGCTAGGCTCCAAATGATAAAATTGATCTCTACATGATGCCCAGTTGTAGAGTTCTGTTATGGTCTTCATGCGGCCTGCGGGCAGGTGTGTGGCCCCAGGTGGGTGTGGGCGGTGGGGAGGGAAGGAGGGAGGGAGGGAGGGAGGGAGGGCTGCCGTTGGCGGGAGAGGCTTCTTTGATACACATGCAGATTTAGCAGGTTATATTTACATATCTGTGCATAAACATACACACACACATCTTATATACACAGGGAGGAAAAGCCTATCAGCCTGAGAGTGGGGGCGTAGAAGGAGCTGGCTGGAAAAGACCTGGGACCAGCTGAAGGGGGAAATAGGAAGGAGGAAGGGATGGATATATGTAATTAGATGTCAGTAAAAATATATAAAGATGAATAAAAATCAATAAAAATTTATTGGAAAGCCTGAACAATAGAAAAAACTGAAAATAGAATTAGTGGCCCTCAATCGAAACTTACTCAGAATGAGCTTCCTTGTATCAGGAATTTCTTCATATGGAATGGTTTTCCTTTGCTTTTTACAAACTCCTTGCATGGTGAGATAGGAAGGAAGCTCTCTGAGGCCCCTTTGATGAGGACATCCTTCATGGAGTTCTATCCTCATGGCCTAGCTGCCCACTACCTTCTAATGCCATCAAAATATCCATTAATATTTGACATGGATTTTGGAGGTATAAAATATTCAATAGCTCTAGAAACATTGGGGAATACTTTTTGTTTCTTAATTGCATTTGGAAGGGAAAAAATACCACATTCAAAGATAAGGTTCTGGGATGAAATCAGGTGTCCATATCTTCCTGTGAGTCTGTTTGAACATGCTTCATACCTGAAATCGCCAATGAATGCAAGTCCAGAAAACAATGCATTTAAAAGTGCCATGAAGTATCCCCAGGTATTACATATTTAGAACACGGCTTTGTGGAACGAAGCCGGTTTGACATAAAGCAGTGGCTTCCACATTTCAAGCATCCAGAGGAGCTTTATAAAAAAAGCCATTAAGTAGGAACAGCTCCATTTGTACTCAAGGTTGATGGGATTCCAGAAGTGTCATTATACTGCCTCTATTTTACAATGCAACTCACATCAAAATATACCTTTCCTCCCTTGGAAAAAAATTCAGGTTTCAGTTGGTGTAGCATGAATCTTACAGGTACTTATTAATAAAATCAAACCTGAGGCCCGTTATTGGGGTGAATGCTGGAAGATCAGAGAAGCAGAACAAGCCACAGCTACCTCACCTCACCAGTTCCTCAGCTGATCCTGTTTCCTCAGACTGGAAGCCTCTGAGTCCTCATCCAAATGGATCTCAGCTGAACTGCTGCTTGAAAGCCTAAAAGCTTAACTAGGCCAAAAGCTTCTAGTTTCTGATCTTCACACCTTAAATACCTTTCTGCTTTCTGCCCTCACTCCCTGGGATTAAAGGCTCACTTCTTGGGATTAAAGGCTCACTTCTTGGGATTAAAGGTGTGTGTCACCATGCCTGGCTGTTTCCAATGTGGCCTTGAACTCACATAGATCCAGAGGGATTTCTGCCTCTGGAATGCTAGGATTAAAGGTGTGTGTGTGCCACCATTTTCTAGCCTCTGTATCTAGTGACTGTTCTGTTCTTTGACCCCAGATAAGTTTATTAGGGTGAACAATATTTTGGGGAACACAATACCACCACAAGTTGGCTAACACTTGAAGTATCGTGCATCCTGTATCCACATCATTCTGGTTGAAGATGCTGAGAGAACTCAGGGATCTTGCCTATCCCAAGACTTAGATTTTATTGTACTGAAATTTTGCTTTTGAAAAAAAATTGACAACACAACGGCCTTGTCTTTATATTAAATCTATGTCACTAGTGATGAAGTTGTTGACACAGTAAACTTAAAAGCCATCTAGTATCGTGCCCATGTTTGAGTTAGTTCACAGACAACAAAATCATTACCGGAACTGTGGCTTTTGTGATTGTGTACTTTTGTCTCTGGATTTCTGGTGGCCTTGATGGTTTGTTTGGTCCCCAGCATCAGCTGCTATTATTCACTGTGAGTACACAATTGTGTCGTTTGTTACTGGGTTGAGGTCTGTGCTTTTTTCTGCCATTCTGACTCCCTGGCCATGGTTCTTTTTTTTTTTTCCCTCACATAGCTGTGGTGTGTCACCCAAGGAAAACACGCTAATGGTTAACCTGAGCGTAACATTTTCTGTTTGGTAAGACCTGGGTTTAGTTATCATCAGTATCATTCCATGTGCATCTCACATCAATTGATCAGTTCTGACGCTGTTTCCATTTTTATAGCTTTTAATGAACCGAAACCCAGAGTGAGGACAAGGAGCTTCTAAGCGATGGAACCAGGACTTGAATGAGGGAATCTCATTCTATTGTGTTATGCAGCGGCTTCCAAAATTGCAAAAGAAAGAAAAAGTGTAAGGATTCACTCTTAGTTGTTTTCTAGCCAACGGAGTGATTGACAACCATTCTGTCAGCATTGTGGACACTATTTTATGCTAAAACATTCTGTAGAATATTTTGGATTGGATGGCTTTAAGTAGACTAAGTTAAAAAAATCTGTGTTTTGTTTATTAATTAATTCCATCAGAAACTAGTAAAATATTGATTTACTCTGTTCATATAGCAATCTGTGTATTTTGTATATCCATTTCTCTGTTCAGAGTCTCTTCAGTTTCCAGATGTGAAAAGGTATTCTTTCCAAGTCACAATGAGAGGGTAGCTAGGACTCTTCTTAACAACTTCCTGATTAGATATGTGCATGCAGGCAGATCATACACTAACCGTGCAACTACCCAGACAGATTAGTGATGGTAGTTATACATGTGATACTTGGAGAAATGAAAATCAGTACTTGAGGAGAATATACTAGTTGCTTTTTTGTATGTGTGGTGGTTTGAAAGAAAACAGGAGTGGTACTATTAGAAAGTATGGCCTTATTGGAGTAGGTGTGGTCTTGTTGGAGGAAGTGTGTCACTGTAGAGGTGGACTTTGAGGTGTCGTTTCTTATATTTTTGGTTGTGAGCCTAGCCTTTAACGGCTGAGCCATCTCTCCAGCCCAAGGTGTCGTTTCTTAACCTTTACTCAGTGTGACAGTCAGTCAACTTTCTGCTGCCTTCTGGTCAAGATGTGGGGAGCACCACGTCTGCCTGCATGCTGCCATGCTCCCCGTCATGATGATAATGGACTGAACCTCTGAAACTGTAAGCTGCCACCTCAATTAAATGTTTTCTTTGTAAGAGTTGCTGTGCTCATGGTGTCTCTTCACAGCAATAAAAAATATAAAATGAAAAAACAAAAACAAAGACCTAACTTAGACAGTATGCTTCAAAGATTTTGATTTTGACGACAATGACCTTTCCTTTTTAGAAGTCTTTATAATGTCCTCAGTCACTGGCTTACTGGTCCCAGCATTTAAATTTTGAATCTTTGTAATGTTTTTGTTTCATTGCTTAATTCAGAATTCTCTGATCAGTGAAAGGGAACTCTGCCCTTTAGCTTTTTCTCTCCATTCCCCTTTTACTCCTTAAATGAGCCAAGTTGAACCAGGTTCAACTTGGTTTTTAAAATGTCAGAATAAAGTGATTTCTACTCTCAGTGAGGGTCAGACACTGGTTCCCCCAAAATAACATCGTAAAGAAACAACCAGTTTTGAATCTTTACTTCCCCTTTAGTAGACAATAAATATCATTGCCTGGGCAGAGTTATTATTTTTTGACTAATAATAAAGATCACCCTGACACCCATGGAGTCTTGCAAGTCTACTTCTGTATTTATGTCTTGGGTTAGACCTCAGAATTCTAGAACAATTAAAATTTAGGTAGAGCAGGCTACCATCCCATTGGCGGAATGAACAGAGCCAGTTGCCTACATGAGGAACCTATTCAGTGCTTACCCATTGCCGGATGATCGGAGGGTGGAGTCCAGGTAACTAAACAACAGAGAACTTTAGAACAATACGTTCATGAGAGAAAATACCTAATCATCATTATGAGATAACGAGAGCACACATAGCCAGATAGTCTCAGCATGAGAAGGTCTGACAGGAGAGGAGACAATGAAAGGAAAAGTATGGGCTCAGGACCCCCCAAGACCAAGTTCTCAGCACAAAGGACATTTATTTGCTCCGAAGGGACAGAGGGCAGAGATAAGGGACAAAGACAGGAGATAGGGGAAGAAGGAGAAGGTGAGTGGGACAATGGAAAGGAGGCAGAGGTATTTGTCCTGGAGGGACAAAAGACTTCCTCTGGAGAGAGAGGAGACAGATGTGGCCCATAGGAAAATGGTGGTTTATAAAGGTAAAAGGGGGAACTCCGTGTTAGGATGAGGTGTTTAATTTTCATTGGGCATGTTAACTAGGTGAGTCAAAGGGGGCTTCTGATTGCTGGACTTCAATACTTTGATAGCTGGACCTTGGTAGTCAGCTTCAGGAAGAGGACGTGGCCAAATAAGGGAATGGATCTTGGGGCCTAGCTTCAGGAATGTAATCTAATGGTTTTTAGCAAGGTAGAGGGAATGGGGGAGAAGAGCAAGGCCTGACAGAGCCACATGCTCAATGTCCCTTCAGATATTGCTACACAGGAACCTATGAGGATGCTCAAGATAGCTCTATGTATGTATATATGTGTGTGTATGTATGTATGTATGTATCCATCCACCAATCCGTCCATCTCTCTATGTACCTATCTGTTATATCCATTCATCTATCTATCTATTTATCTATCTATCTATCTATCTATCTATCTATCTATCTATCTATCTATCTATCAATCATCTATCTATCTATCTATCTATCTATCTATCTATCTATCTATCTATCTATCTATCTGGTTTTGTTAGAACATGAGACAGAGTCTCTGTAGCCAAGGCTGCCTTGAACAATGATTCTTTCAGCTTCAGCCTCTTGAATGTTGACAATCTTTATAATTGGTTATGGGTGTGATGGTACACATCTGTAATCTTGGAAACTTAAGGGGTTGATGCAGGGGGGAGGGGTTGCAAGTTCAGGGCCAGCCTGGGCTATGCAATTAGTTCAAGGAACCTGTCAGACTCTGTCCCAAAATAAAGATAGATAAGTAGTTGGGGTCAATGGCAGAGTGTTTGCCTACCAAGTCTTAAGAACAATCCTGAGTACTGGGGGAGGAGTGTGGAAGACATAAATTATAACTTGTAACCCATGCTACTTGTGACTTCAAACATTGCCTGTTTTTGTATGTAAAGTTTTATTGGAAAATAACGTGCTTATTTGTTCATTATTACTGTTGTATTACAAGGGCAAACTCAGATATAAGTGCCCACAAAGACAAATACAGAGCCTAAAATAATTAGTATTTGACTCTGGTGCAAAGTGTATGCTGACAATTATTTTCAAGTTTCTTTTTTCATGGTATTTTATGTGAGTATACATGAATGCATTTGGATATTGCAGTTTGAAATGAAATATTTTAAAAAGCCATAAAAATAATTGTTAAATGATTTAAGGATACGAAAAGATATATTTAGGATATATTGTTGTAAATTAATCTTTTATTGCTTCAGTTCAACTTTTTAAAGAATAGATTGCTTTTCTCTTGAATGAAATTAACTTTCACTTTTTTAAAATGGAGATCCATTTCTTACCAGTTGGATAAGTTCGTCATGCATGGATGAAAATAAGAATATAAACAGTTTCTAGTTTTCTTCTTGCATCCGACATTATTTTGTTAGTGAGAACTAGTAGACACTAGTTTTCTCAGTTCTTGAGGACTATAGTTAGGGCCTGCATTATGAGTCATCATTTGGATATGGTTGTAGTTATTGGATGTCTGTGACATTCACCCATTCATGCATATGCTTTGTGTTATGACAGTTGCTAATAGTATAAAATGAAATAGTGGTTGACAGAGAGATGTTCCATTAGCATAATCAGTTCATTTTAAAGGACTGGGTAGAGAATTATTCTTATCATCATTATTTAATTTAGTTAATTTGTTTTTTATGTATATGTGTGAGTGCCTGCATGTATGTCTGTGTGCTATATGCATGTAGTGCCCATGGAGGCCAGAAAAAGAGTATTAGATCCCCCAGGACTGAAGTTACAGATGGTTGTGAGCTACTGTGTGGGTGCTGGGAGGTCAATCTGGGTCCTCTGGAGGAGCAGCTAGTGCTCTTAGCTGCTGAGCCATCAGCCCCTATTATTATTATTATTATTATTATTATTATTATTATTGTTATTAAAGGTTTATTTTGCCTCACAGTTTCAGGGTTCAGTCCATCACAAAGGGGAAGGCATGGTGATTGGAGGCTCCTTGTTTGTATCTACATGGTTCAGGTATTATAGCAGAGAGAGATGAATTCTGGTACATCAATGGCTTTTTCTTTTTTCACTTTTTAATTCAGTCTACACCACGGGATAGTACCACCTACATTCAGTGGAGGTCTTCCATTCTTATTTATGCTATGCTGGAAATATCCTCCCAGGTGAGAATTATTTTTTAAAAGAATGTGGCTTAAATGTTTTGATTTCGCTTAATACATTTAATCATTTCCTGTAGCCACCATGTATCATACACTTTTAAGGTTATGCTGTCTCTCACTGCTGAGTGGCATTTTGTATGTGGCTGCATGGCTTTGAGGATCGCATGCTGGCATCTGTCACTGCATTTCTATATTTTTATGGACAGTAACAAGTATGGGTATTTCCTGGTTCACCATGGGATCTAAGTAAGTAAATTGGAGTACCAAGAAATGAGAAATTACATGTTTAAAAAATTCTTCGATAGTTTCAAACTATTTATTTCTGTTACTACTCTTAACAGAAGCTCACTCAAAATACGGTGGGGGAAGTATTCATCTAAATAATGTTTCTCAACCTTACCTCATGACCCTTCTTGAGGCATTTTTCTTGATTCTTTTTATTGTCAGTACCCAGCATGGAGCAGGGGTTACAGATGTAAGGAGCAGGGTTATGGGTAATGTGATTGTCACTCTTGACCATAAATGTAGATATCTGCTTATAGATCTGGATAAAGTCCTGACTTGGGGAAAAGGTGGTGGAGTTTGGGCAGATCTGTGTACCTCACTGAGTTGAAAACCCAACTTGTCAAGGATTGCTGAACGATAAAGTGGTAATTAGACACCCAGCTGTCAGAAAGCATGGGCCTGAAGCAACAGAGCAATAGCAATGGCTGATTTAGGAAAATAATTTAGCCACAGCACAGATGCTGTTAAGGTGCATTTCCTTGGAGACCATGGACTTTCAGATTTGACGGTGTTGGCAGTTTGGAAGTCTTGGAGATGGGAAGTTGATGTCAATGTGACACAAGCTAAAGTCGTCTAAGAGTAGGAAACTCAATTAAGAAAATGTCTCCATGAGGTCTGGCTGTAGGCAAGCTTGTAGGACATTTTCCTAATCAGTGATTGATGGGGAGGGCCCAGCACATTGTGCGTGGTTCCACCCCTGGGCTGATGGTCCTGGGTTCTATAAGAAAGCAGGCTGAGCAAGCCATGATGAGCAAGCCAGTAAGTGGCACTCTCCTATGGCCTCTGCATTAGCTCATGTGTCTAGATTCCTGCCCTGTTTGAGTTCCTGCCCTGATGGCCTTTGATGACGGTGATGATGATGAGCAGCACTATGGAAGTGTAAGCCAAATAAACCCTAACCTACCCAAGTTGCCTTGGTCAAGGTGTCTCATTGCAGCAATAGAAACCCTAACTAAGACAGTCTTGGTCAGTTTTTTTTTTACACAGGGGTGAAATTAACATTTAGAATAGTGGCGTGCTGGGAGAGGCTTAGCTATCAGCACCCCAAAACAAGCCAAAACCTCAGAGTTGTATTGTGTGTCAGCTTCTGTAGTGGAAACCCTCCCACCATGGCTGATGGAAGCAACTGGCCTGCCAGGACTGTGCAGAGTTGGGAAGGAATGAGCTAAATGTTAAATATACTCCAAGAGCCAGCATGAGCCAGCATGAGCCAGCATGAGCCAGCATGAGCCAGCACGAGCCAGTCTGCTACAGCTAGTTGGAAGCAACTTCCTTTCTTAGTTACCAGAGACTACATGAAGGTGTTTCCTGTTGCCAACTAACGAGTATAGTGTGGTCATTGATGTCTGACATTCAGAAGGATGTGGAATTGTGTAAAATTTGTTACCAAGTTTTCATCCCTTTTATAATTTGTCGCTTTGGCAAGAGAGGTAGCTGTAGTAACAGGAAAGTGATTTCAAAGTTCTCATTCTGAAAGAGGGAGCCATTTTGAAGTCCCAGGAAATGGATAGCCTCGGAAAGGTGTCCACTGTACCTCAATGGGCTGACAGTGCAATTGCCCTTGGTCTGGTTTTCCACTTGTGAATCTGCATACTTCCTGAGACAAATATTTAAATAAATTATTCATCTTGAACACGAAGGCAGAAACGTGCAGGATTTCCTAAGCCGTTTTCTGTTACAGGTAACAGGTGGCTCTGACTAGGTACAGAGTTGGCCTTGGTGGTCTATTTCCTGGCAATAGTCCATATTAACAACATATGTAAGAATGAAATGACTTCATGTGAAAATCTGGTTCTTATAGCCTTAGAATTTTTCTACATATGCCTTCCAAGATTATTTACTATTTAAAAAAATCCCTCCAGATGATATAAAAACATCCTTTCTGTAAGATACAAGAAAGATTTATGTTTTCCTTCCACTTCTTCCTAAACTGAGCAGTTTGGCTTCTTTGCCTATTTCCAGCTGAGAATGTTTTAGTTAAAACATTCTTTACTTGGTGTTGGCTTACTCCTTATATGTCTTACGTACTCTCCTCAGTGTTTTACAACCTCATACATCTCACACAAACTCACGGGCTCTGCTGCTTCCTTTCTGTTCCCACTTCTCTGGGTTCAGATGCTTGGCGGCACTTCAGACTGGAAGGTTGCCACTGTCTGACCGTACCAGATGTTAGCAGTCACCCCTCATCTGTGGTGCGTCAGGGTACACCATCACAAATGCAAATCTTATTGTAGGAGATGACTCGAGGCTGTCTCATTGGCATATTTTGTGTCAACAATTTAATGCCTCTAAAGAATGTTTTCTTTCTTTAGACAGGATCCTGATATACAGTTCCATCCATGCTGGCCTCAAACCTGCCCTTGTGCTCTAGGCTGGCCTCAGACTTACCATCTTCTTGCCTCTGGTTTCCAAGTGCTGGGGTTGCAGGCAGATGTGGCAAAATAAAATGCCTCATTTTTCTTTATTCAGGGCTTCGAATATTGTCACAGAGCAGGGACTAAGGAGGATCTGCCAGTATGTATGGCTCACCCAGTGAATCCCCACCTACCTCCTTAGAAGGCATATTACCATTGAAACTCATAGATATCCACTGGGAACTTTGCTTCCTACCATAAGACTTACCCAAGCATGCTTTCATATGCTTCTCCTTGAGAATAAGTTTAATACAATGTTCTCCATCTTGTTTTGTTTTTACCAACAGTTTCTTGGTAACATGAGTAGCCACACGTCTTATCAATCTCTTAAAATGCTGTGCCTGCTGATCTTTTGTCTATCATTTGGGGTAACACATTATTCTCTTTGGCCTATGTGCCCAGTATGAGTGTAGTAGCCCCACCTTGGACATGAGTACTGTCATTTTCTACATAACAACATCATTACAGTAACATTTAGGTCATGGGCTGTTCAAAAACATTTACTTCTCCATGTATTAACTCTATCATCTGTATAACTTGCATACTTTGTTTACTCATACTAAGGCTTATAGCAATAAGATGGAACTAATGGGAGCAAATGAAATAATGGATTGATACAACAACAACACCACGATCTGCTGTGGGATGACCTTTCTGTATGCAGTTAATATGCATTACTCTCATTGGCTAATGAAAAGCTGACAGGCCAGTGGGCAGGAAATGAGGTGAGAAAGCCAAACTGAGAATGATGGAAAAGGAGAAGGGCGGAGTCAGGAGTCGCCAGCCAGATTCAGAAGAAGATGAGGATGTTGTACTGAGAAATGGTACCAAGCCACGTGGCTAAACAGAGATAAAAATTATGGGTTAATTTAAGCGTAAGAGCTAGTTAGTAATAAGCCTGAGCTACCGACCAAGTATTTATAATGAATATAATCCCCTGTGTAGTAATTTGGGGAGCAACTGCTGGGGTACTTGAGAATTGCTGGTGGGACAGAAACTTCTTACAATGATTAAAGATTGAGTAGGAAATAAAGACAACATTCAATAAGGGAGGATCTAGAAATGTTGGGAATACACTTGAGGATACGCAAAGTGCTCAGGGAGGTTGTTAATTTCCAGCACGCCATGGGTAGTGTTATGCTCTTATCTCTACATTTATCAAACCTTCATTCAGATATTTGAGAGATCATTTTTCCAAGAAGACAATTTCTAATCTTCTTCAGGCATCATCACGTCCAAGTAGGAGTTGGGGTGGAGTGAATATGATCAAAATGGTTTGCATGCACATACGGACTTGTCAAAGAATTAAGCAATGTTACATTTAAAGATTACTGGGAAAGATTAGTTTCCGAGTCCACTTTTGTAACATACGTGCACTCTTTAAAGCAGGGACGTGCGAGACAGTGGTTTGCATTTCCCATGTGATACCTTGAGGAGGTCCATTCCCTGTGGAGTGTTTTCAGACAGAAAATAGTTCCATATTCTTTAGTTTGATGTCTATTCATTGGCATTCCAGGAAATTTAGAAGGAAATGATTCCTGAAGGCTTCTGGACTGGAAAAGAACAGATGAGTTTTTATTATTTTAAAACCTCTCTTAGGCTGTAAAAGGACCAGTACTTGAACATTTATGGTTGTGTGTACCTGAAAGAAAGAGAATAATTTATTAACCATCATGTTAAATTATGTTTTCCTGTTTAACAAGTACTCATAAAAATGCCAGCTAACACTTTGGATAAATATGTTTAAAAATGTACATTTGAAATTAAGTTAATGAGCCTTAATAACATTCTGTGATCAAATAAACCATACACCTAATCAAATTTATTGCTCATTATTTCTGAGGTTGTTTCCTTCTTTAGCTGCATATTGGTAGTGGTAATAAATTCATATTATATAGAGACTTATCATATAAAATAATATTACCAACATGATCTAATTTAATCACCACAATGATCCTGGGACATAAGATGTGCTGATAAATTAAGGAAAAACTGAGGTCTAGGGAGGTTATAAATTGACAAATATCATGTGATTTATCAGCAGAGGACCTAAAATCCATGTTCTCTGTGTCTAGCCTTCCCATGTTTGTTGAGTTGTTCCTTTTTGTTTTATAGATCTTATTACTACTGGACTACTGGACAGATATCAGAGCTGATTAAAATCTCTTGATAAGAGAATGCTCATGTTTATTAATAAGTCAGTGTACCGGTTGATATCTCAGTTCCTGACCTAATTATTACAATTGCTGTTATACTCTCCTAATTTTAACACCTTCATTTCTCTGAACACCTTTTCTTTGTGTAATAAAGAATAAAACATAAATTTATCATTTAAAAATGTCAGGGTTTCTGTTGCCAATATGTTGAAGCACAAGCATCCTCTCTAATTAATGCAGCTGCAGTCTGTTAGGTACCTATTAGATGGAGACGAACCTCTGACCCTCATGGTGCTCGCTATTTATGTCCTGATTCTGACTGATGTCTTTGTTGATTTACCAATGCCTAGGCTATTGGAGTAAAGTATGTCAAATATCAATTTAAAGCACAGTATTAGCTTAAATCTGTATAGCATTCCATATTGGAAGACATCTTTGTTTAATACTTCCATGAGTATTGCTTTATGTTGGGAATGCTTTTTCTGAACAGATGGTCAAACTAAGGCCACTGTTAACTCCATTTAAAATATTTTTACATGCGTGATAACAATACACCAACGTCCAGAAGAAACATGTTCAAATGGGAACATTTTTTTTCTTTTTGTGGCTCTACTTGAGGTGATTTATAACCCATACTAAATTAGGTTCTGCATATCTTTTTGTATGTCAGTGGAGAGTGAAGATTGCAGAGTTTTAGCCTTTATAGTATATTTTTTCCCCTCTCTAATCTCTGTTTCTGATCAGTGAGCCAAGAGCTTCCTAATTGGATAGCAATAAATCAATGCAGGGACTGACTTATCTTGAATCATTTTTCTAGCCCTGATATATAGCAAACACAGGAGCAGGTTGAATTCGGGGATCAAATACTATCAGAAGCACTCTTAAATCGTCCGGATCTTGTCTTAATGTTTAAAGAGCGAACTGCAGAATTATTGCCTTTTGAATCTGTCATTGAAGCCAGGGGCCGCTGTGACCTTTGTGCTCCAGGGTAACTGAGGGCCCCTCCGTTCTCGAGTCGGTTTTCTCCCTCTCTGATTTCATCGTTCATCTTGTTTTCCCTCCGATTTTCTTCGGTTTCATTCTTCAGCTTTCTACTAGCTGTCAGCTGTCCTGGTTTGTTTTTTGCTGAGCCCACGCAGTTACAGCCTTTTCTTCCCGCTGTTGCTTCCCTGCATGCAGAGCTGCTTCAGGAAGTCTCCTTGTGCTTGTTAGATATGCGCTGTGAGTGATGAGGTTTCTCTCACATGGTTCTGGATAGACATTGTAATTTGACTGCTTCTGTTGGGAGGAGAGGAAAACAGAAATATGTCATTTCGGTTTTCCATGTGTCGTATTTCTCAATTTAAAAAGCAGGAATCATTTAAAACAGCCCCAGGTTAGCATGTGACACCTTGGCATTAGGTTTATATTTTCTAACAGGTGACATGGCAGATGGGTGTGAGGCTTAATTTTGAAAGGATAAAATCTTTACCCATAATGTATTTTGTTGATTTTTGAATATATTTGTCTTAAAATGTCAAAGTCTTCCTGGCTTTGGTCGCAAAGAAAAGGACACCTGGCTTTGTTTTAATTGAAGTATTTATCTGGGAAAAATTTTTTTTTTTGTATACCATATGATAAGTTCTAGATTTGCTTATGGAAAGTTATTCCTAGGAGAGCAGGAAACTTAAAAAAGAAGTCTTTGTGAGGTTCCAACCTAAAACATATAGTATTTGATGAATAACTAATACAGATAATTAGCAGATTAAGAGACTGAGTGAGTCCAAGCATGAACAGCAGCGTGGAGAGGGAGATTATCAACATTTAAAAAAAAATCAAAATGAACAGGGCAGCTGGAGCATGAATGAAATCCATTTAATTTGTGGGTACTTATATTTCCACGGAATTATAGTCTGTTCCTTCTTCTGGGTGACTTCCTTGTGTCTCAGCTGTCTTTCTATCTACCTGCCCATTCTATCTTTTTTTTTTTTTTTTTTAACCTCCGAAAGGAGAGGGTCAGAGCTACACTATCCAGGACCTTAAAACGCCAGACACAATAATTTCCAAAAGTCTGAGGAACACAGATACGCAGATGGAGACTTTTTCTTTTCTTTTCTTTTTTTTGCCAAATTTGAGAAGCAGGAGTCAGCCTGACCACCGCAGGCCTGATTCTTGTCTCTCATGCTTTGGAAGCTTCAGGAAGATGGATGACTCACACGCCTCTCTCCGTTGTACCTGGGAGAGATTCTTGGCCCAGCTGTTCAACCCACCATCGGGCAGTATGTGAAAGGAAGAAAGATAAAGGAAAAGTCTTTTTCTAAGACTAATTGGTCCTCAGCTTCTTTGGCATCCAAAAAAAAAAAAACCACCAAAAACCAAAAAACCACCTAATGGAAATGGCGGATTTATCTGCAGGTCAGAAACAGAATTGGACACCAGATGAAAAGAAGCAGAGGTGGAATCTGCTCACTCCCTTCCTGCTTACTGATGCGCGGTCCTGGTCCTGCTGGCTTCTGCCTGGTGGAAGGCAGAGCCCACACTAGTGAGGTGCTCTCCACTTGTGGGGAATGCGTGAGTGCGCTTAGTCCAGTTTTATCTCTTAAGTCAGTTACTGGCTCTTACCTACCAGGGGCCTCTTTTTCCGGACTCAGATTCCAGGGCCCTTCCCACCCATTTTCTCTTTTGGACTTTATTTGTAACAAGGGCTTTTGTTAAGCTGTGTGCAAATGAGCTTTAAGACACTAAAACTCCTAGACTGTATTCAGTGTTATCCAGAACTTTAAGAACTTTGGACAATTCCAACTGGGATTGGATGAGGACTAGAGAAGGTTTTGAAATCTGAGTTTTCCTGGTATTTCAGGGGAATAAAGACACAGTTTCTTGGCACCCTTTGCCTGGATTCCTTCTTAGAAGGAAGATGTAAAGCCTTAGTATCATTCTGCTGGTGGATTCTCAGATACTTCTGTGTCTGAGAGTACAAATGTCGATGATGAAAAGAAGGCTTGGACATTGTGTAAAATGACTACAGGCTTCATGAGTAGTTAATAGGATTGAAAAAAAAAAAAAAACTACCCAGGAGGATTACATTTGCCTTCACCAGTTAGAGCGAGTTCCTCCAGGGATTTTTCTGTGTTTACCTTGTTTGTTTTATTTTTCAAAATAGTCAGTCAGCTGTTGACACAGCCTTTAATCCAATGCCAGAAAAGCTTTATAAAAATCTTAATGTAAGTATGTAGGGATTATGGATTGGCTATAGGGTGGAGATATCATATGTTCTATGGAAGACATCATCTTTTCCATTGAGGAATCTAGATTTCTTTTAAGGCACTTGGTGCAAGATATATTTTCAAAATTACCTGGAGTGAAACAAAAATCACTTTACCAAGAAAAAATGTAAAGACACGTAATTAATACTTGAGGTGAATTTAAACTCAACGCTAACATTAACTCAACTGGAAGAAAGCAGTCTTTAATACATATGGTGAGACATAATTGATTAAAAGTCACATACTTAATATTTCTATTTTAGGAACAGAAAGGAGGGCTCCAGTCTGTTTTCATTCCCTTCAAATATGAAGCAGCTGCCACACAGCGGTTGCAAACTTCTTGGAGACTTTCCATCATGATCATTTAAAAGACATTTCTGTGTGGCATGAAAACAATATAGATAAATTAAGGCCCGTAATGGCCCTGTGTTTTGAAAATAAACATTTACTAATGCAAATAATGCCTGTATCACTTGTTCTTTTTTGTTTTTATTTCAAGCAGTACTGAAATATTTTTCTATTTTAAGGCTGAGTGGAAAAGTTGCTTTAAGATGAAATAGAATAACAAAAATTAAAAAAAAATTTGCAGGTTCCATGAGGACTCTTTATTAAACCATAAAGCTTTATTTAATTTTTACTGTGATAAGAAAACATAATGTTAATAAAAGTACTTAAATTTCATAGTGTGATGATTTGTGTTTCAGGTTGATTTTCTCCTGTTTGTAAGGAAAGGGATGGATGGATATATGAGTCCAACTGTGATCTCCAACTTCTACCTAGAGAATTCCTGATACACGGCCAGTTACATTTGTTCACCTGACAGAAAAGCCATTTTACTAATAAACTTGTGAGAAACTTATTCTGTTTTGGCAGCAGTAAACTCAAGCCTACTGTAAATGTTGCCACCTCATGCACAAAGTAAACCTCTTCTGGGTGTTTCTGCACAGTTGTGGAGCTATAGTTACATAAATGTACTTTCAGTACTGTGGTGGCTTGAATGACTTTGGCCCCCATTAGCTCATATATTTTGATGCTTGGTTCCTAGTTGGTGGAACTGTTTGGGGAGGATGAGGGGTGTGGCCTTCTTGAAGGAGGTGTGTCATTGGGATGAACTTGGAAGTTTTTTTTTTTGTTTTTTTTTGGTTTTTCGAGACAGGGTTTCTCTGTGTAGCTTTGCGCCTTTCCTGGAACTCACTTGGTAGCCCAGGCTGGCCTCGAACTCACAGAGATCTGCTTGCCTCTGCCTCCCAAGTGCTGGGATTAAAGGCGTGCGCCACCACCGCCCGGCGAGCTTGGAAGTTTTGAAAGCCCGTGCCATTTCTAGTGTCCTACTTGCCACAAGATTGTAAGCCCTTATGCCTGCTGCTATCATACTTCCTGCTGTAATGGTCATGAACTCTACCTGTATGCCTGTGGATGAACTCTTTCTTCTATAAGTTGCCTTGGCCATGAAGTCTCATCACAGCAACAGAAAAGTAACTGAGACAAATAAGAAAGTTCAGAGGTCCACGTCGGAGTCAGTGTATTCCACAAAGAATATGAATTTGGGGACAAGAAGCATGAGTTTGAGTGTGTGTGTGTGTGTGTGTGTGTGTGTGTGTGTGTGTGTGTGTGTATTTCAACATACTTAAATTTGTGACATATGAGAAGTAGATAAACTATCTTCTATATGGTCTTATAGGTAATAAGATGGGAATCAGTGAAATCAATAACAATGTCAGTTCATTTATAATTTCAGGTAAATATTTTTTTCTTAGTTTCAGTTTCTTAAACAATGGAACTCTGCCCTCCCTTACCTCATCCTTTTGAGAATAAATGATTAAAAACCTTCCTAGGATAAAATCCTGTTAGGCATATAGGGCTTTATTAAGGTCTTTCCTACTAGCATCTCAAACTCAAAAAAAGCATTCAACTAAAAAAAACAACAAAAAAATGCTTTGAGATATCCTGATCTCATGGTCAGCTGGTGTTCATCTAATCAGAGAGTTCCTTATAGGTTGAAAATGCTTGTTGAAAATACTTCCATGAAGTTCTTACATGTCTCTCTTTGACCTAAATTCAGGTAGACTTATTCCCCCTTTGGTTCTGTGGTATAGCACTCCCCTGCATTCAATGTGGTCTCTCAACCTCCTTTGTTGGTATTTTCTTTTGTTGTAATATAGCATGTTACTTTTTTAGGGTTCCTGTAACCAAATACCCCAACCTGGCTTTATGGTATAGGCCAGACATCAGGAATCAAGATGTTCACGTAGTAGTAGTTCTCTCCCTGAACTCTCTGGAGATGATCGTCTTTGCCTCTTCTAGCTTCTAGTACAATTTGAAGATTTTGTTTGGCTTCTAGTTGGGTGCTGTCTTTTCTGTGCATGCCATCATATTGTCCTGAATCAGAAAAAGTCACCTGGAGGCCCACAGACCTACGTCTGTGTCTCCTGAGAGAGTTTGAGAAATTCAAGCGATTGTGCCTAACCATACCATAGTGCATCAGAATTCCAAGAAAAGAACTCAGGTGTATCATTTTTTCATTCTGGACATGATTTTTATGCATACTTCAAATGAAGGAGTGAATTCAATTGGGCATATTCAAGTCGCTTTGGTAGTGTGTGTATAAATATATGTCTTAGGGCTGTCTAAGGATCAGGTGGAAGGGCTGCCTACTCTAACTTCTTCCTGGAAATTGCAGACCGAGCAGTCCCAGGCATGCTTAGGGCAAAGGCAGCACTGGTACTGAGGCAATGTACCAGCACTTTCGTCTCAGTTACCTTTGAGAGACCTACGCTAAGCTCCATTTGACAACTGATCTCTTTCAAAATTGCTTAATGTTCTTCCCTCAACCATCGCTCCCTACCTTACCCATTCCTGCCCAGAGTGAGCCAGAGCCCAGCGAAAGGTGATTCCTGTTCATTTGTTTGAGGAAGTGTTTTGCACATCAGTCCCTTATTATCCTTTCCAGGCGGACGTGTGCAACATAAATTATGATGATTTATTAGGAATGAAACACCTATTCTGGTAACCTCACTCAGAGGTTCTCACGGAGCCGTCTGCAAGTAAGAAAACATTTGTCACTTTTGAACAGATTCAGAGTAAATAAAATGAGAACTAACAAAGGTACAAAGATGATTTTTCTAACACATCAGTGTAATATGCATACAATTTGTATACCATTACAGACCAATGGATGCCTTTTAACCTGCACATCGTAATTCCAGTTCTGCTTTTTTGACTCAGGATTTTCCACACATTGGAGTTGCTACTGTCTCCCATTGGTGTGGGGCCCAGGAAATTGTTTTGCGAAGGTCACTCATGGCAAAGTCATAAACTGTCCCTCTGTTTTTGAAATGTTGTGGACATGTTCAAAGTTAGATGCTGTGTAAAAGGAATTCAGTGGTGGGCAGTCAGCTCAGCAAGAGAGATGTAGGAGGGAGAGGGCTAGGTGAGAGGTTTGGGAGTTATCTAATTTCTTCTGGAGAAATTTATGATTGTCATATATAGCACGGCTTAGTTTCATTTCTTTTCAAAATTGGGATATAAAATGCAGTCATGGTCGAAAAGATGGTTGAGAAACACAGTTTCTTGGAATGTGGTATGTGGTACCATGAAATTTTTGAGTAATCAAGTGAAGGTCTTGGTGTTTACTTTCCCCCCTTCCTTTGCATATGTCTAGAAGCTAAAAGTTTTTTTTTTTTAAGAGAGGGTCTCACTTACATTCCAGGCTAGCCTCAAAGTCACAGCAATTCTTCTGCCTCAGTAAACCAAGTTATTGGAACGTGAGCCACTATGCTTTACCCCTTTCAAAATTCTTCTTGTGTATGTTAGAATTTACATCACATTTTGATATACATATATAAAAACATTATTGAAAGAATTAATGTGTGCTTCTTTCTTCCTTACAGATTAGTTTTTGTGGTAAGACACAAAAACATGCTTTTCAGCAGAAATTCTGAATATGGTATGGTGCCAGTAACAATGTAGTCCTCATGTTTTTCATTGGGTCCCTAGACTTGTTCATTCTTTGTATCTGCTGCTTTGTTTTTGACCAAAATCTCTCCATTTTTTCCCTACCTTCTACCCCAATATACTTGGTAGCCATGTTTTGTTCTTTAACTCTGTGTATTAGACTTTTGAGAAATTTTAGATTTTACATACAAGCAAAATAATGTACCACAGAATATTTTCTTATGTCCAACTGGTGAGAAACCTGATTTACATATGTAGACATACACATTTTTAAATCTAATATATTTATTATTTGTGGTTTAAATGGATCTGAGACATGAAGGTGAGCAAGACACATTGTTTTTTTCTTCCAGAGATTTCAGTGTAGTGGAGGAGAGAGTCTAATAATTTGGGGAAAATAATTTAGGTTATTATTTATTTATGTCCATGCCAAATAAATAGTAAAATGTACAAGTGATTATTCCTCTAGTCTATAAAGTGGTTGTTCTGAGATGTTTGCTTACACCGGAATTAGGCGTGCAAGTTCTCTTGTGGAGTTTTGTGTAAAGTATTGATGCTCTTCCTCTCCTTTGGCAAGTCTTATCCCATAATTCTGTAGGGAAAGTTTGGACATATGTGTTTGTAAAAGGCAGCACGGGATAATTCTGGCATCTTCCCAGGTTTGTGAACCTCTGCTATGCATGCTTAGAAGCAGACAAGATGTGGTGTGGCTGGATTAGGGATCACATGCTCTTCTACTGAGGAGCTGGCCCAGAACTTGGAGCCCGAACTCAAGGGAGAACTACTTAATGGCAGCATTGGCTGTTGCGGGAGTAGCCTGGCTCGTGGGTCAGTGGAATTCCTTTGGCTCTGTTTTTCCGTTCAGCCTGCTTGAGGACTCTGAGTCTTGTTTCTTGGTTGTGGGTCTGAATGAAGCTTATCCTGAACAGATGGGCAGTGCTTTGTGAGCACAGATGGGGAAAGAACGCTGAGTGCACTGGCGGAGCCCACACACGGAAGTGAGCAAGAGAGGAAAAGACTCACGCCAGAGGTAAAGGCACCGAGAAAAACAAACAACCACCTGACCGGTGCAGACAATGTCCTCTTCTCTGAGATTTCCAAACAAGGCTGTATATATACCAAACCTTTCATAAGCTCATTCGCGTTTACCCTATTTAGGACCATTAAATTCAATGATAAATACCTTCTTAGCATTCATTAAGATTAAATTCTCAAAGAATGCGAGAACATCATTTAATGGAAAATTTAAAATAGCTAGTAATGCAGTGGAATTGGAATCTAAGGGACCCCCAGTGGGGAGTGAGTGTTTTTCACGAGGATCAGAGGAATTGAGTTTATGGGGTGTAGGTAGTTGGCTGACTGCGATTCTCATCAAAGAAAAGTCCCGAGTTCTCTCTCTCTCTCTCTCTCTCTCTCTCTCTCTCTCTCTCTCTCTCTCTCTCTCTCTCTCTCTTGGGTTCTTTGAGACAGGGTTTCTCTGTGTAGTTTTGGTACCTGTCCTGGATCTTGCTCTGTAGCCCAGGCTGACCTTGAACTCACAGAGATCCACCTGCCTCTGCCTCCCGAGTGCTGGGATTAAAGGTACATGTCACAGAAAAAGTTGCTGCTGTGGTGTCCAACTCCTTCGTTTTCCATGTTGGGTATCTGGTGTGATTTTGATCTCTAATTTTTAGCTTTGTGTTATATCTTCAAGAAGCCCACATATACTAGTTGTTGTGCATAGTTTTCATTTTCCTACTCTCCATGTGTGATTTATTTCCACAGACTCCTCAGCATTTATATTGGAATTCTCATAATTCATCAATACATGTTTCGTTTAGCAAATATGATATAGTACATTACAGTTGGGTTGCATAATGAATATATCTTCACCAAAGCCTCCTGCAGTATAATTTTTAGATCAATGAACGGATAGTGGGTGAGTCCATGGTCAGAGGCTCTGTGTTCACGTCTCTTTTGGAAGCTTACCTTATTCAGAACACAGGAGCTGTTGACCTACTGACCTGCTTTCTCTTCTGTCAGCTTGGAGAGCTTTCAATTCTTGGGCAGTTATAGAACCTCGCTTTTGTTTATTAATATCCTCTTGCCCTACCCAGATTAAAAATCACTTACTTTCTTCAAAGTGTTCAGTCTTCATTATTCTTACTTGCTTTAAGATAATGGTCAAGTTGATTAATATCAACCGTAAGCTCTACGCTTGTGGTGTGTGTGCGTGCGAGTATGCCTGTTTGTGTATGTATGTTTGTGTTATGCAGGGTTGCTTGCTTATCCGTGTGTGTGTGTGTGTGTGTACATTATGCAGGTTTGCTTGCGTGTGTGTGTGTGTGTGTGTGTGTGTGTAGGTCAGAGTTGATGTTGAGTGCCCTCCTCTCTTACTCTCCATATTATGTTTTTAAACTAGCATACAAAATACTAGGAATCCTTAGGATATTTTCATGCCAACTGCGGTTAAGTTGATTCTCTTTCCTCTCTCATCTCCTCCATTCCTTTACTTTTTGACAAAGACTCTCACAGAATCCAGAACTCCCCACTTTGGCTAGACTGGCTGACCAGGGATACCCCCTGCTCCTCCCACCAGTACTGGGATTACAGGTGCTGGCTCCCATGCCTGACTTCACTATGTGGGTGCAGGAGATTCAACTCAGATTCCCAAGTTTGTACAGCAAAGGACTTTTCCCAATGTCTTCTCAGCCGCACCAGTGGTTCTTAATCAGAAATGGTTTTTGTCACTAGTGGGATATTTGGCAAAGCCTAGAGATGGGAATGGTTTTCATAATGGATGTGAGAGGCAGGGTCAGGAATGGTAAAGGCCTGGGATCCTGTGAGATATCCTGCAGGGCTTCAGAAGGGGTCCCGCAAACAGAGCTCCTGGCTTACTATTGGGAATGACACTGAGGTTCAAACCTTTGCTGCGTGGGCACAGCTTCTTCCTGCTTCACCAGCCTCATCTGCTGCTGGTTTCTCCTCATCATCTCCCCTTCAGACACACCCACTTTCTTAGAGTTCTCCGAATGCCCTCTCTTCTTTCTACTTTATAGTTCCTTCATTTGTAGCTATTCCTACACAGTCTCTTTCCTACTTATTTTATTTGCCAAGTAATAATTGAGACACCTGTTCAGAACTCAGCAGATGCATCCTTCAAATAGTACTTTTCTCTTTTCCCCTGAGTTAGTATCCTTTTGTCTTAAAGTACTCTGCATTCCTGCTCTTTGTCTCCTACTAACAATGAAATAATTTCTTTCATAATTGGTTGTTCACACCTTACCTTTCTCATTAGGAGGAGGCCAAGGCCTGTCTATTCACTGTGGTATCCAGCATGTTACTGGCAAGCACAGTGGTTTGCACTTGGTCATCCCAGTGTGTGTGTGTGTGTCTGTGCATTACACATATGTATGGCATATGCTCACATGTGTGCATGTGTACAATCACCGGGATCCAGAGAGGACGCTGAGAGCCCTGTTCTATCAACCTCCATCTTATCTCTTTTCGACAGGGACTCTCACTGAACCTGGAAATAAAGCTGGTGTCAGTAAGCGCCAGTGTCTCTTGGTCTAGTGACTGTGTTAGAGGCATATATGACCATGCTCCCAGTCAGTTCTATGTGGACACTTAGGCTGAACTGGTACCCATGCTCATGCAGTGAAGGCTCTTACCCACCGACTTATCTCTCCAGCTTTCAATGAATATCTCTTCAATGTATGAATCATCAAATAAGAATGTGTTTAATAGTCATTTATAAAGAATTGGATCCAAAGAGAGATGACTCTTTCCTTCTGATCTACAAAGAATTCATATTTCAGCTGATTTCCAGAATTAATCATACACAATTTTATATAGTAGTTATAGGCAAAGTGAGATGTATCATGGCTTTTGGTTGTGGCTTTGTGGACAAACAGATGCAGTCACTCACATGTTTCTTTATTGTTTCCTTGACACCACAATTATAACTATTTTTTCTACTTATTTTTGTACTGTTTGATTATTAAAAATTCATGGGAATTATCGTTCATATTAACAAAGATGATTAAAAGATTTGAATTGTATTCATGGAGAACTAGATTTTTAAGCTTATCATTCAGTTCTCCAAACTATAAGTTTTAGGAGTTTAATGATGTTAACCTAACATATACCTATTATTGACTATGGAAAAATTCATGAGGAATTAACTTGAAGATTAATGATGCAATTTGGAGACGAAAATAAAGGATCATATTGTGAGCCGAACATCCTGCTTGGCTCCCTGTCTAATATATACTCAGTCAAAGACAGTTAGCATAATTAGGCAGCCTACACAAAGCAGAGGTGTTCATCCTTTAGATTTTTCAAAGAGAGAACAGACTGAATATCCTTATTAAATTGATTAATCTATTTATTACCCAAAACAAATTAGAATGAACATTACAGTGGTAGAGAGTAAAAATAAAACTTGAGTTACCGACCGTTGTCTGTGAGTTTGCTTTCACAGACTGCACTGACTCATTGGCCCTTCCTGTGGTGGCCACATCTAATAAACATTTGACTCCTCTTCATTCATCTGGTTAGGCTGGTCAGGTGGTGCACGGACTTCATTCTGATCTCACTTAGTGTGTGAGCCTAACCAAGGGGGCTGGGCTTAAAGTGAAGAGGTTTGATGCGTTACACTTCTTGGTAGTGAAAAACTGTACGGTCTGTTTTTAGATGTCCTTTTAGAACCAAAACACATCAAATTGCTGTTCATAGTGTTAAGCAGTCATTATAGCTGGTTATTATGTGTTAACTAGGAATGATGGCCTGTGTGCTTCAGGACCTTGTCTTATGCATCCTTTTCTTAATCACTTTCTGTCTTGAGTATCCTGTGTATTACTTCTTCCATGAATGAATCTGATAGGATCATTTGAAATTGCCTACAATTATCTGATTTTGACCTAAAAACATTTCACTTTCATAAGTTCAATTAAGTACAAATCTAAAGCTTTTATTCACTTCTTTATAGAGAGATGTTCTAATTAATAATGAGACAAACTTGAAATGGTACCATTGGTACTTTTTTTTTTTTTTGGTTTTTTGAGACAGGGTTTCTCTGTGTTGCTTTGGTGCCTGTAGACCAGGCTGGCCTCAAACTCACAGAGATCCGCCTGGCTCTGCCTCCTGAGTGCTGGAATTAAAGGCGTGCAGTACTGCTGCCAGGTGGTACTATCTTTATATATATAAAAATGTACTAAATGATTCAAATGGAGTTTTATAGAGAGCCCCCCAAACCAGTGACTCTACAGGCATCTACTCACACATTTGGTATACAGCCTATGCAGAGTGGATGACTTATAGACACTTGGAAAAATGTTATATTTATTATGACAAGACAATTAGTAAAAAGTTCTTTGCTAGTTGTTTAAGACTAGTAATAGAGAATTGGGTGATAATGTTGTTGATGGTGGATTCTCTTTCTCAAGGTGCTGGTTCTCATTGAGAAAAAAAATCTTTCCCCACTAAGAAGTGAAGTTTTTGGCATTATATCAGTTGTAGTGAACATATGCCAAATTATAAGGAGCAAATCTTTTTCCTAGGGGATGACTATTCCACCTTCATGATCTGTGGTGAATGAAGGCCATTTTAAGTCCCTATATTTTGTCATTAGGGTTTGGAAATGCCTTAACTCATAGATGTTTCACCCTCCACGTACAAAGAAATGTAAGGTGTTACAAAAGCTCCATGGTACAGATGGGCATATAACAATGTTTCATAAGGAGATTCAGGAAGGTGATATTTCTGCCAAAGGGTGATATAACCCACAATAATTTGAGCATTTTAAATTCAAGGAGAACAGCTTGAGCTTGGCGCTACCCCAGACATACTGAAGCAACTGCCCAGGTACCCTTTGACATATCTGCACATGGGTTGGCAGTACATGTATGCATTTCCTTGCAGGGAAGATTCTTAGTTGGGAGAGAAAAACGTCATATTTTGGATCATAAATTTTTATTTACTTCCTAAATCCCCTGTGAGTAGGTTAATGATAATTATAATAACGTCCATGATGAAATTGGAATCCTCACCAAGGGCAAAGACATTCTCTTGTGACAGCATTGCTTCCTGTTTTGATTTTGTATTTTAGATGGATAGGTACATGTAAGCCCTCCACATACTCTTGTGTCTGTTATGACTACAGATCAAGAGGAGTTAATGAAATTCTCAATGCTCATAAGTATAAGCAGCTTCAAGCAGGTTGCTGTTTTCCATTTTTAAGAAAGAGACCACAAATTTCTATTAATGCATCAAGAATTTTCATATAACTGTTGGACAAAAACTATTGTTGTTATAGAATTTAAATAATTTTAAAAAGTGAGACAGATACCCACATGTTGCTATTATGCTACAGCTTCCTGAGGCCATGAACACTTCATATTGATTTCATTAGGAGTAATGTTAAAATTATTATTAACACAGACAAAATGATTTTCATTCTTTTTCATGTTTTCATGAACTTTTGATGTGTGACCCACTTCCCAGAACTCTTGTCAGAGATCTTGGCAAAGTTTGATTAAACTCTTAGGGCCTTGTCAATCAATTTTCCAGAATGTATTACTGAATTTCAGCAGAGAAATTTTGGGTAGAATGCAATTGTCCTCTCCCCTCTATCTAGTGTTATTTCTCCCTCATCATAGTGGTACCCTCTACATTATACTTTTATAATTATTTTATGGCTAAAATGACCAGCATCGAGGCTTATAATTCATCTTTTACCATTGATCTCTTGGATCTGAATTCACTGTAAATTGAATATTTATTGTGTTGTTGGTTGGTATTGTGCCATTAGCAACTTCTTTATAAGTGCAGTTTGCAGCCAAGTCCTTGGATCAGTGTTGTTCATGGCATTGGCAATATTTTCATCTATTTCCTGATACTAGAAGGACATAGTTAAAAATCATTGTGTAATGTTAAAAAATAAGTAACCTTTTTATTTCTTCATAATATTCCACGTAATATGCTAGCTGTATGTTTTTATTAGGTAAGAAACCAAATTACCTTGGAGACTTCATTCTAAATGCACTACAGTTTATTTATTTAAATGTAATGTATTTATTCAACAAAATAAATAAGTCAACAACAAAACCAGCATAGACCATTATGAATATTCAGATTATCCCCCAAATTCCATAACATATGCATCATCAGAGGTGGCATCATTTTGGTACATGGAGATGTTTGTGCTTTTGTTGAAAGAGAGGCATATGTGATATAGTTGACTTTTATATTTGTGTTCCCCATGTTTCTAATATTCACATGTACATGTTGGTGGGTGTTCCTTACAATTTTGGGGGGCTCACCCGGCATTCTTGTTAGTTTAGGCTCCTGTACCTTGGATCCTTAATCTAAACTTTGCAACTTTATACCTAAGGGTCCTGTAACACAGAAGATTCAGTTTGGATAGCCCATGTGTCATCTGCTCAGGGTCTTTGCGTATAGTACAGGCAGTCAGCTGTCATTCTATCTGACATGCAAAAAAATGGAATGATAATAGTGTATATGAAGACTGACTGTGTGCTGGAATGATAAAAGGGTGTATGAAGTCTGACTGTGTGCTGAGATAAATTTTGAGTAACCCTGTGGTTTTTGCTTGCACTGATATGGGCAAAAAGGCAGCCCCCACTGCACCCAGAACTCAGCTTCACCTTTACCACTTGCTATTAATTTATTGGGACAAATTTCATAATGGTTTTAATCTTAAGTCAATCACTCTACCCTCTATTTTGTCTCTGTATACCCGTATCTCCTTAACTCCCAAGAACTCATTGCTCATGCTTTCTGGAGTTCCTGGTCCATCATCAGCAAAACATTCTGTAGTTCCAGGCTTTCTGAATATTCTTTCACTTTCTTGCTTGAACAACTGTTTTTGCCTGCACGTGTGTTTCCCCCCGTAACTACTGTGCATTCCACCACTAAGCTTAGAGGTGGACCAGCTGCCTTGTTCTTCATAGCTGTTTTCAGATGTTTTTTTGCCCTACTCTGAAGCTACTGTACTCTGCCAACCCTTGAATCCTTTGTCTTCATTTCTCATAACTTCCTCTTGGGGCTCCCTTTAACCTCTTCATTTTCCTCTGTCCCAGTTCTCAGTGACCTCAATGTTGTATAGATGGTTTTTCCAATATTTTTCACTTCCTAGGACTCTTTTCCTTGATCTTATTTTCCTCCAACAAGGCCACACCTCCTAATGGTACCACTCCATATGGGCCAAGCATTCAAACACCTGAGTCTATAGGGGCCATTCCTATTAAATCACCTTAGACAGATACTCTATATAGATTCCTCCTTTTGTGTGGTTACTATCACGAGTTTTGTTCTCAAGCCTCCTCTCCTGAAAGCACTGTCATTCTAACCAAGATTTTAACCAATATTTAACTAATGTGGGGATCCAGAAGTATGGAGTGATTATATTTTCTCTCACCCTTGCCCACATATTTTGGCTTTTAGAAAAAGAATATTTAATTCTATCAATAAAGTGTTCTGTTTCATTGTTCTGTAGATAGCTACTTTCTCATAGGAATTGAATCCTTCAGACATAACACGTAGGAACTATGTCTTGTGTGATTCAATGAGGTTTGCAGCTCTTCAGGTAGAAGACCTGTTAATTACTAGCTGCATGACTTTAGATAAGGTTGCTAACATCTCCAAAATATAATTCCTCTATTTGTAAAACAGTTATGGTAATAGCATTTTACCATGATATTAGTGATGAAAAAGAAACCATGTAGGTGAACCTGTCCAGCACATGAGACATGTACTGGGTCTTCCATAATTAGTGGTTTTCATTTTTCCTGTCAGTGCAGGCAACTGAAGTCCTGATCCTAGAGTATCAAGTATTTAAGACAGTTTCTGTGACATGAATCAAAACATAAAAAGATGGGTTAAGACCAACTTGTAAAGCTTAAAAGGCTTTCTAATTTTAAGTTAAAAACATTAAACACAGAGAAGATATTTTATATTTTCAGAATTTAACATGTTATTTCATCTAAAAAAATACCTACCTGTGTTTTCCAATGTAGATCTAATAACCATATATTGAGCATGTGTTTCAGCCTCTGCTTTATAAATGAAATCATGCATTGGCAGCACGTTGTCAGAATGCAGATACTTGATGGTGGAGACTCCTGTGTCAGCAGGATGAAGGGACCCACAGAAACCCAGGAAATGGGCCCTAGTTGGGACCTTCTTTATCCTTTGGGTAGTTGTCTTGGCTGCTGTGGCAGATGTCCCTTTTCCTGATTTGTAAACAAAGTTGATTTTACTCACATTTATCCTTGGCTCCTACCTCACAACAGGTGGCCAGTCAACTGTCAACTCTGCAACTGCTGACTGTCAGGAGCTCTGTGAGCCTTCTGTTGTGATTAAAGCAATAGTGTAGAGGAAACTTAGGGCAATTGGCTGAGTTTCTACAGTTTGCCCAAACTTACTGTGAGCTAAGATGGATTCTAGTGACTGGCTCTGAGCATACTTTTTTTTTATTATTATATGTTAACATGTTTGGTTGCAGTGGACCAGATTTAGCAGTATAACAAGCATTTATTAGCAGGTAGTTGAGTATTTTTCTCCAAGTGTCTGCTTTGAGCTTTAGAGAGAAGAGAAGCATTAGTTTTCCAAGATCTACTGGCTTTTGCAGACAGAGAGAGATGGCAAAGAGGATTGGAAAGGAAGAGAGGGTGGGGCTCCTTGTGAAGAAGCCAACCGATTGCCCTTGGTTTAGTTCATGTTAGACAGACTAACTCATTGAGTCCAGCTCTGCTTGACACGGCAGGAAACCGGAAAAAATCCACAGAAGGCAAATGTGGCCACTTGCCTCCCAAACTTGACATCATACAGAGTTCAAGGAACCCTCACTCATAACCAGAACGCAGGGCATTGCCTTCCTTTGCCACAATATGGTCTTCTGGGACGTGGATTCCACTTGACACGAAAGCTTGCCATTGTAGCAGGTTGAGTTAGTGAGTAACCATCTTAATTGGAGTTTCACAGTTCTTTGGTACAGGGACAGAGGCTGAGCTGGAGAATGTGAGCCAGGGAATTCTTAGCCTGTGGCACCTCAGAGATGCAGCTGTTCCTGTGGGGTTGCTGGTGGAGCAACCCTGAGCCTGTGAAGCAGGCCTGGAGTTCCACAAAGACTGCAATTAGAAGCCTTTCCTTGCCAGTGACAAATTGGGTAAATTATGAAACTCTTGTATGTGTAGATTTCTCCATCTCTAAGAAGAAAATAGTGTTTCCTATGTTTGCTACATATAGGTCTTAAACACAAAAATATACTTTGAAAAGGGGCTGTATACATATGCCTCTGTTTCTCTCTCCTTCCTGCCTCCCTCTGTCTGTCTCTATCTCTGTCTCTGTCTCTGTCTCTGTCTCTCTCTTTGTGTGTGTGTGTGTGTGTGTGAAGTATTGGATAAAATTTACTGTCTGTAATGTAGGGCAACAGTAATTTTCTAGGCAAAGAAAAAAGTCATTAGATTGTTTTGGGATTCTTGAATGAAAAGTGCTATAAATATATAATATAAATACCATTATTCATAACAACAGCA
Organism: Peromyscus californicus insignis; assembly: GCF_007827085.1. Lineage (NCBI taxonomy): Eukaryota > Metazoa > Chordata > Mammalia > Rodentia > Cricetidae > Peromyscus > Peromyscus californicus. The sequence continues at coordinate 39,944,131 of NW_026294535.1, forward strand.
CAAAACTACCATGAATATTTTCTTACTTTGCTTGCTGTGATACATTTTGCTCTTTAAAAAATATCAGTTTAGGGCTAGAGAGATGGCTCAGCAGTTAAGAGCACTTGCTGTTTAATCCTGAGGAGCAGAGTTTCAATTCCAGCATCCAGCTGGGGCTGCTGCAATCCAAATGCTAGTCCCTACAGCTCTAAGGGATGTGGCTCCCTTTTCTGGCCTTCAAATGTACCCACATACACTGGGACATATGCTCATACAGACAGACAGATAGACAGACAGACACACACAGTTAAATACAGATAAAATAAGTCTTTAAAAAATCAAACATATACAAAATCTCGGAATAATTTGATTTTCTCTAGTACCTTTTCTCTCTACTATTTTAGTGCCCCATGAACAACACTTCATTAATTTGTCTGATCATAAATATTATCCTTATAGTCCCTATCTGGTTTCTAGGGTCATGGCAAAGAGCAACGTGCTGTATGTTAATTCTTTATCTTTCCGTCATTCAAATACAGCTTGAAATAATAACATCTATGCAAATCCTTCGTTCAACCTAGACACTTCCCATTTACATATTTTAAATTAGTCTGCTTTCAGTTCAATGATTTGGTTTAATTTTATACTTATAAATATGTGGCAGATGCTGTTTAGCTAAATTTAAACATTAGGAATAATTATTATGAAAGTAGTGCCCATGTCTCTACCATCCTGTGAACCGTAGGAGAGTCATTACTCAAAAAGAGAGGCGAATTCCTTGTGAAAAAAAAAAATGTCTTTGAGCTATTGATTTTGAAAGGAAAGACCCTAAAATTATTATGAAATCAAATAAGTTAGAACTATAATTTCCAGCTGTGTCCTGATGTGTCTTGTGCTGTTTGATACTGCTATGTAAGTGAAGCCTTCACGGTCAAACATTTAAATGCAAATTTATAGTTCTAAATGCTTTCTTTTGTTGGTACTGCTCTGTTTAAGCTTGGAATCCCAGGGGATTTATCACAGTTTTGAGTGGCTTTTGAAATGGAAACTTTTGATGAAAACAGAAGGCACAGTGATGGCATAATTCAGCAAACTCAAAAAAAAAAAAAAAACACAAAAAAACAAACAAAAAAACCAACCCACACAGCCTCTCCCAGATCCCAGAATCCCAAGCAAAGTGGGCAGAAATGACTACTCTCAGCCGGATGTCAAGAATCAGAGATGTCTATGGGACAAGCCAGGAACTATGCAACCAGAAAGGTCAAGTTGAGCTGGAACCGGAGAAACAAAATCAGATCAATGAGTGGATTAGCCTGTCCCAGTGACAAGGGATGTTATTCTAAGTACCTGGAAATTCACATGAACAAGAGACAAAGCCCATTTCTTGTGGATTACCTCCCTGTTCCTTTTCAGGAGGGCTGATACAGGGCTCTAGGGCATAGCTGTCTTCCCCGGGTGCCTTCTTTGACGGTATACCTCCATCTAGTCAGGTCAGCCTCTGAAACAAGTACAGCAAAGGAAATCACACCAATAGGACATTTGACAACCCCGTCCATCTGTAAGTATTTTCTCAAAAGTTTAGCAAAAAAAAAAAAAAAATTGGGTGAATTTTAATTAATTCTTTTCATAGTTAATATTAACATTCATCTAAAAGGATGATGTGGAACTTTTCCCCAACTGTTTACTATTAGTAGCTTACAAAAGCTCCTCAGGACATAAGTCTTTAAAGATCTTCATCTGCTGGGAGGTGGTGGCACACACCTTTAATCCCAGCACTCGGGAGGCAGAGCCAGACGGATCTCTGTGAGTTCGAGGCCAGCCTGGTCTACAGAGTGAGATCCAGGACAGGCACCAAAACTACACAGGGAAACCCTGTCTCGAAAAACCAAAAACCAAAAACCAAAAAAAAAAAAAAAAAAAAAGATCTTCATCCATTGGTTACCTGCACTGACTGAAATACGTGGTATATAGAAAATAAAGCAGGGTTGGTTGTTTGCTCTATTTGTATTACTAGCCAATTGGGCATCTTGAACAGAATGATTCATTTCTTGGATTTCTACATATTTATCAGCATAACTTGTTTTTAGGTGGAAACTATAGCTTGAATTGTAACACGGGACACCAGTCTGTACAAATCAAAGCTAGAAAAACAAATCTGATTTGTTACAATTTTTAATCATAAAACATTTTTTATCATTAAATGATTTAAAAGTACAATGCCGGGGCCGTAGAGATGGCTCAGAGGTTAAGAGCACCTGCTGCTCTTCCAGAGGTCCTGAGTTCAATTCCCAGCAACCACATGTTGGATCCCAACCATCTATAATGAGATTTGGTATCCTCTTCTGGCCAGCAGGCATACATACAGGCAGAACACTGCATCCATAATAAATAAATACATCTTTACAATGAAATAAAAGTAAATCCCCATTATTTTATAGAGTGAAATACAAAACAAGTTAAAATGAGTTTAAAACAATAATGGCGCGAGAGAACACCACCAATGGAAATTTTAGGCAAAACTCTACCTGTTCTGATCAGAAACACATGATACATTTTATGGTGAAACTGTTTCCTGCCATGATGTCTGGACATGGTCTTGTCAGTTTGTCATCATGCGGAGACTCAGAATGGTTTCTCACATGGGACACTAGCATCATTTAGTGGCAAAATGAATGCAGTCTCCAGAGGTTGTGTCCCACTGTAGACACCTTGAGAACTCTCATAACATCATTTTAGAAGTGCTGTACTTTGCAGTGTGTGTATCTCTGTCTAGGCAGCCATTTTTCTAGCTCCAGGGACATTCATTTTGTATGAACACAGTAGAGTCAGGATGCTTATGCCATGGCTTTAGGGGCAATTGTACTGTCAGCAGTATGTATTAAATATTTGCAGAATACTGAGAAACATGGATCCTGTGACTATGGAACTCCTTGTTGACTGTCCTAGAGCTACTAAGGATGAGTGAGAAGAGGGAGGAGGAACTCCATGCTGCAGAAACCGCATCTGCGTGGGCAGCAAGTCAGACCAACGGTAACAGCCATTTCAGGCAATAAGAGAGCGGATAATCGGAAAGCTTCTGATTAAACCAGACACAAAAACACATGTTAGGACTAACCAACACTTATCACCATCTTATCTAAAGTCTGCTTAGCTCTTCTATAAATCTTTTTGTAAGGTAGCTACTAAAGTGAGTAGTAAAGAGTGGTTTCCTTCTGGCAGTTGGTCACGTGGAATGAAGAAGAAAGTCAAGTGAGAGGTAAATGTGTATGTGAAGGTTTACTCTCTACCTGGTATCTAAAATGGTTTTCTGACAATTTCATACACGTGTGCAGTGCACTCTGGTTACTCTCCTCTCCTACCTTCTCATCCCTTCCCCCGCCATCAACCCTCCTTACAGATGCCTTGCCCATCGTCCTTTCTTTTTGCTGTGTTCTGTGATTCACTGAGTTTAACTAGGGCCCACCTGTGGGTTCGGAGTTACTCACTGGTGTCTGGTAGGCTTACCAATGTACAACGGGAGACAATGACTGCCCCCTGCTGGAGAAGTGTAGCAGGAGGGGTGGGGTCCCACAAGACTCTTCCCCAGCCGCGGTTGAATGGTGATAGGCCTAGTCTTGTGAAGACCCAGGCTGGTAGCCATACTGCTCTCAGCTAACAATTGAGAAGGCTGTGCTCTGTCCCAGCACACCTCGATTTTATCCATATCTTTTCATTTGGCAGTAGGTCAAGCTCAGATTGCACGGAATGAATGTCATTGTGAAGCCGTATAACTCGGGTGGATTGAAAAAAGACTGATGAGCTCTGGCATTACTTCTCTGTGTTTTCTTTACCCTGATGAATCTCAAATAAACATTTCTTGTAAGAAAAATTTAGAGACCAGTCTAGATACATTATAGGACCTTTTTGGTTTAAAATGCTGGGTGAAAGTAGTATACACCTTTAATCCCAGCACTCAGGAGGCAGAGGCAGGAGGATTTCTGTGAGTGTGAGGCTAGCTTGGTCTATAGAGCAAGTTCCAGGACAGCTAGGACTACACAGAGAAATCCTATCTCAAAAAACCAAAACAAAAAAATTATGTTTTCTAATTCATGGGCCGTAGATCTTGATTTGTTAATGTTATACTATGTGGGTTTTTATCCAATAAAATGGCAACTTCTGTATTTGTCATGCAATTTTATCTAATTTCCAAATAAGCTTTGGGCTTATAAAATATGCTCCCCTACCCCCAAAACTGTATAATTATTAAACTCAGATCTGAACTAAAAAACTAAAAACTGATTCAGAAGAAAGAACTGATACCTCCATTTTTTATAATATAAATCAAGCCAAGTGTGACACGTTACTGAAGGTCAACCTCTTGTCCACCTGTCTGTCTGTCCACTTTCCCTCTTCCTCTTTCCTCCTATTCCAACTTAGTTGCTTAAGGCATCAATCTCTTGTTTCTTCAGGTTTCTTGTTTCTTCAGGTTTCTTGGTGGCGAACAGGCTCAAAATACCAATGGCCTTTGTGAAACCTTATGATTTCTCTCATTCCTGCCTTTCTCTTTCTACCTCTTTTTCTCCCTTACTAGAGCGTGCAGCCATAAAACAACTTAGAAGGTAGATGCTTCAATAACACTTTTAAGAACTGGGTGTTTCCAAACATGTAGTCTCATGTTGATAGAGTAAACAGTGACTGTGCTTTAGGTTCAAGGCTGATAATGTATTTGCTCCCTTAACGCTACCCTGAGGACGCCAAGACATGGCAGGGACTTGTCAGTGTATATCAATGCTGCCCCTTCACAGCATGATAGACGCACAGTCAATAATGGTGGTGGATGGATGAGTGATTAGTGAACTGCCTGTCTTGCTTGACGAAGGGAGTTAAAGTTATGCTACAACTGTTCAATCCATTCGTCTAGGAACAGAAACAAAACATGAAATTTGAATACAAGAAAGGTATTCATCCAGAAAAAGAAAAAGGTTAAATTTAATCATGTTTATATGTACCTGGGTAAACAAGAATGACTCACATAGGCTATATAAATAAGGACAGAATGAGTTAATACCACAAATGCCCCACTCAAGTGCCTGGCACAAAATACCACTCAGTGTGTCAGCAATCATAATTATTTTATTGCAAGAGAGAAAATGAGTAAGAATGATGGATACCTCATGGGAACGCTTATTAATGCTTCCTGGGGCAAATATATAGCCAACTGTTGTGTTTCCTGTGTTGCAAGAAGGGTCATGAAGTACAACCAGATATATTTCTGCCAGGGTAACTAAAAATATAAAACTGATAGCGACACCAGGCATTCTTAAAACCCAGCAGTTTTCCCATCGTCATTAAAGTGAAATGGAAAGTTCCAGTGTGATAGATGAAGCTTTCTCTGTGTGACCTCTAATGCTTATCTAATTCCATTCTAGAGGCCACTCCTCAGTCCCAGGCCTCTCTTGCTCTGTCTTCTGTGTTCCCTCACCACTGGGAGATTATTTGTAACCAGTAGCTAACATGCTGAGTTGTAGGCATTGAATTCCTTGTTCCTGTCCACAACGAGGCCTTGTTTTGTCTCCTGAATGTTAAAAACAGAAATTCTGTTTAACTTTAACTACTTTTAAAGAAGGCTTTGCAAACCATGCTGCCTTTGTTGCAATGACTTGAAATCTTTCTGTTTCTCTCTCTCTCTCTCTCTCTCTCTCTCTCTCTCTCTCTCTCTCTCTCTCTCTCTCTCTCTCTCTTTTTTGAGGTAGTGTTTTATACTGTAGCCCAGGATGGCCTGGACCTCACTCTGCATCCCAGGTCGTTGTCAAACCCATTGGCATCCTCTTGCTTCAGCATCGTGAGTTTCTGTGGTTACAAGCGTGTACAGCCTTACTTCCAGGACACGATGGGTACACAGGGTATCGAAGAATAAATGTGGTTGTAGTCAAATAAAATTTTATACGGATATTACAATTTTAATTTTCAAAAGCACAGGAAATATGCATTTATTAAGGAAAACTGAGAGAAAAAAAAAACCAAACCTCCTGAGAGTGAGTGGTCCTCCAATAGAGAAATATATAACATTTTAGAATTTATATGATTATTATGGGATAGTATTCTATTTTGATTATTTTAGTCTATTTAAAAATGTGAAAATTGTTATTTGATTGTGTGCTACACAAAAGCAGCCTGTTGGACTGCATGATATTTTCCGTTTCCTGGTCTGAAAATGCCTGGCATAGAAGCAGTGACCCATCAATGTGTAGGGACGGAGGAGTAACTCGGTGAGTCTTGAAACCATTTCAGACGGAAGGAGAACGTTTGAATGTCCATCCACTCATGGTAGTACAGCATCTGAACCCTGGGGATAGTATAGAGGGAAATCTACAATCTGGTCAGTAGGTAGTTAATTTTTTATTTATCTTCTTCGCTTGCTCCTTCTGACCTCTTCTTATTGTTATCTGGGTTACACTCGTTGACAAGGCTGACGTCCTCAGGGAACTCCATGTCTGTTTCTACCTGTGCGCTTCGTGGGCAGTATTTGTCTTTATTCTGAACGTTTGTCCGTTCCTTTCTTCCTTCCCTTTTCCCTCCCTCCCCACTTCTTCTTCTTGATTCTGTATGTGTGTATGTGTGTGGGCATGAGTGTACCACAGCACAAGTGTGGAGTCTGAGGGCAACCCTTACCACATTCATGATGCTGTTGTTATTATTTTGTCTTTTTTTATCTCTTTCTTTTTTTTGTTCTTTTTCCTTCATGCTTTTCTTTCCCCCCTCTCTTCTTCTGTCACCCCCTCTCTCTGTCTCTCTGAGACTCCATGAATTTAACCAGTATCATATGTGTGACTGTGGGTTTGGCTCTATCTGCAGGAGCCCGCTGGGTTCCTCAGTGGGCACACAACCAAAGACAGTGGCTGCTCCTCCTCCAGAATCCACGGGTAGCCAGGAGTTCAGCAGGGGTGGATGGGCCTCTGTGAGCTCTTTGCCATCCATGGTGGATTGCTGTTAGATGCAGTCTTGTGTAGGCACAGATGCTGTGAGGTCATGCGTGCATTGGCTGTGCCATATCCAGAAGACAGCAATTGATTATAGCATTTATAATTTTTAGTTGGGTGTACCAGTATTGGGCATCTGCATATTTCTTATTGTTGAGATGATATTTTGTCATTATATAGTGATTTTTATATTTTGTCTGATATAAATATTGCTGTTCTTGCTTCCTTTTGGCTTCTGCTTTTCAGATCTCATAGTGTCATTACAATGAACTGAGTTCCCTGTAGGCCACATATCATAGAGTCTCATTTCCTTAATTCCATTCAGCCAGCAAACATTTTTAAATTTTGGAATCTCTCATTTGCACATAAGTTTTTATTAATTAGTAGATGTACTCTTGCTTTTTGTTAATTTTTTCTTAACTTGTGTGTCTTTCATTCATTCCTTTGCTCTCCTGTTCACCTTGTGGTTTGGTGGTTGTTAGGTGTTGATACGGTTTGATTCTCTTTTCATTTTCATGCATCCACTTTACTAGTAATTTTCTATATTTTTCTATTTCCATGGTTGTAGTTACTATCTTTCCATCCCTAGTGAGGGTTTTTTAAGGCACGTCTTACGTGACTGGTCTGGTTATGATGAAGTATCTCAGTTTCTGCTTGTGTTGTTTTTATCACTCCCTTACTTCTGCAGTTTAGAGTTTCTGGTATAATATTCTTGACTAATAGGCTTTTTTTCCCCCCAGAGCTCTGAATATATCATTACATTCTTTCTTGGCTTGCAAGAATGCTGCTGAGAAGTCCAAGTTAGTCCCTTCTATGTGAGGTGACACCTTTCTCTAGATGTTTGAAAAATTCTTTGTTTTGTACTTTGACAGTTAGACTATAAAACACCTGTTCTAAATCCATGAGGAGTTTTTAAAACTTCCTGGGTCCAATGTCTGTATCTTTCCTAAGACATGGAAAGTTTTCACCATGTTTTTTTTTCTCAGTAAGCTTGTCTTCTAGATTACCTGGACTACACAATCGTGAATTACCTTTCCAATTTCATTAAATTATGTGTCTGTATTCCCATACGTCTTGCTATTTTCTTAAAGTCATTCCTTTGAGTTCTTTGTCATGCAGCTTGTCTTGTCCTTGTCTCCGAAGTCTGTTACTAGAGAACTGTTGTATTGTGTTGCAGGCACCATGCTCTCCACCCTTATCATTCTCTGGTATCTCTAAATTGATCCGTTCCCACGTTGTGGTAATACTGGATTTTGATGATGAAAGGTAATGTGTTTTGACTAACATTTATGATATTTCAGTGAATCAACTGATTTTAAAGTTTATATTTAATGGAAATTTACCTGGAAGATGAGAGCGATTTTGCAATGCACTTTAATTACATTGTCTATTATAGGCTCTCTCAAATATTTTATTCCTGCTTAATACTAATTTACAGCAGGGATATCCAGCATGTTGTATTATATTTCTCCCCATTTCCAAGGGGAAATTTTTTGCCTCCTCCCAAATGATAAGATTTTCAATTGAGATCAATATTCTGAGTCTATTTCACCAAAAATACCTTGGGAAATTTCACTTGGCATCAACTGGTGTGTTTTATTTTTTTATTTTATATATTTTTTTTGATTTTTCGAGACAGAGTTTCTCTGTGTAGCTTTGTGCCTTTCCTGGATCTCGCTCTGTAGACCAGGCTGGCCTGGAACTCACAAAGATCCGCCTGGCTCTGCCTCCAGAGTGCTGGGATTAAAGGTGTGTGCCACTATCACCCAGCGACTGGTGTGTTTTATACCCATGTAAGATAAAAAGCAACTTTCCTGGTGTGGTGATATTTTATTTGTGATGAAATGTGATATTTTATTGTTATGTTAATAAATAAAGTTGCCTGGAGATTAGAGGTCATAGCCATTAAGTGGAAGTCCGGCGGTGGTAGCACACGCCCTTAATCTGATCACGTGGCAGGCAGAGTCTCTATGTAGTCAAGGATACAGCCAAGCATGGTGACACGTGCCTTTAATCTCAGTACCAACCATAGAGACAACTAGGAAGCTGATTTTAGCTCCATTTTAGAATCTTTTTTTTTAATCTTTCTCAGGTTTTAGGTGGAAATTCTTGCCCCACGTTCTGGCACCATTTGTAGCTGGAGTTATCTCCAGTCCCGTCTGGGCTGGCAGCCACTCAGATCCAAATAAACACACAGATGCTTTTATTATTTAAACTGTTTGGCCTAATGGCTCAGGCTTCTTGCTATCTAGTTCTTATATCTTAAATTAACCCATTTCTATAAATCTATACCTGGCCATGTGGCTCATGGCTTACTGGTATCTTTACATGTTGCTTCTCATGTCTGGCAGTGTCTCCCCACTCAGCTGTCCCGTTCCCAGAATTATCCTTTCTCTTTGTTCCGCCTATACTTCCTGCCTAGCTACTGGCCAATCAGCACTTTATTTATTAACTAATTAGAGCAACACATTCACAGCATACAGAACAGCCCACTGTATCCTGGTACTAATTCTTTCTTTCCATTCATCCCTACAATTATAACAGTGCCCTGACTTTTAGTGGTTGTTTAGGTTGACATTATAAACAGAGAATTTGAGTGCTCCCTGCCTGTCCTCTCATATGCTGTCGATTGCAGTGATTGGAAATCAGAATATGCTCAATTGGTACAGGTGTTTATGACAGGTACATGCCATATTAACATGAAAAACAAGAGTACCTATGCTATGCAGAGATTATATATTTTCAACTTTATTGAAAAGACCACGTTTTCAGGGTCATCATGAATGGAGAATATAAGTGGACACACTTCACTTCAGAGCAGGAATATTTTATCACATGTCCTGATCTTTGGGATATTGATTAGTTGTCTTAATTTTTTAAAAAAGCATTTATTCAACTTTATTTTATATGCATTGATATGAGGGTGTTGGATCCCCTGGAACTGGAGTTACAGACAGGAGCTGCCATGTTGTTGCTAGGACTTGAACCCAGGTTCTCTGGAAGAGCAGCCAGTGCTCTTAACAGCTGAGACATCTCTCTAGCCCACTTAGTTGCCATAATTTTAAAGTAACATATATTAATTTATGATTACTCTGGACTACAAGCTTCTTAGTGATAGAAATTATGTCATTTATCTTTGTTCACGTTGCAGTTTTATATAGGATTTTGTATATAACAGGCTCTCAGGCATTTATTGTATTAAATTTCATTTGTAAAAAGCTCTGACCATGTCTGATAAGAGAGTCCTCTCCAAAATGATTCTTAGGACAGTTTTACCACTGTATGCCATTTCTACAAGTGTATAATATTCAAATGATATGATCTGTGTCCATCCTTGGCTAGTTTTTTTTTTTTTTCAAGACAGGGTTTCTCTGTGTAGTTTTGCACCTTTCCTGGAACTCGCTTTGGAGACCACCAGGCTGGCCTCGAACTCACAGAGATCCGCCTGCCTCTGCCTCCTGAGTGCTGGGATTAAAGGCGTGCGCCACCACCGCCCAGCCTTTGCTAGTTTTATGTGTTGTTGGTTGGTATTAATTCCTTATGTCCGAAGTGAAAATAAGGCTGAGGAAAATTAAACACCTTGTGAGTTAATGTATGATGCATTTACGTTGCAGAATTTGTGAGGATTAACCAGGAGATTTCCTTGGTGCATGATAAGCCTTTCAATAATTTAGCCGTTACCATTAATGTCATGCAGCTAAAATGCTGTAGAGGTGGGATTAGCTTGCTGATCTGTTGCTTTGCAGAGCACATACTCTTCTCATCATTTCATCCCAAAGTATATCACAGCAAGTCATCATCCTTCCTCTGATGTGATCCTGGAGGGCAAAGGTGATACCTTAATACCCTTTCTTTTATATTGTTTACTAGCACCCAGTACACACACAGTAAGTATTGTCAACAGCTTGACTGGGTTGCCAGTGACATTTTCTTCCTCTTCTCTGTATGAGCAGTGGACAGATGGTTGACTCTGAGGACTCAGGAATGCTACTTCACTACGCTTTACATTTTTCATTAGAAAAAGAGTTTTTCCTCAGTAATAGGCCACCTGTACCTTGATGTTAAATTTTGTCTCCCTGGTGCCTTGTGAAAAAGGATTCAGAGTAGATGGAATATTCCAGCAGAGTTCCTTCTTCCAATTAGTGTTACCAGTAGGTCTCCATATCAACCTGAAGCAATGTCTGCTGGTTATGTCTGGGGAGTTTTCAAAGTTAAGTTTTTTTTTTTTAAACTGGAGGGGTAATAAATATTTTTTTTTTTTTTGCGTTTTAGAAGGGAGAGGATTTTTTTTAAGTTCATCAAGTTTCATAGTCCTGGAGAGCTTTATTGAAAGGGAATTTAGGTAAAAAATGAGCTGCCAGTGCCCTTGAGGGTTCTTGCTCGTCACATAATGAAACGTCATTTGTCAAATGCAGTTGTCTTCCCTCACCTGAAATTCCTGCTTCTGGCAACGTTTCTCCATGCTTGCACACATGAACGCAAACCAGCTCAGGAAAGGAGTCTTGTACCTGTGTAGAACACACATATCCCTGGCACAAACAGGTCCACACAGGTGTGTGATACATCACTGCTACGTGCTGAAGGAGGGACTTCCCTGTGTATCATTTGTGTGAAAGACACACACACACACACACACACACACACACACACACACACACACACTAGTAAGATATACCTAGTACAACATTTATCATTTTAATAATTTTTTTAGTGTATAATTCATGGAATTTTTTCAAATGTACCTGTTAAAAACCAGCATTTGTTTACCTCCTTTCCCAGAACCTGACAACTCCCACCCCATTTTCCATATGTCTGAATTGGAGACTCATGTTTCAGTTATATGTATATCATGAAGTATTGGTTTAAACCGAGGTCTATTATCTTCTATTATTCCCTGCTGTGGCTACTGTCTGGCTAGTGGGGTTGATATTTCATTGACATCTCTACGAAGGAGGTGAACTTAATGCAGTTCTCTTAGGATAAACATTCTGCTTTGTCCCTGTATAGAAACTTCTTAAATGTCCTCGCCACACCAAGAGGGCAGGAAGTGCATGCAATCTGCCCACCATCAGTATAAGGTGCACTTTTAGAGCAATCTAGGAAAATCAATACTCATTTATGGAATAAGCAAGCGCTGCTGGTCTTGAACATTATTAACATTTTTACTTAAATTTAAAACTTATTTAGACTTTCTTTTGTGTGGGTGGCTGTCTAAATTGGGGGCTCTTGTTCATTTCCCATGACTATCTCTCTAGGAAATGGGTGATGATAATAAAAACTCGAGTTTATGAGCGCATATGCATTCAGGCTACTTCTTTGCTCATTAACTCATTCATAAAATGTTGATTGAACATTTTTTATGATTGAAGTGCTAACTGTTCATTGCTGCAGTAAATATTCTATCCTTAAACTCACAGAGAAGCCCAGCAGAGATCACAGGGTAGGGCAGAATCATGATAGAATCGTGATTGTAGATTGTAGGAATGATTTGAGGGAGATTAGATGTGGCTAGACAATTTTAAACTGAAGTTAGTAGAGACACAACTTCTCATATTTTTGAAGATCTGTGTTGCCACATAGGAGAGAGGAGGGCTTGTTTGAGAGACTTGAGGTACTAGGACAGATATTTTTGAGAAGACAGGCTATACAAACTTTTGCTGATAGAACTCTCCAAAGGTGAAGTATATGCTCCTTTTAAAAAAGGATTTCTGTCATATTCCTGGGACTCCTTGGACATTGCCTTGTGGCTATGTGTGTGTGTGTGTGTATATATATATATATATATATATATATATATATATATATATATATATATATATACATTTGCACTGGCTACTTGGTTTCCAAACCTGACTAGGGATGGGGAATTACAATGTATGTGGAAGGGCCTCATCAGTAAATCACATTAATAATTTAGTTTAATAAATGGTAGCTGTACTTCACCTTCAGTTACTTTATGATATTTTAATTTTAACAACTGACTTGAAAAGTATCTTAAAACTGAACATGATGTTAACTATAATCAAACTTGGAAGTACGAAATTAATTGCTCGGTAATGTTGGTTAACATGTTGTCTGCTTGGTCTGAATATTGGTATCTTATTTCCAGATTTGGCATTCTGCTGTGGTACCTGCATGCAGTGTGCTTAGGATGAAGATGTAAAGTTCTGTGACTTACTGCCTAAGGTAGAAAATTAAGGACTGTGATGACAGTAGAGTCTTTTTTTTTGAGTAAAAATACAACTTTTAATTCAATTGTAAGTATTTTAGATCAATAATATTAATGTATATGGTCTAGTCCACGTATCACTTCTGAGTAAGCTTGTGGAAATTGCTAAAGACTTTGAGTATCATGGTGAAATACATTTAACATTTTTTAAAATTATTTTTTATTGAAATAGTTTTGTATAATATATTCTGATTGTGGTTTCCCCACCCACATTTCCTCCCAGATCCACCCTGCCTTCCCATCCTTCCAACTCCATGTCTCTTTTCTCTACCTCTTTAGAAAAAAACAGGGGGGAAAAACAATATAACAAGACCCAAAGAAAAAGCACAAGAAATACATACATATGCGCACACACACACACACACACACACACACACACACACACACACACATACACATAAAACCCATAGACTTAAAAATTGGAAATGATAATATACAAGCAAGAGACCAATAAGATAAACAAAATGCCCCAAACAAACAAACAAACAAAACAAAAAACACCCAGAAGCCATATGAAAGAAAAAGATTCCCCAAATACTGTTGAGTTGGTTTTCTGTTGGCCATCTAATGCTGGGCATGGGGTGTGTATCCCTGGTGAGACTCCATTGGAGAAAACCAATTTTTCCTTTGTGATCAGTTGTCAGTTGGAGATAGCTTCTTGGTATAGGTGGGAGCTCATGTCTACGTCCCTGACTTAGAAGTCTTCTGATTTAGTAAATATTCATATAATCCAGTGAGATAATACACATTAAAAGACTTAGTGATTTTTTTTTTCACATTAGGTGATGAAGGTATCAGTTAATCATCAGATACCAAGTATTTAAGGAATATCTGTGTCCCAGTCAGTTCTTATGGGAAGTTGGGTCAAGATCACTACTTTCCACACTGCATGTATTGTGGAGAAGGTTTTGAAGATATAGCCCCTGTTGGCACTTTATCAGTTATAGGATGGGTGAAATGGAATATTGACTTCTCTGTGTTGCTACATTTGAAGGTGACCTTTCATTGCTTAACTTAAACCTGATATGTTGTGTTTACATATTGAATCTTCCATCATTTCTGCCTGTAGATTATCACAATTTCAAGACTCAATAGTGGAGTCAACAAAGTAGGTTATTAAAGTGGAACAACCTGACTTCAACACGTTCTACAGGAGAGCAATTTCATATGATTGCTGTTCATTAAGTGATCCTATACGGCTCCCGATGAAGTTCATTACTCACACTGTGGTACTGGACTAGTAATAAGAGTGATTTTTATAATAGAGTGAGTCCAGCAGAGCTACCGTGCTGTGTGATGACGATGTGTGTGGTGTTAAAGATCTGAATGTAGTGTTTGCATGAAGAATTAGATATTGGAACTTTAGACTTACTATTAGCTTAAATCTCAAACGGTACCCATTAGCAGCAGGAAGCCCTTCTTTCCCTTTTCCTGTTGTGTGTTTATTAACGCATTTAGTTTTGAAATGCGTTAAGCAGGAAAATTGTGTTCTACTTGATTTTGAATTTGTTCAGACCTCTTGTATCCTATGATTAGAGACTAGTGGGTGGGGAGTGGCAGGAATTGATCTGTATTGTCCTGCCCTATGGCAGATACTCCAGATTTATATAGCCTGATTTTATTTCACCGATTTCCATTTGGTGGAATTCTACCCCATTTATCATCTGATATACTATAGTCCTCCTTAAGCAAGAGTATCCGGAGGTATTTACTGTTTTTTGTTTTTCAAATATAAACTGCAAATTCTCAATAATAGGGTAAATTTGAAAGATAGCATTTGTAAATAATCTGAATGCTCCCCTTGTGATCCTTTGGGCTTTCAAATGTGGGATGATGAAGGCCCCTTGACCAAGGGATTAATTTTCAGCTTTAATAAGGAGGTATGTGAATGTGCTCTGAGTCTCTGAGATCTTTTGTTAGCTGGGGAGATTCCAGGACAATATTTGTCTTCAGCGTGAGAGCACTTACCTTATTTTCTGAAAATTACATTTCCCTCCCTTATTTAGGTTTCAGTGGCTTTTATTTTCTAACCCTGTTAATGTTTGGTTAAGGAGAATATTTTTCTTGTATAGTTACATTGTATTGTAAAATATTTAGTATATAAAATCTGCCAGTTTTATTTGTTATTGGTAAGTATGATTTTTGGGTGATAATGTTCTAGACTGGATTAGTATCCATTATATTCCCAAGCATTTTGGTAGGGTACTTTTAGGAATAAAACAAAAGAAATGTGGGCTGGGCTAGATTGGATATGGTTTTTTACTCCTGTAGAGACTTTTACACTTTTGTGGTGTGAGAAAATTCAGTAAGAAAGTAAGCAGTGGAAGTTTGAAGGTACTTATAAAAATGGGATGTGTCAGCCGGGCGGTGGTGGCGCACGCCTTTAATCCCAGCACTCGGGAGGCAGAGCCAGGCGGATCTCTGTGAGTTCGAGGCCAGCCTGGACTACCAAGTGAGTTCCAGGAAAGGCGCAAAGCTACACAGAGAAACCCTGTCTCGAAAAACCAAAAAAAAAAAAAAAAAAAAAAAAAATGGGATGTGTCTCTTTCTAACCACAGGCACTTTTCTGCCCTCACAAAACATCTACAGAGGTGAAAAAAAAAACCCAATAAAAAAACCCACAACACTATTATAAACCAGTACTCTCTCTCTCCCTCTTCCCTCTCTTTCTCTCTTTTTTGAATGCTGAAATTTGAGAAAGATGATGTATGTGCCTCCCACTGGCTTCAATATGGTCTATTTACCTAAGGGAAAATAAAAGTGATAAAAATAAATTTTATTGCATACAGAATGTTCTGCTTGCTATATTTGCCTTAGGAGAAACACAGACTTATCAAACATTTAATATTTTGACAGTTAGATGTTTAACACTTATTGATGGTTCTCAGCACACCGGCGTATATCACCCGGGTTGGAGGATTTATTATCATCAGCCCTAATTAACTTTTACTGATGTCTTTTTAGGTAGGTCTCTGAAATTCTTGATTTCTATAGACTCCAGCTAAATATGCTCAGTGAGATGATTTTAGAAAAATCATACACCAATGATTATTATCTTGCTTAAGTTCCTCGTAGGGTCTGTTGTCACTGTGACTTAGACACATTCACGGGCTGACAGCATTTTACAAATGTGGCAGTCAGTTCTGGCTCCACTTACACATGAGACAAATGGGGTCAGAGGATTGCTTCTTGGAGATGCTGGTGTTTTAACTCTGGTCTGCCTTAGCCGAGCACACAATTTCACTGGCTCTCTTACATTTTCACAACCCAACCACTCAACTGTTCTCAAGAATGTGGTATTTTACATTGCTTTTCATGAACATTTTGAATACTTGAAAAATTAATGATAGGGAGATGTAAAAATAGATGGTGGGCAATATTTTCTTAGCTACAATTTCTGGACAGCAAAATGAAAACTCACCGGTTTTCTCGCACTAATGGCATAAGAAGAGGTATTTGGGAACAATTATAGAGGACTTGGAGTTGTTCACACAGTGCTTGGTTCCTCCAGAATTCCTGTCAGTCTTTGTAGCTAGAAATTTAAGGAAGACAAGTTTATTCTATGAGGTTGGAGGAATGAGTGTGATCATTGAGCTCGGGGTTAAGGGCTACCTGACCACAGCTGTGATCTAAGCAATGCCTAGTCTTTGAATTCATACGTCACAGACATTCACATTGGTTTATTCACTTGGAAAACAGGGTTATGATTCTTTTGGAACTTTGTGGGAGGTGTAAATGGGTGGGATAGCAAAGTATCTTCCTGATGGTGTAATCGCTTAGGTTTTTGTCTTCTATTATAGTTTTTTTTTTTTTTTTTGAGAATGTTCCTGGTAGTAGTATTATTTTTCCAAACCCAAAGTTTTCTCTGACTCATAATATCTTATTTCAGCTCTGAAGGAGTTGGGACCATGTACATCTTTGAGTTCTTAACAGTTATGAGGTTTTGACACATTAAAAAGCACTCAAGAAATTCTTATTAAATGAATAAACTAAGAAACATGCACAGGATGCTGTCTTCTTCTATATCTTGCTTCCCTCTAGTCTTTAAGAAGACAAATATAAAGGAGCATGATGACTTCATGAATAAAGAATGTAGCATACGGCCGGGCGGTGGTGGCGCACGCCTTTAATCCCAGCACTCGGGAGGCAGAGCCAGGTGGATCTCTGTGAGTTCGAGGCCAGCCTTGGCTACAGAGTGAGTTCCAGGAAAGGTGCAAAGCTACACAGAGAAGCCCTGTCTTGAAAAACTGAAAAAAAAAAAAAGAATGTAGTATTATCTTTTTGGTTTTCAATTCACTTAATTGATTTATAAACAATTTATTCAAATGATTTTTTATGGAAAATATTACAAATATCCTAAATTATGAACAAATATGTTTATTGTGTATATAAATAGACATTACATTTCTCATAGCTTTGCTGTTTTTTAATCTTAGAAAGCAGATTGTATTATACTAGTGGAGTTTTCCTCTTTGTCACATGTAGTTGGATGGAAAATTTTCATCGAGAAAACAGGATAAAAATTTTACCACTCAGAAAAGTTGTTCATTCTTGATGAAAATCCATGTACAATTGCAACAACAGATCTCTTTCTATCAGATTTTGTTGCTGGATTTTTCTCAGTTCAGCCCACAATCTTCTTTCAAAGGCCATTTCTCTCATCATGTGTGATATAAGGCCAAAATGTTGGCATAAAATGGACGGTGTTAGGCTAGTTTTCAGAACACCAAATGACTGCAGTCGTGTGTGTGTGTGTGTGTGTGTGTGTGTGTGTGTGTGTGTGTGTGTGTGTCTGTGTCTAATCTTGGTATATCTAGACAGACAGCAATGCTAGAGAATGAGATATGCATATTTGGTTATATTAAGTTTTTCATTACTTTGGTTCATCCCTTACTGATTATGAGCATATCTTGGGTGGATTCATTCTAACGTTGTGTTATAATGGATATATTTTAAAGAGAGTATCACATTTCTTTGCCAGGAATTTTACACATACAATTTTTGGATCAGACTTACAAGATACATTCTCAGGTGGTACTGTTTTAAAATACTTTGATTTCAATAAGGCTTGGCAATGTTCTAATAAAACAAAGCTAGGAACTACATATGCTCACACGATTATGTTTCTTTTTCTGTGTTGCTACTTCCATTCTTAGTTCTTTGAGGAGCAATAATCTATTTTAAGCTTAATTTAAAAAGGAGTAGAAACTATGTGAAATGTTTAACAACCCAACCACTTAACTATTCTCGGGAATGTAGTATTTTATAGATTATTTTTACTTTCTCTTCTTTGTCTTAACACTCTTGATGAAATGGAAATAACAGTAATCCAGAAGAAATGATATTTTATAGGTCATTCATGGAATGACTTTAAATATCTAATCAAACTTTTTTTCATGGTGCCCTAACATTCATCGAATTGATTTTCTCATCTTTTATTCCTTTGGGATAGGGTTTGGATATATTTTGAGTGTACACAAAGCTAGCCATAATCTTTCTTTATAAATCACAGCATAGAAGCCCTACAAGTCATTAGACTACCCAGTCTCTGATTCCAAGCTGAAATTAATTCTGTAATGTTCCTGATGAATCATTGATTTATCCATTCAACTAATATTAATTGATTAGTTGCTATGAATCAGGTACTATTCCATTGTGAACAGAATGATGAACAAATGAGTCACATGACTGTTTCCCAGAGCATCTGTCCGTCCCAGTTCCCAGTGTGAAGACATGGACCACACACAAAACAAAGTCACAATGGCAATAAAAGGAGAGGAACATTAAGAAAATCGGGGTAAAGAGAAGCGGTGATCTTTACGTGGATTGTAAGGGAAGGGCCCATTTGATGTGGGGACATTTACATAGAGCCTTAAACAAGCTGTAGCATCAAGCTTTGTGTTGTCTGTGTAAATAATATTCCCATCACATGGCTCAGAAATCACAACACTGTTTCCCTGGGATGATGTGGTAGTGTGTTCTGTGAATATCAGGAGGGTGGTGAGGCTAGATCAGAAGTGGGAGAGAGAAAGGGATTCGGTAACAGAACTTACAGGAGCTCTTCATTGTCCTCCTCAGTTCCTTCAGTCAGTCATATTTCTAGGGCAAGGCTTGCTCCTCAACACCCCCAAAGGCAATGTGTATTGTTGACCTGGTCTTGGAAGGGATACTATGTTGTGTTAATAGATCACAGTTTTAATTAACTTGTAACATTTTTGATATGCCCAGGCTTCCTCTTACTGCCTTTACAAGAACATAATTAAAAGGCCAATGGGAATTTACTGGAGAAATGAATAGAAAATAAGTGGGGAGAGCCATCATTACAGACTTCCATTTATGATTGCATCATGCATCCAATGGACGTTTTGAGATACATGATCATTAACAGTTTGCTTGGTAGAACATGGCAAGTATTGAGTTGATGTGGCTCCATAGATCTGAGGGTGGTTTTTCTTTCTATCACACAATGTGGCTGCTCTTAGACCTCCTTATCAGAGCTAATATAAAATGTGGAATCTAATATAAATCCCACCATTTACCTTCAGCTTTATTGTCTTGCAAATCTGTTTTCTTTCCATTTTTTAAGTATTGGAGTAGTAACGTGACGGATACTTTAACAGCTGACTTTTTATAATAGGCTGGTTTGTCTTTCACATCCTGTGAATTCCTGGGATCTTTCATGCTTGAAGTGTTGATGGTCATTTTCCTCTTACCAGCAGAGGGCAGGCTTCACAGCCTGGGATGAATTCAAAAGGAAAGGATCAGAAAAAGCCCAAATCAACTCACAACAAACAACCCAGAACCCCCAGCAAACTTTTAAATCTCACATACATGTCTACAAAACAAAAGCAGAACAGAGCTTATTTAGCCTACACTTTTATCATCAGGCTAGATTTTATGCTGTTTCAAACACTCTGCTTCCAAAGCATTTTTATTTTTGACCAACAAGAAGAAAATATAATGAATCTATGATGTGGAAAAATAATGAAATATTTAATACATAGGTGATTTGAAGGTAGATGGTTCAATACTCATTTTGGACTGATTCCTTTTTCAGCCATAATTTTTTTACTGGCAATTCTGAGTATTAAAAAGAGCACTTACCTTGAGAGGGGCCACCTACTATGTGCAACTTAACTCTGAACCAACAACCTGTCTACACCTCACTTTGCTTACTACAAAGTGCGTGTAGGGAAACCTACCCGTTTATTTGTGTGCTGGTCAGAGCAAGAACCGGCATTCTAGTGCAGCCTGGCAATGTTAGGGAGGCATCCACCTCATTTTTCTTTCAAATACTTTATAGATTATATAGAACATGGTTGGTTTAAGGTCCCTGAAAGCATTGCCATACTAAAATTTCACATGAAATATTCACCAACCAAGAGAATGATACAGAAACATAACTGAGGTTAAAATAAGTTTTCTCTATATTAAAGTTATATTCTACATGAATTACGGCGATGTACCTGTGTTCTGAGACCATAGCAACTTACATTTAATGTGTGATTAGAAAGAAGGAAGAAGTAAAACCAGAGACAATGTGGAGAGAACCAGAACATTGGGTTTCCATTCATTCATTCATTCATTCCTAGTGTGTATAGGAGCTGTCCAGCGTGATGTTAGGTTTTACACACATACACAGAGCTGGGGAGGGAGGGAGTGAAGTGTTTGCTACAGTTTAGCAAGCCAGCATATCTACAGCATCCTACAGTTATCATATTTGGTGGTAACTTAATCCTAGTGTTTCAGCAAATTTCTAGTATTCACTGGAATGTTTTTAACCGAAGTCTTCCCGCTCTACGTTAGCTCTGTAGATATTGACTTGTGCAACAGGACTGTGACTTTGTGCCCTTTGACCTACATCTCCTCATGTAGGAAACCCCTCTCCCATTCCCCCCAGCAGCCAGGAGTCTATTCTGTTTCCACACATATGACTTTTAGTAAACATTCCATATTATCCTAGGCATCGTGGTTCACATCTCCTAATCCTAGTGCCTGGATTAGGTAAAAGCAGCAGGATTAGGAGTTTAAGGCTAGCCTTAGCTATGTGGTGAATTTGAGGCCAGCCTGGGCTGCATGAAACTATGTCTCAAAACAAACAAACAAACAAACAAACAAACAAACAAACATCTGGTCCAAACCAAACAAACAAATGAACATCCACATCAAAACAAACACCACTCTCTCAGGGAAACCCCACAGTCCACAAAAAGTGTGGTTCAACAATATTTGTCTTTGTGTGTTTAGTTTATTTCACTCAGCCTAATGAGTTCCAGGTTCATTCTTGTTATTTTAGAGTTCAAGGTCTCCTCATATGTCTGCATAATATAGCACTATGCACATGCACACAGACATATAGACTTACATATATATGTAGCATCATTTCTTTATCCATAGGGTCTTAGTTATTGCTCTCTATATCTTGACTTTAAGAATAATGCTGGAATGAGGAGGAGGCCCAAACAGCTCACGGTGTGCTGACGTCATTTCCTTTGGGTACATACAGAGAAGAGTTCTATATAATAGTTGTATATTCTTATATTTTAGTTATCTCTGATCGCTATTAAGAGGTAGCTCTTATGCCCACTCTTTAAAGAGCAACAAAGCAGACTATAGCACTTTGTCCCACGCTCCAGCCTCTTCTTTCCCAGAGCCGGAGCAGCCTTTGACTTGTGCCCACATGACATATGAATTCATTCCCTTGTTCATTGATTCACTAATTGGGCAATTATCTTGCTGATCTTGCTGATCTTAAAAGCAATTTGCGCCCATTGCATTCCTCACCAGAGTCGGCCACACCAGGGTGTCTTCCTCCCAAACCATGTCTGAGTGGAGGCGGGATGCTTGCTCCTCTTCTTACAATACAGCTGTTTCCGACACAAGTATTTGTTCTCCCTTTGAACACCTCTGTTCTTCCTGCTTCCAGCTGTTGCTCAGTGGCATTAGAAACAGCTCTCTCTAACTCTTTATTTCATGCAGATGCGTTGAAAAGAATGCAATCATGGATTACATGTCTAAGAGCCATGCCAGTGATCCATTTGGACAGGGATGAGAAAACCATGCTTTGAAGTGAAAATAAATTTTTAAAAGAGTTCATTTTTGCAAATGAAAGTCTTGAAGCTCCTTTGGAACAGACGCAAAAGATTCCATTTTTGTTCTTCACTTTCTGCAATTAAATATGGCTGTGCTTAAATGTTGGTATTCAAGATAAAATAATATCCTTTATGAAATGATGGTTAGTTACTGATATTTGTATCATACAATATTTTATAAAATTGTATATTATACATGTTTCTGTAGATAGATATACCAATCTACAATTTGGATTTATTTTCTTCTAATGTAGAAAATGTAGAAATTTTCAACTATAATGTATGAACCAATCAGGAATTTTCTACTACTTTGTGTTTCTGTTTCTTTGTTAAATGTTAAATGTCTTGAAATGTTTTCATTATTTCATTCAACTGTTTGTGTTTCATGGTCTTCATTGAGGCATTTGTTCATGTCCTCTTTAAGGTCTTTGAGCATATTCATAATTGCTCTTTTGAAGTCCTTGCCTTGTGCTTCCATCTAGACTCTTTCCTCAGGGCCTGTTGCAATAGAGTTGCTAGCTTCTAGGGACTTATTGTCCTGGCTGTTTATGAGTATTTCTTGTGATGGTGGCTAGCCATCTGGAGTTGTGATGCTTAGAATGTGTTTTTTCCCCCCATAGATATCTGGTCTTGTCTTTGTTAGGTGAATGTTTTATATGTTTTATTTTTTGGTTGCTATTGCCCACTACGGAGCCTAGCCAAATGTGGTTGCTGGGGGGTCTCTAAGTCCTACCCTAGAGTGGCTACTGGGGGCCCCTGGAAGAAAATGTTTTTACATATTGGCAAATAACACAAAGGAATAGAGATGGGCTAGATGGAAAGAACTTTCTATTTCTTTCTGTACGTTTTTCCCCAACCCCTGTAAATCTTAACTTGGTTCTACTGAAGCATAGCTAGTCACACACATAAGGATATGTTTAAATTACTTAAGCATATTTATTATGCATCAACTATGCATTAGGTACCACCATAGGTATTTGGGATATATAAATGAATGAATGAATGAATGAATAAATAAATAAATAATTAAGGCAGATGAAGATGTTTCTTTTTCAGGCAATATAAAGGAAAGAGACAATTAGCAATAATAAAAATTTTTAGTTAGCTGGGTATTAAAAATATAGTGGTAAAAATTAAAAAATAGAGCAGAGCATTAAGTTGGGAGTATGGGGCTGCGATGTATTAGCTGCAATTTAAAAACAAGACTGATGGTTTTCATTTTATGTGTAATAGTCTTTTGCCTGCATATATGTGAGTGTACCACCTGCACGCCTGTGGAAGGGCTGCCATTTGTAGATGAGGTTTCGAGGTAAGTCTCATTTAGCAGCTGAAATTTGAACAAACCTTGAAGACGGCAAAGGGGAAGTGATATACTTAGGAATAGTCTAGGGAGAGGAAACACTTGATACAAAGCCCCTGTGGTTTGCCTCTGTTGGAGGGATCGGGGAAGAGATGTAACGGGGGTAACCATCTGCAGTGGGTGTGCAGTGGAGCTGTGGGAGGGGTGGAGAGAAACAGCTCATCGCTGGACTTTGGTTTTTCACTATGGGTAAGAGAGAGGCTATTTGGGAGTTCTTAGAAGACTAACTTGACTCGGTTTACATTTTGCAAAGCATCTCCTGGCCGGGAACAGGCTGTTGATCGGTAAGGTTAGAAATTGAAGGTCCTGCTGAGAGACTAATGCAGCAATCCGGGGAGAATGATGACCACGGCTGAAGAAAGGATTCCCTGAACATGCAAGGGAGCAATTCTGGTAACTGGTAACTGAATTTCACCAGAGTATGCAAAGTGAGAGGACACAAGAAGGAAAAAGACATTGTAAGATTAGTAGGATCAACACTGGGCAGGGCTTATAGGATCTTACTTGGAGAGAATGAAGCGGCTAGTAGATTGACCTTTAGGACAAGGTATGTTTGGAAGGTGTGATTGGAAGTTTCGTGAAATTTGGATTTGCTGGACTTGTATATAGTAGCAGGATGACAAATATGACTTGATTTGGGTGGCTTGGTGTTCTGGTTTCATTCTGTTGTTGTGATAAAACACTCTAGCCAAACACAACTTGGGGAAGATAGAGTTTATTTGTTTTACACTTCTAGGTTAAAGTCTGCCTTTTGAGGGAAGTCAGGGCATGGAGGAACGTTGGCCACGGAAAGTTCACACTTGAATGGGGTTCAAGCGTCACCGTGATCAGGGAGGATTTGAGAAAGAGAGAGGCAGTTGTTATAAGAAAGCTGCTTTGGTTGTTTGGAGACTATCATGGGACCCCCTTGTCCAACAACTCGATTGACTGCAGCCCAGTTCCGCCACTAGAAGACTCACCTAGCTTCAAGAGATGCCAGCGAGAGTCTGCATCCATTCCTAGGAGTCCTCATTAGGGTCACCTTCATAGATTCCTGGAAGTTTCCATTGCGCTAGCTTTCCACACCACTCCTCAAGTGCCCCCCAATTCCGGCCATGTCTCCCCACATTCTTTCCCTCCACCCCACCTCTCCCCAACCCCCGCTCTCCCTCTCCCACTCCCATCCCTACCTGCCCCAGTCCACCAGTAAAATCAATTCTATTTTCCCCTCACAGAGAGATCCATATGGCCCCCTAGACTCCGCATCTTTAATCTAGCCTCTCTGGGTCTACAGCTTGTAGCTTGGTTACCATTTACTTAACGGCTATTGTCCACTTGTAAATGAATACATACCATATTTATCTCTCTGAGTCTCTGACTCTTGTGTCTACTCTTGGACTCTTTTCCTCCTGTTGGGTTGCTGTGCATAGGATGATTTTTGCTTCATCGTATTATATTTCATTTTGTTACATTTTGGCTGTTATCTCTTAGAAGCCTGTCCTTTTCTAATGAGAGACAGAAAGGGAGTGGATCTGGAGGGGACAGAGTGAGGGGAAACTATAATCAGGATATATTGTATGAGAAAATATATTTTCAATAAATGGGGAAAAAGCAAATAAGTTTTTTTCCCAATAATAGCTATCATAATAAAAGAAAAAGAGAGAGAGAGAGAGAGAGAGAGAGAGAGAGAGAGAGAGAGAGAGAGAGAGAGAAAGCAAGCAAGCTGCTTCCTCACATCTCCCTGCCTCCCCATTGGCTGGACAAAGGGATAAGCAATATTGTTCTTCAGAAGAGAGAGGAGTAGGAGGCTTCAGGTTCTATAGGCTGGTGACAAAAGTATTGGACCCTATTTTCCTACTCACACTGTCCTGTTGATGATGTTGTGGGACTTTCTGATCTCAAGATTTATTTACATTAAAATCCCATTTTAAAAATCACCATTTAAGACCGCTAACTAAGGCTGCTCATGGCTTCTTTTGATTTTGTTACTCATTTACATAGTTTTTAGTTTGTATGATCAGTTTACCTTTTACACATGATGGAAATCACTGCGCTGTGTTGCTTAGTGGGTAAGAGGTCAGTTCAGTGTATTTATTGGAGGTGAAGGAGCACATAGAATTTTAGCAATATGAGTTATTCAATACTAGTTCAAGGCAATAATAGAGCAACCCCAGAAGTCTCAATGTCTTTATGTTTGCTACAATGCTTCTTCTCTTCCTTTCATAATTTCTGTAAGATTCCTATAGTATAGAGTTATCTAGAGGCAGAGGGAAGACAGAAGTACGGTCATGTAGATTTCAAAGTTTATCCTCACGAATATTTTTATTGCTAACATTCTTGAATCCCCTTTTATGTTTATCTCTTAAAGGTAATCATTCATCTGAATTTCATCCTTGATTCATTTTATCCACTTCTGACCCTTATACACGTTAAATTATAGAATGTGAACTTCTTAAGGCCCGATTTCCTTTGCTTAATTATAGTTATTGTGAGTTACCATGTTGATACGAAAGACAGCAGTTTATTTTCATGGCTATATATTGTTCTATGGTATGACTATATTAGAATTTACTCATTCGTTTGTATCTTGGAAGAATATATTGTTTTGGCTTTGAGTTACACCATATATTGTTTTAAAATTTTTGAACTTGTGCATATGTGTGCACATGTATATGTGTATATGTGTGCATATGCATATCTATTCAATGCCTATCATAGAGGAACTGCTAACTCATGGGGTACAAATACTTACAGTGTGTAAATACTTCCAAATATTGATCCAAAGTAATATTTCAGTTTTGACTAACTCTTGCCAATGCCTGAGAATTCCATGAGTTTCACATCCTTGCTAAGACTTGATATGCAGTGTGCAATGTAGTTTACAGTTTCCACTGCCATGTCAAGGTACTCATGACCATGTCCTCCGATGTGTTAGAGAAAATTAAAAAAAAAAAAGAAAGAAATGATGTAGATCCTCTCTGAGATTTACTTAATCTGCTGGGTGCGGGACATGTGAAACCCTGAAGGAAAACACAGTATCACAAAATGCTAAGTTGCCAGGTTAAACAGAATCAGGAACACAAAGGGTTTCTGAGGAGTTTCAAATAATTGTCTATGGAATCCCTTTGTTGATTGGCCTGTGTCTGGGAATACAACATACCTTTACTCACTAGCTGATACCTGATTTATCAATAGTGAGTTGGTAAATGGTGGCCTGACCCTCAGTTTCAGGGAGTTACATCCATGTAACTTCGCTGTATCTCATCTAGTTACGCAACACATTTAAGCCTTTTTGTCTTTGGTTATTGCATCTAGCATGTGCAGATGGCAACATCAGAGGCTGAGGAGTTGTCTTAGGAGTCCCATGAGTGTATCCTGAGCACTGTTAAGTGAAAGCTACTGTTTATAACAAAGTCAGATAGTTGTAACCTGTGTGCTGAAGGTAGGGGGTAAATTGTCTGGAGCTTGAAGCTGCTTTTGAAGGGGAGGGCATGCTTTGATTGCATTTATCACTTCCCTGTGTGGCTCCTTTCCTGCAGGGTCATACGGGGAGACTCCCTTTATCAGCATTCTCTTTTCACTCACTCTCCTTTCAAATAAATTCGTATTTTTACTCCTGTCCACTCTTGGATCAGAGGGATCTTTCTTCAAGGCACCCTTCCTATTGTCCCAGTCTGAGATCTCTTAAAAAACGATGCTAATATATTTAACAGTTACAGCTACTTTATACTCAACTTTAATTCATTATGCACAAACTTCACATTTTTAAAAACATCCCCTGCATGGATCTATTCTCTTGAGCCTTATTGTAAATCTGACTAAGAGCAGGTAACAATACCCATGCCATATTTTAACTTCTGTATTGTCTTAAAACTTCTCTGCCAAACAAATAGTATAATTAAAAAATACAGTCTCATTTATTATTTTGGGACATGGGTGGATAATAGCCAGATTCTTGGACAGAATGTAATATGAATGAACTTTGGTTTTTGACAGAGTCTGTTCCATTCTGAACTACAGTACAAATAGGAGCACATTAATTTCTAATTTTTATCAGCATGAAATTCTGGTCTTCTAGACTCCCACCAGAATGGCTCAATGCTTCTCATATTCTAGAGCTTCTGTAGCCTACACCTCCAACCTCTCTCACATTCATCCCACAAACCACTTTCAAATAGCTAAGGATTATCACAGCAACAACCTTACTCTTGGTACTAGTTTTCTATGTTAGTTAATACCTAATAATACTATGTCAGTTGAAATACCTGACAGAAATGACCCAGGAGAGAAAAGATCTATTCTGTCTTACTGTTTTAGAGAGATTTCAGCTTGCAGTGGCAGGGAAGGCAGACAGAGTTTCTAGGGGAAGCTTGTGACAATGAACGCTCATGTAGCATGTACTAGGGAGGCAGGGTAATTGGACTGGACATGCTACCCAGAAGGCATGGCTTTTTCTCTTCTTGGCTTTATACCCTCTTCACTGTCCATAAGAATTAAGTCATGAAAACTGAGAAGTAAACTTGGGAGATTCCTGAGCCTTAGGTGCACCCTCTCCAAAGCAGAGCCTGAGACAAAGACTTTCTGATTGTTGCTTCTTAAGGGACAGAATCCTCGGGTAGAGGAACAGAGCACTGGGAAAATGAATAAAGAACATAGTAAAAACCTACCCAAGGTGCTGCTTTGAGCTGCTTATGGTCCTGTGCAACTGTGCCTCAATGTTACTTCTAAATATTGAAAAAGGGAGTGTGGTGGTATTGTGTTCCCTGAAATATTGTGCACGCTAATAAACTTATCTGGGGTCAGAGAACAGGACAGCCACAATATTAAACGTAGAGGATAGGCAGTGGTAGCACACGCCTTTAATCCTATCATTCCAGAGACAGAAATCCCTCTGGATCTCTGTGTGTTCAAGGATACAGCCAAGCATGGTGACTCACGCCTTTAATCCCAGGGAGTGATGGCAGAAAGCAGAAAGGTATATAAGGCATGAGGACCAGAAACTAGATGCATTTGGCTGGTTAAGCATTTGGCTGGTTAAGCTTTCAGGCTTTGGAGCAGCACAGTTCAGCTGAGACCCATTTGGATGAGGACTCAGAAGCTTCCAGTCTGAGGAAACAGGATCAGCTGAGGAACTGTCGAGGTGAGGTGGTTGTGGTTTATTCTGCTTCTCTGATCTTTCAGCATTCACCCCAATAACTGGCCTCAGGTTTGATTTTATTAATAAGAACTTTTAAGATTCTTGCTACAAGGGAGTAGTAAACACTGGAGATCTACAAGAGTGGAATGTTCATTAGCTACCATGGGGTCGGGTTTGTTAGGTTTAACTTCTGTCTGATGTAGGTGTGCCTATATATTGAATGGTTGCACTTTCTTGCAATGCCCCATAAGGCTGCAGATGGAGCTCTGGTAGAAAGCAGAGGACAAGTTCTGTCAAGTGACATCTGCATACCACTGGTTGTTAAGGCACCAGTTGTAATAAGAAGGGGTGGACAAGGGGGCCAGGATGTGGGTGACTCAAGGTTCTGAAATAATCGTCTTCCCTGTTTTCCTCTTCCTTATACTTGCAATTCATGAATATTTAAAACAAGATTTTTGCTTTTCATTACATGTATAAGTTTGCGTGTAGGTGTGTGCATTTGAGTTTAGGTGCCCACAGGTGCCAGAGATGTTGGATCCTCTGGAGCTGGAGTTGTGAGCCTCCCAATATGGGTGCTGGGAATTTAACTCGGGTTCTCTGCAAGAGCAGTACATGTTCTTAACTGCTTAGCCATCTCTCCAGCCCCACAATTCAGGAATTTAACAAATCAGTGTAGTTTTTGTATTTTCAGAGTTACACAGACATTACAGAAATCAATTTCAGAACATTTTTATTACCCCCTCTCATGAAGCCCTGGTACTCAGCTACACCAAGCTCTAGGCAGAAATCACCTACTTTCTGATTCTATTGATTTGCTGATTCTGGAACTCCTATAAAAATAGAATTACAAATTTGCAATCAAATGTATGTTTAAGCAAGTCCATGTGCACTTATTGATTAATTATCTGTATCTGCTGTGGATTGGGTACTATGCTAGGCATGAGGAGATAAAACACTAAGAAAGGCCAGAGCCGATTATAGTCTTCAAAGAAACAATCCTGAGTGTTCTAACCATGAATGCTGAAATGCCTAGAAATAAAAACCCTCAAAGTCTAAAAGTTCAAACATCTGAACATCCTCAAATTATATCCCTGATTAAAATCATGATGGTGAAAATCTAAAAGCTTGAGTCCCAAGAATAATATGTTTTAAAGCAGCAGAGGCAGCAGCAAAAAGAAGGATTCTTGGCAAAGGAGTGCCAAAACCAGCACTGTAAAATGGAATCATTTGTCTGTATCGACATTCCCCGTAGCCTCAAGGAGCCAGCAATGCTAGGACTGCCTTGAGAATAATTACACGTACGGGGTGAAGATAAGACAACGTATCACTGCCCTGCTGTTCAACCACAGGTGTTGTCCCTTCCCAAATATTTGGCTTGCACAGGAGTGCATGCAGAAGGGACTCACTCCATGTCTCCCAAAGCAACAGGCGAAGCATGGCCACAAGATAGGACCATGTCACATAAGAAAACGCATGATGGTGTCTATCAAGTCATAGCTCTTTTCAAAAAAGCCCCACGCAGAAAATGAATGTGTGTGTGTTATCTAAGATAGACATATCCTAAAAGAGAAAACAACCCAACTGTTTATCAGATGCATGACTGCAAAGTACTAGTAATGATCACGACAGCCAGACAGCGGTTCTGGACTTCTATTCAATTACCATAGTCCACCCTTGTTGTTTTTCAGTGTCTAATTTTATTTCAAAGTTTTTTTTCTTTTGAAAGTCTTTCCCTCTATTTTAAATCATCTAATTTTTTTTTTTTTGCACTTTACCATGAATTTCATCTTCATGCCGTTTAAAATACTGGAAGTATAAATTATGGACCTACTCCTAGAGTTGTGATACACTTGTTTCAAATTTGACTTGTTAAAATGCAGTCTCACAATGTTGACTCTGTATATATATATGCATTGTGCATACATATAAAAATGTTGAAACTTCCTCAGTAGATGAAGAGACATACTATGATATATTTGCATTTGTAAAAGACAAAATTTCTCAAGCTCTAAGCTCTATGGGTGACTGCTATAGGGGGGCGAGCCAATATAGTATTTGATTGATTTTGTCAAAAAAACTTGTGTCATCTGTCACTGTGTTACAATGATTCAAATTAGAAACCCGGGTGCCAGTCATAGTGACATGCATTTATTCATCTTGCTTTGTGACTTACTTAATTATGAATCAAGTTTGTCTTCTCATAACTGTGATGCCCAGGAGACAGTTGTCTCTCTGCTGGAGATAAAGAAAAGTAAATTTGTTCAGGATATATAGAGCATGGTATCAGAAGATGGCCCAGTTCTAAGCAACATCTGAAGTTGAGATAAAGGAAAAAAGAGCCAGAAGGAGAGGCTGAGGAAAAAGTTCCTGGGCAAGCAGAAAGAAAACTAGAAGCATAAAGATATGGAAATCCAGGAGGGTGAGTGGGCATCTGTGTCAAAATCTATAGTAAAGTTAAAAAAAATAACAGCAAGGAGTTTTTGAATGACATCAGTGATATCCAAGTACCTTGCATTCTTTTGCATCTATATGTTAGCTTAGTACCTCATTTAACCCTCAAGAACATTATAAATGACATATAAATAAAAAATAGATCCTAACAAAAGCCCCCAATTGGGTGCTTGAACAGGTTAAAAACAGCATACATGTAATCTACAACATGGTAGTAATAACATGTCTGTGAGACTGTGGTGTTTCATAAATGTTAAGAGCTTCAATCTTGAGCATGGAGACACTGATAAACATTAGAATGATTTATGTGGATAAGTAGGGTGTTGAACAAAGAAATTAATGTAATTTGTGGTAGACATCTGAATTTTAGATTCAAAAGGTGAGCATTTCAGATGTAAGAACATGGGAAACATTAGGAACTTTAGGAAACAAAGGTGAATGTATGTATCAGGTTCACAGGGACCTAATGTAAGGAACTCCTCCTTGTCAAAACCCAAGTTTACAATCCCCAGTGTATGATCTCTATATAAAATTCAGATAGCTTCCAGAATGTCACCTTCTTCCATGATGACATAGGGACCATGGTGCTGTTTTCAACATTCCCATGAATGTCTAGCCTAATGTAGGCATCATGCCTGGCACTTGGTGCGTAGGAACTATTATTACAAAACAATATGGGGAGAGGTTATTATTTTGTTTTGTCCATTCTTAGAGTAACTATATGAAACCACTAAGCACTGTTCTTGGATCAGGGTGTAAAGAAACGTTTTAAAACATACAGGCCTCCGCTCTCATGGATCTGTGGAGGGGTCCATGCTGGGAGAAAAAGAAGCGCTATGTAGCTGGAGCAGGAAATTAAGGTTGAGGAGGTGCTGAAGTGGGGAGGTTGAGGTCACAAAGTAAGCTACAACTGCATCAGAGAGGGCCTTGGAGGCCGTGCAAAAATGATGGACTTTGTTTTGAGTGTAAAGGGAGGCGATTCAAATATTTTCAAAGGCATGATGACGACGACGATTCACTCTGTAAGCTCCCACTCTCTATACGGGGGTAGAGAGGGACCTTGAAAAGGTAAAGGCAGAGACATGGAGTTTATGGCCTGAACCACAAGGGAAAGACAAAAGGCCTTTGAGGGAGGTGGGAATGGATGCTGAGGACTGGCTGGGTCATGAATGAATCTGCAACAAGGAGGTAACAGAACTTACCCAAGGCCCAAGTATAGCATTTGAAAGGAGAGGACTCCAGGGAGGTTTCTTCTGAATGGAGTTTCCATTTTCTCAAACTGAAGAAGGTGGGGGTATCAGCAGGGGTCCAGGAGAAATAACCAAGAACCCTGTAGAAACTTTAACTCAGAGCGAAACCAAATGATAGGAATTGGATATACATTTGGATTTGGAAAGAAAAGTGATCTGAAAAAAATTACATCTGAGAGAAATCTACCTTTACATGATTTTAAATCAGAGGAAAACAGTGTTGTGTAAAACATATTATTAATTAAAGTGATAACCCAAACTAATACAATTGATCATAGCACTAATGATTAAGTCATATTAACTTGATAAGGAAATTCTAACTGAAGATAATGACAGTAAGTTCCATTAAATTACCAAGGAAAACACAGTAATTTTGATAACACTAAGGCAGTAATTGGAAGCTTTCAAACAGCTAGAGAGTTGTGATCATCAATATAAAAGCCCCACTTGGGAGTTGTGGGAATGCAAATTGTGCCGAGTTGCGTCTCACAACTACCTGTAATTAAATCATACAGTGCGACTCTGTAAGTGAATACACTAATAGAATATTTTACCTTCTTGGTGCAGATCACATGGTCAAACCAGGTGACCTTGGCCTGGAGGAGTCAAGATCCTATCAATACTAGCTCATCCGGTAGCAAGTTCACAGTCCCTTTTCTAAGGGACTGAGAAAAAGAAAAGCTGAGAGGAACACATGGTGACTTCATTTACAAGTTACTTGATTTTTACTATCTTGACAGAAATGTAGAGTTTCAGTGATGGATGTGAATGGGAGAGAAGGCAAGAGTCTACTGAGCAAGGACCTTGATCGAATCAGACACACCTTGATCTGGTGTATTCTTTGCACGGTTGATGAAGAGTGCCACCAGTCTTCCAGCCCAGTGATCTCAGTTTATAAAGAACACTCTGTGTCTTTAAAGTTGTTTGTTATTGTGCAAAGCAAGTAGCAGACCGCCAAGGCTCCAAGGAGCAGGAGACTCCTAAGGAAATCCCTGCGCCTTTAGATCTGAACTCTGTGGTGGTCGTGACCTTCACGAGGCAGCTGTCTTTGTTTGCTTTGTTTCCATCTCTCTGTGGTAAACAGTCTTCCGGTTTACTGCTGCTCATGAGCAATTATTGTGTTTCTGAGCAGGAGTGTTGTCCCAGTCTCTATAGTTGGTGACACCATGACAACGTCATGCGGTTTGGGTCTTGTCTGTTGTATCGCTTCTATCGTCTTCGGTGGAGGGATATTGCTTCCAAGCCTTCTCATGATATTCTTTTTTTGTTATTATCTCTTAAAGTTTAATTTGAATATAATAACATCATTTTCTTCCTCTCTCCTTTCTCGAACACCTCCCACGTTCCCTTCTCAGATTCACAGCCTCTTTTGTTGTTGTTGTTTATTCTTGAAATTGTAATTTATGGGCAACATTTTTCCCTTCCCTTTCCTCCCTCCAGACCCTCCCATATACCCATTCCTATTCTCTTCCAAATTCATGGCCTATTTTTTTGTTAATTGTTATTAAACACATATATGCATTTGCACACACACACACACATATACATATTACATCACTAAATATAACCTATTGAGCCATACCATGTTACTTGCCTATACTTTTTCAGAGCTGGCCATTTGGCACTGGACAGCCGATTGGTGTGTTCTTCCCTGGGGAGGACTACTCAACTTTAAAGGCTCCCAACTTTACTCAGTTGCATAGCCTCTTTAATATATATATTAAATATATATTTGTATTTATGTCTCCAACCTACTGAGTCCCTTTAGTGTTGTTTGCATATACATTTTCAGGACTAACCACTTGGATAACTGTTTAGGGGGTTCACCACTGGGGAAAACCAGTTCTCCCTCTCTTGGCAGTTTTTAATTTCCTGTAGCTCTCCGCCGCCGAAGGCTGAGGCCCTGTAAAATTGACCCCCGTCCCTGTCGGCATGACAACTGGTGTTATCACTATTTAGGCCTTGTCAGGCAGCCATCGTCATTGATAAGTGTAGCTCTGACTCCTCATCCAAGAAGCCTCTTTTTGCAGCAGACAGAGACCATGACAGAAAGCCACAACTGGTCAACATGTGGGGAACACCTGACAGGGGCTGCTCAGCTGCAGTGGATACATCTTCAACACAACCGAGGCTCAGGGGGCATCTTGGAAGAGGAGGCAAAAATGAGTGTAAGCACCAGAGAAGAACCAGGGAATCTGCTGTGAGACTGTGTGCTAGGGAAGCCACACCCCACGAGATTTTAATTACTTTTAATGATGTTGTTAATCTCATGTCTGAAAACAATTCCTGATGACAGTGACGAGTTTGACCGGGGTCAGGGGCATCCCATGCAGATGCTTGGCAGGTGGAAAAAAAGCAACTGCAGTTACCCAAGGCAAACAGAAGGATCACTGGAGGCTTTTCCATTTGAAAGGGAAAAAGTAATTCTCCAGTCTCATCTTGCTCCAAATGGTAATGATGAGAAAGATAGCATCAGTGAGCCAGAAAGGTGGCCATGCAGAAGGAAATGCATTTGGAACTTATAACTGGCTTACCATGTAGTCTCTTAGATAAGAACAATATGACTAGGTATGGATTTGTAGGTATTTTTTTCATACACATGCCTGTTTATATATTGTGTTTGTGTGTCTGCATATGTGTTTATGCATGATTATGTATGTTGGTGCATGCTCACATGTATGCATATGTGTGGAAGCCTCATTGATCACTTACTATCTTCCATCCTGAGATAAGAACTCTTGTTGAACTCTGGCTACTGTTTGGGCCAGTCTGGCTAGCCAGCTTGATGAGGGCATCCCCTGTCTCCACTTATGTGGTGGGATCACAGGCAGGCCATGCTTTATCATTAGACAAAATGAGCATAGGAGTTAGAAGAAAGACTAGATATCCAAGGAAGTGACCTAAGTTCCTTTGATATTTAAAGGTCAGGAGAATGAAAAGGAAACATAAAGAAGACCAGTGTTAGAGGATAATTGGAGGAAAACAGTGTCCTGGGGCCACTTCCTGTTTTGAAGGAAGGATCTGGTCAGTAGTGATAGATTCTGCTTAATAGAGGAGTAGAGGGACCCTGAGAAATGACAGGTGAACAGGGTAGGCCATGTCAGGATCACCGATGATCTCTATAAGGGCTGTGTTGGGGAGAGAAACAGGGGACAAAATCCCAGTTATAATAGGCTCAAGAGAGAACAAGTCAGAACGTTTAGACAGACAACTATTTCAAGGAATTTCTCTGTAAGGAAAATGAGTGAAATAAGGAGGATTGATGCAGGAGATGAACTGTGTGTTTATGTTAATGGAAAGAGCTAACAGAGGCAGGAGCTAGACTGAACTAAAGAAGTTATGTTAGATGTTATGAGAAATATGTGGTAATAAATGACAAGGTAGAATTTTAAAAGACAGTGAGTAAATCTTCAGTTTAATGTGGGCAGCAGGAAGTCTTATAGATTTTTCTAATAATTCTATGTATTCATAGTTGAATTCACTGAACTGGCTAATAAGCATTATTCCTTTTGATAATCTGTCTCCTGAATAGAAAAGATAAAAAGTTTATATTGTAAATAGCTCAATCTTACATTGACTTATAATGTTCTATATAGTTGATTTTTTTTTTTTTACTCTTTGGGGGCCCACCACCCAGCTCCCAAATAAATACTCTGAGACTTTTTCTTACTTATGAATGCCCAGCCTTAGGTTGGTTTATTTCTAGCCAGCTTTTCTGACTTAAATTATCCTGTGTCTCTTTAAGTATGTTTTGCCTCTGGGCTTTTTACCTTTCTTTATTCTATATATCCTCTCTCCTTCTTACTCCATGCTGGCTGTGTGGCTGGGTGACTGTGTGGTTGGCCCCTGGCATCCTCATCTCGTTCTCCTTTCCTCACACCTCCCTGGCTCTCTAGATTTCTCCTCCTATTTATTCTGCCTGTCCACCAGCCCCGCCTATCCCTCTCCTGCCTAGCTATTGGCCACTCAGCTCTTTGTTAGACCAATCAGGTGTTTTAGGCAGCAAAGCAACACAGCTTCATGGAGTTAAACAAATGCAACATAAAACAATGCAACACATCTTTGCATCATTAAACAAATGTTACACAGCATAAATGAATGTAACGCATCTTAAAATAACACCCCACCACAGTTCTACGTAGCAGTTACTTTTAAAGGCTAACTTACTTTATCCTAACAATTTCCAGAACACAGATGCTAGAGATGGCCATCATTTATGGGGCAGTAAACTGAATCCCAGTGATTAAACAGCTGTCTTAAACAAGAGCTGTAAGTGGAAAAGTTAAACCCAGAGAGTCTGATTCTGGAATAGGGCACAAACTACCTTGTTCTACTGTCCCTTTTACGTTATTGTCCAGTAAATTATAAATTATCTTTAATTTCACGTACATTTATTTTCTGGGAGCTTCAAGCCATTTTTGTTTTTTACCTAAATATTTTACCTCTCCATTTCCATCAAGCCAACAAATTATGTTTCACTTGTTAGCGCTTACATAGTGTACTTACCATGTATAATTTATATCCTATGCATACAGATCTCTCTCTTTCTAATCCCTTCCTCCCCTACCTTTTCATGGTAATGATCAAGTACAGAATCAAGAAATTAGATGGTTTTGGTAATAGTTTCTTTGTAATTGCACAGTGCTTTATTGTTTGGTAATCATCACTACATAAACAATTCCACTTAATGTTCACAATTCTCTGAATTAAACACGGCCCTTTAAAAAAAAAAAGAAAACTCCAGGACTGATGGGGAAGCTGGTATAGTACTTAGATCAGAGCAGACACTGAAATTAACAGCCAAAGAAAAGAAATGAATGAGTCACCAGCTCATAGAGTTTGAGAGAAGAAAGCGTTAACAGAAAGCTTAGAGTCCTCCTTGGTAGTTCAAGGATTTCTCATTATACTATAGCTGTTTTGAGTTTTGAATTCTTATTTTTAATTAAAATCCTTTGTCTTTTAAGTACTAGCAGTTAAAATATAATCCAAGTGGTGAAATGGAATTTCTTACTCACTGTACCCCAAATGTAGAACTATCTAGTTTTGTATGGAGAGCAGCAGTAGTGCCAAGCGTAGATAACTATTCTTGGGCACAATATTGAACTAATATTTCAGCAGATGTCTGTTACAGACTGAATTGTAGGGAGCACTGTTTTTGAGGGGAAAATAGATGAAGGAAGGATGATTCAATTACTAAAATCATTGAAATAATAAGAGTGAGTACACATTTAAGGCATACTAGTTGAACTCTTCAGCTTCGGTAATTGGTATCTTTTCCTCTCTATTCCTCTATTCACCAATTTCTAAGAGGCTGTGAGGGCAATATGCTTTATGACATCCTATTCTGGAGCATTTTTATACATTTTCCGTAGAAGATTAGAAGCCTGCCAGATGCCGCTCTTGGATTATGTCTTGTCTGGGTGCGGGGAAAGACATTACCAGCTCCGTAATATCTCTTTTAACACAAGCTTCTCATCACCTCCAGCTCCACCCATCCTAGAAGCAGGGAGAGGAGTGAACCAGGAGGGCGTCAATAAGGGCGGAGGAGAAGGATTTGTAAAACGGTTATAGCACAGGAAGCCCGTGTTTTATATCCCTTGCCAGCCAGAACTGATTCTACAGAAACAGCTGGGTGCTTGTCACAGTCATACAGTTGTAAATGTTATGGTGTGTGTGTGTGTGTGTGTGTGTGTGTGTGTGTGTGTGTGTGTGGTGAGTGACATAGGGAAGCTAATGAGAGGATCCAGCTTTGCACAGGAGTCTTTGTCTGGGAGGAGGAGGAGAAGGAATAAACTCATTTTTTTTGCCCAAGGGAGGTGTTACTTTTGATCTTGGGCAAGGGCAGCTGAGCCTTCTACATTGGTGGGGTGACACCAGCGACTTATTTCATAGTTCCCCGTTGGTGCATGGTGTCTGGGGCACAGCCCTGAGCATGAACTTACATCCAACACAAGCTGGTGGAGCAGCATCTTAAACACGTGTGATCAAATCAGCACACTATTGACAAATACGTGCCTTAAGTTTTATTTATTTATTTATTTTTTTACTTTCTGGCTAAAGCCACCTGTGTTCTGTGCGCTGGAAGAGGGATTCAAGAAACTGAAAATGTGTTTGTGTTTGAGGGAAAAAAAAATTGGATCTGTTCACTGGTGCTGCTGCCTCTGTGTCGAGGCCGGATTGTTTCTGTTGAAACAAGGATGAAAGTGTTATTCCTAAGTGTCAAAATGTCTTCTTAGCTTGTGTGACTTCAATGAAGAATCCAGACTATCACACCCCCAGCACTCAGCAGAGAGGCCTGGCTTGCACAGGCTGCCTCTTGACCAATCAGGTTTGCAATGGTAGCTTACAAGAATGCTCAGGACAGGAGGCTCTAACTGTGGAATAAGGATGGTGTCACCTCTGCGTTCCATTGCTGGGGGTAGGTTATACCAGCAGATTCTTACACATCTTAGCTAAAACCTCAGGTTTCCCATACAATGTATTTTTGTCCCATAATTTTATATGCTGAGATCTGATCAGAACTGAAATTACTTTTCAAAGAAAACTTTTAAATTAAAATTGCAGGATGTACTACAGTTACAGTTCTGCAGAGTTGTGGAATAAATGGACTAAAGTGAAAACATGGCTCCTCCTCCTCTTCTTCTTTTTTAGGGGAGAGAGGGAGCTTTTGAGATAGGGTTTCTCTGTGTAACAGCCCCGGCTTTTCTGGAACTCACTCTGAGGACCAGGCTGGCCTCAAACTCACAGAGCTCTGTCTGCTTCTGCCTCCCAAGTGCTGGGGTTAAAGGAATGTGGGCCACACCACTCTGCTTCTCAAGGAGTCATGCAAAGTGTCACTGGAAAAATGCTTGCTGTGGGTTATCACTGGCAGAATTTACCTCTTCTTACGAATTCACATACTTCTTTGGATTGTGTTGTTTCCAAAATGATTCTTGACTGGTCTTAACTGTTTGAAATTAGCTATTTTATGTGTTAATATTATAAAACATTTTCTCCCCGATTATAAATTTCAGAGCACTTTGGAATGTATTTAGTCAGTTTTACAGTCTATATCTTGAAATGCCTCACGTTGTGTGAGGGAGTGGGGAGGGTAGAGATTATTAATGAAAACTAAACCAACAGAAGATGTTTCTCCAAACAGCTACCTCATGAGAAAGGGATCCTCCCCCTGAGACCTGTGAAGCAAGGTTCTGAGTCCTGTGTGCAGCTCAGGATTAGACCAGGAGGTGTCCTGACAGCCCTATAGAAGGGGACCTGTCAGGACAAGTCTCCTCCTGGCTGCATTCCATGGTGTCTGTTGGAAGTGCCAATTCATCTATAGAAGAACACTAATTGAACACTAATTCATTGTGGTGATGATTTATAATCTTTGACTTATTTTATATGATTTAAGCCTTAGGGAAATTCATTGATTTTAATTTGCTTCAACAAACATTTGTCTTGGGTCTCCATTTAAGTTGGCAGTTTACAAGAACGGCAGATTTTCCTCCTGGGAGTTTAGAGTCTGCTCCGTGGTGGGGCAACATTTCTGTGTATAGCCACTCCCATCCTTCTACTGAAAAGACCTTCTGTAAGATATTACATTATTATTTTATTTACCAGCTCTGCCAACTTACTTGACATGGAGGAAAACCTGAATAATTGAAGGACTTTTAGGTCATAGCTCATTATTGGTTTAGACCTCATCATATTCTCGGAAGTACAGAACCCAGCAGGTCAACCATTGTTCAGGATGCAGATTTGTGAGGACTTGTATAAGGCGAATTTATTTTGGACAGGGAAAAACACAAAGTATTTTGTCCAATAATGACATATACACCCAGAGAGAAGTATACTGGTACATTTGCTCAGTGATGAGCTGGCCAGAACCATTTCTCTCTTTGTCCTGGACCTTGATGGATTACTGGCTTGGAAACCAGGCAGAGATGTATAGCTACAGTACTCATTCTAACAGAAACTAGAGGGCCTTCTGCTCACCCCTTTTGGCTTTTTAATTCAGCTAAGTGTAAAGAGGATGCTGCAAGGAAACACATTATGATTTATGAGTGTGGAGCCCGCTGCCCTAACAGGATTCTTAGGACTGCTACAAGAGTGTTTGCTCTGAATTCTGAAAAGGAATAAGAGAGATGTTTCCTCTCCCAGCTTAGGATACTGAGTGCTTAAAATTAGAGAAAAAAAAAATACTGCTTTTAATTATTTTGTTTGTATTTGGAGAAAGGGTGTGTTACATACGATAAGAAGAAATAACTTTTATGTTTTTTATTGCAAATAATTCTGTAAGATGTGGCCTCTTGGGGCTCATTGTCTTGACTAAGATATCCCCTCACAAATGATGGCTTTAGCCACGAAGAGAGTGAGTCTCCCACATAAAAGGGCTACTCCCTCCTCTCTGGTTTGCACTCTGTCAAAGCCTGTGTATATATCATATTCTATGCCATTATTAAAATTTTAATTATTCTTGTTTTCAAACACTTATACACATACTTTTCATAATATCTTTTATCTTTATTTGATAGAAATAATCAAAAAGGCAAGGTGAGTTTTGCATTAGAGAAATAAGTGATTTTTAGATCCAATTGTCATTAGGTGGTAGACCTTTTAAATTTAAAATTTCTAGAACTTCAATCACTTGGCCGGGTGACTGGCTGATACTGACATTCTCCTTGAACTTTAAAAATATTTAATTTTTACAGTTAGCATCCAGACTGGGAGTCTTTATTACGGCATTCTCACTCATGTATGTCAGCATACTTCGATCTTATTTCTCTCTCTTCCCAGTTACATTCCTTGTCCTCCTTACCCTCTTTCTGGTCCTCTTCCTTCTCTGCAATATCTCCCCTTCTGTTTGCATGTCCCATGAATTCTGTTCCCCCTTTCCCCCCCTGAAGACCTCTTCTTCCTCCCTGTAGTGTGTGCTCCCCTCCCCTTCTCTCTCTCTCTCTGTCTCTCTGTATCTCTGTCTCTCTGTCTCTCTCTCTCTCTCTCTCTCTCTCTCTCTCTCTCTCTCTCTCTCTCACACACACACACACACACACACACACACACACACACACACACGTTTAGATTCTGCACATAAGAAGAGACATGTGATATTTATCTTGTTGAGTCTAGTTTATTTTGGTTAATACTCTTTAAATAGGAAGCACACCAAACAGGAAGCCAAAGATTGTGTGTCACAGGGTCTCTAAGCGGCTGTTCACTTGGGCATCATTAGGGGAAGCTATGCCACATGGTGACGAAAGGGAGA
Source organism: Peromyscus californicus insignis (assembly GCF_007827085.1). Lineage (NCBI taxonomy): Eukaryota > Metazoa > Chordata > Mammalia > Rodentia > Cricetidae > Peromyscus > Peromyscus californicus. The sequence continues at coordinate 39,985,814 of NW_026294535.1, forward strand.
TCCAGGGGTTCTGGGTATGAGGGTGAGTTAGGCGAGCAGGTCGAAGAACACAGAATGGTCCAGTATTTTGCTCACTAATGCATGCTTCATTCGAAGACTAAACATAAGTAAAATGCATTCGGATCCATATTTCACATCTAAATATAGTAGTAGTCAAAGTAATTTTACAGATAATAACACAACTTATGACTCTTAAAAAAAGGATAGTCTCATTTGGCATTTGAGAAAAACATAATTAATTGGAAATAAGTATGATTGAATTCTTTATTTTCTCTTCCAAGTAGTAATAAAAAGAAAGAGAAGTGTTCTTGTAAAGTCTGGGAAAGCAAGACAACTCAAGAGGTGATTTGTTGTTTTTTCAGGTTTGTGTTTCAGTCCTGCATGCTAACTCTGTGTCCCTGAATGGGGGAGATTGTCATTCATAAGTAGAAAGCGGGACTGTGACATCTAGTTTCCTAGAGATCATTTCAGCTGGCTCTAACCGCTAATAACCACATAGCACCCAGAACACTGCATAATAAATTCCTTCTTAACATACTATAACAAACCGTCATTGTTTTGTGTTCCTCAGCAGCTTAAGACTAGATATTTCCACGGCGCCAGGCTTCCCCTTTTGTTAGTACTGGGATGAAGCACAGCCAGGGCAAAATAAGCTGTGCTGAAATTCTTTGCAAAACGTTTCGATTCATCCTGGATTTGTCCATACTTAGGCCACATCACACAACTGGAAATGATCCCAACATCCCTCCCAAGTGTTGAGTCTCTGGTTCTCAGAGCAGGGGCAGGTCTGGCTGATTGACTGGTTTCTTTGGTGTCAGGCAGCCTGGCCTGTCAACAGGAAAGAAGTGAGACTTTGAGAGAGTAAATTGCATGATCAGCTCATCTTCACATTCAAAGCAACTTTCACTTTCTTCCGCTGTTGTGATTAGATTCTAGGATGGTGTTTAAAACCTCAGTTCCTTGCCCTTTCCTTTAGTTTAGTCTAGGGGTCTGGTGTACAATACAAAGGAGGATGTTTATTCCATCCCGGTGTGTGTGTGTGTGTGTGTGTGTGTGTGTGTGTGTGTGTGTGTGTGTGTGTGTGTGCGCGCGTGCGCGCGCACAGCAGCAGCTTTGTTTCCTAACAGGCTCCTTGGAAGAATACCATTGTAATTCTAATAAGGCTTGGTAGAAAAGGAAGATGGAGACTTCACAGGGGTGAGTCACACAATCCCAGAAATGCCCCCGGGTGTCAGTGGCTGTATTCAGTACACTGTGCAAGTGGTTGTGCGCATGTGTGAATATATACATACTGATGAAATTATCACTGGGATACTTTCCTGAAAATGTAAAAACTACCCCATATGCAAAATATAATTGTAAGTGCCCTTTAAAATAATGCAATAATAAATAATAATAAATAAGATAAAAAACCCATGTGGGGCTGGATAGATGGCCCAGCAGTTAAGACCATTTCTTGTTCTTGCAGAGGACCAAGGTTCGGTTCTCAGCACCCACATGGTGGCTCACAACTATCTGTGACTTCAGTTCCAGGCTATCCAAGGTCTTCTTCTGAGCTCTGTGGGCACCAGGCATGCATCTTATATACACATGAATGCATACATACAGCCAAAATGCTCATACAAACAAGATAAATAAATCTAAAATAATATAAGTTTTTGGAAGAATCCTAATGGCTCCTTCATCATTTGTGGCCTCTAATCCGAACGGATCTCTTAAAAAATCCACAAAATTTTCCAAGGTCCATGAGGGAAAAGAACAACTTCCTCAACCTTTGTAGTCAGTGTCTTCCCACAGCTGTGGCTAAACCATCAAATGTTATCCTCTGCAGACTGTTGTCCGTGGTGGAGGTGGGGAAGAACATGTGTCAGGAGGTCTGAGTTCTGCTGCAAACTGTTTCTAGGAGCATCGGCTCCATGTGGGTAGAGATAGAGCTCTCTTGTTCTTTATTCTATCTTCAGCATCCACAGTAATCTAAATTAGATTGTTCCATAAATATTTAAGTATATTCTTTGTACCAGGTACCACTCTAGATGCCGAGGATAAAAGAATGCATAAAGCAGATAAAATTCTTGCATTGACAGTATTTATAGACAGTATTTATGTTCTAGTGGGGAGATAGATGTGATGAATGTTTGGAAGAATAATATAGCATAGTTAGAAGATAGGAGCTGATGCTCTCTCTCTCTCTCTCTCTCTCTCTCTCTCTCTCTCTCTCTCTCTCTCTCTCTCTCTGTGTGTGTGTGTGTGTGTGTGTGTCTATGTATCTGTGTGTATGTCCTTCCATATGAGGCCCAGTCCTACATAGGGAGTAGGCTACGTGTTCCTGCTAAGGTAACACATGGGCAAGGCCTGAAAGAAGGTGAAAGAGTGAGTTATGTGGATACAAGGGCTGGAGAGGGGTCAGGGTGGAGACTCTGGCATCCACAGTACAGTCACAGAACAGCACAGTGATACAAATAAACAGATGAAGGTGAGTGATCCTGAAATCACAGAGGTATGAGCATCAGGACATGAGGACGTTAGCCTCCTCTGGTTAGTAGCACGTTTATGCTCATTTATGGCCTCTGAGAAGGATGGGCAAGGGATTTCTATTCTATTCATAACGTATAGGCTGCAGATCAGTCTCTAGACTGGTGATTGATTAATAGCTGTAGGGTTCCAGACCCGGAGTTCTGCCATTTCCGGTTCTTATTATTTGGTGATAACAGTTGCATGCTTCCTGGACTAGAGTAAGCAGTGACCAAGATGGACACTTCTGTGTGTTCATACCTGGGAAGGAGTCACTTTGCATCCCATAGGTAAGAGGGAAATTTATGGGAGATGTAGCTGATTATGAAGGAAATAACAACATTCTTTGGGAAATTCTAGAATTCTCTAACTTTTTAAAGATAATCTTCACAGTAATCTATTCCTTTTTGAAGTCTGAACCTTTTAAAATTGTCCTTTTAGCTCCTACTCAACCTAAATTTCATCCCAGCTGTTGATGCTTTCTGAAATAAACCTTTCTTCTTCTTCTTTTTTTTTTTAAAAAAAAAAAAAAACAAAACTAAATTTGAGTAGAATTTGGATCCATGGGGGGTAGGACAGAGAGTTAAAGAATCTTAAATATATGAAAAGCACTGGGTGACGGTTTTTAAGAAAAGCATCCACTCTCTGTCCTACTTGCTGGTGAGAGCAGTTGTTCTGGAAAGCGAGCTGGCAGCATTTAATATGTGTGTTCCACAGCCCCTCACGTCAGGCCTGGGCACTCACTGCAGGAAACTCCTGAAGGTGAAGGAGCATGTCTAATGACGATCTCTCATCCTCTTGTTTAGATGCTTATGGAGGGGTTCCTGGAGACCAGAAGGTAACAAAAAAGCTAAAATGGGGCAGAGGAAGTATGTGCGGGATGTGCACGTTTAACAAGGTACACGTAAAGGCCACAAAGTAGACATAAATAAAGTAGCGTGGATAGCCTTTAGGAATGCAGACAGATATTAAGAATCTGACCCAAAATTAAAAGAGCCAGTAGGAGAAAAATAGAAATAAGATGCACATCAAGGACTCTGCTGTTTATCTGTCTAAGCTGATTCATATACACCTAATGTTTCTAAAGAGGTGGGAATGTTTAAGGATATGGGACTTGAAGTGTACAGAGTAGATTTTTGGCCTGTGGGATAAAAGGAGATCAGAAACAAGCTGGACGGGAAGTGGAAGCAAGAGAGACATTTTAATGACAGAGTGTTGGGAAAAGAAGAATAAGATCTTGGCATTCAAAAAGACAAGGAAAGCAAATATTCCTTTTGGAGCCCATTACTCAGTGGTTCCAGGGGTGCCATCAGAGGGGAAGGCACACCAAAAGAAGGCATTCTGAACAAGTCATGAGCATGGAGTAAATTTTAAAAGTCACTCATGCTGGAAGCTACTTTTCTGAATGATCACTAGCAATGGTGTTTCTAGGCAATGTGGCATTTGAGTGTGCTCTCACAGGACACAGGACTATGGAGCTCCCCTCCAGGGTATGGGATGAGGAATGGACACTGCAGGCTGGTAATTTTTTTCTTTTGATTTCTTTGGGGGCTTCATTCAGGAAGCCCCTCCTCGAGTCTGGGTGATTGTGTTGGTCTTCTCTATCTGGGCATCTTTATTGTGGTGACGGAGCCAGCTTGGGGCAGACAGCCGCCGTGTGTTCTTGCTTTACGTCACCAATGTTCTTTCCCCTTGTGGTTGTTTTTATTTAGTTATTTAAAAAGTTTCCCTCTCATTTCTTCTCCTATTTTCAGTGTTTAGTCACTTCGTCTTGACTTCCCATTTCTTTGTAAATTCTGATGACACTTTCTTCATTTCCGGTCCTTTGAGGGGCAGTGTATGAGGGAGTTGCAAGAAGAGACTAGGTCTCCGCTTGCACAGTCTCTCTGAGATCTGGCTTTACACACTCACTTGATTTGTGAAAGGAGTGGATAGTATGGTAGATGCACCACTCTGTCATTAAATGCTATTTCTTCCTCCTCTATCTGAGATAACCTGAAACCCGCGACCAATAAGAAGTTTTTTGGTGGCTGCATTCCAAAGCTTTTGTTGAAAACCTCGGTCTTGTGTTTACCCAGGAAGGCTGTGATTCACATCACCGTACACCACTTCCACTTAGTTATTGCTTCCTCAAAGGATAATTACTATTTACCTAATTATGTAGTAAGTGCTATTCAGTGGTAGGGTAATTAAACAATGTACTGCACAATTACAAGGCAACTGTGGTATTTGGGGGAGTTTGAAGAGAATTCATTTGAACAGGAATTCATTGGCTAGCAAAACAGGATGATATCAAGTTATCTGAAAGTAAGTGTCAAATGTCATTTGGTTTCACATGACAGCCTTGCTTTCCATACCAGAGAAGCAAGTGCATTCTCCAATGACAGTGGATTCCGCATGCTTTCCTGGGTAGCACAGGGCTACGCTCTTGGTCTCTCTGATTGGGAGGTAGTTGCGAGTGTTTACTAGGATGTACTGATTATCTCTGTGTATGCCTAATTTGAGAAGCAATGCAAATGTATGCCAGGATCAGCCAGGGTGAGCAAGCCTACCTAGTGTTCATTTCTTACAGTTTCTCAGAGGCTGCTACAGGGCTATGGACATCACAGGGCCTGGCAGGGCTTTGAAACAGGGAGAAAGTATTTGCCAAATGCCCATTTCTAGGCTCTCGTCCCTCAGAGATTTGAGTTCAATAAGTCCAAATCGGTGCATTGGAATCTGCATTTTATCCAGATCTAGTCAGAGGTTCCTCGGGGGAATTCAAGGCATCTTCAATTTTGATAGGCTATGAAAACAACACAGAAATCCAGGTCTTGGAGCTGGAAAGATGGATCAGTGGTTAAGAGCACCGGTTGTTCTTCCCAAGGAACTGAATTTTTTTTTTTCAGAATCATACATGAAAATTCACCCTAAATCCCAGAATACATTAACACAATAGAGTTAATAAAGGAAAACAGGACTTTAGTCTGCCCCCTGTCATGATGGAAATGTCTTATTATAACTCAGATTTTTGAGAAAAGAATGTTTTGCCTTTGGATTGGGTAACTAATGCGTTCTATGGGGACTTGACCTAAAATTTAGAATAGAGAGCTACCTAGTGGCATCATTTGGTCAAGTGATTGATTCCATTCAGCTTTACTGAGCTATGACTGGCAAATATAAAACTGTGTATAGTTAAGGTAACACTGGGATGGTTTGCTATTTGTATGCATTGTGAAATGATTTACAATCCAGTTAATGAAAAGACTTTTTCTTGTGCTGAGATCACTTGTGATTTAACCGCTCAGCCTCTTTCAGAGGTAGAATACATTTTTATGAACTCTACCCATCATGCTGCAAAAATCATGTTCCAGAACTTAAAATATAAAATCTGTACTTTTTAGTCATTATTCCAGGGAGGCTATGCGCAGCTAGAATTGTACCTAACTCTGCATTTGGGGGTGGTGTAGGTATGTGTGCACCATATTCCTTCTGACATTACTAACAGTCCCCCAATATGGGAGAAACCTGAGTGTTCTTCGGTAGATGAAGAGGTACAGAAACATGTATAATATAAATTTGGGGGATTTATAATTATAATGGATATTAATAGATATTATATTATTCAGCCTTTGAAAAGGAAGGCCACCATTCTGATGACATGAGTGGTGTTGGAGGACAATGTAGGTGAAATAAGCTAGACCCAGAAAGAAGACTACGTCAGGATCTCCTTACATGTGGGATCTAAAATACACTAAGTGCATTTTAGAGCAGAAAGGTGGGGAGTGGAGTGACATCGGGAGACAAAGGTCAGAGGTACGTGATCAGACCTACATGAGTCAGTCTGTCTACTGTGTAGCATGAGCATTACAGTAAATAATACTCTGTTGTGTACCGGAGGTTTGTAGAATCGTTTTCATATTCTCTAAACACAAGAAGGGTAGCTGAACTGATGGAGATCTTTGCCTAGACTATACCAACCATCTCGTCATGCAGTTGCACATCAAAACAGCATGTGATACACCTTGATTACATATGACAAAAATAAAAATTGGCTGGTTCATCTGACTTTGACCTAGGACTAACATTCATAGAAATCATCCCATAAATATTTCCTGTGTAGATTCTTGCCACTACTTTAGTCTTAAACATAAGTATGGATTGTCAGTGCATGCCTAGCTGCTGGCTTAGAGGAACTGATAATAACCAGGCTCTTGATAGATCCTAGTTTGTGTAGTACGTGGGTGTTCCACGAAATGAAACTGCATTGTGTAGCAATCTGACTGCTAGTCCCCCTTCCCACCCATGATCCTGTGTGCTGTGGTGCTGTGGGATGTTCTGTATGTCAAATGTGTTGCTCTGATTGGTTAATGAATAAAACACTGATTGGCCAGTAGGCAGGCAGGAAGTATAGGTGGGACAAGCAGAAAAGAAAATTCTGGGAAGTGGAAGGCTGAGGCAGAGAGACACTGCCAGCCGGCGCCATGACAAGGGAGATGTAAGGTACCGGTAAGCCACGAGCCATGTGGCAAAGTATAGATGAATAGAAATGGGTTAATTTAAGATGGAAGAAGTAGATAACAAGAAGCTTGCCATGGCCATACAGTTTGGAAGCAATGTAAGTCTCTGTGTGTTTACTGGTTGGGTCTGAGCGGCTGTGGGACTGGTGGGTGAGAGAGATTTGTCCTGACTGTGAGCCAGGCAGGACCAGAAAAACTCCAGCTACACTGTGGCCCCTGGAATTCATTTGCTATGAGCAGAGTGGTACAAGAGATAGCTGTTCCTGAGTGCTACTGCATGCAACAGTGTGAATTTCACTTTTAATTTGTCTTCCCATCTGACAGCGTATCTAATTATACTTTAGAAAACCCATTTTAAATGGTAGTTAAAACTTCCATTGAAATATATTTACATAAAAATGAAGATTAAATAAACACTGAAAAGTTATCTCATGGAGCCGTCTTAATTCTCCCCTCCATTCTGCGGCATTTAAAGCATGATATATATTTTGTTTATACTGGGATAATTTTCGGCAGGAGCAGAGTAGCCGGAAGCAACTGATCAGAATGGGAGGGAGAGGGAAGAAACAATCCCTTCTTACTCTGAAATTGTCCAGCCACTTAGTATACGCATTTGAGTCGCTGGCAACTGTTTTCTACCATTAAAATTCTTTCTTTTAAATGTTTCTTAAATTTACACAATTGCTAAAAGTAGTGGTGCCGTAGAAGCATATTTTATTAATTGTATAGAGATTGAGAGACTCGATTATACATCTTTAAATGACAATAGGTTATACTTCTCTCCCCTTTGTCTTTATTCTCTTCAGTCTCCTTCCCCAATTTTCAGCATTGTAGTTAACATAATAACTGCTCTACTTAGAGTATTGTTCTTTTCATATGACACAATGCATATTCTTCTTCTCTTTTGGAGAATTTTAACAAGATTTTTTTTTTTTACTCTATCAGTGAAATTCTTTGCCCAGACCTCTAACAGTTTTAATTAGTATTACAAACCGTCCTCTAGTTTAAAGTATCGGTTCTCAAACTTGGCAGTACATTTGGAGTCTTAAAGAAAATTAGTGACTGGCTTCCAGCCTCCCCTATGTTAACAATTTAATCTTCCTGGTGTGTGGCTGGGCCCTGGGGGTTTGTAGCCCTCCTTCTGGGATTCTTACTTGCAGCAAGGCTTGCTTCCAGGGACTGAAGAGTTTCCTTTAGGGGCTCTGCATTAACACTCTGGCTTTCACCCTGTCTGCTCAATGGACTCATCTGGGGAACTTAAAAGAATGATGAGGTCTCCCAGGAAGTTGTAATTTGATTACTTCTGGATGGTGGTTTAGGATTAGGAATTTCTAAAAGATTCCATGTAATCCTAATGTGAAGAAAAGTTTGGGAACCACTAATGTTAACCTATAATTTTAGAAAACATCATGGAATAAATCTAACTAAGGAGGTAAAAGACATTTCTATTAATAAGTTCGACACTGAAGAAAGAAATTGAAGCCACCAGAAAATGGAAAGATTTCCCCTTTTTCATGGATTAGCATAATTGATATTTTAAAACTGGTTATATTACTAAAAGTCTTCTACATAGTCAATGCAGTTTCATCAAAATCCAATGACATGTTTCACCAACTGGAAAAGATTCCTAAAATTCATATTGTATTGCAAAAACAAGTAGCCAGAACCAAACATTTCTAAGGAGGAAGCAATGCTGGAGGCATTACAATATCTGATCTAAAAGTATATTACAGTGCTGTTGTTACAAAAACATCAAGGTGCTAGCTGGCACAAAGACCAATGGCATGGAGTAGAGGACTCCCAGACAACCCACAGAGCTACAGCCAGCCAAGTTTTGACTAAGTTGTCAACAGCGTTCACTGGAAGAAAGAAGCTTCCCTACAGATGGTGGAGGAAAAACTGGATATCAACATGTAGAAGAATAAAACTAGATCCAGATTTCTTGCTCTTCACAAAACTCAACTCAAAATGAATTGAAGACTCTAAGGTGGGCCAGGTGTGGGGCTACAGGCCTTTAATCCAAGCACTCAGGGAGACAGAGGCACTCAGATCTCTGAGTTCAAGACCAGCCTGGTCTACATACCAAGTTTAAGGCTAGCCAAGGCTACATAATGAGATCTTGTCTCAAGAGACAAACAAACAAACAGTGAACACACAAAGAAGACTCTAAGGTAAGGCTTTGAAACTTCTAGAAGAAAGCAGTACAAAGTAGGTTAAGATACAGACATTGGCAAGGATTTTCTGAAAAGGACGTCAGTTGTACATCACTGTTCATCACTGAAGGAAGTCAGGGCAGGAACTTAAACAGGGCAGGAACCTGGATGCAGGAGCTGTTGGACATGGAGAGGTGCTGCTTACTGGCTTGCTTCCCCTGCTTGCTCAGCCTGCTTTCTTATAGAACCCAGACCACCTGTCTAGGGGTAGCCCCACCCACAAGCTAATCATTTTATTTTATATATATGTGTGTGTGTGTGTGTGTGTGTGTGTGTGTGTGTGTGTGTGTGTGTACATGCAGATGCACCACAGTATGCGTGGAGGTCAGAGGACAACTTGTGAAAATTGATTTGCTCCTTCTCCGGCTACGTGGGGCTCAGGGATTGAACTCTGGTTGTCAGACTTGGTAACTAGCCCCTTTACCTGCTGAGCCGTCTTGCCGGGTCCACATTTGAATAGGTTATTTGGTTAGCTGGAAAAAAAACAACAACATTCCTAAAGCACGAGTTATTCAAGTTGGGTTATCAGTCTTTTGGGGGAGACAGATGCTGTATTTCCTAATCACAAATCTGAACTATTTGGCCGAATTGAGCCCAATTTAGTGATGTCCCCCAACCCTTACATCCTCCCCCCCCCCCCGCCCCCGGCCCGCACTGAACAGCTTATCCTATTGCCTGTCTGCCTCTGTAGCTCATGGTCTTTGTCTGTAATCTTCAGTCTCCAGGACTTCTTTGTTCTTAGGTGCAAATCACTAGTGCTTTTTGGCAAGCTGTTACTCTGTTCTTCCATTTCAGTCCCCCACCCGCATCGTTTTCACAGTTCAGCAGAGTTTGTGGAGGAGAACGGATAAAACAGACTCCTCTGAATTCCCAGTGAGGACTTGGGGTTCACATCTGTGCTTAAGGATCATCTTTTTCAGCTGGGTGCATCTCTTAACCAACTCCCCTCTTCCTTATTTTCCATCCCTGTAGGGTAGGTAATACTGGAGCCTTGGTCAGGACGCGTGGCTCAGTACTGGATGTAACTTCTGTACCTGTGTTAAATGCTCTTGCTATGAGAGCAATGAGTCCGAGCAGATTTGACTAGTGAGAGGCTTATCATTTTTCTGTCTGCCTGACTCCTACCTGTCATTCCAGAGCCATGCTAACAGTTCCAATTTTTAAAAAATTGTTCATTGATTTCTCTTTCTCATGTGACGCTCCATGAGTGTTCTGTATCGGTCCCCACTGTTATCTTGACTTCTACTCACTCCTAATTTAGTCTGGCTTTGTGCACTGTCCCCTCTTTTTGTTATATTTCCACTTTTAATTTCACTAATGACATCGTCTGTCTCATTAATCAAGTGTTAGTTGTTAGACATTGGGATTTATTTATTGCTCTACGAAATTCCTAGAGTGAAATTCAGATATACCCAGAAACACATTTTTTTTGGGGGGGGAGTTGCTGTTGGGATTTTTTTCTGTATGCATCACGAGCTTCTGAGGGTCACTTTCCATCTCTGTTTTGTCTGGATTTTTTCTTCTCAGTTCCCAAGGTGACCTTTGTGGGCAGGGTGTTCCTGATGACAACTACCTGATGATGGGTTTTTCCTTTTTAGCTGTTTCCCAGTGACTCCTTTTTCCTGGCCTTTAGTGCATGCTGATTTTAGTTAATTACAGAAGAAATACTTCTTTGGTGATGTCATTTTCTTACGTAAGAATTTAGTCTGTGTTTACTAAGTAGAGCCCTTTTGATTTTTGGCTTGGTCTGACATGTAATTCATAATAGTGTAATTTCTGATTAAAAAATTATTTTGGCCAAATGGATGCCCCAATAAGTTTTTCTATTTGTTTATTTAAATCTTGCTTAACCCTTAAAGCTGATACTTCTCTTATGACATTTAACAAATTTATTATTTTTTTCTTTTATGGTCTTTATTCCTAACAAACCCAATATTAGAAGAACAAAACTTAGCTTTATTAAGAAAATGTGATCTTTATGTAAATTTACAGCTGTTAACATATTTTAGAACTATTCATAGCCAGTTCTGTTTTATATATATCTTTGTAATTAATATCACCAACAGTGATTTGATGATGTCTGCCAACAGTCACCATTTTCAACTGGATAACTGAATTACTTTTACTTCTTACCAACACAGTTCATAAATAATGTATATTATGAGATCATACAAAACGCAGAGTCCGAAGCACAGGCCTACTGTGCTATAATGTGTACAGAGGTTATCGTGAAAAGTCAAAGAAAACACTATTCAGAGGAGAGAATAACGGTGAGGAGGAGAGAACATAGATACTTTTCATGGAACATTGTTAGTGGGATTATGGACGATATATGAAGATAAAACAGTATGACATGAAGCTCATGAATAGGAACAAAAATTGTGTATGGAAGGAGAAATAAATTTAGTATGGCATAGATGAAGTTATTTAGTTTACATTTCTTAAATATCTCACCATCTTTACTGTTGTCTGGTAAAATAACTGATGTGACACAGTGACAGAGAAGGGATATGTTTCCAAAATGTTTTGCAATTATAGTGTGGTGTGGTGATGTTGCTAAATGATTAATAATCTATCAAACTAACAAGAGACCTCATTAAGTTAAGTGCTATCACCAGACCGGGACCAAGGTTGCAGAAATGTGGGCTCTAGGCTGTTTGTGGCCTATTTGTAGGGTTCATTGCTTGTGTCTGTTATGTGTGGGATAACTATAATCTTCCTTATTGGAGAGTGGAGGGCAATGGTGACTAGACCATCTTTGTCTGTTTTTTCCTGTCATGCACAGGGCAGGAATTTCATGAATCCTGATTGCAAGTGCTCATCAGTTTGCTTTCTTCTGGTGTGTTTTCACTCACTCTCCTGTCACTACTCTTAATTGATTTTCAAGTTCTGAACTGAAATGTTTGGTATTCCAAAGGAAGATGCTTCTAGGAACACTGTTTTGAATGGTTCACAGAATTGTTTCAACCTTCTCTTCAATTTCCTGCACTTCACGTTATTACAGACGGAAGGAACAGTGTCAGGCTGCCAGGGCTTTTTTGATGGACTGCATGTGGTGTACCGAATGACTTCAATCAAACTGATAGAGTGAATGATAGGAGTATAGCTTGTCCTTAGAATCAAGTAATTTCGTCTGGAATGTTATGAATGGCTGAGATTTTCTTACCCTTTACATTTCAAATCTTGCATTTAGCGACTGTGTGTGTTTGCTTGAGGATCTCTCGGCATCGGGATGTCTGTCCCTAGAATGTGCCACTTATAAATAAGTCAAGGCCTTCTGGTCTTCTCTGAGCCCACTAGGCGTAGCACAGTACTTATATTTAGCAGGTAATTAATTAGTGCTTCTTGATTGAATTAATTATTGCCTAGTTGCAGAAAAGCACAAATGTTGCTCTGAACACTTAACACAATATAAAAAAATAAACATAGAAAAAATACTCCCAAATATCACCATGTCTCTGAAGCCTGGTACATGAGAAAAAAAATCATCATCCCATGTAATATAACCCCACAGTCTTTAATGTTTTTAATTTAGGGTAATTTTAAAATTTGCTTCTAATGTATGCATTTGACACAAGGTCATCTTGAGTATTATTCTTCCTCACATAATTGTGTATATGTTAACTTTTACATATACAGCAGAAGGTACACATAAACACATATGCATGCACACACACACATTTGAAAGCCATTGTTTTGTTAACTAGCGCAACTAAGGAATTTCATATTCACTCTTGAAATCTCCAATTTTAGTCCTATAGATGTGTAAGCGTGCAGTGTAAAGAAGCAGAAAGTTAGAGGTTGTGTTAGCAAAGCTGGATGTGAGAGAAAATGGGCTCCCTGCCCAGTGTCCTTGAGATGGGGTTACATCATAGGAGGTTCACTGGGAGTGGCTCTTTTTCACTTTAGTTCCATGAATATTTATGGAATATTTATGGGACCTTCTTGTATGCTCAGCCACAGAATGGATACAGCAAATGATTTAGAGGATAGTTAATACCATCTCAAATCCATAAGGATTAAAAACAAAGCCCAGAAATACTAGAAAATAACAAGTATTGGTGGGATGAGCAGCGTGTGAAACTCTATGATCTTCTCACTGCAGGAGGGACTGTAAAACAGTATACCCACTGTAGACATGGTCTGGTCACTCCTCAGAATATCCAGGACATGGTTACCATATGTCCATCAATTCCAAACAGAGTCTTGAAGAGTTACTGTTAGAACTCATGGTAATGGGTACCCATTCACAAGAGCCAAATGGTGGAAGTGACCTAGGTTTATAGAAACTGGGAGACTAGGAAGGCAAGAAGATGTGCATGTACTTTTTAACCTAGTAAATAAGAGCTTTGTCACTGATGTTAAGTTACTTAGCAAAATATGGCCATAGGTGCAAGAGTGGTGCAAATGTTTTGGAGCTAATTAGTGGCTTTGTGATTGGATTGATTCCTAAGAGCAAAGTCATTGGTAATACTGTAAACCCTGCCAAGAACCTATGGCTGAGGAGATCATAGGTTTTATATGAAGTCATATGAGAAAAACTATTGCTTTTCTAAGCAGACATAGTATTGAACCACCTTCTAACTACTTGCTTTATACCCATAGCTTAGTGCATCTCTCAACCCTCACCAGAGAAGCTGCTTCTTGCAGTAGGTAGTGGTTAATCCAGAGACGGACAACTGGTCAACCTGAAGTGAATAGAAGACCATGGAGTGCTCAGCTCGAAGTGAGATATCTATATTATCCCCACCCAAAAAGGCTCAGGGACCATCATGGAAGATGGGGTAAAATGATTGATTGTGAAAACCTGATGTTGGGGAGGACTTCCATGAAATAGTGTCCTCTGGAGATAAAATGGGGCCATTGTGCTCACTCACAGCAGCTGTGGTTACCTGCATTAGAGCTGTTCAAGAACCTGCCAGTCAACATTGTGGCATGGATAAGAGAGAGACTCACAAGGTCATGTCTCCAGGTGGAGGGTTATTTGCAATTGACAGCTGCCAGGGGAGAGAAAAATCATACTTTTCTCAGGGGTGAGGCTTCTGATAGGCTTTCAATGCTTTGGTGAATGACACCATACCTATGCACATACAGGCACCATTAATTTGACTCACTGGGGTCTGGAAGAAGAGGACATAACATTGAAAGGTGGCATGGAAAGGGGAAGTTGAAGATGGGTATTATCAAAATATATTCTAAACATGTATAAAAATCCTGCAGGAGTAAATAAAAGTATCATTTATTTATTTTAAAAGCCTCCATGGAAAATAAGACATTATTTCAAATCACAATTTTGTAGATAACGAAATAAGAATTTAACTTTACACTAGAAACCATATAATTCCAACCACAAAATTGACCACAGTTTTAAATAACATTACAATTTGGATATGTAGCATATATTGAAATAGAAATTATAGACCTAAGGTGAAGACAAGTACAAGTTGAATAACCAAGGACTCTATTTTCTCTGTTTTTATCAGATTATACATGCTCATGAGCTGCTGTTAATATTTAGTTTACAATGGAGCAAGGAAGGTCTGAAACTAAAAGTGTGTGTGTGTGTGTGTGTGTGTGTGTGTGTGTGTGTGTGTGTGACCAAGTTACTTAGAAAAATAAGCATGAAGGTAATGGAAAAAAGACTGAAAAGGCAGTATGACTGATTAAATTACAGATCTGATTAAACATCCAAACAAAACCATGTTTTTCATTTGGAGGAAGAGACTCATGGTGAGACAGCCAACAAAGTGAATGAATGAAGTGAGGAACCAGAGGACCACACGCTTCTGTAAAAATGAATGAATGGAGTGAGGAACCAGAGGACCACACGCTTCTGTAAAAATGAATGAATGGAGTGAGGAACCAGAGGACCACACTAGTTCTGTAAAAATGAATGAATGGAGTGAGGAACCGGAGGACCACACTACTTCTGTAAAAATGAATGAACAAAGTGAGGAACCAGAGGACCACACTACTTCTGTAAAAATGAATGAATGAAGTGAGGAACCAGAGGATCATACTACTTCTGTAAAAATGAACAAAGTGAGGAACCAGAGGACCACACTACTTCTGTAAAAATGAATGAACAAAGTGAGGAACCAGAGGACCATACTACTTCTGTAAAAATGAATGAACAAAGTGAGGAACCAGAGGACCACACTACTTCTGCAAAAATGAATGAATGAAGTGAGGAACCAGAGGACCACACTACTTCTGCAATCATTCTCTGAGCAGCTCATAGTCTGTTTCCTCATCTGACAAATGAGAATAATGACAAAATGTCTTTTAGTAGGTTAGTTTTGAAGACAAAATTAGTCAATATGGATTTGTGGAATATAAAACTATACATTAAACATATTTAGCTATGAAGTATGCCTAGTGATATGTTAAATATTGGGATCCAGTGCCGACTGGATACAGCTTGTTTTCTTGAACTGAGTTTGGTGTCATGGAGTAGACCCCTTTCTGTGTTGTCCCAGTGCCACTTCATAGGGAATGCAGAGATGGAGGAGAAAAGCACTGGGTTTTCGTTATTCGTGTTTAAAGCTGTAGACTGAAAATAGTGGGTGATAAATTAACACATTGTATAGATATGAAATACAAAATGTGAAGTTAAAAATAGAAACTAGAAATTCCATCAAATTCTAGCATGCTATTTTTTTTTTTTTACTAAAAAAGCAGTTCCGCAGCATGTTTATGAGACTATTAATCTGTGAAATACTACAAATATTAATTGAAATGCAAGGAGCTATTTAAAATATGAAAATTGAGAAATATATAAAATTGGTTTAATCATCTCACACGTTTATAGATATCTCAAGTAGACAAAGTAGACATTCTGTTTTTCCCATCTCTACACAGGGACAATGGCCTATATTCATGTGGTAGATTTAAGTTCAGCATTACTGGTAACCATGTCATTCCTCTACTCCTTGTTCTCACTAAATAAAGAACAGCATATATGTGCATATACATGAGAAAATTAGTGAAATCCTTTATCAATAAAGGTGGTCATTATTGTGTGACAAACTTTTCCTGGGGAGATGCAACACACTTGTCTACTCATCCCAGATACGGAGCCAAAGAAAGACCAAAGTATCAATACCACCAAAGCCCAACTAAATGAACCAATGAGTTTTATTGGGATTACTCACAGGAATGTGGGTGAGGGGTTACTCCAGGAGCAGAAAGGACTCAAAGACAGCTGCATCACCAAAGCCCATCCCAGCATAGGCAGCAGCTCACAAAAGCTAGGAACCTGGAGCTCACTGCACAGCCTGCAGGCAGCTCAACAGGTTGGAGAGTGTCCTTTCCACGTGACTCACTTGGTCTGAACCTCTTCCAGGCAGCTGGTCTGGTCTTAGAGTCTTCTTTTCAGTGTGGCCTGTCTGAGAGTCTTTGTAGCTCGGCTCATCTGAGAGTGACTGCCACCAATCTTTCTCGCTTACTCTGGCAGGGAGGGGCCTAGTGAATCTGGTCAGTTTCAGGGACTTCCTGAGGCTATTTTGAGTTGTTCACCTTCCTGCTTAAGGAGCTTCCCAGCAGGATGGAATGTTTCAACCTCTAGGAAACTATTTTTTTTTTATTAAACATTTAATTTTTTTAGATTTATTTATTTATTATTTATTTATTTATTTATTTATTTATTTATTTATTATTTATTTATTTATTATGGATACAGTGTTCTGCCTACATGTGTCCTGGCAGGCCAGAAGAGGGCACAAGATTTCATTATGGGTGGTTGTGAGCCACCATGTGGTTGCTGGGAATTGAACTCAGGACCCCTGGAAGAGCAGTCAGTGCTCTTAACCACTGAGCCATCTCTCCAGCCCATCTAGGAAACTTTTATACAACAGTCATGGATATATTACATGAACAAAAAATGGTCTTTATTTTAGCAAAAGTGCAAATAAACTCTACTATTATAATAGTGACAACATGATTAAATGTTCAGGAGTAAATTGTAAATTTATTTTTTTATTTTTTAGAAATAATAACTATTTTTTTCTTCATTAAGAAATTTTCTACTCACTCCACATACTGTCCACAGATCCCCCCTCCTCTCTCCTCCCACCCCCAAGCCCTCTTTCCCAAGCCACCCCGCATCCCCACATCGCCCAAATCAAGGTCTCCCATGGGGAGTCACAGAGCCCAGCACACTGAGCCTAGGCAGGTCCAAGCCCCTTCCCACTGCACCAAGGCAGTGCAAGGTGTCACACCACAGGCACCAGGTTCCAGAAGTCAGGAGTAAATTTATATAGCAGAATAGAAGATAACATAAAGAAAATAATAATATTTAATTAAACCATAAAGCAAAATTTGAATAAAAGGATTGGCATATCTGTGTGACAGGCAATGTTGATTTTCAACTTGACAAGATCTAGAATCACCTAGGAGACTGAGCACTGGGTGTGTCTGTGAGGAAGTTTCTAGATTGGATTAGTTGCGTTGTAAAAGATGTTTCATGTAGGCAGCAGGGTTCCGTGGTGTGGTAATTTGAATGTAATTGGCCTCCATAAGCTCATAGGGAGTGGCACTATTAGGAGATGTGACCTTGCTAAAATAGGTGTGGCCTTGTTGGAGGAAGTGTGTCACTGTGGGGGTTTTCCTACACTCAAGCTAAGACGAGTTCAGTTCACTTCCTATTGCCTGTAGAACAAGATGTAGAATTCTCAGCTCCTTCTCCAGCACCATGTCCATGCCATGTATTACCATGACGATAATGGACTGAATCTCTGAGCCTGTAAGCCAACCCCAGTGAAATGTTTTCCTTTATAAGAGTTGCTGTAGTCATGGTGTCTCTTCATAGCAATTGAAACCCTAACTAAGGCACATGGGCTGGGGTTTCATACTGAATAAAAAAAGAAAGCAGGAGGACTTAACACCACCATCACCTTCTAAACAGGGTTTCAGTAGCTCAGGAAATAATAGTGAGCATTAGCCAATGGGCTGCATGGAGTCAATAGGTATGACATAGCAAAAGCAACACCCATAAAGTTAGGAGGTAGCCTGTGGGTGGGAGAAAAACCTTCCCCAAATACACTTGTTAGAGTATTTGTATCTCTAAAGATATAAAGAAACACACACACACACCCCAGTGACCTCTCCCAACCTTCCGAAATAACCCAAAGCCAAATGAGCACTTGGCTAGAACAGACACCTTTGCAATGAAGAAATAAAAACGGTCAGTAAATACAAGGGGAAAAGGTTCAGTATCTATAACCACCAGGGAAATGCACATCAAAAGCACATTGAGATTCCACCTTTCCCTAATCAGAATGGTGTGTCATCCCAAAAATAACAAATGAAACAATAACAAAATAAACAACTACTGTTATCGAGGGAGCAGGAAAAGGGAACCTTTGCACACTATTGGTTAGGAATGTGTGTTAGTCTCGCCACTATTGAAATCACTATGGAGATTCCTCAAAAGTTGAAGGCAGAATTTCCGTATGATCCAGTGGTTCTGTTCCTGGGTGGGAACTGGGAAGAACTGATGTTGGTGTACTACTGTGATACCGGCATGCTTCTGTCTGTTCCTGTGTACTGCACAGGATTAACGAAAGAATGACCACGGAAAATGGGGTATGTATACACCACGGACTTGTTTGTTTTTTTCCCAGGTGATTCCAGTTTCTTCTCTGTGGTCTCTTGTTTAAGGAAGCATTGCACAAATGCATAAAGAAAGATGTATGTTAATTTTTTCATAATTATCTTTTGAGACTTAACTTTCTATTCAAAGATTTGCCTTGTGTACTCTATTAGTAAGAGGGGCCATGTATTGGGCAACATTTCTTTTTCTGTAATCTGGAGGATGGCTTAGTTTTTTCTCTCATCAACAAGAAGTGTGGAGGCAGCAGCCTAGGGTTATACCAGTAGTTCTTTGTCTCACCATTCTGCCCGGCCTCCGTCCTGTCTACTTTAGCACAGGGCCTTTAACCCCAGGGGTCGTGACAGTGGTACGTTTCATGAAGGAGAGAAGTGAGGGAAAGAGACAGTGCCGATATTACAGAGTGAAAATCGCTCCTGCTGAATTTCCCCCAATATGTTGTTTTACAGAACGTAAAAGGGGACTATGTAATGCACAGCACACAGGTCCCAGGGAAGTTCAGACCTGCCGCTGAGTAACTGGCCAGAAAAGACTTGGTTGATGTCCTCTGATTCAGTCAACCAGGTTTTGCTTTGGCTCTGCCCTGTTTTTGGTCAGCTGAGACAATCTTGGTAAGGAATTCTGCTAAGTCAGTCATATGATCATCCTTGAGATCTGATCCCATTCTTCATCCCCACCTCTGATACAGAAGTCTTTGCCTGATTTTACTAATAATTCTGTCAGGTCAGTTTACTGAGAGCTCCCTTACTCTTAGTAGTGTCTTCTCTCAGTGCCTTTCTCTTAATTGACCCCTCACACTCTTGCTTGGCTATGAATCCCCTGCTGCCTTCTCAGTATTGAATTGAACATTTCTATCATATTGCTATAGTTGTGAAGAAATTCTTCTCTGCTTTGTTGACAAGTATGTGTAAGGATTAATTTTTTCTTCAACAATGGCCAGGATGAGCAGCGTTGGATTTCTATTAACTATGAAGGAAAAATGAATGAGCAATGGGAAAGCAAGTTAGTAATTGTGATACCAAAGACATCATCATACTAAAAAGTAAGCATTCTGTTTGAGGAGCTGATGCTGACATGGAAAATGAATCTTTGCAGTTCAGAACTCACTTCAACTTCTGTCCCTATCCATCTATCTGGTGACTCTGGGGACTGATCTCTCTGGGGACTCAGTAAAGGAGACTTGTGAAGTGTTTTACCTTTGTATCTGTAGAAGTGCTATGAGATTGTCATTAGCTGGTGGTTATAAAGTGTTTTGAAAAAAAGTTGCTACCAGTCCGTGATGCTTCTTTGGATCATGTGAGGGTAGTTTCACCACGTCTGGGCACCTGACAACTAATTAAAGAAGAATGCGTTGGAAATGCTGCTCTGTGACTCCCGTCAGTGTTCATTGTGGGGTCGACACATCCGTGAGGGAAGAAGAAATCACCCTCTGCTCTAAAATGGTTCTTAAAAATTCCTTTTCTTGTCTTTTAAAACCACATTCACCATCTGCCTGGAAAGGAACTCAGATAGCTGCCTGTGAACTTCATAATTAAACGTGCTAATACAGTCTCAGGAGAAAATGATTGTCACACCTGTTTTTTCTAAAAAAGAAAAAAAAGAACAACAAACAAAACAAAATAATACCACCGCCTTCAAATTCAAAAACAAAGTGAGCAACCCGTCTGCTTTTTATGTAAAGAAAACTTCAGATTCTTCAGAAAATGCAACACGAGCTCAAACATGCTTTCAGATGTCTTTAGACGTAGTAAACATCACCAAAAAAACCCCCTTTAACTTATTATAAAAATTAAAGTTTCAAGGCAAAGACTCATTAAACCAATGTAACTGGGTTTGTGTCCTCCCACCTCTATGAATTCCTTCTTTAAATTTCTCATTAAATAACAGAATACATTTACCATCCATATCTTATTTTTCTTCTCTAGTAGTGTGTGAAATTTAAGACTCCCCATTTTTAGCACATTATTTTTGATATACTGTAGGATGTATAGACAATCATCTACCATAGTTTTGCTATGTATTTCGAAAAACTGTAATATGTATAGACCATTGTTTATTATGTCAAGAACTTCAATATTTTTCAGGAAAGGGTTTTATTGTTCAATACATGATACATTTTAAAGACTTATTAACTTAATAAAGACTTATGGTGAATAAACCTTTTCTGTCGTGTAATGATTTTGTGTAGGTCAGAGAATATCAAAACAGGAGTTGCTGTGGTAGTAGAGGTAGGTTACAGAAGTCAAAATACTGTAGGGTTTACAATAAGTGGAGATGTTCTTGTCTGTTTTAGCTTCAAGTAATAAAATTGCTTGGAATTGCTCATGCATATGATTTTATCTCTTTGTATTAAACTAATATTCCGCTTAATGATGTAATAAGTGATATACACAAGTAGAGTCAAGTACCACATGGATAAAACTCCATAAAGCAGCTGATTATATGCTGTGTCTGTTCTATGCATTGAAGTCATATTGTCTTGTCAGTTGTGGGGTGCCCACCAATGTTATCTCTCAGCGAGATACCAAGCAGTGTGTTGTTAAGCAGTGCTAGGACCCTAACAACACAACTGACAAATGCTGGAGTAGATGAGGGGGAAAGGAAACTCCCACTGTTGGTGAGATTGCAAACTGGTCCAGACACTTTGGAAATCTGTGTGGAGAACTCCCCAAAAAACTAAGCATAAACCATATGACCTAACTGTATCATTCTTTAGCATATGCCCAAAGGACTTGACATCCTACTGTACAGATGCTTGCTCAGACTTTTTCATTGCATCTCTATTCACAATAGCCAGGAAATGGAAGCAACCTATTGATGAATGAATAATAAAAATATAATACACATCCACGATGGGATGCTATTTAGTTGTAAAGAAAAAAATAAAAGAATGAAAATTTCAGGTGAATGAGTAGAACTAGAAAAGATCATATGGAGTCAGCTAGCCCAGATCCAGAAAGACAAACATTAAATGTTCCCGTTCATCTGTGGTTCTTAGCTCCAAGTTTCAGATATGAGTATATAACCTAGAGTAACTTCAGAAACTAGGGACCTTGGGAGGGTGCAGTAGAGAGGAGGTATAGCAGGTTACAGAGAGGAATAGTGGGTTACAAAAGTCTGCTTTTGAGTTGTTAGTAATGGTTGTCCAAAAGATTCCCCAAACACAAGTTGTTGTTCTTGCCCCTGATGACCTCCCAGAGGTTGAAGGTAGGTCCCTACTGCTGAAGTCACTATGCAATTCAGACACAGGAACCAAAGGATCCATGTTGCTTCCAGAGGACAAGATTTCATGGTACCAGAAGCTTCCAAGGGAGGGAAGCAACCAGTAGCCCTACCCAGCTATGATACCTATGAAGTAAAACAACTACCAGCATGGCACATTAGCCCTAAGGGCACAATAGTGACAAGTATACCTTGGCAGTAATTAAGAGCTCTCACATTTGACATAATGCCCACTCAACAGGAGGGAAAGCATGCCTGGTACTGGAAACCTCGTCAAATATGTGCGGCTAGTGAAGCCGTGAATCTTGGAGGAGAACGTACAACTACCACTTTATCAAACTAGGAAAATTCTTAACTTTATTATAAATATTTACCCTTATTGTCACAGATAAGCTTCACCTCTCATTAAAGAAATCTGTCCCTCCAACAGACAGAGATTACTACAGAAAATGACAACTGATCAAAAATGCAGAGAACAAATGACCACGTGGTACCCAGCACCGGCTGATACATCTACAACCAACTCCTTGACCCAAGTTTCAAGGATCATAGCCTAAGAGGGAATGGAAAGATTGTAAGAGCCAAAGGAATGGGAAGTGTGCTTTGAGCCGGTGTCTCCTAGGAATGTCAGACGCTACACCCATGGGTTCTTATCAACATGGCTGCCTAGACAAGCTGTGAACAAGGATATGACATCACTAGTCACGCTAGAATGGAAGGGGGAGAACTCATGAGGCCTCAACTCTAGACAAAAATACCCCAAGCAAACCAAACCAAAAAAGGAAAAAAAAAAAAAAAAACAAAAACAAAATTACAGTCAACTAAGGAATACTAAGAATGAGAGAAATAATCTTCTTTAGGGGAGAGTCTCCCCATATTGATTATGTAATACTAATAGGTCAACCCTGAAATCATTTATATAAAGTAACATTATATGGACTGAGTAGGTTGATATATACTTAGGGATAATATATAACAACAATTAAACAAGTAAAGACCATGAATTTGATAAAGATCCAGGGGGTAGAGTGCATGAAAAGGATTGGAAGGAGGAAAGAGCAGGGAGAAAATGATGTCATTTTAATTTAAAAATTAAAAAACACTAGTATCTTTATACAAATGAAAAATATTGATTGAGGATGATCCAACCCACACTATATGAATGAGCTGATCTTTGTTTCCTAAGCAATTAATGTGAGTTTAAATGTATATATCACAAATTCCAAATGCTACACAATAATACTGCATTTTCCTCAAAATAAAAAGAAAAAACATATTTTCTCTAAAGTGCTGTGGAATAATCTTTCCGTATACTTTGTGAATATATGTTGCTATGATTGGTATAATAGACAAGCTGACTGACCAATAGCTGAACAGGATAAAGCTCGGCGGGAAAGCCAAACTGAGAATGATGGGATGAGGAAGTGTGGAGTCAGAGGAGTCGCCAGCCAGATAGAGAGGGAATTGGACACACAAAATGGGATAGAAGTAAAAGCTATAAGTCTTGGGGCAGCACATAGATTAATAGAAATGGATTAAGTTGTAAGAGCTATTAGTAATAAGCCTGAGCTCTTGGCCAAGCATTTATAATTTATATTAAGTCTCTGAGTCAGTTATTTGGGAAGTGGCTGATGGTTATTTGGGAGCAGGTGGTCAGGACAGGAAAACTCCACCTACAGTAATGTCTTGAGTGGATCTAAAGGTTGCAGTTCATTTAAATGTGTATTTTAACTTGAACATTTTAAAAAAGTTTATATCTAAATTCTTATTTCTAAATAAATCAAAGTAATGGTAGGATTTAAAGAAAGCATATCTTGCTTTAAAGTACCTTTTAGAGAAAATGCTCATGTTGGATACTGATTTGTTTATAATAAAAAAGTCTTTTTCTGAGCCTGTTTCTTGCCACACTTCTGACTTTGTGGCAATTGGACACATGTGACTCCCTTTGGGTCTGTTTATCCAATCACATCATGATACTTTGGGGATCAGGGACCCCTATGAATGCTGCTGAGGTAGGCTCCTTCAAAGGTGCAGAAATCACTATTTTTTGTCCAGTCCTACTTGTATTAACTGCTACCATGAATTGTGCAATAATCATACATACTTTATTTTGCATATAGCATAAAATCCAACAAAATATAGCAAGTGATACTAACAAAGGAAATCTGAAATACCAGTTTCTCAGTGAGTGGCAGTAGTTATTCATTTCACCGTAAAGCTGACTCATACCTGTATTTTATTTCTTCTACAATATGACTTCACTGATGTTGCCCCCTTTTTACAGTTGGTTGGTTAATTGCTTCACTTGAAAGCCCCTACTGTTTTTCAGTGGCCACTATCTTTTGCATTTAAAGTATTTCTGTAAAGACCTACAGTCCAATTTTAACACCCACATTAGGAATAAAGACGAAGGAGATGGTGGTAATGCAAAAATGTGTTCATTATTAAGGAGAGTGTCATTTTTCTTTCATTTGGAAAATGCAAAGGAGTGCCTTGGCACCATGTTCTCAGATGGAGGGGATCGATTCTCAGGAAACCAGAGTGCTGGATCCATTACTACCCAAGAAGAGCCTTATCCCTTTATGGAGGAAATGATAAATATGAGGTAGACATGTAGGAGATACTTCACAGCCTTTCAGGGACTTTTAATGGCATCTTTATTGACTCTAAATCAAGAAATGACCTTTCTGGCCATGGACTTTTCAGCAGTATCTCAACACTGTCGGCCTTCCCCTCCTTTCGGATGTACTCATTTGTTCTATATGGACTCTTGGCTTTCTTTGTCTGCCCTGTGCCTTCAGCATAGAATGTCTTCAACCCTCCACTATGTCCACCCGATGCAGTTTTGACTCTTCAAGGTAAATGTTCAATATCAGCTCTGATACAGAGCCCGATCTTGTGTCCCTCACCTGATATTTTTTTTTCCCATTTCTTTTAGACTCCTTAAATAATTTACTGTGTGTCTCATAAAACCCTGTACACTATTCCTTGCCTGCTCTTTGATTGGGTTATCTCTTATTTCTTCCTGACAAACACTGTAAAATTTCATGAAACCATGAACCATGTATTTTGAGCATTTACATATATAACCAATGAGGTGTGGCACCTTGTTAAGTAGGTATTGTGTCTAGATCCATATGCTATATATCTCCAGAAGCTCCTGGTATGTTGACTGTCTTCTCATAATTCACATCCACTACTGTAAAGTTGCTGCTGAAAGATATGTTAGCATCTCAATCAGAATATGATGATGGACTTAAAAAATTTGTATTGGCTCTGAGGATTATATTAACAGAACATTTTTTTTTTATTTCCACAAAATATAAAAGAGGAGAAATGTTCTAAAATGTTCACTTTGACTGTAAAACAGGCACACATGTCTTTATATGGTGTGTTGGCTGACTTTAGTTGTCAACTTGACATGCCTAGAAAGAGCAAACCCCAACCAGGAATTATTTTTTATCAGATTTAACTGTGGGGATATCCACAGCTATTTTTTGATTGACAACTGATATAGGAGGGTCTAGCCCACCATGGGCAGCACCATTCTGAGGCTGGGGCTATATACAAAGGTATGTGAGTGTAAGCCTGGGAGCAAGCCAGTAAGCAGCGTTCTGTGATTTCTGCTTTAAGCTTCAACCTTGGCTTTCCTTGATGATAGATTGTAAAGAATAAGACAAACAACCCTCCCCAGCCCAAGATGCTTTGGTCATGGTGTTTGTCACAGCAACAGAAAGCCAACACGGACACTGAGCCATGCATGTCATCATAAGTTGGAGTCATGTGTATACTCTGTGAGAACGGTTGATCTGAGACATGCACATGTTCCCTCTTAACCTCTTATTCATCTCACAAATTTCCTGTGGCTTTTGATATTCACCTTAAAGGCAATAAGGAGAATCCCAAAGACTGACATATTGAAAGATGATGGTGTAGGCACATAAGTTCATATAAATGGAGATCAAATTGTCACCCTTGTCTTTTTTTGTTGTTTGTTTTGTATGTAAATTACAACACAGTGTTGTGTTTCCAAGTGTCTTTCTGTTTCTATTGGGTGAGTGTTCATGGGTTATTGAATTGTTTTTTTGTGTTCTCCTAGGCTAGATAAGTAATTAGTGGGTAGAAATCTAGGGAAATAGAGGTTTGCTTTAAGTTAACTGAAAGAACCCAACTGATGGAACAGGGAAGAGAAAAATCTAAAAACTTTGAAAGAGGAATGCAAGAAGAACCACAGCAGGACATTGATATAAAACTAATATTTGATAATTTGCTTTTTATAGTTCTGTTTTTATGGAAAATCTCACAGCTTCTTCATTATTACCTAATAGAAAAATGTAACTATATAATGAAATACTGACATTGATTGGCAGATTGGACATTTTCACCCTGGAGTCTGTGGCAGAAAATGCGCAACACACACACCTACCTTGGGCAACACACATACCTCCCTTGGCTCCATCTGTCTAGCTTCCTGTCAGTTGTCACACTTACAAAGACTTGAGACGAGGCACGCCTATGCACAGGAACGAAACAAAAGAAGAAATGGAAAACTGTGTGTCTAGACTGCACTTACAAGTTACAGAAGAGATCTCCTTGGTGACCTGATTTTGGCTGGTAATTATAATGCTTAAAATGCTTTGTATTTTTCTTAAGTATGGTGTTTCCCATATAGGCATACACAGTGTTTAGTTTGCCTGAAGTAGGTTTTCAGTATCAACCCTGAAACTGGACTGGTGGTTTTACACAACCAAGATTTTCAAGGTTGTGCTGTGTTTGAAGTAGGGAAGTCACTGGAAGGTGGAATTTGTGGGTGGCGTTAAGTGACGACTACAGTGACAGGCAGGATGGACATCTAACAAGCTGGCACTGCCGGTTATATGGGGGAAGGCGGGCTGGGCACAGCTCAGATGAACACCTACTGCATGTCGCTTGGGCAAGCTGCTCAAGTTCCCGTGCTCCCAGTTTCCCTCTTTTTAAAAAGGAGGAGATGGGCCATGGTTGAATTTCTTGTCATTCAACTGGGGTAAATTCGTAGCAGAGTGGGAAATTATTGAGGTTCATGATTCCTTCACCTCTAAATGCATGAAGAAGTGATCCCACTGTACTATTTAAGGCGTATTTCTCGATCTCCTTTGTCCTGTGTTTGATCATACCAAGAGCCTAGCTTTTATAGCCCTGGAGAGAGGTTAGGCACTTACTTCAGCCCCTACATTTACAGCTGTGACTAAATACTGTGTGATTGGCTGACACACAGTACTCCACTCTCTGTCTTCTGTTCTGGTTCATATTTTTTCTGGTCTTAGACTTTTAGAGGCAAAAGCAAGCAGACAGTGCTTGTAGTAACCATCGTTTGTGATACGTCTTTCTCTCTATTGCTTCGAATCCCTCTAGACACTCAAACAGAACAGTAGCGAAATTAAAATCAGTTCATCTCAACAGCTACTCAGGCTCAAGAACCTTCTCCTTCCCCAATGAAAGCCAAAGGGCTAGACCCCAAAGATTTACTTCAAATTGGAATATCCTCTAGCATGCAGTGGATTTTTATTCTCTTTTAAATCCCTAAAGGATTTGATAGGGTAATCATGCTAAGTAGAGATAGGATGACATGATTCTGTTGCCAATTCTTAGTTGAAAATAGACAGACAGAGACTAGGCAATATTCTGAGGAAAGTGTATGTTCTGTGTGTATAAAATATATACATACAGTTGCATTTAAAAATAATTAACATGCTTTTATTTTGACAGAGCCTCATTAATGTAGGCTGGCCTGGAACTTGATATATTGTGGAGGGTGACCTTGAACTCCTAATCCTGTCTCTACTTCATGAGCTGAGGTGACAGGCATGCACTACCATGCTTCCTTTAATGCCTTGCTAGGGATTGAACCCACAGCCTTAGGTGTGGCTAGGCCACTTCTAGCAACTGTACACATACCCAGCAATTAGCATGCATTTATTTGTAGTGTTATTTCACATTAATCAGTGTGAACCCATGTGCTAATGCAGCAGTGTGAATTTGCTACAAATTTGTACATGGATTTATTCTAGGAAGTATTTTTATTTTTGACTAATATTCATGTTTTTGCCTTCTGGCTTACACCTGATATAAAGCATATATATTGTATGTAAGATATCTAGACAGATATTTATATGTTTAAAATGCACATACATATTTTGACACAGTTATATGCAAATGCTGAGATTCTCTTTGGCACCCAATCTTATTCACTGGATGTCCTTACTTCATCTAAGCCTAAGGATGTGGACTATTACTTCAAATCACCATTCAAAGAATGTGACAGTGGCATTACTGACAGTCACTTTAGTGCTTTATTGCATGTTTGTCCAGTGTATGTGCATGTATATGTGTGTGCATGCAGGTGCACACACATAAGAATGTGGGTACGCACATACCCAGCACCACATACAGAGGTCAGAGGTTGATGTCAGGTGCTAGTCATTGCCTTCTGTCTTGTTTGAGACAGGCTCTCTTGTTGTTCAATGTGGAGTACTGCACAGACCAGGCTTGTCAGCCCTCCAGCTCCTGGCCATTTCTTGTCTCCACTGCCCACCACCGTGTAGGAGCCCTGGGAGACGCTTAAGCTCTGCAGCTCTGCAGCAGCCTTTTGTGTGAGTTCTGGAGACTCAAACTCAGGTACTCACGCTTGTATGACAAGAGCTTTCTTCCACTGAGCCCCTCCCCAGCTCCTGGCAATACTTCCAGAACCCGTGAATGAAAATAAAGCGCATTGAAAGTGTTGTGTCTTGATTTCCTGGTTGATTTTGAATTTTATGGTCTATGCCTCAGTGTCATCCGGGAAAGGAAAGATAAAGCAGAAGAAAGTGCATTTGTCCACGATACCGTTTTCGTTTTTCTCCCTCTTTCTGAGCCTCCGTCTCCAGCTGGAGCCATGCTGTCTATGGATTTGCCGGGGCTCTGCCTTTTGGCTATGATCTTTCCCTTCTCCTTTATCCCAGGCTTTATTTAATTTTCATCTCACAACCGCAGTTAGTTGTCTAACCAGAGCCACAATGTTTATACATGCAGATAGGCGTGCATGCTAATTCCCCTTTAATTTGTTGTTATTTTAAAGTATAGGATATTTTCTGCATAAGAACAGTCTGTGTTGCTAATTATTTCTCATTTTTAAAAGTACTAGACTCTTTAGTGTAACCATTTTGCGATAAATTTTTCAAGATTATATTATGTATTTGCCTGCAAAAGCCCACAAGGTTTAACTTCATTACAGCACGATCACACGTTGCTATCACTGTTCGTTCTGTGCTCCATGGAGCCCTTGCAGAGGAGCCGCACCTGTGAGGCTGCCATTCCTCACACCACTTCTCCTCACACATGCAATTAAAGATGGGGATTATTCTGCCTTCTTTCTTTTTCCTCTCTCTCTCTCTCTCTCTCTCTCTCTCTCTCTCTCTCTCTCTCTCTCTCTCTCGGTTAATTCTCACCTCTCATCATTATTTAGCAACATCTTCTTCTCAGCCTGTTATTCTTTTCTCGGGCACTTAGCATCTAATTTACAGCCCTGATCTTTGAGGGCAAAGTTCTGGTATGGAGAAAGACAGATCTACACCTTTGCTCAATGGTCTCGCCAATAAGAAATAAGTAGGCTCTGTTCCAGAGAAAATCATGCCTTTCAAAGAAAGGGTGATGGCATAGTTCTTGTCTAAATATGAAGCTCAGGAATGAGGAGAGCAGCTGGTGGAAGTTCTACTCTGAAAGCTATCAGGCTCGAGGTTCAAGGTGGCCATTGTTTCCATTAGATTTTAAAGCAGTGGTCCTCAACCTTCCTAACAGGGAGACCCTTTAATACAGTTCTTCATGCTGTGGTGATCTCCAACCATAACATTATTTTGTTGCTACTTCATAACTGTAATTTTGCTGCTGTTGTGAATCATAATGTAAATAGCCAATACATGACTATGGGGGTCGCAACCTATAGGTTGAGAACCACTGTTTTAAAGGCAGGAAAGGGGTACTCTCAGCTCCAAAGGTTCTGTGGTCAGCTGGGTGGACACATGGAATCAAGCATCACAATTTCTAAGCAAAATGGTGGTGTATAGCAGGGGAACACCTATTTAATCAGGAGAGGTAGTATGAGTGTGAAGGTAGGATCAGGGGTTCAAGTTCATCCTCAGATACATGGTAAGTGTGAGATCAGCCTGGGCTATATGAGAACCTTGTCTCCCCGCAACAGTCCCTCCCCACCATAAAAAGGGAAAGAACTATCATGATTATGGCTCTTTAATTGAGAATGTAGTTTGGTGGGTGGAATTCTTTCATAGCCACCAGCACCATGTAAAACTGAGGTGCCCTGCATAAAAAATAGTTATGGGTACTTGAATGACAGATGGTAGTTAAGATAAAGCCAGAGGGATGAGTAGGTATTAGCCACAGGGAAAGTTGCCTAACATCTTTTCATTTTGTCCTATAGACATTTATTCTATATTTAAGATACTCAGTGTTACTATTACTATGTTTGCATGAATATATATGACTTTGAGAATTATAATGAACAGGCTAGAGAGATGGCTCAGCCGTTAAGAACACTTGCTGCTCTTACAGAGGACTGGGTTGGTTCCTAGCAACTACATTGGGAGATTCATAACCTTTTAGACTCCAGTTTTAGGAGAAATGACAGCCTTTTCTGGTCTTTACAGGCACTGGCATGCATATTGTACACATACTTATACTCAGCCCCCACTCTTGAAAATAAAATAAAATAAAATAAATCATTAAAAAATAATCATAATGAAAATACTCAACTCTTTACCACCTAAGTCAATAAATAGATCCTACAAAAGCATCCCTACAGCGTCCTTGATTACAATTTTTACTTCCTAAGGGGAAATCATTATCTTATCATTTGTGGCAATCATTTGTTTGCTTTTTTAAAAAAATTTACAGCATACATATGCATCATTAAACAATATAACTTTCTGCTTCTATATTTAGTGTTTTATGTGAATGGAGCCGTTATTAAATATATTAGTCAATCTTTAAAATGACTTTTAATATCTCTGATTATTGTTTTTATTCTGTATTTCTAAAGTCCTCTAAAGGGTCTCACTATTAAAACAGAGAAAATGGCAAGTGGCCTATATGTTATGTGTCCTTACATGTCTACAGGAAGTATTTACTTGTGGCTGAATTTTTGGGTGTTGAGTTTTTTGTTTGTACAAGAAGCCCTTTGCATTTAGAGTATGCTTAATTCAGATCTCAAATATTATGGCTGTCCTAAATTTTAATCTTGGCTTTAACCCTGGTGAACTCTATAATCTTGGGCAAGTTACTTTATTTATTTGCGTAGTTGAATAGGGATGATAATCGAATGCACAATTTGGAGGTAGGTAGATGGAAAAATAAAATTATAAAAGGTGCTTACAGCAGTGTGGGGTGAGTGTGGGTATAGGGATGCATTGCCAACACTCACCATTTTTTAAAGTTATTATAACAATAAAGGTTCTTGGGTAGATTAAATGAGAAAGTCTTAGTCTCTTTCTGGCAAATAGCAGGCCCTTGGTGATTCTTGGTGAATTTCTCTGTTTTCCCTTTTCCTTTCTGGCGATATGGGTGCTCTCCAAACAGCTGAGGTTCCTGTGAGTCTTACAGTTGTATAAATGGGGATTTTGCTCAAGTTCCCTTATGTGTGTTCTTAAATATCTGTACTGTCATCACACTTCCTGCACACTTCTTTTCCAGCCAGAAGGTTTGAAGTCTGCCATGCTTCAGGCCTGGTGCTTGGCTCTTGGGATGCTAAAATGAGTGGCACATCTTTGCTTCAAACTGGGGAAGTCCATACAAAGCGCACGCTGGTGTCATCATTTATGTACCATAACCAAAAGAAACGAGAACACCTTGATTTTTCAGCTGTCAGAGACTTGACCACTTTCCATTGGAATTGAAATTTTTAAGGATCATTAGAAATTGGCTCTGAGTTCTAGGGGTGCACTGTCTAACAAGCAGACAGGGTGTGAACATTTTCATGCAGATTTGCATTATGTGGTTCCAGTATATTTTTATTTTCTATTTGTGGTAGAGGGAGCTTGTGATGAAATATGTGATAAGATTGTTAATTTTGGTAAAAATCTAAATTTTCCTACTCTTCATCTATTAGCCCAGTACTTTCCAACAAAATATAACACAGACAAACACAGAACTAAAAATTTTCTAGTTGACTTAATAAAAAAGCAAACAAAATAGTTGATATCAACTTTAATTGTGTATTTTATTGATATAATATATGTAATATAGAGATGGTCCCTGACTTAATGGTGCCTCAATGTAGGGATTTCAGCCTCACACTGAAGAGAACATGTACCCATGTAGTATTACTAGCTGAACATGAAAACAATATAAATGTTGTTTATCACCTATTTAAACATTTTTCTTGTTCTGAATCTTCAAAACACAATGATAGCCTATTCAATTCAGCCTCAGGATTTTCATCAGCGACACTCAATCTGTGCTTAAATTTCAGAAAACTACAGTTTAAAGTAGACTATATATCCAGGTCGCTCAAAACATGTAAAAGTGCTAAAACATCTGAGTCAGACATAAGTTAAATATTAAAATTAATTATAATGAAATAAAATTAGGAAGTGTGATCTTTACCTCTACTTCTGGTCCTACACTGGGCAATAACTTATGTTTGGCTGTTCTGCTGTGAGTGGTAAAGAGAATAATCACACAAGATGGAGAGGAAGCCACAACATATATTTCCCGTTCATCTCTTTTCACATAACGTACTTGAAAACATCATTGCATAGATTTATGAGTATTGCCAATCAGCCTCACATAACCAGTCTATGGAGGGCACAGAAACTGCACTTTGCCCTACTTTATAGATATTGAATTTGAAATCCAAACTGGCTGAGGTCATGGCACCCCTTAGGTGTTGGGTGCCTACTGGTATTTTGTTCAAAAATAATTCTTTGAAATATTTGTTTACTTCAAATTATGTGTATATTTTTATGTCTGTGTGAGTATGTGCATAGGAGCATAGTGCTTACAGAGGCCAGAAGAGGGTATGGGGTTCACTCTGGAGCTGGACTCATAGGTAGTTGTGAGTCATCCAATGTGTGTGCTGGGAACTGATCTCAGGTCCTCTGGAAGAGGGGCACATACTCCTCTCTTCTGCCTCCCCAAATCAATATTCTAAAAATGTTTCTTTTACTTTGTTTTAATTTTCTGTTTCAAGAAATGGCCACCATTTTTTTCTTTACTGAAGAATTTACATTGTTTCTTAAGACAGTAGTTCATCTTAAACCAACAATCTCACAAGGGAGGTGGATGGATAGCAACAATTAGAGTTTCTGCTCCTGTGGAAGGACTTTGAAACTGGTGTGACTTTGCACATCAGGGACTTAGTAAGAAAGGGCTTTATAAACTTATAACTAGCTAGAAGAATTCTGTATTTGATTGAAGGATTATGTGTAAGCTTGGTCTGGTGGCTTTTGATGAATTAGAGCATAGCGAAGTTTTCTGAGGAACTGTGATATAAGCCTGTGATGAATTCCTATCAATTGGGAAACAGATTGTATTTCTGGGAAAGGTAGCTTAAAATATTTCTTATCATGTTGGATGGGAGCTTCTTGGCATTCACTATTGAATAATTATTTCTGGATAGTGTTGTCAGAACCAGGCCTTCTAAAAATAAAGCAAACTTTCATGAAATTAGCATTTTCCTGGGGTGAGGATACATCAGTGTAACCTTATCTTGGCTTGTGGTGCTTTGCATGTCTCCTTTCTCTCCCTGAGTCAGTGGTGATGCCGCACGGTCAGTAATTATTTCCTATACCCACGCTAAGCTTAGTTTACGATCAATCCAGCCAAATGGTTCCAAGCTCTCATAAATCGTATGTGCTTTGAGACATGTAGGTGCTCCTTACATTTTATATTAAATGTGCTTACCAAAAAGTGATAAGCATGGAAATAAAATCATATATAGATGTGATAGGGAAGAGGTTGTAAAACTAGATTCTTTAGAAAAAAATGGCGAGCTTGAGAAACCACTTACTGTGATTGCTGAGATTCTAGCATGGATACTTCTTTCTATCCTATCCTTCCAGAGGATGAGGGTGTGGGCATTCTCTGCAGAGAAGTTTTCTCTTTGTTACAGATTTTGTGTGCTTGTGTGTGTATGTGAGAGCGTGTGTGTGTGTGAGCGTGAATGTATGCATGCTTTTTTTGTGTATGTGTGTTTTGTGTGTGTTTGTGAATATAGAGGCCAAACGTTTCTGTCAGGTGTCTGCCTCTATTACCCTCCATTTTATATTTTGAGTCTGGGTCTCTCACTGAACCTGAGCTCACCATCTTGCCTCTGCTGACCGACCGGCTAGTAAAATCCAGAGGTCCATCTGTTTTTGCCTCCCCAGCACTGGGATTACAGGTGAGTGCTCCCTCACTATGTGGGTTCCGAGGATCCAAACTCAAGTTGTCATGTGTATGCAGCAAGCACCTTACTATCTCTCCGGCCTCTGCTCCAGTATCTTAAACAAAACTTCTCAATGCAGAAAAGGACCTATATAAAGTACCACAAACAGTATGAAGAAACATCTGGGGAAGTTGGGATCAAATGACATTTCCCAGGCAAGCATCTCATTTGTGTATATTTCATGGCCTTAGGGCCATCTTACATTAAACCCCAGGGTCCAAGTTTTCAGATACAGAGATAGAGGAAAGGTCTGGTACTCATGCAAGGGTGTGGTTGCTTTTTGAGGCACTGAATGTAATTTTTAGTTGGTACCCAACATTGATTCCTGAACAGATTCTTACCCGCTTTCTCGAGAATGTCCTTTGCCATCATCACTGCTGGGAAAAGCTAGCCTTTAGTCTTCAGTTGTGATTCTGAGTTCTTCTGGATGGGATATGTGGCTCTGGGTCACTGTCAGCTCCCCTCTTGGGGACTTTCTGGGTAGACCAGAGGTTTTGGCCATGATCACTATCTGACAGGTGTCATATGTGGTCCACGGGTTTTTGGTTATGGGAGTGTGCTGGTTCATTTTAGCTATCAACTCAGCACAACTGAGAATCCCCATCACCTGGAAGGAGGGTCTTAGTAAAGAATTGTCTAGATCAAGTTGGCCTGTGGACATGTCTGTAGGGGACTGTCTTAGTTTTAATTGCTATAGGAAGGTATGGCAGTGTTCTCCAGGCAGGGTGTTCTCAATGGGAGCAGGAGAAAGCTAGCCGAGAGCAAACAAGCCACCTAGAAAGTTTGTGTTTTTTGTCTCTTTGCTCTTGTGCATGGATGTGATTTAACTGGGTGGTTGCGTTCCCGTCTTGGCTTCCTTGAAATGATGGACTGTAACTGGGAATCGCAAGTCAAATAAACTCTTTCCTCTAGCATGTGGCTTTTCGTTAGGTCCGTGGTCACAGCAAGGGATGTGAAGACAGGACAAGGATTTGTGTAGACAGTGTTTACCGGAGAGCATCATGCTATGAGCAGCGTGATTTAAGAGCATGTAGCCATCCGGATTAACTGACTTGGTCCACAGAGAGCTCTTGCTGTTAGGTTTTTGTATAACTGCATAAGCAGGATGTATTGCGTATTAGGGGATATAATGCAAATGCACTCTTTGGAAATGAGGAAAGTCAAGCGGCATGCTAATTTGATAGAACTCTTACACAAAGAAATGGATAGACTCTAGTCTACCTGTTCACTTTTACCTTTTCTGTGATATATTTATCAGGGATCTTTTTCTATTAATCACATCTATGCTATGGAGTTTTCATGATATTTATAAATACTGTGTGCATGCATTTAACACATTTCTTAGCATATAAAGCATTCAATAAAAGTTTGTTATTGTTCTTACTAGATCTGATACTGTTGGAACATCTGCTGCTGTTAATTATTTTGGCCAATAGTAGCCTGAATAGGAACCATATTTTTAAGTCTCCTGGTTAATTTCTGCTCTAGCATCTCTATACATTATCATATTTAACCCTTGGGAGGATACAGTAAGACAGTTATCACCTAATAATAGAAACTGCAGCTCAGAACTGCTAAGAAAATTTTGTTGAAGAACTTTTGATAATTAATTTGGATTTGAACTCACTGTATTTGACTGAAAATTGTTTGCCCCCTCCAAGCCCCTTGATGCAGTAAAGGTTCTGGATAAATTCAGTAGTGAGACAAACTGAGGTTAGCATGCAAATGCTCTTTCTCATGCCAGCCTAAGTATTCTCTTTACTTGACCACCACGGCCCACATTAAGTAGCTGGGGCAGGAGATGAGCCCTTGGGGAGGCTTGATGCAATATCAACTGGAGAAGCACAATTTTCATCACCCTTTCACGTGTACCTTAACGATCGTGGCTTGCACCATTTCCTAGTCCCGGGAGACATCAACTTGTGGACCAAGGATGATTACGAGTGTCTAACATGGGACTTGGTGGCTGTATAAGATGGGAAAGAATCCACCACATAGAGTCCTTTCCATTGGGCCTTCCTTACATATTAAGGAACCAACTCTGTGGCTCTGGGAAGGCTTACAGAGCCATTTGGGTTAGGAAAACCAGAGGCTTGCTGAGTGGGAAAGGCTTGCTTTGAGGTCTGCTTTTGGGCATTGAAAGAGGCGGCTGGGTGTACCATTTCTCTCCTTGCTCTTCTCACCATTCATTCTTTACCTTCCTACCTCCACTACTTGCTTCCTGAGTCTTTTGAAGCATCTTTTCTTGTAATGCCCACATAAAGGTGTAACATGAGTCTTAATCGGGAGGCAGGTATTGGGGTGAATTCTGAAAGATCAGAGAAGCAGAACAAGCCACAGCTAACCTCACCTTGCCAACTTCTCAGCTGAGATCCTGTTTCCTCAAGCTGGAAGCCTCTGAGTCCTCATCTGAAGGGATCTCAGCTGAACTGCTGCTAAAAGCCTAAAAGCTTAAAAGCCTTTAAAAAGTTCCTGGTCCTCATGCCTTGTATACCTTTCTGCTTTCTGCCATCATGTCCTGTGATTACAGGCATGCGTCTTTCCTAAGCAAGACAAGATCTCAACTCCTGGGTTTAAAGGCGTGTGCCACCACGCCTGGCTCTGATTCCAGTGTGGCCTTGAACTCACAGAGATCCAGACGGATCTCTGCCTCCAGAATGCTAGGATTAAAGATGTGTGCTACCACTGCCTAACCTTTATGTTTAGTATGGTGGCTGTTCTGTTCACTGACCCTCAGATAAGTTTATTGGGGTGCACATCAACCTCATACAGGGCCAGTGAAACAGAGTAGAAACGGAATGCACAACATAGTACCTATCTTTTGCCATAAACAGTGTTAATCTGGAATGTGGGGGGGGCACATTGGTGGTCAGAGACCTTTCCTCCAGCAGCAAAATATACAATTATTTTCTTCCTTTAAAGAATCATTTTGCAAACTGTTAACTTATGTGTATTACTTTAGTATGGAAAATTAGTTGGATAAGGAAATTAGCTATGGAACAAGCAAGTGATGCATCATGCTATTTGATGTAGCTCTGGCATAAAAAGGATGAAGTAAAGGAGAAAATTTATGTTCAGGTATGAAATTAATCAAGAATGTAAAAACATCGGTAAAACAGAATGATCTTCTAAACATGTTTTTGTAGGCAAACAAGAGCTCTATATACAGAATTTTGATTAGGTATAGAAATTTCTTGGCACATGCCTGATGGAAAAAAAAATTGATCTGATGTACATTAACTTTTGTACTCCAGAAGATTCCCCAAAGAAGAGAATTCATTTGATAAAGTTGCTGTAGGATCCAGCGGAGCATTTGGTAGCACAAACTCCTGTCAGATGACAAAATGGCAGTGGCCACCAGGGACACAGGCAGCCAGAGTTAAACTGTTCCTTCTAAGCTGGAGATGAAACTAGCTCAGTTTTCCT
Source organism: Peromyscus californicus insignis (assembly GCF_007827085.1). Lineage (NCBI taxonomy): Eukaryota > Metazoa > Chordata > Mammalia > Rodentia > Cricetidae > Peromyscus > Peromyscus californicus. The sequence goes on from NW_026294535.1 coordinate 40,023,746, forward strand.
TTGAGTTTTCAAAACTATGGGGAGAAGCAGAGCAGATCCAAGGTTTTGTGCCTTGTGCAGTTTCACAAAAGAGCACAGGTAAGCTGCAACAAAAATTTACGTGGTTGGCATGTGACTTCCCCATTCATGGCTTTCATCGAGTCTAACTATTACAGAAAGGCATTAAAAGGTATCCAATTTCACAGCAGCTGGACAGAGTTAAGTGCTCACATAGCATACAATTAGACACGGTGCCCTCTTTATTACCTTCCCTTGGATTGGATTCTCACAATATTTGCAGCTAAAATTATCTTTATGTGTTAAAAGTGAATGAAGGTATCTGAGATTTCCCATGTAAATGATAAGGATATAGGCCAAGGATTAATTTTGGTGCGCTCATAGCAGGGATTAATTATGGGTTTGGAAAGACAGCGTGTACAGGGTGGATCAGAGAGTCCAGTAATCCTAAAATTGAAAAAAAAAAAGATAACATCCCTTAATTACAGAATACCTCATGAGAAGCTATAATTATTTATGATCATGTTTAAACTGGCGTGAAAGAGCAAAAAGGTGTCGAATGGCCAGGGTTCTTCACCGATTTTTGACATGTAGTACAAGGAAGTAAATGATCTCTCATCTGTTTGGATAGTCATTTATTTTATGAAACCAGCTATTACCAGGCTTCCCTGGGAGACAATTTCTCTCTGCATTTGTAAAGATGAGGACTCTAAATTACTTCTGCCATGGATCCTCTTAGGATTTATGACAACGCTATCAAATGAACTGCTGCTCCCATGGGTGCTGTTGTGTCTCATGTCCCCTGACCAATTGGGTTGCAGGCATGGCTATTCATAGGAATTTAGCTACCTCCTTTCCCAGGTGGAATGCTGCAGGAGGAAACCAAAACAACTGAAATCATGACCGAAGACCTCAAGGAACTTAACTATGGTGAAGAAATAAATCTGAAAGTTGCATGTTCTCAGTTATTATCCCAAAGGACGGAATGTACGATTGGTGTGTACCCCTGGATGGAGACTGTGTAGAGTGTGATAATTGGGCTGGGGGCGGGCGCTTTGTGTTCAGCAGCTCCAATCTTGGTCTTTTTTCTTTAAGTAGACAGGAGATTTTTTTTTTTGTTGTTGTTATTTGATAAACAGAACAAATAACAGTGCACTCACAGGGTCTCTGAGAGCAAGATTGTGATAATACATGGAACAAGCTTTATGCAGACAACTTACCTGATAACTCTAGTAAGTACTTAGCGTGTGTTTTCTACTGTTATTATGGTGGCTCCTTTGTAATCAGGAGTACAAAGATGTAGGCTTCCTTATCTGACTATGGTTTATCTCTCAGGCGTTCAGTTTTGCTCTGGGAGATGAGCATTATCTTTCCAATTGAAGGTGATACAGTCAATTCTGGTTTAAAATTAAAGTCTATTTTGTGTTAGTATATTCAATTTTTTTTGTTTGTTTTCTCTTTCCTCTATCCTTATCAAGGCTTATCCTCTATCCAACAGTCCTTTGGATAGTTTTGGCACCAAGGAATTGTCAAATGGTTTATATTACTTTTCCTATGCTGCTGTTGTATGAGTGTTTTGTCTACCTCCCCTGGAACAGCATGGGGATTGATGCATGGGTGCTTGCTGTTCTTCTCTGCAGACTTGGCCTCAGTGTCTCGTGATACTGAATCGCCTGTCCCATTCTCTTGTTCTTCTTATCCCATAGTGCTTGTAATCTCTTTCATGGAATCAACACAATTGTCATGGGATAATGTGAACTGAGTGGTATCTGGGGCTGGGGGGGTTACGACACTTTTTATGATCACAAATCTCTTTCTGTCCAGGATGGTCAATGGGCAGTTGGTGAAGAAAGCTGTGGAGAAAATGGGTTGGTTAGTGATTACTATACTTGACATTTAAATGTAAAATGTTCTGTTTCCAAATCTAGCAATCTCTTCTTTGGATCATCACCTTCATTTAAAACATGATATGCATTTTCCCTTAAGATAAGAAGATAGCCTAAATTTTGAAGATAGAGCCTGTATTCTACCAAGAGCTGGGCTGAGGCCACACCTCCATTAGACCTTCTATCAGGGCATCAGGTGTTAACAGGGGTCTGTGCACAGTAATTAGGACTTCATGATCCCCATTTTTTCCTAAGGGGTTAAGAGAGAACTCTATACTCCTTTCCCATGTTCTCAAACACCCCCCACCCCATTTCACTATTACATTTCACAGTGCACTCAGCAGGGCTAGCTTTACCTGTCCTATATTCCTTTCAAGTTATTTTTCATAAGAAACTCTAGGCCTCTCCCGTATTTCAGTTCCCATTAGTTCTGACTCCTGATTCCTGTCCTGTTTTCCTTTCTCATCCTCAACCATCCACCATATCCTTTCCTCTGACCATGTTCAGGAGTCTCCATAAGCCTTCCCAGGCACAGATCCTCAGTCTCTTCTCAGAAAACATTCCCCATCCTCTATTAAGAATAACAAAGCAGTTCCTCAGAGGGTCTTGCTTCCCTTAAAGGGATTTTAAACTCTCTTCCCATGGTAGCCCATCATCTGTCTTATAAGGGGAAGGTTTCTTGTTAGTATTACCACTCTTAGGCTATTCTCTCTAGGTATTTCTAAAGTAAGCAAGTTTTGACCCATATGTCAACAGACTTCCTGATTCGCTGCATGTCAGGGTTCCTACCAGTGCACCTTTGAATTATTCTTCCATATTTGTTGGTGATTTATCTGCTTTAACTATCCATTTTTATTCCCATTTTAATTAAAGTCAATTTAAATATGTATGTAGATGATTCTTCTAAGACTTTCTGAGCTCAGAACTTGTTTACTCGAATCCACCTTCTCGGATGGTCTTGTTTTTCCTCCCATGGTCACGCTCTGTCCTTTACATCACTACTAACTGCAACATGCACATGAGTACAGTTTCCGATTACTCATCTCTGATCTTTTGATTTCTTTTCTCTTGACACATTATCCCACATCTACAACATCTACTAGCTCTTGGTTCCTCTAAGATTTCTCATATCTTAGTACTGCCCTTTTATTGGCTATCCTTCGTTTCTTGCTTTTTTTCCCTTTTTAAAATATATTATCAAATACTATTTATAAAAATAACAGGTTTTGTAATATTTTTATACACGCGATGGCTGTCTTTGTTGTAAACTTCACGCACCCAGGAAGAGGGATCCTTGGTTGAGTGATTACCTCAATCAACTCGGTCTGTGGGCATGTATGTGGGGCATTTTTCTTCATTAACGAGATGGAAGGGCCCAGTCTACTGTGGGCGGTACCACCCTAGAGCAGATGGTCCTGGATTGTACAAGAAAGCTAGGCATGTAAACCAGTGGAAAGAAGCCAGCAGGTGGTATCCCTACCCCCTCAAGTTTCTGCTCCCATCTGTGGTGGTATTGTGTTCCCCAAAATATTGTGTACCCTAATAAACTTATCTGGGGTCAGAGTACAGAAAAGCCACTAGATACTTAGGCTAGAAAATGGTGGCACTCACACCTTTAATCCTAGCATTCCAGAGGTAGAAATCCATCTGGATCTCTGTGAGTTCAAGGCCACACTGGAAATGGCCAGGCATGGTGACACACGCCTTTAATCCCAGAAAGCAAGCCTTTAATCCCAGGGAGTAGTGGTAGAAAGCAGAAAGGTATGTAAGGTGAGAGGACCAGAAACTAGAACATTTGGCTAGTTAAGCTTTCAGACTTCTAGCAGCACAGTTCAGCTGAGAGCCATTCGGATATGAGGACACAGAGGTTTCCAGTCTGAGGAAACAAGACCAGCTGAGAAGTTGGCCAGGTGAGGCTAGTTGTGGCTTGTTCTGTCTCTTTGACCATCCAGAATTTCACCCCAATAACTGGCCCCGGGTTTGATTTTATTAATAAGAACTTTTAAGATTCATGCTACACCCATCCCTGCCTCTAACTTTGTGCCTTGAGTTCTTGCCTTGCTTTCCCCCGATGATGGACTTAGTTTTTTGACACAAATAAACCCTCCACTACCACAAGTTGCTTTCAGTCATGGTGTTGCATCATACCAATGGGGAGGAAAACTAGGACACAGGTTGGCACCAAAAATGTGGGGTAGAGCTTTGAGAGACCTGGCCATGTTATTTAGGGAGGGTTATGGAAGCATTTAGAACTTTAGGCTGCAAAAAACATCAAGGGCTCAGAGTCTTGAGGACTGTTCTGTAGAAACCTGTAAGATAAGAATGCTGAAATAAATGCAGAAAATGGAGATGTGGTTTGTGAAGCTTCAGAGGGAAGCCATGACTTTATCAGGGCTGCTCTTTTGTGGCTGAAGAATCGACTGTGATAAATGAGACCAGCATCACTGAGGTGAAAATTTCTGGGAAGTATTTTCTCAGACACTGTGGTCCAGAGGGACCAAGACTGTATCTCAAGCTGTCAGCTAAACTTGGTAATGTATAAACATCTCCCATGTGGTACCAGTTTTGGTGGCTGCAAGATTGAAGGTGTCATGGTGAGCTTTTGAAGCTTAGTAATATGAGAAACCAAGAGAGGCCACTTTTGAATCTTCAGCCCAATTGCAGCAGAGACACCACCATATTGGAGATGCCAGGATAACCACAAAGAATGGTGGCTGGTGTGGTGTGCACCCTGCCTAGGTCTATGAGATAAGCTATGTGTGCTGTGAACTGGAGAGCCAGAGAGGTAGGGTTATTCAGTCCCTTTGGAGCCCAGAAGGTCAAGACACAATTGAGCCTAAGATGATGGACATTGAGCTGCTTATACTGTTAAAGTTGGGTCTTGCTCTTTTGCGTTGTACCTATGCCTTGTCTCTTCCTTCTTGGAGTAACAGATTATTTAAGTTGTTCTTTTATTTTACAGGGGAACATAGTTAAGAGACTTTAGAATTTTAAAGAGAACTTTAACTTTCTAATTGTTGGAATTTTTAAAACATGGTACATCTAGAACTTTTTTTTTTTAATACTACATTTTATACTGATACTGACATAAGCTTTTGGAGCAAGTAAAGGTTATGCTTTAATAGTGATGTTTGTGTGTAAGATGACAAGGGATGGGCTCATGATGGCTAATTTTGGTTGTCAACACCCACAAAGAGGGAACCTCAATTGAGGAAGCACTTCCACCAGCTTGGCCTGTGGACATGTTCATGGGACATTTTCCTGATGGGAGAGGTCCAGGTTCACTGTGGGTGGTACCATCCAGGAGGTCTTAGGTTATATAAGAAGGCTAAGTAAGCAAGCCATGGGAGCAAGCCAGTATGCGGCATCCCACCATGCTTTCTGAATTCAAGCTTATGCCTTGAGTTTTTACCTTGACTTCTCAATGACAGACTGAAGTTTATGAGCTGAATAAACTCTTTTGTTTTCCAAGTAGCTTTAGGTTAGCGTTTTAGCACAGGCGTGAAAAGCACACAAGAACAATGTACGTATATAACATACTTTGACCATAGCTACCCCATTTTTCTCCCCTGCCGCATCTTCCAGCATGTTCTCTTTCTTCTTCCCTAATAGTACCTCTTCTACTTTAAATCTAAGTTTGACATATGGTAGAGCGCACATGATATTTGTCTGTCTGAGTCTGGCTTATTTTATGTAACACAACCGTCTCTACTTCCTTTCATTTCCTGCAAATTGATGCTTCCATTCTTTTTTTCATGGCTGAGTCAAACTTTGTTGTGTGTAGATACCATCTCTTATTTATTTATTTATTAGTTGATGAGCACACAGGCTAATTCTGGAACTTGGCTATGGTGAACAGGGCAGCAACAATCACGAGTGTGCAATTGTTTCTTTTATGCTGATTCTGACACTTTTGGGTATAGTCCCAGATGTGGTGTAGCTGAGTTATAGGGTAGATTTTTGAAGATCCTCTGCTCTGAGTTGCTTCTCTACTAGTTGGGTTAATTTGCATTTCCACCTATTGTGTTCAGGGTTCTTTTCCCTCCACTTCCTTGCTATTATTATGCCTTGGCTTTTGTTTTCTTCATGATCACCATTGTGAGTGGTGAGGTAGCATTTCAATATAGTTTTAAAGAATATTGGAGAGAGTGTGTGTGGACATGTGCGTGGGGGGCAGAGGTGTTGGATTCCTTGGAGTTTGGGTTACAGACAGTCATTAGGTACATGATGTGAGTGTGGGGGAATCAAACTCACTGTAGTTTTGATTTGCCTTTTTCTGATAACTAAGGGTGCTGAATGTTTCTCATGTTTGTTGGTCATTTGTGTTTCTTTTAAGAATTGTCTATTTGGGAGGCTGAAGAGATGGCTCAGTGACTAAGGTTCTGTCCTCAGCACCCACATGGTGGCTTAAAACCATCTGTAACTCCCGTTCCAGGGCATCTGATGTCTTCTTCTGGTCTCTGCAGGTACGGCATGCATGTGATGAACTGACACACACATGGACAAAACACCCATGCACATAACAATAAATAAGTAAATAAAAATAGTTCTTATAGAAGAATTGTCTGTTCAGTTCATTTTGTCATTTGCCTGCTCTGCTATTGATCTTTGTTTCTTACTTTTCTTGATACATATTCTGGATGTTATCGCCCTGTTGTTTGAATTGCTGAATCAGATTTAGTCTCAGCCTGTAGGCTGTCTCTTCCCCCTGTCAGTTGTTCCCTTTGCTGTCAAGGAGCTGTTGCATCTCAAGCAACTTTAATTCTTGGAACTGTTTCCCAGGTCATTAGAGTTTTAACAGAGAGTTGTTGCCTCCGCCTGTATCTTAAAGTGTTTTTCCTCTAGTAGTTTCGAGGTTTCAAGTCTTGAGGTCTTTGATCAAGTTTGAATCGATTTCTGTGTAGGGTGAGAGGTATGGGTCTAGTTTTAGTCTCCTACATGTGGATGACCCATTTTGTGGCACCATTTGCTGAAGCTTCTGCCTTTCTCCAATGGATGCTTTCGACCACTTTGTTGAGAATCAGATGGCTTTAGCTGCGTGGGTTATTTTAGGGTTGACTGTTCTATTCTGATAGACTATGTGTCTTTTTTTATGTCAGTACCAGGATTTTTTTTTTAAAAACTATCACATACAGTTTAATTTGGATCTAGACATTGTGATACCTCCAACATTATTCATTGAGTCGTGATGCTTTGGCTATTCAGAGTCTTTTGTGCTTCTACATAAATTTGAGGTTTGATTTTAACTAGTTCCATGATGAATGTTATAGAATGTTGATGAAGCTCTCTGAAGCTTTCTTACCTAATATCAACCACTTAGTCAACTATTATACTTACTGCCTTGCACCTGCTTGTGACTCATTCTTCTTTTGGCTCTTTATATTGACTTAGAAAAGTTCAACCATTTTTTAAATCCAACTATTCAGTGTAGAGCAGTGGATCTCACCCTTCCTAATGCTGCAACCCTTTAATACAGTTCCTTGTGTCATGGTGACCCCCAAGCATAAAATTATTTTATTGCTACTTTATAGCTATGATTTTGCTACTGTTATGAATCATACTATAAATATATGACATGCAGGCTATCTGATATACGACCACCAAAGGACTCACAAACCACAGGTTGAGAACCGCTGCTGTAGAGGATGATGGCTTCAGGAAAACAGGTCGACAGCTCTCACTCACTTTGTGACTAACTCCTTAAACAGACCCTGGTGCCTCTTTGCAGTTAACATTACACTTTCCCATTTGGTACTGATTTCACCATTTCTCTTTTCTCACAGCCCACTATCTCTTTCTCACCCACATTGTTCCTTCATTACCCTACTTCCTGTTCTATAGCAAAGCCAGAGGGATCTATAGAGAACTTCTAAATGCTCCCATCACACACCTACCCACCACCAGCATATGCCTTGCATTGTTTTGGTACCAAATGGAGCAATGGTTCTTATCTAGTTGCAACACTACTGGCAGACTGGAACAATTAATTGAGAACCTTTCATTTTGGGGATAGCTACTGTGCTCTGAAAAGGATTCCCTCGGTGGTATTTCTGTCAGCCAGCATTGAAAATGATTGCCATAGAAGCGTCTCTACTCCTCTCTGAACCCCAATCTCCCCCATGTTGCACTGGATCCTATTTTCTCTCATTTATATTTCTTTTTGTGTGTGGTATATGCATGTGTATGTGCATATGTGCATCTGTGGGGGGCTGGGCAATTGTCTGTGCATGCACTTGTGGAGGCTAGAAGTCATTAATCCTTTATTATACTCCCCATCTTATTATTGGAGACAGGGTCTCCCACTGAACCTGGCACTCACTGGCTCATCTCAATTGGCTGGCCACTGAGCCCCAGGGATCCAACTGTCTCCGTCTCCCCTGACTCCAGTGCTGAGATTATAGACACATGATACACTTGGTTTGCCTCCAACTTTCCAATACTTGTTTCTAGTGGTCTCCTCTGTGTTTTCATTAGCAGTTATTTGCTCTTCTAGTGGATTTTTCTTTTTTTTTTTTTGATCTTTCTTTTTTAACCAACGTCTCAGTTATGGTTTCTATTGCGGTGCTAAAACACCACAACCAAAACCAACTTGAGGGAAAGGATTGATTTCATCTTAAGGTTTTGTAGTCCATCATCCAGATAATTCAGGGCAGGAACTCAAGTCAGGAACCTGGAGGCAGGAACTCATGCAGATGGCATGGAAGATTACTACTTACTGACTTGCTCCTCATGCCTTATTCAGCCTGATTTCTTATAGAACCCAGGACCACCAGTCCTGGGACCACAAGCACAGTGAACTGTGCCCTTCCACATCAATCATCCATCAATAAAATGTACCACAGGCTTGCCCATAAAGCAATCATGTAGGGGTATTTTCTCAATTGAGAGTTCTTCTTCCAAATGACTCTAGCTTATGTCAAGTTAGAGGCTTTTCTTAAAATGTTCATTGTCTTGCTAAAGTCTCTAAAAATCCCTTTAAAAGTCTAAAATTTCTCTAAAATATACAAGGTCTCATAGATGTGGGCTTCTGTAAAATAAAAAACCCAATAAGTTAAATACTTTCTGATTACAGGGCACAGTCACAACCAGACCAAAGCAAGCCAACATCTAATAACGTAAAGCTTAAGGTCAGATTTCGGGAACTCACTACATTCTAGGCTTCCAAGCACTTGCCAAAGCACACATAGCGCATCTCATAGCCTCAGGCTGGCTCTACTCCACAACTGTCCTAAGTAATCAGCCCAGGGTACCAGCATCTCCAAAAATGCTCAGTTTTCCACTGAAACTGGGCTGCACCTTAACCAATAATATCTCTTGGGCTCTTTTCAGGGAGATTAACCTGTCACATAGTGCCAAGCCTCAACTCTCTTCATGACTCTTTCATGTCTTTAAAACAAGTATCACCAGGGAAATATACATTACCATGCTTGGCTCTCAGCCTAAGGAGGCCCCATCTCGACCACAGTTTCTGCATGATGCACCCTGACAAAAAATAATCTCTGACTGAAAATTGTTAATGGTGTTGGTTTCTTCTTAATCACAGATTACTCTTCAACCCCAGATGACCAGTCATGATTGTCTTGATAACCATTTTGGTGGTTATTAACTTAAAATACCACATGAATGGTCCCGATAGAATCTTAAGGACTTTAAATCTTCCCTCTGAAATTTTACAAGCCAGGCCTCCATTATCTGTACTGCTCTCAGGATTATCTTCTAAGTTCCCACAACATCTCATTAAGCCCCAAACACTGGTTCTTCTGCAATTCTCCCCAAAACGTAGTCAGTTCTGTTGCAGCAGTATCCCGTGGACCTGGTACCAATTTCTGCCTCAGTTAGGTCTCTATTGCTGTGCTGAGGTACCACAACCAAAAGCAGCATGGGAAGGACAGGGTTTGTTTCCTTTACACTTCCATGTCACAGTTCATCAAGGAAAGATTCCCTGGAGGCAGGAACTGAAGCAGAAGATTCCTTTGTGAGACTTGCTTCATGTGCTGTGCCAAGCCCTCTGGAGTCTAAAAAAAAAAAATCCCAGAAAGTCTACTGAGATTTGCATGGATGTTTTAAACAGCCAGATACCAATTCACATCCCATCTTAGCAGTATTTGCCGTAGTAGGCAACACACTCTGTGATAATATATGCATATGTATGTGCTTAGAGTATACTACATTATCAATTTTTATCCTGCCATAGTTTTTTTTTTTTGTCTGCCACAGTTTCTAGTTGCTTCTTTTTTCTCCTGCCTCTTAGTGGTGGCAAAGCCCGGACTCAGTATTTATTCATGTTTCCTTTTCTTTCCGCATTCATTGACAGTCATGCCATGTAGTTCTGTGCCTTTAAATCCTATCACTAGCCTAACTAATATTGTAGTCTTCTTTCTTAAGTTATTTACATGTCCGGTTACTTAATTTGAACAATTCTACTTGGGAAACTAATCGACAGCTCAAACCTATTTTGTTCAAAATGGAGTTCTTCAATCTATACACCCGAGAAAAACAAAGACCCAAGCAAACAAGCCAACAGCCTCCCCTTTTCCCTGTAGCCTTTTGCATCTCAGTTCTTGAAGAACAATTCTGTTCTTCCATCATCCAGATCCCAAAGCTTTAGCGTGGTCTCTGAGTCCTCTACATCTTAGATCCCCATTAAATGTATGAATACCTCTTCTTGCTGTATCTTCAAGTTATTTCCTGTGCCTTGCCTGTACTCACCACCCATACTTCACATAAATCAGTGCCATTGCTGTCCTGAGTTCATCCACAGGGTCCCAATGTGTCCCTCCTTTCTTGCCCCTCCCACACTGTATATTACCATGAAATAGCCAGAGTGATTAGCGTCAATGCTGAGGCAAGTGGTCTGACTTCTGGTCTACCACTCCTGTGAATTTCATAGTTACTGGAGTAAAAGCTGCAAAACATTAAGTGGCCCTTTACGACTGGCCTCACATTTTCTTTCTGATGTTGTCTCTTATTGCTTTCTTTTTCTCTTCTGCTCCAGTGACATTGACATTTAGATCCACCACATTGCCACATCTTTACCCACTCACTGATATTGCCAAAGGGAATTATTTTAAACTTAAATATTCATTTGATTTCTCCCTTGTCTCCTCTAATTCTGTGTCTTTTCAATAGAAGGCTTACCAACAACTTTCTATTTATCCCCTTTCCTTAGTGTGCTAATCTCATGACCCAATAGTCTTCTATTATACTCAGTAGAAAAATATTTATGTTTATAGTTTCTTTGAATTGGATCCTGGGAATAAATTACCAAGTGATAAATTAACAACAATTTAAAAAGCAAACCCTATTAATATGTGTAGCACAGGGACCTGCCCAAGAGACTCATGCTGAGTAACTCAGGGGGTGGTTAGGACATGGGCCTATATATCTTATAACCTTAATGTAGAATTGATAAATCAGCAAACACTGGCAAGAAAGAGGAAAGGGTCTTGGGCTTCTGGGAGCAGCAGGCTATGGGAAAGTCAACCTATGTGGGAAACTAATAGAAGATAAAGGTTATTTTAGTAAGATTTGTCTATTGACCCATGTCAATACCAACTTTTCAGGTTTCTTTCCCCCCATGGGCTTAAAACGTCCTTAGGAGAAGGGATTTATGTAAGTACTAATTTCCTAGAAGTTCTGCTTTTAGTTAGAGAAAGAAAGCTATGAAGAGACTCCTTTCTGCGTTTGTTGACTTTCATTTGGCTTTTGCTCAAAATAATGCTTCCGTCATCATAGTGCTGTATTTCTGGGTGGCACATTCCGATCCAACAAGAGTACTTATAATGACATATTCGATTGCCAATTGAACTAATGAATGTTCTTTCATAGTCACTGTCCCACTTAGCCTCTAAATGAGTGCTGATTGGTTATGCTTCTCATATATCACTCTGATGCTATAGATACTGTGCTTTATGACATTGCAAGTACCACCAAATCTGCCACGGCAGTCATTACGTTATTTTAAAATTTTGCCTGTAGCAATAGCGTATTGCAAATGAACTAATGAGACTTAGAATTTTAGCTTGAATCAACATCAAGAAAGTGAAGTGGAAAATTGAGGATATTATACTGATAAGTGAGGCAAAAAAAAATCCGTTAGCCTTAATTAAACAATTGATACAGACCTTACTGTTTGGGATTAGATAATGAGAAACTGTTCATTGCCCCATTTCCCTCCTCCTACAGCTTGCTAAATTTTACTATGGATTTAACATTGGTGATAAACAAGCCAAATGAAGAGTTGAGCATTATATACTTATTTAAAATTACACAATAAAACAAAACTTGACATAATGAAATATTAATACAAAATAAAGTATGTAAGATATAACAAAATACACCATCCAATACGATGATTTGGAAGAGCCACATTGGTGATAGATTTAACTGTTTCACACATGGGAAATATCCAGCTATTCAGAGTGACATTTGTAAGGAGTTTCTAGGGGAAAAGACCAATATAAAAGAGAGTTTCATACAAGCAGTGAGAATGCAGTAAGTGGCCAAGGGTCAGAAATGGGAAGAGTATGGGTTGGTTATAATATACACAGTAAATGCCAAATTTAACAGTACTTCTAGCTGGCTTTCTTTTATTTATTTTTCATTAACATAACAAGGAATTAGGTTTCACTGTGTTTCCTCACAAACAAAAGTTTTTTGTTTTTTTTTTTTGCTTCTCTTTCCCTCCTCCCCCATCGCCTTCCCAAACTTGTGCCTAGTAGCCCCCTTTTGTTTCCATGTTATATGTGTTCTTAACCCCATGCCCTCTACACCTTTCTCAACACATCTTCTTCCCTTCTTGAGGTTGACCATTTAGCTTCATAGCATACACCCACTCTCATACCCCTTATTCACACACACACACACACACACACACACACACACACACACACACTTAAAAATTAGCGAGAACATGTTAAGGTTTGTCTTCCATGTCTGTGTTACCTCACTTAATATGTTATCCAGATTCAGCAGTTTTTCTACAAAGTTTTTATTACTTACTTATTTTTTTATTTTGTTTTTGATCACGTTTTTCCCCTTTCCCAACTTCTTCAAGATCCACTCAACTTTAAGTTCTCTCTCTCTCTCTCTCTCTCTCTCTCTCTCTCTCTCTCTCTCTCTTTCTCTCTCTCTCTCTCTCAAAAACAACAACAGCACACAAACCCCTGGGATAACTCTTAACTAAGCAAGTGAAAAACTTGTATAATAAAAGCCGTGGGACTGTGAAGAAAGAAACTGAAAAAGATACCAGATGATGGAAAGATCTCCTGTGCTCATGGTTTGGTAGGATTAATGTAAAAATCACCATCTTAGCAAAATCAAGTTACAGATTCAGTGTGGTCCACATCAAAATTCCAATACAATTCTTCATGAATTGACAAAAACATCTTTAATATGGACAAACAAACAGCCCAGGATAGCCAATACAAGAACTGCTAGAGGTAACACTATCCCAGTTTTAAAGTTGTATTATAGAGTCCATCTTCAGTGACACACTTCTTCCAATTCCACACTTGCTAATCCATCCCAAACAGTTCTACCTGCTAGTGTCAAATCTTCAAATATTGAGCCCATGGGGGCATTATCATCCAAACGACCACAAGCAATAGGTAAAATGCATTCCCTCAAAATATCTACCAACTCCTTCCCCCAGCCTCCTGATAAGTCACTCTAGACAGCACATGCCAATTATACTGTTGGGGGTAGTCTGGAGGGCATAAATTTCAATCAAATGGAAGCATAAAATGTCAAGCCAAAAATATATGATCATTAAAATGCAATGCCTTGTCGAGCAATACAATTTCAGTCAGTGGACACAATCATGTAGACCCTGAATTCCTATTTGTCAGAAATATTTAACAAAGAACCAAATATAACCCTAATTATTTTAGTAAAGAGAAAGATTCAATTTAACTTTCTGACATGAACAAATAATTTTGTAAACTCAATTCAAAATTCTGTCTAGATAGGATGTATAGTGGGTGTTATATGATTCATGTAGTTTTTTTATTCCTGTTTTATTATTTTATAAATGCCTTTATTTTGAACATAAAGTTCACATGTCCAGTGACTTTAGATTTTGCTGTTAAGGTAGGTTTTCCTCACAGTTACCCCTTGATCAGGAACACTGACCTTTACATCCCTCTTATCCTTGTATATTCAAATGTCAGGACTGGGACTGGGGGACCCACATCACTCACCATTCTTGCGGTGTGCAAGTTCTTAATGTTCCCAGTTGGGCATTCAGGTTAATTAGACATGAATGACAATGATGTGAGTGAACTTATCATAGTTAATGTAGCTATTAAGAGCACATTTCCATGCAGCATCTGTATATAATTTGGATAAGGAAGCATAAAACCTGAAATATATCTTTCCTTAATTATTTTTCAAGAAAAGGTGGAGAGCATGTTAGATTAATTTGGAGTTCTCACTGATTCCGTCAACTGGGCATAAGATAGTTATCTAGAGCATGCACTCCAGATGTACTAATTTGCATAGTTCAGGTAGCTCTAGTGAGGTTTTTCCATACAAAATCAGAATGAAAGAAAATTCCATTTATAGGTAAGCTACTACAGCATGAAATCAGAGACAAAAAAAGCAAAAGCATAAAATTGTAACTGAAGTTAAAAATGAAAAGTGATGGAAAATCTCAAGTAAATTTAACAACTTCAAAGACAGTTGTGATTTTTGACTGTTTAGTTGCAATCACAGACTGAAAAAAATTAATATAACAATATTGACCATATGTCAAATCTGTGCTATGTGTTGAAAATTATGGATATTATAGTTGGTCTGATGCAGACTATACTATGTTTAATCCTCACCATCAACATTTGATGATTGTAATCATTTGTGGTTCCCATTATGTGGAAGTTTAGTTGGAGAAATGTGGACTCAGATAAAGACTTACCTGCTGAATGTCCTAGTTGGCAGTTTCATGCAATTTTTTAGCAAGAAAAGGATCAAAAACTTGGGGAAAGATTACAAAATTATAGTGAAGGGAATATTGCCTTCTTGTGTTTGAAAATACCTATTATAGCTGGGTAGTGGTGGTGTACACTTTTAATCCCAGCACTCAGGAGACAGAGGCAGGTGGATTTCTGTGAGTTCAAGGCCAGCCTGGTCTACAGAGTGAGTTCCAGGACAGCCAGGGCTACACAGAGAAACACTGTCTCAAAAGAAAAGAAAAGAAAAGAAATACCTATTATAGATAGAGATCCAATTACACTCAGTGGTAGAGTGTTACTTTGTTACTCTAGTTCTCTGGGTTTGGTCCCCAGTGGGAATGGTGGTGGGAGAATAACCATTAAGGATATTATAGTTACAGATTCTGACATGATGTGTGATGGCTAATTTTAAGCATGAACTTGACTGGGCTAAGAGATACCCAGACAGTTGATAAGATGTTCATGGCCACTAGTGAGGGTGTTTTCAGAAGACATTAGCCGGCATCAACATATTGAGTAATGCTCATTGTCACCAACACAAATGTGCATTGTCCAATCTGTTGAGGGATGAGAAAGGATAAAATGTGGAGGAGGATGGGTGGCTTTGTTTTCTTTTTGAGATGTATCATTAGAAGAGGCTTCAATAATTGCATGACACCTATACTAAATCCTTTCTTTAGGTCTCTAATTCACTGTCTTTCTACAGAGAAACTTCATTAAGATAGTTGGCTTAAAATCAGGAGGTTTCCTCCTAACAGGGCAATTTTTTTTTCCCTTAGATGATTTCTGTGGGATTAGATGTGGGATCTTACTGGAAAACGTTTGGACTTCACACATGTAGTTCATTTAAAACATTATAGAGTTCTATAGCAAATTTCAAATTACTTCTATCCTGAACAGAATATTTTTTTTATTAGTGCATATATAAATATTTTAAATATAGCCTGTACTTCTGACTGGGAAACAAATTGGAGAATAAAATGCATGTTTATCTAATATTTCATCAGAGCTAGATTCCTTTCGTGGCACATACACTGTAAAGAATACCGAATCAATGAATACTATATGATAATTTTAGGATAAAAAAATGAAGATATGATGTCAGTCTGCTCTTCCAGTCTGCCAACAAGGGTAAATTTTGACAATTTCCTTTCAAGAAAAGTCTCCAATGTCTAATATTTTCTGATATGTTTTGCTTATTGATGTACCAAGTTTCTCTTAAGCTGAAATGACTCTAATTGTTTCCATGGGATTTAGAATGGCCAAATAATGACGCTTCCCGCAGAATGCCTTCCTGTCTTCATGGACATTCTAGATGCCTGCCAAACTCTCACTCTGGGCGCTTCTGGGGTCAGTGTGATGAACTCAAAGCCTATATTCTAGCTCTCTTCTGTACTTCTGCGAAGAGAATAATAGCCTTAGGACAAGAATGGAAATTCATTATTAGACCCTGCTTTGCCTGCCTTCCCAGGTGAATTTAAAAAACTGTACTCCTGTTCTGTCCATGAGTCTTTACTCTTTAGCTATCAGTGATGAGTACAGAGAGATGAAATAGTGATTACGTTAGATATCCATGTGTCTCCAAATTTCAGCTCCTTTAAGACAAGAAGAAAGACAGATCTCCTTGTCAAAGTACATTAGGACTCTAAGAGGATTGAATGGACTTCTAGTTTAACTCTAACAAGGCTACATGTATTGTGTGCTTTGGAGCAAGTCATTTGGGGCAATATCATGAGAGCCAAGAGGACCATTGTACAGCCTTCAGTCCTGTGCCAGACAGCCACTACAATTTGAATTTCCTTTGTCACCTTTATTTGGATAAAGTGAAAACTGTATATTTCTTAACACAAATGTGACCCATGGGAGGGGTAGAGCCCACACAGCTTCTTTTTTCTTTCTGTTTTCTGACCAGCCTGAGGCCTCTGGGACTTAGGGACCATTGAGGCTGATGTTCTTTTGAGACCAGACTTTGGTTTTCTTGCATAAACCACATTGGCTCCTGCTGCTGTGGACAGCATGCATTTCCTTAGGGATTAAATCACAGATGAAGAAAGTTACACAACAAATATTCATTACGGAAGTTAGGAATTGTGAGTCCATGTTCTTCCTGTGCATTGCATTCTCCTGGATACAGCTTGTAAAAGAGAGGACTGTGACTCACAGGCTGAGGTCAGAATCCCATTGAGGGTCTCTAAATGCCATTTGAAGTAATGCGGCCTTGAGTAAATGTCTTTTCCAAAACTGATCCCAGTTTTCTTGTGTTAACAAAAGCTGTTGAATTAGAGTTCCCTCCAGTGGTTATTGTGTATAATATTTATCATATCCATAAAATATTTTGAGTAATTAGAGGCTTATAGTGTCACATTTTAAGTCTTAAATAATGATGCAGATTTTTTGATTTCTTGGGTCAGCTAGGGCACTGTGTATGGCAATCACAAGCATTTTATGCTCAGTCACACTTTATTTTTCTTCGCCATCTTGTGGTATTTTCTGGTTTTATGTTTTTTTTGTTCTTCTTTTTTCCTCTTTTTAAACTTGGACTTAATATCAATGGCATAAAGCCCATAGTCTCAAACCTGGGAGAGATGACAGCTCATGACACCTCTTTAGAAATTAGTGCAGAAACTTTTAACATTTGTTAACATTCATATTTGATACCTTTTTATGGACATACGTGATTAATCGACCGTGTTTACTGCCCTCCTTCCTGCACTATTCCAGGTCGTCTTCTCTTGTTTCTGAAAGCAGTGTAGATTTTAGAGGCTCCAAATCTGAGACCCAGATGAGGTAGTGATGTCTCCTTGTAAAGCCTGGCTGAGATTTCACAACCCCTAGACAAATCAACGGTCCGAGAGGAAAACGTTGCTACCTGAGTTGGTGTGAATGGAAGAATTTATTCAGCTTGGGAATCATGAGTGTCTGGGACAGGGCAGGTTTGTGGATTGGAGATTTCAGAGTTCTGCCAGTCGTTTCAAAGACTGTGCTTCAAATGTTTTCCAGAGTCTGGATCTAGATGATTAAATGGAAGAGAAGGTGTGAGTGCAGAGAAATAAATCAGGAAGCAGTTCCTGCTGCTGAGTGATTGTGAAGGTGTAATTATGGTAAACTGTTAATTTTTAGATAAAATGCAGACCCCAAGCAGCGTTCTAATCTAATATTAAATGATTGGCTCAGAAAGCATAAGATAAAATGAACATGACTAGTTTCTCCTGAAAATTATGAGAACAAAATACCATTCGTACAACCTCTGTGAGCATCTGTACATGATGTAACTCCTCAGCCATGGAGGGAACAAATAGGCAAATTGCTTGTCTCATTTCTGCACATCCCAAAGACAGAGAAACAGTCAAACATCTGATCTCGGAAACAAATGTCTCCTAAAATAGAATTGCCCAGATCATTTGGCAGCGTTAGGGCTTTGAAGGTACACAGATGGTTCAGAGTTACACAGGGTGCTTATCGGCGCTGTGGCAAGGGGGATGCTAATTGACTTCAGTAGGGCGTCCTGGAAGTTTTGCTTTTCTCTGTGCGGTCTTGACCTTTACCCAGCATCAGTCCTGCCTCTTTCATAGTGTCCCTCTTGGGCATTATTCCTTCTTTAAGTCATTCTCAGTCTATAACATGAGTTTGGTAAGAATTATGGTACATCCTAGATTAGCTCCTTTCCCGTGTATGGCTTCAGCTTGACGTGTCTATAGCCAATCTAAACGGCAGCAACCATCTGAACAACCCCGTTGTTTTCTCTTGCACAGTTTTCCAACAAACTTTAGGTCAACAACCAAACCGTTAGAGTGGCATGTGTGGCTTACAATCAACTCTTGTTCCAAGGATGTGTTGACTGACTATTAAAAGCTCTTCAAACTCACTTAAGTGTTACTCTTGTCCCAATCCATGCATAAGTCTCTCTTTTTGACCCAAATCACAAGACTCAGCTGATCTTGCTGCCACTCAAAGCTATGGCTCTATCAGTAAATGCCAGATAAATTGCAGGATGTACAATCTCAAACCTTTCTTCTGTCTCATTACACATGGAGTCAGTCTTCACACACTAGGGCACCATCATTTGAATCTGCTAGCATTTAGAATATCATTATTAACTTAGATTTCTCACGGTTATATTCTGTTGGGTACTCCTTGAAGGCAAGGAGGTAGGGTTTAAATCACATCAGCCATTATGTCTGCCCAGGAGGTTTTGGGGATGATGTTCAACCTGAGACTCAACTTCTAGAGAATCATGGAGTTGAGAGACTGACAGAGACTCACCTCATCTACGGCAGTCATTGGTTGTGTTCAGCTAGCTGTGTGTGGAGTGGCTTCTTTATCCTAGCAGCTTTTAGTTAGTTATTTGTGTAATGTACGTATTGATTCCCAAGGAAACATTTCCTTCAACAATATTTAAAAAATCTTTTTCCATATAAAGAAAATTATCTTTTTCCACAGCTCTGCTAACATCAAACTCTTTCTGGCTAATGTGCTCCTACCTCTCAGATTTAACTTCTTGATGACTCCCACATTTATGTATTCAACTTTGATCTCTTCCATTGGGCATTTTTATTTTAGAGGAGCCCATGACTCACTATACTTTTGCATCCCTGACACTTTTAGAACACTCTGAAATTGAATGGCTTTCCTCATGCTTTGGTATCTTGGCTCCATTTCATAAATGAGAAAATAGAACCTTGAAAATGTTGTGACTTCAAGGTCAAAATGCTTGTTACAGTTTACGGATTTGTGACTGACGACTCATCCCGTGAAGGGCTCTAGACGCCTTTCTCTCCAGATTTCCTGATATGAGAACATCCTTCACTGTGTCCATGGGATTACAGACTGTCATCTCTCCTAACAATCTGACAGTGAAGTGTTGGCTCCTTCACGCCAAACTTGTTCCCTGAAATTGCTCTATTGGATTATTCTGGGATTGAAAAATCATACTGTGGATCACAAAATAAAGGTCTTTGGATAAAAGTTAAAAATCAGTTTAATTTAGATTTGCTAGTACCACAGCATTGTGATCCTACGTTACAATACAAGAATGAGTATCCCCCTCCCACCCCTAAATGCTGGAATAACTGAGTCTATTCCTACTCCATAAAGACATTTGTCTAAATTTATACTGAACGGGATCACGTTCTTTGACGATATTACAGTAACCCACCTCCCTCAATGCAAGTTTTGCTTTCCTTAACTCCAATAGGTTGTGGGAAGCCATGTCTGGAATATATAAATGGAGAATTCCCAGTGATAAACAAAGCTCTAGCTTTGCATGCTGCCACTGTAGCTTGATGAAATTCTATGCGTACTACTTCATGTTGTCCTGGATGTGAATAAAGCCGTCGTCTAGTATTTCCATTTATAAACCATGTCCTCCAATTAGTTAGTCCTGCTCTCATACTGGGACAGAGTTTATTTTCAAGTAACTCATTTACTTTAATAATGACTTCGGAGTCCAGTAGTTATGCTTGCAATTAAGATGTGCCACAGAGAACCCATAATGTACTTCCTTAGGGGAAGAGGTGAATGCTTTTGACTTAGCAATGAGAGAAAACAGTCAGAGGAAGGTGTTGCTAGGATCTACAGTGTGATGTTTTAAGAGGCAGAGGACCAATAACACAGCTTTTTATTATATATCTAATATATATAAATGTATATATGCATATCTATAATATATATACAGATATATGTATTTATATCTCTAAAGAGAGGGTTTGTGTGGTGTGTGCATATGTATAGATGGTATGTGTGTATATGGTGAGTACACACTTGTGTGCATGTGCGTGTGGACAACAAAGTCAATATCAAGTATCTTATTCTATTACTCTCTATCTCCCTTATTTGAGACGGGGTCTTTCACAGAACCTAGAGCTCACTGATTTGGCAAGACTGGCTGGCCATTGAGCTCCAGGAATCCTCCCGTTGTCTCCATGCCTTAGCACTGGGATTACAGATGTGTGCTGTTGTGCCTGGCTTTTATGTGGACGCTGGAGATGTGAGCTCGGGCCTCAATGCTTATACAGCAAGTTCTTTACCCCAGCTCCTATTATTAGAATCTCTTCCCAAGCCTAATTTATAAATTACTCTTTATCATACGCGAGATGTCAGAAAAACAGCACACATAGACTTCATTATTATTTTCTATGTTAGGCGCTCATTTGTGGGAGTTTGAGATGTATCCCTTGTGGATAAAGGGAAGTCTGATGTATATTCAGTTCATCATAATTTGGTGTCATATTTTGGAAGTCTGAACCTTTGGTTCCAGGCTGACTTAGAGTTCAAGGACACTTTAGCACATATCATTGAGTTTGACACTTTCACAACCTGAGTGGTTGGGGCTGGGGAGATGGCTCAGTGGTTGACAGTATTCCTTGTGTAATCATGAGGACTGGAGCTCATATCCCAGCACCTACATAAGAAGCTGAGCATTTCATACATACCTGTGATGCAGGATCCTAGAGGGTGTGTGTGGGGGTCACTGGGGCTTATTGGCTTTCAGCCTACTCGAGAAAACCCTAACCCAGGGTAAGGAAGAGATCCAGGTTTGAAGCAATAGACAGAGGGTGGTAGAAGAAGACACACCATGACCTATTCTGGCGTTTGGGCACATGTTAGTGTGCACCCTCATATACAAATGTACATATAAGATATATGTACACATAAATATATACATCTAAAAACATCTATGTTCTTTCTGGAATTTTCCTTCAGCTTGATGTGACTGTAGCCACTCTGAATGGTAACTACCATTCCATGATGTATCTGAACAACTCATGATTTTCTCTTGCACAGTTTTCCAACATACTTTAAGTGAACAAAACCATTAGAGTGTCATGAAAGTCCACACTCTTGCAAATAGGGTTTATGATTCTTCCATAATTCTTCCACTCATAATTCATAAGTCTTCTAAGGATAATATTCAGCAACATGGTGAAACATACAGGAATTTGTTGTACTTTCAAGCTCAGGTCTCATATTTAGATTACTTACACTGTTCTTCACTGGTTTGCTGGGCATTAAAGAACAATTTATGTGTCTGTGGTTTCTCTGAATTAGGAAGTGCACACTGTTTAAAGGAAGATTAAAAGTACTAAAGGATTGTGTTAATAACATGATTACCGAATTGATGTGTTATTCACGTTCCCTCAGAATAACTGGTAAGTACTGAAATAGAGCCTTGGGGCTTTCTGTGAGAAGCACATTCTGTATGCTTAGAGCTGTGCTGTGTCGTCACAGGCATTCTGTTCAAGGATTCATAAAATGAATATTTGCCTTTTAGTAATTGTAAAAATTCTAATTTCTTTTGCATATGAGAAAATAATTTTGACTTGCCTTTATAACTGAAGAGGATAAAAGCATTTATTCTGATAAAATATTTTGCATAATTTGATATGAGGGCATTTTTCTTGGGGACCCCCATTGTCTTTAATATATATAACAATGATCTTTCTGATAACATCGAGATTATTTGGTGATGTTAATTCTATCAACTCACTTAGCGCTTTGCATTTACATATTCATTTATGTAAATTATTGACTTTATCTTTAAAGTTAACCAACTAAACATCAAGAATGCCCTACTTTTGAGAGGTTTAGCTAATGATTTTCTTTAGTTTGGATCATTACTGTGTGTTTTTATAATTTTTGAAATCAAAGTCTTGATGTTACTAGCAGTGCTTTGTTAGGGAAATATGGATTCCTAGTAACTGAGATATTCTGCTCCATCTGTGTGGTGGTTCTTAGCATGTCAACTAGTCAGCACACTTATTAGAGGACCCGGACAATGCCTTAGACTTTTAATAGTAATTTTATCTCTTACTATTCAAGCATACAAAAAAAAGGTTTTTTAAGATAATCACAAGATGTTTCTATTGTAAACTGTTGAATTAGATGCAGAATCAGATAAGGCTGTTTGGATATATTCTTAGACATCAGAAATTAGTGCCATGAAAAGGCAGTTGTGCAAAAAAAATTAAATTCCTCATCTTCAATAGGAATTGAATGTAGATCTCTTCTAATAGCTTTTTAACATCTGTACTTCAATGACAACCAGCTGCAGACATTTGTTAAAAAATATCTTGGTTGGCAATTAAAATCAACCCAGTGTATTTTGGTATTTTTCATAGAACCAAAGAGTTGAGGCCAATGAAAGATTCATTTAGTAAACCTTGGCACATGTTGAAAATTCACAAATACAACTTCTTTAGCATTATCTATTTTAAATTTATTTTCAGTTTTTTATTTAGAGTACAAAATAATCAAAATGAATCTCATTGTGATGTTTTCAGTTAACATGTCATCTTATTTTGTCTTTATTCTGCCATCTCTGCGGTCACCTTCCTAGATGTCACCTGTCCTCTTCTCATTGATCCCCTACCTTCTCCCAGACAGTGCCCCTTCTGTTTTCACACAGTATGTATCCATTCCTTTTTCTTCCCCTCTCTTTCTTTGCTTTTCTTTCTTTTCTTCTTTCTCTTTCTTCCTTTTTTCTTCCTTCCTTCCTTCCTTCCCTCCCTTCCTTCTTCCCTCCCTCCCTCTTCCTTCCTTCCTTTCTTTCCTTGCTGGCTAAACTTATGTCAACTTGACACACACTGTAGATATCTGAGAGGAGGAAACCTCTGATGAGAAAATACATCCGAAGACCTGGCTGTAGGCAAGCCTACAGAGCATATTCTTAATTACTGATTGATAGGGGGAGGGCCCAGTCCATAGTGGGTGTTGCCATCCCTGGGCTGGTAGCCCTGGGTTCTATAAGAAAGCAGACTGAGCAAGCCATGGGGAGCAAGCCAGTAAACAGGACCTCTCCATGGCCTCTGCATCAGCTCCTGCCTCCAGGTTCCTGTCCTGCTTGAGTTCCTGTCCTGACTTCCTTAGATGATGAAGAATGATACGGAAGTATCAGTCAAATAAAACCTTTCCTCCCCAACTTGCTTTATGTCTTGGTGTTTCATTGCAGCAATAAAAACTCTAAGATACTTTCTTTCCTTCTCCTCTATCTCCTCCCTTTAAGATCTGACCCTTTCATGGTCCCCTTTCAACTTTGGCGACCTACACACATGTATACCCATACATTTAAATCTAGTGTCTGATTATGAGATAAACACACACAATTTGTCTCAGAGTCAGGCTTGTCTTATGTATCACAATTGTCTCTAATTGTATCTGTTTTCCTGCAAATACTATAACTTCAGTTTTCATTAGGGCTAAGTAAAATTTCCTTGTGCATGTGTCCCACAGGTTCTTTCCCTATCCATCTGTGGACGGCTACGCAGAAGCAGTGAACAGAGGGTCTTCTGTCCCTACATCCCCAGCATTTGTTGCCACGTGTTTTCTTTATGGTACCAGTTCTGACTGGGGCGAGATAGAATCTCAACATAGTTTTGAGTTTCCCTGGTGGCCAAGGGTGATCAATACTTCCTCAAATATTTACCAGCTTTTGTATTTCTTTCTCTGAGAACTGTTTTTCTCAGTTTATTAGCTCATTTAGTGATGACATAGTTTTTGTGTGTGCTTACTTTTTTTCAGGTCTTTACATACTCTAGATATGAATGCCCCATCTGAGGTATAGCTGGAAATACATTTTATTCATTTTGTGAGCTATCTTTACACTTTAGCATTTGTTTCTTTTGCTCTACAGAAGGCTTTTTATTTTATATAATAACATTTGTCAACTCTTGTGACTAATTCCAGTGTTACCGGAATGTTTTTCAGAAAGTCCTTGAGTGTGCCCATATGTTCATATTTTATTTGTTATTTTCCTTTAGCATTCTCAAAGTTTAGGTCTTATATTGAATATACAATGTATATGCATGTTCTTAGGGAAATAGGTGTATGGTTTTCTTTTTTGTTATCTGGTTTTGGTATCAGGGCAACACTGGCTTTGTAGAAAAAATTTAGAAGTTGTCCTAGTTTTTCTATTGCCATGATAAAAAATCAACTTAAGGAGGTAAGAGTTTATTTCAGCTTATAACTCTCAGGTCTTGCTCCACCACTGAGGGAAGTCAGGGCAGGAACTCAAGGCAGAAACCTAGCGGCAGGAACCTAGAGGCAGGAACTGAAGCAGAAGAGATGGAGGAACTTCTTATTGGCTTGTTTTCCACAGCTTGCTCGGCCTGCTTTTTAATACTACCCAGGACCACTTGCCCAGGGGTGACCACTCGCAGTGGACTGGGCCATCTCACATCAATCATTAATCAAGAAAATGCCCCCACAGACTTGTCTATATGCCTTTCCTCAATTGTAGTTCTTACTTCTCAAATGACTTTAGCTTGTGTCAAGCTGACAAAAACCTAGCCATCACGGTCTTGTGGAACAGTCCAAGGAGTGTTAATAGAATACTTTGTGAAATGTTGGGTATAATTTGGTGGTGAATTCATCTAGTCTTGGGCTTTTCTTTGGAGAGAAACTTTTAGTATTTTTTTTTTCTTTTTGAGACAGGGTTTCTCTGTGTAGTTTCGATGGCTGTCCTGGATCTTGCTCTGTAGACCAGGCTGGCCTCGAACTCACAGAGATTCGCCTGGCTCTGCCTCCCGAGTGGGGGGATTAAAGGCATATACTACTACCACCCAGCTATTGCTTTATACTTATTGCTTGCTAAGGAACAGTTTAAATTCCTTATGTCTTCTTAGTTTTTGGTAGGTAACACATCTTCATGAATTCATCCATTTATGCAATGTAGTCATGCTCATTTTTAAATTTTCCTTATTGATGTTTGAGTGTTATCTGTCTCTGTCATCTATCTCTCTGTCTCTGTCTGTTTTTCTATCACTTCTCTCTCCCTGTTTCTGTCTCCCTCCCTCCCTTCCTCCCTCTCTCCCTCTCTTTCTCTCTTTCTGGTGTTTACGTGGTTCTATGCTTGTGTGTAGGCCATAGGTCAGTCAATGTCTTCCTCCATCACTCACCACCTAATTTTTGTGGACAGGGTCTTTCATTGAATCCGAAGCTCATTGATTAGCCTGACTCACTCACTGGTGATCTCCAGGGATCTGCCTGTCCCCAGTCTTCTCCATCACTAGTATTGCCATTGTCTACTTTTCTACCCAGTTCTTTAGGGGTGTGGGGATCTGAATTCAGGTCCTTATGCTTGTGTGGCAGATACATCACCTACCAAGTCACCTTCCCAGCACTGAGCATAGTATTCCTTCAACCTTTATAACTACCCCTGATATTGAGTTTTCTATTTGGTTGAGCCTATTAGTGATACTTAACCACTATTTTTCATATGGGTTGTTGAAATTTTCACATTCCATTATTTCTATTTGTTGTTCTTGTTGTTTTTTTTAATTTCAACGTCATTGATGAAATTTATCACATTTTCATCCATTTGCTGATTTTTCTCATCCGGCCGGCTGACTTTTCCTTTCTCTTGCTGACTTTCTTCTCTAAGCTGTGAGCTGAATTCATTTGTGTGCTTTGTTCCCTTTGAGGTCATTGGTCATTTTTCCTAGTAAGCTTTGGAAACCTTGACCCTGCACAGTACCTCACTTGGTGTCTTTGAACCCAGTAACTGAGGAGGTAGGATCCGTTGGAAGTGCTATGCTACCTTGTGTTTTGCTATGTATTTTGTCTCTGTGGTGTGATTTCTTCATCTTTTGGTTTGGATGTTACCTCTAGGTTTGCTTGGGGAATCTAGTTGTTGAGCCGTCTGTTCTAGGTTGCTCAATGTCTGGTATCCCTTTAGAAAGAGTCTTCTACAGAGGAGGAGTGGATGGGTGGGCAGAGGGGAGCTGAGGGGAGGGAATAGGAGGAGAGGAGCAAGGGAGGGTAAACTGTGGTCAGGATATAAAATAAATGAACAAATTTAATTAATAAAAAATAAAAATAAAAATAAATAATAAAAAAGAGTCTTCTATTTCCTTCTCCAAGTTGAGAAAGCCTAGCAGCTGGAGTCCTGTTTGTCTTGGCCCCTTTTCCTTACATTGTTTTATGTTTTCTCTGTACCTCTTAGGTACACCCTTGTGAATTTCTTCAGCTCTTCTTTGCCTGTCTTTGACATAGAATCTATTTTTCCTTATCTAGACTCTTCCCTTCACAGACCAGACAGAAGCAGCTTTTAGTCACAATCCTCTTAGTATCATTTATTTCATGCCTAAGCAAAAAAAAAAAAGTGTGATTCTTGTTAGTAGAATTAAACCAGTTTAAGTTTTAATTTCATCTGTAAACTTTGAGTTGCTGCTGCTGCTGCTGCTGGTGGTGGGGTCACATAATTCCTGACTACCGATGATTATAAAAGTAGGCTATTTATTGTTAAATTTTCTTTTCTCTTAAAGGCCATGTCTAGTTTACCATCATGGCTGGTCACCTGTAGAGTCAGACTTTTCTTGTCGTTGTGACAAAATCCTGGGAAAAGCAATTTCAGGAAGGAAGGCTCTCTTATGCCCACAGTGTGAGGGCGTACGGGTTGAGTCCATTCTGGTGGGGAATTTGTAGCTGAGCCGCTTGCATCCTGGTGGAAGCCGAGAGAAAGTCCCGGGATTGAACACTGCCCACGGGTGCACCATCAGGGATCTGCTTCCCTCGGGAGGCGCCATCTTGGAAAGGTTCCAGGGCTGCTGCCCACGCTGTAGTGCCACAGCGTAGCAAAATCTAAACACTGCCTGTTACTATTTTCATTATTATTAACATTTCACCCATGAGAAAACTAGATCTAAACGAGTTCAAATCAGAGACCACGACTTACTTTATTCCCCATAGTTCCAGCACCAATACGTGTCTGGCAAAACAAATATTCTGTGAATATTTGACAATAGAAACGTGCTCAAGAACCAACTTGTAAGAGTTACAGATAACTTGAACTCATATCTAAGATATAATATACGTGTATTTCATTCTACTCTGTCCCTTAGCCAAATGTGTTTGGAGGCCATTTTATACCTCTAGGAACATTTCTGTTTTTAGTTCAAGCATCCCAACTTTTATTTTGGAGATTGCTTTCCTTTAACCAGAATGACGGCTGCAAAGCCAGATGCCTCTTCTGTACCCTCATTCAAATATCACCACGAGCAGCCAAATAAATGGATGCTGTTCTCTTTAAATGCCTGCTTTATCTATATTAAGTTGATGACACACAAGGATACTTGGATATTTCTACTCCTAACTTCTGTGATGTTGTATCAGCTTTTCAGTGTCCCCAAAGCCTGGCTTTGAAGATACAGAAATCACCAGTAATTTCCAATGACAGACTTTGAAAATAATAGCAGGGACTTGTCTAAAGCAGGCATTTCCCTCAAATTACCCAGACTATTATTATTCCATTGTCTGAAAAGGCAGATAATTTAATGAGTGTAAATTACAACTAACTTGGTACAGAGAGAGCTTTGCTCTTTGATTTTCTTGGAAGCAAAAATAAAAGGAAACCTTTTGACTTCATGCACGCTATTCCATTTTTTGACTTACAGATTACAGCTGAAATACAGTGAAACTATAGAAATTTTAAATGACTATTTCTTAAAATGAAAGGGCAATGCACAAATCAAGCAATTTCTCTGCGATTATTAAACTTGACGTGAAAATGAAAAGCCTCCCGGACCTTGTTTTGTGATGGTTATTAGGTATTTGGAAGGAAGGTTTTTTAAAAATTTATTTCTTTAATAAATATTTGAGAACTTAGTCCAAGCCAGACACTGTTTGAGATCCAGTGTCTTGGAACACAGCGGTAAATAAGACAGAAAAGTTTCTCACCTGAAACTTAGATTCTCTTAGGAGTCAGAGAATATACACACACACATAGAGAGCCATGACTGATCATTGATGAGAAGTTCATAGTGGCAGAAATGAATGGGGTGCCAAGCTATGCATGGTGGCCATAAAACATTCGACTCAAATTATGGAGAATTAACAGGGCAGAGATCTTGAGGCTCTGAGCTTGGCCTTTATAGAGAGGAGGCAAATGAGAGAGAAGAGGCCATTGAAGAAATGGCAGAGACAGAACAGGGTTCTATTGCTAACAATCTACCTTTGGGCCAGGGTAAGGAGTTGGGATTTCATTTTAGTAATAGGAGACCGATTTTTTTTTTTTACCTCCCAGAATTTCAGTAAAGTGGTGATGGAGTTCATATGTAAAACAGAAAACTGTGTCTTGGTGTGTGGCTGGAATTGATGGGTGGAAAGTTAGAAGCAGGGGGATTAGATAGGAGGCCATGGTAGTTGTGAAGGCCATGCTTCACCATGAGCGAAGTGGTGAAAGTGAATGGATTCAGTGTATGTGTAATGTGTGGAGCACAGGATGGGATCAGAGGTTGGGAATGGGTGAGGGAGAGGCTACTTCCACTGTGATGATATGGTGGGCGGGGATGAAATCAACAGTGGGAGGGGAACAGTGGATGGGGGAAGGATGGCTATGCCTTGGCCTACTTAGGGCATATTCATTTTGAGGCACCTATTATCTCTCTACACCGGGACACTGAATTGTAAGTTGAATGTGCCAGGGGGCTCAGGTGAGATGTCAACGTTCAAGAAAACGTTTTGAGAATCTACCGTTAGGAGAGCCCATTCCATCTTGGAGACTGGAGGAGTTCATCTGGGGAGAAACTGTAGAACAAGAGAAAGGGGCCTTGAAGAAAACTATAAGCAGCGTTAACTCAGATATCAGCAAAAGAGCAAATGCCAGCCAAGCTCCCAGAAAATGAGAGGCAAGCAAGGGAGTAGAAGAATGAGCAGTGTGAGGGTGTTTGGTGCCCTATTCCCAGGAAACAGAGCATATTTATAAGGAAAGATGTGCCTGGCTGTTTTTAATGGACAGAAAGGCAAAGGTATTAGCCCTACACAAGTGCTTTTAGTAATCTGTGCCTTGGCAGTAATTCCATCTCCAGATTGGAATTAGATGGCTGTGTTGGAAGCAGTCATAGTACAGGCATCTTAGTTTAAAGGTGGAGACAAGCGGCCATGTTTCAAATACAAAGCTGTTGCTGAGATGATATATGTATTTCACTGGTCCCTCATTTTATAATAAGTATAATATCTGGTTCCACAGTCTAATAAGTCTTAGACAGCCCAATTTACCGATAAGCCAACTTCCAGTGTAGAAAGGTGCACACTTTTCTGTGCTAACATTTTGTGTTTAAATCAGTAATGCATAATGCATGAATTTAACTGGTAAAGCTTCAGAGCTAGAAGCACTGTCCACAGTCATAACTAAGCGATATAACAATCATAAACTCTGTGTAGAGAACACAGTTGCTGTCTTTAACATCCAAGATAAGTAAAATGTGCTGGCTATTTAGTCAGGTAGCCAAAGAAGCTGCTGTAGGCCTGTAGTGACAGTATGTCCACCTGTACTATCCTCATACTTAATGCACATGACTCTCTCAATGTTATAGAGACTGGCAATACAGCCAGGCCAGACGTTTGATGGACATAGAGCCTTCAGGGCAACCTAAAATCCCATTTTATTTTTCTGATCTTATCTGGGAAAAAAATGATATTTATAGGCCCAGTGCTGGCCCTTTGTCAGGTGGCTTCTTTAGATAAAACTTTTACATCAATTACATTGATTATGACCTTTTGTTGCTGTGGGGTTTCACGTGTTTGTTTTAACAGAGTTAGTAAATGGGAACAGAACTAAGAGGTTTTTTTTTTTTTTCCACTACGAAGTCACAGCATAGAATTGAAAACTGTATTGGATGTAAGTATGAAGGTGGGCACACAAGTACAGTCCTGTAATCCCAGCGTCCTGAACTGGAGAAGTGAAGGGCTAAGGTCACAAATTCCTGGCTAGCAAGATCCTATCAAAAAGAAGAAGGAAAAAGGAAATAGGGGGAGGAGGAAAAGAAGGAGGAGAAAGAAGGAAAGAAAAGAAATTGGGTGAATTTGAACTTGGAAAGCAAATTAAGCTTGATAGCATTAGAATAATTCTATTTAGAACAATATGCAAAACACTACTGAGAAAAGATTTGCTAGTCAAGTAGACCCGTGCATGCATATACATTGTAACGTTGTTGAAAAGAGGCTGGTAGTTCCTTAATAATGTAATAAGTCAGACCAGAAACTGGTAATCATGTCAACTCAAAACTCACATGGTTGTCTAAATTAGCGATAACGCTTGACATAGTTTGGTACTGTGGTATTGGAAATAAAGGCACAAAAGGAGTAGGAACTGGTTACTTCTTTGAAAATGCATTCACTTTTTTAGTAATTATTGGATGTCAATGGAAGTCATAAGGTTAAAAAACAAACATTTGACAAAAAAAATCTCTGATCGTCAGGAATAATCTGGGAAATGAAAATTAAGGCGATAAATGAACACCACTTCAGATTCTCCAGAAGGCAAACAAACCAACAAAGAAACCCAATCCCAAATCAAAGCTTTTTCTGCCAGTCTTGGACATTTGTCATGTACAGTGATTTAAATGTGTAATGTCTCCCACGGGTTCATGTGTCGGAACATTTGATTCCTACAGGAGGCATGACTGATGGGGTGGGCCGCTGAGAAAGGGGCCTCTGAGCATTAGAACCCAGCCGGACCTTTTGTGCTGCTCTCAGCTTCGGCCCGGATAAGAAGTGCTGAGACCAGAGGCTCCTACCACAATGCGCTTCGTCAAGCCTTCCTTGCTTTGACGGACTGAACCCTACACCAAAATAAAACTCGTCTCCCTTAGCTGCTGTCTCCGGCATCTGTCAGGGTGATGGGAAAAGTAATGAGTTCACTGAGCATATGCATCCATTTATTCTTTGATTTTTTTGGGGGGGTTGGGGCATAAACTAGGACAGCCCCTTCAGAGACCAATCTAGAGTTATCTTGTGAAGTTATACAATATAACTTCCCACGAAAATATATGGTATGAAAATATATAATTAGAAGAATGAAGGGAAATAAAATTCTTAGATGTGCGAACCGAGATATACCTTTTAGGAGACTGCATTTGACACTGTTTTTACATCACAACCAATATTAATAATAATAATTGAATAAATTGAAATAATAATGCATGTACATATTTACGTAAGTGATTTTTAAGAAGGGAAAACCAGCACTTTCAGATGAACGCAGAGAGGAAGAAAGCCGAAGAATAACAAAGGATACCTCCAAGAAGGTGTGATTGTTCAGTTAGTGATAGGTGGGTGTGGTAGGTGCCGATCCACATTTCTCTCACTGTAAGACTCCATGTATGTTCTCTATTATATGTATATAAAATCTATAGTAAGGTGGTTTCTTCTGAAACCAGTTATGTCTGGAATTATCTTGACTGAAAATAAGGACATATTTTCATCTTGGTTACCATGTTATCAGGTAACACCATGATTACTCCACTTGGCATCTGAAACACAGATACCTTGTTGGCAGATAATAGAGCTTAATGCAGGTCCTGAGGTCTTTTAGCAATCATAATGGATAGTTAAGGTTTTGGTTGACAACATGACATGTTGTTCTCTGCCTGAGGAGCTTTCTGCCTTTATTCCTTCAGTTGGTTTTCAAAAGTGCTGGCAAGATAAGAATATAGAAAATCAAATAAATCATCTACCAAGAGGCTCACATAAAGGGATAAGCAAATAGTGCTGAAATACTGATTAAAGCAAAGAGACTGGAACCCCAATAACCTAAATCCCTCTAATCACAGACATTAAGACAAGCTTCCAGCATCTGAAGTAGCCCAGTGTTATCAGCAATGATGATGTGACTGGGAATCCAAGTACTTGTCAAGTGCTGTGTGTTTAACTGAAGAGATAATTGTATGCAAGTATATGGAATCCCTGGGTAGATGAAAAATGTGGAGTTTGGTAGATTATTAAATATTTCATAATGTTTTTTACAGTTATGAAAGTATAATATAATTAGATCTTGGCTTGGTTTTTGCTTTTGACTGCCATTGTTAATTTTTTCATTCCAGAATTTTATTAACTCTCAACCCCAGAGTCATTACTCTCTGGGTACTGTTCATACTCAGCTTTGGCTCAGCCTAAGGCTTTAAATAAATATCTACAAAAGAAAAGGAAGGAAAAATGGCTTTCTTTTGGCTATTTACGAGTGTGTATTTTAGGTATAACGTGCAGACCTCCCATTGCTTTAGGTGGTCATATTTTACCCTCTCTTCTCTGTCTTCTCCTTCCTCCCTCTTTATTCCCTTATCCTCCACCTCCCTTCTCTCTAACTATTAAGTGGATCTGTAGTCTTACAAAATACTTATTCCCAAGGCAACCACCCCCCACCCCATTTTCTGAGGAGGAGTCAATTCTACCTGAAACCAAACACTTGAGGAATTTGCTCAGTCTGATTTCTAACATATAAAGTTTGCACACTACTTTGCGTGTTGAAGTCTACTTCCTGCTGGGTTGCCTAAGCCTTCTTTCCTTCACAGTTTTACTTGTTCAGTTATACAATTCACACATATATTGAGTACCTGCTATGTGTTAGTCTTGTGGTAGACTCCTGGGATATAAAGACCAGGGTAATAGTCTCAACCTCCAAAACATTCACTCTCTGGAGGGATGCCCTGAACTATGTTCAAAGTGTGGGTTGTTGAGATGGCTCAAGAATAGAGTGGGGGTGATTTTAGGAACAATGGCTTTTGTGAACTCTTTTCTCCAACTCTGTACTTCATTTCATTTGGATCTTTTAAGTAAATATTACACCTGAAATTCAATTTGCTGTATGATTGGGTATTTTAGAGACCAGTTTTGCTTTGTACATGTATGAATGGGTAGATTGGAGGAAGGAGCATGTGTTCTTGGGAGAGGGCAGAATGATTTAGAAATAATGGGCTTAAAAAATATGGTTGAGATGTATATCACTGAGTTGTGACTTTAAGAAGAGTGGAAAATCCTGTCTATATATAATTTTAATCACCTGGTAAAATACTTCATTTCTGATTCCCTTTAACCACCTTACTCAGTTTTATAGCTTCCTGTCCCTGTAATGTGTATGTCCCTCCTTCCCTCCTTCCCTCCCTCCCTTTGTCCTCCTTCCTTCCTTCCTTCCTTCCTTCCTTCCTTCCTTCCTTCCTTCCTTCCTTCCTTCCTTCCTTTCTTCCTTCCTTCTTTATTTGGAAGATATTAAGTACTAGACAAGTTATATAAGGCCACTGGCCTTCAGAGGATCTTCTTTAAAAACAAATTATTATTGTGCACATATGTGTCTGTGGATGATGCACCATGATATGTATGTGGAGGTCCAGAGGAGGACAGTTTTGTGGAGTTTGTTCTTTCCTTCAACCTTTACCCTGGGTTGCTGGCATTGAACAGAGACCGACAGGCTTGCATGCCAAATGACTTTATCTGCTAACCATCCTGCTGACACAACTGAGCTTAGAATTTGCTTTTTGTGTTCATCCTATACGAGCTCACCTAGTAAAGCTAAAGTAGACACTGTAGTGGAGGGTGGAAAGTTTTTTTTATTTTTTATTATTTTATTTATTTATTTTTATTTTTATTTTTATATTTTGGTTTTTCAAGACAGGGTTTCTCTGTGTAGCTTTGCGCTTTTCCTGGAACTCACTCTGTAGCCCAGGCTGGCCTCGAACTCACAAAGATCCACCTGGCTCTGTCTCCCGAGTGCTGGGATTAAAGGCGTGTGCCACCACCTCCGGCGGAAAGTTTTAATTACATGCTGAAAAGATGGTCTGTTCAGTAAGGCTAGTATTTTTGACAGATGAACACATATTACTGAAATAGTAGGTGTTTTTGCTTTTGTTTTTCCTGTATCCATGTTTTACACATTCCAAAGTTAATATCAGGTTGACTTCTAATCCTTAAATTAAAAAAAAAAAAGAACTTAAGACAATTTCAGTGTGAACCTGGCATTGAAAATAACAGGAACCATATAGACAACACATTCTTTAATAGATCGGGGAATCTTGTTTACTTCACTATCTCTTTTGTGTTAATAAAAAAATGTAAAATATAATAGGCCAAATAATTATTTCAGGTTACATATTTCTTCAGGCCTTCAGATAATTGTCAGTGTCTGTGTGATGCCTAGAGGAATGTCCTGACGTTGTTCATCTATCTAAAAGCACGTCTCTCCTGTTTCTCTTTGCACCTCTCGGAATCTAGCCCAACCTCTGCTGCAAACTGTACTACAGCCAGCCCACTGAACACCCGATTTCAATTTTGGAGCAGATCCGATGCAGATATCCACACTAATCCACACTAATCCACACTAATCCACACGCGGAAAGGTCAAGAGGTTCACAGGTGGTGGTCCCCGGGGCAGCAGACCTTTTCTCTTCTGGAACTCTGCAGCCTTTGCTTTCAGATTCTGTTAGTCAACTTTTCGATTAATGATGTCTGCCGTGCCTGCTGCAGCGGCCATGGGTTGTTACCCTGGAGTCGTTGATTTCTGCTCAGCCTCTTAGAGGAACCTCATTTTGGTGTTGCCACAGTGTGGAGGCCATCTCTGACTTCTTGTATTTATGAAAACATAAAGGGAAACATGGGAATGCTGATTGAAATGTGAATGTTCCCCCCTTTAATTACTAGTCATCATTCATATAGTTATCAAAATACTTAAAACAAATGATGTCTGTATTTGTTTCCATGTGTAGATAAATAGGTACACAGTTATTTTAGTGACTGCTGTATTTAAAATTATTTATTGTGTGTGTATGTGTGATGTGTGTTATTGGTGAAATTATTAAGGCAACTCCACGTAGTTAAAAGGGAGGTTTATTTTGTGGGGTAACTCACAAATGAAGGGATAGGTTACAGGGTCCAGGAAAGGTGTAGCGCAGTCCGGTGGTGTTCTTTGGAGAACTCTGCTGGATCTACCTCCAGCGTCCAGGGTCCAGGAACCAAGAGAGCCAGCACATCCAGATCTTGGGTCCTCAGGGTCCTCTCCCGGCTCCGCCTTGTAGGCGTGGCAGTCACCGAAGCCTCAGTGGGGGTTGGAACT
Source organism: Peromyscus californicus insignis (assembly GCF_007827085.1). Taxonomy (NCBI): domain Eukaryota; kingdom Metazoa; phylum Chordata; class Mammalia; order Rodentia; family Cricetidae; genus Peromyscus; species Peromyscus californicus. Next base: position 40,059,394 of record NW_026294535.1, read on the forward strand.
TCCAGATCAAAGCTGGAATGGCTGCCCACTACAGTGTGGGAGTGCAGGAATGTTCATCCCATGGCAAGTGTGTAGAGGTCAGAGGACATCACTTGGGAGTCGGTTCTCTCCTACCACCTTCTAAGACTGAACTTAGGCTATCCTCTACCCATGGTCCATCTCACCAGCTAGCCAGGGTTTTATAACTAAACTACGGACAAACTATTTGAGTATCAGTGGGGGTGTTTTCATGTTTGCCTATGGTGTTATTTATAAACTTGGAAACTAGCATGTGCTATCCCAGCGTTCATTGCTTCCTTGCCGATAAAGTGGAATAGCGCCTCCTCTTGCTCACTCTGCATTTCTTTTTTCCTTGGTGCTTTGGTCCTGGCTGGAGAGCAAGCCTAAATCTTCTGGTTTGTCTGCTGGGATTACCAACATGCTTGTTCAACGAACGCTTCATGGAATGCGCTCCCTTCCCACCCCCAGATCCTTCTTGTGTCTGACCCTTGGCAGCGGAACCTTCGCACTCGGGCTCATTCCTCTAGCCATGAAGCTTCCCTTCCATTTGGCTTTCTCGGTGGTTGTCCGTCATTACCATAGTAAGCTCGTCCGCCTTCCAGTCCTTTTCCTACTTGGGTTCCCGTGTGGCTAACTCCTCTTCACTGTCCAGTCTGATGCCACCATTCGCTCCCAGTCACTGTCACATGCTCGACTTTTGTCGTTTCACAAAAATGCACACCACTTGCTGTCGTCGACCCATCGTCTTACTCGAGTGTTTTTGTTTTTGTTTTTTCTTTTCTCTCCAGGCGCATGGATTTCGTGAAGGGCGGGAGGACTTTATCTCTTCTAACATTACTCACAGGTCCTAGAACAGTATGGAGTAGGTACTCACTAAGTATTTGCTAGACAGTTTAGTACCTTTTTCCTTCAGAAGGCAGTCAGTGCCCAAGATGGCAGGAGAAATTCCGGCAAATTACCCTTGCCTGGAAATAGTTACCCAATAGAGATATTTCCACACCCCCCGCCCCGGACTGGTATTTTTGCTACGATGTCGAGGTGGACACACGGGTGAGGAAAACCAATGCAAACACAGATGTGCTCTGTTTCTGTGGGCCGGCGTATTTAGCCCATCGGGGTTGTCTCGCAAAGTCAAATTCAGCCTGTCAAGAGGTGGAGAAAATGATTTGTGGCCTGAAGCGATGGTAGATTAATATTTCTGAAAAAGCTGTGTGCCTCACTGCCTAGGACCAGTTGTTTGTGCTACCATTTAGACCTCCTCCCTCTGACACAGGGAAAGCTTTCCACAAAACGGCCGGCGTATTTGCTTGGTGCATAGACATTTCCTCTGCCCCAGGGCGGGGTTCCTGGTGAAGTGTGACATTCATTAGCCCCTTTAGACAATGTGGCCTACCAACGCAGAACCAGGTCTTTATCCCGAAGCGTTATCTCAGATTCAGTTTCACTGGAGGAAGCTGTGATGTATGAGGGAGGGAGGAGATTGATTTTCTTCAAGGTACAGGGCACCCAGAGTAATGAGAGTGGCAAATTACCTGCTCACTGAACAAGCATGACAGGAATGTCATAGAGCAAACTTATCTTTATGTAAACAGGCAGGGGTCACATGGGTGGGAATCCCACAAAGTGACCTGGTCTCTGGAAGACACCCCTCTAAATCACCACCTTTCACCAGGAATCTAACACTCAGCAAGACTGGGTAATAGCTGTCTCCCCCCACAAATGCTTCTACTGAATAATGTAATACTCACAGTACAGTAAGAAAGAGGATAAATTGTGGTGCCATTTTCAAATGAGAGTCTTCAACACTCACCGGCTATTTCTGGCGTTCATCTTGGATTTTGTGGCAGTGGAACATAAAATATCTACTTTAATAGAGTAAAAGAAATGGAGTGATTTATCCGAGTCATCGTGGGCCTTTAGCACCCTCATTTGGTAATGGAAAAATCAGTGCTTGATAGGGAAGCAGATACTTTTTCTACATGTAGGCAGCCTGGTTTAGAGACCACACAATCTTCTCAGGACACTTAGGCATACAGAAAATTTCAAACCACATAGAAGGTTATGTTGGCAATATTTTGTTAAATCACTTAAAGATTTCCAATATAATGGTAGGCCCAATTTATTTTTTTTTATGTGCATTGGCGTTTTGCCTGCAAGTATGTCTGTGTGAGGATGTCAGATTCCCCTGGAACTGGAGTTATAGACAGTGGTGAGCTGCCATGTGGGTGCTGAGAATTGAACCCAGGTCCTCTTGAAGAGCAGCCAGTGCTCTTAACCACTGAGCCATCTCTCCGGCCCCCACAATTTGCTTTTTAAAGCACATTTTGATGCTTTTATATGTGAATGACTATGAAAACATCAAAACTCTGCTAATTTTGTTTTGTTAATCAGTAACTTGTGGTTTTAGCAGGCACTTTTAGGTTTGGAGCCTCCCTTTCCTGTTTGAGACTCATTGGCTGATTATTCATTGTCCAGTTTTTGTGCCTGGGCTTATACTCAATTCAGGGAACATAGAGATCAAAAGAGTGAGACAGATTTTCAAGCAGGTCATTCCTTGTAAAATGGATCAGAATGCGAAGTAAGTCCAGAGAAAACGGCCCTTGTTAAGTAAGTCTAGTCATGGGCACTGAGTCACAGGGATCAAGGCAGAATGTGTTCTTTTGTTTTTATTTTTGAGACAGGGTCTGGCTATGTGCTCAAGGCTGGCCTCAAACTCTTGCCTCAAGGAAGAACACATTCTGAGGTGTCTTCTTCCCCATCTGCCTTTCACCAGAGTCTTGACTGTGATATGTAACAGGGTGCACTTAGCTCCAGAATATGTAAAATACCATATTAGCCATGGAATACCACTTTAACTTGGTATTTTGAGATATCAGAATGAACACAATGTTTGTTTTCTGTGTGCCACGAGCCATCCTGTCCTAGGTGCGTCTTTGTATTAATTTAGCAATCATACTCACAGGGGTCGAGTCCAGCAGTAGCTCCACCCTGCAGACAGGAGCCCAGAGAGACCAAACAACTCCCCAGGGCTCACAGCTAGTTAGCAGTCAAGGCCAACCCTGTGCTGCTGTGAGTTCCTCTGTCCTCATGATCCCCGAGGCTCCCAGGGAAGTTGAACCTCTCTCCTGAGGAAGTTCAGGGTCAGAGAAGTTTTTGTTAAAAATAAATGAATCCACGGTTTGGAGTAAGATATATACTGTGAAATTTATCATACGCCTGTTTATACGTGCTATACATGGTACAGAGTGGAATGTGGGTATTCATTTCTAAAACCTGTTCACTGAGAATCTGGACAGGCCCATACCTCCATCCACTCTGAGATTATCTGTATATGGGTCTTCTAATCCTCTTCTGCCCACACAGTCCTTGCCTCTTTCCAGTGTGCCCTGGATTTCTGCCTCCATACGTGGGGTGCCAACTTTCCCTTCCGAGCCTCTTTCTCCACTTGATCTTTTTAAGTGCAATCTCTCACTGAATTTTTCAGAAAAATTGCATCCTTTAAAAGCTTTGCAGAACGGGAGTAGTTACAGCTCTTGTTATCCTCACTTTGCCTGCTTTCCGTTTGTAGGGGGATGTGCCTGTGATTGTTTCCTTCTGGTCTGAGCGCTCTGTGTTCTCTTCCATGTGGTGTGTGCTCCTTCAGGCTACAGTTAAGATGTGAATTTATATTCAGTGGAAAGAATCCTGACTGGGGTCCGAGCTAACAAAAAATGCCCCATTTATGAGAAATGTGGATGCCTCCTGGCTCTAGTTGTGAGGAGACAATTTGGTTTCATCATGCCATCTTCCTGACTGCTGTGTGAGAGACATTTCTAATAGCAATTAGCTAACATTTAAATACCTCTGTATGTCACACATCAGTCTAAGTGCCTTGTCTGTCGTAACTAATTTAATAACAGAGCTAATCGGATTAGATAGGATTTAACACTGTCTGCATTTAACAGAAAACTTTCCCAGAGGTAGTTAGCTCTGAAACAGGTTTCATGCTCCAGTCCTCCTACTGAATAGATTCTGATACATGGTGTCTCAGTTGGGGTTTCGATGGCTGTGAAGAGACATCATGACCATGGCAACTCTTATAAAGGAAAACATTGAATTGGGGTGGCTTACAGTTTCAGAGGTTTAGTCCAATATCATCATGGCAGGACATGGCAGGCAGACATGGTGCTGGAGAAGGAGCTAAGAGTCCTACATCTTGATCTGCAGGCAACAGGAAGTGAACTGAATGAAACATAGCTTGAGCAAAGGAGAACTCAAAGCCTACTTCCACAGTGACACACTTCCTCCAACAAGGCCACACCTATTTCAACAAGGCCACACCTCCTAATAGTGCCACTCCCTATGAGCTTAGGCCACTTACATTCAAACTACCACACTGTGGGCTGAGCTGAAGGTAGTGGTGTGTTTGTGTTTGAATTTAGCTGTTCCTAGAAGTGAGAGGATGTGGGAAATCTCCTTGGATGACTCAATGGTGTATGTCAACATCACACTGTTTCCTGATTAATATTCACTGTGCTGGTTTTTGGATGTGGTAGCACACCCAGATATTTTAGCTGAACACCTGTTGTTGTCAAGTGCTGGTCTAAGAACTTCATGTTCACTTACACATTCAACCTTCACAGCCCTTTGAGAAAGCATTTTCTCATTTCATAGTTGAATGAATTGAGGCGTTTGTTAATTTTTTTCTAATGGTCCAAAGTTAATGAATGTCAAAACTATGGCTTTAATGCAGGAGGTCTGGCTCCTAAGTTACCCATAGTTAATATGAACATTACATTATAAATGTTGAATAAGGCATTCATAATTATGGTCCCATACCTTGCCAATTCATGAACCATACTTTTGTGTTCTTTGCTATTTAGGTGCCTGTGAAAGTTAACAGTATGAAACAGTAAAAACTAAGAACCAGTTTCTTTCAACATACATTTCTTCATGTAAGTTTCAAGTGATCAGTACTAGCATCAGACACAGAGGAGGCTACAGATGAGGTCTAGGCACTGTGAGAACTGAATGCAATGATCAGGGTCATCATGCTAGAAGACAACACACACAAAGTGGTTCTTCAAGGGCCCCCAAGAGAAGGAAGACCCGGTAGGATAATTTTAGAGGTCAGGGTACCACATGAAATCCAGCCTGTAGAATGCAGTGAGTGTCCTGTCTATAGTTTTAGACCAGATCTCTTTATTTCTCCATGTTAATGCTAAAAATGAACCCAACGCATGGAGGAATATGTGGTCCTTTCCTAAAAGACGGGGAAGACAAGTCCTGACTTTTGAAAAAGTGCTGTTTTTCTTTGTCATGGAGAAACAAGCCTTGCCCATGCCTTCTCTTAAATATTGGCCAGCATTTGTCACAACTATGAAGATATTTCTAGATTTAGCCATCCTCTCTTAGTTTTATTTTTAGGCTTACTTTTGATTGGTTCTTGTGGTTGAGTGAAGACATTCACAGGAATTAAAAAAAAATCTAAGTAACTAGAAGAGTGGAATCATTTTGTCTCCCATATTTCAAAAAAGTATGAGTTGGATTTGTTTAGATATAGAAAATTATGATCAAGTTTCTGAACTGAACAGAGGAGAATATGATGGTCAATTTTATTCTTCGTACCTGAAGACAAAAGGAATTAATCCATAGTCAAGAGAACAGCAAAGGTGAACTGAGGTGGAAGACACCTGCTCCCTAGACAGATCACAAATTGGATAATATCCCCAAGCACATTAAAACTTAATTGTATTATCATCCACATTTGAGGGTACACAGTGTGCTCTCAGCAGATGGTGTCAAGGGTTCTGTGAACTCGATTATTTCTGTATAATTCTCAGTACAGAAGGTGTGGAACTATGAAGCAGGAATAAAATGGGAATAAAGCTGCCTCGTGCCCCACATTGTTTTCTTTGTCTCTCTGTTCAAAATGGCAACTACCAGGGGGAAGCAGTGATCTCATCTGTGCATGGCATGTCTGCTAATGCTGCCATAGTGTGCTTATCCTTTATAGGACAGGGACTGCAGGATTCCTAATCAGGGGTCCTGGAGATGGGTCCTACAGCCATCACTTGTGAATGGCCCATGTCAACTCTTTGAGCTCAATTTCTTTATTGTGATAATACAAGCAAAAGCGTCCTACTGTCTTGGATTGTGTGAGACAACTTTGTCTACTCCAGAGAGTTTTGTAACTACTAGAAACTATTTTCACGCTTCCTACAATAAAATTAGAGAAGCTGACTTAGCGTGAGCTGCTTGCCTTTGCCATAAAGAATTTGGTTGGAAAGAAAGAAAACTCAGAGTGGAAGCAGGGACTAGACATGAAATGTTTTTCTTTCTCTATCTAATTAACCGTTGTTACTGATTATCTTTGAGCTTTTTATTTTATTTTATTTTTTCTTTCTTTTTTCACTTAATTTCTCCTAAGCTGTTCTTTTCAGAATATTCTCCATCCTACTAAAATGTGTACATGATAGTGCAAAGGCAGTAAAGACACACATATTCTGGTAGCATAGAAACACACACACACACACACACACAGAGGAAGGGGGAAGAGGTTCAAGAAGTGGAGAGAAATTTGTTGTTTTCTGCTTTTTGACAGAAGCATAGTTTGTAGGACAAGTAAGCTGAAACTCATAGCAATCCTCCTGCCTCAGTTTCCCAAATGGTAAATCATGGCATGAGTCACCATGTCAGCTTTAGATAACATTTTTGTTTTGTACATAGATGGTGCCCTGTAGTGATTCATCAATAGTTTAATGAAGACTACATGAAATAATATAAACTTTGTGTTTAGTCAATGGAAAATCTTTCCATGTACCTTCTTTAGGTTTGAAGGTAGTTTTATGAAAGATGAGTTATGAGAAATATAGCACGTTTAACACTGAGAGAACCATTCACCCAGGTCCTGGTAAAAGGGACCTAACATCAGTGTTTGAAACAGAAAGTCTGCAAAGAATTTTGCTTGCTTACCCTAACAGAAAATAATAATCCTAAATGAGCTTGTGTGAAATGCATTACTCATTGACTTATCTTCATTGGTAGTATCTGATACTCAAGTGATAAAAAGATGTGTATAGATTTTGTACATTAAGCTGGTGTCCTTTGCTGGTTATCTTCTTAATATCTGCAGTATGTAAAGGGCAAACACTCTTCTGGCCGTGAACACCCTCAGTGTTCCAATTCAGGTCCATTTGACCAGAATTCCTTTTTACATTTTATTATCATACAGTGAACCAAATGAGACCACATATCCTTCACACTGCTTGCATAGTCCCAGGTTCATGTTTTCCCAAGACTCTTCCTCTGAGTTGAAATGCCCCCCTTAATCTCTTCTGCCTATAACCTTACCCATTTAAGGTTTAATTCAATCACTTCCTACTTCAATTACAAAGTCAGTATACTCCTTGGTGTCAGGAGCAGGGAGGCTGTTTCATATGTGACTACCACAATGGTGGGATATCAGCTACTCATAAATGTCTTCTTCCTGAGTTTCTTCAAAAGGGTTTGAAAGGGCTAGAAGTTGATAGTGTTTGATTGTTTTATCTTATAGATAGAAAATGAAAGTGAAGTAATTTTATGGACTTGAGTGAAGAAAAGAAGAGAATGAAAGTTGGCTCCATGTGCTAGAATTTTGTGAATGCACTTTTGAACTTTTGACTTCTTACATGTGCTCTCGCTCCTCAACCCTCAGGACAATCCTTTGTGTAGCATTTCTATTGAATAATTCTTTGGCTCATATGATTGTATAATCCTCATTTTCCTTTATGATGAGTCCTCTGAGGGAAGGGAGAGATGGGGACTTGCTGCCTTTGGTACGCCTGACAATGTTCACCACCATAGGACTTTGCACAAAATAATAACTTTTTAAAAGATGAATATTTGGTTTTACTTCAAGCCAATTTTTGAGAAAGCAGCTGCATTTCCCTTAAATTTTCCTAATAGTGTGTAAGCGTGGCTTCTGTTTAATAATTGCTAGCTTCCAGTGACGTGTGCACATTATATAAGACTTGGACTATGTGATTCCAGACTCTGTCTTCCTAGATTTAATTAAGATAATATACCATTATATTCTTATTTCTATGGAAATTAATGGTAAACAAGCAATAAATTATCATAAACTCTTACCCCAAAGCCTTTCTTTCTACTATATATCATCATCAAACCTCAAATTAACAAGTGTCAACTTAAACCCCAACATAGATGCCATATGTTCAGGGGCCGTACCCATCATTGCCATGGCTACATTATCAATTTTAGAGTAACAGTAAGTGTTGAATAGTGTTTACTGAAGCTCAGGATGGATTTTATTTTTCTGGGTGCCTAATATGTGGCCGGGGTTATAATTAGTAACACACTTTAACAGTCATTATCATGTTTATTGGTAGAAGAGCCCTCTGAGGTAGTTATGGCGAGTACTATCACTTCTGTTTTATGAAATGATCAGGGTGAGGCTCAGAGGGACCATCTGCCAGGGCAGGTGCTTCAGGCCAGCCTTGACTCCAAGGATTCTTCGGTGAGTTCTGTACTTCCTTTGTGATTACGTAGTAGGCACAGAACATGCACACACTAACACTGGCCAGGGCCAAGTAGGAAGGCAGCATGTTCTATGTTGGGTGACTTGGGCATCCGAAAGACCATACCATCCCAGAAACAATGAGTTTGATGGGAAAGTCTAAATTTGAGGTAGTTCTGTAAGGCGTATGTCAAGAGAAAAGCCAAAGGCATCCATTTTATTTCCAATTGACTTCCTTTGCCTCCATTTCCCAGCTTGTCTGAACTGTGGGCTATTTAAGGCTTCAAACTTTACCCCAGGCTTCTGAATAATACCCTTTTGTGCTCAGTAGCATTTGTTCCCAACAGCCGAACGGAGCCAGCTGACTCCTTTGGTATTTTTATGCATTGTGCTTTATTGTTTTCCTCTGGTGTCCCCACCAACACCCCAACCCCAGATGCTGTGGATGCTACTTCTGGGTGGAGACATCTGTTTTTCAGGAGGACCCTTTCTTCTATTCTCAACTGTATTTTTTTTTTTTTTTTTACACATCCTTACTGAAGAAAGAAGTGGAGAAGGACCTGCTCTTGCCCTAGCAGAAGGAAATGCATGTTCTTCAGCCTCTGGATTCTTCCATGAAGCACTTGATTACAAGCACGTTAGATACCTCCTGAGTTAAGGGCTTTAGCACATCCTCCATGTTATTTGATACAATTGTACTTTTTGAAGACCATACTAATCTGGACACAGCCTCCGGTGGGGATGAGAAGCAATAGAGGAAAGCCAAGTTGATTATGGTCATCTTGTCTTTAAATGAGCTCTCTCTCTCTCTCTCTTCTTCTATTTTTTCTTCCTTGATCCAAGTCAGAGTTTACACAGCTCTTGATTAAACAGTGTTGTCAGCCCCAGGAATCTAATAGATTAGTTCTGAGTCCACACACTCTGTCCACAGACTACAGTTGGTACATAGGATTGTCAAATGTAGGACCAACTAAGAGTGCTTAAAAATAGAGATTTCAGATACGCTTCCGTACCTCTGGCTCTTTATGGAAACTAGGAGTCTGTGGCAGCCCCAGGTTCCCTTTCCCTAATGCTGTCCGTGGCCTGGAACTGAGCAGCTTGGCTTCTGAAGTACATGGAGACTGGGCCCTCTGGCACCTTCTTTACTTGCCCATCCCCTAGTGGCCTCTTCATATATCAATAAAGCATTTTCACTTTTGGTCATATTAGTAAATATTTAGTCAAATTTAATTCACCCAGTGTAATGTGCCTCCTTTTGAGCGTAACCCCCACAACACTGTAAATATATTTTTTCCATAAACCTGGGTCAAAATTAGTAAGAATTATTTGAAAGCATTCTGTTTTATAGTGTGGAAAACTGGATATTAGAATCATTGTCTTCACTGTCATGCTTTGGATGAAGAGAGCTTGAAGTGTTGAATTCCGGCTCACCAGTGCTCCCTTTGACCTTGTACAAGTTTTTATTTCCTATGCCTCTTTCCTCATCTCTGCAAGGGGATGAGTGTGTCTGCCAGCCTCATGGCCATATCCATCAGATGTGATCATGGGTGTGAGAATGTTTAATATACCATATGGCACTGTGCAGGGCTAAGACACTTTGTGGGCAAAGAGAGCTCTAGCATATGGTTTCTCGAGGAGCTTGGAGTCTGTTTACAGACTCAGGACTCAGATATAACATAAATAACCATTGAGAACATTCCACTTCCTACAAGAAAGTAGCGACATTAAATGTTATCAGAAACCACACGATCTTTCAGGGTAACCAAACTCAAAATTCAAAGGGCACATGTAACCTTCTACTATCACATTATTATTCATTTCACACATATTTTCTCTTGTACATACTCGGTGATTAAAAATAAAAAATATTATGAGCTGTAAGGACAGAAGCAGTGAGATGGAAGAGCCAGTTTCCTGCTCTTGTAGCAGTTTTTATTCATGTCGAATGAATAAATAATAAACATAGAGATAAACATTGAAGTTTCATGTCCTATCGTGTGCCACTGGGAACATAATACAGGCTGCGTGGTAGAGCCAACAGGCACAGCAGCTGAGAACCACTGTTGCAGTGTGTTCGTTGTGGCAAACACACACGAAAGTCACCTTTTCAACCACTCTGAAGTCAAGTTTTTGCTGAACTGTAATGGTCTCTGGAATTGTGGTTTTCTCTTCATTGATATGTGCTGTGGATATCGCTCTGTATAAATAAAACGCTGATAGGCCAGTAGCCAGGCAGGAAGTATAGGCAGGACAAGCAGATAGGAGAATTCTGGCAAGTGGAAGGCTGAGGTAGAGAGATACTACCAGCCGCCATGATGAGAAGCAACATGTTAAGATACCAGTAAGCCATGAGCCACGTGGCAAATTATAGATTAATAGAAATGGGTTAATTTAAGATATAAGAACAGTTAGGAAGAAGCCTGCCATGGCCATACAGTTTATAAGTAATATAAGTCTCTGTGTGTTTACTTGGTTGGGTCTGAGCGGCTGTAGGACTGGTGGGTGAGAGAGATTTGTCCTGACCGTGTGCCAGGCAGGAAAACTCTAGCTACAGATATGCCTTGAATTCTTGTCCCCAACAATTCAAGTAAGAGGACATAAATTTTGGGGAAGTAAGGTCAGTAGGTTTTCAGCAAATCTGAGATGACAATGGTTGTGGTTTTAGACCCATCCTTCCTGTGTCCCTAATGTAGGGCTTCCTCTGCTCAGTGTGTTCTTTGGAGCATTTTTTTCTAAAATAGACTCAGGTAACAGGCTTTGACCATCACGTGAAGACATAATTTCACCATCTAATAAATCTCACCATTGGAAAATGCCTTGAGATTGTACATTTAACCAGTTGAGGGCTGGGCCACAGTGTAATCACCTGTTATGGGAGAGTACTCCGCAGCCAAGAAACCCACCTCCACCCGCAAGGAAAATATTAGAAAGTAGTAGCTGATGAAGAAGTGAAAGCAGGGTTAGTGGAGATTATGTGATTGATTTTATTCATAAAAAGAAGTCCCAGATATTGGAGAATAAAGAGAGAGAGAGATTTCAAAAGGAGCTGAAATCTTGTTGCAGAAGGAATAAGCCAGAAAGCAATATATTAAAGCTTACTGCTGACAGAGGTTTAGAGCAGGTCTTCCTGCTTTGATTCTTTTTTTTTTTTTTTTTTTTTTTTTTTTTTTTTTTTGTTTTTCGAGACAGGGTTTCTCTGTGTAGCTTTGCGCCTTTCCTGGAACTCACTTGGTAGTCCAGGCTGGCCTCGAACTCACAGAGATCCACCTGGCTCTGCCTCCCGAGTGCTGGGATTAAAGGCGTGCGCCACCACCGCCCGGCTCCTGCTTTGATTCTTAATCAGCTGAATTCTCAGTTGCTTAAGCTATTAACTGAAAGCTGAATGTAACGCTTTGCCGTATTAAAATCTTATAATGCCTCACTATTCTCTAAAAGACATCTTATTAAGATATATGGAGTCATCTGAAAATATTGAACCCACGTAAGGAGTATATGTAAAATGGAGTTAGAGAGGCGTGCAGACGCCTGCTCTCCCGTCTCTCTTTCACTGTGCATTGTGGAGAGATGTGGTGCTGGAATGTAATGCTGGTACTATGGCTATAATTTATTTTTTAGTTTAAGCTATTAAAACTTGAAGTTGTATTGATTTTCCTGGAGGGAGGGATAGAAGGGTGTATCTACAGGGCCATGGCAGATGCGGAGAGGTCAGAGGAAAATCTGTGGGAGTCGGTTCTCTCCTCTCACTGTGTGGGTCCCCGGGATTGTACTCGGGTAGAGAGGTGCAATGGTAAGTACCTTTACCCCCTTAGACACTTCACTAGCTCTGTTTAAACTATACCTTCTGGAAGGAAAGGTATACTCTGGTGAACTTGATCAAACATTCTCTTCCTGGACTTCTTTCTGGCTCTTCCCTTTGAAGGCAGAGCGGAACGCCTTTTAACACACAGATGCCACTCTCCTTTACATGTCGTAATGCTTCCAGTTTTGGTTGAATCTATGTGTTAGTTCCTTGACAACGTCATACATGCGTATAATACATTCAGGTTACTCTCTCTATTTCCTCTTCCATTTTTCTCCCACTCTTTGGTTTTGTTTTGTGGTCTATTTACTTTAACCAGAGTCATCTACATGATCATTGGCTTGAGACTATCCACTGCAGGCTGGTGAAGTCACCACCAGGTGCATAAATGAAGTCACTGACTCCATTTTCCCAGAATCTGTCAGTAAGAAACAATTCAGTGTGGTGGTATTGTGTCCCCCCAAAATATTGTGCACCCTAATAAACTTATCTGGGGTCAGAGAACAGAACAGCCACTAGATATAGAGGCCAGAAAATGGTGGCACTCACGCCTTTAATCCTATCACTTGGAAGGCAGAGATCCCTCTGGATTTTGTGAGTTCAAGGCCACACTGGAAACAGCCAAGCCTGGTGACTCACGCCTTTAATCCCAGGAAGTGAGCCTTTAATCCCAGGAAGTGATGTCAGAAAGCAGAAAAGTATATAAGGTGTGAAAACCAGGAACTAGAAGCTTTTGGCTGGTTAAGCTTTTAGGCTTTGAGCAGCACAGTTCAGCTGAGATCTGTTCTGGATGAGGACTCAGAGGTTTCCAGTCTTAGGAAACAGAATCAGCTGAAGAACTGGCAAGGTGAGGTAGCTGTGGCTTGTTCTGCTTCTCTGATCTTCCAGCATTCAGCCCAATAACTGGCCTCAGGTTTGATTTTATTAATAAGACCTTCTAAGATTCCTGCTACATCTCAGCACTGAGGGGTGGGTTTCATGAGCCCCTCTTGTCCATGCCTGGCTGTTGATGGGTCCATTCTTGTGCAGGCCCGGTGCGGGCATTTACAGCTCCTGTGAGTTCATTATTGCGGTGGCTGTGTATTGCCTAGAAGATGACATTTGTAGCCCGTCTCCCTATCTTCTGGTTCTTATATGTCTGCAGTGTTCCCTGGTTCTTCATGGGAATGGTGTAAATGACTTGTTTAAGGCTGAGAACAAAACTATCACTTATTCTCAATACTTTGTATAGCCATAAGTCTCTGCATTCACCGCGGACCACTAGAAAGAGGCTTGTCCTGTTTAAAGCTGAAAGCGGTAGCTGTCTGCATGTGTATAAGCACGTATATTTTGAAGGTGGCTTCATGCTATGTCAATTTAATTTTAATTTTGATGGTAAGGCTCAAATATGCTAATGTGAATGCTTTTCAGGGAATGGATATAGAAATTAAGTCTTCAGAGGTTTACATTTTCACTTACCTCTGATGAGGTTTTGTGTTGAGGATTGTTCAGTATTAGAGTGACTTATTTGGTAAAGGTATTTTTATGTGTTGAATATGGGCTATTAACTGGTTGGTGTTCAATGGATATTGGCCATTTTGGATGACTAAATAATGAGAATAATTATTCATATTCCTAGCTGTAGCTACATTGCAAATGAATGTCCTTGTTGGGTCATGTGTTTTATCTGAGGTAACAGGCTCTAAGGTTTTTTTCATCATTTTCACTGCTTTGCTAAGATGAAGGAATGTAGTGGAGTGAAGTTTTTCTGTGGTTCCATTTTCTAAGAGAACAGGAACACAAGGAATAAAAGTTTTTAACTAGTCCCAGCAGTAACAGAGTGGAGAATATGTAGGGCTGATTTCATTACCATGAATTCTTTGCTTTAATAACTAGGAATGTTTTGTTTTAAAATGAAATAAAAAACTTTGTATTGAAATCTTTATATGGACCTTAGATTTATGTGCAGACCTTTCTGATTTTACCTATGATCAGCAATTAAAATGTTAGGTTTTTGATTTAGTGATCTATGCAAGAATACCTATAGTGTGTGTGTGGGTATTTTCTTATTCTTTTTAATGATGCTCCACTTAAGAACTGTAAAACATTGTCATATCTGAATCATTGGATGCTTGGTGGATAATGTATGTCCATGAAGTGCTACCTGTTTTTTGTTTTTTTTTTTACCACTGGTTTATAGTCATATTTCCATGTAGCATCATTATGGCATGTGGCACATGGTAAATGTGAAGTTTTCTAATTGTTAGCCTTTTTGCTTGACGTTTTTGTAGGGCAAGAGGTTAAATATAAAATGGGGTTTTGTTGCATCTAGACTTCAATGACATATCTTCCTTTTAAAAATATTGTCAAGATTTTGGCAGTAAGCATGTATTTTATATTAAATTATTTAAATCAGAATTATTTTAAGAATAGTTCTTATACACTGAAAATTAAAGCTTAGTCAGACTGAGATTCACTCATGGGGTTTTTTATGTCATACATTTCTTACTATAGTGGCTTCCCATGAAATCGAAGTTTTTGGTGATACAGTATAACCTCTCCATCTTTGTTTATCTGTGTCCCATTGAAAGCAACTGACTTGCATTGTGGAAGCAACAGCTCATGTTCTGTTTCTTAAGTCAATGAGCAAGGGTTAAAGTCGAATCATTGAACACAGAACAAGAATGCAGAGAAGTAGTGTAGCTTAGGGTTAATATTGAGAAGTGAAAAGAGACAGGCAGTTTAAATCTGATGGATGACTGCCCTCCAACTACCTACAGCCACTGGAAAGGAATAAAACACACCATCTGATCATGCAAGAATGAAGGACATACGTTTAACTTGTCTTATGGATCTATTACCATGAAAATAGATAAGTAGATACATTGTTCTTTGCTGAATAAAGGAGTTTATCTAAAGTCTTCTCAATGACTGTACCATTCCTAACATATGTAGATTGCTTGCTCCAAGTCAAGATTTGGGATGAAGAGCAGGGGAGAGGCAAGGCCAGTTTTTAATAAGAACTATCTGCCAGACTGCAAGAATTCAAAGGAGAATTGAAAGGGTGATGGTAGTTCTGAGCCAAGGCTGTAGGAGGATGAATGGAGAGGTGGATTAAGGTGGAAGGTGCACTGTTGAGAGTAGTGTTACAGTTACTGGTAAAAGCTTGTTCTTCCGCACTCTGTGGGAGCGACGTCATAAGTGACAACTGAGCTTAGTTCTTTGGTGCCTCCACAAACTTCATCAATTTTTCATCTTTGGATACCCAGGAAGATAATGAAGATATGTAATTGTGGTTTGAAGAGAAGGCCAACTTGGAGAATGATTTTCTTGGAAAGACTATGAGAGGAGAGCTTTTTCAGGGCAAAAATTCCTAGAGAAAACTTCAGCAAGGTTGTGACACACTTTTGAAACCAGTTGATAACACTTAATATAAAGAGACAGGGGGAAAAAAAAAAAGTCTCCACAAACATTCCATTGCATCCAATGACTGCTCTTTCTTGGATGTTGAGGGGGTTAGATCAGGAAATATTTATGCAGTCCGGTCTCAGAGGTCTATTAGACTCTCTGCTCAGAAGGATTTGGAGCCTAAAGAAAAACTCCAAGTTAGCGATGAGAGCAAAGAAAGAGATGGGCCACTTCTGTGATCACCAGAGAAATTCTGCCTTCCAAAAAGTGAAAGTTTCTCATAAAAAGTGACCAGAAGGAAAGACAGAGAGCACTGTTCAAGGTGCTTCCAGAAGGAGTGAAAGAGAAAGCCAAAGGCGACCGATGCTGCATAAGGGCAGATCTACTGTGCCTGGTGTGGCGCCTGCAAGGCAGAAGACTCTAAAAAAGCTCCCTGGAGCAAGAGTTGGAGAATGTAGTAGAAAGCTGGGCGGTGGTGGCACACGCCTTTAACCCCAGCACTCGGGAGGTAGAGGCAGGCGGATCTCTGTGAGTGTCAGGACAGGCACCAAAACTGCACAGAGAAACCCTGTCTTGGAAAAAAAAAAAAAGGTAGTAGAGATGGGGGAGAAGAATGAAGAGTTCAGAAAGCCCACTTTCTTAATTTGCAAGTTATGTGGAAAACTGAAAACAGTAGGAAGGGAGCCATCAGATGATCTTCTTTCAGAGGTGGACTGATTTCTGTGAAGAGTCAAGGACGTGAATGGGAAGGATGATGCCCTAGTCCCAACAGAACTCTTGCAGAGGCAAGGCAACCTGTTAAGAAATCTGTGAACCAGGTCATCAAAGCAATTGACTTTCACTTCCCCAAAGAGGAGTAAGTCAAAAGGCATCCTCAAGACCAGGAAGAATGTTTTGTGTTTTCACTCTTTACTCTTTGTTCTTTGCTCTTTTGAGGGGCCCACCACCCAGATCCCAAATAAATCACACACGGGGTCTTATTCTTACTTACAAATGCCCAGCTTTAGCTTAGCTTTTTTTTTTTTCTAGCCAGCTTTTCTTAACTTAAATTATCCTATCTACCTTTTGCCTCTGGGCTGCTACCTTTTGTTATTTCTGTATATTTTTCTTTCTTTCTTACTCCGTTGCTGGCTGTGTAGCTGGGAGACTGGCCCCTGAGGTCCTCCTCTCCTCCTTTTCTTGCTCCTTCCTCTGTCCTCCCAGATTTCTCCTTCTATTTATTCTCTCTGCCTGCCAGCCCCGCCTATCCTTTCTCCTGCCTTGCTATTGGCCGTTCAGCTCTTTATTAGGCCATCAGGTGTTTTAGGCAGGCAAAGTAACACAGCTTCACAGAGTTAAACGAATGTAACATAATAGAATGCAACACATCTTTGCATCATTAAACAAATATTCCACAGCATAAATTAATATGACACATCATAAAATAATATTCTACAACAGAAGAGTATAAAGGAGTGAACTATGTGCACTGTGAAATATCCTCCATCTCTTGCACAAGTGACTAAATGGTATATTATTAATAAGCCTTTCAGCCTGTCCAAAGAAAAGAACATTTGAAGAAGCAGATTCTATATGCATACCCTTTATACAGCAGGTCAAAGCCTTCCACAAATGAACCCCTAATACATATCATCTAAGGATTAAGAAGAAAGAGATTATCCTGTTACCCTCCATATCTATGACTAAGATCTCCTGAGGCTCCCCCTCCCCCACCCCTTGACTCCTGACCTGCAGAAGTATAGCAGAACAGGAGTTTGGGGAGTTCAAGAACCTGCAACCAGGCTGGGCAGTGGTGGCACACACCTTTAATCTTAGCACTAGGGAGGAAGAGGCAGGTAGATCTCTGTGAGTTTGAGGACCACCTGGGCTATAGAGTGAGTTCCAGGAAAGGCGCAAAGCTGCACAGAGAAACCTGTCTCAAAAAAACCAAAAAGAAAAAAAAAAAAGAAACTGCAACCATATACATTCAAAGCACAGGAACTTGATCCCAGAATTCTTGAAATTGGGCCGTCTTGCCCAAGAAACTAGCTGTGGAAACCGCCTCCTTAGCTGTTGATTTTGATCTGGGAATTGAGAAAAGAATGTTGAGAGTGAGATTCAAAGATGAAATCAGAGAATGAAAATTTTAAATTTTACTCCAGTCCCTGCCTTTCTAAGTTCTTGGCTCTCCAAGTCACCAGATTTTGCATTGAGAAGAACAAAAGAGAGGAGGAAGAGGATGGGCCAGTAGTGAGAAGAGCTTAAGCTGTGCCACACTGTAGGGTGCCTTCGAAATCCTCCATCCTGGAGGCAAGGAATGTGGAAGTGTCTTTCTCCTTTGATTCTCACAGAAGACAAAGACAGTCAGTTACAGAAGGAAAAAATAAAAGGAATAAGGAAAGGGAGGTATCCCAGGTCAAGGCACTGACTGCCCTATTTAAACACCATTAACCTGCCAAAGAAAATGGTAATGAATGTGGTTCAAGTTGAGCCTTTCTCCCTGGAGACTAATAAAAGATGTGCCCAGAAGGCCCAGATGTGGAAGCGGTAGCTGGAGGAAGAGGCTTATGCTTCATTTGCACATACACTGCCATCTTCCAGGAGCCCTTTGTTCTGAGGAAAGAGGAAAAAACCAATTGCTGAGAACCTTTCTGGTTCTCTAATTCAAGTCCCTTCAGCTGACCACCTAGAAGAGAGCCAAGGAGTAGCAAGATTATGAAAAGAGAATGGTTGAAACGGAAGCTTGGAAAATGCAGCATTTGGAGGAAGTCAGGCAAGGGGATGAGGAGCTGAAGACAGAAGAGCTAGTCAGGCTACAGAAGGAAGTGGAATGCAAGGCAAATCCAAACAGGCAAGTCAGTATCCAGTGTGGAAGGGAAATCAGGAGACTTGCTTTGGACTGCGCCCTTGTTTCCAAAGTTCTCCACTTGATTCCACTGCTAACTAAGCCCAGCGATGAGCGGTGGGTACCACTTGGCAATAGAAGCTGCTCTCTACATCACACCAGGCATGAAGAGAATCCTTTCTCCAGGCTCACCCACCCATGTGTGACAGTGTACCTGCCAGCTTCAGGTGTCCGTTTTCTGGAGATTTTTTTTTTCATACATTTTTGAAGTTAATACTGATACTCAACTCATTTAGGGCTCAATTAGATTTCTTGTAGTTATTTCTTTCAAACATCAGTAGACCCTTTACTCTTGGTCTTAACTCTGGCTAGAATTTCAAGTGTTTGTTCTAGCACAATCTAACTTTATTTCACCTTATCCCCGCCCCACTTTACATATTTATTTTAAGCAGAAAAAAAAGGTAGTTGAATCCTGGGGTGGGGGGAAGGGGATGAGATGAGTGCTTTATGTAAATGAGCTCATTTGATACCCCACCAGCTCACTGAGGCAGACACTATGATCCAAATATCATAGAAGATAAAATTAAAACCTTGTGAAACGGAAGAGCATTTCTGTAACAGGTAGAGTATAACAAAGTGGCATACCTCCGTGTTGGAACTGACACCCGAGGTTGTCACTCTGCGGTAAAAGTTCCATCAGGTCTAACTAATTAATATCAGCATACTGGTGTCTGGTAGAAACAAGGTACTTAGTTCAAATGTGATAACTCATAGTTTTCCAGAACGTACAGTTTTATGAATGCTAGATTGTGCATTATTTGATTTGGTCTGATCGTTTATAGACCCGGAGAGCACAGAAGTGAATAGGGTGCTGTCTATTCAGTATCTCTTGTTCATCTTCTATGTAAATGAAAGTAAGTCCTTCATTTCAGCCTTTTTTCTTAGTGCACACTTGTCTAAAATGCAATTCATGCTATTAGGATTCATCGGAGTCAGTTGAACATTGTCCAAGCACTCTTGACCCAAGAAGGGAGCCAGTAGTCAGCAGATCTGGATCCAGGAGCTGCCTCTTCTACTCATTCACTATTTTAAAGTTACTCTTCTGGATTCTCATATATAATGTGGGGTTGTAATACATCATGAGTTTAGTTCAAAGATCTAATGTGAGAGCTGAATGACATGTTGAATGAATGAGTGGATTTTCAATAGAAAACTCTAAGTGCATATGTAATAATATCCAAATCTCCAGAGCATGATTTTCTTTGTTTAGCTCCCTCTTAAGGAGCATTGTCCTAGACTTAAGATCTTGAGACACTGTCCATTTATAGATTTGATAACTAAACTCTGAAATATGAGTATATATTTTGCTAATCTATCTGAGAATATGCCTTTTCAGGCTTGCTTCAATTTTTAGCTATTGTTTCATATTTTTCCATGTAAGTTCTTAGATTTAGGATAAATTTCTAAAATACATTTTAAGTCTTCATCTGGGATTAAGGCCTACATGCTTTCAAAATTGTTTCTCTGTGACTTTGATTTTTAGATGATTGCTAGCAAGGATTTTGGATTACAGATAACACTTACAGACTAGAAAACCCTGTGTCCCACTTTGTGTTGGATGCTTTACACTCCGTTGTATTTATTACTTACAACCATTTTACCAACACATAATAGTGTTCATGCATTCCATTATGTGGTTGCTAGAGTCAAAGTTGTTAAGTAAACTTGACAAATTCATTTAACTACTTTATCTTGGGGCCTAAAACCACATTTGAGTAAGTATTTCTGACTTATATGCCTACTCTCAGAGGGACAGACCTTTGGAGAAATGGTAACACCTCACATATATTCTTTTCAGTTCAAATGTCACACAATCTCCTATTTATTATAGTGACATTTTTCTGAGAAAATGGATGCAATCCCATCTTATAGCTAGAAGAGAAGACCAGTTGTAAAAGCAGATGAACAGTAATGTGGCTCAGCCTTGATCATTTCAAATGTCTTCTTCATGCTCCCATGTACTTAGATTGCATCATTGTTTTCCTTATAGTTTTTGTGTCTGGTTTGAATATTAGAGCTTGGAATCTTAGAATATTGCTTATTTCTAGATAAATAATTTAAATGATAATATATTTCTTTGCCGTTACATTTCAACCTGTAGGTGGCAAAGGTATTACAGAAATCTGACAATTTTGTCTATGTGCTGCTAGGAATAAATCAATAGTTTTCCTGTGCCCACTGAAATTGCAGTATTGTGAAGAAATAAACTACAAGATAGACTCATCATAAGACATTAATACAGCAACTATGCTGAGCATTTAAAACACCTGTTTCAATTCAATATGTTTGATAGTATGGTTTCAAATACTACAGTGTGATGATGGATATATGACATTGATTGAAAAAATTAATAGTAATAGAAAAATGATTAAAATAGACAGCCCTACTTCTGGATGATATACAACATAATAAAGCTGATAGAATTAAAATTATTTCTGAATTTGTTATATATTCTTTTTTTTTTTTTTTTTTTTTTGGTTTTTCGAGACAGGGTTTCTCTGTGTAGCTTTGCGCCTTTTCCTGGAACTCACTTGGTAGCCCAGGCTGGCCTCGAACTCACAGAGATCCACCTGGCTCTGCCTCCCGAGTGCTGGGATTAAAGGCGTGCGCCATCACCGCCCGGCTTGTTATATATTCTTATGCATTCAACATGAAACACACCCTTGTACTTTTTAAACTATAAGATTTTCTTTTGTTGTGATTATGTGTTGTATGTATCTGAATCTGCGTGCGAGCATGTGCATGTGAGTATAGTTGTCTGTGGCGGACAGAAGAAGGCATTGGATACCCTGGAGCTGGAGTTATAGGTTATTGTGAGCTGTCCAATGCGAGTGCTGTGATTTGGACTTTCGTCCTTTGTAAGAAGAGAAAGCAGTTTAATAAATCTCTGAGCTATTTCTCCAGTCTGCCTTGTACTTTAATATCCATCTATATCTATTTAGTATCTATCACCTGTCTCTCTTTTATCTGTCTATATCTTCTTGTATATGCCTAATGTATATCGTATATATGTGTATATGCATTTCAGTACTGAAAGAGGATTTGCGGTAGATATCAGCATGTTTGTTGAGAGAGAAAGCTGGTCTATTTCCACTTCTTCATCCCCTATTTCCTCTTTGTGCTTCAACTTTTATCATCCACCAGCATATATACTATTTTTATGGTTACCATTCCTAGTTAGTATATGTAGTAGAAATTTGTTCATTAAGTTAACAGATGTAGCGAAACGTCTTCACTACAAAAGAGTCAATTCTCTTATTCTGATTAAAATGAACACCATTCATTCACTAAAGTTATCTTGACATCCCTGGTCCATGTGATGTTCTAGTTGCTCAAGCAATGACTCGTAGGGAGAATTTCTGCCTTCAAGGCAGTTATATTTTAACAGGAAGAGAAGGAAATACACATGTAAACAATGTGTAGAGAAACAAATGGGATTGTTTCAGATTGGAATAGTACAAAAGATACATGGGATTTTGGAAGAAAGAGCCTGAAGGTGATCGCCTGGATTCTGGAAGTCAGGGCAGCCAAGTGTAATTAGTTCAGCAATCGTATCCAAGTTAGAGAGGTGGAGTAAAGAGAAGGTAGGGCTTTTCTTCTTCAGCAGGAAACTTGGTTTTTACTCTCCCTCCTCTGAGGTGGGTAAATTCAAGATTTTAAAGCAAAGGATGCTGTGGTGGTATAACATGATTGGCATTTTATAAAGACCATTCTGGTCTCTAGAAGGAGGCACATGTCTGATCAATTGAAGCAGTCTATCCTAGAAGACATATTGCCATGGTAGGTTTGCTGGTCATAGTCTCTGTCATTGTTCAAACAGTGGGTCAGTGTAGAGAAAGGTCATAATTAGACTTTTAAAATATTTTGTCATGTGTGATGTTTATTTCCGCAGAAATATCTACAGCCAAGATGGGGTTGGGTGGTGGACCCTAGGCCCCACATTCCACGTCTACACTGTCCTTCATTTTTTACCCCATTATCTTTTGTAGACCAGTTAAGCTTACTTTCTGTTTTCATGAGGAATTAAGTTTTCTCATAGCAAATTTTAAATTCTCCCTTGATTACAAGCCTTATGGGAAGGAATGGAGGGGCTATAACACATATCCAGAAGTCTAATTTCCAGTGACTTCACTGAAACATGTAGCACAGAGAAGAAGAGTGAGGGACAGTCCAGGGGATTTTTTCAGCCCTCCAGTTTGACAACTTTTCACTTCAGCATCCTTCATCGCCAAGGTTACCATTTCTCAATTATCCTACATCCCCTGTGTTCTCTATAAGCTGCTGCTGCTGTTGCCCGGGCAGTAATTTCAAGGTTTCATCTTCTGTGTGCATTTATCCACGAGCTTGCAGTTTCTGTTGCCTTGGTTTTTGTGGCTGGCAATTCACTGAAATTTTACTGTTTTTCCAGATGAGTGTGACTTTTCTAATCTGTGGTAGAAAACTTTGTCTTGAAATATGGTGGGTAGAAAATAGTAAAAAGGGCTGTTTCCTCCTCTGCTCTTGTACAAGGGTGAGAAGAAATGTACCTCTCAGCTTGCCCCTTTGCTTGGTCCCTTTGTCAGAAATTATTAATCACTCCATGACACCATTTTGCTCAAATCTGATTATTATTTAAAGTCAGAAGAAAGGTGGAGAGTTGAGTTCTCACTCCTTTCCTTCTTTTCAGTTACTCTTTTCCCCATTTCTCTGTCTCTTCTCACTCTGTTCCTCTTTGTCACCTCCTAATTGTGTGCTAAAGAGATAATTGACATACCCTTGCTTCCTCTTGTGTTAAAAACTGCAGGACACATTTGACTAAAATGTTCTTCCAATATTCAACAAATATGTGTTTGCCAGTTATTAAACTGGAAATTGGATCACACCATGCACATTCTATGAGTCACTATCTCTATACAGAGAATTTTCATATTAGACTGGACCGAGGTAAACAAATGGATCGTAATGCAGTATAGTGAATGGCCATTGTAGCAAAAGGATATTCAACACGCTCTTGAATAAATAAATCATCCTACAGGAGGAATTCTAAACTGCAGGATGACCGGTGAATATGAGTTAGTCATTTGGGGATTTGGGGAGGGTAGGTTTCAGCTGACAGGAAGTGAGATTTTGGTGGAGGCCCCTTAGAAAATTTTGTTGAGTTAACATTTGGGCTATGAGTATGTGTGGATAGAGAGATGAAGAGGAAGAGCGTAAGATTGGGGACAGAAACCCTCTGATAAGAACTATGGCTTTTTTTGAGACTGGAGAATCACATGAAGCTTTTAAGCAAGGGGATCTCATCACAGCTACTTGCTTTGCTAAGGCATAGAGGTTGGATTATGTTTAGTTGATGATATTTAACCAATTGCCGACTATTGCAAATATAACAGGGAAAGGTCAGAAACACACTTTAAGCATGTGTGTGCAGGGGTAGGAAATCTGGGAAGGTCAGATACACAATTCACCATGTGTGAGGAGTGCTGTATGGTAGGAAACAGGGCTAGCATGCTATGGCCAGTGGGAAATTTTGGTGGTCTGCCTTGTTTTATCATAGTAAAGTAGGTGAAGTGTGTGATTTAAGAGATATCAATGGGATATGATTGATTGATGGACTGGACAGAAATATTGGTGGTATGAGAGGGAGAAAATAGTATTGTTGCAGACTTCCAGATGTTGACCTGCATTCTCCTCTCTCACTTTCCTCTGACAGCTTGGCGACTTTGTGGGTGTTTCTCTTCCCATATGCCTAGTCACCAGTGTCTCTTCTGCTGCCTCATTTGGTGGGTGCACAATGGGATGGAAAAATGATGGGCCGTTGACCTTGTAGCAGAGGCCATTTATATCGGCAAAGCTACTACCAAGAATTATGCTAAGCATCTCTTCCTGTCAGATGGATTTTGTTCTGTATTATGTTATATGATAAGCAGTGCTATGAAGTTGTGGGGTTGGATGTAGAAGGGGAGGCACAGTGGTTGAAACAAAACAAAACAAAACCAAACCAAGAAGAGGATTTCAATCAAAACCAAGAGAGCTGAATGAAACAAAAATAATGTAAAGACTAAAAGTGATCATTTGTTTACTGAGAGAGTATTAAGCCAGATTATTATTATAGCTCAGAATTTTTCTAAAAGATTTTCCAGTGATACTAGTAGTCTGTGCTACTATGCTACTTTGTAAGAAGATAGTTCTGGAAAATGCTTCCAAGGAGGCTTATTTAATCATATTCCTTTCAATTTGTTGAATCTGGAGTTTTATAAATATGTTTACCCATGTTGTCTTTTGCTAATGCTGAACTAGTGTTGTGTGGAGCTGGAGCTTTGGCGATCACAGGTAGGGAAATGAAACGTCAGCCGAATAGATGATCAAATACTTGTTAACATTTAATATATGTTGTGAGGTACCAAATATTACATGGCCTCTTTCATTTAGTCTTCATACCAATTATTATAATTATGAGCAATATTATTAAAGCCCATATCACACTGCCAATGAAAATATAGTTACCAAATAATTTATTCAAACTTATATAGCCAATAAACAAGACCCAGCAAGGAAATTTAAATGTTCAAATGTCTTAACCTTTGACCATTGTCTTTGACATGTGACAGGTGGGCCACATGTTTCACAAAAATATACCATACTACGGTAGAAGAAACTTACTTAGAGGACCACAACAGTTACTTGAGAAGCTTGAAAGCTATGGATCCAAACAAAGTAAAGTTGTGTAAGGGTCACTGTGTTATTTATTTGTCTAGTTGCCGTGCCAATAATATCTGTTAAAAGCATTGTAAGGGACAAAGGGTTCATTTAGACTCACCATTCAGGGGTGCAGTCCATATTGGAGGGGAACTCATGGCAACAGGAGCCTGGAGCTTCTGGTCACATTGTTCCTTTGGTCAGGAAACAGAGAGTGATGAATTCTCTTGTTCAGTTCACTTTCTTCTTTTGAAGGCCATGATCCCAGCTGATGAAATGTTGCCATCTAAAGCTAGGATAAATATTGGCACCTCAATTAATTTAATCTAGGTAAGCCCTCATAGTCAACTCAGTGACTTGTCTCCTAGGTAACTACCAAGATGACAGCATCAACCATTACAGTCCTTCCTAATCAGGAACCCAGAGAGCATGAATTTGAACCCTGAGACTTGGGAACTGATGTTTTTGAACCTTTGAACTTTCCTTTATACCATATAATGTGTATACTTTCCAAAGATAAGAAATATTAGCATATATCTGTATTAAAGCACATGCTACATCAAGCTATTTTCTCCATGTAAAAGAATGCTCTGAATTGTCTACTCAGATTTATTTGCTACCCCGGGTCGTGGGTTAGAAGACAGATTGTTTTGGAGGTAAAGCTCTGACAAAAGAGTAATTCAGTGACCTCAAGGGAAAGAAGAATCAGACATGACCAGGAAGGACCCGGAACACTGCTAGAAGCAAAGCAGGACCAGGGTCTGTAGGCTCAGCAAAGGTTGAGTTAAACATAGGCTCTAAATTTGAAAGGTCCTGGGACAGATGTGGATGTTGTCCTTCCCTGTAAATACAACCACATGGAAGCTATTCCCTTTGGTTCCACTTTCCCCTCACCATTGTAGTAGCTTAAATAAGGATTTTAGAATTATGTCATTCTGGGTTTGAATATTTGTTCTGTCATTAAACGTGACCTGAAGAAAATTTCTAAATTGTATTAGTTGCAAAATAAGGGTAGACATTATACTCTGAAGAACAAGAGAAATAATGTATAAGGTGCTTGACAAAGTAGATGCTAAACTTTTTTGATAAGAAAGTAGTTAGCTATGGTGGTATTATGTTTCCCAAAATATTGTGCACCCTAATAAACTTATCTGGGGTCAGGACACAGAACAGCCACTAGATAGCCAGAAAATGGTGGCACTCACATCTTTAATCCTAGCATTCCAGAGGCAGAAATCCCTCTGGATCTCTGTGAGTTCAAGGCCACACTGGAAATAGCCAGGCATGGTGACACTCGCCTTTAATTCCAGAAAGTGAGCCTTTAATCCCAGGAAGTGATGACAGAAAGCAGAAAGGTATATAAGGCGTGAGGACCAGAAACTAGAAGCATTTGGCTGGTTAAGCTTTTAGGCTTTTGAGCAGCACAGTTCAGCTGAGATCCATTTGGATGAGGACTCAGAGGCTTCCAGTCTGAGAAAACAGGATCAGCTGAGGAACTGGTGAGGCGAGGTAGCTGTGGCTTATTCTACTTCTCTGATCTTCCAGCATTCACCCCAATACCTGGCTCCAGATTTGCTTTTATTAATAAGAACTTTTAATGTTCATGCTACAGTTATCTTTTTTTCTTAGTTGTATGATTTCAGTTTGAAAAATGTTAATATTTTTTAAATTCTGATTTTTCATTTTTCTCCTACTTCTGGTAAAGTACAATGAGTTGACCATTGAGTTTCCCACTGCAGAGTGGTACCCATTAGTTTGGTAAGATTATCTGACAGTAAGAAATGTATATTACTGGATTATTTTTAAAAATTCTACCTCAAGCCAGGCGGTGGTGGCGCATGCCTTTGATCCCAGCACTCAGGAGGCAGAGCCAGGTGGATCTTTGTGAGTTCAAGGCCAGCCTGGTCTACAGATAGAGATCCAGGAAAGGCGCAAAGCTACACAGAGAAACCCTGTCTCGAAAAACCAAAAAAAAAAACAAAAACAAAAACAAAAACCCACCTCAAGTGGTAAATTTTAAATGACTTTATTATGAGCAGAATTTATCTAAGCAATTGACATTTATTTATTACTTTGTGTATGTATGTGTGTGGGTGTGCATATGCCATAGAACATGCTTAGAAGTCTGGAATTGAAGAAAGAATCTTGAGAGGGAAAAGCAAACAATGTTATCTGAATGACTGTGACTTAAATTTTCTTAATAAATTACATTATGTGTATATGAACAAGGAAATGACAGCAAGATACTGCTTAATGCTTGAGCCATATCAAAATGCTTTGTTTGGAAAACTTCTGCTCTCTAGTCACAGTTCATATATAGTTGGGCATGGTACCTCATATATATAATCCTCATGCGCATTTGGGAACCTGAGGTAGGAAGTTTATGAGTTCAAAACCAGCCCAGGCTACGTAGTATGACCCTGTTACAAACAACAACAACAACAACAACAGCAACCACAAAGAACCATAACAACCAAACAAACACAGTTTATATAAACAGAACCTTCAGTGTGAGAAATTCATCTCCCCGGGGGATAATTATGTCAAGGTATCATGAAAGACTTGCATACAGTACAATGACAGAAATGCAGTGATGTAGTGTTCTGAGGAATTGTGTCGCTTTTGTATTGCAGGATGAGTAAGAGATACTTACAGAAGGCAACAAAAGGAAAGCTGCTGATAATCATTTTTATAGTGACCTTGTGGGGGAAAGCTGTTTCCAGTGCAAACCATCACAAAGGTAAGCTCCGCTGCATTCCCCACTGTCTGTGTGAAACGGTTCCTTTAAACAGATTGCGAGATTCTGTCTTCACTGGTCTGCTCAATTTTATTAGGTATGGGTTCCCCCTAGCAATTTTCTTTAAGTCAAAATGCAGAGAGCTGTCTTCAAGATGACTTTGAAGGGAGAAACATGGTGTTTTCAGGATTACTGCCAATTCCGCAAATACTGTCCAGTGAATGTAAAAATCTACCTCTGTCTTCCCTCCATTTTTAAAGATAGTGATGTTAAAATGTTGACTTGGTGTGTAATAAAGATGAATTTCAGACTGCCCTTACATTCATAAAGAAAACATTTTTTGTGATGCATATATGAATCCTATGCACACGGTACATGCAAAGTTTTCCTTTAGGATTTTTGTAGACTGTGTCTTTTTTGGCCCTGTGCCTCTCTGCCCATCATTTGGACACCATTTCTACCATAACTCTCAGTAGGTTCTGTTCGACCACAGAAAAGTGAGAATATTTGTCTATATGTATGGGCTGTCAGCTCAAAATGACTCCCTTTTCTCGTTTCTAGCCATTAGACCCAGCATAATGAATGGCTGCCTTTTCCAAATGAGTTTAAATGGGGCTATTTCTGCATTATATCTACCATAATCAAGTATTCATAACCTGAGAAGTCAATTTAGATTTTTCTGTGAAATATGGTTTTGCTATTCAATTCTCTGTCCACCACGAAGGCTAGCAATTTCCTTCCTTATTCTCTTTTGGGGTGAAGGAGGAATTAAGAGTGCCTTGGATTCTCTAACACTTACATTATTTACACATGTGCATTTAATTAGCATTAAATGGAGCATAACATGGAGAGAAGAAAGATGTGGTGTGAGAATTGATGTCTATGTAACAAACCCCGCCCCCTGCATTTAAAACCAATAAATGAGACTTTATGTGAAGGAGAGTTTTGTGGAGAGGTTTGTTTGTTTGTTTGTTTGTTTGTTTTTGTAATTCTGTTTTGAGCTATAGAGGCATGTGCGCTTGTAAATGTACATTTTTCTTTTTGTCTTTAGAGTAGCCCATGGACCTGTCAATCAATCCTTTAATCCTCTTTAATATTTGTTATCTTGGCTTCTTTTACTGTTGCTGTGATACAGAACTCTGACAAGGGCAACTTAATCACAGTTCCATGTTACAGCTGATTGTCACCAGGACATCCCAGTTGCAGGAGAGTGAGGGAGCTGGTCACATTTCATCTATAATCAGTATAAATTGCATACTGCCATTAAAGCTACCTTTAAGAACTCTTAAGTCATGCTGTACAGTGTTAACATCAACACTATTAGCTCTTATTATAGCATGTTAACATGATATTTTTCATTTTCTTTCTTTATTTTATTATTTATTTATAAATTTAAAAGATATTTAAATATTTTATTTATCTAAATTATATGAATATGTGCATATCTGTGAGTGGAGGTGCCTATGTAGTCCAAAAGAGAGCCTCTGAAACCTTGGAGCTGGAGTTACAGGTGGTTCTGAGCTACCTAAGGGACTTGCTGGGAACTGAACTCAGGTCCTCTGGAAGAGGAGCAAGCACTTTTAACTGAGGAGACATTGCTCCCATCTTACTGTATAAAACACTGCATTGTATAAGAAAATATAAACTGCCAAACGCAATCCATCGCACACAAGAGAGTCTAGGTTGTTCTCTGTTCCATTCCTAACTTGCCACTAATTTGCATAAAGAATTTATGAACAATTTCTCTCTTTCTTTGGCTCCTTTCTCTCTTCTCCTTTCTTTCTTTCTTCTCCCTAATTATTCTTTTTGTCTTGAGTTATTTCACACACAAAATTATAAGGGCAATGTAAATACTGATTGTATAGCACATGATCATAAAAATGAACACAATGTTCTCAACCACATGTTGGGATGTATACCCCTTCTAATGCTCTTGAATCAACTGTGTCTGTAGACTGACTTCATCCCACTCTGCCTTCCTTAGTGTACTAGCATAATCATTGTTCTAAATGTCCCATTTAGAATTCCTTTATATTTAACAATAACCTCTTTATATGAGCATGAATGCACATTTCTAAAAGCAATTTCCTTAGCTTGGGTAGTTCTTGAATTTGTGTGCCCAGTATTATATCGTAAGTATTTAATTGCAATTTTGCTATTTTTCCAACAGTGTTTGTAAGGTAGGTTATAAAGTATAACACACTGATTTTCCATAGTTGATCCATGTTGCATGAAGTTACTACAAACACACTCATTCTCTTGTACATAGACATTTTTTTCCTGTTCTGAACAGTGGTTCTAGGACTGTTATTGTACATTGCTTTTCAGTGCACGTGTGCAAGTTTCTCTGGAGGTCACATTACTAGGAGCAAAGCGCTGGTTCACAGAACATTCATGGGGTCAGCTTGGCCATATAATGCTGAATGTTTTCCCAATCTAATAGCACTGATAAAGTTGCTCTGAATATTTTCTTTTTATCTTTTGTCCTCTGCTCTCTGTGTTTCTTCTTCTGTCATGAATGTTTCTCACTTGTTAAAATTATTTTGTCCAGAGGTTGGTCAATTTATTAGTTTTCAAAGGACCAATTTCCCCTTTATTATTCCTTCCATGCAATTATGTATTTTATTATGTAAGTTATGTATATTATTCTGCCTGTGTATTTGTTATTTTAGTAATGTAAATGTACTTTATCTATGTGGCAGATAATCCAGTTCCACCTCTTCTGTGCCAGTCACCTGTGAAAGGGCATTAGACCCTCACTGGGTTTTCAAAATGCTTCTATAAAATTCCCAGGATACCCCATCACAGGCTTCACCTGTCATAGGTGATCTGGCATTTCCATGACTAACTATTTGGTAAGGGATACATGTTTACAATTGAATTATCTTCCTCAGTTAGGCCAGGAATACTCAGGGGCTGTTTCCTATTATAAAGCCAAGACCTTAGAGATATACATCTGGTGTGTCTGCCCTGGAATGATGGTATTTGCCTTCTAGATAATAGGGTGAGAACCTAGGATCCTTTCCAATCTGGGCTCCATGAAGAAACACAAGATTTCCTCTTTGCAGACTGAGAGCACAATGGTTGTTTCTTTCTTGCATCTCAAGCATTCTCTGTTCTCTGTCACTCCTATGTAGTGTCCCCTCTTCATACATGGACATGTGGCTTGATGTAGTTTAGTCAAGTCATGCTGATTCAATTACAATGAGAAACAGTCTCTGGTTCCTAACACCTTGGTGAATACTCAGGATAAAAACGTTTCAAGTAATCCAGCAGCACTGAAGAACATTCTAGCTAGATACTAGCTCATCTAATCTTTGTAACTGTTGATGAGATGGGTACTAAATATTGCATAACCACTTTTATCGATCAGAATCTGATTAGTCAATGCCAATGCGATTCAATCTGACAGTCCTGCTCCATATCGTCATGGTGTATCTGGAGCTGAAATTCTTCACTACTCGGTTTGTTTGTCTGGCTTCTTGAGTCTATGGATTAATATTCTTACGAACACAAAATAGGTGCTGTCCCCACTACCACTAAGCTAGAATTCTAGTCAGATGTTATATGCAACAGTGTCCGCTGTGTAGTTCAGTTTTTATGTTACATTTCTACTTTTCAGGTCTTTCCATATCACACTTTAGAGTATGTATTCAAATCTTTCAATACCATTCGTTTTTATATTTTATTGTGTCTGGGTTATTCTTTAGTCTACTAATGGGCTTTAGTTCCATTCATTATATCCCTCTGAAATTGTTTTTTTTTCCTGAGAATTTTCTTGCAATTTAATGTCTTTATGTTCTCACTCTTCCTTTCTGTTTTCCATTCCATAGGATTTTCTAACTTATTTGGAAGATAAATTAGCCATTTAGTCCTCTTCAGGAGGAAGGTGTAGAGTAAATATATATATATATATATATATATATATATATTTACTCTACAGCTTTGTGAATGCTTTAGTTTTTTGAGCATTTTATATGAGTACTGTGTTACATCATTTCCACCCTTCCCTTTCCCTCTTCCAACCCTCCTAACTTCCGCTCAAATTCATGATCTCTTCTTTAGTTGTTGTTGTTTTGTACACACACACACACACACACACACACACACACACACACACACACACATACCCTACTGAGTCTGTCCCTGGAGAAGACCGATTCTCTTTCTTTCAGCAGCCATTGGTTGCCTGTAGTTCTTAATCTAGTGGTGCGTCCTTGTGAATATCTCTCTATTCCTCTCCTCATGCCTGCAGTGTTTTCACTATGAATGTCTTGTTAAAGCACCCAGATGATTGAGACTTCATGGGTGTAGCTTCCCTCTCATATCCAGAAGACACTTCTCACAGCTGACTTAGAATCTGTTTGATTCTTCCATCTTGATTACTGTGGCCGAAGTGAAGGAATTGTGTTGTAGATGTATCAGCTGGGGGTTGGCATGCTATCATCAATTGTTCTCTGCATTTTTGTGGTGACATTTTATTTGTGCACCCCAATAAAGTTTATCTGGGGATCAGAGGAAAAAGCCAGTCACTATATTAAATATAGAGGTCAGGCAGTGGTAGCACACGCCTTTAATCCTATCATTCAGAAGACAGAGATTCATCTGGATCTCTGTGAGTTCAAGGCCACACTGGGAATAGAGCCAGGCATGGTGGCACATGCCTTTAATCCCAGTGCTAGTTAACCATAGAGGTCTGGAGGTCTTACAGAGCTGGGCAGAAAGAGGAAGTGATGTAGCAGGGTGGAGAGAGGAAGTAAGATGGCAGGGCACAGAAATGTATATAGGCATGAGTATACAGGAAGTAGCTCTCTCTGGAGACTGAGGAGTTGGTAAGGTGAGGTTGGCTCTGGCTCTGATCTCTCAGTTTTCACCCTAATATCTGGCTCTGGGTTTTTTTTTTTTTTATTAATGATACCATTTAGCAATTAGTCTTATACATTTTGGCCATTTGTGGATTTCTCTGATGGTCTTTGTTTGCTACAAAATGAGTCTTCTTTGAACAGAGGTAAGAGCAAACATATCTGTGGATATAAGGATAATATTTAGGATGTAGCTGGAAATCGTGCCGGTTTAAGACTATGGCAATAAGAGTCCATGATCTCACCAGCCACAGGTAGTTGGCTAAATTTACAATGCCAGGTATAAATTTCCTCCTATTGAATGAGCTTCATGTCTCATTAGGTGCCTGCTTTTTACCACCGAAATATAAGTGTCACCATTTTACCTTGGGTATACCTTGCCATATTGGCCATTGTTGTGGGTCATGGGATTTACAGATGGATAGGAGATTATAAATCGCACCACCAGGCCATTCCAGATCTCCATCTCCTTTCAACAGCACTTACTCTTGTCTAGGATGTTTCCTTGATGTTTCACTGAGAATTCTGACCCCTGCTTACCGTGTGCTTCCCCCCTCCCCCACTAATGAATGGATATAGCTGGGGATAGGAGTGCCAAGAGGTGCCCCAATGGATCATTTTTCACCCAACGTATTCCCTTCGGCGGCTAGAGCAATTGCTGCCCAGATCGTCTACCCCATTGATATTTAACTCCCTTTTTGCTGAGTAATAGTTCTGAAGAGCCTAGGCTGATCCAGTAGTAATCAAAGTTTCTTATTTATCAGAACTTCCTCTTTTCTCTGATTAAAAAACATTGCATCTGTGGAAATAAGTACTCCTGGACTCATTGAGTCCATTGTCATCGTGTGGAAATATTTTATATTGGCTGCTTGTAATGGAAAAGTTGTTTGTTTACTCAATATTTTTTGAGTACCTGCATCAAGGCAGAGAATATAGTAGTCCATAAAAGAGATAAAAATCTTTGTCTTATGGAGCTTTTATCTCTGAAGTAGGAAAATAGATAAAAAGAAAAAGAAATAAAATGATATGTTTTATGGGATAAATGCTATGGAGACCGTATAAAGGAAGAAAGAGGTATAGGAAGTGCTGAGGAGGGATTATATGTTTAAATAAGGCCTTTGGGCATAACTTCACATTTTTAGCAGGGAGATATCAAGGGGGGGAAGAATGTTGCAGGCAAAACATCCATAAGTATAAATGTTTCCGAGCATTCTTGGAGACAAGGAAAATACTGAGTTGGAAAGTGTGCATATAACAGACTGTAAGGAAGAGAATTGTGAACAGGCCATTTCAAAATAGACAGATGTGCACTACAGAATGATCAGCTCAATAAATAGCAGCAGGAATATACTAATGCAATAAATCCTGCTCTCAAGAGCAGCCAAGTGGAGAATTGTGTTACTCCATTTTCTTGAGATGACACAGGGACTCCCAAGTCATCTACTGCACCTTTATCTCAGGAACCAGATATCTAGAAATCAGAACCCGTTGTCAGTCATCTTAACAAACTTTTGTGCTGTGGGAATTAACAGTCCTTCACAGAGAGACAAATAAGTTTATTGCTCAAGCTGCCTTCGAAAGATTCTGTCCTGAATTTTTACAATTATATTGAGCTGGGCATTTTGGGGGGGATTAGCAGAGAACATTGTGACAGCCAGTCAGAAAACATAAGCAATATTTCCCCCTTGGAAGCAATTACATTAGCTACAGCCTCAGATAGTGGGGATCAGAGAGGAAACATTTTAGTTTAGGTCTCCAAGTTCCCAAAAGAAAAATATAGCCATTAATCTTAGAAAGCTAATATGTTTTCGTGTCTACCCACCACATCCCAACTAAATCCAAAGAGAACAAATCATCACTAAGTATTTGGGTTGGATACATAGTGTGAGAATACAGAGGGGAAAAAAAAAAACACCCTGAAAGTTAGTTTGAGTAACTAAAGTTAAATACAGGCTCTTCTCATTGTAAGCCAATATAATTAATAATCTGAGTTAAAACTTGTGATGGGCTTTATTTTTTTCCTAAGAAAATTTAGTTAAAAGAAATAAATATTTTAATTGTAGGATAAAATAACAATAGTTAGAAAGTTTAAGGGTTGCTCTTAAGTTGCTTCCTAGTTTATTTAATAGCTTATT
The DNA here is from genome assembly GCF_007827085.1 of Peromyscus californicus insignis. Lineage (NCBI taxonomy): Eukaryota > Metazoa > Chordata > Mammalia > Rodentia > Cricetidae > Peromyscus > Peromyscus californicus. The sequence goes on from NW_026294535.1 coordinate 40,094,370, forward strand.
AATTCAAACAACTACTCAGGAGACAGAATATAATACATTCTGTGTCTGTTAAATGTTAGGCGTTAGGTCAAGTTCCAGTAATATATAATTGAACAAAATTGACAGAATCCATGTCCTCATAGAACTTGTAGTATTTTCATGGAGAACAGCGCTGATGTTGCATGTCAGATAATCTCAGAAATAAATGTTTAACCACAAGTGATATTAGAGTGCTATAAAGATAAAATTTCAAAAGGATTAGAACACATAAACCGCAAAATGGATGAGGGGACTCAGGAGAGCCCCCTCTTCTTTCTTTTTAAGGAAGAAAACTTGATGTAGGATCTGAGTGAGAGAGGGACACAGTTTCTGTGTACTCAATGGCTCAATCTAACTGAAAGAAGCTGGCAAAGGATTGTGGGAAATTTACTAAAGATTTCTAGCTCTTTTCAATATAGAAAGAATACAGAGGAGTAAATGTTTGAAAAAAAAATGGCAAATCTCTGCCAGGAGAATATGTACCAATACTGTCTAAAACTATTTCCAGTGCTCCCCATAATAAAGGCATATAAAACATCTCATCTTCTCCAAAAATAATGTTGCTAATTAAAATATATTCATTAAATGAGGTCTGTATATAGTGGTTAATTCATATAATTTATTCTTTGGAGTACCAATGAATGGATAAAGTCAGTTTTAGAATGATTTTCATTTTCTGTTATTTGGATTCTTCACCATTCTATTGCTAGTTAAATTTTTTTTCAGTAGTAGAGATTGAGCATTGGGCCTTGTTACACTAGGCAAGTGCCCTGCCTCTGAGCTGTGTTCCGCACTTAATGATTTTATTGATTTGCTTGAGAACCTAGAGCTTTTAAAATTTGGTCATATTCATTGTGTATGTTTTAGTTTATACACTTTTCAAATTTGATATTGTGTATATATATATATATATATATATATACACACACACACACACACATATATTTAATTAAAATTCATTCTTGCCTGATTTTGTCTTTTCTTCTCAGCTCCTCTCAAGTTGCCTCCTTCCAACTCATTCTATGAATATCTCGCCACCTAACTTTCAAATTGATAGCTTCTTGTTCTTTGATTATTATTAATGTGTGTGTGTGTGTATGTGTTTATGCACAAGCACAGCCTGCTGAGGCCATTCTTGTTGTTTGTGTTTACATGGTTTTGGGGCTGACCGCTTTGTATTGGGTAACTTTATTTGAGGTTTGTCCCTGGGAGAAGAAATTTGCCCTCTTTCAGCAGACAGTAGTTGCCTGTAGTTCCCTGTCTGGGGTAGAACCCAGTGAGATTTTTCCCCTTCCCTGTTAGCATGTCTATTGATATCACCATTTTTCAGGTTCTATTTATGCAGCCATTTCTCAGAGAGACTACTTGATGTTATTCAAAATAATGTTTATGTAGCTCATAATATAAAATATTGTGACCCATAGAGGAAAAAAACAAAGAAATTTTAAGCATCTGTAACTCTGCTGTACATGTCTATTTGTAGCCCCTTTCTTACGTATGCTATGATTTCTTCTTGTTTCTTTGAAAATATTTATTTAACCACCTTGTATTATATTCTAAGCTGTTTTAAGTTTTTCCTAAGTAGTAATAATCTTGTGTGAGCACTGATATATACAATTAGTTTGTATTTGCCTAGCTATATTTGTAGTGAGAGAATTACTAGGTCAACTGATTTTAATTGTAACATTTTACTATATTTTGACAATGATACTCATAATTGCAAAACAACTTTGTGTTTACTTGAGGGTATTTGAAAAAATAAGAGAAGCATTGGTAAAATAACAATAATACTGGACTCATAAAGCATTCATTAATTAACATTTGTGCATGTTTAAATAAATGCCTCCTGATCTAAGTTGTAAGGTCATAAACATTATCTTCTCATCAGCAGGGAACTTAAATGTCCATATTTATAAATGCTTTTCAACATTATTTATCATTCTATTAAATCTTTGCCAATTGTATCTCCTTTTAGTTTGTAATTCTCTTTAAAGATGATAAATGCTTTACTAAATTTATTTACAATTAATATTTTTATTAATTCCTTTTTCATATCTGTATGAGTTGATTTTATAATGTGATATTATTTTTGTAGTTTATGAGAATGCTTCATAAATGATTAACACTTTATCCTTCAAGGTTTACACACCCAGAGTATTAGCAGACAGTACAAGAGCCCAGCTTCAAAGGCTCACAGAGTCTGACACTAATTTGGCCCTTTGCTGGAACTGAATACACCCCCCCCCCCACATCTACCCAGCTACCCTTTTTTGTAAGAAGAGAGGATGGGTATTATAAACACCTTTAATATTGTTTCTTTATTCTTTTTAAATATGCCAACCTCTATTTTGGTTTTATCTCTTTTAATTAGTGAGTAAATCTTTTCAAGATTTGGTTTTGGTTTCCTTTGCTTTTAACTGATGCCTTGATCTTTTCTTCTGTCTTTGTTCCCAGGAACATTTGCTATGTGCTTGGATCATTTTTTTCCCCTTTTCTCTCTGTGTCTAGTAACCTTCTTCCAGTTTTCACCTTCCTTTGTGGAAATGTTCCTTCATGTTTTATTTTTCATATATGAAGCTAATTCTCTTATCATTAATTAGATCTTTCTTAGAGTTTGACTTTAACTTTTGCTGTTTCTTGTGAGTTCTCTTTGGATAGGTCCTATAGCATCTCATGCAGCACATGATCCAGATATAACAGAAAACAAAACAAAAAACAGAAAAGCAACAAGCAAACTGAAATTTACTTTGAGACCCTTTGCCTCTAGTCATAATAAAATAATTAAATGTATCAAATATGGGACATTTCTAAACCGTGGAGTACTGACTTATCCCCTCCCTCTCCCTCCTTTTGCTGAGCCAAGACTGTCATTTTGGGGTTCCTTTTGGACCTGACCATACTTCCACTTGAGATTGCTTCACCACTATTCCAGCAAATACCTTCTCTCATCTCCTGTATCTGATAATTTGTTCTGTACCCCAGGTAGGTTCTTCTGTCTTCCATTTTGATGAAGTATTATCTGTTGATGATCCTTGAGAAGTAAAAATAAATGAGAGGTTCACTTATTCAGACCAATGTCTTTGGTGTACCCTTGTGGTTAAGTGATAGTTTGGCTTGGTATAGAATTATAAAGGCATAATTTTCATATATAAGACAGTATCCATAGTTTTATTTTGTTTTGGTTGTGTTGTTGTGAAATTACAAAGTGATGATTGTTGACATCCTATACTTCTGTTATGACCCTTTCTTTTTTTTTCTCTCTCCTGTTTCATGCTTTTTAAATCTTCAATTGGCGTGCCTGCTTCTGACTGTACTGTTAGGAAGTGCCCAGCACCACTTTCTTGGGTCTTCATGTGGAAACCTGAGCCTCTCCGTTGTGAGAGCATATCTGGAATCATTTAATTGAGGATTGTTAATCCCAGAGATTGGAGGAGAAAGACCACCCACCCAAATCATCATTGCCAAATTAGTTAAAGCAAACTTTTATAATTCATGTACAAGGCTGCCTCCCCATAAGGTGAGGTTTGAGAGGTCAGCACTGGATATGAGGAAGATGAAAAATTTTTTTAAAGCTCAGGGGTAGGGGATTTCCAAATGGGGGATTTGGCGGGCAAAATAGGTGGAGTTACAGGAGCAGAACATAACAAGGTGGTCATAACAAGGTAGTCATTACAACCTTTTGAAACGCAGGTGGTGTTGCAAGATGGCTATTACAACGTTTTGAAACAAAGACATGATTGCAAGGTGGTTGTAAGGTAGTCATAACAACAGGTGATCATAACAATAGGCAACCATAATAACCTTTTGAAACAAAGGCCTGCTTGCTGCCATTGCCTGCAACAGTCAGTACAGAACCATTTGTAGTTAAGAGTTAAGGCTACAGGTGGGACTTAATTCAATCCACGAGAAACAGGTTTAATCATAAACGGAAATGAACCTAGTTTGTCTTTGCTATATGATGGCTTTCAAACCTAAGTTGGAGGCAGGCTGGCTCATCAGGATCTCCTCTATTCTTTTACTTGTGCTAGCTTGGCTAATTGACTTCCTAAACTTATTTTCTAATGTTCTTATATTTCAGCTTCCATTTTTATCTCTGTCTTTTTACTCTGCTTTAAAAAGTGGGTATTTGATTTGATCTCCTTTATTGTCCAAATCTGTGCAAAATTAAATATTTCCTTTCATAATTTAAAATTTTAAGTGTTGTTTATATCTTTTGAATGTTCTCTTTTGAGTATTTCTTCTTGCTCATTATCTCATTTTCTGGGATTCCCCCCCACCACACACTGCTTTGCTAAGTTATTTTCTCTCTTTAAGGCTATGAGCATTCCTTTGATGTCTGATAGCGTAAACGTTGTTTTGTTAACAGGTCAGTGTGGCCTGCAAAATGTGAAGCTCAGTATCAAAGCAGGAAGAAAGGTTTTGTTGGCTAATTACCATTGTTAGCATGTTTTGGTTTTCCCTTTGGAGCTGGCCGGATCCCTTACACAGGAATCCTCTTGGCCAGGACCATTAGGGATCTGAGAGGGAAAAGCTGCTGAAGTTGGGGTTGAAATGTTTCACATTCGTCTTTCTGGGGTTTGTTCAGTTCCTTCTCCTGACCCCAGTGTGATGTCTACTCTGCTTTATGTCTTCTAATGAACAAATCACCTGTAGCTCTCCAACAACAAACAAATGGGCTTTCAAGCTTCTCCCTGCAGAGACAGAAGTCCAGCAACATGAGATGATGGAGAGTAACTAGAGGTTTAGGAGCTTCTCAGGTGGCTTGTCACCAGTGCTCTGATCACGATCCTCAACTCCTCTTGTCTGCCAGGACCTGATGTTTCCAATCCCCTTTTCCTTTAACAAATCTACACTAGTGGTCTTTATTAAGTCAGTTCCAAAACTTTGATATCATTGCCTCTTGCTTAAATGAATTTTTTTTTTTTTTTTTTTTTTTTTTTTTTTTTTTTTTTTTGCTTAATGAATTTAATAGCAATGGTGGTTTTGATGAAGCTATTTCCTTTTACTGTTTTTGTGTTCTTCCTGGTCTTAGGAGGGTGTCTTAAAATTTCAACCATCTCTACTCCAGCCCCAAGTCTTTATCACATCCTCTGCTATAGTTCATCTCTCATATTGAACGACAATAAATGCAGAGCAAAATCTGAGTGAAATTTCTATTTTTTAAAATATGTGTTTATTTTTTTCATTTTTACCGATCTATTGAGGTGTAGTTAACAAAAATTTCATATGGTTGGGTGTAGTGCTTGATGTTTTAGTGTACGTGTGCACTGTGAAACGGTGGTGTAATTAATCAGATTAATAAATCCACCAACTCAAGTGAGAATGCTTGAGATCTACCCTCTTAGCAGTGTTCAAGTATGCAGTGTGTTGTTATTGACCATTGCTATCGTGTTATTTCAGATTTCTAGTGTTCCTAGTATAGATTCATCTTATACCTGAAGGCCTTACCATTTAACCCAGTGTCTCCCCTTTTCTCCCACACCATCTTGTAACATTTTCGAATAATGCTATGATACTGGTTTTGAATGCCTCTATCGTCCTATTGTCTGAAAATAGCTTATTTCTAACTTTAGTTTCTCATTTCAGTTTTCTCATTCATGTTACTGATCTTAAACTGAGTGTGTTTTGAATTTTCCTTCCTTCTTTGTATTCTATTAGAATCCTTGGTCTCAGGAACAGGCTATTTTCAACACAGGGCCATCTCTCTGACTTAACATTTGTGTGATCTGTTTTCACAGATCCGTGAACTTAACTTTAGACTTGGTAAGAGGCTTCCTACTCAGATATCCAAATCACTACCACTCTCTTCAGGATCCTGCCACCAGCATGGTCAAAAGACAATGCCACTCTTTCCTGATGTGCTGGTAGCCTCTAAGAAGGTTGCTGACTTGGAAAGGCACAGAAGGCATTCATAGCTTGATATCTCCTACCAGTATCCAACATAAAAACCCAATGAGATCACCTCTTTTGAATATACAGTGTGTGGAATTTGAATTCTGTATTTCAGAAAACCTGGGCTGGTTGAGTTTTTAAAGTACTTCTTTTATTTTTGAGATCATAGTATAATTTCATCATTTCTTCCCTCCCATATACCCCTTCTTTGTCCCTTTCAAATTCATGGCCTCTTCTTTCATTAACAGTTGTTCCAGACATCTATATATTATGTATATGCACATTATTTTCTAAATATAACCTACTCAGCCTGTATAACGTTACTTGTGTGTATGTTTTCAGGGCTGGCCATTTAGCATTGAATAAACAGTTGTTTTGCTCTTCCCCAGAGAAGACCATTTTTCTTTTCGTTTAGCAAGAGCCAGAGGATCAGGGACTTTGCTGTGAGACTGAGTCTCCCAATGAGGTCAGAAGTTTGTTGGGTTTTGTCATTTTGACACAAAGGTAGACATATCTGGGAAAAGGGAATCTTAATTGAGAAAACGCCTCCATAATATTGGCCTGTAGCTATATATGTAGGGAATTTTCTTGATTAACAATTAATGTTGGAGGATCCCCCTCTTGGACAGGTGGTCTTATAGGGTTTAAGAAAGCTGGCTGAGCAAGCTATGAGGAGGAAGCCAGTAGGAAGCATTCCTCCATGGCCTCTGCATCAGTTATTGCCTCTGGGTACTTGCCCTGAGTTCCTATCCCAACTTTCTTTAGTGATGGACTGTGATGTGATCCTTTCTTCCTGAAACTAATTATGCTGTTGGTATCTCATCACAGCTAAGACATTTACTAGACATTACAAAAGAGTTTGATAATGCCATAGTGATATCAGACGCCTTTGTATTTTCTTATTTTAGTGTAGATGGTTAAAGCATTCCAGCATTGATTAAAATATTGAATTTTAAACAAGCTAAATTACATTTAGAATGTTTTCCTATTTTTTTCTGTTTTAAGGGTGTTTTTTTCCTTTTTAGCTGAGAACGTGTAATATTAGGAATTCCAGATATTTAAAGTTAGAGCAAATAGAAATAATTTTAATCTAGTATGCCTCTATATGCATGCTTTATTTGGCCTTGGACAGGAATATTCATTCACTGTCCTTCTTCTCATATGCTTGTTTATAGTAGATGATTCAAGAATTTTAAAAGGAAAAACCATGAACTTGAATATACCTTCCAAAATGAGAATAATTCTAATATTTTAAAATACAGAATAGATTTTTTCTGCTATTGATGGGTTTATAGTTACCAAGGGAAGTTACACAACTATTGCACACTCATATAATCAAAATGATATCATGAAACACTTATTTTCTTACTGTGCATAGTTCAAATCTCAACATTTGTTTCCAGGCTTGTAATGGACATTGCCAACAAATATCTTATCATTTATTTTAAATTGCTTCAGGCATTACTATTCCTCAGCACATAGCAAGAATTAAAGAGTCAGAGAGTTCTTTGCTTATTTAATTTAGAGCCTAATTTGTTACTCCTGATTTACTTCAAGCAGGGTTTACAGCTATTTATAGTTTTGCCAAAGAAGAAGCTACCCAGGGAAAGCGTTGAAAAAGCCTTATTTAGACGCTCTCTCCCGTTAGTCTTTCCTTCTCTTGCCTGTTTCTGCCTTGCAGATACATCTGTGACTTTCAAGGAAAAGAGAATCAAATCTGTCACCTCTCATAAATCAATTTTCACCCCTTTTAGGGGTTGGTATGATCCCTGCCAAAAATGAATAACCTAGAGACAGTTGTTACTTCTGTGATCCTGTCTGATTGGACAGTCCTACACATTCATTGTCATTAATATCATTTGTAGATGTCCTAAGAACACACAGTTGTTAAAGGTTTTGTAGATATGGGAGGATCCCATTATCTTAATCTTCAGGAACTCACTTAGTAAAATATTTCAAGAAAAAAAGATCATCTGTATACTACTTAATTTCTTTTATCCATATGGTTTTTTCACAGGTGCTACCTTAAAAAAAAAAAAACTGATGGTCTACCCAAGTACTTACATGCCTACTTGGGCACACCAGACTTCTGTCCTTGGTTTTGTTAATGCCTTTTTAATCACATCATCAAATCACACAACTCCACAGGTTTTATAATATCTCAAGTTGCCAGACCACTGGGAAATATTTTCCATATTTTTATGTTTTTGCTTTATCATGTTGTATTGAGTGTCCATGTAATAAGAAGTCTACTACTTATGTGTGTAGTCCTGATTTCTGCACGTTATTTAGTTTAATAAGCAGGACACATGGCTGGATATTAAATTAGCCTATGATGAGTGCTCACTCGATCACTTATGAATGACTATGTCAGGTTCCCTAGATAGAGTGTGTGTACATTCACAGTGAGTGTGGAAGAGTCTAGGACAGCGGTTCTCAACCTGTGGGCCACAGTGTTAGGAAAGTTGGGAAGCATCGCTGCTAGATAAAATAGACTGAAAGGCGCATTTGAAATTGTCCTTAAGATGCTTATTTGGTGTGGGTGCCTAAAGAGGAGAAAAACTTGGATCAGACAGACTTAGGGTTTGGTCTGATTGTCCTAGACTTTAATTACCTCTGAACATTTTAGTTTATCTCTTAGAACATAGGAAATAATAGATGTTCATTTTCTTATACTGGGTTGGTATAGAGATAGAAATGATGGTAAGTGTGAAACTTCTTTGAAGGTATAAAATATAAAGCTATTGTTTTTTGTTATAGACAGATTTTACATTTTACTGATCATACTTTTATAAATCTTGACAGTTCTGAGAAATAGTTTTGGCAAAGTGAGTCATATTGAAAACATTATGCTATTCTTTTTTTCCTTTGGATTTTGAGACAAGCTCTCATGTAGTTCAGCCTAGTTTTTAATGCAGTATGTTGGTGATCATGACCTTAAACTCCTGAATTTCTTACCTGCACCTCCCAAGTGTTGAGATTATAGATGTCTATCAGTACACTCAGCTATTCTTGCTCCTTTGCAATATGATAATTCAGATTGCGTTGGGGGAGGGGAGGGAGAGAGACTCAGCTCCTTAATTCTTTAACTATATGTGAAATTCATCTAATTTTTCACATGAAAGTCTTTGGGAATATTCTGCCAAAATTGAACATCACCTGTCAGTAGAAAAAAAAAATCCAAGCTGTTTTGTAATGCATTTTCAGGTTATAACTCGCTCACTTAAAGGTTAATGTTGAGAAATAAGCTGAAACATTTTTTTTCTGATTTCAAACCACTGCATCCAAGCTATAAAGTGAAATAAAGATAAAATGTAGCTAAAAATTACAAGCTACTACAGCGGACTCAGGTAGAAGGCACATTGGTATCTTAGTAAGGCGTGGTTTTCTTTTAGAATAGTTAGAGCCTATGTGGATACATCTTTTCCCAAAGCAGATGTTACTTTGGAAAAACCACCTTTACCATTCTCATTCCCTAACAAAGACATTGCTGCTTCAAGTCTTTTAGGAAACACCACGGCAAACATTCCAGCAAAATGTTCATATCCTGTGGACTTTTAGGTCAAATATAGGTGAAACAAGTTTTAAAATTTTATGTGCATCTAAAATTCGCTTTAGATGAACTCTTGTAGCAGAGTTCATTTTAATTGAAGAGGATCCATTTCTGTAGGTCAGTCCCCTGGACATGTAAGTAATTACATCCCAATAGGTCTCTCGTACATTTTACATATAGTAATTTCTCATTGTAATTTGTATATATCAGGCATTGAATATAATCAATTGTAAGCTATAATTTCAAATTCTCATTGTGTTCCTTACCTCCAAACATTTCCCCAGATAACTATCCATTCATTCATTCAACAAATAGAGGCTGATCATCTATTATGTGGCAGGCCATACTTAAATATCAACATACCATCACAATGAATAGATTATTGTATTCTGAAGGAACCCATTAACCAAAGGAAAAAAATATTTGTGTAAATAAGCTGTATCACAATGAGAATTTAATATCTTACAGAATGATGTGTTCATAGAAAAATAGGGACAAGGCACACACAATATACGTATATAATAATAGTATAAGCAATAATAAAGTCTGCGTTCATGTTGAAAAGTGAAACTGGTAAAACGATACATACACATGTGTCAGACAGGGTGGGTCAGTGGGAATGAGAGATGTCTGGTGTATAATGGACGAGTAGACAATTGGCATGAGGGAAGATGGAGGTGCCTGGAAAACAGGAGTGAGGATGAGAAATCTAAGTGGACATTAAAGAGGTGAGGATGACTGCGAGCTATGACCACACATAACACCATGTCGGATGTAACAGCTTGGGAGGTAAACCTGTGTCTTCGCTTCTCCTGGCGTAACAGCTTGGATTTCCAGATCGCAGAGGTTTTACTACTCCCGCTGTGGAGTTCTGGAAATCTCTTTGTGTTCTTGTGCTGGAAATTAAATGCCTCTCTCAAAAGGCGACTGACATTTTCAGAGCTGTGTTTGAACAGACCGTGTTGTTTTAGGTGACAATTACAGTTCTGATTTCAGTTCAAATCAAAGTTTTTTTTTTTTTAATTGTAATTGAGGTAATATGTAAGTAATATAAATAGAGACCACAGATCTAGTTAAGTCACTCCTAATATCATGGGCTCATTTAAAAATAGTCCTTTCATGTTTTTACATCTGAGTCTGTCCCGAGATTATGGTCTTTTTATCAGTGTGAGTTCTATTGAAAGGTTATAAACTTTGAAGAAATTGTATCAGTAGTGAAAATGCTCTATTACTTTGATAGAAATAAAGAGTAATAGTCATTAGTTTCCCCTTCCATTTTTATTCAGGTGTGTGTATGTGTGTTTATATACCTAGGTGTGTGCAAGTTTTTTGCATATGTTTAGGTATGTGTGTACACATGGGTGTGCATGAACTTGAGTGTGGGAGCACATGGAGATTGATGCTGGTAATCATCCTCAATCTTTCCTCTACCTTATTCAATGAGGCAGAATCTTCCACTTAAACTTAGAACTCACAGGTATGGCTGGTCTCATTAGCCAGCTTACTCTGTGGGTGCTGCCTTTGACCTCTGACACTGGAAGCACAGGTGGGCTTCTCTCCTACTATCATTTATGTGTGTTCTGGGAGTCTGAACTCTAGTCCTGCCTCTTTATCACTGAGCCATTTCCCTTGGCCCTGTCCATTCATTTTTAAATGCTCATCTAACCACTGACAGAGCGCTATTGGAAGTGGAGGCGTATGTTGGCCCTCCAAAATCCATGGTTCCTGCATGGGTGGGTTAAACCAGTTCAAGTTCATAGATATTAACTAAAATGAATATGTACTGACCGTTTTCCTGTCATTTCCTAATTATTACAACTATTTTCATAGTATTTACACTGTATTAATTATTAAAAGCAATCTTGAGGTGAAGTGAAACAGAGGAGGGAGGTTATGTGTAGGTTATATGCAAATACTACAGCCTGTTATTTAAGGGGTTTGTAAAACTGTAGATTTTGGAATCTATGAAAGGGTTTTTGACACAATCTTTTGTGGACATTGAAGGATGACTGTATTTATTTATTAAAAAAAATTATTCCCAGCATTTTAATAGTTGAAAGGAAATGTACTGAGGTGTATAGAATGTTTATTCATAGTAAGAGTTCTAATTCTATACAAAAAGTTCTGTCCATCTGGTCTACCAGACACACACAGATTAGGCCTGTCAAGGTGCTCCTGAATATTACTATTACTGGAATTGTTGCTTTTCACAATTGACTTTATGACTGTTTAGCTAACATTCCATACTTCACGAAAAAGCTGGATTGCGAATGTCTCTAAAAAAAGGTTTCTTTTTCCTTAGGTCAAAATGTAGACTTAGAGGAATCTGAATAACACCATAGAAAGCAAAAGAAAATGTTACATTGTGTAATAAATTTTCTTGTAAAACATAAACATTCCCTTGTGGTGTTAGTGAGGTTTCCAAAATACAGCTTTGTAAAATGGTATCAGGCAATAATTTATTTATTTCATCACTGGGAACATTCTGGACTCTTTGAACACGGTATGAACATTCTGTGTTCTTGTAGACTTTTGTTTTATGGATTGTTTATATGAGTGCCAGTGACAAAATGCCTTAGCCTTTATTGAGGGTCACCTAATGATTGCTTATGCCCTGAGACACACTGAGGGGTTTTCAAACATTGAGATATTTTCTTTGAAAATGGATACTCCTTCCATAAAGGTGGAAGCCTGCCATATCATTTTTGAAGGTTTTGTTTATCTGTTTGTTTCAGAGTTTCAGATCTGAACTTCCTTAAAAAAACCTAATACTAACTCCTTATGAGGGAAGGTTTTTCTATTAGGAGATGATTCTGGTCAATAAATCGAAGTTTGGCCAGGAGTACACAGGGCTCAACAACACTCCGGGAGGCACTATTTCAAAGCCTCTGTGTCATGTGCCCTGGCAGCACTGGGAGTGGAATCCTTGGGCTTTGGAAGTGAGGAACCAGAATCTTTGGGTGACCAAACCCTTCAATATCATCTCTATGTGCTTATATTTATTCTTCATAGAGACTGTACCTTTGACTGGATAAATTAGAACATATTAAACTTATGAATGGCGTATATCAACACAAAGAAATTACTGTTTTTTTTAAATTAGTGATGCAACTGCTGGAGATATGGTTAGTCTCTCTAAAATAACCAAGATTCATATAATATAACCTTTTCTAGTAGTATTGGGATTGTCTTAGAGTTCATCATTTGGCCATCTTCTTTTTTATGAACTATCTTTGTTTGTGCCCTGCTACCTTGTTCCCAGGAATCCATTGCTACTTCTTGAAGCAGATTATTTCACCGTGCCTAGATATTTGTGGCTTGGATATTATTCTGGAGGTAATTCCCCAAAACATAATGGTGCATCTTTGAAAATTTTAAATAGAAATTGTGTTATATAGGCATGTAAATACCAGAGTGCTTTCGCTTTGATGTTTTGTTATGCTGCAGATGACATTGCTGTGAACTGTTTTTAAGGAGACAATACTATACCAAGTAGGGGTGAGCAAACAACCCCAACAAATGTGTTTCCTGTGAACTAATAATGAATTCTCACATGGTGAGATAATTGTTTGTGAGTCCTGCTTCTTAGGCAACGTGTTGCCTCTTCTGTAACTGCTGCTGTGATATTTTATTGAAGCACATTGGCATTCTGTTTTAGCAGAACAGAATTATTTCTGTTTACTTTTTTTTTCAAATTAGATCATAATGGAAATCTTTGGGTGTAATGAGCTTTAAAACCTAGTTCCTATAAAAACTAGCCATTTCAACCTAAATAATGAAGACCTTAATCTTGGTAATATAAATTTCTATATCTCAAAGAAGAAAAAAATAAACATTTGAGAATACATGGAAAATAAGGATTTCTATATCCCTTTGGAAGAATAATAGAAAAAACTTATCCTTCTGTTTTGACCAACAGATGATCCAGGTCAGAAAACTGTGATATTGAAACTATTCTTGACCAGACCTCAGTTTGGCTGAAAGTGCCCAGGAACAGTTTTCAGAAAACCACTTAGAAAGATATAAATCTCTTTCAAAGTGAAGATGTTTGCCACTCAGGGTCAAAGACTTGGTTTTAAGAATGAAGAATTTCTTTATTGGCTAACATGTGGAAACTTAAAATGAGGTTCTCACTTGCCTATTCTAAGGAAGATATTATTCAATGAATAATAAAAATAGAGAATATGTTTATAGACTGTCATCCTTTAAAGTATCACCTGCCCCAGTAATCTACAATTATGCATAAATTCTTAAAACAATTTTGTACTGTTTTTATAGGATGTGTTTATTGTTTAGTAGCACTGAAAATTTCTTATTCCTTAGGAACCAGATTGATATAGATTTAGGACTAATGAATACTTAGTGGGCATCTCCTCTAGCCCCCAATCAGTGAATGACTCTTCTACATTTGCTCAGTGTAAAGCTTAATGTGTTACTACATCTTGCTACAAAAACACATCTTTTTACTCAGACATGCATTTCCATAGCTATGTATATAGATCTGTCTACTTCCAATTTGGTACATAGCATCAACCACTATTGTAAGTGGATAGCAAAGCACCACACATATGTTCATTATATGTGATAAACATTTATATTTTTTGTAGACACTGGCTTTTTCCTTGAGACATCTTTTTCTTTGGATTTTATGTTCTTACCTATTTCAATTACTAATCACAAGACTTTTCTCTTTATGATCCCTTGAAGATTTATTTCTACATTATGGAATAATCTAAATGAGGACTGTCCAAAGCAGAATTAAAAAAAAGAAATAGTGTTCTGAATTTTTCTATTTCTTTTTCTGCAATTTGCTTGATCAACTTCATTTTTTCTGTTTTCTATTAAATACATTTCCTTCCACTATCTGGAGTCTCATTCCTTCCCCAACTACATATACATCAAGTTTCTTTTAGGAACAGAGTACAGCAGAGTCATTCAGCAAACATGGAAATAATTTCTTTACCTGACTCAGGGGTCTCTGTTCTCTAGTTTTAGACAGAAAGAACTATCAGTTAGAACCTTTCAACATGACCCTCCTTCCCCCCATGTAAATTAATAAAGTGAATTTGTTCTTCAGTTTATTGTTGGTTGTTTGGTTTTTACTCTTTGGCTCTTTGGGGGGCCTGGCATCCAGCTCCCAAATAAATCACAGACAGAGGCTTATTCTTAATTACAATTGTCCAGCCTTAGCTTGGCTTGTTTCTTGCCAGCTTTAAATTATCTCATCTACCTTTTGCCTCTGGACTTTTACATTTTCTTCTGTATCTTACTTTCACTCTTACTCTGTGGCTGGCTGTGTAGCTGAGTGGATGGCCCCTTGTGTCCTCTTTCTTCTCTTAGTCCTTCTTCTCTTCTTAGATTTCTCCATTTATTTATTCTCTGTCTACTAGCCCCACCTATCCTTTCCCCTGCTTTGCTATTGGCCATTCAGCTCTTTATTAGACCATCAGGTGTTTTAGACAGGCACAGTAACACAGCTTCCCAGAGTTAAACAAATGCAACACATCTTTGCATCATTAAAGCCAATGTTCCACAGCATATACAAAAGTAACACGTCTTAAAATAATATTCTACAACAGCAGTTCATCCAGTTCACCGGCCTAGAGCACTGGTGAACATAGTCTGCCATCCAAGGTACCCATTCCCTTTGTCTCTCTCCACACACTGGGGTCATCTCAATGTCTTCTTCCTTCTTCCTTCTGTGTACTAGCTTTGCCGCTCCATGAAGACAACCACCCATCTGCTCTGAACTTTATGCAGTACTATTACAACTACCCACTTCATTCGAGACTTGTGTATTTCAGAATTATGTGATGGTTCCATACAAAGAGGACTAGATTGTTCTACTTAGTAACTGTGACTAAAATTTAAACATGACGTGTGCAGGGTACTTCAGACAGAAAGAATTTCTATTCCAGTGCTGAATTGCTCTTTGGTTTTGCCCCTGTGTTACAGTATATGTCTTCTGTTTCTTAATTTTTACCCTTGATGAATGCAAAATGTCAACAAATAATTATGGGTCCTCGTGCTTTTGATATAATGTTAGTAAGATTGAGAATTTTTTGATATGTCTTATTCTAGGGAGCTTTGCATAACTTCCAATGGACATTGGCACACACACAAAATTTAAATGGCTCATTATAAATATCTCACAAGCCTGAATAAACTCAAGTTCTTAATTTGGCCTCTTATTCTGCATACAGATTTATGCAGTCCATTGTTTGGAATTTTAAAATGTCAGACATTTCAAAGAATTTGTACCTGACATTTTCAAGAACAACAGAGTTCAACTTTAGGTAAAAATTGCTGAAACGACAGCCTTGAAATAGCATCTCCATTAGGATGGAGACACAGCTGCACGGAACACAGGCCAGCTGACCTCCCTGAAATAGGACACACACTCCCCAGGTGGGAGACCCACTCTCCAGGTGGCAGCAGCGCTTGATCAAGCTCTCTAGGCGGTGCTTCTGTTTGCCTCCCTTCCCTTCCATCTTCCAGTCCTGTGTGCAGAGCAAAACCTGTGTAGCTGGCTGTGAAGACTCACTATCTAGTGTTAAGTGTATCCCATTTTCTGCACAGCACTGAATTGTAACAGAAACAAAAGAATACCAAACTCAGAATGTTTCCCTGTGAAGACAGAGCTCTCAGAATCCTGGCTCCTTTTATTTTTATTTTTTAACTGGTTAGGATTTATCTGGCATTGACCAGTTTTTAAGTTCAGAGGTCAGGAAATGTTTGGCCCTCTACCTCTCTCTATTTTCTGTCTTTGTTAATTTGGATACTTCACTTATCCTGGTGATCTTTGCATCAGCCTCTCCCTTAAGACACGTGCCTTTGAGACACGTTCTCCTCAAATACCTTTCCGGAAAACAAGTCCTATTTTGACTGTTACTGAAATTTTAAACGAGGGAGAAAGATCTTGGCATAGTCCATATAGCTGTCCCATCAAGATCTGCTCTCATGGTGCTTGCAAACTGTCCGCCTCAATATAGAGCTCAGCGTGACACTGGTGTCAGCTCTGCTGCATAAGGAGACATACAGCATGATGGTGCCTGTGGGACATGGGGACCAGACGGATCTCCTTGAAATAATTGGATGGGCCTCTGTGACAAGATCTCTTTGAAAGCTGGAATTTGACTCTTATCTGCTCATTGTTGACCTTTCTGTGTCTCCATGTTAGGGACCTGTACACTTTTTGGCTCCTGGCTATTGGCATGCTCTTACTTAGTTTCCCCCCCAAACTTCTCCCATCTCACAATGTCCCCCTGTCTACCACTCTGCTCGTGCTTCCCCTGTCTCACTATGCCATTCTCTGCAGAGAACATCTTCAAACTCCCTAGAAAAGAGAGCCTATCATTTCCTTTTGTTCCTGGTCAGGCTTGTTGCTAACTTTGCTTTCATTGGAAGTGGTGAATAGTTCAGAGAGTGAAAGACGTGCATGGGGAAAACAGGCAAAGACTGTCTGAAGTACAACAGATGCGGAAGACAACAAGCCGAGTTGGGAGTTGCCCTAGAAACAGAGATGATTCACTGGCAACTGGAGTCACGTTGTCCTACTCTCTACCTGATGTTTCAAGGCTGGCTAGTTTGTTCTGTCAACTTTCAACTCTTCCCAGTTTGAGCTTGCATTCCTGAATTCCGTGAGGTCTATTGTCTTTTCTGAGGCTGAGGGGCTGTACTATATAACATGCACAGAATTAAAGGAGTATTTGTTAAGAATCAGGCGAGGCGGATGTTTAATATCCAATGCAGCTTTATAACAAAAGTTAAGTTTAGGAAGATTTAAAATATGCCCAATTGATTCTCTGTGTCAGTCACACTGACTGGTTGTGAAACATGCCAAATAACATTACCACTGATTTATCACACTCTCACTATAAATACCCAAGCACAGGGAGATGCAGAGCCGAGGCACTGCAGGCACATATATAAAAATAGACTTGAAACATATTAAGTCAGGATTAACCTAAAAATGCCGTGGCTTGCCATTTCCTAGTATCAGAAGTCACGACACTGTCCTGTTGACCACTGAAGCACTGGGCTCAGCTTTGGTTAGCCAAGACTTCCTCTGCAGCACCATCTCTAGCCTTGCCCCTGACAAAGCTGTCTCAAACATGCTGTGAACATTAGCACCACGGGGAGTCTATATGTTCTCATGCCACTCGGCCCCTATATATTAAGTTCCTTCTGCCTAAAATCTAGGCTAACTCTGCCTGGCTAATTTCTTCTCATCCTCCAGCACTGATTCATAGGGCTTCGTTAGAATTTCATGGGTAGAAATGAAGACATGGCTTGGAAAAAGGGAGAGTGGAGGCCAGGCCACTGTGTAATGGGATAAATCCACCGAGTCTATTTAATGATCAAAGGAATTTATTTGGGGGGCAAACTCACAACCACGGGGGATTTATTGTAGGGTCCGGGAAAGCTGAACTATGTCCCGGGCTGAATGGCTTGGTCCAAAATCTCAGCATCCTGAACCACGAGGCAGCCTAGAGGGGCCAACGTAAGTGAATCCCAGGTCTTAAGGGTCCCTGTGGCCATGCCCACAGAGGCTGGTACCTCAAGGTCATAGGCAGGTAACAGCTACAGCGGCCTCACTAGGGGCAGTACTTCAGGGCGTGGCTCAAACTGATGCCCACTACAACTGTGGACTGCCACTGTCCCCAGTTACAGACTATTTTGTATTAGCTTACTTTCTGGGCTCCCTGGCTAGACTGAACTTTCTGGTAAGGGTGTGATTTCCCTTGCCTCTTTGTCTCAGGGATACAGGCACATCTTCCCACACTTGAGGATCCAGCCCGAGAGAAGTCATCCCCTCTAATTCCACCACTCACGCCCGCTGTTCATTGTGCCGCTTGGGATCCTTCTAGCCAACCGTTCTGAGCCTGGACTCTGCGGATATTTGGGGCCAGACAATTCTCAGTGAAGGGGCCTGAGGTGAGGTGCGGCACCCTTGCTCTCCCCTCGTTGGATGCTTTCAGCGCTGATCCCAAGTGTGATAACCTGAAATGTTTTTATCCTGAGGCCTGGGGGGAGTCTCTGCTCCCAAGTGTTTTACTTACAATCTTCACAAATGTGATGCTATTTCAGAACTATTGGAAATATATTTTCTAATTAATATTTTCTAGATAGTCAAATGATTGCCCCTTCCCTTGCTGCCTCATATCTAGATGTATTTCTGCAGTATTTGGCATATCTTAATTATCATGTTCACTACAAGTATTTAAAATGCTTGGAAAAACACCATTGTTTAAATCATAAAATTGCCTTTTTTTTTTTTTTTTGCCTGTTTATGTTTTCCTCTTTGTGCTTCAGTGGAATCTTTGTGAAAATTGCTCTGAGCCTAAATCCACATTCCACAAACACCCTTAAGGACCAACATGATCCCAGCTCTCCCTGATTAGAGGGGACTTGATTCATCCAGAGTTTTTCTAAAAGACACTGTCCATGTCTTGGCCTGTTCTGAGCTTTGACATGTTTTCTCTAGAGTGACTCTAACCTTTTATATGCTTGTGTAAATTAACATGGCTTGGGTTGAAAGTGATAGCCACTCATATTTAGCAAAAGCTCAGGAAAGGGGGCTTTATCTGAAGCACACTATAGTATTTCACATAACCGAATTAAAAACAGGCATGATTTAGAATTTAGAGGGAAAAAACTAGAAGATCATAGATCTCCAGAGTCCTGTTTGTCTCTGCTTCTCCTTGTCTCATGCCTCTGAAATAATCTTATTTGCCCTTCTGAAACTTCCTCCACATGCAGAGATTGGAGCCAGGGGAATATGCCGAGCCTCTTCCTGTTCATGGCTGTTCCACCACCAGAGAGGCACTGGTTCTCCGCCCTTGTGTTCAGTTTCTCCAAATGACTCACCTTGCATCCATTGCCCTTCCCCACATTAACCAGCGCTGGGTGATGGTTAGGCTTACCTGTGGCAGCTGCTGCAGCTCAGGCTCCTCTCTGGGCTCTGTGGGCCTCACAGTCACATCCGACGGTCTACTCTAGTGGCTAATCATTTCCCACCCTTCAGTGCTCATCTCTAATATAATTTCCTCAAAGAACCCTAATTACAAGCTCTTGTCCTGCTTTTCACTTATTCATAATACTTATTAAAATTATAATTGCTTTTTTATTGGTATGTTTGTTTGTCGACGTTCTCTCTCTCTCCCCCCACTTGAATGTAGCAATCATGTCTGTCTTGTTCTCTGTTGTCCTCCGTAATTAGCATATAGTCTTGCAAAGAGTACCTATCTGATTAGTAATTACTGAAGTAGGCATGAATTCCTGGACTCAAAACATTCCACACAGTATTTTAGACATATCAGTGATACATTTTAGAGGCAATTAAAAAATGTTTAATTAATTTCATTTAAAGGAACAGTAGTAGATTTCCTACAAAATGCATATCGTGTCCTCCAAGGGCATCCAGGGAGCACCTCTCCTATTTAATACTGTTGCTAAGTAACTTTTATATTCATTTCATTTCATGGTTAGCACCCATAGGCTGAGAGTTACAATGTGATAAAAGAACAACCTTCATTTTTATTTTTGTGAGGAGAGATGTTAAAGATCCAAGAATGAATTATATGTGGTAACAAGGAATTTTTTCAAAAAAAAAAGTGTGCCACATAATTTTTCACTTTTGCAAGCTTGGAGGAAGTCAGAGCAAAAGAAAAATAAAATAAATTACAATGGCTTTGAGAAACAATGAACAAATCTACGACAATCAATTTATTGTAATTATCATCAAATGTATTAGTTATTATGACAGTTATAATAAATTAGGTAAGTTTAGAGATGAAAGAGGAATGGGGAACTTAAAAGCTTTGGTTAGTAAAAAAAATCACCAATAAACCTAAGACACAAGAGACAGACTCCTAAAGTGTTTACGACAGTTAAGGTGATGATGTTCCAAATATATAAAAGATCTTTATTTTTTCACATTTATTTAATTTTTATTTAAAGTGTGTGTGAATGCTTTGCCTGAATGTGTGTAAGTGCACCACAAGTATACCTGTCCACAGATAGGGCATAGGATCCCTTAGAACTGGAATTACAGGACATTGTGAGCCACCATGTGGGTGCTGGGAACTAAACTCAGGTCCCCTACAAGAGCAGCCAGAGCTCTTAAGCACCAACTCATCTCTTTACCCCACATTAAAGATCATATCAGTAAGAAATAAATCTCACAAATATTTTTATGACTTAACAGGAAACTCACAAAGGAAGGCATATAAAATTTCAATAAACCTATAGACATAAAACTTGGTTCTATTTCACTATTCCCAAATTAACATGTATGGAACAGTGATATATGTCAGAGTACCTGTACACATATATGGAAATTCTCAGTGTTGAGTATTTTGGGATAGAATTACTCCTTTCAGAGAATCAAGCTGTTATTATTTTGTAAGAACTTTGATTTCATTAGGGAATAATTTATTCAATGTCATTGGGATTAGTAGTGATTCATCTTAAAGGTGGGATTTTTGTAAGAAATCATGAAGTTTAAAATTAGCCAGAATATATACCAACTCACTCAATGAGAACTTTGCCGAGAACCTTGCCTCATCTTTCTTCCACAAATGACCCTACATGCATCACCTGGACTCCTAGGTTGAGCAGAATCTTTTTATAGAACAGATTATGTACATAACATTCACAGATGCTATTGATTTCTGATTGTTTATTTTCTCCACTCATGCCTAGCTGCTCAGGAAGATTTGATTTTTAGTTTGGGTGACTCTTATCGAAGTATTTAAATTTCAAATACCACATTATAATAATCATCAATTCAGTTACGTAACTATAATCACACTTGCGACTGACATGAGTATGATTAAAGATTCACAGAGAAGGGGCAAGTAGAGGGCTTTGTGGGGAATCCATTAATGAAGCTTGCAAACATTATGAAAACATATGAAAACATCACATAACCCCGAGTTGTCTAAGGACAAGTTAGTGAAGTGAATTTCAACAGCATTTATGGTGGTTTCAGTAGATAAATGCACTGTACAAGAAGTATATACCTTGAACTGATGGCTCTTATGGATGGATGCTCTGTCTTTTCTCTAATCAAATTTAGCCAAACATAGGTATCAATCAGATTTTGCTCAAAGGGAAATTTCATTTGGTAATACTCAGGAAAAATTCACACCTGTGCCATATACCCATTTCTTAAATTTTATTAACATATAATAATCACATGCATTGTTTAGGTATAGTGGGATATTTCTTTTATTAAAAAGGATTTATTAAGTTTTAATTATGTGTATGTATGTGTGTGTCTGTTTGTGGGTATGTGCATATAAGTATGTGCATATAAGAAGCCAGAGACATCGGATTTCCCTGGAGCTGGAGTGACAGATAGAAGTAAGAGGCCTTACATGCGTGCTGGGAATGGGGCTCACTCAGGCCCTCTCTAAGAACAGTACTTTCTGTTAACCACTGGGTCATCTTACTAGCCTCACAACAGAATATTTCTGTACACACTCTAGTATGCAGTGTGTAGAGACCCACAGAGATTTCCCAGTGAGAATTTACTCAGGGTCTGAGAATCTGAGCTTGCTTTTTCTAGCAGGGCTGCATAAGGGGATGATTTGACCATGGGTGTGATTACCAGGTGTTTGGAAGGGTCTACACTTGGCTGTATAGTATGCTTTGATCTAGCAAGGGGAAGGTCTTTTGCCCCACCCCTTGGCATTGTTATAAAAAGTCCTTTTGAAGAGGCAGAAGGGACCGTTGGGTTTTGATCCAGGTCCTCCTGAAGCTATCCTGTGTTTCTGTCTTTCTCCTCTTAGCTATCTTTCTATCTAAAAGCTTCTTGTCCCTCTCCCTTCCTCATAGGAACCCTTTAAAAGGTGACAGCTGGCCTCTCACAGCAGTGATTGAATTAAAATAGCCAGCATTGCCTGATGCTATTGTTTGTATGATTATGATTAGTTCTTTGAGAGTTTCATAGTGTGTTGTTTCTTTATGTTTGGAACCTTCATGCTACTCTCTTTGAGAGTGTCATAAAATACATAGTAAGCTAGTTTGAGCCACAGTTACCACCTTGTGATAGAGGGTAGCAGAACTTACTCCAAGGACATTTTAGAACGCACTTTCTAGCCTTCCTTTTCCATCTTCTTCATCCTCATCCTTCCAGCAGCTGGCAATTCATATTCTCATTCAGATAAACTTCCTCTTTTCCTTCCTTCTTTCCTTCCTTCCTTCCTTCCTTCCTTCCTTCCTTCCTTCCTTCCTTCCTTCCTTCCTCTCATTTAATAAAGTAGTATGTAGATTATTATAAAAACTAAAAAGTAAATCTATCTTTGGATCCAGCTGTCCCACATCTGGGTGTATTTCTGATGGAAATGAAGCCAGTATGTCAAGGAGACACCTGAACCCCCTTGTTGACCACAGTACTACTACAGTCACTGAGATATGAAGGAACCTATGATCTCCTCTCAGATGAATGGGTAAAGATGTATTCCCATTTTGCTGTGACAGTTTAAAAAATGTTTTAAGGTTGTTTGTTGAAGTATTATTTGAAACTGCTAACCTCACCTAATGTTTTGGATATAAAACTAAATCAGTAATGGTAATATCTGGTAAAACATACACACCTGCAAAGTATTGATTTCTCAAAACATTAGACATCTCTTTTTTTTCAGAGAACAGGAAGTGTTTATATTTTGATGTCAATTTTTTATTGCATAAAACTTGGATAGCATTATCTCAAGTTTCTAATAGGTACAGTGACTTATACCTACATGTGTCAAGCCTGCACAGATATATCATTGTTAGCAGTAATCTTATGAGTTTTCTCATCTACAGGTTTTATACATTCTTTACAGTGAAAAGAAAAAAAGAAAGTATAAAGTTGTGCTGGGGTTTTCCCCAGGTAGTAAGTGAAAATGGATTCAAGTTTAGTTAGGAGAGCAGAAAGCAGTCCAGACAGTGAGGGGGGCCCTGGAAGTGGTCACAGCAGGCAGGGACGTGAACTGCGAAGAGGTGAGAATGAAAACTCGGTTCAGATTGACTTTGTCAACCTGGATCAAGACGTTAGGGAGTTTGATGCTTGTTCCCAACAAATTTAAATATAGTATAATTTGCAAAAAAAAGTTTTCTGATGTAATACCATCCCCAGTGCACAAGGAAGCATAATTACATTGAAACTTGACTCAGGGTACATGTTATTTCTTCCAAGAAGATGAGTTCTAGAGATAGGCTGCCTGTCCTAGCTTAAGGGCCTAAGGAAAGGTCTGGCCTGGCATTGATCATACAGACAGGATAGAAGTCATTTGGGCTATTAGTCACCTCTGGTCCTAGTTGTAAGAGCTTGGAAGAGAGCCTGGCTATACAGATAATATAAAGGTCATTTAGACTATTGTGTATCTCCTGTCCTGGTTGTGGGAGCCTGGAGAAATCTTGGTTGTAAGGGTCATTTAGATTGCTAGTCTCCTCTTGTCCTTGTTGTAGAAACTTGATATGACCTGGCTCCCCAAATAATGCAGATCATCAGGCTATTAATCAATTCCAATCTCCAGATTTCTGGATGGAAGAACAGGTTTTAAATTTTTCCTATTGGAAAGGCAATCCTGTGTGTTTCACATTCCCCCTTTCTCTGGAGATCTGTGGGTACAAGGACCTTCATGCTGTAGCTCCCAACAAGATGGGGCCACTGACACAACACAACAGTTATAATAGACGATGATAGTCAGAGGAAAAGAAGCAGAAAAAACCCCTCATATTCTAAGACTTAAGCTTGAGCTTACTAACACTGTAGGAAAAAGTTTCTTGATTTGATGTAAAGAATAATTGCTGTGACATCGTTAATGTTATTGAATCAAGACTAGTAATAAAGAAAAATGGCTGACATTTCATCCAGATGCAGGAAGAATCCTGGTCAAATGATCAAAGCAGCTACAGGCAGGATTTCAAAACTGGATATTTCTTATAGTTTTTTCCCCTTCATTTTATCTGCAGGGCTTAGTCACTGTTTGAAGCTATCTAATTAGGATAGTCCCTCATGAGCTGACATTGTCTCCATGATGGGATTTGGGAAAACATGTACTGACCTCTTAGCAAAATACTGTACAAAGCTCCCTCTGCAAGGTCACTGCACAGCTGCATGGAGTCTTGTACTGTACAGATGTGCTTTGTTGGAAATGGAGCTTCAGACCAGCCTGAAGTCTGCTAAGCTTCCCTCTGTAGAAGCCAAAGTCACCGGATCAGGCTAAGGTCAACACTGTGAATCAGTGAAGTTATTCATAGCAGAAATAAGAGCTAATGTGCAGGTAAGGAATCCGGCAGCAAGCTGCAAAACCAGACAGCCTCATGCTATCGATCTTTCTGATTCCCTGCTCATGCTGCCAGACTCTGAGTGGAAAACAGCAAAAGATCACTGCAAACTGGACACGTGTCCACAGCTGGGCCCCAGAGGAGAGTGTTGAGACTACAGCAGCAGCTGTATTTAAACACTGAATCACGCTGCTTGTGAGGATTTAGTGACTTAATGTCTATAAAAGCACTGAAAGAAGTGATTGGCACATGATGTAAAAAGTATGATAGTTGTCTCTAGTCAGACTGTCTTCAGATCTCCAGCTCCCAAATAATGACATGGAGGCTTCTTATTAAGTAGGAAAGCTTGGACTTAGCATAGGCTTGTTCCCAACTATCTCTTAAAACTTAACCTGTTTATATTAATATATATTTTGCCACATGGCTCATTACCTCTCCTCAGTACTTTACTTTCTTCATGTCTGGCTAGTGAATCCACCATGCCATATTCTTTCCCATAGTTCCTATCTCTGCCTGGAAGGCCTGCCTATCCTCTCCTGCCTAGCCATTGACCATTCAGTTCTTTATTAATCAGAAGGTGCCTTAGGCAGGCAAGGAAGGACAGAGACACAGCTTCACACAGTGTGATCAAATATCCCATAATAGTTGTCATTGTCATGAGAAAAGTAATGGATTTTTCAATGAACAGGGCAAAATGATATTCCTTGCCTCTTGAAGCATGAGCAGAATTTTGTTGGGACTAGTATGCACACAGAGAGTTTCCAGTCTTTGGCCTAAAGACCAACTTTGACTACATAAAACTTATGCAGAAAACTTGCTAAACTTAGAGACTCTCTGAGACTCTATCCTGAATCATAGTGTAGGATTTTTTGGATTGTATTGCAAATGTCTCCAAATTATTTTGATGTAACTCTGGTTAGAAATTATTGAAGCTGAGGGAGCAGGTCTAGGTTAACATTATAAAATGCAGAGGTGTGGAGACCTGTGGCCTATTTGAAGTGCTAAGTCCCAGTTGATCTGGGCAAGAGAGTTCTATAATAGTGTGCATAGGGATAAATTAAAAATGAATGTTTTGGCTCTTATATAAGGGATCTGGCATGCCAAACCAGAGAATTTTGACTCTGATGGAAGGTTGAAGAGGATAATGATTGTCTATTTAGTTCCAAGAATCAAGGTTAAAAATGTAGAGACTTCAGAAGGACATCAATGAGTAGAACTATGCTGCTTTATTACCTGTTTTTACAATTAAGAGTTATGGATAACTCTTTAATAATTACCATGCCCTGATTTCAGTTCTAAAACCTTGACTTTGCAGTAACCTGTGAGTGTATGAGCAGGCAGAGATTCCCTAGGTAACTCAACCTGTAGCTAGAGTTGAGGACCTCTGCCCAGGTCAATTTGCTGTTACTGTGAGAAAACTGTTTTCTTTCCTTCAGTTGTTGGCTTTTAAAAAATCATTTTTGGAAGAGGAGTGAACAAATATTATCATAAGAGAATGTCAGCATCTTCATATAATGCAAACCTATCAGGCCATCTTTTCCTTCTCCTGTTGGGCAGGTGAACTGACCATGTGCTGTTCAAGATGAACCATCTGCATATATGTTACAGTATCTTCTGTCATCAAATCATGGATTTTCTCCTTTTTATCTGATCCCCTTTCTTCTCTGCATTCACCAGTGATTGCCTCTTTTTTTTTGTTTTTGTTTTTTGAGACAGGGTTTCTCTGTGTAGCTTTGCGCCTTTCCTGAAATTCACTCTGTAGCCCAGGCTGGCCTCGAACTCACAGAGATCCACCTGCCTCTGCCTCCCAAGTGCTGGGATTAAAGGCGTGTGCTACCACCTCAGCTACCCATAAATTTCTACCTCACCTTATTTGAAATTACATAATTGATTTCTTTCTGTTGATTTTTTTCACTTGTTTTCTTAGCAATATCTTTGGTCTCAGTTTTCATTTAACTTCATTTGGTACTTTTTCTCATTCTCTTTGAAAGGTCTCATCTTTGTGGCTTAGTCTTTTCATGCCTTATTTTTTTTTTCTTTCTAGACTTCCACGGGCTTGTGAGTTAGCTCACACTTAAAATATAATACAATTTGTACGCTTCCATAACTTAATCTCCTGCCCCAGTTTTCACTTTTATTTATAGTGTCATTTATTCAACTTCTCAAATGTCATTTTAGCTGGCGATTATAATATGCATTTTAAACTTTACTTTTCTTTTTCTTATTTATTTTATTTTATTCTTATTTTTTTCTTTATTAAGAAATTTTCTACTTACTCTACATACCACTCACAGATCCCACCTCCTCCCTCCTCCCATCTCCCAGCCCTCCCTCCCAAGCCACCCCACATCCCCACATCTCCCAAATCAAGGTCTCCCATGGGGATTCAGCAGAGCTCAGCACACTGAGCCTAGGCAGGTCCAAGCCCCTCCCCGCTGCACCAAGGCTGTGCAAGGTGTCACACCACAGGCACCGGATTCCCAGAAGCCTGCCCATAGATCAGGGACAGATCCCGATCCCCCTGCCTGGGTGCCCCCCAAACAGTTGGAGCCAAACAACCATCTTCTGTATCCAGAGGGCCTAGTCTAGTCCCCTGGGGGCTCCACAGTCACTAGTCTACAGTTCATGGGCCTCCAAGAGTGTGACCGGTCATCTCTGCACCTCTTCCTACCATGATCTCGATGTTCCCCGCCTGCAGAATCCCTCCTCTCTCTCATCGATTGGATTCCCAGAGCTTATTTTTCAATAGCTTTTTCTACTCTAGATCTATTCTTTTCTCAGTCCCCTCCCATCTCCATTCTGCAGCTGCTAAACCAAAACTTCAGACTCATCCTTGACACATCTCCTTGTCGTTCACATCTAATCCATCGCAAATCCCACTGATACTTTAAATATATATCCTTAGCTTTTTATAGTCTATGTAGCTTCTACTCAGTTGTCCCAGGGAAGTCCTGTCCTGTGGCTCTTCACAGTAGACACTCGCCTTTCTCTGATTTGGTGCATGAAACCATACAGTCACCTGCTTCTTTATGGTGTCAGGTGCAAGGGAATCACCAAGGCTAGTGTTGCTTCAAACGAGCCTAATTAGATCGAGAAGAAAGAAATGAGTCTCTCACTCTACCTCTTGAGTGATCAATGGTGAGATCACAGTCTAGACAAGCAAGAGGATGGAGAAGATTTCATTCATTACCCCATTGACAAAAAAATGAAGTTACTGAAATTGATGACTTTTGATACAACTTATAAGGGTATAGAAGTTTGTTCATATAAAGAAGGAAAGAGATAAGCTAAGGAAGATTTGGAATGGAATATTTCAGTTTCTTCATTGTCAGCTAAGGAAGTTGAAGTAGTTAACCAAGGAAGTTGATGGACCTGCCAGAGGGCACATGCTCTGGGGAAAGCCAATCCTCCAGGAAACTATTCACATTCTTACTGACGCATCCCATTTCCACTTCAATACAATGTCCTGGATTCCATAGGTGGGCAACACAGAGTTCCCTATCTTCAGGGCACGGGGTAGGAACAGGTGGATGTAGGGCCCTTGTTCTCTGCTTTAGTCAAGGAAGCTCTGCATCTGATTTGATCATTTTTATTTATTAAAATTTCACATGAGATTTTTATGTTTGAAAATGGATGTTATTGCTCAAAAAATTGAAAGCAATGGATGTTTGTAAAGCTTCCCTCCTTGTAAAATTTAACTATCTGTATTTTTATTACTCTAATATCCATTATGACTAATAAGTTGAGAATGATGCCAGTTTGCAAGATTAAAGGCATAAGCACAGGGCAGGAGGAAAGTGTGGAGGCCCACAAAGGTTCCTAGTGAGATCTGAGCTTGCTTTACCAGCAGGGCTGCATCAGAGGATTGCTTGACCATGTGCGTGGTTACTAGGTGATTGGAAGGGTCTGCATTTGGCTGTAATTGGAGAGGTCTTTGTTCTACCCCTTGGCATTCCTATAAATAGTCCTTAAGAAGAGACAGAAGGGGCCAGTGGATAAGGATCCAGGCCCTCCCGAGGCTATCCTGTGCTTTATCTGTTTCTTTTCCCTCTATATACTTCTACTTTATCCCTCTCTCCTAAAGAGTCCCCTGGGAAGAAATAAGTGGGAGCTGGTCTCCCACTGGAAAGCTGTCCCCAAATTCTTTTCTTATGAAGCCTTGAACCAGACTCACTACACTACTGCAGCGTCCGTCATAACCCATGGCTGACAGGGAACTGAAGCTGAAAGAATCTATGTCCCCTTGTCTAAGGTTACCCAGTGATTCAAAATTCAATTGTTCCCATACAAAAACAAGGCTCTAGTAGATGGAGTTCATAACTTAAAAAAAACAAAACTGGAAAAGTTATGTATTTGTTGGAATTGTTTGCTGTGCATGAAATATTGGTTGAGGAGTTAATTCTTGCCAGTTCGGAAGAGGTGTATCAAGTACATGTGTGGCCTGCGGTTACAGAGCCTGACTGATGTCAACATGTCAGAAAACACTGAGCATATGTGAGGACTTCACAAAAGGTACTCCCACATCAGTGACATCACACCATTTACTGAAGGTATGGGATACTTACACAGAGCCGGGCGTAGATTTTTTACTGAAGCACAGGGTAAAACCGATACCATATAAAATAAAATAAAATAAAAACAGCCATTGGATTGTCCCTTCTCTTACTGCTCCTAGAGCTGCAGGTGCATTTCATCAAGTGGTACCTAGAAGAAGACTTGGTACGTTGGCGTGTCCTGCATTCTCGGGTGGCCTTGGACAATATTCTCCTTTGACAGGTGGAATAGCTGCATTTACATTTCACAAAGCTGCCTAGCTTATGTAAATTTCCAAATGTTAATTCAGTGTGTCTATTTCCCTATTTAAATTTTGGATAACTTAAATAATATTGACATGAAATTAATAGTTTTAATTTTTAAATATAAGTTACAGACCTGGTGAGATGGCTCCGTGGGTAAAGTTGTTTGCCATCAAGCCTGGCAACTTGAATTTGATCCCAGGATCTGCATAGTAGATGGAAGGAGAGAAGAGGATCCCACAAGTTGTTCTCTGACCTCCACACATGCAACATCACACACACACACACACGCACACACACACACACACACACACACACACACACACACACACACACACATGCACACGCACAAACAAGTGAATGTACTTTGACTTTTTTACTAAAATATGTCAAATTTTGCTTTTAGCAAAATGAATCTGTGTTAGTGAGTGAAGTAATTACTCAATATAAAGAGTGCATAAGGGGATTTCCACTGAGTCAGATATTTATTTATTAACATTGGAGCCAGATGTCTTGCTATGTTTCATCTGGTTCATACTAGCACTACAAATATCACTCAATGATCACTAAACAGACAGGAGCTTCCTGATGCTGGAATCGCTTTGAAAAATAGACATTTTACTATTTGACAATCTCAAGATCGTATTTACAATATAAAAGTAATGTAAGCTTGAGCTGAATAACAAGATAGACCCAAACTTTGTTCCAACCCTATTGAAGGGGCCCAATAGACATCTCAGAGTCAGATGTGTCATGAGACTTTTTCAGGTTTTAAATAGAATTAATTACTACCCACAAATATCTTACTGATGTGACAAGACATTCAAATAAACTTAATTTGAAATTATAATTGGGAAAAGAAATAGAAACACTATTAATTTATTCAAGAATATATTGGTATTCAAAACCAAACTGTCCGTGTGGAGCCATCAGATGGCTATTCAGAGCTCAGTGGAATCATTGCTAATTCTCTTTAATTAAACTTCTGAAACTCCAGTGCTGGGAGTCACTGTAACTGAGGTCCATAAGAGTGAATGAAATCCGCTGTATTAGTTAGACTGATTGAATGTAATTTTGGTTCATTTGTGAAAGGGTAACTGCTGATCTGATTGACAGCCACCAATTCACAAAAAAGTTGGTTAAGATAAGAATCTGATTTCAAAATTGGCACAAGATTATTTGAAACTTTTAAAAAAGTTGTAATATTTCTAAAACAAATTTTGGTTTTATTAGCCTCCGCAGTTACTGCTATGAGGCGTATTACCATGTGAATGTTGAGAGAAGTTGGTTCTACTGCAAGTCCTGCCATTTTAATAGATTTCTGTTAGTTTAGAAGCTGTCATATACTATATTAATATTTATACTAAATTATCAAGGTAGCCTTATACATATGAACTGATTACTACATTATAGCAATTACTTACTAGGAAATTAAAGTGAGAAGAAACAAATGTATAGTTTACTAATGTAACTTTTTCTTTGTATTATCTTAATTCTAAGCAATTTACAAGAGATAAAACTGGTCATTTTGGTTATGAGAAAATAATTGACTTAATTCAGTAGTGTTTGCTGTTATCAGATGATTAGGTTCAGAAGACAAATTTTCTCAATTATTTTTCTGTACTCTTCCATGTGTAGGAGTGATGTTGTGAAAGGGAACATAACGTTGGACACAATGGCGCCCGTCTTAGCTTTAACTGTCAACTTTTTGTTGTTGTTGTTGTTTTTTGTTTTTTTGAGACAGGGTTTCTCTGTGTAGCTTTGCGTCTTTCCTGGAACTCGCTTTGGAGACCGGGCTGGCCTCGAACTCACAGAGATCCGCCTGGCTCTGCCTCCCGAGTGCTGGGATTAAAGGCGTGCGCCACCACTTTACACAGCCTAGAGTCATCTGCAAAGGGAGCCTCAATTAAGGAGTTGCCCAGATCTGATTGGTCTGTGGGCGTGTCTGTGGGGGGGCCCAGCCCTTTGGGAGTGGGAGTACTCCAGGGGCCAGCATATGAGAAAGCCAAGGGTGAGCTGGTGATCAAGCCTGCCAGTAACGTTCCTCCATGGTTAGTGCTTCAAGTTCCCTCAATAATGAACTGTGAGCTGGATGTGTAAGCCAAACCAAACCTTTCTTTCCTAAGTCGCTTTTGGTTAGGGCATGTTAGCACAGTAGACAGGGATGAAACTTGAATATTCACACAAGTCCTCTGAACTTTCATATATCATTTAATTGCTAAATAAACCTTAATATTGTATGCAAAATTAGATGAAAAAAAAGCAGATGGACACAGCCACATTTAATGAATATAATATAAATATATAAAATAAAGACAAATACTATTATAATTATTTTCTTTTTTAAAAAAAGATTTATTTGTTTATTTATTTTTAATTATGTATACAGTATTCTGTTTGTGTGTATGCCTGCATGCCAGAAGATGGAGGCAGATCTCATTACAGATGGTTGCAAGCCACAATGTGGTTGCTGGGAATTGAACTCAGGACCTCTGGAAGAGCAGTCAGTGCTCTTAACCTCTGAACCATCTCTCCAGTCCCATAACTATTCTCTTTATTTCCAAAATTTAGAAGTGGAGAAATGGGCCATCCTTTGACATAGTGAGTTTTCTGTTATTGGCTGGATACTGGCCACTATTGTAAGGTACCCATTAAGAATTAAAACAATTTATTGAATAGATGTCAATGATTTATATACCCAGTGACTTAAAGAGACTCTAAGATTTTTTTTTCACAAACAAGAGTTACAAAGTATGTTAAATATTTGGCTTAGAATAGTCCCCTTGTCTATTGCTAGGAACATCAAAATTTACATGTGTTCCTTTTCCAATAGTTCATGTTTTGGTAAGAAACATTTTCCATGGGTCTTCAAGAAGGGAATGCATTTTAGATGTTTTCCAAACCACTTATCTATCTATCTATCTATCTATCTATCTATCTATCTATCTATCTATCTATCTATCTATCTATTTAGCTTTTTGCCCTTTATTTATATACCACAGGACTACTACCCATCCATGTAAATAAGGATTAGACAACACTAGACTAAAGGTTTCCTACAATATCTTCTTGCTTGAGATTATTTGAATACACAGCCAGCTCCACAGTCATGTTGCTTGAAATAGGACAGAGTACTTCATTAATTTTAAAATTCTTGCCCCTTGAGGACTGCACTGCAAGAATTCATCAAACAGGAAAACGTGCTCAAGCCTCCTAGTTGGATCTCATGATTTCTGTTGTCCAAGAGGGTGGCAAGAGGGGAAGAGAGGGCAAGGTGCTTCTTTTGAGCGTGCAACTTGGAAAGTGCACAGAACTTCTCTTGTGTTTGTCTTTTCATCATTGTGATAAATGCCTAAGAGAAACTCTTTGAAAGAAAGGTTTGTTTTGTATTTTGGCTCAGCATTTGGGAGGTTTTAGTCTATTGCTCTGGGCCTGAGGTGAGGCAGAATGTCACTATGGTGGGAGTATATAGGGGAAGTTACTCACCGCATGGCATCCAGGAGGAAGAGAGAGAGAGAGACAGAGAGAGAGAGACAGAGAGAGAGAGAGACAGAGAGACAGACAGAGACACAGAGAGAGACACAGAGATACAGAGAGACAGAGACAGAGACAGAGACAGAGAGACAGAGACAGATAGAGACAGATAGAGAATGAGAGAAAGAGAGATAGGAATCTTTTTCCGGACATACTCCCAGTGACCTAATTCCCACTATCTCCTACTAATGGCATCATATGATGAACCTGTCAAAAGATGAATACAAGTCAAAGTCCTCACAATCCAATCACTTCCCCAAAGCCACACCTCTGAACAATGCTCCACTGGGAAGCAAGCCTTAAATATAGGAGTCTTTGGAGGAGATACCTCATATCCAAATCATGATGGCAGTGATTGGCATCGTTTTAATCAAAATTGAGCCACACAGTAACTAAAACTGTGGAATAGTGGCTGGATTCCTCTGAGTGATCTGCTCAACTATTAACATGATCTATTGTATAAAAGGTGGCCAGATGTTTGAGAGTACTCCACAGTCCTAGTCACTGTGAGTTCTTCTGATAATAATCTTCTGATAGAATTAAAACTGTATTTCTTTATTATTCTTCAGCCATTCCTTTAGCATATAAGACCCAGGGAAAAATATAGCAGAGTATAAAATGAGAGAGAGAGAGAGAGAGAGAGAGAGAGAGAGAGAGAGAGAGAGAGAGAGAGAGAGAGAAAAGGAGAGGAGAGAGAAACACAGAGAGATACAATGAATAAATGAAGAGATCAACAACATAAGCCACCTCATACATAATACATCTTTCTCTGAGTCCACGCTGAGGACAGCGCTGTGTATTTAAAGTGAGATGCCCTGGTCACCAGGAGATTAATATGTACAGCATCAGGAAGTCACATGGGCTTCCATGAATACCTCAAATACCCATAAATTATCTCCTTTATAGAGACATTAAAACTTATTTATTTCTGTAGGACGTAAGTTCTAAGAATAAAACTATCTCCCAGTTTTCTTTGTTTAAAAATTTTGTCATTCTGTGTTTCTCAAATATCTTTTAAAGATTTATTAGTCACTTAGTTATCTCACATCTATTTTTGTTTGATTAATACAGCTTCCAGATTTACAGATTAATAAATATAGATTGGCCAAATAAGGTATGAATATGCTCTCTGCCTAGAACTGTCTTAAATGCTGTGGAAGAGATGGGGGGAGGGAGTGCTTGGTTATTGCCAGATTATATGGCACTTGTTTTCTAAAAATGAAAACCCCCTAAAAATTCTAAAATAAAACACAAATTCTGCAACTAATGGGTGTGGTGGTCCCTGTTTACCAGGAACTGACATTCATCATCAAGAAACAGTTTGTCTTCTGGGGTTGAAGAGATTGCTCATCAGTTAAGAGTGTCCACTGCTCCCAGCAGCCATATCAGGAGGCTCAAAAGTCCTGTAGCTCCAACTCCAGGGGATTCTATGCCCTTTGACCCCCATGAGCACATTCAGATAGTCTCTCTCTCTCTCTCTCTCTCTCTCTCTCTCTCTCTCTCTCTCTCTCTCTCTCTCTCTGTCTCTCTCTCTCTCTCTGTCTCTCTCTCTCTCTCACACACACACATACACACACACACACGCATGTATGTATGCACACACAGACACACACATATCAAATACAATAAATCTTTAAACAAACAGAAACAAACATAAGGCAGGGAAGACTTTAATCACAGTGCTTCTTGGCAGGCAGAAGTGGGCGGATCTCTGAGTTCGACACCATCCTTTTTTCTACATAGAGTTTCAGGCCAGCTAGGGCTAAATTAGTGAGACTCTGTTTAAAGGAAACAGGCTGATTAATTAATTTAAAATTTAAAAAAGAAATAATTTTCTTTCCATAGTTGGAAGTCTAGGTATAATAATCCTGCATCTAGTGGTCTCAGCTTCAACTCAGGGGACTGTATTGAGAAGTGTAAAGTATATTGGCAGTTACTCAAGGAGGAGATACATATTTTAAAACAGACTCCTGGATTTTTGTAAATGT
The DNA here is from genome assembly GCF_007827085.1 of Peromyscus californicus insignis. NCBI lineage: Eukaryota > Metazoa > Chordata > Mammalia > Rodentia > Cricetidae > Peromyscus > Peromyscus californicus. The sequence goes on from NW_026294535.1 coordinate 40,129,433, forward strand.
TCATTTTCTATTTACCACAGCTATGCCGAAATTCCCCTTTTATAGATCTTGTGACTCACAATATGTTCAGAAGGAACACAAGCTCCCCGCTTCTTTGAAATAAAAGATAGTTGCTATATTCCAAAGGACATTGCTTCATGTACTTTTATGCAGTCTTTTATGGAATATTTTTTTCATACTTTGAAAATAGCAAACCAGAGCTCCTGTTTGATTTGTGGAAAGATTTGTACCACACCTGAAAAGCATTAAGAAATGCCTCCCTCGAGTTTCCTCCCACCTTCACCGAAGAGTCTCATTGCTTTGCTTCCTTGAGGAAGTTGTACATGAAGTCACTGTCCCCAGGTTCTACCAGCTTACCAGCTCACCCTCCCAAAACTTTTGTTCAGTTTCCCAGATCTTGTTCTTCTCTTTGGCTTTCCCATCTTAATAGACCACCAAATCCAATCGATCCTAAACCAACCTACTTCCACCCCAACAAACCAAAGCCCCCTGTTGCCTCCCCAAACTTCTGTTAGTAACAATCTTGTTCCCTCTTTTCAGGCGTGAAACTTCAGAATCATCTCAGCTTTTCTGTAGTATGGGTGACATGTAGTTCTTAATCTTATATCCACATCTTTCCTTTCTGCCGGAGTCCTTCATCTCACTCCGCTCTGCTTTGTGCCTTCATTCTTTTAAAATGTGAAGTATGATCTGGCCTTTTCTGATAAGCTGTGGTTCTGTCCAAGTCACAATCACTTGCTCTCAAAACATACCCCTTTACTTCACAAGCAAATGCGTTCACTTACAGCTTCCCCTCTACAATATTCTCTACCATATGTTATGACAGGTTAGGGAAATAGCCGTCCATTATACTCTACATATCTCTTATCTGAGATAATCTTTAAAGAAGTTATCGATGAGTTCATACAGAGAAAGATATTTGATACAGCACATTTACTTCATCTGTTCTGACTTGTAATCCATTAAGGCACATTGTGTCATTCAACATTTTTTATTGACAATATAGCCTTAAAACTTAATATAAAAAAGTTGTAGCTTCTCTATGGTAAATTACCATGTCTATATTGTGTCTGTATTCCTCAGAGATGTTTTACAACATCTACATAACAGAAGTATAAGACATATTTGATGAATGAATGAATGAATGAGTTGGAGACATTACTATCATTGTTGGTAGACCCTAAATATCAGGAACGGAATAAAGGACTTGCCACTCTTTTTTTTCCCTGGGGTGCACTTTAGTTTGCTATTTGAAGAGAATAAAATGCTAGAGCATTTTGAAAGTAGACTAGCTCTATCTATAGTGTTTTGATAAAAATGGTCAGTAAGCTTTTCATTTTCCAAGGTTATGACACTAATGAATACATTATACAAAATGTAAAATTCAGACAAATTCCCAGCATAGATGAAAAAGGGGGTCACAAAGTCTCACCCATAGGTGAATAGCTCTTGGGAACTGATGGCTTGTAGAAGAAGAGTCAATTTTCTTCAGGGATGTGACCATTGACAAGCTCCCTACCCATGCTTCAGTATATGGCTCTTTACCCATACATACACTGGTAGCAATGAGTGGACTCAATGGGTTTTTAAAACAGCACATGTTTAGGCAGCTCTATTGTTGAGGTATCATGGGTGAAGCTTCTCTGTCATTTATTAAGACCTAAAGAAGTACAACATCAATCCGTATGCTAACATGGAAGGGAGAGCTCTCAGGCCCAACCCATAGACAGAGAACTCCAGGAAACTAAAGAATGCTGAGAGTAGAATATGAATAGCCTTTCCCAGGGATGAGCCTCCCCTCCTCCACCAATTGATTATCTAGCACCCAGTGGTCAACTCTGAAGTTATATTCATAAAAATAACACTAAATGAATTGTGCAGGTTGTGTGTGTATGTTTAATATATGTGTGTGTATGATATATATATATGTATATATGTATATATCTCACAAATAATTAAGAAGAGGCCATGATTTTGAGAGGGAGCAGGTAGTTGTGTAAAAGGGAAGGATTGGAGGGAGGAAAGGGAAAGGGAAATTATGTAATCATATTTTAATTAAAAAAAATAATTTAAGAACCCAAATACATGAAATTGGAAGGGAATAGTCTTGTGAGGGATAAGAGAGGAGTGGAGAGGAGGGAATGAGGGGTGAATTAGATCAAAACACATTCAATGTATACATGCATGAATGTCACAAACAACAAAGAAATGAAAAACAACATACCCTTACCAGATTTTAGGCATGAAAAATAAATAAAGCAAAAATCAAGATTACCTGCATAGCTTCATTAGCTTTTATTACTGCCTATCTAACGAGCACAACTTTAACATCTTAAAGCATCATGCATGTGAACTTGTACTTACATGGGCATGAGCATGGGTCCAGGTCACAGGGTCACAGCTGGCATCATGTTTGGTACCTTGGGACCTTGCCTGTCTATCTTAACTCTGAGCATTGATTGGGTCTGTGGTCACATCAAAACCAAATCTTCACACCATTTGTTTCTACTGTCCTTCAGTTGATTGATGAATTTTCTCACGGGTGTAGGTCTGGAAGTGCTCTTATCTCCTAGAGGTTCCTACCAGTTCCCTAGAGTAGAAGCTGGTATCTTCACAGCTGGAAAGGAAGAGGGTTCTTGAGCTAGGTTGTTAACTCATATATTCATGAAATAATATCCCTATACTTTTGCTGTCTTCTGTTACTTAACAAATCACAGATTCTCTCACATTCTCTAGAGGAGAGGCTTTGACAGGGCTACGGCCACCAGGGGACACATATCTTAAGGGATCCTAAGGATTTGTTGCAATGTGTTTTGACACACGAGGGAATGTGGTCTGCTGGGATTCTGAGTCTCTGAACCCTCTCCACATTCCACTACATTTCATGCCTGAACTCCCATGGATGCTTACACACAGCACATGCAGGGACTGCAGGAGAGAGGAAACCTATCTTTACTTGCTTATTGTTTCAAGGACTGAAGAGCTCATGCTAAGTTTATTGAAGAGGAATTACATGTATATAGAATGCTATGAGCATGCAAAATCTGGGAGGCCAGGTGTTAAAATTCTTTGTTTATTTGCTTGCAAATGCAAATACTCAGAAGTTGGATGATTTGTTCAGAGTTGAAACTGTATTGGTTGTTCCTTGGAGATGTTGATCCCTGAGATAGCAGAGTTAGTGGATACCTATCCTTAAATTCATTCAGTTAGCTATAGCTTATTGACATTGGCCTCCATCCAAAGAAACAGGTTTGAGGATATTTTTATAGAAGATTCAAAATTGGTATAGCAGAGTGAAAAGTGTGATAATATACTTACTTTTGAACATGAAAAAAAATTAAAATATTCTCTTTCACTATTTTAAATGACATATTTCTATGCATGTGCTAGCCATTAACCTATTTATAGAAATCAAAAATAGCTTCTGTGATACTTCCTGAGAGTTAGATAAAACTATATAAAGGACGAATATGGAATGAATAAGCAGTTAAAACTATCAGCCACAAAGATATGAAACACCACACAATGAACACTGACCAATGTCTTCACTTTTTTATTTTCTTTCTGTTCTTGGCATCTACTCCTTGGGTATCATCTATTTATTTATCCACTTGTATAGTGATGCCATGTAGTCTATACTACAACCTAGACATTATCCTGGATGTAGGAGAATGGAGGTCAAGAATTGGGTCTTAGTTGACACTATTTCATAGTCTGTCAGGAAAGAGAACAGCACAAGCAAACTGATACTTAGTGAATGAACATGGCGGTGTGAACCAACTTGGATAAGTCCCACGGGAAAGAGTGCCACCCTCCTGCATCTAAGTCATTGTAGAAAACTTCAGAACTAGTGGCATTCGGCACCGGGAAGGGGTTCAGTAAAAAATACCTTCCGTGAGCTGCAAGTTTCTGATTACAGTAGCAACTGTGTTTTCTCTATACTTGATACTTTAGAGTTTCCTTTCCATTCTGGCTTTGAAGCTTGAGGCAAACCAGAGTTTCAGGCAAGAATGAAAGCATATCAACCCGCTCCCTTTACTACATGATACTACTTCCCTGGAGTCTTTGGGCTCATAGATAGCAAGGACCAATGCTGTATAGAACTTTATCACAAATGGCCTTATGCATCTACAAGTGTCAAAATAGGCATGGCTTTTTTCATTTCATTAATTTTTTTCACTTTTAAAATTTAACTTTGCTGGAGGAAGCTTGCTGCTGGCTTGAAAAGATTTTGGAGGAACATGTCTCCAAAATTTTAATTCATTTATTTTAACTGTTGGTAAACATTAAAAACATATAAACTGGTTTTACCTGTATCACTGATAGGTGGCAGTAGTCCACTGGTCATCTATCTTTTAGTAAGAACATATCCTTCAAAACCATTAAGAAATTATCAATCAAGGACTGGGAAGTTGGCTCCGTAGTCAAGAGAACTTGCTGTTCTTGTGGTGGAATCATGTAAAGCAGCTCATAATCAACTCCAGGGGTTGAGTGGCCTCTTCTGGTCACCATGAACATGTGTATTCACAAGCATATACCCACACACAGACACACATACATGTAACTTAAAATCTTAAAAAGGAAATTATCATTTGAAAAATATTCAAAAGAATATATTCAAAAGAAAATGCCATATAATTTTCTACATTTATTGCTTTATATTGTATCTGATTTTCACTCTTAGGTCATGTTTCAACTCAATCATGCATAGCTCTGATTACCTAAAAATGTGACTGACAGTTCCAAGTCATTCCATAACTTGATTGTGAAACTCAAAAAGCCCAGGACAGCCCGACATTAACTAAAAATCTCTCCAGAAAGCAAGTCATTTGGAAACTGAGTTCAGAAATTTTTATTGTGTTAGAGGAATGAACTCAGGGCTTCATGCATGGTAAGCGAGTTTTCTACTATGGAACTATATGCTCAGCTGTATGCAACTATCATTTTGTTGTTGTTGTTGTTTTTCGAGACAGGGTTTCTCTTTGTAGTTTTGGTGCCTGTCCTGGATCTCTGTAGACCAGGCTGGCCTCAAACTCACAGAGATCCACCTGGCTCTTCCAATCCACCAAGTGCTGGGATTAAAGGCGTGTGCCACCACCGCCTGGCATCTATCTTTTTTTTTTTTTTAACAGGGTTTTAAATGTGTTTTTAGGCAGGGTGGAAAAAATGATTTAATTAGATTTTTTTCTTCTGAATTTAGACCTCAATGTAGTCAATTATACATTGTTATAATTAATGCTATCTGGAGAAGTGCTAGGGAAACTTTGTCGTGGATAAATATGTTATTAGAGTTCTTATTTGCAAATTTATGTTAATATGAGCTAGAGGCAGTTTTCTAAAAGCTTTTAAACACCTTCCAACGCTCTCTTTAGCTCCTCCACCTCCTTTCTCTCTTCTCTCTACTTGTCTCCTGCCTCCCACCCTCATCTTTGACTTCTTCCTTTCAACTTTTCTTAGTTCCACACCAGTTCATTAACAGGTAACATGGTTCCTTCTAAAGGTGAGAATGCCAACGTACATTATAGAGGGTAGAGTCATTTAACCATAGTCACGTCTTGACTTTCTCTCACATTTCTAACAACTTCCTAGTCTTCCTGTCAAGTAAGCCCAATAAAAGCAGATGACATGCAATCAAGGCGGAGCAACTGCAAAGTGTTGACCTGTACTGCCAATGTTTAACCATCCCTGAGAAGGTAGGAACACCTTACCTTGTAACTATAGAAAGTAAGTCGGCAGGCATGTTCATTTCACATACAGAACTGCAGCTCACAGTGCTGTTTCAAAGTCCCATTTCATTCCTCGTGTGGGTGTGCTTCTGTTCATAGCCTTGTCGCCCTGTATGAAATAAGTTTTAGGAAATAAAAGGAACTCTTGACTAAATGAGTTCATAGTGTGTGCCTTGGGTCTGCAGGACCGGTCCCTTCACATGCTCCTGCAGATCACAGATGGGGTGGATATTGGGGTGAGTCAACCTATAACCCTGTGTCTGGGCCTGGCAGCTGCAGGGTTGTCGGCCTGCCAGCTCTCCTCCATCCTCACCACCAGGGTGAGCTCTCCAGCATGGCCTTGGAGAGTTCACCCTTTGAAGCAATGAGCAGGGGGTGGGGCCAGTTATGCTTTCATGTTTTCAGGATGGGATCTCCCACACCAACACTTTCAGGGCCAGCTCAACTGTGCTGCTCAGGTGTGGTGTAGTGGCCCCTCTCTGGAGTGCTGCAGTAGATGAGAGGTAGGGCTAGCTCTCCTTGCTCTTAGGACCTCAGGGCCAGCTCTAGACTGGGAATTTAAAATGGAAATGTATAACTTTTGAATGAATGGTCAGGGAGCATATGAATGCTTGTAATTATCTCACAGCTCTGTGGCTACAAGATCTGATTGGGCCTCAACCTGTAGTTCTACTGAGATAGTTTCACCTGGATGGACACTCACATCCCATAATAGGAGGTGAATAGATGTGGCCCTGAAGTAAGACCTCTTATATTGCTGAAGGCAGCAAGCCTTGAAGGCACCTGCTTGAGGGTCTCCTCCAGCTCATCCCATATACTAACAAGGCTAGGAACACATAAGCACCCTTGATTTCTGGTTAAGGAACTCTTCTCCTCAGAGGGTCTGCACAGTCCTGGTGTGAGAACCTACATAGTCCTACAAACCATGATTGACCACTCAAAGGAGCATTTAGCATTGACTTTGGAATAAGGATAAAGCTCTCAAAATTAAAGACTCTGTAAAACTGATTGGCCCTTCTGTGATGTTGCCTGGCCATCTGAAGGAACTCTAGATTAGACTGTGATTAACAGTCTGAGAGATCTGTGTGGGACCACCTGGCTACTCAGATCAGTTCCCATATATTGATTCATGGTGTCTGTCAGCCCAAGACTCCATGAGATGTCTTTGCTTTCAGAACCTTCCCAGCCCCAGACCATACTGCTTACAAAGACTGTTAAGAAAGCACCTCCCATTAGCTTCCTTAGAGGGTGAATTTTTTTTCCCCAAGATGGTGCTTCCATGCCAGCTCTTATCCTGCCCATCCAGTGGCATCTACCCTAACTCAATGCTCTCCAACCTCATCAGGGTGGTCAGCTCTGCCAGACTCTGGTCCACTGTGTTCCGGGGATGAGTCTATTCCAATGTGTCAACTAAAGGAACTAGCAGGCCCTGCCCTCATCCAAGAAGATGTAATCCTGTCACATACTTGCTTGAAGTAGATTGAGAGACCCCTGCCCCCCATGATTGTGGGGAAATTATAAAAGGGATTTTTCCCCTCATGGCTGTACTTAAAGGACAAGCCACTCCCCAGTTCCTGATGGGAGCCGAAGCCTCCAACGGGGGAAATAGCCTCTCCCACTATCAAGAGACCCAGAGCAGCAACATATTGATAAAAGGGACTGCTTACTTCAAGGAGCAAAGAAACCAAAAGAGAGATCACATCCTCTAGCTCCTAGAAGTTCTCTGCTCCTCTGGCTGTGGCTGTGGTGCACTGCCCGGCTCACACAGAGTCAAAGTCAAGGGAATCGGAACGCCCACCGCCGACAGAGTGGGAAGCCCAAGGGCTGCCCTCTGTGAAGACACAGCCCCACGGTCCCGCCCTCACACCCTCAGAAGGGATACTTACATTCCCTGTGCTCCCTTCATAGAGGCCAGAAGAAAGAAAACGAGCAACTGACCAAGGGGCTGCTGAAAACCAGAAGGGCTTGCTGATGACCACCAATAGGAAAATTACAACTCAGGGATGACCACTTCCAGCCTTGTCTGGCAAGCTCATGAACTACTGACATTCGCCCCAGCAAAGGGTACCAATACTTACTGGTTACAGTGTGCACTTTTTCTGATGGAGTAGCTTTTCCTACCAGCACGGAGAATTAACTTGGAATTTGTGTACACTGCACTATCCCCAATTATCAGACTGATAGAGAGAATGAATAGAGTTTTTTAAATGACACTGGCTGAATATTGCCGAGAAACATACTTCCCTTGGCCAGAAAGGCTGCCGCCTCTACTGTTTAGGGTGCACTGCACATCTGTAAACGTGGGTGCTCTCCTTTTGAGATCCTGTCTGGCCATCGACCTCCACTGCTCCCAAAGGACTCAGGGTACCTCCAAGAGTATGGACATACCTGCCTCCTGTGGTTCATTAAAGATTTGGCTGACACCGCACAAACATCGCCCACTCCCCCAGCAATTAAAGTCGCAAGTGTCAAGTATCTGCACCAGGGTTGCTGTGGACGTGAGCCACAAGTGGACAGTGAGAGCCCACCCAGACCAGCCTCCAAAACTGACCAGCTCAAAACAACCTTGGAACAGAGAGAGCAGCTCAGTTTCTACTCTGCTTCTTGATGTCCTCTCTGATTCTCTGGACACACATCTGTGCAATTCCCACTCAGCCTCTCTGATCCTGTCACATATATTAGTCTGGAGGGCAACCTTGTTCCAGGGCAGCTCTGATTCCTAGACACAGGTTGGTAGAACACACTGCCCGCGAGAGGGGTTCTGCCTTATCTCCTTCAGGTAGTGCCTCTACTGGGAAATGGGCCAGCCTTAGATGACCCCTTCAGTCCTCGTCATGCTATGATGGAACTGTCCACACCAGCACAGCAGACTGATTCCTTTTGCAGATGGTACAGCTAGTGACAGTCTGTGGATGAATGGCCAGAGGACAAAAGAATGACCGTGGAGTGTGGGGAAACCTGTTGGTCTTGTCTTAAATAATGGTCATGTGTGGACTTTGCCATGAAAGGGGCCTGGAAGGAAGCTCCCACAGAGGGACAAATAGTTAAGACCATAATGGACCTTAGTCTGGAAAGATCATGTCTTAAAATGCTGGCTTTAGTAAATGCCAGCATGAGCTCCTTTACCTAGGTCAAGATGGCTGGATATGCTCACATGCAAGCCAGGTTACCTAGACTGGTGTAGGAATGACTAACCAAAGCCTGACTAACAGCTCCAAAGAAACATATTTAACTAGACCACCTCTCTTCAAGTCATAGGAAAGACCTAATATGTGAAGAAAAGAAAAGAAAAGGGTTCTCCCATTCTAGTCAAAAGAGCAGCAGTTCCTAATGGTATACATGGCACCTGCCGCAAGAGTATTTACACCTGCTACCCAGGAGACAGTTATAGACTGCTATTCTTGGCCCCTGACTTAGATATGCTCCCAGGAAGTGAGGTCCAGCAATACTAACCCTAGAGGGCTAGACTAGATTACCACTGAAGAGAGACATATATGCGGATTTAAATGAATAATTTTTTTAATGCTAAACAGTCAGGAATAGTATGAGAAAAATGCCAAAAAAAATTCTTTAAAAGTATTAAAGCTAAAGATACAAATGAGAGCCAGCGGATTACAATGTAGATAATAGACCAGGATTACCAACCTGTTTCTTCAAGATAAATTCATACTGTGTTGTGAAGGGGAAGAAGAGGGGATATAGTAAAATAACGTAGAGAAGACCAGTTATCGGACATTGATTTATTTAGCGATTTACTGAAAGCACTACTTGTACTGCCCATTTGCCAAGCATGACTTCACTTGCTACCTAGAGAAGTCGTGGCAATGCTGGGTCGTCGCCCTTAGCAACCTGCTGACTGCCCCATAAGCTTCTGTAGAACCTTGCTTGTTTGCCTGCCTCTCCGTGTGGCTTTGGAGTCACAAAAATGAGAGCATAACTGGACCCAGCCTGGAAGCCTTTCAGGAGCTGTCCTGGCTTCAGTCCACTGGTGACATCGCCTCTCTTCCACTCTCCTTGGCGTCTGAATGTTTATTCCAGAAATATTCCCCCACTGTAAGGACCTTCCAAACAAAAGTACACACTGATTTTGGAACTAAAACTTTTAGGGTGAACTTTTTGTTTTAAACAGATGTTGAGACATTGATGAAATTTAATAAAATGGCATAGGGATGAACACTAGAAAATGCCTTCTGGGACACTCATCAGAGTTTCGGCATCAGTTCATAAAATGGAAGCCAGAAGCTGTGCTGAGCGACCGTCATTCTGTAATAGGCAGTCAACATGTGTTTCTGACAAGTGAATAGTTAGCAAATTAGGCATCTGGATGGAGTGGAATTTTGGATTCTTAATTGCATAATTCACCCTTGAACATCTGCCAGAGGAAAAAGAGCAACAATAGCATCGGATCTGAAGAAAGATTCAAGACAATAAACAGGGAATGACACCAGAACAAATTTCCGAGTTCAGATGCCTAGAATGCTTTCCACCCGGTTACTATTTCTGTAATTATCCAGCATATTTAGATTCGCGTGAGAGGCAGTCTAAGGATAAAGAATTCCGCTGAGTATAAAGGAAGACTCTACACCATACCACTGGAACATTTCACATGAGAAGTCCAATACACGGTTTGGAGTCGATGGTACCAAGTGGGCTAAGGGAGATTAAAAATATACTTTTTGAAATAGTAGTTTTAAGTAACCACTATTTTCCTAGTTCAGTTCAAAGTATTGGGTTTTCCAAATAGATATCTTTGCCAGGTCTTCAGGGATGACTTATATTTCTGGAAGTAGAAACCGCCATTTCTTAGCGGGCTGCACCAACCTACTTCTTCCTACAAATACAGCCATCCACCAGGTGTCAGATATGTGGAAGATGTTTATAATAAAATACGTGAGGATCTTGTTCACTGGTCGTAATGGCTGGAGGGGAGCCAGGCTGGAAGGCAAGACCTCGTGTGGAGAGGATGTGCAGCATTGAAAGGCCAAGGACTGCATCCCATTCCCAGTGCTTACCAACTTAGGTTTTTCCATAAAGTTAAAGAAGTTGTGTTTGCTAAGTCTATCTTTTTCCTTGGTTTTAAAAAAAAAGTGCATCTGGGGGCAATTGATTAAAAATAAAAGACAGTATGGAATATAATAAAACTGGCACTCGATACTGTTATAGCTTCCTTGATTATTCTTACCGTGTGACTGTTTTAAATAGTAATTTTGGATGCTAGGTCTAGAATGGGCTATATGGATTATTTAATTCAAAGACTGTCATGTGTTCCTTGGGGTCTTGTTACTTGGAAACAGCACAAAAGCCATTCTAAGGAGGGGAGGTCATTTGGCAAGTGTACAATCTATGAATGGTCCCTCCTTCAAAGACTTCACTCTTTCTGTAAGGTCTACAATAGAATTTGAGGAAAAAGTCTCATTACTTACAAAAGTTTGAAATCCACTAATTTAGATCTGTAACAGACCAATTGATACATTGAAAAGACAGTGACCCTTAGAAGTTATATCACTTTACTGAAATGAATAATTGTTTTGGCCTTTTTAACCTACTAAACACAGACTCTGTATGTGTGCATGCATGTGTGTGTGTGTGTGTGTGTGTGTGTGTGTGCATGTGTATTAGTATACACATACATATATAAGCAGTGATATGAGTAAATTTTAGAGCTTGGGGTGTCAGATGGATTCTGACAAGGAAACATAAATGTGGCAGTATAAGCTGGCAGAATGGGCTGAAAATTTAATGAAGAGGTGCTGTGGAATGTTCTGTATGGCAAATGTGTTGCTGATTAGTCAATAAATAAAACACTGATTGGCCATTGGCTAGGCAGGAAGTGTAGGTGGGACAAGGAGGAGAATAAAACTGGGAAGTGGAAGGCTGAGTCAGAGAGACACTGCCAGCCACCACGATGACAAACAGCATGTGAAGATGCTGGTAAGCCACGAGCCATGTGGCAAGGTATAGATTAATGGAAATGGATTAATTTAAGCTGTAAGAACAGTTAGCAAGAAGCCTGCCACAGCCATACAGTTTGTAAGCAATATAAGTCTCTGTGTTTACTTGGTCGGGTCTGAGCGGCTGTGGGACTGGCAGGTGAGAGAGATTTGTCCTGACTGTGGGCCAGGCAGGAAAACTCTAGCTACAAAGAGGGGAAAGTTAAGGCTTTAGGAGAGACATGTGAGTTGATTGTCTGGAAGCCCCAATGGAGGATGACCTGGGTCGTACTCTTATGAGAATGGCAGGCGCCTTCCTGCTGAAATAGGAGGGAGGCTCGCAGAGCTGAGTCTAGCCACCTGGGAGAGGCTTTTTTAGCTGGCTGGCAGCCTTGGGTGTTGCTGCAGGGTGATGAAAGCAGGGATTGCAGGTAACTGAGCAGCTGAAGCGCCCCATGGCCATCAGTATGATTGAAAGTTTCTGAGAATGAAGTTCTGAGTGTTTGGAGGAAATGCCCCAGGGGGAAGCTATAGGTTGTTGGAAGAGACTGCAGAACTGTGTCAATACGTCATTTTGAGGTGGCCGATTTAAGTTTATTCTGGCCATTTTTATATGTCACCGGTACTGCTTTTTACTCAAATTCTCTCATCGTAGCCTTTTTATGGCTGTTTTGTGGTGCACTAATCTACATCAGAGCTGGAAGGAGTTATAGCTTCAGTTTATAAGGACCCCAGGCATGCCTAGTAGCTGCTTAACACAGAAAACATCTTTAATGTACTAGTTTAAAGATGACCTCTGCAGTAGAAAAAAATAAAAAGCTTTCTCTGGTAGGAAAAATACCATAAAGGGATTGGAAGTGTATATTTATGATTTCTGTTAAGTCAAAATCATCTAATACAAGTTCCTTGTCATATATTCTGTATCTTTATAGCACATTTTGTTCCACTAGCCTCTTAAGATACTATCTTAATAGATATGAGGATCTAAAATCATAATGTATCATTTTATACTTATAATAATAATAATAATAATAATAATAATAATAATAATAATAAATATGACTGACTAGGACCTGACACATACAGGTAAGGCATGCAAATACATTTAGTTCTACTTAAAGCTTGACAAATTACAGTCTAGATGTTGAGTTATTCACTGAGGTCCTCAAACCTATCATGTTGAGGTTCAACAAGCCAGTTTCCTTAACATAAGTCCATGTTTCACTGGTTGAGCCAGGACGTCATCATGCAGTGTGTCATGGAGCTGTCTGCCTCTTCATACTCTCTTCTTGAACTGCCACCTCTGCTCCATGTTTATACATAGTTTCTTCAAACAGATTGTGAGCTATTGGAGAGGGGGAAAGAAAGCAATGAAATCTTTGTTTCATTTGGTCTTTAAAATCTGGTAGATAGTAAATACTTATTATGTGCTCATAAATTTTTAAAGGGATACACGGTACAATATGATTCATCATAATAGTGGTGTCACTGAGAGATCTGTGCATACAAAACGTAAGCAGTATCCTTCTCCTTCAAGTGCTCAGCGACACGGGAGGGCAATCAATCGAAGAAAAAGTATGACTACTTCCTTGTCATTTAGTCTCAGCTTAAATGCCTCACCAATAAAGCTTCTCCAATGCTCTGTGTGCAGATGCCACCTCTCCCTAAACACATCTTGTGAGTTCTGGAAAGTTCCCAACTGGTCTTTATACCAGTTGTGAGACAAACACATCTTTAAAATTTTTCATGACAATGCTTTCCTCTTTCTGTAGTTTTGTGTATTCACTTGGTGTGTTATCCATCTCCTTCACTAGAACAGAGTCTGTATAAGATGAGAGGTAATGTTCATTCTGTGAACTGCTGTCTTCCCAGATCATAGAAAGACAGGCACACAATAAACGTTTAGTGCCTGAAGGAGTAACTTTTCTAGTCTCATACTGATTACCCCAATTTTATCTCTAGTTTTGTAGTCCAAATCACATCTGAATTTTGAGTCTGAGATAAATACATTTCATTTTGTTTACTATGTGTCCTTCTTGGATGATTGGTAAGTATTGGAAATAACCCTGTTTCTCCCTTCTCTGCTCTTGCTGCTTTTTGTATATTCATATCATATATATAATATATAATATATAATATATAATATTTCCCATTTAATAATTTTGTCATAACTACTTTGACTGAAAACTCAGAGAGCTAATCCAATTGATGTTTGAAAGCATCCACCTGGATAAAATACACACCACCACGTTTCTCTTTCTCTACTGGTTCTTCCATCAGTACCTTACTTCACTACACTAACATTTTTGATGTTTGCTACATATGAGAATCCTCTAGTGTCTTCTGTAGTTGCCACAGAAAGTTATCAATGTAGATATTCAACACTATTGAAAACACAAATAAGATACTAAAGTTATTATTGATAGTATATGAATACATGAATAGTATGAATAATATATTGTTACATATTATCTATCAATATATTTAACATATGTAGTAAATACTATGTGAGTGTTGTGAATATATGAATCATAAAGTTATCCAATATGATTGAAAACACAAAAACACTAATTATTGTATACTTTTGAAAGTCAGGACTCCAAAATGGGTCTCACTAAACTAAGATCACAGTCTCCTCAAGGATTTGCTGCCTTTTGGGATTCTGGTGGGGTGCTAGGGGAGAATCAGTTTCCTTGTCTGGCCCTTGGATACCTAGAAGGTCAAATGTCTCATGCATAGCATTTTCCTTGGCTTTACTACCACACTACCCTTTCTCACACCAACCATCTTCTTTAACGACCTATCAGGCCCTTAACTAATTACACAGGGCCCACCCAGATAACCCAAGGAACTATCTTATCTCAAGGTCCCTCATTTTTTTTAAAAAAGTTTATTTTCAGTTTTTTCACAACAAAAGAACCTAACAACATAAAATATAATAAGATAAAACAAAAATTATCATATTTAAGTTGAAGAAGACAAGTCAACAGAAAAATCAAAGAGCCCCCCAAGAAGGCACTAGAATCAGAGACCCACTCGTTTACCCACTCAGGAGCCCCCTAAAAGTACTAAACAGACAGGAGAGGAAAAGAGGCATCTGCCCTCACACTCATCCTCTAGTTCACTTGAATGATTCTGTTTCTCCCTTTGCCCATTGAACTCTGCATGCAGAGAGGGCCAGCTGAAGTGCTATTTTCCTTAAAGAGCAGTCCTTCTAAAGTAGATCACCACAATATTCTGCAGTATCACATGACACCATATTCTTTATAGGCCGTTGTAGTTGCTTTCATGCATGGTATTTGTTTTCAACTGGTTTTAGATATGCTTCTCTCATGATTCATGTCCTTTAAACATCCTTGATCCCCACAGTCCATGAATATAATCATGGCATGGACATCAACACTTCCTAATTGAATGAACATAAACCTACAAGTCTGCATTGCTATACTGTTTCTTAATATTCTCTTTATTCACTAGACAATTTTTATAAATGATTTCTTTGATGACTAGTATCTCTATATTCTTGGGCAATGTGCTTAGTTACTTTGTAAGCTTTTTATTCTTCAGATGTAGGATTTTTCAGAATGAAATGTGCAAATGCCTGTAAAGTAGCAATTGAAGGCATTCTTTGAATGTTAGCCAAATTGTAAAATAATAACTCTATTATGTATTATTATTGGTGAATTAACTGGTAGAGAATAGCACATAACATATTTCCTTTGGGGATATGTTTATTTTTTGCCTCGATGCAAGTTATACAGCATCAGAAAGCCTTCTACTGTATAGAATTTGGCCACGTGCATTAATTAGCTTTATTTTAGTTTCTATAAAATAAATCAGTCACTATAGCTCCATAGGTTAACACCATGAACAGTGCTTTCTCACCCACTCAGCAGTGGTAGGAATGGCTTTGGGTTGGTCTTAGTTCTTTCTACTCAATTTTAGAAATACAGGTTCCATCAGCTCTTCCTTTTGCAATGCCTGGCTTACAAGGTCATCTTTGGACAGCATCTCCAACTGGCCAACTCAAGAACAGGTAGAGATGAATGAAGACTTATACCGCAGATTATTAAAACCCAACCCCAGAAGTAATGTACCCATTCCACTCCATATTAGAAAATCCTCATCCCGTGGGCCAGAACTTCCTTACATGGTATTGGTAAGAAAGCAGGCAGCTACGGTGCGTGCATCTCCACCAGGCCTGTTACTTTTCAGCAACAACTCTGAATTGAGAGTGGGGGCATAAGTCTCTGGAATGCAGCTATTTTGTCGCAGCATTCAAAATTTATTTCTGCCCACACGATATTAGAGAAGTTACCTTTAAGTAAAAATATCCCGTGGAGCAATAAGCCCAATATGCTACTGCTTGCCATCAGTAGACTTGTCCTTAATTCTTTCAGTTTACTACATTTAACCCTATACTTAAGTGTCAGTAAGAGCATCTGTATTTAAGACTACAGAGAGCTATAATCTAAAGTTAGATCATGTCCTTTGTGAAAGAAGGAATTAATAATAGTTAATCCTTGATCGAAACAATTCCTGCCCCTCCCCACCAACATAGACTGCAGGAAGTTGAAAAAGCTTGCTATCCTGACATTTAAAGAAGAGTCTGTTGTGTAAGCTTTATTTAGAAAAGCAAAAGTTTGGGTGTCCATTTACCAATTTTTAAGAAAACCATAAATTATAGAAGAATGGCCACAGGAAGGTTGTATTTATTTCTATGCATGGAAAAGTCTTAGTGGGGGGAAGAAATGAGGTTGTCAATATGATTCTAAAAGCCTCCTGTAGTTCCTTGCTGATGTGGAGTGTGGAGTTTTATTTCTGTAGGAAAAATTCTGAGATCAGAAACTTTCAGAAAGACTATCACCTAGACATGTTGGGGCCTCCACCATGTGAAGCCTTGTACCTGTCCTGGGAAGTGGTGTGCAGAAGTGGCTGTGAAGCTGAGAAGAACTTGGTACTTTGTGTTGATAATACTAGGGCACAATAGGTTCAAGTTATTCCTGAACAATGTGCTTTCCTATTTTAACTATGTGCTAAAAGTTTTCCCTTAGAATAAAAGTTTAAGACATAAAACCAGGAAGAGTATGCCATAGTATTTTCAGTTAAGATATGGAGTAATGCTTTTGCTAACTAAAAATGTTTTAAATGACGATTCCTTTAGGGTCATGAGTTAGTTAGTAATTAGTGCTTGTGTTGTTCTTTTAATTAGGGTTAGGGAGGGCGTAGTGTTGTTCTGGACAATTCCCTGCGATATTGTCAACCACATCTAAAAGAAAGATATCTAAATGAAGGTGGCTCAGTGAAAAAGACAAATAACTTGAGAATTACAGCTTTTGTTGATGTTTACCATGTCTAAGTGATTTTTTTATTATCTAAATTAATCTTCTATGATAGATGTGATCCTAACCTCATTTTAATAGAAAACTGTGTCAGTCTTTTAAATGTAAGAAAACATGTCCAAGTTTAGCAAATAACTATTAGGGCTGTGAAATGATCCAGGAAGCCTGACTTTTAAGATTGCTTCCTAACCCCATTCTATCTGCCTTTTCTGTGTATGGATGCGCGCACACACACACACACACACACACACACACACACACACACACACACACACACACTACACTTTCAAGTTGTGTGCTTTCATATTGGGACACCACATGTAATGTGTAATTACCGTTTCTAGATCTCTTTATCAGATTTCTGGTCCATTCTGTTATCATTGCTCATTCACCATTGCCGCCTTTGGTAAACATTCAGCAGTTGCGCATAGTGTGCTGCAGATGCTGTACAAGGATGTAAAGTTCCTGTGAAACCAGAGATCTCATTGATTCCAGTCCTTCCCTTGTAAAGCCCATCTTACATTACTCCTTCCAGACCCTGTCCTTCAAAGCAGCTCTGTGCCGGAAGCCCAAACTCTTCTGCCTAAATTTGAAGACTTTTAAAACCATCGATCCAAATCTATTCCTTTCACTTCTACTCCCGTGCCTACAGGCACTGTTTGTCTTATCAACTTTTCCAAATCCTAATTACCCTGAACTTACTATATCCTGTGCCAGATGAAATTACCACCTCACAATTACATGCTATTTTCTAATAATGATACATATATTGAAATATACAAAATAATATGTGAAAATTCGACATGCAGTGAAAATGTAATGAAAGTGAAGAAACTAGCTAATTTTTCCACCCTCTCTGTCTCTTCTATAATTAATCAACATTAATAATTGTGTTGCTTCCATTTTTTCTTTGTGTTTTGTTTGCGTTTGTTGTAGATACTATAGCTTGAGTGTATTTACAGTTAGTGCTATATATTTCTCAGTCATAAGAAGCCATTTAATACACCAATCTATTAGCTCAATAAAACCAAACCATCAGAAATTTAGGGTAAAATCCCAACCCAGTTCTAGAGCCTATGAGTAGATCTTTGTTGTATTAAAATGTATTAATGAAACTGCTACTTAGATCTTTACACTTCTAGAAGATGACACTAAGTTGCTATTTCTGTATTGTTTCACTAAATGCAAATTCCCGTTGCTGCTGGTATATATTCTTTGTGAAAATCCACAAAAAGATTGTTGTGGTCATATTAAGGGAGATGTTGTATAAAGGAGCTTTTTGACATACTCAAGATGTTATGATTGTCACCATTGAATATTAATAATATTAACTGTATTACTTCAGATATGGGCAATGAATATTTCAAACACAATTATTTGCAGAACACTTAAAATGCACTTCAAATTTATTTTATTTAAGATAAAAATAAGTAAATATATTTATTTAAAACTAATGATATAGAATCTTAATATTTTTTGAAGTTTGAACTTTTGAATAGAGTAGAATCTTTCCACTCATATAATGAGGTCAAGTTTAGAATCTTGTGGTGTGTGATAGAGGCTTCCGTTGAGATGTTATGTGGCTTTGGTTGAGTGTGTGTGTGATATGGCTTCAGTGGATTTTATTTCAGCAGATTCTATTATAAATGAAATTGTTAGGTCATCTTTAAAATTAGAATTTGATCAAAATATTTGTTATCCTTGCTACTAGTAAATATTATATATCTATTTTTATGAACAGGTGAATATATTATGGATAACCTTTTCTTTTCCTTTCTTTCTTTTATTCTTCTAGGCAGGGTTTCTCTGAGTAACAATCCCAGAACTCGCTCTGTAAACCAGGCTGGCCTGGAACTCACAGAGATGCTCCTGCCTCTGCCCTGAGTGCTGGGGTTAAAGGCGTGCACTACACCCAGCCTATGGCTAACTTTGTTTAAGGAATATTATTAGTTCTCATACTATATACTGCTTCTACTTTTTAAAAAACCAAAGGTAGAAATGATAAATCTTTATTAGACTTATGAATTCTAAAAAACTTTTTAAAAGTGAGAAGCCTTTTGGAAGGGCCTGGCCATTTGAAGGCCTTAGGTCTCTCTCTCTCTCTCTAACTGAAAATAGATTTTTTTCATACAATATATTTTGATTATGGTTCCCCTCCCCTCACTCCTTCCAGATCCTCCACACCCACCCAAATCCCTAGCTTTTCTTGCTGAATTTCATTAGAAAACAAACAGGCATGTAAAAAAAAAAAAGAAGCAAATAAGATAAAATAAAAACAAACCGCAACAGGACAAACAAACAAACAAACAAAAAAAAGAGCTAAAGTAAAATCACAGGAAACACATACACAGAAATTCCCTCCAGGTTGCTTGATGGCAAATATGTGTGTGTGATAACTCTTTAAGAAGAGATAGGAATTCAGTAGAATTTATCTTTATAATTTCTTAAATATAGAACTACATAATGGTAGACAGGTTATAGAATTGCTACATGCCTATTTCTCCTCTGACACACAGGGAGAATAATAAGTGTGGGCGCAAATGGTTCATACGAGGTTTAAGTGAGAAAATGGATTAAAAAAAACCTTAGAAAGGGCTTGAAATGTATCAGAGTTCAGTGATCTTTAGAGACTTATAGGAACATTGATTTTTACAGAGTTCTTCAAAAGCATGATTCATAGAAATTTAACTGGACTCAACAGCTCAGCTCAAGGTGTGTGTGTGTGTGTGCTTATCTGTGTATTTCTCTCTCTCTCTGTATGTCTCTGTGTGTGGGTGAGTGAGTCTCTGTGTGTGAGTATATATATATATATATAATATATATATATGTGTGTGTGTGTGTGTGTGTGTGTGTGTGTGTGTGTGAGTGTGAGAGTGTGTATGTCTGTGTATTTAGCTCTCTCTGTATATGTCTGTGTGTGTATGAATGAGTCTGTGAGTGTGTAAGTGTGAGTGTGTGTCTCTGTATTTGTGTGTGTGTGTGTGTGTGTGTGTATGATATAAAATGAAATTCTTGATTCAGTTCAACCAATTCTCTGCTCTAAAGTTTGCCCAGTCTACTTGCTAGGTGGCATTAGTACACACCTGAATTAGGAACCAATTGAGAAGCCTTCTCTTTCTGATCAAGGACAGAGTGCCTGGTGAAGTACGATTATGAATCTCATAATCAGTGACAGTTATATTTGAAGACAAACACAGCATATTGCATGTTAACAATATTAGCCATAACTTGTTAAATATTGAAGAGTTATAAAAGAGAGATTTATGTCACAAGCTTTTTAAAATATGGAAGGTCATGCATGGATACTGCCATCTTTGGTTGAATGACAAGGTGGCTCTCAGAAGCAACTCCACTGTCAATTGAAGGTGATGAGTATTCTGACTGAGAAACTTTGAGGAGGTACTGAAGTGAGTACTATTTCTCACCTCAGTTTGCTGAATGATTAGCAATGGGGTAAATGACACCATTGCTGCCTAGTGTGAGTCCTAACAGTTTTACGTAAAGTAGGAAAAAATTATACATGTGACATGGTGACTGGCATATAAGTCATAGGTTTGCAAATGCTCTTGCTATTTCAAATATATTCTATATTTTTGTTCTTTCACTGCCGTGATTCTAAGTCTTGCAAGGACTCAATAGCCATGACAGAAAGATTTATTATGAGACCTATTTTAGAAACTAATAAAGTATTAATTTAAATAAATCTTGAAGATGTGTGAAAGAAAATTGAAGAGTTTAGAAGAATAGTTTTTGTGTTCAACCTTTATGTCAGTAGATGGATAACTGATACTGTAGATGCTGCAATTAGATAAAGGTAACATTCTGATCTATAATATGTATAACACATCAGTAATCAATGCTCAGAACAAAGCAGGTTGGGGAATCTGGAAGAAAGTCATTCTGTGTGAAATCACAGGAAAGTGGATGTTATAATATGTCCAGTGGTGATTCTTCCTTTATTTTTCATTGTATTAAATGAGCGAACTACCATTCTAAGTCAACTGCCCTGGTCAGAGACTTTGGACCAACCAACCTTTTGCCTTCAGAACAGAAACACTGGAGATGTTCATCCGTCGGTTATGTAATGTAGCTTTCATCCTTATCAGTTTGTTTATTATTTGTCCTGTTTTAGTCCTGATATATAAAAGTATTGGTAAGATTGGCATTTTACAGAGAGAAAGATATTAATAGTTATTTTCATTATATTCCAGAGATACTAGGGGTTTCAAGTTGTAGGCTTGCAGCATAGGACCAGAGATAAGGAAGAGCTCTGATCCCAGTGGGCTCCATTGAGGTGTCTCCATATCTGACATTTACAACAGTGATTCTTGCTGCTGTCTTTGCCTTGTGCTAAGAGGAGGGTAAACCTTCTCTCATTAACTTTTATCTCTTTGCTATGTTTGGAATCTTGTTTTGACCCTCTGATTTGTAAAACTTCTCTTCTAGGTGAGTAAAGAGCTTTTCTCCATCATCTTTAGCCTTTCTGAAGCATTTGACAAAGATGCCCATAACCTTCTTCTCTATGCTACCTATTATGTTCTTCATTTTCTTGCCTTTTAGGTATCTCTGGACATTCCTTCTCATCTGTTTTACCTCCTCTTTCTAAATTCTGAGCTCTTATCATTTCTCATGATGTTCTTACATGTGATGTTTAATGTTAATTGTGAACTTAACAATTAACAATGCAACCTAGAATCACCTGGGAGATAGGCTTCTGGACTTGCTTGTATGTGGGGATTATCTTCATTATGTTGATTAATGGGCGAAGACCTATCTTCGTTGTGGTTGGGACTTGGTATATGGAAGATGGAGAGAAAGCCAGCTGAGCATGTAGGCATCCATTGACTTAATGTGACCAATGGCTTCCAGCTTCTGCTCCATGACTTCCCTCCCATGACAGACTATAGCGTGAACTGTCAGCCAGGAGCCAGAATGAACCTGTTTGCCCAGAAGTGCTTTTATCAAAGTATTTTATCATAGCAACAGGAAAAGGAACTGACACAATATACTTGGAGCTCCGTGGGTTTCACCATGGTAGAAAATGATATCCTTATTCTTTTCTTTGGCTCATTAGCTTCCTGGATGTTCTACTGTCCTTTTACTTGCTGTGATAAAACACTCTGACCGACAACAGCACCTTGGGGGAGAACATGGCTGATTTCATTTTATATTTCCAGGTCACAATGATCATTCATGGCCATGGAAGTTGGGGCAGGAATTCAAGGCAGGAACCTGGAGCAGAAACCACGGAGGAATGCTGTTTGCTGGCTCATTTCTTGGCTTGCTTATAGGCTCATGCTCAATAAGCTTTCTTATGCAATCCAGAACCACCTGCCGAGGGATTGTACTGCTCACAGTGGGCTGGGTCCTCCAGTATTAAATAATATTCAAGACAATCTCTCACAGACATGCCAAAGACCAATCTGATCTAGGCAACTCCGCAATAGAGAAGTTCCTCTCAGGTGGCTCTAGCCTGTGTCAGCTTGACAGTTAAGGCTACATAGGACACTGAATGTTTCTCGAAACAGTCAAGTCCTCAATGAACTTCTCTCTCAAAATTTTGCTATTACCAATTCAAGTCTTCTCTCCCCACCTCACCCCCCAATTTTGGTTATGGAATTGAGACTTTTCACCTGAAGGATCCCTCCTCATAAATATAAGTTGTATAAAGTTATCAAGTTATGTTTTGAAAAGAAGATGCTAGTTATATAGCTTTTCTTTGCCACATCTTAAACTTAAATACAGTGTTCCTAGGCACAGATACTGCCAACTTCCCAGTTGTGATGAAAATTAAGAGACATTGTAGAAAATATAACTAATGTTATATGTGACATACAGAAGGCTAGAGAATGTATTATTCGTGGCTATGGTTAATTATATTATCTCCTGATAACTAATTTTATTACTTAGGTTTTTTTTCCCTTTTAAGTGCCATTTAAATTAATTTTATGGCATAGTCCTAGTCATGATGCATATAAAAATGTCTGCTACTTGATCACCAATCCAAATGAAAATACTCATTCTAATAAGTGATTTGCCGGATTTTAAGATATCTTCAACTGGAGTAATGGGAAGGTTGATACTTCCGTAGAGGGAAGAGGAAGAAACATTTACTAGAAGTGTAGCTACACTTTTAATCTGGTGTTTGAAGGCTCAGGTTTTGAATGCTTGTTCTCTGGTGGTTGCACTGTGTTCACATGTTGTGGAAACTTAGGGTCGGGGCAACTGACTGGTGGCATTAGACTACATCTCTGGGAGTGTATTGTCCCTAGCCATTTTCTCTCTCCCTCCCCCCTCTTTTTCTCCCTCTCTCCCTCTTTCCTTCCCTCCTTTCCTCCCTTCCTCTCTCCCTCTCTCCCTCCCACCCCTCTCTCTCTGCCTCCTGATGGACATAAAATGCTCTTCTCAGACACATGTTCCCATGAATATGATGCCATCCTCAAGCACAGGACAGAAGGCAAACATGGACTAAATCTTCTGAAATTGGAAGCCAAAATATTCCTTTTTTTTCTATAAATAGTGTCATGAATTTTGGTCATAGCATTGAAAACTAATTAATACAAACACTAACAATAACAGTGTATGTTTACCTTCTGGATCCTCAGTTTACCTTCTCCACATTGGAGCTATGAACAGACTTACCAGTTGTTTACATCAGTTAGTTAAGGTAGGCCACCTTGAGGTTTATCTCAGGGAGGACATAATTTCTTTCCCCTCTCAGAAGAACTGTAATTTTATTTCAGCTTTCCCAAGGACCCAATTGACCATTCTTGTCCAAACAAGACCTCAAGGTAGGAATAGATTCTAAACTGCCAAGTCTAGAGCCATGAAAACACTTCTTGTGTGATTTCTGCCCCAAAGTTAAAATGTACTAAGTACGAAGCAGTAAGCAACTGATTATTAACTTTTGTGATATAAAAAAATAAGCAACATGGTATGAGAATCATAAACAGATTTTGCAATATTGTTCTCCACCCATAAAGTGTTTTTAGCTATCATGTGGACTTAATAATACCAAGAACATTTCATTCACACATGTCCAAATTAGACACATATTATTAAATATTAGTAGATCAAAGAATCAGTTATGTTACAAAGCATTGTGGGAAACATTTTAATGTCTCCTATCATCTTTTCAATATTTTAAAAATATAGTACTTTGCCGGGCGGTGGTGGCGCACGCCTTTAATCCCAGCACTCGGGAGGCAGAGGCAGGCGGATCTCTGTGAGTTCGAGGCCAGCCTGGTCTCCAAAGCGAGTACCAGGAAAGGCGCAAAGCTACACAGAGAAACCCTGTCTCGAAAAACAAAAAAAACAAACAAACAAAAAAAAATATATATATATAGTACTTTAACACACTAGCAATAAAATTTGTAGTATGAGAAAAACTTCATGTATTGATGATGGTCTTATTTATACTTTTTTTCCCTTCACGTTATTGTTTTATCTCATGAAAGTACTGCGCGTTAAAAATGAACTACACTGGAATGCTATTTAGCATTTGAAAAGAAGAAAATTCTGACATCTCTTAAATATAGAGGTGAACCTCATGCTCAGTGAATTAGTCATAAAAAGACATACACTGTTTGGTTCTACCTGTGTGTGGTAAATAGATCCAGAGAGACAGAGAGTAAAACGGAGGCAGCCAAGGACCAAGGCAAAAGGGGAGAACTGCTTTTTTAATAGGTACAGAGTTTTCACTAGCAAAGATTAGCAAATTCCGTAGCTGAATATTAGTGATGATTGCTCAACAATAAGAATGCAATTTGTGCAACTGAGCTGTACATTCAAAATGACAAAAATGGCAGATTTTATGATATGCTCTCACCAGGATGAAAATGATGGGGTAAAATTGGGCCCTTTTAACCCAGGAGGCTGTAATCAGATGGCTGAGAACTGGCGAAACCTGAGTTCTACACAGAAGACCCCATCAGTGGTTTCTGTTTTGGGTTCTGTGTCCAGCTGAGTGTAGGACAATTTGCCATGCAGTTCATCTAAGCTTTTTCCTGAGTCAGCGGATATAAATCTACCCTACCATCCAGCAGAGTTCAGAGCAGTGCCTTGGGACTATTTGGGGCTTAGTTTCACTGGGTCATTAGTGCATAGCTCCCGAGAGAATGTCAACATTTTCATTTTGATTTCTTTTTTTTTTTTTTTTTTTTTTTTTAAGGAGCAAAACTCTTCCTTTCCTGATGACAGTAACTGATATCAGGCAAGCTGATGGATGTCTTCTTTTTTTCCATTGGCACTGTGCCCTGGAGCTGGCTTCTCAGCTTGATTGCGGCAAGCTACTCATCAGCCTGGCTTTTAAAGGCTACTAGAGATGCTGGCAGTGTGTCGTGCTGTGCAAACTCCACTCACCATTCTACATCCAATTGGACTAAATAGGTTAATTGCTCAGGGGAACCAGCTCTTTCAGTGTAGCTGGCTTAACATCTGGGTAGTAAACACTCAGAATGATTCTTGTGCATTTACAAGTCTTTGCAACTAGTTGTCTAATGAAGGGAGCTTTGCAACAGCTGCCCAGGAGAGGTATGGCAGTGTGCCCTCTTGTATTTCTTGCTAATTGTTAGATGTGCTTCTGCATTTCTGATCATTTTATTTAAACCAGGCAGTCTGTAATTCCGGGTTTACAAGGTCTCTACCATTTCTCATACCCTGGGATCAAGATGATGCTTTGCAGAATTGTTCAGTGCTAAATTTAAGAGTTGGAGGAAAGCTATTTCCTTATGTGTTTATTTAAAATGAAAGATGGGTGGGCTTGAGACTGCTTGACCGCTAATATCCACTTATGAGTAGGTACATGCCATGTTTGTCTTTGTTGGGCTGTGTTATCTCACTCAGGATGATTGTTTTCTAGTTCCATCCATTTGCCTTCAAATTTCCTGATGTCCTTGTTTTGTTTTTAACAAACTGAGTAATATTCCATTGTGAAGCTGTACACATTTTCTTTATCCATCCCTCGGTTGAAGGACATCTAGGTTGATATTAGCTGTAAAGTAAAGAATAACTGTGCTACAATCCACCGACCCAGAGATTCTTGGTAACAAGGAGGGTTGGGTGGGGGTAGTGGGGATGCCCAAATCTCCCTGGGAAAGGGAAAAAGAAGAGATTTTGTGAGTGGATTGCAGACACGTGATCAGGTTGGTGAGGGACAGACCGGGAGAGTTCCAAAGGAGACTGAAAACAGGGGGCGGGGGGATTTCAGAGTCAGGCAAAAACCTTGTGCAAGGGAATCTCCCAGGAATCTACAAGGATGACCCCAGCTAAGACTCCTAGCAATAGTAGATACTCAGCTTGAACTGGCCATCTCCTGTGACCAGGCAAGACTTCAAGTGGAGGGATTGGGATATCAACCCAGCCACATAACCTTCAACCTACAGTCTGTCCTGTTTGTAGGATATGCTGGAGTAAGGGTGGCCCAGAGATTGAGGGAGTGGCCAATCAATGACCAGTCTAGCCTAAAACCCATGCCATGAGAGTAAGCCCACCCCTGACACTGCCTGGAGCATCCTCTGACACTGCCTGGAGCACCCCTTGACCCAGAGACCTAGGTTAGAACTAACCATGACTTGGTGGGGAAAAATGTCAATGTAATGGTGCCTAATGATATTCTGCTATACATATAGATTGATGGCTAGCCCAGTTGTCATGAGAGAGACTTCATCCAGCAGCTGATGAAAACAAATGCAGATTCACAGCCAAGCATTAGGTGGAGCGCAGGAAGTCCTGCTGAAGAGGGGGAGGAAGGACTGTAGGAACCAGAGGGGTCAAGGACACCACAAGAAAACTCACAGAATCAACTAACTTGGACTCATAGGGGCTCACAGAGACCAAACCAACAACCAGGGAACCAGCAAGAGACTGACCTAGGCCCTCTGTGTGTATGTTACAGTTGTGTAACTTGGCTCTCTTGTGGGACTCCTAACGGTGGGAACAGGGGTTGTCTCTGACTCTTATAGGGGATTTTGGAACCCTATTCCTCATATTGGGTCACTTAGCCCAGCCTTAATATATGGGGAGGTGCTTAGTCTTACTGCAACTTGATATGCCATGTTTCGTTGATGTCCATGGGAGACCTGTCCTTTCCTGAACAGAAACCAAGGAAGAGTAGATTGAGGGTGGGAACAGAGGGAAGGGTAGGGAGGAGGGACTGGGAGGAGAGGAAGGAGGGGAAACTGCCACTGGCATGTAAAATAAATAGATAAATTATATCTATATCTATATCTATCTATGTATGTATCTATGTATGTATCTATCTATGTATCTATCTATCTATCTATGACTGCTTGGTGATCATGACTTTTAAACTCAAGTTGTAATCTCAGTAGTCATGACTGTCAAATCTCATTTTCTTGATTTATTTTTTTTCTATTTGAATGAAAAATTGTGTGAACTAGGAGATACTTTCCCCTTCATTTTCTTCATTTTATAATATCCATCTTCCTGCCACTCCCTACCTCACCCCATGCCCCAATTCTCAGGAAACTATTAGTCTGTTTTCTATAATTATAGATTACTTTTCATTTTCTGAATTTCATTTCCTGGAACTCACTCTGTAGCCAGGCTGGCCTCAAACTCACAGAGATTCATCTGGCTCTGCCTCCTGAGTGCTGGGATTAAAGGCATGTGCCATCACTGCCCGGCAATAGTTTAAAAACAATTAAATATGTTTTTTTTTTTCAGCTTAGTTTAGTTGATTGACAAGCACCTATGTTGTGCCTTGTAGCAATGCCTCCTGCCTTTTTATTGATTAAGTACAGTGTGTCATGCCTCCATGTCTTTCCCTCTCCATCCCTACCCCTGCAGCAGTATTTGCTCCGCCCATGACCTTGGGCTATAGAGCCCAAAGGAGGCTGTGCTTCCTGTCCTTGGATGTGACCTCTTATAAGGAGGAATAAATAAATAAAAGGGAGAAGGCAGCAGGGAGAAGGGACCACATGACCCCTCTCTCCTCCTTATACGAGTTCATGTACAACTGCAGGAAGCACGGCCTCCTTTGGGCCTTATAGCCCAATGGGCAGAGCAAACACCACTACACCCCCCCTACAATCTGTTATAAACATTCATGCATTAGTTACTTTTCTTGTTGCTACAGCAAAATACCTGACAATAGCAACTTTGGAAGAAAAGGTTTGCTTGGCTCATAGTCACTTATTCGATATATGTGGGATAATCAGGAAAATATCAAAGCAGTGAAAATAGATATTTTTGTCTTGCTGCTGATTTAAGGAGCAAGTATTCCACTTTTCAAGTTTTGAAAAAATATCAAATTTAAGAATTATTTTCTATTTTTCTTTTATTTAAGATAGATTTTTCATACAATATGTTTTGATTATGGTTTCCTCTCCCTTAACTCCTTCTAGGTCTTCTTCACCCACCCCCATCTGAATCCACACGGTTTCTGTCTCCTGTTATAAAAACAAAACAAATCTGAAGAACAATAATAAAATATAACCCCCCTCCAAAAAAATCTACAAGACTCGAAGCCATAGTATATATGAAAAAGACCCTCTTCTGCAATTTTCTTTGTTTTTTCTGTCTCTTTCTTTTTCTTTCTTTCTTTCTTTCTTTCTTTCTTTCTTTCTTTCTTTCTTTCTTTCTTTCTCTCTCTCTCTCTCTCTCTCTCCTTCCACCCTTCCTTCCTTTTACATCCTGATCACAGTTTCCCCTCTCTTTCTTCTCTCAGTCCCTCCTACCTCCTCTCTGCCTCCCCACTCCATCCACTCCTCCCCTGTTTCTATTCACAAAAGGGCAGGTCTCCCATGGATTTCTCAACAACCATAGAATAGAAAGTTGATGCTATGATATAAGGAGCATTAATGTGCAATTGATATTATTGCCTTATCTTCATTGATATTCATTTTATAACTATTACTATTCTGTGAACAGAAATAATTCTTTCTCTGAAACAATACTTACTCTAAGATTTTTGACTAGTGTTTGCCTGATACATCATTTTCATTCTTGCATTTTTAACATATTTGGGTCCTCTTATTTATAGTTGAGTTCTAAAAGTGACAAAAAGATACTCAGTAGACCAGAGATAGATGATGTCTCATACTTTCCTTGGGGAACGTTCATATCTCCTGTATTAATTTAGCTGACAGGAGACAGTCGTCTGAGTCCCTCACCAAAATTTCTCTCTCATTTCATCTTCCTGACATTTGTATGCGGGAGGCTTTTCTCTGAGCTGTGCAAAGGATGCAGCATGGGCTTTTCCCTGCCCACATCTCATTTTCCTTCATTTATCCAGAGAGGACTCAGTCTCAGTCTTGGGTTCCCACACCTGGGTGACAAAACACAGGGTGTGTTGGTTTCCCATGTGTCCTTGCTGTCTGCTGTAACTCTAATTTCCACTTCATCTTCTTACACACGATCTAAAGCTGACTGTGTCAATAAAATAAGAATTCCAATCTGTTCTCTAAGTAAATAATCAGTAAATGATTTGCAACAGGTAACACGAATCAATTATTCCCCTTTTCTAGTCTTATAAATTTCATTTTTAAAATAAAGTATATGCAGCTGAGATCTCATGCTCTCAGTGTTGAGAGGCTAGTGCAAGTCTCACCAAAGAAGATTATTGGTCTAGCAGATAGTGGTCAGTACAGTCTCATAGCTGGTCAAGGTGCAGAGAATAATTGATTTTGAAAAGCTCAGCCCCAATTACACAGCTATATCACACACACACACACACACACACACACACACACACACACACACACACACACGGAGAGAGAGAGAGAGAGAGAGAGAGAGAGAGAGAGAGAGAGAGAGAGAGAGAGAGGGGTTTGGAGGAAAGTGGGGGTTCCAAGAGGAGTTGAAGGGGGAAATGTAAGAAAATAGCATCAAAATGTAATGTTTTCATCTATGAAATTACCAAAGAATAAAATAAAATATAAACATAGGTCACTGAACTCTGTGGACTATACCTGAGTTGCTGAATTTGTGGAATAACTATGGATGTAATTTGAAATATTATCTTGAATTTCTTTATTGGTTTATTGACCCTCTTATTAAAGTACCTTTTTTTGGAAGAAATTTTCTGTTTCTGATTTGAGTAACTTCATATCTAAGACTGGAAGTGGAGAGAGGCTCCTGAGTGAGTAGCTCCTGAGTTTCCTATCTTGGCACATATCTGTTGTTCATTTACTTTAATCTAATGAATATTTATTGAACAGCTACTTGGAACCACAGTCAGGAAATTTCTGTGCTAGTGCAGGAAGGCAGGTATTACAATACAGTTCAGTACATGCCCAGGAACAGCAGCAGGACAAAAGGGGTTGTCAAATCTCTTAATTTTATTACCAGAAAGAAACTTGAATCTGTCTTGTATGGACAGATGAAGTCAAATCCAATTCAAACGAAGCCCTTCTAACCAAAACAGACAAATGTTATTCAACAATTGCATACAAAATGAACGCTAATTTTACACTCCTTACAGTCTTCCATTATAGCTTTGATTTCATATTTCTGATTGATCTCCTCTGGGCTCTGAGCACTTCCAACTTCCTTGCCTGGAGCTGTCTATCAAGCGGCTAATGATCCACATGCAGCATTTTTTTGTAAGAAGTTTTCAAACAACTTTTGGTCCTTTGATGTAAAAGTATGTGGAAAAATAAATATGTAACATATCTTAGCATAAATTCTCCAAGAATAAATATTTTCTTCAGGCTTTCAGATTAAAATTTGGAATTTTCTTGCCAAAAAATGCAAATAAATATCAGCTACACTTCTTAAGATCAGAAAATAAAACTCTGTGGAATATTCCTCAGGGAAATTGCTTTTTAACTCTCTGATGAATATCTCAACTAAATAGAAAATAAATATAAGCTCCCATCTACTGCATCACATATATTAATTTTGATTTTTAGCTAAAACATTTCCTGAACAGACCCAAGTTACAGAACAGTTTTGATCCTTATGACAAAAGGCTAAAGAAAATCTTTGCAAATATATTTTGAGACTTACAAATCTTATATATTTCCATTTTTACCTAATTTACGAGCAATTGTTCCGAAGCTAAGGTGAAAATTGCTGACTTTAATTGAGTTTTAATTGTAATTACTGTTGTTTTCATGTAAATATCTTGTTGATTTGGGATAGTAGTGAAATTCACTGATATTTTGGTAGACGTTGATAACCGTATCACAGAATTTTTCCTAAAGGTTCCTATTTAACAATTTTAAGATGTAGATAGATATTCACACATATACATTATCATCTATTATATATAAATTATATATTATATACACACATAACATAAATATACATAATTACATAATATACAATATCATATATAATGTATCATATGACAATATACAATATATACCACATCATATATCATGCCACATATTATATGACATGGCATGTGATATATATTACATATAATATACACAAATTATATATTAGCTATAGAAATTAATTTTATTATGTATTATATGTATATTTAATTATCTATTGCATGTGCATATAATATAAATAATATTTTATTTCTATGTATTGTCTTTTGAAATAATACCTGTTTATTAGGTATTTTTCTTTATTATTTAAAATATTTATTTATTGATTACCATTATTTATTAGATATATCTATTAGGCAGACAGTTTAATGTTCATTTGTAATCCAGCACTCAGGAAGCCAAAGCATCACCATGTCAAGGCCAGCTTGAGCTACATAAAGAGATCCTGTCTCAAAATAAAATAACAGCAATGATAATAACAGCAATATTTATAATCAGGACAATGATAAGTCTTTTACTTTGCCTGAGCTTGGGTTACATGTGCATGTGTGCGTACACACTAGTTTGGAGCACGTTATCTTAGGAAAGGTGAAAAAACTAGTTTCGAGTGCAGTGATATTCTGGAGTCTCTGTTACTTCCCCAGAGGGAAGGCATGCATGTTTAACAAAATAAACCCTGAACATCGTCATTAATGAAGCCAAGTGTCACTGCTTGTGTTGGCAGCCGAAGACAGAGTACCTCTGCCTACAACTTCTTCTTATCCTAGCCCAGTTGGAGGTAGATGAGGCTGCCTGAAGGCAAAGCTGGAAATTCTGTCAAATTTGTCTTTATCCTTATTTTTTTTCTGTCTTTTTTCTTCTCCGCAGTCCCCCCTCCTTGTCCTATTCTCATGCTTCTGGCTCCCCAATCCAAATAGGGAAGGATCCGGTAATGACCTACTTACACCTATTGATTGACTGGTTACCCCAGCACCGAAATGCCCTCACACTGCAGCATTACCAGTCAGCCTTTGATCTCTGATTATACAAGAGGCTTATTCCTCATTAGAAAAACTTGACTTCCTCGGCAAGCTGGTGAGGAATTGTTTCTGGAGGGCGAGGCTGACAGAGGCTCTCGGGAGCTTCTGAAATCAGTCTCCCTATTCAAGCAAATTTGATTTACACCTGACGATGTTTTGAGCTGTCCAAGCAGATGATCCATAACTGGGCCCTAGGAAAGAGACATTGTACCAGATACTCATGAAAAATAGCAAGGAAGACTGCATTATGGGTTGTTGCAGTAAAAACCAAGACTGTTGCCAGCAGGAAGAGAGACTGACCCAACTCCAGTGAAACAAAAGTCAGGAACATTCCAAATATTCATTGAGGTATCAAGAAAATAACTTCAGGATATTAAAGGAGATAATGGTAGAATTATGCTACCATAGCCTGTGTTTGCTAATTACTATTTACCCAAGTTAGGTTTCCCCCCTCTCACAGATACTGAAACAGGGTCTCTCTCTCTGTGTTCTTAGGTCTCTCTCTCTCTCAGACAAGGTATGTCTACAGAGGGAGCTCAGGCTCACCTCAAACTCAAGATTTTCCTGCTTCACATTCTCATTGCTAAGATTGTAGCTGGCTCCTGTCTGTCTTGATGGAGTTTCAAAAATATGGCTGCAGATTTCTTGAGAAGGGTGTGCTGGCTTTGGCAAGTAAGAGCCCGGCAGAAGATGTACACATCCAAGAGGGAAGTAAATGATTTCAAAGCTAGGTTACAGCATTCTTGGTCTGCCTTCTACACTCTGAATGAGAACGTCATGAAAGAGCCTGGTTCTTCCAGACCGGTCTGGGTAAGATCTGATGTGCCCACATCTCTAGGCTCTTCTGTATGTCCTGTCTCAGCATGGCTATGCCTATTGGCACTTGTTCTCCTTTTCATGCCATGCTGTCCCCAGCCTAGCTGAGTTAGAGGAGTGGGGCAGATTGCCAAAAGAGTCAAGAAAATATCCAGCAATGGAAGTTTTATTGAAACTTCCTAACAAGGGAAGTCCAGGGGGAGAGCCTGGACACGCAGTTCTCAAGCTTTCTTCAGTACTGCTAGTTGTAGCACGAATCTTAAAAGTTCTTATTAATAATAAACAAACCCAGGGCCTGGTATTGGGGTGAATGCTGGAAGATCAGAGAAGCAGAACAAGCCACAGCCACCTCACCTTGCCAGTTCCTCAGCTGATCCTGTTTCCTCAGACTGGAAGCCTTTGAGTCCTCATCCAGAGTGAATCTCAGCTGAACTGCTGCTAAAAGCCTAAAAGCTTAACCAGCCTAGTTCCTGGTTTTCATGCCTTCTATACCTTTCTACTTTCTGATATCACTTTCTGGGATTAAAGGTGTGAGTCACCATGCCTACCTGTTTCCAGTGTGGCTTTGAACTCATAGATATCCTGATGGATCTCTGCCTTAGGAATGCTAGAATTAAAAGTGTGAGTGCCACCATTTTCTGGCCTCTATGTCTGTCTAGTGGCTGTTCTATTCTCTGACTCCAGATGAATTTATTAGGATGCACGATATATTGGGGAACACAATATCACCACAACTAGTGGTACTTAATCCTTTCCTCCATGTATGCCACCCAGTATCATAGACAGAGGAGTGTTTAGAGTTAACACATACATGCATTGACACCAAGTTGGCCTTGCTGCATTGTGTGACCAGCATCCCAAGGAACATCTCTCCTTGGTAGATGTACGTGCTCCCTATTCTCATAAATAACTGGTTTCTCATTTCCAGCATTCTTTACAATGGAGCTTACTGATCAGAGCTTTTGTGGTGGGCCTGCTTCCTGTGCCGCTTTGTCTCTGCAAGACTGTGGCCATGCAAAGGGATGTCTCAGGGGCATGGTGTTTAAGATGTTGTTTTTCTGAATTTATACACATGTAGGAAAGGTCTCAGGAAAATGGTTCAAGGGGGGACATTGAAGTGGATTCTTGTGGCAAGAAGTTTATTGGAAGAATTATTAATGCCATGGACAGACAGGAGTGTGATGGAGACTCAAAGAAAATCAAGTCCTTATGCCATAGATATCCTGAGAGTGTGGTGGGAGTGGTGAGGAGAATCCCAACAGATGGGAGTAGAGGCCCCGTCTTATAAGTCACTGAAGAAGGGAGAGGTTTTCCCAGCAGGACTTTTCACTAGGCTCTCTCTCATTTCTCAGCAGAAGGCAGGGAAGAGGCTGGAGGGATGTGTTGCCATTGGTAGTATTATTTTTTTAATTTAATTTTTGGTTGTTATTTATTTTTGAGACTGTATTTTAACTACATTTCTCCCTTCCTTTTCCTTCCTTCAAACCCTTCGATATATTCCTCCCTGCTCTCCTTCCGTCTCCTGGCCTCTTTTCTTTTTTCATTGATTATTATTGCATGCATATTTGTATTAATATGTAAATATATTCCTAAATATAGCCTCTTGAATCCTATTGTTTGCATGTGTGCTTTCAGGAAAGGCCCTTTGGCACTTGAAAACTAACTAGTGTTCTCTGGGAAGATCCACCTCTCCTCCTCTTAGCTCTTCTCAGTTGTCTATAGCTCTTTGTGTAGGGTTGAGGCCTTATTTGGACTTTGATTTCTCATTTGAGAAATATGGGTACCTACATACGGAGTCTCTTAGGGCGTTACAGACTCATTGGCCTGTTCCTTGTAGGGTGCCTGCCAGTATCTGTGAGACTAGAGGAGATGTGGCCTGTGCAGATATTGTGGCCTGGATTCTAATTGTGTCTAATTTAATCTGATTTCTGTCATCTTTTGCAGAAATCTGGTGGGTTGAAATGGAATATATTGTGGTATTGGGTGGTCATTACCGTGAGTTTTCACATTGTATCTTTCTGTATTTGATGTCCTTAATTATATTGTCAAGCCCATTATTATTTGTACTTTTAGTTAGAAACTTTTTGCCTTAAATTATCAAAGGACTGTATTGCATTCTCTTCATTAATAGAGATATTATCATACTGGGGAGTAATATTCAGAGTTACAAAGACACCATGTATGAGTGATGGGAAGCAGCCCCTGCATTGTACCTCGGCAAGCTTCAAGGTCTGCCTATGTATCCTCTCAGGCTTTGCAGAGAAGAATGGCATTGACTAATCATAATAAAAAATCCTTATCCCACTGAGGAAATCTTTCCCCTACAGACTAATTTCAGTCCTCCCAAGGTTTTATCCTGTTACACCTACCAGTGGGTTAATATTCTACCAGTTCCTAGGAGATTAATTCCTGAAAGCATGTTCCGAATCCTGTGTATTGTGCATGGAATAAGACAGTTAGCAAGGCAGAGCATCAGTGCAGTAGATCAGGGTGAGCATCGGTTATGGTGATTATATGTTCCAGCCCGCACCCAAACAGATCAATTGGACACCTGGTTTCCCATCATTAATCTTCACTGCAGGTCATTTTTACTCTCTAACAAACCATAATTTAGATGATAAATTAAATGGTCACTTTGGACATGCCTCTCCAAGTTCTGATCTCTTCTACCAGTTCCCAATGAAAGTGTATCTCCTCGTTCTATGTGGCTATCACATTGGCAGTTATTGATTCTCACTCTCTGTCTACACACACATACACACACACACACACACACACACACACACACACACACACACACACACACACACACACACACACACTGATACCCTTAAGAAAAGAAAATCCTGTCAGTTTACAGTGATCTGATAGATCAACACTAAAGCCTAATTTTAGGAGGCTAATTTGTTTCTATTGTTTCATGGTTTACAGTCCTACCTGGTCATAGTGAACACTGAGCTTTGCATGGTTATTTGGAGCAGGGCTTCTTACCTCATGGGGCTTAGGGCCTTGTATTTTCAAAAACAAGGATATGGTGGTGACCTGTTATTTATTTATATGATTTGAAAACATAACTTTGCTTCCCTTAACAACTCACATTTCTGAGAATGATGTCTTTCCCAGTAGTCTCTGCATGTGAAGGATGACCAGTAAAATCATTTCTGTTCCCTTAATGGTCTACAATAGATTCCCAGAGTTGGGTGCAGGCTGGATCATGATGGAGAAGAATGGTTCCTCTAGATAAAAGTGGACATTTGTATTTACATTTCTCAAAAGAAGAAACTGAAATCAAACAATTAAAAAATTCACCAAGAACAGAGTTATTAAGTGCCAGGTTCAGGCGACTCAGATCCGGGATGATGTCTTGAATCTGTAGCCTGTTTCTGTGCTTCTATCTGTACCGTGATGTGTTTAATGTTGGTCTTCTCCATGAGAGCGGAGAATTTGTGTTTGCTGTGCCTACCCTACAATGAACATTTAATCAACCAGTGAATAAGTGGATGGTAGAAGTCACACAAGACAAGGAGAAGGAGTAAGAATGGAATTTGGAGTGGAGAGAGCATATTTGCAAAATCAAGACTCGTCATCAGGCTTCTCCGGTGTCACGGTCACAAAGTGTCCTGGATGAGAAGCCTGGCGAACACTGGTCTCATGGCAACATGCTTAGAGAATGAGATTTGGTGGCAGGACAACGTAACTGCTTTCCTTCACAGTCTAGGGACACAGTGCAGAGCAACAGTCCAGGAATTAACTCAGATTCTAGTAAACTGTTGGGGTGAGTGCTACAAAAAAAATCTGTAGTAGTTAACAGTGTTGACGACTGGACATTCAGGATCTCATTTAATCCCCACAATAATATTACAAAAATACATCTGGAGTCCCCCAAGGCCTTGGAGTATGGTAACTACAGCAAGTCCATGCACAGTAGCAAGCTTTACAGTTCAAGTTCATATGACCTTAGGGAGTAAGCTTCCAGATTTATAGCAGATGTAAGGGCATGTTATTATCACCAAGAACTGAAGTCCCCATGAGCTCCATGTTTTTCCTTGCTCCCTAAGGTTGTCACTACTCCAATTTCTCCAAAGGTATTAAGAAAAGTATCAGTTCTGTCAACACATGTTTACCAGATATTTTTTACATCCAGACTCAACTGTGAAAGCTTTGTATGTATTATTGAATGGTATCCCTATAATAATCCTGAGAGATTGGTATTGTGATTTTTTTTATTCTATACACGGATGAGGAAATGGAGAT
The DNA here is from genome assembly GCF_007827085.1 of Peromyscus californicus insignis. Taxonomy (NCBI): domain Eukaryota; kingdom Metazoa; phylum Chordata; class Mammalia; order Rodentia; family Cricetidae; genus Peromyscus; species Peromyscus californicus. The sequence continues at coordinate 40,166,763 of NW_026294535.1, forward strand.
GTAAACAGGTTAATTAGCATGCCAAATATTGCCCAGAAAATAAGTGACAGTCCTGGTACTTAAATCCAAGTAATCTGGACCTTGAGTCTCTGTTATCAACTACCGTGCAACCACTTATGTTACCTACAGAATCTTACATAAGAAGGCAGCTTAAACCCATGACATTTGTTAAGTCATTTGTCATAAGGAATGTTTTCACAGGGACAGTGTTGATGATGATGGAAACAACAATGATGACAGTGACAATGATGATGGTAGGGATGATGATGGTGATGGTGATGAAGATGATGGTGATGATGGTGATGATGATGGTGATGACGGTGATGATGATGATGGTGATGACGGTGATGATGATGATGGTGATGATGATGATGACGGTGATGATGATGATGGTGATGATGGTGGTGATGATGATGATGATGATGAAGACAGTGATGATGATGGTCGGGATGATGATAATGATGGTTGGGATGATGATGATGATAATGGTGGTGATGACAATCATGTTGACAGCCAATACTTTCTGAGCACTACTTATATACCAGCTACAGTGCTGAGGCCTTTCCCAATTTATATTTAATCTTACCAATAAAATTGTGAAGTGGTGAATTACTGTTTTGCAGGTGGGGAAACTGAGGCCTGTTGTCGGTAGCTTGCTCAGAGTCACATTGCTAGCAGCAGCCCTGTTAAAGTTGGAGTCCGTCAAATTTCCTTTGTACACAGTAGAAGTTCTACTGCCTCCTGCAAGATGTTGAGTTGACTTGGATTTGTTAACTCACTTTGCTGAATAGTGGATGCTTCACCCTCCTCAGGAAGGCTTGTTTTGTTACTGTACATACTGAGTTCACTTCAGGAGAAAAAGACAAATTCCCAAAGACCAAACTAACACCAGGGACTACTAAAAAAATAAGAATCCAATAGTACCTGGTTGCTACCTATTTCCATAAGTCTTGTTCTTAACTCATCTTCACAAAAATTAAGTGCTTGTAATCACAGCCACAATTAATAACGAAAGCTAAATTATGTTTAGGAGATACTTTTTATCCCTTAGAAAGGTTTATATTAGAGCCCTTTCACTATAGGATTCTAAATAGTAGGTGTTCTATGGACAAACACGCACTGTAAACAAAACATAAACCTATCTTTCCAGATTGCTATAGGAGTTTAGACCCCTAGGAGACCTTATACACTGCCTGGTCCAGATTAGGAAACTGAATGAGATAATGTTGCTGAGGTGAGCTGGACACTTGCAGGAACCTAAATAATGTCCGACGAAGTCCTCCCTCCCTTTGAACTCTGTCCTGATGTTCTTTCTCGTGTTTTTCCCTTACTGGGTGGAGCTGATCCCTCCCTACCCCTCCCCACATCATTCTGTTTTTAAATTAGTACCATCTGGCCGGGCGGTGGTGGCGCACGCCTTTAATCCCAGCACTCGGGAGGCAGAGGCAGGCGGATCTCCGTGAGTTCGAGGCCAGCCTGGGCTACAGAGTGAGCTCCAGGAAAGGCGCAAAGCTTACACAGAGAAACCTTGTCTCGAAAAACCAAAAAAAAAAAAAAAAAAAAAAAAAAATTAGTACCATCTGTGGCTGTTCTCCTCCCAGCTCCTTTATCACTTTATTTTTACCTGTTTTTGTTGTTATGGTTACATTTTTAAAGATTTTATTTTTTAGAGCAGTTTTGGTTCACAACAAACTAAAGAAGCTACAAAGTCTTATCCTTTGCTCTCTACCCTACAGGTGGTATATAGTGCCTTCCATTACCGACTCCAAGTGGCATGTGCGTAGAATTGCTGAGCCCCCCAAGGACACATCATCACTCAGGGTTGTGTATTATGTAGGTCTAGGGAAATTTATAATGATAAGTTGACTAGTATGGTGTCTCAGAGTTTATGGTTACCGCCCCCCAAGTCCCATATGCAATTCCTGGGCATCCTTATTCTTTTCAATCTTTGGCATCCTCCGACCACACTACTGTCCCCGGCTTGACTTTCATAATGTCATATGATGGAGTCCTACATGTGTGTAGCCTTTCCGATCAGACTCTTTGGTTTAGTAGCAGGCTTGCTTCTTCCATTTCCTTTCATAGTCTGATTGCTCATTTCTTTTAGGAATTGAATAAAATTACATTGTCCGGCTGTACCAGTTGATCCATTCATGTGCAGAAAGGCAATTTTTTGTTACTTAGTGTTGGCAATTTTGAATAAAGCAGCTATAAATAACCACATGCAGATTTCCGAATGGATGCAAGTTTTCAGTTCGTTTGGGTAAACAGCTAAGAGTATAATCATGAAATTGTGTGACAATAGTATGTCAAATTTTATAAGTAGCTATCAATTCTTTTTTCTTTTCCTTTCCTTTTCATTTCCTTCCTGTTTCTCTCTCTCCCTCCCCCTCTCTTTTTTGTAAAGAGATTATATAATTCTAATTTCCTATGAAAAATGATGGGCATTCCTCTCACTTCATACCCCTGCCAATGTTTTCAGTTGTCACTGTTAGAGTTTGCTCATAGCTCAGTGGCAGAGTGTTTCCCTTGCCTATGTGAGGCTATGGAGACAGCTGTCAGTTCAGAAGCAAAACAAAAGCAAAGCAAAAAGCAGGTGCAGAGGTTCTGACTCAAGGCAAGGACTGCCTTTCATCGGCTTATTTGTCTCGTTTGATGAGGTTTATGCTAAGGTCACTGGCTCAGTTTTTAGTCGAGTTGTTTGTGTTCTTTTATTTGGGTTTTCAAAATTCTTGGTAAATTTCAGATGACCCTTTAGTCAGATCCATCTTTTACCAGTTTTTTTCTTTGCCCAGCCTATGGCTTTTGTTTTAATTCTCTTGATAGTATCTTAAAAATCATTATTAAGTCTCTGAGAATTTCATACATTCTGCTTTGATCGTATCTGTCCCACTCCCAGATCTCCTCCCAGATCTACTATCCTAATTCTCTACCCACCCAGCCTTGTGTGTGTCCTCACTCTTCTTTTAAACCCATCAAGTCCAGTGATTGCTACCTATCTACTCTGGGGTATATAGCCATCCATTAGTGTGTGTTTTCCTTATGAGGGGCCACATGCTAAAATAAAAACTCAGTCTCTCCGCAGCTGCCCATTACCCAGCAATGGTTGAATCTTTGTGCCTGCATCTTCTCTCTGTGCCATGATTTTTTTGATGGATGCACCAAGTTTCTTCTATGACATAGAAACACTTTGAGCTGTTTTCACAGTGTATTTGTTTTCTGTGTGACAGTAATTGTTCTCCTATCTCATGTGGGCAATTTTCATAGGTGATAAATTATAACTTCGAGAATTGTTAGGATTTTGATGGAGGGACAGTCAGGAGGACACTGAGATGGATTACTGGGATAAGGAGTGTGTTAGAAGAGTCATCAGTACCAGGGATGGACAGAGAGACAACAGTACAGTGGGGAGGGATCCAAGGAGAGTTCAGGCTCTAGTACCAGAGATCAACAGCATGGCTGAGTCCTGGAGAAAGAGTTCACTGTGCAGGCGGTGGAAATGAGAGCCTGTACGTACTTGAGCTTTAGGAGGATCAGGGAGGTTCCACGGGAATGGCCAGCAGCCCAACTTGTTGATTCCAGGCAAGAAGCAGGAAAGACATGGAGAGCAGGATGTGTGCCTCACCAATTGTGTCCACAGCACCCCTTTGATGTTGACTCACTTCCTTGATAAAGTTCCCTGGTACTGGACTCTTCTGTTGACTTGAGAGTCATAGACAGTGTCTCAGTAGGGTACCCATGAAAGGGTGAAGATCTCTCTCTGCATGACCACAGCTGGATTCTAGCATCATTATGTCCTTACAGGAATATTAAATAATTTACTAAATATAAGTGGATAGTTAAAAATAGACACAAAGATAGACATAAAGGGTTTCTGACCTCAGTCCAGGATTTATTGAATGTGGTCTCCTGAAATTCGATGTGATATTCCATTAAAGCAAACTGTTTAAGTATACACACACACACACACACACACACACACACACACACACACACACACACATCACATAGCAACAACAAAACATGAATAATTGTTTTTACAATTTCCAGTGAGTTCATCTAATACAATGCTGAAAAAATATTCAATCTACAGCTGTTCTCCTGTTTTGAAAACTTTTATAATTAATCACATATGCATTTATCCATTAAGCATAATTGCTTCCTATAATAGACCTCAAACTTTGCAAAAAATTGAGGATTCAGAGGTGAAAATCATATTTGCTCATTAAATTTTAGTAGAGAGAAATATCAAGATTCATAAACATAAATACAGGGCTGGAGAGGTATCTCAGTGGTGGAGGCCAAGAGTTTGATTCTCAGTATCTTCTCACCACAAAGCCAGATGTTAACTGAATGTCTCTCAGGGAAGAGCATGGTTTAGTCTATCTCAGGAGTTAATTAGTGGCTTTGTAGATTAGCTAATGTGATGCTTTAAATCTTGAAGGATGGGATCAGAGTATCCTAGGGTTAGAAAGGGGCATAAGAATTTAGAAAAATAGCAAGGTAGCCCAAGCAAAAGCACATATGAAGGTGTGCTGTGCACAGGATCCTGAAAACAACTTTCATAGCTGCAGTGCTATGAAAAACAGGTGTGATTTGGAAAATGAGGCTAGAAAAACAAGCACAAAAACAAAAGCTGGACAGAGAGAAACATGTTTTTAGTATGCTGCGAGTTTGAACCTACTCTGTGATAAGTGAAAAGTCAATGTGGTGCTATACTATTGACTTTCTTTTAGAAAGGACTTCTAGGGTGACCTTTGCGGGATATTGTGTGTGTAGAAGAACACGCTAGCAAGTAGAGAAACCAGAGAAAACACTCGTGTTTATGAAAGGCAATGATGCTAAGGATGCCAATGAGTCAGAAGTCATGAAGGTGGGAGGGAGCTAAGGAGGTGTCCTGGCAACAGAATGAGAAGAATTCAGCGGTCCATGAGATGTCAGGGTTGGTAGTTAAAGTGGCATAGACCCCGAGTTTAAGAAAGCAGAATTTAAAGTCTTAGATTTTTGAAGCTCCAGCTGTATGAACGATCATCTTTTGAGGCCTCATTTTTTCTTTTGTGAAGTGGCAAGGTTGAGCATTAATGCTCTTTTTTAATTGTGTGGAGAGGGGGTGCATTCCACATGGGAGGAGGTCAGGGGACCTCCTTTGTGGGGCTGGTTCTCTTGTTCCACCTTTGTGTGGGTTTTAGGCATTGGATTCTCATTGCCAGGCTTGTGTGGCTGGGTCATCTTGCTGGCCCTGTCCTTTAATTCTCTAAATACCATGATTCCCCCTTAGATATCTGAATTTTTACCAGTACATTCATTTAGGTCTTCTTGAACGACACAATATTTATCAAGGAGCACTTTTTAAAGCATTGTTAGGGATGTTGATTCATTTAAATGTCACTATAACCCAGATGGCAAAAACTTAATTTTCATTTTACAGATGAGGAAAGGATTAGCAAGACGAACAAATGTTTTCTCAATTCATGGCTGTATTAGTCAGGGTACATCCACACTAGCTTTCTGTTTTCTGCTCTTTCTACCAAGACATTCTGCCTAAGAAGTGCTTAGGATGTGCTCACATTCTTCCTAGTCGATTCATATTACGTCATTTTATATTAACTAGGTTGAGCATTGCTATAGTAGTTGATAAACTAAAGTCCCATTTTGTTTTTGTTTTGTTTTTCAAGACAGGTTTTCTCTGTGTAGTTTTGCACCTTTCCTGGAACTCGCTTTGGGGACCAGGCTGGACTCGAACTCACAGAGATCTGCCTGCCTCTGCCTCCCAATAAAGTCACATTTTAACGTTACTTAAGTCACTTCTGTGTTGTAAGGGAAGTTGGAAAGTATCTGTGAGCTTAGGTGTTTGCTGTCTGCATGTTTGATGCTTTAAGAAATCATCATCTTTTAAAGCCCCCCAACCTCAGGACCCTGCCCAGATTCTCATTGTTCGGTGACTTCACAGAGTTCATCAGTTGGGCTGGAAGGAATTAGGGATCTGTCATACTTCAAAATTCTTTTTCTGTTACATGTACCAGGTTGTACTCATTGTAGTGAAGTAGTGAAGTTTGTGTAGTCACTTCACAAACCTATAGAATTTTGAGTTGGAAGCAATCTTTAACACTAAATTCACTCTAAATATATCCTGCTTTCCCTAGGTTGTAAATAAGAGATAAGAGACCCAAAGACCTAAGAACTTACCCACATCATGTTCTCCAGTGGCTGAGCTCCATGCAGGAGAATCCAGATCCCCTTCCTCTGTTAGTTTAATCTCTCCATTTCCCTCAAGAAGCATTTAAGTTTCACCGTATTCCACCCTACAACACCTATAGGGATGTTACTAATCATAAAAGAACAATGTACCTCTTATAGTCTTGGGGAATTGGGAATGATCAGATATTTTTTGTACTTTTGTACAATTTAGGATTAAACAGAAAATCCACTTCCAATGACTGCCATTAGAAAAATAATAAATAAATTATGCAACACTACCAGTAATAAATTATGTATTCCTGATAGGCCTTTTTTATTAGTTGTAAATTTTAATGGTCTTGCAAAATAAATTTTTCTTATGAGGCACACATAGGAAGTGTGATCAGGGCTTGAAAATTTACTGGTTCCTACTTTAAAGGTAGGAGCTTGTCTCCTGGGAAAAGTGGTACTAGAGAATACATCTGGAGGAGAATTGGTTTTTGTGTTTTTGATTAAATAAGAAATTGTGAAGACAGCACATTTTTGGCTCAAGAAGCAGAGGCATCACATTACCCTAGGAAAGAGGGGTACCATTTGAAACATGTTCTGCTAAATACTTCCTGGAACTCCAGAAGCCAGATAACAATATGCTTCCACAGGACAGTTCTGTGGTTTATGTTTAAATTTCGACATGCTTAGCTTTTATTGCTCCAACACATCCTTTGCAAGGAAGTCTTTACAAATAATTTGCTGAGCCATTTATAAAGGGACTGTGTTCCTTATATTAACTTTCCTGACATAAATTATAATTTAAGATGTATATATATATAGAAGGTAAAATTCTGTGATTGAACTGAGGCCTGAGTTGAAAATTTATTGTGTGAATGAATCTCCTCCTCGCCTTCTCTCTCCATGAAGCATTGGGTATGCTCAAGTTGAGCATTTTGTTAACAAACTCTGTTCTGTTGAGTTAAAAGTTATGGGTCGTCACCATATAGTGACCCTCTTCTTGTCCCAATATTTTAATCTCATTTCTCCCCCACCTCCTGTGCAGCAATTTTAGAAAATTGTCACTTGGCTATTTCCTCCCTAACCTAATCATCCTGGTTTTATGAATTGTGGGAACTTTGGAAATTTCATCCTGCTATTTAAATGACCATTTGCTTTTAATTAGATTGCTCTGGCATGAGAGTCTAAAAATACACCTTCGCTTCTCACACTAATGAATAAAAGTGAGAAATTAGCTGTCTCGAAAAGTTTTTGTTTCAGCACATTTTTTTCCCCATTCAGAGTGATTTACAGCAACCTAAATCCACTAACTAGCTTGTGTTTCAGATGACCATTGGTGCATATAGGCCATGCTTTATTTCCACTTAGAAGGTGTAATACTGACTCTCCAGGGACGGACTGGAGCTGGGCAAAACTATTAAATAGGAGTATATGAAGAAAAACAAAATTTCAGAATCAATGAGACAAATCCAAATACAAATAAGAATTGAAATCTAATGGAGAGGAAAGCGAGTAGGAACAAATTCACGACTTGATGCTAAATTTACTCTTTTGTAGCTAAGTGTCAGAGCGAGCTTTTTTCACATCCTTCTTCTGTCAACACAATTAAGTGTACAGAGAGTTTTTGAAAGGTGGAATTAGAACTTCTATACAATGCAGATAACTTTCTCTACAGCTATGCCTTTTTTTGCTTCCGTGCCTGTCATCATTTTGATATATGTTAATTTCACTAATGATAAAAATAAACATCGTTAACTCCTAAGTAGTATTATAGCATTTTAAAAAGAGCTTCCTAGGACTTAGCTTGTTCAGTCTATATAAGGACTCTAGGGAGTGAGCCTAGAAATAATCAAACCCATTATTTGCAAAATAATTGAACTTGGATAAAGCGTTATCAGAGTATAGGTCAAGATGGGCTTCAACTCAATCATTTCTCAGTGGGAGCCCATGTCCTTTAGTGGTTACCACACTTGTATCCTCTGGGATGTGTGTTTAGAGTACCTCAGAAGAGCCACGATAAGAAATCATTAAGGCCATGATGTCTAGAGCAGGGTGAAGACTCTGATTTATCTGTTATTAGCTGTTCCACCTTGAGAAGTTTTACATAACGTTGTCTCAATTTCTTTCTCTGTGAACTGGGGGTAATAGTAATCTTCCCCTTCGGTGTTCATTGTTGGATAAGATGAAATGATTGACACATAGTAAATATTTAAAAATGTTAGCCAGTGCTACCAGTCTGCAAATAGCTCCCAGGCTGGATGAGTTATTTTACATATGGAATCTGGTGTTCATATTCTTGCTTGTAAATATTAAGCTTAAGTTCTGTGACTATGACTAAAGGTGAAAGATTCATATAAATATCATTTTTATGTAAATTCATTTTATCCTCCATTTGTTTTTGGTTGGGTCCACAGCTAACAAATCAAACCTGGCCACATCATGTGTATGTTATACCCAGTCTACTACTCTCTCTCTCTCTCTCTCTCTATATATATATATATATATCATATATAATTTTAAAAATCTAGTCATACAAGCCAAGTCGTTTTAACTTGTGCTTTTTCTTCTGGAGGTGCATTTTAGTATGACAAAACAGCCGTTGGAAACAAAGGCTTTGGTAAAAGTCTCACTAAACACCGTGCCAGGAGGTACTAGTCCTCACAGCAGGGCGAAATGGTTAGGTGTGGTGGTATTTTACTTGTACTGAAATGTGATTTTAATTGTATGTTAATAAATAAAGTTGCCCGGGGGTCAGAGCTATTAGAGCCATAGCAAGTGCCAGTTGTGGTGGCGCGCACCGGTAGGATTTGCTGAAGGAGGCGGGACAAGGAGGAGAATAAAACTGGGAAGTGGAAGGCTGAGTCAGAGAGACACTGCCCCAGCCGCCACGATGAGAAACAGCATGTGAAGATGCCAGTAAGCCACGAGCCATGTGGCAAGGTATAGATTTATAGAAATGGATTAATTTAAGCTGTAAGAACAGTTTGCAAGAAGCCTGCCACGGCCATACAGTTTATAACCAATATAAGTCTCTGTGTTTACTTGGTCGGGTCTGAGTGGCTGTGGGACTGGCAGGTGAGAGAGATTTGTCCTGACTGTGGGCCAGGCAGGAAAACTCTAGTTACAGTTAGGATCTTAATTTGTGATGCAAGAGAACCTTTTAAGGACATGTTTCTGGGAACAGAATAAGGACGAAGGTCCTATTGCTCAAGTGAGATGTGGGATCAAAACCTCAGGCGAGCTGGCAAACTTTGTGTGCCATGTTAAGGAGTCCAAGAAACCCAGACATGTCTGATTTCACGGAAACCCTGAAGACATTTCTGCTTATGCAGCTTATGAATGAAGAGAAAATATAACAAGGATGTGTGTGTGTGTGTGTGTGTGTGTGTGTGTGTGTGTGTGTAAGTGTGCATGTGTCGGTGACTTTGGAACTGTGATATGAAGAAAGCTGTTCCTTTTTTATTTAAATCTTCTCCAGAGCTCTTTTATCATTTTCATATGATGCTACCTGATCTTCTGAGAAGCCTATTTTGTTAATTTGGAAAGCCTTAATATTAGAGTAGTTGATCATTAGCTTTGTCTGAGTCTACATAGAGAATTCTAGTCTGAATTTCCTACCATCTCATTAACCTTTTAGAGGAAAACTACAGGCACTAGTTTTTCCTTCCTAAATTGCTTATTTTCCATTTATGGAAACACATACCACATACTGAGCTGTGTACATGAAAAATTAGTCTCTGTCTCCAAGAAGTTGGTTATTATAATAGGAAGTTAAGATACATAGCTAATGATTTGTACGTTTGCAAACACATATTAAGGTGAATTAAATTACTCTAGATGTTTCCTTTTTTATTTTTTTAGCTATCTCACTTTCTGTGCTGTATATTACAGCATTTAGAATATTGAAAGTGGATGGTTTTGTCACTGCACTTTGAATGCAAGATTGATTGTCTATCGATCATCTGTCATTGTCATCTATCATATATCTGTCTATCTATCTATCTGTCTATCTATCTATCTATCTATCTATCTATCTATCTATCTATCTATCTATCTACCTACCTACCTACCTATCTATCTATCTATCTATCTATCTATCTATCTATCTATCTATCTATCTATCTATCTATCTAATCTATCTATTCCTCAGTACACAAGTACAACTTGCCCAGTCTTTAAAATGTTGACATGTATGGATGTTCTCAGGGTTGGCCATTTGACCCTGGATAACCACATCACGTTCTCTCCTTTGGGAAGACTGTTTCTCCCACTCTCAGCATTCCTGAGTTGCCTGTAGTTCTTTGTGTAGGCTTGACGTCTCTTGGCTTTTCCTGGTCCACTTTGGCATGTCTATTAGTATTATCCTTGTTCAGCTCATGTTTAGAAAGGTCATGTTGATGGAACTTTGTGGGTGTAGCTTCTGACATTCCGGGGAGACACAACCTCACAGAAAACTCCCTGATCCTCTAGCTCTTACAATCCCATTCCTGAATAGTTAGTCCCAATCATCTGACCCCTCTCCTGGGATGTTACCCTCTCCAAAAATCCTATGTCCCTATTAGCTTTCTATTGCAAGTCCCCCACACAACGACTCCCTTCCTTCTGCTCTGCTTTTCAGACTTTCATCCTCCTTAATGAGACCCCTACTCTCTTGTTATCTGTTTATCCCCAGGTCTAAGATATCTCCTCTTGCATTATCACCACCCACCGTACTTTAATGTGATCAATTATAAGACCCTCTGCATTTGTGTGTGAGATCCGGTATCTGCTCACTCCTGAGGGACTCAAGATATTTAACCCCATAATTATCGCATTTCTCAAAACTCATATTTTATTTCCTAATAATTCTCCCCATCATACTCTTATTCTGGCAGTCAAAAAACCAAACAGCTCTCATTGCCTAGTCCAAGACCTGTGCCTGTTCAGTCAAACCGTAATTCTTATTCACTTGATGGTCTTTAACCCTTACACCCTCTACCCCACATTTCACCTTTCACCTCTCATCTCTCATTCCTGGATCTCAAAGATACTTTCTTGACTATTACTCTTGCCCCAACAATGTCTTGCCAAGACATTTCCGCATTCACTTGGGCATGTAAATATTAACTCAGCTAGGTCTGAACAGTACTTTCCCAGGGATTCTGTCCTACCGCTCACTTCTTTAGGACCCGCTGAACCTTATCCTCACTCTCAGAACTCTCCTCCAATATGTAGATGGCCTTTCTTTGCAGTCTCTCTCAGGACTCTTCTGATTTCACTGACTTAGCGACTGTCTCCACTGTTAATTCCATTATCCTCTCAGCCTTTTTCTCAGGTCATCCTGTTACACCCCGGGATGAGGCCCCCTAACTAGATAAAAGGACACCATTCTAAAGATTCTTGCTGTGTCTTCAGTGATGGTCTCATTGTCCCTTTTGGCCTGCAGCAAGCCCTCCTTTTTTGCTGTGCACAATCAGTTTCATGTGAAATATCCATCACTGCTCATTTTACTTAGGATCTACCTCTATGCCCCCATGTTGCCACAGACTCTTCATAGCATTGACCCTCAGTGCATTATCTGTTCTTAGGTGTCCCATTAAAGGGCTCTCCAGCCACCTCCTTCTCCCACCTACCAAGCCTAAGGACATGTTCTAGGGCAAGACTGGCAGAATGGCTTTGCTCATATGCCACCCTGTCATCAACCCCCACTATGTCTTCATGTTGATGGACACTTTCCCAGGCTTTCCGGGAAGCTTTCTCCAGCAGGCATGAGAGGAAACAGGCAGACAGTCCTCTCCTTCTTTCTCAGATCATCCCTATTGTTGTATCTTCCTCTCTACCATCTAACAACAGACTTAGCTCCATTTGTATGGTACTCAATACCTGACTACTTCCCGAGATACTAAGTATTCCTTTCACTTTCTCTATAGACACAATCCTCAGGAAACAGCACATGTCCTGGCTGATCTTGAGCAGCTTAGCTCATTCTTAAGCTCAAACATCCTTTGGTCAGCTCTTCTAGTTCTTTTCCTCCTTTGTTGATGGGCTCTCTCTACCTTAACCCGTTTGAATTAATGTTTGGGAGGTCTGCCACCATACATCCCTCCTCTCTGTTGCTTCACCCTCCCTTTCTGGACTCCTAGCCCTCATAATATCTAACTAGACAAAGTCTACAGTCTTTTGATCATAGTACCTTCAAGAACCACTCCTCCATCTCCAGTTCTCCTTAGATCTTGATTCTGGTGACCAGCTCTACCTGTCTAATACCTCCCAACTCTTACAGCCTAAATGGTATAGATCACATCAGGTAATTTTGGCTACTCTAATGGTAGCAAAGGTACCACTATTCTGGGATGGAAAAGCAGAGCCAGCAGTTGAAGGGGAAGGATGAGTTAATATCATATGGGAATCAGTCAGGAGGTTTATGAGGGGCACCTATCTACTGTAGAAGGAGAAGAAAAAAGGAATGAAGCAGAGGACCCAAGAGTATACCACAGGTCTTTTAAAGTGGGCAGCAATGGTGAATGGATTCTGGTTAGTCACAGGGAAATTGGTCTTGAGGATTTGTGAGACAAGTCTTGAAATGCATTTAATCAAGGTATTACAGGGTAGCTGGTGAGTCATGGCAGCAGCTCCAGGTTGTGTGGACCATGAACGGAGAAGTCAAGCCTGTGAGAGGAAAGATATAGATCAGCATGGGGTGGGGGAGTTGGTCAAAAGAAAATTTAGGAATTCTGAAGTCAAGCTCTGGAGTTCCTTTGAACTTAGAGTGGTATGTATTCCCTTGTGATGAAATGGTCCAGCCTTCCTGGGAGAGACATCTGGGGAGCCTTACCGTATAGCCACTGCAGTTCATCTCTGCTTTCCTAAATCATTACCCAAATTCCAGCATCCCAAATAATCTGTAATCACACAGACATTCTGCCTCACCTGCTCTGTAAACGCAGGCACTTTTCATTTTGCATGTTCTCTGCAAGTGATCGTGTGTATAAACTAAATCCCTGTCCACTCCCACTTCTTCTTCCCAGAAGATTTCTATTTCTGTGGATACCTGCTTCATGCGCTCCTTTTTTCTTCTCAAAACAAATTCTCTTCCTTCATAGGAAGAGTAGATGAAATCAGGTGTCCAAGCACCTCAGCTTCTCCTCGCTCAATCTGCTCACCCCTTGTTACCTCCAGACACACATCTTCCCCCTTTAGTCTTGCTAATGTGAATTGTGTCTCCATATCACATTAATGTGACTTCCCCCTAGGTACCCTGAATCTCACTTCCTTCTTCCTCCTTGAGAGGATTCTTCTTCGATTGCCCATTTCCCTCCTGTACTGTCATTTTCTCTCTCTCAAATAGACAGGTCAGAAAATGAGAATGCTTTTTTTTTTTAACATCCATTTACAAAATTCTGTTGGTTTCACAGTTTTTCCAGCTATTGCTCTATTCTCTTCTCGCTTTCACAGAAATCTGTTTTGAAAGAAATTTTTATTATTCTCTCTACAATCTTACCTCCTGTTCTCTACTGTATTTCCTGCCAGTATGCTTCTGTTTTCCTCATACCTAGTCTTTACTGTGCTTACTTCAAGTATGCTTTTATTTTTCCCCTACCATTAAACATGTCTTGTGCCTAAGCCAAGTAGTCAGTACTTGACGATTACCATTGTCAAAATGATAACAGATAATTTAAAAAATGTCTACTATAGGACCAACAATGTTCTAAATATGTTCTACATATAACCTCATTTCATCCTTAAATTAACCTTTTGTAGATAATATCCCGAATGTAGATGAAGAAAACTACTGTCTGGAGATAGTGGATACGTTCCTTCAGATAAAACAGTTACAGAAAGGAGCCTAGATTTGAATCCATCTACTATGATTTCAATTTATGCTCTATCCACTATACTTACTCTTCTAATTTTAATTGACAAAATTGACTGAATTTGTCTTGTACATATTGATATTTTAAAATAAGCATATTTCTAAAATTGCTGTATCGGATCAATTAGTACGTGAATTTCCTTGTGCATTTTTTTGTGAAATAAAACTTAAAATTTATTCTCTTAGACATTTTTAAGAATAGGATACATCATTAACTATAATCACCATGTTGTATTGTTGTATAACAGATCTCTTGAATTCATTCTTCTAACCTAAATTTTGTCTCCCTTGACAAACATTATTTGCTTCTCCACTTTAGTGCCTGGTAACTACTGTTATCCTCCCCTCAGTTCTTCATATCATGCATGTTAATGAGATCATACTCTTCTTTTTTGTGCCTAGCTTCCTCCCTCAAAGATACAATATTCTAGAGGTCCATCTATATTGTAAAAAAATGATTACATTCTTTTTATGCTGAAGAGCGTCCTTTCATTTATATGTACCATATATTTTCTTTATCTGTTTGCCCACTGATGGACACTTAGATTAGATCTATTTCTTGGCTATTGTCAATAAAGCTACGGTGAACACATGAGCACAGAGTTTTCCTCAACATATGAACATCATTCCCTTTGAATGTATCCTTACATTGGGGTTGCTAGATCAAACAGTAGTTCAGTTTTTGTGTCTGACGTTCCTGCACACTGTTTTCCATATGTCTGGAACCATTTACATCCCCAGTGACAGTAGCCAAGCATTCCCTTTCCTCCACATGCCAACACCTTTCAACACTTGCTTCTGATAATAACTTCAACAGAGATGATACCTCGTGCTGTTTCGACTTATATCACATGAATAATTAAGGATTCTGAGCATTTTTCATATCCCTGTTAGCCATGTCTACATCCTCTCTTGATAAATCTCTATTCTCGTAAGTTGTCTATCTTAAATTTGGCTAATTGCTTTCTTGCTTTTGAGTTGTTTAGGCTCCTTAAGTATTTTGGATATCAGCCATTTACTATTATTAGCCCTTTTACTTATTAGAATCACCTTTTTTGGGATAATATTAGCTTACTCCATCAGTTTTTTCTCCTTTGATTATGTTCTGCCACACAGTTTTTTTGAGTTTGCTATCATCTATTTTTTTAATCTTTGCTTTTGTGGCCTGTGCTTTTGAAGTTACCTGTAGTTGCAAGTTTTCCTGTGTCCCAACTGGTCTGTAGCTGCTCAGACCCAAGTAAACACACAGAGCTTATATTAATTAAAACTGCTCAGTCATTAGCTCAGGCCTACCACTGACTAGCTCTTACACTTAAACTCAGCCCATTTCTGTTAATCTGTATGTCACTATGTGTTCCGTGGCTTTACCTGTGTGCCATTACATGCTGCTCCCTGGACAGAGGGCTGGCGTCTCCTGACTCAGCCTTCCTCTTCCCAGAATTCTCCTTCTCTGCTTATCCCACCTATACTTCCTACCTGGCTACTGGCCAATCAGCATTTTATTTATCAACCAATCAGAGCAACACATTTTCACAGCATACAGAACATCCCACAGCAGTTATATCTGAAAAGCAAATATTGCTCAGACCAACATCATAGACATTTTCAGTGTATGTTTTACTCTAACAGTTTTGTACTTCCAGGTCCCACATTTAAGTCCTGGGTTAATTTTGTTTTGCTTTTTCTATGTAGTGTAAGGTAAGGTTCTAATTTTATTCTTCTGGGTGTTCAGGTGCCACAATAACTTTTATTGAAAGTACCCGCCTTTTCCCTTCATGCGTTCTTGATGTCTTTGTCAAAGATTTATTCTCTTTGCCTGGGATTGCCTTAGTGATCCAGGGCATATTGCTTTCTAAATGGACAATTACTTCTTTTCGTTTAATTGGATCTTCAGCAGGTTTGACAGGACAGATCAATCCCTGCCTTCGGATACATTTCACTCTTTGCTCTTCAGTGCTCTTATTCTATGCATTTTTCCTTTTCTTCATTGGCCTCCCTCAGTCCTGCAGTCTTCTGCATCCTGTATCCACCATTAGTGCTCACTTCCTTTTCCCATTTCCTTTCCCTCCTCTGTGTAGGTCACATCCCCACAAGAGTCTCATTCAGTTTCTAGCTTTCCATACAACCTATAGACTTAGGCTCTCAGGGTTGTGTGTTTTTGCAGCCCAACTCTATTCTCTAAGCTCCACTTCGTAAATAGTTCCCTCATTTGTTTACATATAATCATATCAACCTTGCACTTATCAGGGCCCAAACAAGCATAATGCTCCTCTCCCTCCACTGATCTCCTGCCAACCCTGCCCCCCACTTTTAGGCCTTTTCCATTAGATCATCAACTATTTATTTATTTATTTATTTATTTATTTATTTATTTATTTATTCATTTATTGTTGGTTTTTCAAGACAGGGTTTCTCTGTGTAGTCCTGGCTTTCCTGGAACTCGCTCTGTAGACCAGGCTGGCCTCGAACATGAAGACCAACCAGCCTCTACCTCCTGAGTGCTGGGATTAAAGCTCAGAGCTACCACTGCCCAGCAGACCATCAGCTTCTAGTTGTTCAGTTCATGATTAAGTGTTCCACTGAAACATCCCTCCCCTGCTGGTCTCCCCCATAACTGTTACAGCCCACCATCTAATTGAACCTCCTAGCACTTAGAATCCTATAGCCACTCACCCTCACCTTCTTCATATCAGGTACTGCTGAGCTGCCTGAGCATGACGATGCCTGTCCTATCCAAAGACTTTCCCTTCTAAAACATGAAAAGCAACAGCTAACCTCTATTAGATGCCACAGGAGCCCCACATTTCTCCCTCAGCTCCTCCCTGGTCCACTCACATCCCAGCCACTCTGGCCATATTATCAGCACAGGAGAACATTTCCCAGTTTCAGAAACAGGCTAGTGCGTTTCTTTTCTCTGTTTTCTTTCCTTCCTTAGGTCCCTATAAAGGGTGCTAATTCAGCCTGTCATTCAAACTATATCCACACTAGAGAGTACCCTGAAACATTCCAATGTAGACGTGAGTTCCTCCCCTGCTCAATTACTCTCAATCACATTTCTGCACTGGATTTCTTTCAAATATTTACTTACTTCATAATTTACTTGGGCATTTATTATTTGTTTTCTCTCCAGCAATATAAGCTCTCCGAGGACAGGAACAGACTTTGTCCTTTTAATTTATCATGTCCCCAGTTCTCAGAGAAGTTTGTGATGTGTGGTATTCATTCATTTTAACTGTCACCAGGTACAGTGCATCAGGCAGTATAATCTGTGTATTAAAACACAAAACATAGTGTATTTGCGAAGTTAAGAGTGACTGACTCATGCTCAACCACGAGAACACTATAGAGCATAAGAAGGTTGGGCTGGAAGTCTGGGTCTTCTATATTTTAGCGTCTGTTTAAATCCATGCAGTTGAATCAAACATAAAGAACTTCTCCCATTGCGTTTAGAGTGATACAAATATCTGTGACATTGAAGATCACATCCTTTTCCTGACTGTTCTGAGAAGTATCTCTCAAAATTGTATGTCACACCTCAGTTTCTTGGTTTCATGTGGAGGGATAAGAAGTTATGCTACATAAGATTTTCACTCCCCAAAAGCTTAAGCAAGCTACCTAACCTGAGTTACTGCGAACTCCATTGCTCATCTCTAACAGGCAGGTTGATATAAATGCTTGATGCACTGATATTATTTACGGGGAGAGGAGGTCCAAGGTGTTTATAATATTAAACTATACCAGATTTCCTACCTATTTAATTTTCCCTTTGAATGTTACATTAAAATGTTCTATGAATACCTATTCTTTTAGTAGATGCTTAATTTTATTTCTAAAGCTGCTCTTCATCTTAGGAGATGGAACTTTGTGATCTGTCATGCCACAGTCAGGACAATACGTTGGAGAAGAAATGTGGGGGGAGAGAACAGTACTGATGTAGACAAACTAGAGTCATGAGATTCATGAATTTTCAATCATCCCCAAAGCTCTGTTGGTTGTCTTACTTTGAGGTTAGAAAAATGGTTATGTGAGCCTGGCAGCTTGTGAGACTGGCTTTCCAAGTGGCTGCCTTCCATCCACGTTCTGCCTGCGGTTGATGCCATTGGGTGGCAATTGTCCCCTCGGGCAAAATGGAAAGAGGAATGAGTGTGTGGGTCCCGACACTCACTGGAACATGTAGGCAAACGGTGGTACTTTTAGACTCTTCCAATTAGTTTATTTCCAAGGAAACTGGGCAGAAAATGCTAAGGATACAGTGTTCATACAAGTTCACTGCTTCCTGAGAGGGCGTCCTCTGCCAAAGTCTCACCCTTTATCCTGAAAAGGGTCACAACTGTTACATCACACTGCTGTGATTGTATGGCCTGCCTCAACAAGCCCATTGCAGGGCACCACCTCCAGGGGGTTTACGTTCTGGTGATTAGCAGATTGAACAGACAGGTATGAAATGCACAAATAAATATGTTTTTTACAGCACCACAGATTGCTTCTATCTTTCAGATTCCTGTAACAGCTCATTCTAATCTCATCACTAATTGTTCCTGCCTCACCAAGCATTTACTGACAGAAATGGTCTCAGCACATTTAGAAAAGAAATAAAATCTGCATTATGGAGTCAACATCATTGTGTTTCTGGTTCCATGCATGGCAGATTCATTATAGAGCTGTGTTCACTGTATTTCTAATTAAAAACAGGAAAAGAAGTGTCCGAAGCTTTCTCAACATTGTTTTTAATCTTCTGTTTCTGTTTGCACAGCTCACCATGTTAAAACGGGAACTTGCGAGGTGGTGGCCCTGCACAGATGCTGTAATAAGAACAAGATAGAAGAGCGGTCCCAAACGGTCAAGTGTTCCTGCTTCCCTGGGCAGGTGGCAGGCACCACACGAGCTGCTCCATCTTGTGTGGATGGTGCGACCTCTTCCATTGCTCATCGTAACAACATAGTCAGGATTGGAACCCCCCTATAATGCTATCTACTGGAGTCACTCCCTGGGGGCCACACAGTAAATCACATGGCAGAAAAGAAGTGATTTGGGGGCTTTTTTTGTGGGTGACATAAATACCTCTAGCTAGGGTTAATCACATCTCACATAGTCCTGTTACAACAGCATTATAACGAGGTTCCAGTCAGTCAATGTGTGCTTCTGATACTGTTGCCATGAAATGTAGATTTCCTGGTAGATAGCAGATGCATAAATTACTTGGGAAATGCAAGATGGCTATAGAGGGTTAAGTAATGTGTGTTCAAAATCCCTGGACAGAGTTTTTAAGAATTTTAAGAATTTCTCTTATTTTAAGAATAAGAGAAAAAAAAAGTCAACACCATGTACACAAATCACTGGCTGCAGATAAAATTCACATAAAATGACTTCAATGGAGATGGACGTAAATATTGGTTTCCTTGTTTGATAGTTCGTATTATTATACTAGATTATAAATCTTTGTGTGAGGCTGGTAATTGTTACATCATAAACAGTAACTGTTTTATGTGGCCTATTCCTTGTGAAGAAATTACTGTTTATAATAAAGAGAAAGAGAAAAACATATTAAGTCTACATACACTCTCCTGATTTTCAGCTTGCTCATGGGGTAGCAGCTTTGTTGACTTTAAAATACTGATTCATCTGGGCATGGGTATAGTTTATTACGTATTTATATAAATCGGTGCAGGGCTTTTCAATATATTAGTCTCATGAAGTCTGTGTTTTCGCTTGAAACATCCTTCAACATAGTAAGTAAAGTTATTACTTTCTGTTGAACATTTAGACATGTATTAATATTATATATCCCATATGTCCTTATTGTGGTAAAATAAAATTTTATATATAAGAAAACGTTCTTGAAAATACAAACTATATTAGCTAGATCAGTGAATTTTGTCCCATGGCAATCCCAAATAGAAATATTGAGCTGATTTTTCTCTCTCCTTGTAGCATCCATAGTGGAACAGAAATGGTGGTGTCATATGCAGCCGTGTCTGGAGGGAGAGGAGTGTAAAGTCCTTCCAGATCGGAAAGGATGGAGCTGTTCATCAGGAAATAAAGTGAAAACAACTAGGGTAAGTGGACAGCCAGCCTGGGATGGAGGCGATCTCTGAATTAGTGGAGAACAGGACATGCGCTGTGGTATCTGAAGGGGCGGTTGTAGAATGAGAGTATAGTTTTATATAATGTGAATTTCCCATTCATTCATTTGTCCATAGCATATTTTTATTTCAGAATATCACCTTCTACCAAATACCATCCATTTCCATGTTTTCTGGTTAATGAGCACTGTTTCTTCATAAGATATTGCCAGCAACATGAACACCCCCTACCCCCATCAGGATGCATTCTAAATGGCAGACAACTGGCCACAATCCCTATTCACATCAGCTGAAGAGTTATGGGAATAAATTCTGAAAAAGACTGAATAGTTTACATATGGCTCCATATCTGTTTACAACTTAGGTTCTCTCTGTTTTGTAAAAGTGATGATTGTTTTGATCTTCCTAAGCTTTGGACCATTAACTAGTTTCCTAAGGGTTAAGGGTTGTAGTCATTGCAATGGGTAATGGAAAGGCAATTTAGAATCTCAGGATCAATGTAAAACAATGCTTAGGACAGGGAGAACTTTGCTGGAAGATGGGAGAGGGATGAGAAGTCATTTTATTTTTTATTTCCCCATTGACTACATGAATTTTCTGGACTGGAAGAATTTAATTTCCATTTTAAATATAATTATATATAAGTAAAAGTTGTATATAATTATATATAATTACAAGTATAATTAAAAGCTAAAATTTTATATTTTTCAATTTTCTTTGAAGGAAAGTTGGCAATTGACTATAGTTGAATAATAGAATAATAAAACAAAATAATGGTATAAGCATATTTTATAAAAAGTAACACCAAGCTAGATAATAATATTTATTTGACATGAAAGTTTTTTTTAATTTCTGAGTGTCTTCAAGTAATTATTCAATTGATGTCATTCCAACAAATTCTACCCTGTCAATTAATGTCATCAATGTATTGATGCTAGATGTATACAGATGTGTCCATGTTTTGAATAGCACAGATAAAAAACATACTTTGCTGTTTTGCCAATTATTCTTGATTCTAATTTGTTGGCTAAATTTTGGGAAATATTTCCAAAAATATGCCAAGTACATGATCAGTTAAGATAATTTTATTATTCAGTGGGCTTGTAAAAGTTCTAATTCATTCATTCTGATTTGTTAACATTTTGCCAATATAAAATTTTCTTGTAAGGTATTTATTACCATGAAATTATTTTCCCCTCATACTAGTAGAAATAAGACTAATGGGAAATTGCTAAAGATTTGAGATTCTGAAACACATTGATAAGAGAAGTAAGTAAAAAAGGTGAGCTCTCTACAGCCATTCCATGTTTTCATTACTTCAGTGGACAAGGGCAAGCTAACATTTATTGGACCCATAAACATATGCTGCATACTGAACAAGGCACTTTAAATACATTATCTAATTTACTCCACTTAATAGCTCCACAAAGATGATATTTTCGTCTCCATTTTACTGATGAGTAAACCAATACTTCACAAAGTTAAGTGACTTCACAAGGTCATAATGGTAATTAACTGAGGGACCAGGATTCAGCCCCACAGCCTGATTCTCAAAATTGATCCCTTAATCTGTAACTATAACTTAATTTTAACATATGATTTATTATATTCTTAAGTGATAATGATTAAATTTTCCTACAGTTCTATTTATATGAGGTAGACCTTTAAGAATATATTTAACTTTCTGGATCATTGAAATGAAAAGGTCAAGACAATGCTGTTGAAATTCTCAAAAAAATTATTTTCTGAGGGTGTCATTTCTTTCCCTGTTGGCCAACTCTCAGTAATCCAAAATTAATACTGAGCTTCACCTTCATGGAACTTACTCCAATACACAGAAACAAGACCGATAAAAGAATGAGTGGTTCTGGGCAGGAACACCACATCTAGACCCCATAGCTTGCTTTAGTAGTGTGGCACTACATGTCATTGGACAATACTTTCTGGTTTTCTTTCATTTATTCACTAAGAAGAGCTGGCAATGGAGGACCTTAGAGAATGTATTGTCACCCATCATCAGGCTGAGGGTTACATTGCTGTCCTGGGATTAAAAAAAACTGTAGCCAAGCAGGAAGCTCTTCGAAGACCAGGTCCCTGGTAGCTTTTGTTGTGTCTATAGTTGGTAGCTACAAGTGGTGACCATAGGCAGGTGGGAACAGACAGGAGCAGAAGCAAATAGCCCTCAACTGTTCACAGCACTCAAGCCAGCCTTGAGTTTCTCTTCTGTGTGTCCTTGTATCGTTTTATCCTTCTTTAGTTTCTCCTTCTCTCTCTTACTCCCCCCTCTCCTCTTCCTCTATGTCTCCCTTTCTGTCCTTTATCTTTCTGCTGTGAATGCCCAAACTGCTTCCCCAGCTGTCAGTCAAATGTCCACCTTCCCCTTTCTACAACTCAACTGCCACCCGGACTGCTTGGCCACCTCTGTGCTTCACATCCATTGCCATTGCTCATCTGCCTCTATTGCTTCTTTCTCCATGTTACCAGCTCAACCTTCACTACTGAAAGTAGACAAGAAAAGACTACTCAAGAAAAGCCTCACACTGAATGGGATGTAACAGCAGGGCTGGAAGCTCAGAGAGTTGTTTCTCAGCCAATTCAATAAGTGAGCCTAAGAAGCAAGCTTATATAGCCCTGGTGTTTGGACCCAACACAGTCATTGATGCTTATGTTTTGAACCAATTGCAGCCTTGTCTCTTAACATCAATCATACTAGTCCCTCTGATAGGTTGATGGCTTAAGTCCTCCTCTGCAGGGTCGTCTAGAGTTCCTGGAAACTTGTGAAAACACAAAATCTGATAGAAAATTGTTTCAGACCACACTGACAGTGTCTCTAGTGCCAGGGAAATGATCTATAGTTGTCATGTCGTTTTCTTAAAGCATCTGAGGGTTAATCCAACAGCTGGTACCTGTAGTGGCAGAAGGGAGATCCAACTGGTTCTGTTGCTCAGGGAGGCCGGGGCAGCAAAAATGAGCCCAATAGCTGCAAATTATGGAGTTAGATTGCTCCATGCCTCCATCATCTCCGCTGACTGGAAAATGGACATCAGAAGCCAGGTTTACAGTAAGAACTTTGTGGACTTATTTTGAACACTAGCAGTAACTTTAACGGTGTTTATCAGTGTTTAACATCTGCCCAGTGCCCAAGGGAGAAGTGAGTTCCCATCATCTGTCTTGGGTTAATACAGTTGTAGGTGCTTAGATTGAATTGCTTCTAAGATCTCTAGTGATTCTGAGGCTAGGATTCTAATTCTAGAAAGAAAATAATAAGGGAAAATAGAGAATGACTTGAAAGAAGGAACTTTTTGATTTATCAAAGTAAACTATTTCTCCCTTTGTTTCTTTTATAAGAACCATTTTTATTCTCAATTGTTTTAAGTAAATATTTTAATTTTTCTTGCATTTTAATAATTTAAAATTTTCTTTAAGTGTATTTATATGTGTGTTTGTTTTGGTATGTGAACATAGATGCCTGAGAAGGCTCGAAGAGGACATCAGATCCCCTGGAGCTGGGGTTACAGGTGTAGGGTCACCCAAATTGGGTTCTGGTTATCTGTAGGAGCTGTGGATGCCCTTAACCACTGAGCTATCTCTCCAATCCTAAGGAAAAAAAAAACTTGTAAAACATGGACACACTTAGATACTTTCAATTAACCGAATACTGTGATAGTCTATCTGGCTAGTCAAAACTGCACAAATAAGAATGAGTATTGGTTGAATTCACAAAACAAGTTCGTCAAATATTGCCATATTGCCATTAAAAAGTCAAAGTTTTTAATGCCATGAGCTCTGCCTTTCCCATTAAAATATTGTAAAAAAGTGAGGGAAGAAAAAAACATCCTTTAGATAGTTTGGGGCACAATAGTACTACCCAGGGAATGAGTATTGGACAGAGGTGATTTCTTCCATGCATAAGTAGTTATACTATTGTTAAGAAGCGTAAGTCATTATTTTGTTCATTGCTACCGCTGTTTACTTGACAATCTTGAATAAGGAAGCTGGGGCTGCCAGAGTCCTATGAAGTCATTATCCCTGATTTGGCAGGTTCTGGATGCAAAAGGATGCTGAGAAGAAAAACTGGAAAAGGTTACAAAGTAGCTTGCAAGCTGCTCTCAGCCCAAAGCTATATATGTGTTTGGAAGGCAAAATATGATGGTCATATGGGATTTTTCACTGCAAGCAAAATGGCTGGAGAAAGGATTAAAAATTTCAGTAATGTCCACCCTCCCTTATAATTGCCCATATCCAATCTGGAATGCTCGGGCAAGTCTCACAGTGGAGGGAGAGCAGTCAGCCAAATCCAGCGGTGGAGTGTGCGTGGCCTCAGCAGAGAGAAATGGCATCTTCCAGAACTGACTACAAATCAGGGCTGGCTGTGTTCATCTGACTACTTTGGAGCCTCATTGGCCTTACTACAAATGTGAATTATGCCTGCTCCTACCTTCATGCTCGGCTCAGACAGCTTTGTTTTTGTTCCAACCTATTTTCTGTCCCAGAAAAGAGGGAAGACAAGGAACAGATACCCTTTGAGACAACATCAAATTTTTGTTCTCAAACCCCTTTAGTCTCAAGAGCATAGAAGACGTTAACATCTGTTTCCAAATCTTCTTTTTTTTTCTTTCTCGTGCTAAAGGAGAAAAATTAGGAGCATCTATGACATGCAAAAGTATCTCCTGCAGTACCTTTAAGATTTAAGATAAAAAGAAAGGAAAAGTCATGTGAGCCTTTTATTTTAAACTCACTTTCAAAGATAAATAGTGAGGAACTTTTTTTAGAGTCATTAATAAAAGAATAGCCTCTCCAGTGTAAAAGAGCATGTAATTATATGCTAATTATACAATACAAAATAGCAGGGGGAAAGGTGCTGCAGAACTTGTAAGATATGAGAAAATATCTTTAACACCGTGGGGATCATCAGGAAAAAACAGACAATGCTTCATTTCTTTTAATGTTTTGAAATATTTTTTTCTCTGTGGAAGATCTAAGGCACTCATGTACTGCTTTAGAATTTCAATTTCTTATCTGTTGGTATGGACATCACGCTCCAAAAACACAAGGGTCAGTAGCTCTTAGGTCTGATTCTTATCTAAGGAAAACATGACAAAAAACTTACTTTATAAGTGACTCTATATTGTCATTAGAAATATTCCTTCTGGGAATCATGTATCCAAAGTCTAGCTACTTTTCCTATGGATAGGATGAATTCTTGGGTCATAATTTGTACCTAATTGGAGTGACTTTATCCTTATTCATATACTTAAAATATCTTAAGTAGATAGGAATTCTGTATTTTTTAAATATACCTTTAAACAAAATTGATTTTTTTTAAAGATGATACAGTGAAAATGAACAGATGTTAAGAATTCAGAGCGTATCACATAGTAACAATACTGTGAAGAATTCAGAGTGCATCACATGGTAACAATACTTATAATTTAAACACAAAAGCAAATACAGCATTGACTTAGCTGTTACGGTGTACTATATCAACCCTACTTAACTTAGTTACCTTAGCCAACCATATTAGACAATATGGATAACACAGAGATATATGGAATAACCCTTGCCCACAAGTGTCATATACACTTGAGACAGAGAAATGAATAGTTTGCAGTATTGTTTCTTTCTTTATCCCTATGCAGCATCCTTCATAGAGGGGACATTGGACTCAATGGCAAATAGTGTCGAGACTAATATTATTAAAATAATAGACTAACAACATCCTTGCTTTGGCTCTGTCATCTTCAAAGGCATGAAGATGTCAAACTAGATTCAGTGCCAAGCTCTCTGGCTGTATGTACCAAGGACATTTCTAACTTCCTTCACAGCTAAATTAATATGACATTAGTACATGGCTAACCTCAGAAGACAGAGAAATCCAGTTTTTAGAACGGAGGAAGGAAACAGCTTCTTGTGAGTTTTGCTGATCACAGCCTCAAGTTGCCCCTTCCAGATGAAGCTGGATTTTATATCAAGGCTCAGCCTTGGTAAATCTACACAGGGGAGATGGGTACTGTTCCAGACCGAAGGCAAAGGAAGGACACAGCATGAAGATTAAAGTTTACTTCATTACATAAAGACAACTCAGTTTGTATGCCTTCTTCGCTCTCAGTGCTCACTTTGCCTGGCAAATGTAAATACACATTTAGAATAGCGTGGTCCTCTCTTGATCAGCCTGCTTTTATCCAGCACATCCCCATCCATTTGTCTTCATCTCTCTACCAGTCAGGGCCTAAATTGCACTCAGTCTACAGCACAAAGGCAAATGACCTGTAGGGCTGTGGCTTATCAATTATATTATGGCACCTACAGTAAGATATATATCTTATCTTCTGACCCATTACACACAACACACACACACATTTGTATGTGCCAGACTGCAGTTAAAGTTGGATTCTGAACTTTTGGTTGTCTTTCTTTCTTACCTTTTAATCTTTCTCCTTCTTTTTCCTTCCCCCTTCTCTCCCTCTTTGCCCTCATTTCTTCCAATATCAGCCCCATGAACTGATTTGATCACTTGCTGATCAAATTGTATTCTGCATCTTAGAAAGTACCACCTCGATATTTGATTCCCTCCTGAATCTTGCTCCGTAGAACTTGTGGAGATGCTAACTCCTTAATAAAGAGTTTTCAAATCAATCCAGTTCACACACTTTAATACCAGTTTTCAATATATTTTGGGGTAAACATTTCATTTACTTTTGAGATATAGATTTTATGGAAGCAAATACATATGGCAAATAAATACTAATTCAAAAGTGCTGTATTGTTTACTGTTTTGAAGAGTTGTTCTAAGTTCCAAGTAAAGACACCAATGAAACAAAACCAAAGAATTAAACATTTCTGCCCTCAGGGCCTGTGCTCTCCTAGGTTGTATTAGTTTTCTGTTGCTGCCACAGAAGTTAAAAGAAGTTTCAGTGACTTAATACCATGCCTGTTAATTGTCTGTAGATTATATATCTAGGAACAGGTGGCACACAGTATCTGTTGTCTGGGTTTTGTGAAGGGAGAATTGAAGGGTGGGCATCACCTTTCCATGACAGGGCTGTGCTTCCTTGTGGTGAGTCTGGGGAGAACCCATTTCTAAGTTCCTTCAAGTTAGCATACTCTGGTTCTTGAGGACAGTAGGGCTGGAATGTCTGTTACCAGAGCCTCCATCACTTCCGTTAGGATGACGGTTTTTCTCATCACATTGCCTCCCTAGTCTGAGGGATCGGTGGCCTACCACAGCCTCCTCATGTCTGAACATCTCTGTCCTCTCCTGTGCCTCATCTTTCCTCTGCTTCCCTCTTTTGCTGTATCTCAACTGACTCCCCTGCCCATTGTCAAGTGCTTTTAAGGGATGAAATAGTTACAACATCAGGACTACCTAATGGGGGTAGTCTTCTCTGAAGGTTGGCTGCTCAGCAGACTCAGTTGTAGCTGCAAATCTATAACCTCCACCTCAGTGCTTAAACTACTGCTTCTTTGAGGAACCACAGGATAGGAAAGGCAATATGTCTGTCTGTCTGGGTGGCAAAGATACAGCAGATCCTACCTATTACATGAAAGGCAACAAAAATGAAAAAACTGGTGAAATAAATAGCGTATTAGTTGGTGGTGTTGGGTCACAGTGGGGGAAAGGAGGGGAAATGGAAAGTGCCGAGCAAATGTGCATATTTGATTGACTGTTTGAAGGTGAGTGGATGACTCACATGGCCATTTGGAGAGTAAGCTTTCTAAGCAGATGGAAGAACAATTTAAGGTCCCTGAAATGGCAGCTGTCCTGGGAAAGCTCTACCCAAGGGGTAGCAGTGATACCTGTGTCAGGGATGGAGCAAGTGTTAGACTTCAAGGTTAGAAAGGCGTCTTAAGCATGTCACAACTGACTTAATTTTGCGTGGTAAACATGTAGAAAATGGGAGTTGTCATGAGGTGACATGGAAGGAATTGTGAAAAGAGTGTCTTTTTTTCCTATCTATTTTTCTTTAGTACTCACTAATTCTAGGATATTTACCACAGTGGAAAATCTGCTATAACATGTTGCATTTGCTATTTCTTTTTATTTTTATTTTTAACTTTTTAAAATAATTTTTATTTCATATGCATTCATGTTTTTCCTGAATGTATGTCTGTGTGAAGGTCTCCGATCCCCTTGAAACTGGAATTAGCTGCAATTATGCCATGCCATGTGGGTGCTGGGAATTGAACCAGGGTCCTCTGCAAGAGCAGCCAGTGCTCTTAACTGCTGAGCCATCTCTCCAGCCCCGCATTTGATATTACTTAAGAGTAGGTGAACATTTTTACTATTATAATGAGAAAGGCAGACATTGAGTGAATGAAATTCATGCTAGAGAAGCTAAAATTTCAAATGAGGAGGCAATTAGAAGCAAAACACTTAAGGAAGTTGGTAATCATGGTAATAACATTAGGTTTTTAATAAGGAGGTTCAGACAGAAATGGATTAATGTGTGTACAATTTTCACATCAATTAGACACTGTGTTCAAAGCAGGTAGGAACCCAGTTAGGTGCTCAGGTTGCAGCATCAGCCAAAGGTACATTTTAAATCTGGTGTTTAAAATTGGAGAGCTGCTTACTTCATAAACAGTAATTTCACAGGAGTAAGAGTGTCTGCCTTGGCATTTGCTTAAAGAGTCATTGGAAATTAGTGCAAACACTTCAGATAATACATCACCAGAGCTGTAGTTCTCCAACTTGGCCTACATTTTCACAACAAAATGAACAACGGGCACCAATTAGTTCTATGAAGCACCTAGAAGATGGAAATGATTCCATGCTATTTGAGCCACATGTATATTTGGGAATGTTACTCCAAAGAGTGTGCTTATGATCTCAAAGTTAATTGTAAGTATTCACACACTGTAATGTCATGTTGGTTGGGTGTCATAGAATTTTGATGGAATTTCTTAGGCCATGGAGTACACCCTGTGAAATATGTGGAGATGATCCCAGGTCTATCTCTTATGTTATGGCCAAAGGCCAAAGTTCTGTCACATTAGTTAAAAAACATTTTAGACTTAATATTTGCTGAAAGTAAATATACCTGGGGAGTCAACACTTTATTTTTGACTCCCCAGGTATATTTACCTAAGGAAAGAAGAGTAGGACTTTATGGGACTTGAAGAATAGAAGTGTGGGAAAGGAAGTCAACTTCTGCAACAGTGTCACCTCTGGTTACCTGTCTGTGCTCCAGTGAAGAATCCTCCACCCATACAGGCATCCTCCTTACACTCATTGCTCAGAAAAAACCCAAGGAGATATGACACATGAAAAAGGGGGAGTTGTTGGGGAGCAGAAGGTTCAGTGGGAGGGTAGATTAGAGGGCACTAGAGGATATATGTGTCCAAAATATCTTATATGTGAATGTATGAAATTAGGAAAGAATACATTGAAATTAGGAAATAATACATTGGAAAAAAGAAAATGATTAGAAAATAGAAAAAAGAAAATGATTAGATGGTTGTACTGAAGGGAACACACTTTGGAGACCTTAAGCTTTTATTTTTATGTTGGGAGACAAACTTCCTACTTAAAAACATATGCCTTTGTGCAGATTACAGCATTGTATATATTCTACCAAAGCTCCTTCCTTCCTCACACACTTTACAAATTGCACAGGGAGTTTAAAAGCACCGATGAATGAATTCCCGTGCAACTTAAAATTCTTATTTTGGTGAGTAGGGTGAAGAAGATTCAGTTAAGTAAAGTAGAAGGTATTTTTCCCCAATGAGCTCAGAATGCTTTATGAATGATGACCAGGTGGTGCATGAAAGCACAACTGTGTCCCAAATCCCTCATCTCTCTAGGAAGACAGACAATGGCAATTCCCTTTGGATGATCCACAACTTGTCAAATGTGTCTTTCAACCATGGAGTTGGGCAGAGGTGTGCCTTATATGAAGGGAGGAGCTGGGCTTACTGTTAGAATGATCACACCTCAGCTGGGCATACCCAGTAAAATTCCAGACCCCAATTTCTCACCCTAAGGGGTAAGAAAAAGATTTATGTGTTGGATTTGTGGATATTAACCTCTGAGAATAGAAATACAAAAATAATATGTTTTTGATCATTGGAAGATATAGCAAGGAAAGAAAAAAATATTTGTGTGGTTATAAGGAATTTCAGCCAAGACCATTGAATAACATATTCAGTATTAGCTCTTGATGAATGGACTGCCTTGGGAAACAAGAAGTTCCTCACCTTTGGATGTTATCAACTTATGACTTGAGTGATATGCAAAAATTCAGAGTTGACTAGATCAACAGTAATTAATACAGACAGGAAACAGCTTATGCAAAGGCTTGGAAGGATAGATCAAGTCTTAATTCTGGAATTGAAACTCGTTCTCAGGGTAAGGTAACACGTGAAAGGAAGTGGGTGACTGGGAATTCCAGGGAGCAGAGTAGTAGCAACCAGAATGTGTTATGAGAAACTTTAGTTTCTATGTGAGAGATTTGGATTTTATTCTCTAGGCACAGATGAGCTATGAAAGAGTCTTATGAGTTTAGGGAAGGAGAAAGGTCTGGCTTACAGTTAAGTATATTCAACTATATAGGACCAGATGGAGGTACAAGATTATATGGGCTTAACGTTACTAAGGAGAGTGGTGGCATTGTGTGTGTAGAGAGAGGAGGAGGAGAATCAAGAGGGTTGATGATTAAAATGAATATAAGACGTGAGTAAAAGCAAAATTCCAGACTCATCTATTTCTCATTTACTTACCTTTTGGTGATTCCTTGGCGACAGTCATTGACAGAGACTCCAAGTAGAGAAATCTAGTTGATAGTGTGATATCCAGACCAAGGGATAAAAACAGACATTGGGAAATCAATATTCCATGGATTGTATTGAAACAATTCACCAGTAAAGCTTTCCCAGGAGGAATATTTCAATCAAGACTCTCAAAGACACTCAACAGGTGATGTGGAATAAGTTAAGTGTAGACATTGGGAACAGCTGTGATGTCATTCAAGGAAGAAGTTTGCCAAATTGTCCCCATAGTATCTAGTAAGTAAACCAAGTATTATTCTGTGGTGTGAATATTTAACTGATTTTTTTTTACCTTTATGCTTGATTTTATATTTCCATAAGAGAAAAGCTGCCTCTGTGAAACAAATAGATTTCTAAATTAAGCTATTTTCATATTTACAAACTATTTATATCGAAAAATAAACAGGGCAAGTGAATAAATGCAGCCCAAAATACACATTGACGGTATTTAAATTTTCTATCATCACTATATGTATGTACTGTATCATCATGTATATGAGATACAGAGAGTTAAAAAGGAGGAGAAAAGATAAAGGTGAGAGATTATGTATATAGAAATATGAAAAATTGGGGCCACAGTAATAACTATAAGTTGAAAACAAAGAATCTCTTCAATGCCTAAGAACATTGAATATTATACATATCTGTCAATATTTTAAACTCACGCAGCAGTTAAATCTTGAAATAATGTACAGTACAGGAAAATCTGACCTTTGGTGAAATACAGTATACAATATAAGATTCAAATTTCTGAGTATTTGGATTAAAACACAAATATCAAAATTGTTGTAGTTTCTAGAAAGTTAGGAAATAGGACTTGTAACAGTTAACTTTCTAGAGACACAGATGATTTAACTGTTGACACACCTCTCACTCATGAGACTCAGTTTCACAATAGTTTGCTTCTATTAAGCATGGCTGTTGACATGCCATAACGTATGATGAGATTCACCCAAAGTCAATAAAGGTTTGCTTTATCAAGCGCCTGCTTCCTCTTGGCATTTTCAACTTGGCTTCTATTGCTGAGTCTTTTCTGGTGACAAACATATTATACTCTTGCTTTTCATTTCCACTCTCTTCCTCATCTTAATAGAAAACTGACATTTTAGATGAGAAGGTGTGTGTGTGTGTGTGTGTGTGTGTGTGTGTGTGTGTGTGTGTGTGTGAGAGAGAGACAGAGACAGAGACAGAGACAGAGACAGAGAGAGACAGAGAGACACACAGAGACAGAAAGAGAGAGACAGAGAGAGGCAGGAGGAGGAGAAGAGATTCACTTCTCAAAGGATGCTTGCAAATTATTGATTGCAATCTCTGCTTCAGGTCTCTTCTTTAAAGCATTCTGGACTTGACAAGACTGATTATGGGAGACCTGGTTTGGTCAGGCTGTTTGGGGGTGTTGGTTTGCTCAGCATGGTTCTAGGACTCATATGGTATGGTGCTTCTCTTCTATCTTGAAAGAAATAAAATTGAGTATTCTTAAAAGATACTTTGTCTCACAGTCAGAGAAATCTGCATGGGTATCGTGATAGGAAATTTCAATTTCCCAGCTTCAATTACAACATGGGATCAGTTTGTGAGATTACTAAATGTCTGGTCAGACTGTCAAACCTTCTCTGCGATTAAATTTCACAGATGAACTTGTTGAAAGTGCAGTCTGTATGCATAATGCTGATTTGAACCACATACATAAGTCATTTGCCTCCAGGTTGTAGCTTTCGGGTTTCTTAGATGAGTTATGAGGAAATGTGCTTATGAACAAAGTTTGATAAAAGTTACTAATGATAACTTTTAACATACTCAGTTTTTACCTCTGTTAATGGTCTAAGGAGATCCTATCCAGTGATGCGGTACCACATTACTACTTTATACTATAGGTAAGGATAAATATTGAGAATATGAAAAATGTGTTTACACATGTGAGGTATAAGAATCCTACATCATGACAGAGTTATCTTCAATAGCAATAGTATAATACTGAGGGTTTATCTGTCCCGAGCATACAGCAAATACAGAGAGAGTGAGACACTATCAAATTGTACCCCAATAATTGTTCATTTTCCACCTCACTGAGCATGGATACTGGAAGTTTGCAGTGCTGTAATCCCGACAGCCGTTCCCCCATTTTCTTTGCACAGTGGTTCTCTCAGCCTTACCTCAACAAGTGTCCTTCCACTTTGTCTCATGACAAACGTTTACATTATATGTGTGGCCCTTCCAGGGCATTGCCGCTAGAACTTTGCTATGGAGAGCTTGGAAAATTAGTGAATATACCCCGTGTTTATTCACAGTTAAATGCCTGTCACTCCTGAACTGTCTTATGGACATGCTCTGTTTTTCATTCACTCTTCTGTGACTGTACATCTTTTGCTTTGGAATAGACATACTTAATTTTTCAGAGACACTAGCTCATTTACATCTTTTACTGTAGCACAGGAGAGTCATATCCAAATCCAGGGGGATAAATTAATCACTGTTTACAAATGCACATGTTGGTTTCTTCTTTGCATGTTTTGAAAGGAGGATGAACATGGAAGAAATATCTCTTGCAGATTTCATGATAAAGAATTTCAAGAGGTTTTGTGGTTGACACTCAGTCCTTCAAAGGCTTTGTTTATTCATCCACATATAAAAAATACATGTTTAGAAAGTCAAGTCTGATGGCTAATTATAATTGTGTCAAGTTGGCTGGTCTACAGTGACCAAATGTCTAATTACATATTACATGTTTCTTGTGAGGGTATATTTTTTATATTTATTTTTAAATAATTATTTTTCCCTAGTCCCATCACAGTTTCCCCTCCCTCCTTCCCTCCTTTCCTCCAATTTCCTCCCCCTAACCTCCCCTCTCACCCACATCCTCTTCTCCTCCTTTCTTTTCAGAAAAGGTCAGTCCTTCTATGTATATCAGCCAGCCATGATATATTAAGTTGGTGGGATGTAGCTGGAGCTATCTCTAGTCCCACCTGGGCTTAAGTTGGTGGGATGTAGCTGGAGCTATCTCTAGTCCCAACCGGGCTGGCAGCCACACAGACTCAAATAAACACACAGACACTTATATTATTTAAACTGTTTGGCCTAATGGCCCAGGCTTCTAACTAGCTGTTCTTATATCTTAAATTAACCCATTTCTATAAATCTATACCTTGCCATGTGGCTTGTGGCTTACCGGTATCTTACATCATGCTTCTCCTTGTGGTAGCTGTCAGCGTCTCTCTGCCTCAGCCTTCCACTTCCCAGAATTCTCCTCTCTCCTTTTCCCACCTATACTTCCTGCCTGTCTACTGTCCAATCAGCACTTTATTTATCAATCAATCAATCAATCAATCATCCACAGCAGTGGGATGTTTTTACTAAATGTGTAATCAGTGATTATAATAGTGACTCCATTGTAGACAGTCATATATCAATACTTTTTCATTAGTTATTTTGAGTTGGAATTTCTGTGAATTCTAGAATTTTCTAATGCAGTTTGTTAGATTCTTTCCCCTGGGTTTTGAGATATTTTCCTTTATTTTCAAGTTGTTATGATAGTGAATAAGTAGAGTTTTTTCATTTGCTAAGACATTTTTGAATGCCTAGTTGATGTCAGGGTCTGTGCTAAATCTTGGGGATAAATTACTTAAGCAAGATAAAGGCTTTATGTGGGAATTGCTCTCAGTGGTGTTCTAACAGGTTACACTCTGAAGTAGATTAGGCTGAACAGCAAAAGGAAGAAAAATAGCTTTTTGAATCTCTATAGTTAAAACAAACAAGATTTGGTCTCGGTCAGCCATCATCATAGGTGGCTTTTGGTCTCCAGGGGCAATTCTTCTTATTTCCAGAACCAAGGCTGAGGGGTATATGTAACTGGGCATATTATTTGTTACTGTGATTGGAGGAAAACATCAGAAGTGATCAGCCCTGAAGCAACAAACCTACCCTTAGCTTTTGGTCTGAAGGTTCAGAGATGTCTCCTATTAGAGAAGATTCAGTATGCCAAGTCCTTGTTTTTGTTCATGCTATGAGTCTAGACAGATATATAAGGCCAAACATCCATTTTTCTGTTCTGTCACAGGAGACCTTTCCCATGGCCCTAAGAGTCCTCTGTGTTGTGTTAATTGCTTTTTCCTCTCAAACTTCTAGCAGGCACTGGTCTTTTATCCCCATTGTTTTTCTTTTCCTAGAGTGCCATCTACTTGGAATCACTCACTATGTAGCCATTTCAGTTTGGCTTCCTTTAGCTGTTTGCATGCAGTCAAGTTTATAGCATGCCTTTAATAGCTTGATACTGCCTTTCTCCTTAGCCTGGATGACATTCTACTTTCTGGATGAAGTTATTTATCACGTTCTTTCCAAAGGAAAACTTGGCTGTGTCCAGAATTCGAAAACTATTCATAAACCTGCTATAAATACCCTTGGTTTACGTGTCTTCATGAAGAGATCGTTTTATGCATCTGGGGGTAACTAGCAAGAAGCAGAATTGCTAGGTCATGTGGTGAGGGTGTGCTTATCTTTGCTACATGGCATTCCAGAGGAGCAGACCCATTTTGCTTCCCCACCAGCAGTCAATGCAAGTTTTGGGGGCTGTACATCTTGCCAGCACTGTTTCCAGCGTGCTGGATATTGCCCATTCTAAGAAGTGTGTACACTCGAGGCTTTTATTTATTCCTTCTTTACAGGTGTGGCTTACATGCCTCTTATTGCCTCTATACAATGTCAGATGCATTGGGAAGGGAAGTCTTTGAGAACATACAAAGGAAACAATTCATTTAAAAATTATCTCAAATGATCTTTTCCAAGAAGACCCATGTTTATAATATTTTTAAAAGCACACCATAATAGAAGATATCTAATTTTTCTCAAACTCTATTCATCAGAGCTAAGAACTCTCATCATAAAAGCATACTAGCATCACAGGCATCTGGGCACACACTTGTAATCGCAGAATTTAGCAAGCAGAGGCAGAAGGATTACAAATCTGAGGCCAGTCTGGTTTATATAGTCAGTTCTTCTTATAAAATTAAGTAGAACAGAACAAGAAAAATCCAGGAGGTTCATATCTGGCTATTTAACCTTAAGTGTAAGCACAGAGCCATATTCCTTGTGTGAAAGAGGAACAGCACATGTTGACTTAAAATAAACTTTTCATGAAAAAAAAAACCAGCCGGGCGGTGGTGGCGCACGCCTTTAATCCCAGCACTCGGGAGGCAGAGCCAGGCGGATCTCTGTGAGTTCGAGGCCAGCCTGGGCTACCAAGTGAGTTCCAGGAAAGGCGCAAAGCTACACAGAGAAACCCTGTCTCGAAAAACCAAAAAAAAAAAAAAAAAAAAAAAAAAAACCTCCCTAAATCGCAGTGGTCTCCAGAATAGATTCAAGAATATCATTAGCTCTACTGTAGAGATTAAAAATGGATACATTTCTGGAAGGTACTATCTATTCATCTCTCATAACATTCACCTTTCCATCTGACAAGTCTCATTTACTTTGGTGAAAAATGGCTGGTATGCTCCTTTGAGAAAGTCTTCAAGAATGAATTTGATGTTTATGAACCCAATCTTTCTCTTAATTTTTACTTTTGTGTGTATGCACGTGTGTGTGTGTGTGTGTGTGTGTGTGTGTGTGTGTGTGTGTGTGCATGTGCATATGCACGCAGGTGTCCATGAACTTGTGTGAACATAAATATGGAATGACTCTTCACTTTTTGGTGAAGGGTGTGGTGGTTCACTTTGATTTTCAACTCCATACCACCTAGAATTATCTGATTAGGCATCTCAGTGATTGCTTACATAGTGTTTGCCTCGGCGAATGTCTGTGGGAGATTGTCTTGATTACTTTAATTGATGTGGAAAGACTCAGATCATGAGTGAACATCTTTCCTTGGGTTTGGGTCATTTTTCTCTGCTCTTGACTGTGGATGTAATGTGGATAGATGTTTTAAGTTCCTGTTTCCTTGACATCCCACCCCCACCATGGGATCTGGTGATGTGATAAAATTTTCCACATCAGGAGAAATGAAACTAGAATGCAGGGTTTCTCACTGAACAGAGGTCTTGTGGATTCAACTAGACTGGTTGGTCAGCAGGCCCCAGAGATCCTTCTGTTTCTGCCTCCTCAGAATTTGGATTTAAGCACACACTAGCATACTCTGCTTTTGTATGTGCATCCTGGGGATCAAAATCTGGTGCTCATGCTTGGATGGCAACAAGTCCCAGACCTTTAATCCAGATTTTTGAATTAGATCAATCAGGTCCACACCTAAACATTAGCCTCTGACCGTGGGAAAGTCACTTCACACCTGCACTCCTTACTCATCTATGAGATGGAATAATTATTTAAATACCATGTGTGTTTCTTGGGTGTTTTAAACCAGTGAACATTCAGGAGTTACTTAAAACAAGTTACTGGCCACTTGTTTGGGCTTATCTCTATGGGAAGTACATAAATCAAGTAAGTTTTTAATTGGTTAATAAAATAAAATAAGCCAGTTTCCCAATAAATAAAGTATGAACATTATTATTCAACAGTAGTAAATCTTGTTAAATATACAGTTGTAGAAATGTCTCAGGGTGCCTTTCAGTACTTAAACTCATAGTTAAACAAGGCCCTTCAAAGAAAGTATAGACTCACTGGGAATTATACTCAGTCCCTTTTGTAATAACCACAAAAATATTCTCATCAAGGGTGGTGAGGTGCCTCAGCAGGTGAAGGTGCTTGTCACCAAGTTTGATAGTCTGAGTTTGATACCCACATGATGAAAGGAAAACTGACTTCTATAAGATGTTGTCTTGCCTCCACATACATGCCATGGAGCTCATATGTATGCATGTACTCACCCCCCCAAGAAATAAATAAATGCATGAATGTTATTAAAATGTTTGTTGTTGTTGTTTTTAATTCACCAAAGATATGGAAAAAGTGAATTGCAGTGTTTTAATGGCCACATAATCTGGGACATTCCCACCACTAGTGTGGGATGGGTCAAACCTATTATGCTTTTGATTGTAAGACTCATCTTTGAAGAAGTATGCTTCTGGAGCATAAACATTGCTGTGTCCTTTTTAGCCACCAGGCATCGCTTTTTCAGTTGCATCTTACTGAGGCTCTATAAAGGGAAGTAAATATCCTTTTTCTGCCCATTCCAATTGCTGACCTTTATAAGGATTTCTTAGGATAATTCCAAGGCAGACTCACAAAGGTGTCTCGTTATGATTAAACTGTTTTGTTAACTGGGGATAGAGTACGCTATGGCTATGTGCCAGGCTTTTCCTGTACCTGCTTTTCATTTGAATCTTCACTTTTTGTGTTGTTTTGCCTGGGGCAGTGTGAGATGATGCTGGCCTGGAGTGCTTGCTACTTTGGGAAAGGTTTGTTTACTTGAGTGCTGAGCCACCCTTACCCATTTCGATGTTACTAATACAACATTAATGTTCTCACTAAATCACAAAAATGCCCAGTAAAAACTGATGCAGAAAGTGCGTATAGATATTCAGCAATTATCTGAGGCTAATAATTTCTGTTTATGGAAGAACAAATAAAACCTAAGTGATTCTTTTAAAACGGTACATTTCAATTGAAATGTGTTTTGCTTTTAAGTGATGAAAAATTGCATTAGAATTTGTATGTGTAATATAACGACTTACTTGTTTTCCCAGACTCTGATATAACTTAGAAAAAATAAAGTATTGGCCCATACTTTTCACAAGAAATGCCTAACTCTGTAAAAGACAATAATAGAATTTTTAAAAGTCAATGACATATCTATGTTGAATGCCATATTATATAATTAGATTTCCTATTTTTGTAACAGCATTGGAACAATGAGACTAATCTGAAAGGGGTAGATTTTACTGTTTTTGAAAATCTTTACTTCAAAGTTAGATTTGAAATTATTTGAATGGGTGGATTAATTTCTTATTGGGAGCATAATTGTATTTATTCTTCTTAGCAGTGTGATGAAATAGAGATTAGTTCTATTGTAGATAGTTTTTTGCTATATATATATATATATATATATATATATAATATTTCTAAAAATTCAAGATAATCCCATGATTAGATATTCTTAACCCACACTCTTCATCATTCCATTATAGATATTGCCTGCTGAAAGTCTGTCTTCATCATTATTATAGACAATCATCATCAGTAGATGAACATTCAGGCTAACATTACATCTAAACCAACTTTTAATTAATTCCATAATAAAGAAAGAAAAGAGGAAAAATGAGGAAGTTGAAATCCACATGTAATTTTCATTTTATGAAAATTTCTAACGAAAAATTTTAATAGTATATGATGGAAAAAATTGTAAAACCCAGCTGAGAAACTAAGCGTGTGTTAGATAATATCAAATTCCAATATCACTGGGCCTTAAAATTGGTCTAGGTTTTTGTAAGAGGACTTTTTGACCTCTTTATTATAATAAATCATTTACCTTGAAGGTAATAGAATGTGCCATCAGTTTAATGCGGCTCTTGGAGTGACCCTGGGCTCCAGTACTAGCTGATAATATTGCAGTCAGCCTTTCACATCACAGTTCCACGTCTCATCTTTATGATAGAAATGTTGAAGAACTTAGCACAGTGCTAAAACCAGAAATGCTTGCTCAACCCTAACCTTAAAAATTTAGTAGTAACTCAATATGATATGTACCATATACTCAATATGCTTCTTGGAATACTCTTTTGGGGATCACCATAAACACAAAAATCCTTATGTTTATATCTTGATGACATCAGTATCTAAGAGTTATTCACTAAAACGCAAATTTCCATGAAAAGGATAGTTACTCATTCAGTTAATGAGAGAACTCCTTATCCACACTAGGAAATCCCTTCAGGATATGCATAAGAGGAATTCAGGAAGCAGTTATAAAGGAGGACAATCTCAGGAAAATTGGAAAATATGGTTGCCCTAGATGCACTTAACAGTTAACTTACACCATTGTGCTAGACCTGCTCCAAACATAGTTGTAATGTGTTGTTATCAAGGAAGTTGAGAATGCCAAAGAAAATACTGTGAATACTGCAATGAAATACTGCAGAGTACTTGATGACTTACCAACACCAAGCTCCTCAAAGAAGTTGAGCTGCCATAATTTGCCCTTCTCTTTTAGTTATGATTAAGTAAAAATCTTCAAAGTACCTTGCCACACATTCTTTCAAAGATAATATTAGTAAATTGTGTGTGTTCCATCACCAAAAACTCAGAGAGAAAAGGAAAAGTACAGAGAAGTATGACAATCAAGAGATGGCAGTCTGGTTCTAGGAGTATCCTAACCTGTGGAGGTCAGTGTCAACATAAGGAAGTCTAAAGGTTAAAAGAGACCTGGCAGACCCCAGGAGACTGTCATAGTAGTCCACAGTCACCAAGCAGATAGCCCTGTTGAGCTCATTTTTGATTGAATGCTCCTGTGCTGCACTATAAGAAAGCATGAGAAGCAGAACGATGTTCCCAGGGTACTTTCTGAATCACCCTGATATGAACATGAATTATGGAAATGTCATTGAGAAAGGCAAATATACTTCCTCTCTGGGGAAAATTACAGCCCTGATGTCACAATAACTTTATAACTTTGCAAATACAAAACCTAGCATACAATTAGGAAAAAAAAAAAAACAAACCAGGCATACAAGGTGATAAGTAGCCTGCACAGCAACAAAAAAGCAGAAATAGCCCACAGCACCAAACTGAAACCACAGAACTGCTGACCTGTCACAGATATAGGAATGTCATAGAAGATCATGTGACATTTAAACCAACTAAAGACATGATAGACTAGTAAAATGTACAAAAGGAGCCAAACGAGTAAGGCAAAGGAACAAAGAGAAATGAACCTAGCCAGGTATGGTGGTGCACACTTTTAGCCTCTGCACTCAGGAGTGGGGGAGTCGGGGAGTGGGGGCATAGGCAAGTGGATCTCTGTGAGTTACAAGCCAGCCTGATCTATACAGTGAGTTCCAGCCAGCCAGGGTTACAACTATTAAATAAAGACCATGAATTTGATAGACTGTAAGAAAGGGTACATGGGGAGGGTTGGAGGGAGGTGTCAGGTATCCTGAATAGTAAATATAGCAAGTCTCTCAATCTCTCTCTCTGTTTCTCTGTGTCTCTGTTTCTATCTCTCTGTCTCTCATTCTCTCTGTCTCTGTCTCTGTCTGTCTGTCTGTCTCTCTCTCCCCCTCTCTCTCCCTTGCTCCCTTCCTCCCTCCCTCCCTGTCTGTCTGTGGATGTGTTTACATGAAGAGTATTGTTTGGATGGAGACGCACTGAGTCAATCATTTTATCGTTTGCTTGATATGTTCCACTATAGGAAACTTGACGCTGCTTCAATGGCACCACCATACTGGTCAAGTGAGCCTGTGACTCCTAGGTGTGGGATAATTGCCACCACAAAATAGTTTGTGAGAAAAACTCCCTGTCAGTGCTAAACAGCAGTATGGAAATTACTCAAGAGAGAAGTGCATTTTTAAAAGTAGGATAATTCATAACTGAAATATTAACTGTAATAAATATGCCAGTATGAACCTTGATGTATCCATTTGGACATTTTCCACATCCCAAGTGGCTACCCTAATACCAATTAAAGCATCACAGATTGCTATTATCTTCCTGCATTATTATTTTCATGAATTAATTTTGTCTTAAAAACCAGACCTTTTCCAAATGAGAATACATTTAAATATCTGAGGTACAAAAGTGAAGTTGAATGTCAGGACCCATAGATATCTATAATTTCAAATTCTAAAAATACAGAACTGTGGGAATAATGCTGGAAAAATTAATAGCTGAGAAAGTGGCCTTTGGGGTCACCTGATCATGCCTCTAGGTGTTTATAGAGAATCCAAATAGTAGTTCTATTTCTTTCTGAAGCTGCTTATCACTTTTGTTCATATATAAAATATATATCCATTCATTAATTTGTTCATTAATTTATCCATGTACATATCCATCCATGTTTTAGTCTTTCATTTGATAAGTATAAGGGGTCATTTAAATGCCTGGAATACTGATTAGTTGTGAAAAAAGATGTATGTGTTAGTGTACTTACTCTACAAGAGCTCACAGCTCTTAAATCATCTTATGATTGTGAAAGATGCCTAAAGTATGGATAAAGTTCTGAATACATGGATCATGAAACTATCTCATTTTTTAGGGCTTTAGATCAAACACAGATGCTTAATGTGCATTAAGACAGAGACATAATTGGGTACAACAACTTAGGAGAGTATTAAATGTGTACCTGTGAAGGCTTTGGGAAGAAGGGCTGATGAAACCAGTGGGATGCTCTAATACCGAAGGATTTTCTGTTTCATAGCTTCAGGTTTCTTTCTGTAGTATGACACCATTATAGACTTTCCTTTTTTGGTGATGATGGCAAAGAGGAGGAGGAGATACAAGAGACAAGAAAAATCAAGGAGTTATTGCACATATATAAACCCGATGGACCAGTCTTTGATTATGACAGTGATGGTAGAACTAGTAGCTGGCAACAGATTTGGAAGGGGCGAAAAATGTGTGGGCAGTAGTGATGTTCTTAATAGGGTTATATGGAATTAATAAAGAATATTTGACAAAAAACACATGGTTTTGAACAATGTGGAGGAAAAGGAGCACTGGGAAGCCATGAGTGGTGCATCTCTCCCATTGCTGGGCTTTTT
Organism: Peromyscus californicus insignis; assembly: GCF_007827085.1. Taxonomy (NCBI): domain Eukaryota; kingdom Metazoa; phylum Chordata; class Mammalia; order Rodentia; family Cricetidae; genus Peromyscus; species Peromyscus californicus. The sequence goes on from NW_026294535.1 coordinate 40,209,290, forward strand.
CTAAAAGGTGTGAAACTCTCCTGCATTTCCTTGAGTTTCATCCTTTGTCTTCTGCCACTGGCATCCGCTGTCTGTGTTGGCACTGCCCCGTATTCTGGTAATCTTGGCTCTGGTGTGTCTGGATAAAGTCAAGTATTCTTGATGGGTGATCAGTGCACAGAAGTTCTGCCCTACCCTACACATTGCCTTAGTCTTACATTTTCTAGTTTGATAAGAAGAGGCTAAAGTTAGCAATAATGGAAAAAGAAATGTTTTCCTTGTTCAAAAAATGGAAAATTCTTCTTAAATTGTAAGTTATCTTTAATCTCTATCATGCCATGATTAGTCTACATGATTAGTCATTTCTCTACCTGAGTTTTAACTCTTCTGTTCTCTTAAAATCATGTAGACAATGTTATATCTTGATTCATTTTATCAAAACCCCTCTGTTTTCTGATGCCAATGACTAGCATCGCCTTATATGATTTATTATGAATAATAATACCATATTTTCTCAAATTATTATTCAAATTACATATTTTGATATATATGATATATATTTGATTATATATAATCTATGTATGTTCTTTGGAGGGAAGCATGCATAAAGAAACCTTTGAAAGCCACTTATCTATAAAGTATCATAAATTACCACTGAAAATGTCATGGATATTATTCAGAATGTTCATGGGGATCATAGGATTAATTATGAGTTAAGAGATGTGAAGTTGGCTTGAAAAGCAAGTGCCTATGGGTGGCAAAACTGAAGCATTGGTTAAAAGGCTTGATCACTTTTACCTTCCTTAAAGTGTGAATGATCCTAGTTTATGCATCAGCAAGTTATAAATTACTGCAGGCATGGATATTCAGATAAGCCCATGAATGGTTATGACGGCAAATATGAAATCTTAGGATTCCAACTGAGTAGTACCACCTAATGTTTCTATGATTCTTTGACACTTAAATGTTAAAATACTTATCTGTTGAAATCTTTGTTCTTTCTTGCTTGAATTCAATGAAACTTTCTTCTTTGGTTTGTGCAGAATGTCTCCCAAACTGTTCCCAAGGAAAACTTACAATCCCTGTTGAAATTGCTTATAATAGCTGCTTAAGTTAGCCCTACTTATTGTATGCATTCTGCATTTATAACCTGCTAAGAGCAGTAGAGAACTATTCCCACTGTGAGCTTTGTTAGAAGCAAAGGACATTATTGTCTTGTTGTCCCTTTACGATTGTTAAAATGTTCCCTTTCTCCCAGCTTTGAATCCTGTGATAATCTGTTCAACAGTGGAGTGCCTGACATGTGTTTGTTCCTTAGGCAAACGTGTAAAACTCTTCAAGTTGGAATGGAGAAGTAGAAAGAGGAGCTTTCTGCTGTGCCTGATGACAGTTTTTGATTTTCCACATTCAAAATTATTCTGGCTCCACGCTGGAGCGGTAGTTATGGCGATTCCTAGTGTTGGTCGGATTCTGAGGAAGGGGCAGACGTTCCCTTGAGAAGTAAAGATTCAAAACAACTCCAGAAATGAGCACCTGTCTCCGTTCATTTCTCACAGAGCAGCAGGTGTGTACCTCATGTTAACAGGGTGGACTGTGACCTACTCTTGCTTATGGTTACTGTTAGCTTTCCAGGTGCTTGATTTCAAATGGAGACAACAAAATTGGTACAGTTTTAGAGATCAGAGGGCAAAGAACTGACTCCACAGTTAATAAGAAAGCAATGATTTTTTTTAACTAAAAAAAAAAAATCCAAAAAAACCCCAAATGGGAAGAAGCATCATTTTTTGAACTGCCTCACACAACCCACAGGTTGGATGTTGCACCTAGAATAAGACAATATTTTGCCATTGGTGAGCTTTAATGCTGTCACCACCAGTGGTCCTGTAGTGCCACTTTTCTTAGAATTAGAAAAAAGTATAAAACCCTAGTATTTTTCTGAACATCTGTCAGTGTTCAACCTGCCTATTATTTATAAATTTGCATGAAGAGCACAGAGCCAATAGGCATTCACTTAATCTCCATTAACCAAATCCAGACAGACTTCTTACCCAATCTATTCTTTATATATTGGAATTAACATGGAAAGCTATGTTGTGCCCTACCTTAAACAATTACACACACACACACACACACACACACACACACACACACACACACACACACATATATATATATATATATATATATATATATATATATATATATATACTCAATACATCTCGCTTGTTAACCATTGTTGTCTATGATATTATTTCCTTCAGAGAATGGATTTTAATTTTGCAATGTACAGAAAGGAATTTAAAAAAATATTATCATCACATATGGAATGATCATCACTAAACCTAACTGAATAGAAGAAGATGATAGAGCATGCCTTCCTTTTGGAGTGTTCTCAAAATATACTGACTTTGTCGTTCCACAAGTCACACCAGGTCTTTTCAACAGGACAGCACCATGTTATTTATGTGGACAGGTGTCCCAAGGAAAAATTACTGAAAGCCATTTCATTTGTAACTCAAGCCAACTTTCCTGATGTTAAGAGAAAATGTTCTTAACAATCCAAAACCACCATAAAGGATGCCTTCAATTCTGGTTCTTTTCAAGTCCCACTCACTGCAAACTCATTTTGGAGCACAGTTTTGCACTCTACTCTGACTCCCATTTACTTTTACTGTAGCAAAGCTGAAATTATTGAAGAGTATAGTTCTTGACTAGCCTTAAATTTTAGGCTAACATTTTCCTGCAGAAAGTAGGTAAAAACTATCCATTCAAATTATTCTATATAAATGAGAGGTGAAGCCTAAAAAACAAATGTAATATCTAATTTGGCAGGTGAAGCACATTCCAACTGAACTAAAAAAAAAATCTCATAGTCTCTAAACTTTCCAGTGCTGGAATATGTAATTCATATCTTTAAAAAAAATCTACCCAGATTCTCTTCAGGTATTATTTTTCTGTCTTGAAATAGTTTTTAACTTCCTATGATATTCATCCTTATCCTAATTGCTTCTTACTGTTATCTAAAGTTGCTAATTTTTGTGTGTGTCTGTGTTCCACCGGCAACAGAGAGTACAAGCTGGGGGACCAGAAGTATAAGGACATCTTTTCCTAACAAATTCTGAAAAATGCCAGAGGCATTTACTGGGTACCCGAAGACAAAGTGAGGAGTGGTTCATTTGTTAATAGCAAATGCCAAACTGAGGATGAGCTGTCTGTTCCTGAAGGGAAAGTAGTTCTCTAGAGGCAACACAAACACTCATCTGCTTCCATGAACTATGTAGGAGGCTTCGAAGTTCTGAGAAATAGCGTGAGTCCATCTGTTCAGAGGACTCCATTCCAGTAAAGGTCTTCATTTGCTCAGTGCACAGACCTCAGATGTTTCCTCCATGAAAAGAGCTCACTAGTCTTGCATTGATACAACATGATAAATTGCACCTTGTAGAAAATAAAATACAGAATGGCAATGCCACTGCTGAGTTTAGGGTGTCAAGGTGATGATTTAATCCTATTTGTAAGATAGACTTCTTAAGAAGCATCTTACTGAAAGAGGAACTAGGAACTCTGTCCAAGTGACAATGTTGGCAGCTGGGAATGTGACAAACTCAAGAGACTGTAAAGTTAAAAACTAGCAGGCAGCAATGGTGGTGTAAAACTCTGGTATCTGTGCCAGCAAGAAAAGGCTGTCTCAGCTCCTCTAGTACTGTGACTCTCTGCTGGAAGTGCAGAGGACTGGATGCCACATCCAGGGACTCTTCACCCCTCTGCTTCCATGGAAGCTCACACTAACAGGATTCGTTAGTTATCTGTAGTTGTCTGGAATACTCTGTGTTATCTGAAATGACTCTTTCTCTAGTTATCTAGGCCCGCCAAAATTTTCAAAAATTTGGTGAAAAGATGAACTGAAAGTAGTTCAAGATCCTTTAGTAGTCATGCTGACTCTTGTTGAAGTATTGGATAGACAACCTTCTATTGCTAGATGGTAAAGCAAATGTCAAGACTGGTCAAGCACCAGAGTTCTGTAGAAGAAAAAGTAAACTGTGGTATGAACATGCAGTGATGATCAGAGCTATAGGTGCCACATCTATTACTATGGGAGTAAAATATACACTTATTTTTAATGGTATGCAAATGAGGATACTTATGAAAACAGTTCATTGGTCGCTGTCTTGTAGTGGCTTGTCTATACCTGAAAGCTATCTGTGCAGCTTGCAACCTTGCCAGGCAGGTGTCTTTCATTTTATGATACCTTATTGTAGAGCATGCTTTGAGATAGGGTGAATATGTTCATGTACAGTTATGACCAAATTAATGGCAGCTCTTCTCTACCTTAAGTGAAAAAAATCTGTTACTGTGGAATAATGATGCTTTAATTGCGCACTTAGTATACAGATAGTGAAACCAGAGCTAAATTCATGTACTTGTAAGAGTCACATTAAAAAAAATTCATTTGCAGTGAGCAGCCGTTCTATTCCAAGGAAGGAAAAGTTCATTCACATCAGCACTTAAGATTATGAAGGCATTCTGCAGTTCCTTGTGCTTTTACAGAGCAGGCTAAATTTGTTGGTATCTTAGTGTAAAATGGTATCTATTCGTGATGTTATTAAGAAGCTATTCTAAAGGTTGGACACCAATTGCATTTAAATCTCCTGTCTTGTCACGGAAATACTACCACACTTTCTTGCCTTCTACTTGCTTAAATAAAGAATGTTCATTAGTACAAAAATAAATGTTTTGCTAATAACATGGGTATTTTAGTGAAAATGTAACTCCCTTTGAAATGAAATTGACTCCACTGCTCAAACACACCATCTCCCATTAATGTGTGTATGTGACTCATCCTAGAGCGACAAGGATATAAATGGTATTCCAAAGTGCTCCATAACAAGATTTTAATAACTATGTTACAGAAAAGAATATGTTATTCTGTAAATGGCAGGAGATTCACATTGATGCTGTAGTGACTCGGAAGTGATTGCACAATTTTGCACAGATTGCAAACTGAAAACAAAACAAAACAAAACAAAACAAAAAACAAAAAAATGAACCGAGGGGTAGGCTAGCATTTAATTAAAGAATAACAACATCAAAGTAATCCTTGATACAGCAGGGCATCTTCACATCTGCATTTCACTGTTGAATGATCCTGTTCCAGGTTTTATTCCTGAATAAAGTATGGCTTTGATTTCCTAGATACCTGTCCTGTATGCAAAGTCTCATGGATGTTGGCTCATCTAAAGCACAAAGAAGGAGGTATAGACAGATGGGAAATAAGAATCTGAGAAAGGCATAATATGTGCTCAATGACAGGAGAAAGACAGAATTCACTGTGCATACAGATGCCTTGCAACGTTTTATTTCTCTCTGTAACCACTGAGTCCAATTAGTGCTTTCCATATGCACATGGATGTAACCTGAGCAAGGGCAGTGTTAAGACACGTGTTTGAATACTGGCAGTTACAATGTAGATGCTACTGAGTGCCTGACACTGTCTTTAGCCCAGGCCTGCCCTTCTTTTTTTTTTTTTTTCGAGACAGGGTTTCTCTGTGTAGCTTTGCGCCTTTCCTGGGACTCACTTGGTAGCCCAGGCTGGCCTCGAACTCACAGAGATCCGCCTGGCTCTGCCTCCTGAGTGCTGGGATTAAAGGCATGCACCACCACCGCCCGGCCAAGGCCTGCCCTTCTTATCTCACAGCCTATGATACACACATTAGAGGTGGTTGCTCTCTAAACACTAACCGCCTGCAACTGTCTTTAGTCCATGTCTATACTTGTTAGCTTGTGGCCATAGGATGCAGATGCTAGAGGCCTAATCTTTACCTTGAATCATTTTGAACCATCTGCAGAACTGATCATTGGCCCCTGGCAGCCTGATGCCACAAATCAACCTTTTAACCACTATGTAGTACCAACTTGTATGAAAAGACATTGTTTTACCCACAGCTGTCAAAAAGTGTGAAATTCTTGATATATGACATTTAAAAGCAATAGTATTGAAAGAGTCAATTGCAAGGTGGGTTACTATAAGAAATAAAAAAAATTAACCCCAATCCAGTCGATATTTCTAGATTAAAAAAAGAAACAGTAACACAGCTTGATGGGAGTTCTACACATGACTTTTTATGTCTTGTTTGAGAATTATCATTATTACTATCTGCTAATTTTTAAAATGCATTTTCTGAGATGGACTCTTTGCAAGGGATGTTTGATTTAATCATAATAGCAAATGTATGTAATATTATGTAATTGTATAATGTATGTAATATTAGATAGTAATATTGTTCTAAAATTATACATGGGAAGATGAAGGTCCATGCAGTTTAAATAATGTATGTAGTCCCACAGTGTTTGAAAGCCAAAGGGCTAGACTTGAACCCAGAATCTGCCTGCAGAGGTCACGCTACTATCATTGTGTCCCTCCCCAGGCTTGTCTACCACTTATTACCTAGTCAGCAGAACTTGGGAAGAAAGGAAATTTACACATTTATGAACATAATCCTATCAAGAATTTTTCTAATTCGCTTTTACAACTGGAGAAAGAAAAGATTTAAATGTCCTTCCAGTGTTCAATCTGAAGAAAAATTAAGGACGTTTCATAATGATCAGAGCACAAGGAGCAAACAGAATAAAAACAACAGACTTTACTTATTCAGATTTAGCTAGTATCTTATGCATTGCTCACTTATTTTATTTTCTTAGTTCAAATTGGTGAAGAGATTTGATACGCATATCTGAGACCCTAAGGCTATCTGGAATAGATTTTTTTTTGGACTGGTATACCTGGATGCTTCAGTCCTAACACTTATGTTTATTGTTATCACATTAGCTTCTTCATCCTTCTGAGCCACTTAACCATAGCTGTGCTTGACACAGGGGAAGCAATTCCTGTTATTAGTACTATTTTTGAATGTACATGGGTTCAGCTGCCCAGTAGCTGAATCTAACATTCCAGCTGCTAGGCAGAAAATAAGGTTGTATGAAGAAGAACAGCTGTATGAAGCATGACTTCCTCAAAGGCAGATGTACTGAAGACTGATGACAGCATGTGATACTGAGGCAAAACTGGGGTTATTTATCTGTCTCCTCCATGAATGTTGCATCTGTAGCCCTGGGATCAAGAAGGCAGCATGCATCATAGGAACAACCTAGATTTTGCTCCCCTGAAACCTCCTGGTATAGTTACCGAAAACTTGCTGAAGATCTCCTTAGAAAGTGAAGACTTTACTGTTCGACATTTTGTCAAAAACAAAATTTTAGTGTAAAGTGCTGTATTTTACTTCTATAAATAGGGTAATGTTTATATGATGTATTAGTAACATTTCCTTGTTAAAATGTGGGACTGTATAAATATTACTTGAGCAACTCTTACATGCTAGAACTTTCCAGTTTATAGTTTACAGCAAGTGAGATGGTATCTTCACCTACCAATGAGCCAGAATTTAAGATTGGTCACTTGACCGTCTTCAGTGAGCCTAGAAATTATTAAATGATTGATTTTTTTGCTTAGTTTTAGTTAATGATTTTGTTTTTAAATATCATTTGAATTGTGCTTATTTGGTAATTTAAATTGGAGAGGGTATATCTATACCCATAATCATGTTCTATCTCTAAAATAACATATTGGAATATATTTGAAAATTTGTATGTCTTGTTGGTTCTACCATCATATTTAATATGAAACTACATGTCCCCAGAGGGTATGCTGATACATGCTCATGTGCTCAGTTTATACTATATTGAAAATGGGCAAATCAGTAGTTTATTTTCATCTGTAGCCCTCAGACTTACCTCGATTTCTATCACAATACCTCTTCCACTCTACTTTCAATTTCTCTTCTTCAGATTTATGCATTAGGACAATTTCACATTTAAAACTGTCATTTCATGGAGTAGCAATGCTGGCAAAGCAGTATGTTTCCATAGACATGACAATGCTTAATTCTCACAGAAGAAGTTGGCAACATCGTCCGCATTTTATACATGAGAACACCGAGAGGGGTGAAGTCTGAAAGTAACACACAGCCTGGGGTGTATCCCTACCACATTGGCTTAAATCCAGTGTCACATGTCTAACCGTAGTGCGTCCTAATCAAACAGAATGATCAAGTCTAAAACAGACTATCCACCGTCATCGGATACTAGAAATTATTTTATTCGATACTCAAAAAGGGATTAAACTAAGAATATTGTACAAATCGTGAATGTGAGAAAAATTGCTTTATTTACGTTTCAGTCCATGCTTATAAGATAATTCTTACTTTTGCGCAACTACTCTTACGTTTAAGTTTTTGGTGTTTTTAGCTAATATTTTAGCCAAGAGAAAAATACATTGTAAAAATATGCATTTATATTCTTGTGTGTATGGATGGTATACTTACATGTATTTATATGTCTGCATGAATATTTATATATATGTATATATATATGGATGTGTATACATACAGACATACACCTACAGACTTTCAGAGATGGAGGAAAAATTGGTTTTATTTAAGGAGGCTTCTGATATTGTTTGTTTTCAAAATCATATGAAAACAAAGCTTTAATTAATATGCAAATGGTCAACAGAATCTTCCCACGATTTTATGAACTAACAGGATCAAATGTTTACCTTAGAATAAAGATATAATGATGACACTACCATAGAAACCTGCCAGTGACACAGAGCTGGGCTGAAAGGTGCTGAGGGCCCACCCTGCTCTTGTGTCTCAGGGGGCACACATTCCTGCTTCTTGTTCACCTCCAGCATTCTGCCTCATTCCTTTATCCCCCGCTCTAAAACTGATCATCTGTTCTCTGTCAGTCTTTTCCAACACTTCTTTACCTTTTTTGTTATTTCAACGTGAGTTTCACAAACATGGTCCCCGTGTTGTATTTATACTTTTTTTATTTATTGTGTTTATATTTATTGTATTTATATTTAATCAGTTTTCTGACTAGGAAAAACAAATTTCAGAAAACATAGGTGAACCTTTTCCCAGTCAGTGATAGTCAAAGATTATGTTATGTAGAGTTTATGGATAAATGTTATTATGAAAATACTTTTTCCCCACAGTGATCGACCATCACCATCAGCATCTATGACATAAAGTCTCTAGAAATAATATTTTCTTCCCTCTTCCTTCCTATACCAACTTTCTGGGAGTCCTTTGCAGACTGTGTAGAATGCCCCTGAATGGCAGACAAACTGATGAGACTCCCAAGTCTTCCCCCCTGATATTTCCACCTTCCTTAATCTCTGTAATTCAGCAAGCCCTTCATGTTGTAACCCTGAGCATAAGGAGAACAGTGGGAGAAATGGCATTCGACCACAAGACAAAGTCAAGATGGCTCCCCTTGAGTTTCAAAAAGATTTTTAATTTTCCAAGTCCTTTTTATGGTATGCAATTAGCCATAAAGGAGCAAAGTCAAGAGTTATTTTGTTATTTAGTGTAATATTTTCATTTTTCATAGCAGATCACAAAACAAAGTAAAATCAGCCTTTTTAAAAAATGTGTTATCCACATGTCACTCAATGAAATAAAACCTAGTGTTCACATTATTTTAAAATTTCACATTTTGTTGTGCCCACAGGTAGTGGATCACATTTTGGTTGCTATCGTGAAATACCCTATCTGTTAGTGATGTAAAGTGAAGAGTGGGTCAGCACAGCAGTGGCTTTTTTCCTGTATTGTTTACATAAATGTAAATGTATTTACAACACGTTCTTTTTATTTTGTTCCTGTATGTGTATTTTGGATACTAATATGTTTGGATAATAATAGACGTGTAAATTTACTGTGAATCTTCCTAATAATTCAAATTGCATTAATAATACAGTCCATTTTATGAGAAGATCTGCACACTTTGAAATTTGGTAAACCATTGCACTGTTCTTCATTCTTTATTTCCCTAAATATTTTTTGTTCACACAAAGGAGTGATATTTTTCAGAATATATTAAGGATTCTGATAGGGTCCCCAATTTCTATGCTCTTTGAGAATGAATTTTGTAGAACAAGTCTCCAAGGGTTGAGTAAGCTCTGATTGTACTCCAGTGACCAAAGATGTTTCTCCACAGAGGTTTACAGATTTTAGCCACCCTGTCTGCACAAATCAGAGGCCCCTCAGAATCATGCACTTTTTCCGGTAAGGGAACTATTGTCAGTAGTGACTGTGTTTGTCATAGTTGGAATCATTTGAAATAATGATGAAAGTTGTGTTAAAAATATTGCAAAACAATAGAAGAAAAATATACATATTTTTTAATAAGTTGGCAATGTGAACATGAAGGTCCTGGAGAATTCAGTGATATGTTTGGTATAGTGAGTGCTAACTAGTAAGCAATAGTTACTATTTACTTGTCCTGAGATGACAGCTTTATCATAAGGTACTCATTATATTTTCTTCTTCCTTTCCAGGTAACCCATTAACCACACATAAATCAAGCAATCCTCAAGGAGGTTCATGGAGACACACGCATAGAACCTTTACTCCTGTGGTGATCTTGAAGATTTTTATACCTCTTAGAAGAGGGGCTTTTAAGCCTGTTCCCAAGGGATTCCATGACTTGTTATCAGCTTCCTATTGAAACTAAGACTTTGCAAAAGTCTGATGTGAACTTCCTGTCCTGAAGACTTCGTCAGATGTGAACTGCTCTTGGCTCGTTACACTTCTGAGGGAAGCGGACAGTGCTCTCCGTGAAGCTGGTGCAGAGCTGGTGTTTTGGGGGTGACACCAGAGACTGCCACCTGTAGGGTTCCTGGCTTCAGCTGTGACTGTTCTTGTTTCTGAAGCTGTCTCCCAAGTCCACTGTCCTGTCATGGATATGTTCCTGGGTCCTTTGTTCATTGTCTAGTAGGACTGTACACAGCTTGGATGACGTTTCCTTTGCGAACTCCTCTGGCATGGCGTAGACTGAGACAATTTTATTGGTATTCTAATCTTGAAACTCTGAAAGCCTACATGTTTTAACATCTTACTCTTGCCTTTGTGAAAGGAATGGAAGCATTTCTCCATTGATAATGGTAATCATTGGCAAGTCACCATGATCTGAATACATCAGTCATATAAGAATGTATAGACATGCTGACATGTTTCCCCAAGGCTAACCCATGACTGCCACTCTCTGTCATTTAAACAGACAGCAGTTAGGATTGGATTCCCATTCCCATTGCACAGTACTCCGTACCTCCAGCACACTTTCCCATCCAGTTCTTTTTTTTTTTTAAATGTACTTTCTTTTTAATGTTTCCCTTTTCTTTCCTTTACAGAAATCATCAGTGTGTAGTCAAGTTAGTAGGTAGCCTTCCATTAAAAAAAAAAAATGCCAGGGATGCATGTGCTTTTCTGACTTCTCATCACTTATTTTTATTCTAGCATTTTCTTAAACCATCCTTTCTGTCTCATTTTAACATTGTCTCTCTTGCTTGATTCCAATGACTGCTTGAATGCTTATATATTTGTTCAGTCTGTGAGTAGAAAAAAATTGTTCATTTTCCTTGACCTCAAAGGTCTAAAATACTTGCTTACCATTTTTTCCATTCAAATGATTTCTTAGGCCAGTTTTTTTTGTCCATATTTTCTTAGCTATCTGAAACTTGTGATTTTTAGTTCTTCAGGAGCGTCTTACAAATATTTAAAGGCCTTAAACATTGATTTACTTTTTTCTAAGTTGTTACAGAATGTATAATTTTATACTGCATTTATTTTGTTTCACTTGTGATGTGGAAAGAGAGAATAGTGGATACCAACAAGTAATAATACCATGTAAACCTGTAGTTTGAAGGAATGTAAAGGCAAGGATTTTCCATGTCTTAATGATTTCAGCTTGATCAAAAGATGCTTCACAGATCATCCTTTTAGATGGTCCATAATTTTGGTAGAAGTGTGAAGGTATTTGGACTTCTTGTACTTCTAAAACTCACTGACAAGGCCAGTTAACCTTATGTTGGTTTCTGTGATGGAGGCTTACATGTTATAGAGAATTTGGTGTTAGGCTGTAACAGTATTGAAAGATTCATACATTAACCAGACCCTTTACTGGGAAGAACAACTGAAAGTGTAAAATCTGTTAAAAATTAAATTGGAAACCTATATTTTTAAATACTGAGCTGAAGTCAACTGCCTCATAAATACGTGGAATGAAATGATTCCTGCGTCCCTTTTAATTGAACATAAAACCAATTGGGTGGTTCCAAGTCGGTTGTGCAATGGGTCAAGACTACACAGAGTCAAAATGAAAGGAATAATAGTTGTGCTGGATTTTCTATGTTGAATAACATATCATTAATTTCTTTGCACAAAATGAAAAACTATGTCATTTTGAACATTATGAATTTATCCTGGGTTTGTTTGAAACTATGGGTCATGCTTCTCATTTTGAAAACTTTGTCATTTAAAACAGCGCTGGAAATTCTGTATTATATAAAAGTGTAATACATGCGTATCAATAGAAAAAATAAATGGAATTTCAAATATATGAACTAGATTATTCCCAGTAGATTAATGTTGTGACTATTCAGAAAAAGTGAATAAAATTGGAATATAAAATTGACTCACTTTCATAAGTACAGTTTGGAGAATCTGGTTTCTTGTATTCTATTTTAAAAGTACCTTAATTAGTGACCAATACCATTTCAAATTTAGAAATACACTGACAAATTCTTTAATCCTCTTTTAATAAAGTTCTGTGCTAAACTCTCAGTTTACATAAGGTTCCAATATTTGACCTGCTTCTTAAAAATCCATGAAATCAATACATTGGTGCTTGTGATGCTCATCTGCAAATCAACTGTGAACACAGATGCAAAATTCATCTCATAATGAAAGCTGTAAGCATAGTTTACCTTAGAAAATGCATTAGAGTAGAGCTAGCCATCAATATCATGTCTTGCATACCTTTGAAAATGCCTTTTTTTCTGACCCTGTTTAAAACTCACAAGAAGCTACAGAAGGTAGCATAGGAGTCCCTTTGCCCTTTTCTCATCTTTCCCCCAGTGATAACATCTTTCAAAATTGTAATACATTGTCCAAACACAGAAGTTCACTTTGGTGTAGTACTATGAGCTGCAAAGGAAGTTTATTCACACTTTTGGTCAGTTTTCACATGAACCGTGCATGTGTACTTTCATCTCTTTAAAATGTACTAGTGCTCTGTTACTGTAGGATACTGGAATATGCATTAGATGGGAAGGTGAGTATATAGGCCAACAAGTGACTGGTTGTGACAATTCTGAAGTTCCTACTTTTAGAATAATGTAACTATATTTTACTTTTTTGTAAATTTTTTGTTGTTTTGTGACAAAAAGGAAATTTACTTTTAACTCCAGATGGAACCATAAATTATTTTAAATTTGTTATTATTTTTAATATGTAGTAAGAGGTCTGAGAACTATGGTTGAAATGAAAAAGCCCTTTTCCTTCCTGGGATTTGCTTCCCTTACTAAATGTGAATATGACACACTGTGGTTCAATTAATTTGTGTTTGTATATATCCCAGTACCCATGCACAATGAATATAAACTGATGAAAATTTTAGTGCACATTTACATTTATATGTGAAGAAAAAAGATAAATGCCAAAAAAATCAAGTGGTATGTTTTTCATCATTCAGCCTGTCTTGTTTTGAGTAAGTAACTTCTGAAGGGAATTAAGATGATACTGGACACTCTGGGTAAAGCACTGGGAAGTCAGGAGAGACATACATTGCACACTAGGAATTTTCTTGTCCTCACCTACCTAGATACCATGACAGAACATTATTATTTTTATTAAGGTAAAGACCTTCCTTTTGTTTATCCCTCTATATCCCCCAACTCCCTCCTTTCTTCTTTTATTTTGTATGATATACAAAATATAATACAAATTTAATTGAATACTTTAGGGAATATCTATCATCTATCTATCTATCTATCTATCTATCTATCTATCTATCTATCTATCTATCTATCTATCTATCTACCATAGCTAGCTATGTCTTGATTTGCACTCTGCAGGAATGTGAACCAGTATGGTTATCCATCATTTAACTGACAGCTATTGAATCCCTACTAAGCACAAGCATATTTGGCCAGCTTAATATTTTAGATTAGTTGGACTCTATCCTTGAGAATGGCCTTTCAAATCAGGTCAACACAAGTTTTCTGGATGCTGTTCCTGTGCATATAACTATGCTATGTGTTGGGAAAAGTGGATAAACAGGTTCATCAGTGTTTCATATTTGTTTTAATTTGTTCAATTTTTTTTCTTCAGGATGTTTAAGTATACTAAATGGGTGCTTTGAACATTTTTCTAGAAGGTCCTATCTAGTCTGCAAAACAAATTTAATTTGGGAACTCACATGAACAAGGCAAAAAGTTGTGTTTGTAAAGTTGTGTTTTACAAATCTTGACAAAATATGCTTGAAACTCTCAAGGGGGACAGATTGTGAACATGGAGAGATATTGAAGAATAAAGACAGCTGTGAAGACTGAAGTAGGACTATAGTACTGGGGAGGATATGAATCATTGGGTCCCCATCCTAGTTCGCATTAAATTACGCAAAGAAATCCTAAAATGTGCCCATGTCCATTCCTGCTTTCCGCGGGCATTTTAATCGGTCCAACATTGACATCTAGGTATTTTATAAAAACTCCTCTGTTTATGTCAACGTGTATCCCATCAAGATGGGCATGATGAGATGGGTAACATGACTGCACAGGGGAAAGGAAGATGAGGCCAAGAACTCCAGAAGGTCCTGAGCTTGCCAAAGCGGGATAACACCGGTTCAGTTAAACATGAGAGAAACGTTGAAGGAAGCACAGGGTACACAGCAGGGGGTGAGAACAGACGAGTTCACTGTTTAAAGACTCCCTGAGGCTACAATGCCAGCAAAGCATCCAGAGAGGCCATGTTGTGTGAGAACTGAAGAGTTCAATTGCATTCATAATTAGAAATTATCGTTGGGCGTTGGACCGAGCAGCTTCACTCAAGTGTTCATTGCAAAACGGAGATGTCAGTGGGTTGAAGAATAAGAGATGGACTCGAGAGTAGAAACAGTAGAAAAAGACGCGCTGACGTCTCTTTCAACAGGAAGGGAAACAGAAAAGACAGTGATTCAGTCAAAGCACCATCAAAAGAGATGTTCTTTTTACTGACGTGTGAGAAGAGTATGACCATATATGCCACAAAGAACGGAGGAGGGAGGAAGTAGGGAGGTAGACACAGAATCTGAGTGTAGAAAAAAGAAATTGATGAAGGAAAGGGTGTCTGCCCACACTGTATGAATAACAAGAAGGATCAAATTCTGTAGATCATCCCCTAGGACTAGAAGAGCGAAAAGGGACTTGGATTAGCTTTTTAAGGATCTTCAATGTAGTAGTGACTATGCTAATGTAGATTACAGTCAAAGCACATCCAATGAGCAATGACCAATGGCTGGTGAAGCCAAGTAGAAATTTTAAAATGGGCTTTATTATTTTTTATCTTATGTGCATCAATGTTTGCAGCATGTATGAAAGGGCATCATGTATGGGTAGGATGGTACATCCATGTCTTTATAAAGGAGCATCATCTGCTGACTACAAGAAATGGAGCGTCCAAGGAGAATGGAAAACATTTGTAACAGATTTAGTGTTTCTTGACATTGAGAGTTGCAAGGTCAAAGCAGAATCCTCAGCATCTAATTGGAAGCAGTGTGTTATTCTCTGTCAGGATACTCTCTACAGTCTGGATAAAGGAAAGTGAAGAGCTGGAATGATCTTTCAGTGAGGATGGGCAAGACTTTAAAATTATAGTGACTAGCCAAGCATACTAGCACAGTCTTTAGCCCCAGCACTAATGAGGCAGAGGTAGGCAAATTTCTGTGAGTTCAAGGCCATCCTGGTTTATATATTGAGTTCCAGGATAACCAGGGCTACATAGTGAGATCCTGTCTCAAAAAAATAAACAGAAACAAAGTTCAAGATCTTCCTTAGCTATATGCTGAGGCCAACTGGTACATGAGACCTTGTCATACACACACACACACACACACACACACACATACACACACACACACACATACACACACACACACATACACACACACACACACACACACACACACACACACACACATAAAAGATAACTACCTTCTCTTTAGCACTTGATTCATCCCATGAGTTCTACCTAAGAATGTAACATGGGTCATTTACTTAAATCCTGCTAGAGATAGGTGTTGTATTGCCACTTTGTAAGGACACAGGAACTCAGAAAGGTTTAGCAATTTCTCTAGTATCATACTGAGTGGCAAAGCCAGGATTTTAAACAGTGTTGGAGTAAAAGTGTGCACAGTGAGGCTTCAGAAGATTCTGGGCATGTAAAATGATGCTCATAAATCCAGGAAAGGCCTAGAGAGACTAGCAATGGGTATTGGAGTGGAGAGACAGGCTCAGAGGTCCCTCATTTATTCACTAGTAGCTATTTTTGTACACCTTTGTGCCGAGAGCTGTGCGAGACATAATGCATAAAATTAAAGTGGTAAGTCTCACTTTCCTTTGAATAATGCCTCTCCTGGAAAGGGTCATTAATGAATTTATATCAATATGCTGTAAGAATCTTCACAAGTTGTATTTAATGTTAAATTTTTATGGTCATATTGCAGAGAGAACTGGCTAAAAACAGAACCAGGGAGTCCCCCAAATGAGGAAAACAGTCATCCCCAAAAGAAGCCCTTCTGCTTTGATTGCAGTTGATCATATTAGTAACTAAGGACATCAGCAATGCCTTAACGTTTTACAGAGATGATTAATAAGACATCCGTATTCTATTTCATGAGATTCTATTTGGGATTCAGTTTACCGGGAGGATTTCTGTCTTTGAATCCACTCACACTGTGTCATCCAGAGATTTGCTGGGGTCTGTATCGGTTATCCACTCCTTTGTAGCCCTTATCCAAGCACAGTGGTATAAGGCCCGTTTGTTATTGCTCCCAGGTCTACCAGCCGGCCGAGTGGTTCTACGAATCTTGGTGACCTCCTGTCTGTGTCGGCTGGCAGCTGTGGCCGACAGGGCAGTTTCAGAGGGTTTGTTCTCCTCTCACTGATGTCACTGCTTGTTTATTTGCTTTTTACCTAATTTCTGCAGTCCTGGTCCTTTCCTCTCAGTAATCCCATTGTGTGTTAGGGACTGGCCTATGACCGGCAGTATCGGAGCACCCGAGTGATCTAACACAGACCACCTAGGAGCTCACTTCCCTGAAACTGAGTTTGCTTCCTGTTGCTTGGCTAACCCACTCACCCCATTTGGAAATGCTGAATATCAGCTGTGAGGGAAGAGCCTGGCAAACAGATCACGACGGTGACTGCAGGGCAACAGTCACTTTAATTCCCCCTCCCCCTATCTGCTAGTTAGATTTCTTACACGGTGCATCAAAAGTGTCACAGCTAAACAATCAGGGACATTAAATGGCTCCTTGTCATTTCCGTGCCGAACAGTGTCAGCAGTGTTTGCTGGTAAGCTCGTGGCAAACAGTACGGGTTAGGAAGCACAACCCAATTACCATTTAGTGGTTGTGTGTTGTGGAGCACACAAACAATACATTGCCATCTCACTGTCGGTCACTTCAAGTAGGTCACCAAAAATGCCCCAAGCAGCACTCACTTTCTGCACACCTTCAGTGCTCTTGTGTGTATGTGAATTTTTCCTGTTATATGTTACCTAACTTACGTTTAAATTTTTGAATTATTTTCAATATTGTTAGGACAGCTATCAATAGATGTTGTCGATATCTCTAAACAGTAATGGACACTGACGTGTTGGCGGGTTAATCATTTAATCATTTGTCATTCATTTGACCTTCGACTACCACCAACCCTCTTCTCTCATCTTGTGATTCCCATTCAGTTTTCAAGAGTTAAAATGGGCCATTTGCTCTTTTTTTGTTTTTTTGGTTTTTCAAGACAGGGTTTCTCTGTGTAGTTTTGGTGCCTGTCCTGGATCTTGCTCTGTAGACCAGGCTGGCCTCGCACTCACAGAGATCTGCCTGCCTCTGCCCCCCTGGGTGTTGGGATAAAAGGCAGGCGCCACCACCGCCCAGCTGCCATTTGCTCTTTTGAAAGACTAATTGTTGGAACCAACCAGCTTTGTAGGGAATCACGTGACTGTTGATAAAGGAAGGCCTGCCATATATTTTGGTCTCTTTCAGATTTACTGGGAAAGAATACAAACAGAAGGTGTCTTAGTGAGGGTTTTTATTGTTGTGAAGAGACACCACGACCACAGCAACTCTTATAAAGGAAAATATTTAATTGCGGTGGCTTGCATTTCCAGTCCGGCCTGGGCCGGCAGTCACTCAGACTAAAATAAACACACAGATGCTTATATTACTTAAACTGTTTGGCCTAATGACTCAGGCTTCTTGCTATCTAGTTCTTACATCTTAAATTAACCCATTTCTATAAATCTATACCTTTTCACGTGGCTCCTGGCTTACCGGTATCTTACATGTTACTTCTCATCATGGTGGTGGCAGCCTCTCCCTCTCTCAGCCTTCCACTTCCCAGAATTCTCCTCCTTCTTTGTACCACCTATACTTCCTGCCTGGCTACTGTCCAATCAGCGTTTTATTTATCAATCAATCATAGCAACATATATTTACAGCATACAGGACATCCCACAGCACTTCAGTCTATTATGATCATGGTGGGGAGCATGTCAGCTTGCAAGCAGACCTGGTGCTGGAGCTGAGAGTGCTATATCTTGCAGGCAACAGAAAGTCGATTGACTGTCACACTGAGGGAAGCTTGAGCAAGAGACCTCAAAGCCCGCCCCTACAGTGACACACTTCCTCCAATAAGGCCACACCTCCTAAAAGTGCCACTTCCTTGTGGGGGCCATTTTCTTCCAAACCACCACAGAATGGATAACATAATTACGGCACTTGGAGCTGTTTAAAATCCAGTTACCAGACTTCTACTGTAAGTGGAAGACTAAGCTTCAGCCTGGTAGAGCGGTCCTGTAGAATCTCCCATCCATTTTGGAATCTGACCATAACCCTGTAATAGCTCTGCCTCAAACAAGATTCCACAGACTGCACAATGATGACCCCTACACATGCTCATTTCATTTCAGGGTTGCTGCACTAAATCATAAACCAAATTTGAGAGCCCAAAGCCGGATGTCACTTGTCACTTTCTTTTCTCGCCAGTTAAGTCAAATGTCGGTCTATCCAGTTGAATATAGGCAGGGTGGATTTCAAGTAAAAGAAAATCCAAGCCGAGTGACAGATTTTCCTCTGAAGTTGCTTCTGTTTTATTTCATTATTTTTTCCCTTCCCCCTTTTTGGTGACATCACGCAATGAGGTGGAAATCAAAATGTCAGTTCCATGGCTGTTGGCTGCTTTTGGCTCTGTGTAAGTAATCACCTCATATGCTGTGGTCCCAAAAGCTGTGCAAACCCATGGGCGCAGAACGTTTACACAGAACCTGGAACTTTCCAGGATTGTACAGTGCCAGTGTCACACAGCTGTCCAGAGAAGCTTGCTAAGTTTCCTCACTGAAGGTCGGGCATTTCCCTCCTGCTTCGTTTCAAAGGGCTACAGAAAATGAGAGCGGTACATACTTTTTCATCTATCTTTTAGCCATTATTTGAGGGTGTTTGCAGGAAGCAAATTGTGACCCTAAAGGAAAAAATTACTTAAACATGTTGGGCCTCATCTTTCTCACCCATGAAATATAAATAATAATGATGTGATAACATACATAAGTAATGATCTTATAATATAAGTATGGCACATCTGCCACCCACGGTTATTGTGAGGACTAAGTGAATGATTGCTTAGCTCTTTGCAAAGTTTAAAAGATCTAGACAAATGGGTTCTGATATTATTGTCATTATTAGAATGAACCAGAGAAGACTCATGGCTTCTGATGCTCTTGGTAAAATCTGTATAACATTTTCTATCAAGAGCTATTAAATACCAGCAGCCCATTGCTAATTAACACAAGGTCATCTAACCCCGTGGTTCTTACATGTTCCAATATTGCAATAATTACAGGCACTTCATCTTTTAAACACGCAAAGACTTGAGTAAATATTATATATCTATGACATTCTTATGCTATTCTAAGCATTGAATCACGTCGTATTTGATCTTCTTATGCCTAATTATTAACAAAAGTTTTCCTTCAAAGGGCCTTTTGTAAGACAGTCAGCACTCTCAATTAAAGGTAAGATTAAAAGGACGTATTTTAATTAAGGATTTACTTCATGAACATTTATTTGAACATACCATGTGCAGTGTTCAGCCCTGTGTATATCTTCCCTCATTTAATCCTCAACAAAGTCATAAAGAGGCACTCTGGCCGTCTGTACTTTGCTGATGAGGAAATGAAAGCTAGCAGAATAAGCCATTTGCACATGTCACATAACTGGTAATAAGTGGTGTGGAATAAGATCCTCCACATCTGGCTGTAGACTATTATTCATGAGCACTGACTTATTAAAAATTATAGCTCCCTAAATTCCTGTATAGGGATATACTATAAATCATAAGAGTAATATAAAAATGCTTACAGTTTCCTAGGTCAGACCAGGGCAGGGGTTATGAAATGCAATTCTGATCTACGGGTGTTAATACAGCTTCAGGGTCCCCATTGTGATGAAAGGTTTTGTCCCAGAGTAGTGCTATTGGAATGCAAGGGAAGCTTTGGAAGCTAGGGCAGGTAGGAAGTCTTTGTCCTTGGGGTAGGTGGTTCGAAAGTGCAACTAAGACCAAGTTTAAAAGCCAGATTCCCATGCACAGCTGTCTGTGGAAATCATGTTCATTTATCCTGATAACATCTTCCGTGAGTTAAGGAAATTATGCCACCCTTCCTATCTCATCTATTCTCCTAGTCTTTGGAAATCAGAACTGTGTTTAATAATCTTTGCCTTCAGGATGTCTACATTATCCACAGTCCCTCGGTGATTATCTTTCATGGATTTGTTGCTGGGTCTTACAAGCTCTTTCATTAACTCTGAGAGATAGTCCATATGAGATGAAATCTTGAATACATTAGAAAGAGTCTTGTCTTCATATGTGCACCCGATCTCTTATTCCTCTCTTAATTGCCCCTCTGCTGTATAGATGTGATTCTTTTTGAGAGAGTAGATAGAAGAACAAAAGCAATTAAAGAAAATATATTATATTTTAAAGGACTTGAGTGTAAAATGTAAAGCTATAAACTTTTAGGTAATAAATATTGGAATGGATGAAGAAATAACACTCATACACTACAGTTGAACATGTTAATTGATACAATTATTATGGAATACTGTATGGAGTTTCCTCAAATCTAAAAAGTTTAATGACTCTATTGCTATGGAGTTGGCATTGCTCAAGTGTCCACAATTTAACTGCAGCATTAATTAGTTCAAGGGTGGTAATATTAGAAGGCAGAGGAAGCTTTGACATACAGGCCCAGCAGTGAGCTCTTAAGCTATTGAAGTGGACCCTTGGAAAGTGATTTGGGGAGCCTCCTTGATAGTGGGGAAAGTTAGAAAATCTGAATTTGGTCCCCCCTTCTTTTTCTGCTCATGATCAAGGGGTTTTCAGGCTTCATCTTCTGTTGTTTGCCCTGAGGTCTTCACCAGAGCTAAGTTGATCATCACAGGCACCATGTTCTCACAGTGTGCTAATTTAACCCTGTCTTCTTAGTAATTAGTCCATACAAGGCAGGTTATTATATTGAAGAAAAGTTTATTATTATAAATATCATTCAACTAACCCACTTCTGAGTATTTGTTCCAAACACTTAAAGTAAATTCATTGTCGAATAGATGTGAGCGGTCTCTGGCTTCACTGCAGCACAGTTCACAATGGTCAAGTTATACAACCACTCTAATGTCTACCAGCAGGTGAGAATGCACTATTGATACACAATGGAATGAATGCCTTAGGGAAAAAGGGAAATTCTGCCATATGTGACAATATACATGGAATTGAAGAACATTATGCTAGGCAAATAAGACAGGCACAGGGAAAAAAAAAAAAACTAGCAGGAGTTCACCAATGTGTGCGATCTAAAACAATCAAACTAATAGAGCACAGAGTAGAATTGTGGCTACAAAGACTGGAGGCAAGTGTAAGAATAGGAAGATAACAGTCGAAAGGTGCACAAACCTGATTTAGGAGAAATAAGGATTTGTTTTTAACTCCATTGTATATTTTTAGAATTTAGGTTAATAGTGTATTGTACATTTCACAATAACTAAGAATTCTAACTGTTCTCATAAAACAGTATGCATTTGAGGTAATGATATATTACTTAGCTTGATTTAATTAGTTCACGTTTCCTCCACCAATCCTAATGCCACTTTGTACCCGGTAAAGGAATGCAACATTCACTTGTCAATTTAAGACAAAACAAAAGAGTCATTAGACAGAAAAAGACACACAAAGGGGAGTTAGAGTGTGAGAGGAAAAAAAGAATCAAAAGGACCATTGAGTAAGCAGGCCAGCAAGCCGAATGAGCCCTTGATTTGAGTATGTAGGCTCTTGTCAGTTCGATGAGAGAATCCATGTCTGGAGGTAAATGCTGAAGAAGAAGCATTGTACAGTTACAACTACACCTAAGGAGAGAGGCATGGACAGTCACTTCTCATCCCATGTCTTAGTCGCTGATCTATTGTTATGAGGAGATACCACGACCATGGCGACTCTTATAAAAGAAAGAATTTAATTGGGCACTTGCTAGAATTTCAGAGGCTTAGTTCATTATCATCACGGCTGGGAGCATGGCAGCATGTAGGCAGGAACAAGAGCAGTAGCTGAGAGCTACATCCTGATCCTAAATCTGAGAGAGGGACCGTTAAAATAGCCTTTCAATGTTGAAAAAAAAATTAGAGACAGCAACCCTTAGGAGGGAGGGAGAGAAAGAGAGAACCGGACTTGCGGGCAGAGACACGTTTCGTATGGGGTGGGAACTATAAAAAGGGTGTATGTTTATCTCCTGCCGTCGTGGCCAACCCGAAGCCTGATGGATCTGAGACTTGCAGCAGGTGTGGCGGCGCGAACTCGGCAGCCAGGAATGATGACTGTGATTTCTGCCAGGTCTTCTCGCTGCTTTGCCTGGAAATGGTGGCGAGGGGCTTGAGAACAATGTTTCCATATGCCAGGGTTACTGGCACGGTTCCTGAGATAGACTCTCTTGTCATTTTTCATATGTAGGAACTCATTAGACACCTAGAGGAAGAACATATGGAGTGGAACAATTGTGCTGTTGGTGGAAAGCGCCGCATCATCGAGTGTTTGTGTTCCAAAAGGTCTTGCTGTAAACCGCTCGCTGGCAACAGCAATGGCTGGCTTTTCATGCAGTGGGTACCGGCTTCATTTTCCCTGTCTTAAGCGCAGACACAAACATAGTCTATTCTGAAGCAAAACATTTGGTAGCCTCTGGGCCAGAGGGGTTGTTGTCTCTAATTGTTTTTTGTTTGTTTGTTTTGTTTTTCAACATTGAAAGGCGATTTTAGCTGTCCTCACTTCTCCGCAGGAGTGGGGAGGCATCTGGATTCCAGTTCTTCTTTCTGAGGTAAGACACACCTTTAAAGGGCAAGTGTTTCAGCTTACTGGTGCGGAGCATGAAATCTGCAATAAGAAAGACTGAAGGTCCGCTTTGGGTCTACCACCTGGCATAGTTATTTACATTCTCTGAGTTTCAATTGCTCATGCTAAAAACAAGGATAACAGAATCCAACTTGGCCGTTGTGAGAATGCAGTAAAGTAATTCATGCCCAGCAAGTTCTAGCAGTAAACTGAGTTATCATCAACCATTATTATTGTCATTGAGTGGTTTCCCAACCAATACAGTTATTTAACAAGCCTTTTATCTTATTAGCCAGAGAAAGACATTTGGATCACGGAAACTTAAGTTTCTTTACCCGAGTGAAATTGATCTGAGCAAACAAACATGTATCTAGGTAAAAATAAATTAAACCAAAAATGTTGAAATGCAGTTTTGTTTCCTTAACTGAGAATTGACTCTCCAGTACCAGCAAGGGGTGGATATGAATATGTTTGTCATCTCTTTCCACAGCGTGGATCATGACCCCCAGCAGATATTTCCCCAGGATAACATTGTTTGGCAGTCAGCTTTTGTCCGTGGCATGATAGTTACTGTGTCATGTAAGACAAGATGGTGTTCTCTGGAGATCTTCAGTTTCCTCTGTCCTTGCCCACAGCAGTCTTCTCCGTTCTTGTACTTCTGAAAGAGAAGAATTCAGACTGGACTCTGGGTGTGTGAGTAGTGAAGTGTTGAAGTAAGAACAAGTAAAGATGCAAGAAGACACCCTTTTGAAGAAGATTAGTCCACTGGGTTGGGGTTGGGCGGAATCTACTCCTATTGTTTTGGTAAGTGAACACAAATTGCTTCTCAAGACTCTTGTTTCCTCCCATAGGTTAGAGCTGCTGTGCTCAGCCCTTACCAGTCAAGTTTCTTCTTGCAGCAGGTGGTAGTTAATGCAGAGATCCATCACTGGCCTAAGTGATAGTGGAATGTTCCGTCCTCCATGTGACAACTGTATCATCCCCTCCAAGACTCAGGGAACGTTTAGAAAGAATGTAAGAGCCAGAGAATGGGGAAATATACAGCAAAAGATGTATTCTGGGCATGACATATCTCTTACATTCATGAACTCACTGGAGCTGTGGTTCTCTGCCAAAGACTTGTACATGCTTTGTCCTATAAATATTTCATCATGGACATGCGAGGGCCCATGATGCCACCTCCACCCCATGAGAGATTGGCAGGTAAATGTTGGAAGAAGGGTATCGTTTTACTCAGTGATATACCTGCTTATAAGCTTCCTATGTCCTAGTAAATAACCCCCCACCCATGTTTGGGCAAAAATCTCTAATTAAATTGAGCAAGTAACACACAAAAAGAAGACATGCAAGCCAGAGGGGACTTGTTTGGAAGACATGTTTCAGTGGGTGAAGGAAGTGGAGCCCAGAGGGTAATGGTGGGTGACGTCAGCTAAAATTCATTATATGAACATAGAAGATTGCTGAACAATTATTAGTCTCTCTAGGGGATGAGCCCCTTTAATTGCTTATCTAATACTAAGTGGCCATCTTTGAAATCGTATACATATCAGCCATACCAAAGGACTGAGCAGGTTCTGTTTAAATATTTACGCATATATGGGTAACAATAATAATAAAATCAGGCCATTGTGTTGAGGGAGTAGGGGGCATGGGAGTGGATGGTGGGAGGATAGGTGAAGGAGGAGTGGTGTAATTATATTTTAATTAAAACACGATTAAAGAACAAACAAACAACACACACACACACACACACACACACACACACACACACACACACACACACACACACACTGGGCCAAGTCAAGGAGCAGTGGCCTAGGTTTGACCTGGCATTGGGCTTATATTTCTTCTCTTCCTGTTTTCTTTTCCCTGTGCATCCCCTAGAAAGGGTACTTCCAGGAAACTGGTGTGGCGGTTCTTGTTTTTGTTTTTTTTTTAAAGCCTGTCTTTCCCAGAGTTCAGTTTGATATAAACAGATATATAAGATATAGTTCTATCCCTCTGTCTGTCTGTCTAGCATCTATCTATCTATCTATCTATCTATCTATCTATCTATCTATCTATCTTCATCATCATCATCTATCTAATCTATATCTACCTATTTCTCTCAATATATATATACACATACATACATATACATATATACATATACACATATGTAGCTGGAGTTATCTCCAGTCCTGCCCAGGTTGGCAGCCACTCAGACTCAAGTAAACACACAGACACTTATATTATTTAAACTGTTTGGCCTAATGGCTCAGACTTCTCGCTATCTAGTTCTTATATCTTAAATTAATCCATTTCTATAAATCTATACCTTTCCATGTGGCTCGTGGCTTACCGGTATCTTACATGTTGCTTCTCATCGTGGTGGTGGCAGCCTCTCCCTCTCTCTCAGCCTTCCACTTCCCAGAATTCTCCTCCCTCTTTGTACCACCTATACTTCCTGCCTGGCTACTGTCCAACCAGCGTTTTATTTATCAATCAATCATGCACAATGTGTGTGTGTGTGAGTGTGTGTGTGCACACACACACACTCACACACACACACATACATATGTATATGGGTTTAAGTGGCCCTAAAGTGAAAAGTTCACTAAGGGGAAGGAAAACATCACTCTACACATCCTCCTCTGACCAAGAAGTCCCTAAAGCTGGTTTAAGCTGACCTAGCTGGAGTTGAACATTATCACCTACTGATCTCAATGCCCAAATTTTGAGGTCTCAAGATGATCCAGACAGAGTGATGACTACCATCTGCCCTTGTGTGTTGTTTCATCAACCACTGCTCACCATTTCATGGCCAACAGGAGTGACCACCTCCATTGCAACCTACTGTGTTTCATGTCCTTTTGTGAGGGGCTATTGCTCTATTTCTCATAGAATTAACCTCCCACCTCATATTCGAGTCTGATCCTTGCAGTCCAGAAGCTCTCTTGTTTAAAGCTCCTAGCCCTCGCTCTGTCAAGTGATGCAAATGGGAAGTTGCTCTGTCAAGTAATGCAAATGGGAAGTTATTCACATGAACAATAATTTCAGTTGAAACATGATGACAGGAAAAATGCTTTGAAAATTAAGCATACACAGAAGCTAAAAATAGATTGGAAAATAATCAAAATTGCAAGTTCTTCCTCCAGAACTCGATTAATTAGGATGTTAGACTTGGTGTTCTAAATCAGAGCTTGAAAGGAATGTAAAGTGGGTTTTCATGATGCAGTTCTTTGATAGGATGAACCAGGTATTTATTTACTTATGTACACTCTTTCTGATCTTCATAGAAATAGGCTATGAAGTGCTTTTGGCCAAAGACAAAACTCAGTTTCCATTCTTGTTCAATATCTGGAAGAAAAATGAGATAGTTTTTTACCATATAGAGGTGCCTTGATAAACTGAGGCAATTGGATTTTATAGCTCATCAATCTAATCTATGGGAAATATGTATACTACTATAGTTTAAATATTAGCATAGAGTTATAAATCAATTTAATAATAGACAGGCGACCTTATTAGAAACAAGGAGTTGTTTTTGACATCTAGTGTAATTGGGGCTACTTCTGCAGGGATCATGGGTCCAAAGAGATGGTGTCATCTGAAGAGAGATGGTTAATCAGTCATCAACAACAGCTTGTTGACTCATACCGAGTTAATATGGAATTGACCTAATTATCTAGATAGTCTTAAAAGTAGCATATTTTTATATTTTACTTTTCAGTACCCATAAGCCCGGCTGACACAATGAAGTGCTTTTGCAGAAATATCAGAAGCAAAGGAGCACTACCTGCCTGGGGATGAAAGAATTCATAATTCGGTAATAATCAGGTCAAACAATGCTGAAGGCTGATTTTTATGTTAAATAGCTTTTTCTGTAAAGGGGTGGTTGTACTTCAAATTTATAGCATTGCTTGTGGAAGCGAAAGAGGATAATGCAGAGGCAAGAAATGTCAGGATATCTATCGGCACCATTATGGTAGCATATAGCTGTTTTATGGATTTATTGTAATAGTTTTAAAAGGTCGTTTAAATATGAGGACAGTTGTCAAGCCCGAGCCTTTCAGAGTTTGCTTTCAGCAAAGGACATCAAGACGTATATAAATGGAACTTCTGGAATCGAATTTAGAACTGTAATTAGGACCAGGAATCTTCAAAACTTCTACCCTTTGATGCTGATTTCTCAGTTTGAGGTGATAACACCAGTTTAGTCTATGACCAGCCCTCCTGGTGCGCTACCCTTAGAACCAGGAAGCAAAGTACCTTTGCAAAACTTTTTTTTTCCCAAAGGGAGTAGATTTCAAAAAATTCCAGCCACTACCTCACAAGGATTTCCATGCCACACTCTGCAACATTATTTTCAGTTTTGCTAAATTAAACCACCACTGACTGATACACACCAATGAAGAAGCGTTTCAAGTTCAGAAACCAGGGAAATATAGAAAGGATATAGAAAGAATTTGATCTTTTGTCGTTCTAGAAAGTGCTGCTGGGTTTTCAGGGCTCCTTGAGACTATGGTGCTGTTTGTGTTTGTTGCATGTTACATGAAAGAAAATAATTGCAAAGCCACATGCAGATTTGTATTAAAATGAAAAGTGGGAGCTGGAGAGATGGCTCCGTGGTGGTGATCTGTCCTTACTCTTCCAGAGAAACTGAGGTCTGCTTCCAGTACCCAAGTGAAACAACTTCAAGTATCCTACATTCTCTTCTGGCCTCCATGAGCCCCTGCACTCCTGTGTTCATATCCTACACAAGTGCATACAACTGAAAATAAAATAAATCTTTTTTTTTTTTTCGAGACAGGGTTTCTCTGTGTAGCTTTGCGCCTTTCCTGAAACTCACTTGGTAGTCCAGGCTGGCCTCGAACTCACAGAGATCCGCCTGGCTCTGCCTCCCGAGTGCTGTGATTAAAGGCGTGCGCCACCACCGCCCGGCAAAATAAATCTTTTAAAAGAGACATAAGATGTTCTTTATGCACAGGGTAGGCACCTGTGAATATCGTATGCATGTGTGTATATGTGAAGTGAAACTTAAGTGATGAACTCTGGGGAAGCCTTAGGGGAGGAGTTCTGATCTGAAATATCAGGGATTACTGTATAGTCCAGTAAGAGGTGAGCATTCACTACTGGGTGAATGTGGTGGCCCACAGCGGCTTCCTAGTGAGACTTACCCAGGGTCAGAAAATCTGAGCTTGCTTTACCCAGCAGGGCTGCAAAATAGGATGATTTGACCAGGGACGTGTTTACCAGGTGTTTGGAAGGGTCTACACTTGGCTGTATGGTGTGCTTTGATCTTGTAAGGGGGAAGTCTTCTGCCCCTCACTTTGGCATATTATAAAAAGTCATTTTGAATAAAGCTCTGCATGGCTGGATATTGACCCAGAGCTCTCCCGAAGCTATCCTGTGTCTTTCTTTCTTTCTTTCTTTCTTTCTTTCTTTCTTTCTTTCTTTCTTTCTTTCTTTCTTTCTTTCTTTCCTTTCTTTCTTTCTCTCTCTCTTTCTTTCTTTCTTTCTCTTTCTTACTTTCTTTTTTTTTAAATTCATTTTATATACCACCCAGAGATCCCCGTTTCATTCCTTTGAAAAGTGGGAGCAGGTCAGAGCTGGACTCCCGACAGACCCCCAGGTGAAATGTGTGTGATAAAGTTCCTTGGCTTATACGTATTCTCTAGGCAAGACTGCGTGTTCCTAGTTGGTCCCAGACCTGAATTTACTAGAAGGCTTGGTCTTTAATTACTTCCATTAAAACATATCACTTTGTAACTATTCCAGAAAGCACCTCCATTTGCCTAGTGAGTGCCAGGGGCATATTCTTTTCATATTTACCTCTGCATCTTTTTCTATATTTCTGTCACTTCCAGAATGATGTCATGTAGAGGCTGATAGCTTTTCGATTTAGACTTTGAGACCTTTCCATGTTTGATTTAATTTTGATGAAATAATCAGGCCATTGGAGTGTGATAGGAAATGCTAATGTTTCAAAGCAGGAACACATTACAGTTTATTAAATTTAGGAAAAATGTGTTTTTTAGGCAATAAACATTAAGACTGAGAGTTCTCATTGTTTACAAAAGCCCTATCATTTTCTTTGTTGGGTCCTACAGTATCTTCTGTGGACTTTAAATTTTGTCCAAATCATTAAGATGGAGCTGTTGTCCACACCAACATTAAAAATATTCAATATATTTGTGACTCAAAGACATCTTCTAAAAGTGACTTTCGTTTTGTAAAGTGAGTACTGTCATTTATTGGAGAATATAAAAATAATAGTGGTGCTTTAGGCGGGTATACATTAGTGATGAGAAGTGACAGTTTGATAAAATTATGTTTTCAATTCAGGAAAAAATGTTCCAATGATCTGAAATGCATAGTTCTAAATTTCTTATGATTTTTTTTCTGACATATTGACATTATTGTATGGAATAACTCCAAATTCACTGGATTGTCCACTTTAAATGGGCTTTACAATACCCATTTGGGGATATTAAGAAATAATAAAACTACTAAAATAAAACCTAAACCTTGAAGAATTTCTAAAAACTTAGCATAAACCTTACAGGAAGTACTCTGTTAATGTTTTATTTTAGAGACTTTTTTCTTCATGATATTCTAATATGGCATCAATAATTTGCATAATGCATAGAGAAACTATAATTTACCTTTAAAAAAATCCAAAACATGTATATTTTATTGTAATACAGTACCAAGCACTCCAGGAAGGATTTCCTCAATTTGTCTTTAAACTGGAACATTATTTAAATATATTCTGTTTGTTGAATAGATATAAACTCACTCAGTTCGTTGACAATGAATGCTCTGGAGCCTTAAGCTGCTTTATACTGAGTTCCAGGACTGTCAAGGTGACTTCTCTGTTTCAGCTGCTCAGCTTTGGCGTTGTTTAACTATTGCAGCGAGGGAAGGCTTGCACTACACTTATTTTTATGAAGGGCAACATTTTTCAGGAGCAACAGTGTCTCCTACTGCATGGAGAAGGAAGGGTTACATTAACACACCACACACACACACACACACACACACACACACACACACACACACACACACACAGAGAGAGAGAGATTCTGTGGAACAGTGAAATGAACAGACTCTCCTTTGAGAGAAGATTTGGACATCAGAAAAACAGAAATGATTCCTGTTGAGTGATGGATCATTCCCAGTGACTGTTCATTGCTGAGCTTGCTTTCCACTAGTTTGTCTGGGAGTCATTTAAAGACAGTCTGATTTTCACTTTATATACCGGTGACATTTTCCTCATGCCCTTGAAAACAAGCAAGCAATGGAGCCTTTAGATCTCTTTTTATATGGTGTTTAACTTGAACTACAATAGAACTGGGGCTGGCATTTGCAATGGGCTAAACTATTTCCTTCAATGGCAGTTTCAATAAGCTCTATAAGCTTCATTACTGGCTTTGCGAGCATGAAGAATCTTAGCTATTTTGGCCATCAGTCACCATGAAACACGGGAAAGCATAATCCTGAAATGCTATGGAAGTGTACATATTTATAACCAATTTAAATCGTAATGGAAGGCACTGTTGATTGCAGACCTGGGGAGATGCCACAGCAGTATTTTGCAATGATTCATAAAAGGGTGAGGTTTTTCTACAGAGACTGTCTGTGCCTGAGCTCACACAATCATAGCATCCCTCCCTCTGTTTTGGAGACCATCTTAGTCTCTTTTGGATGTGTCTGGGATCAGTAAAATAGGAAATGAAAATAAAGATGCTTGGATTCTGACTTTCAGGTGATCCAGCTTACAAAGGCAGGTTTAATTCGCCTTTGGGCTTCACTTCTTGGAAAAAAAATGAGTGATGTCTTTCTACCTCCCAGATTAAGACAGGATCTCAAACTCCAGCTTCCACTGGCCTCTTAGTCACTGTTTTAAGACTGACCTGAATTAATTGTAAACCCCTGCCTCCACCACCCAGGTGCTAGAATTACAGGAATTGCCTTTGTCATGTCACATTATTTAAAAGTGGGAAGAAGAAAAAAATCTGCTAAATATCATATATAGCTATTAGAGGTGCTGTGGGAAGACCTCAGTGAGTCGGCTGGAAAGACTGAACTCTGGAAGTAAATGGCTTACAGAGCAGTAAGGATCACACGACCTCTATGGAGGAAGAGAAGGAGGAAGGTGGTCGTCTTGAGTGAGTAGGTGTGGTGAGTCAATGCTTAGAAATGTTAGAAATGCCTAAGTGTTAGAAATGTTGATGACAGCAGCTGAAAAGCCTGGAGCAGGGGGTAATGTGGTGTCAAATGGAGGGACATAAGCATCCTTTGAAGATCAATATTCAGTTTGCAGGGCAGCTGCCTCCTTTTCCGGATGCTTAAGAGCAGCAGGACTGACTGAGTATACCTGGACTTGGCATGGGCCAGAGAAAGTGATTCTGTCTTCCCTCAGACAGGGGTTGTCCTGCAACACCCCCCTGAAGCTAACAGTGGTGATAGGTCCCTTTGGAAAGCTTGCCCTTCCATGTCTCCTGAAGGCATACAGACAGTTTGTCTGCAAGACTGGCTTTTCATGGCTTCCACTGTCAACAAGCCCTTTCAGAATCTAGAAGTCCTCTCCAGATGCACTTGGGTCTTGAGGAGGCAGCCAGGTCATCATTATGGATTGCTTTTCATTTGTGAGTTCCCTCTCCAGACTGCTTGTGTTCATTTCGAAGTTTAATGTCAGTGAAAATATGATAACCCCTTAGAAATACTTTTGAACTCCTGAACCTCAGAGGAGACACATTTCCGGGGAATGTTTTCGATTCCTAGTGGAGAAGGGCATGCAAACAGAAGATGAGTGCAAGTCAGATTCATTCACGAGCATCTGAGAGCCCAATAAGAGCCACCTGGAGATGGGTGCTAAGCGTGCTTAAAATCAACATTTCAGCCCAGGGTTCAAATGAGAAACCTTCATGTCCTGCTACACCGAGTCACAGGGAATATAGGAGCAAATGCATTGACGATGCTTGGCACTTAGGGTTTCATGCCTTGGACTACAAACATCATATTTGGGTGTCTGTAGGTTTGTATGACTTTGAGCCTTGACATTGTGGTTGGTGTGAATACAGAGTACATTAAAGAACCTCTCATCTGACACTCAATAACTTGGTAGGAACTATTTTTTAGGGGATAAAGTTTGCTTCAATCCTCATTTCTTATCTTTGTTCTTTCTAACTTTGTATTTCGTTCCTCTGTGTGTTCTTACTTCAAGTGTTAATTTTTAATCTCCCCCAAAGCCCTCTGAGTGGTTGTGCTAGAATTATGTAAGTACAAAGGGACACATCAGATCAGTGCATTAATTAAGAATGCTGCAGAGTATGGCTTACGATCTTGGACAATTTTGAATCATGTCTGTGAGTATGCATTACTGCAGTATATCTCTAAAGGTTATAGGGTACCCTATTCACAGAAGTCCTGATATACATATATATGTATATATGTATATGTATATGTATATATGTATATGTACATGTATATGATGGAGAGTAGAAGATGAGCACTAATGGCTTCAGAGTCTATACACATGCATGTGTGTAAGTTAAAACAATTGCCTTTGGCAATAGAAACAAGATCTAGCCCACTTTACTAAGACTTAGGAAGGGTGGCCTTTCCCACTGCCATCTACTCTGTCAGGATGTCAGTGTCATCACAGAGATTTCTCTTGGTGGGAGACCTGATGTTCTCTACCTTTATAAAGGGAATGCCAAACATTAGGATTGCTTACTACTCCTCACTGAACCTGGAGGAAGGTGCTGAGCAAATTATTGACACTAGAGGAGCCTTTTTTTTCTTTGTGTAAGTGTATATGGTCGTACATGGTGTCCACAGTTAACTTGAATGAAATGCCAAGCTGAGAAGCCAAGAAACAATGGAAAATAGACATTGGGTTTTTTTTAAGTGCCTTTCATAACAAATTTAAGCTACGCAAAGCATTTTTTTCAAAATACATGATTCATAGCTTTCTAAAACAAAAATTAATACAAAAATCCCGTACCCGCCTAACTGAACTGCATTATTGTCGGTTAACTTTTGTTCTCTGTGTGTGTTTGATTTGACCAAGTTCTTTTTCTGGGCTTTCGTGCTTGGTATCCAGGCAATCATTTATACATTTCTCCCCTTCCCATCACCTCTTTGCCCTTCCAGAGTGATCCTCTTCTTGTCTCTGCCATCCTCTTCCGCATTCCCACTCAAAATTCCTCTTGTGTTTCCATGTGGGCGAGAATGGGATGCATCAGGTACACATATGGGCCCAATCTATGATGTCATTGATGGAGAGATTTACAACATGTTCTTTCTTTAGGGACATTCGTATACAGGACAAAGCCTCTGATGGTGGAGAATAGGTTTGTGCATGAGAGAGATTTTAGTTCATGAAGTTTTGTTTTCCTTTTTTTTATAATGTACAGTTCCTTAATCTTCATAACAGATCTCAGAACCAAATGCTCTTAGATCATTTTTTGCAGACGACACCATAAGGCACTGTGAGGTTTTGAGATTTTTTTTTTATATATATATAATGCCCTGACTGGAATTGGCTCTAGATTTTTAGACTCCAGTCTGTGTTCTTCTCACTTCAGCCCCATCTCAAGACTTGGCCTACTACTGCTGCCACTATTTCTATTAAAACACAAATGGGGTCAACTGTGTCTACTTTCACGCTAGTGGCTTATAACCATGGATGGCCCTCATGTGTCTGGTTTGCTCTTAAGCGTTTTGTAGAGACTTACTTACTGGACAAACAAACAAGTCTACCTTGTCATCCAAATTGTTGAGGACTACGCATAATCTAGTCAGAGAAGAAGCCAGGACTCCAACATATACAATAAAATGTTTTCCTAAATCTATGTTCAGTCTTCCCAACTTTGGCCCTGGGCTTCCATGTTATTCAAGTTCCCTTTCCTTAACCCCCAGTTCTGAACACAATAGCATATTTTTCTCTGTCTATGTCTCTCTCTGTTTCTGTCTCTGTCTCTGTCTCTGTCTCTGTCTCTGTCTCTCTCTCTCTCTCTCTCTCTCTCTCTCTCTCTGTGTGTGTGTGGGGGGTAATTGGGCATTAGCCAAGTGTATAGGGTACTGCATAAATATTTGAAACTAAGTATGCAATAAATCATCAATTTCCAAAGCCCCAACGTGGTGGACCAGTAAAAAACCATGAACAAAGAAAACAACAAGAACAACGACAACAAAACCCCCAAATACCAAGAAAACTTTTGGGAAGGCCATGCCTTTGGGCTGGCCTTCTCAGGTTTGAGTTCCATGCTTTATTTTGTCTCCTTAAATATTTCTGAACACGCTATAGTTGAGGCACAGCTGTTAAAGGCATTTGCTCATTTATGATAACTTGGCTTTTCTAGGCAATACCAACCTTTGCCTTCATCTCACTGTCACAGTCCAACCATTATCTTGGTGTTTCCATTATCAAACTAAATCTAACAACCTCCAGTGATTTGGCCCATATAGGGCTTTACATTGAGTTATATAAAAACACATAATTAGTAACTGTAGATTCAATTGGCTTTTACAAGAGACATATCCAAGTGCATTTTAGTAAAATTGTGCAGTTTGCACTTTCCAGCTGGTCTATTTCTCTGCTGTAATCATCTTCAAACTGTAGCCATTTGTGTATTGCTTGGGAGCGTGTGCACATGAGCTGAGTATAATCACAGGTAACAGAAGAGAATGATGCAGTAGTGGGGTAGAGGAGATACCTTGACATTATTATTATTATTAGAAATTGTTGTTATTAGGATTGGGTCCTAGATTAGCAAATTACTAATCTTATAAGTCACCAATTCTGAAAAAGGACTTAAATCCTCTAAATTGTGTAGCTTGAGTTTTCCTGACTTGCCCATAGTCAGGACAAATTTCTCTCACCCGCCAGTCCCACAGCCGCTCAGACCCAACCAAGTAAACACAGAGACTTATATTGCTTACAAACTGTATGGCCATGGCAGGCTTCTTGCTAACTGTTCTTATATCTTAAATTAATCCATTTTTTATAAATCTGTACCTTGCCACGTGGCTCGTGGCTTACCGGCATCTTCACATGCTGCTTGTCATGGCAACAGCTGACAGTGTCTCTCTGACTCAGCCTTCCTGTTCTTTCAGTTCTCCTCTCTGTTAGTCCCACCTATACTTCCTGCCTGACCACTGGCCAGTCAGTGTTTTATTTATTGACCAATCAGAGCAATTTGACATACAGACCATCCCACAGCAAAGTTGCTTTTTCACATCTGTAGAGCAGGAAGCAAAGTTGCTGTGACAATCATTGTTTTAAGTTACATAAAGGTCTTTAAAATAACTATAAGTCATGATTTAAATGAGCTATATTTCTAATCATCTGGCTTCTAAGTGGTGAATATGTCACTGGGACTGGTGCTGTTCTCCTAGCTCATAGTAAATATTGCTAGCTTATTGAGTAATCTTTCTCCAGGAGTTCATGACTGCCTACAGATTTATATGCTTACTGTTGATATTTGTGTCAAGAGTCCTCCCGGGATGCTCATTAACAGTTGTCCAGAGATGCACACTAGATACATTTCCTTCTTTATCCTAGTTTAATTTAATTTGTATTCTGAAAAAAAAATATGACTCACTCTTTGAGCTAGAAAACATTTTATTATGCAAGGTATATTTGGATATTGATGTTAGACACATGAACAATGTCTGCTTTGAATCTGGGACAGTCCATTGTGGTGGAAGAAGGAGGTCATGGTTAGAGCCAGTGATTAGAACACAGTGGAAGGAAGGTACAGCGTAGGAAATGCCTATTTACCTCCCACTTGACAATATTTTTTTATTAAAGCTGCTTTGTATTCTGGGTGGGAGGTTTTTCAAGAGGAATATCCTCACCCATGGGTGTGTAGTGATGACAAGCGTTGTTTCCCAGAGTATGTAGCAGTTTGCATGGAGAGCAACAAGCCAATTTTCTTACTTCCAACTTCTCTTGTCACCTACACATAAGCCCTCCTCCTTCATTGGGGAGTTTATAATATAGTAAGGTCCCGATGGGCCCAGAGAGTCTTCAGATAGACCATTCTCTACATGTACTATGTATTTTCCATAATACACACATAAATAAGCTTAATTCATAAATAAGGACTAGTAAGAGATTAACAGAAATAACTAATATTAAATTGAACAATTATAGCAATTGCACTGTAATAGAACTTTTAAATTTTTTTAAATTTTGAAAGAACTTGAATTAGAGCTTTAGAAAATTTTATGAATTATTTGTTTCTGGGAGTTTTCATTTATCATCTATCTGAACCTCAGATAATTGTTATACAAAAACTGCTGAAGACAAAACTATGGGAAACATAGAGATGGTTCAGTGGTGAAGAGTATTAGCTGCTCTTGCAGAGGATCTGAGTTTTAAATCTTAAGGAAAAAATCTGTGAATAAGGGATGACTGGACACGTTTTTACTAGAAATTAATGTGTATAATGCAAAGAAAAGAATTTGAAAGCAATTGTAATCAAGGAAAAACATGTGCTATTATCGTAGATGTTCTTTGCTGCATTCTCCTTCTTTTGATTTTCATTTACAGTATTATTCATTGCTCTTTGTATTTCCTGAAGTACTGTTCATAGTCTTGCATTACAAGTCCACATTTAAAAGTTGAAAACCCATTAATGTGATCTGCTAAGTAAAAATACAGTAAGAGGGACTACTGTATGAATGGACACATTATCACCATAGTTACCTAGGACATGCTAATTAATGATCTGTAGTTGTCATTCTGCTCTTGGGGAATAAGGATATTTTTGTAAAGAATGGGAACAGAAGAGCTGGAAATGGTCCAAACAATCTGGCAGATGTTATGGAAAACGGAAAATCAATCCTTGGTTAGAAAGCAAGTCAGGCCCACCGGAAGCCTTAAATTTTCTCAGGTCCCGCCCGGCCCCACAGTCCCTCAGCTGCTTATAAAATAATCATTCAGAGGCTTAATACTAATTACCAATTGTACGGCCCATGCAGGCTTCTCACTAACTAGCTCCTATAACTTAACCCATTTCTATTAATCTATAAGTTGCCATACTGCCGTGGTGGCATTCCCAGTCTGCTGGCATCTTGCTGCTCCTTTGGTGGCAGCTGGTCTCTCTCTCTCTCTCTCTCTCTCTCTCTCTCTCTCTCTCTCTCTCTCTCTCTCTCCTTTCTTCTCTCTGTGTATCTGCTTGGATTTCCCACCTGCCTCTAAGCTGCCTTGCCATAGGCCAATGCAGCTTATTTATCAACCAGTCAGAGCAACACATATTCACAGCATACAGAAAGACATCCCACAGCATCCACTAGCAGGTGCTGTGTGGTTTCAGGGTCTGCCTTCCCGCTGCTCTCTCTGTCTCTGTTCTGTTGCTCCATACCAATTTCAGTCATCGTTCATTTTTTCCCTTCCCCTCTCCTCTCCCCTTCTCTCCTCCATCTCTCTTTCCTTCCCCTTCCATTCTTCCCATCTTTCTTGTTTTTATCTTTCCTCTCTCCCTTTTCTGGCAACTGATCTTCTATGCTTACCTCCCATTCATATTGCCCTTTTAAGCCATCCTCTTCTTTCTTTCTGTTTTGTAACATGGTTGGCTTACTTCTCCATACTCGTGGCTTTTACTATCTCAGCATTGAGGTTTAGCATATCTTCTTGTATGTGCCTTTTAGATTTTCTCAGTTCCTCCTAGTTTTGTGTTTGTATGTATTTATGACTGTGTACCATGTGCTGTGACTCATATTCAAATACTGCATGGAATTGTCAACGGTTATTTGGTGACATGAATTTCCTTACTCAGCAGATGTTTCAGCCAGATGTGCTATGGAGGTAATGGATGTCTTTGACTCTGACATTGACCTATAGATGTGGAGATAAGGTCAATGATGTCTTTACCAACGAAACAGCCACTAGACATGTCAGATGGGCGTGGGGATTATGTAAGAACGTTGTCATCAGGGAAACACTGGAAGCAACTGTGTTGAAATAGAAAGTAGGAGAGTTCTACAGCCCTGGGATAAGTTACTGGAAAACAGCTGTAGTAACATTATCAGGGAGTCTAATAATGTGATGACGTTGCCCATGTTTGCTGTGTGGTGCTTATTAAAAGCAGGGTTTCCCCTCCTCCCCAGAAACCTGAAGAGAGGGACCCACTGTTCCTAATACTTTTATTTTGAAGTGATGAATACCTCACCTGTGAGAAAATACTTTGAGGTTGAGAGATGTGTATCTGGACAGGACAGGTGAAATGTTTACATTAGCACCTTTCCTTTTCTCTCCTCTCTTTCTAGCTCTGTCTCAGCCTCTGTCTGTCCGTCTGTCTCTCTCCCTCTCACTGTGCTAGGGATTGAACCTGTGGCCTTAGGCATGCTAGGCAAGCACTCTATCACTGAGTTCTCTCCTTTGTTTACATTTTATTTTCAGACAGAGTCTCGCTGAGTTGTCCAGGCTGGTACTGCAGGTACACTCTTTGCTCCTCAGCCTCTTGAGTAACCGAGGTTACGAATGCACGCCACGGGGATTGTACAAGTTTTCTTGAAGCAAATACTCTAAAAAGAGAGAGAGGGAAATGTGGTTCTAGAATCAGGAAGAAACCCACACAAAGTTCAGTCAAACTGATGGTAATTGTAAGGCCTACCTCTCAATGAAAAATAGCACAACCAGCAGTCACTTCAAAGCTTCGTTATCAGCCTATAATATAGTTATTTTCATAAGTATAACTGTGTTGTGAGGCTTAACATCTCCTTTAAGTCCAAAGACTTCAGAAACTTCTTTTGATTCTAACTTTTTCCTACCTTCTCCATTCCTGTTTCTAAAGTAAAATTCAAGAATGTTCTTCCATTTTCAAAGTGCCATTTCTTCCATTTGAAAATACATTTGAACTTACTAATCTCCAACTGTGTGGTTTAATGCTCACATCTTTGCTGCTTTTCTCTGCCTACAAGATACCATAGCTAATTATCTCACATTGGTGCAAACGTTCCCTGTTCCTTCTCCCGTATACTTCATGTTTTTAAACAAAGAGAGTTAGTTATGTAT
Source organism: Peromyscus californicus insignis (assembly GCF_007827085.1). Classification (NCBI taxonomy): domain Eukaryota; kingdom Metazoa; phylum Chordata; class Mammalia; order Rodentia; family Cricetidae; genus Peromyscus; species Peromyscus californicus. The sequence goes on from NW_026294535.1 coordinate 40,248,805, forward strand.
TCACCAACTTCACATTGTAAAGCATCAATCCCAGCACATAAACCTAAATAGAAATCTTCAAAGTTATAGAACCACTTCTAAAAAATGAAAAAAGAGAAATTTTAACTAGGTTCATCTCCATATCACATCTTTGCTAGGGTAAAGGGGATAGGTTGCAGAATTACCTCCCAAGAGAAACTCTAATATGCATATGCTATAAATACTGAATATGAAAATTAGCTAAGGGAGCTTTCACAGAGATGATCAATTATTTAACCATCTCCTTTCATTTCTCTATTTTTTTCCTCTTTATTTTTCCATCTTTGCTGTTTAGGAGGAACCTTTATTTTTTTTTTTCCTGTTTCTGTGATAAATACTCTGACAAAAGCAACTTAAGGGAAAATGAGTTTAATTTGGCTCACAGTTCAAGGGTAGAGTCCATCTTGGTGGAGAATTCAGGGCAGAAGAAGCCTTAGGCAGCTGGTCACATCGTATCTATGCTCAAGAGACAAGGAGCCATGCATGCTTGTGTTTGGGTTCACTTTCTCCATTTTATGCAGTTCAGGATCCGAGCCCAGGGGATGGTGCCACCTTGAGTAGGTGAGTCTTTCTCCCTCAGTTAAACTAATTAAAATAAGCTCCTATAGGCATGATTAGAGGCTCACTTTTCCTGGGTGATTATAGGGCTTATCAAGTGGACAAATGAAATCTCATCGTTACACCTGTTTTTGAAGGAACTGTGGAACATGTGTGCAACAGGGAGGGGTGCTTCGGAGTGAAAAACGTGTTAGGACAGTGAGGAGTGGTTTCTTTAAGAGCAGAGATTATGGCCGGCGGCCGTGGGGCATGCCTTTAATCCCAGCACTCTGGAGGCAGAGCCAGGCGGATCTCTCTGAGTTTGAGGCCAGCCTGGTCTACAGAGTGAGATCCAGGACAGGCTCCAAAAATAACATGGAGAAACCTTGTCTCAAAAAAAAAAAGAACCCAACCAACCGCTCTTCCTGTAAGCAGCCTAAGGTGACCTGAGAAGACGGTTCGCTACTCGCTTGACCCAGAAAATCCTACAAAATCATGCAAATCAAGAGGTTCAAATCTTCGGGTTCACTTTAAGAACACCTGTGAAACTGCCCAGGCCATCAAGGGTATGCATATCCGAAAAGCCACCAAATATCTGAAAGATGTCACTTTAAAGAAGCAACGTGTGCCTTTCCGGCGGTGTAATGGTGGAGTTGGTAGGTGCGCCCAGGCCAAACAGTGGGGCTGGACACAGGGCCGGGGGCCTAAAAAGAGTGCTCAATTTTTGCTGCACATGCTTAAAAATGCAGAGAGTAATGCTGAACTTAAGGGTTTAGAATGTGGATTCTCTAGTATTGAACACATCCAGGTAAACAAACACCTAAGATGCGCCGGCGGATTTACAGAGCTCATGGCCGGATTAACCCGTACATGAGCTCCCCCTGCCACATCGAGATGATCCTCACTGAAAAGGAACAAATTGTTCCAAAGCCAGAAGAGGAGGTTGCGCAGAAGAAGAAGATATTCTAGAAGAAACTGAAGAAACAAAAACTTATGGCACGGGAATAAATTCCGCGTAAAATAAATGCAGATAAAAGTAAAAAAAAAAAAAAAAAAAAGAAAACCCACAAACAAACAAAAAAAAACCAACCAACCAATCAACAAACAAACAAACAAGAGTAGAGGTTACAAACCAAGTGAGACCAGATAAGAGGCCATCCTGTAAACACATTGGGGTGACTGCAGATTCTGGTGGGCCAACCAGGATCCCGAGAATCGTTAACAGTTCATGCTAACCCTTAGAAGACCTCTTGTTTTTACCTGTTATTTTCCATATATATATATATATATACATTTGGAGTGAAGATGTAGACCTTGGTGAAAGTTGTTAATGTCAGCGACATTGCCAGGTAGTGTTTAGGGCACGGGTCTGAGTCCAGAGGGTGTCCATTCATGCTTCCAGGTTCTTCTGTCATGGACCAGTGAATTGGACCGGGGACTCCTAGACAATGATATGCAGAGGCAGTTTAGTGAAAAGGAAAAGTCATTTTTCAGGATGGAAATGGGATGGAGAACTAGAAAAGACTGGAAACACTCTCAGTTCCCAGTCACTAGTCTGCTGAGATCTATGAGCCCCTGATGAAGGCCTCACCACCTTTTGTGTTTGGAGAGTATGGGCTTTTTTCCAAGCATGCTCTGTTTCATCGCACAAAGCCTGCAGCAAGGGTTGGGAGGAGGGTGGTGTTCCATTCATCCTCTGTCCTTAATTTTCTTCCTACATCAGTCTTTTAACTCTGCCTCCATTAACTAACCCCCTGCCGTAGTGGTACATTTTAGATGATACTGAGGGGGAAAAAATCTAAATTACATAATCTCTCTGATGCCAATGTTTGCGGAAGACAAAACATTCTAACCATTCATTAATTATGTTGGTTAATTTTTGTAACCTAATGTTATAGAATAAAGGAATGAAAAGTTCCTACTCAGGGCCTCATTGGACCTTACATCTCCCTTCCTTACCACAATTCCTTTATCCCCACCCTCTTTTCCACAATATTAGTCTCTAATTATATAAGAACTCTTAGTCCAGTCTCCTTTGATAAAACCCAAAGTATTTAGTGCTTGTAAATTGCCCCAAATCTGTCAATCTGTAAGAAAGATTTTGCCCTTTGGAGAAATAAAATTTAAAGTAAACCTCTCCTGGGGTTGGGGGCATAGCTTGGTATAGTGCTTTCTATAGAAGCATGTGGACCTGAGTTTGATCTCCAGAACCCATGTAAAAAAGTCAGGTGGGGCGATACATTTTGGTAATCCCACTTTTGTGGAGGCAGAGACAGGTAGATCCCTGGGTTTACAAGCTAAAATTTGGTCTATCCTAACAGGCAGATTTCAGGCTATGAGAAAGCCCATCTTGAAAAACAAGATGGACAGCACCCAAGGAAAGGGGAGTTTAGGCTGACATGTATCTTTGATATATGTGTGTGCAACAGGTTTATTTGCACTTGCACACACACATGAACTTATACCACAAATAGTTATAAAACAATAATAAAATAATTTCCCAACCTAGAAATCCCTTCCATGAACATTGGAGAGAGAGAGAGAGAGAGAGAGAGAGAGAGAGAGAGAGAGAGAGAGAGAGAGATTTTATTGTAAAAATGAACATTAAGAACGGTTATTATGTGCATTACAGGTAATGCACAAAGACAAAGAAATCTCATTCTTATGTGTGGCCTGGTATAGACAAGCCATAAATAGAGTATCTCAAGATAAACAGAAACAAGTCCTGGAGTAAGAAGAGTTGACTGCATCCTTTACTATATGCGACTCATCCTAAATTGGTCTTGAATTTGGGGTAGCCATCTATGTTAGTTTCTTGGTTTCATACAAAGAGAAACAAATGTGTGTCTTTAAGACAGAAGGTAGTTTTACAAGCTGGAGCCCGGCCCATAGGAAGAGTAGGCTCCCACCTCCCCTAGAAACCCCTCTCAGAAAAAAGGATTGCATCTTACTTGATGTTTGCATTTCAAAGAGATGGATTTTAGTCCTCCAGAAGACTTTACTGGGTCATCAAGCCTGCAAGATGCATACTTAGCTTCCAGAAAGATTTACATATATTTCAAAGAGAAGAAGAAAGAATTTCACAGGTTTTGTTACTGGAGTTATTACGGTCAGAGCCTAGATTCTAAGAGCCCCTCATGGATAATGAGTTAACTAATTAATTGATTTTTAGAGGAGTTATTTTTAGTGTGTGTGTGTGTGTGTGTGTGTGTGTGTGTGTGTGTGTGTGTGTACAGAGGCCAGAAGAGGACGTCAGATCCCCTCGAACTGGAGTTACAGGCAGTTGGGAGCTATCCAATGTGGGTGTGGAGAACTGAACTTGGGCTCTCTGGAGCAGTGGCCATTGAGCAGAACTGCTAAGCCTTTTCTCCAGCCCCCTAATTTGTTTATTAAATCAAGGTCTTATTGTGCATTCCAAAAGGATCTGGAAATCATTGTGCATAGCTTAATTGATCTTAAACTTGTGCTGTAGCCTCCTAAAGATGGGGACTATAGATATGTGCCACTATGCTCAGCCAGGAATGGACTCCTTGGCTGAGCATGCACGGAACTGCGGCTTAAGTGCTTTCCTATGTGACTACATGATGCTCTGTGAATAAAATTTGTATTCTTCTTTTGCTTGAGAAGGGTTTTACTTTGGAAATAACTCCTCCGTTTTCCCTGTCCACTTCTGTTTCTTACTTGTGCTTGTTTATAAGTAGGTGTTCTCATGAAGAACCCTTCTTATGAACCCATTGCACTTCCGTTGGTTCCCATCTGGTTTTTTTTTTTTTCTATAGACCAAGTACACTGGCTGGTTTTATGTCAACTTGACACAAGCTAGAATCATGAGAGAGGAAGGAGCCTCAGTTGAGGAAATGCCTCCATGAGATCTTAATTAGTGACTGATATGGGAAGGACCAGCCCATTGTGGGTGGTGCTATCTCTGGGCTGATGGTCTTGGGTTTTATCAGAAAGTAGACTGAGCAAGCCATGAGGAGCAAGCCAGTACGCAGCACCCCTCCATGAACTCTGTGTTAGCTCTTGATTCCAGATTGCTGCCCTGCTTGAGTTCCTGTCCTGACGCCCTTTGGTGATGAGCAACAACGTGGAAGTGTAAGCTGAATAAACCCTAGTCCTAACTTGCTGTTTGGTCATGGTGTTTCATTGCAGCCATAGAAACCCTAGCTAAGACAAACAGCAAGTAGTGTTATAGGTGTAGATTAGGATCTAGGGGGCACCATTGGTATTTTCAGATCTCTTCTTTTTTCTTTTCTTTTCCTTTTTTTTTTTTTTAATCCAGGAAGGAAGGAATGAGCCAGGGACACTTGGAATGTGGGAGAAACAGGTAATTTATTGGAAAAGAGAGCACTTCTGATGATGGAAACAGGGCAGAAAGCGGGGGTGGGGAGAGTTTTGACATGTAAGGGTGCTGGTACTGAGTAGATTGGGACATCCATACAGTGTCTTCTGCGCATGCTCTGCTGTCTATTAGCTTTGGTGGAGGCAGGGCTTTTTATTCCTGCCTTTTTACCTACTCGCTTTTCTCACATGATAATGGGAAAGCCTCACTCTTTGCCCTGGTAGCATGAATGTTGAATTCCAGTAATGACCTCTCCTCCTTCCTTTCTATTTCCCATCAACAATTTATGCTTCATTGTTTATGCAAAACAATTTGACATTCTTCTTTGTTGTCTTGAAGCTTGCCAACATGTGACCTCAGAGTCAAGTTTTCCCCTTGTGACTGAAAAATATAAAGGAAATTAGGTCTAAAGTAATTTTGGTGCCAACCATTAAGTCAATACAGTATATTTATATGTATATTAAAATGTATTCAGATACAATAAAAATAACCAATGAAACAAGGTTATTAACAAAAAGAAGTGTAGGTTGAGCAACTGTGGGGTTATTTTGGTATATTGTAAAGCTCTATATATGTCTTTGTCTTAATTAGGGTTTCTATTGCTAGGAAGAGACACCATGACCATTGCAACTCTTATAAAGGGAAACATTTAATTGGGGCTGGCTTATAGTACATAGATATTGTCCATTATCATCACAACAGGAGCATGGCGTGATGCAGGCAGACGTGGTGCTGGAGAGAGAGCTGAGAGTTCTACATCTGGATTGGCAGGCAGCAAAAAGGAGAGAGAGAGAGACAGAGAGAGAGAGAGACAGAGACAGAGAGAGAGAGAGAGAGAGAGAGAGAGAGAGAGAGAGAGAGAGAGAGAGAGACTAGGCCTGGCTTGAGCTTTTGAAACCTCAAAGTCCACCCCAGTGACATATTCCCTTTGAGTCTTCGGGTGGCCATTTTCTTTCAAACCATCACAGTCTTGGAGGAGGAATGAACAAATGTGTTCATTAGAAACTTTGTTTGAGGGAGAGGGGTGCATGAGTGAGCAAAAGAAAAGGCAGGACAGGCCCCAGTGATGACTGTTCTCTGTAGAAAGGGTGTATATGCATGCCTGTGTGCGAGGTTTGTGCCTGCGTGCGTGCATGTGTGTGTGTGTGTGTGTGTGTGTGTGTGTGTGTGTGTGATACACTAATCAGAGAGAGAAGCATGTTCTATCATGAGATGACATATTTGACAGACCTACCACTTTCTCAATCACAAGTCACCAAATGTTGTGTCCCTACAAATGGTTAATCTTCTCAGAAAGCTTGGTGAAGTGAATTGACAGATGTTATTGGTGGTAATAGAAAATTCTGCAAAAGGATGTTCACAATTATCACATCTGAGTAGAGAGATGATGATGCGTGTGTTTGAGCTCCTCACATTTCCTAGAAACTCTGGGTGAGTTAGAGGAAGAGATCATGCAAGAGGAAACTGTGAAGGTATTTAATTCAAAAGAGCTTAAAACTTATTTATGATTGTGTGATAGGGCTTGGGAAGTGTCAATCAAAGAGACCAAGTCTGATTGAGGAAAAACAGGCTCAAAAGTGACACGGGCAGAGAAGAAAATTTACTCACATGACAGGTCATTATGACATGATTATGTCAGAATTAATTCACCTTTCCTTTCTGGTTTGTATTAGGGAGGAGAGAAAGCCCACTGAATGAAAGAGCCTAGTCATTTGTGTTCTCTTAATGGACAGCTGTTCTTAAGGTCTACCCAAGAATATCTTGAGCAGTGGTTGAATTAATCTTTCTATAATGCTTAACATTTAAGAAACACAAAGACATTATGTTTGTACAGATAGGACACCTGAGGTGGGCAGTAATCATTTGAATCTGCTATAAATTCATATTCTTATTGACATATTAATGGTACTGCCTATTACATTTTAGTGATCGATAGAGCAAACTGAGAACTAGCAATGAACCCACAGGTGAGGCTAATTAGATCTCAACGTGTCTATAATACACTAAAGTGGAGCACAGGTGTGCCCGATAACGATCATTTCAAGAACACTTAGCCTGTGATGTTTGGGGCCGTTGAAGACCCAGGATGGTAAAGGAAAATGCTTATATTTGCCCAAAGTCACAAAATATGAACACAACTGGTGTGTGCCATCATGTTTACGGTTCAGAAGGTATTAGAAGAGCTCTTGAGGTGAACATGAGTGCTGCTCCAAGGCAGACTTTGTGGGGAGAAGCAGAAAGATCTGGGTTCGAGTTCAACTTGCCTGAGCTTGTAAACACTCAGCTTTCTCACTGCATGCTGGTGTACAGAGTTACACTTACTTCACATTCCATTTTGAAGTTGTATCGAAACCACTTTGTAAAACTATCCAAAGCTGCATATGAATGGATGTAGCATGGTACCTTCCTAGTTTAGCTACCCATGAGAGCAATGTGATTTTCCAAAGGCTCAAATGAATGAAATGCTCTTCATTTGTTACTGGAGTTTGTAGGGTCAAAGTCTGGGCTCTAGAACCCCTAAGAAGCTAGGTTTAGCTACCTGTCCATCAAATACCAATTAAAATGATAACTAGTGGTAAAAATCAGGAAAAAAAAACATTCAAGACGGCCACAACTGGAAAAGAAACAAAGAGGCCCAGTGACCCTCAAGAACATCTTTTGGGGTACTGACACGGTACTCCCAAATTAATTTTGAACAGAGGCCAAGTTATGCTCACTATCACACAGACCTAAAGTGTGGACCCACCCATCAGTGACTCATCACTGTCTTGACTCCAGTGTGTCCTGCAAGATGTTCTGATGAATTGTTAGAACTCTTTGAAATTTCTTCCCGGGAGATCAGTCCCTTTCCTTGCTGGTAACAGAGTTTCAGCCTTTCTTTTTCTCCCAGCATCAGATTCCCAGGAACATTACTTGTACTTTGGAACCATGGTTCCCATAGTCTGATAGCATAAGGGATAGGCACACATTTCTCTCTCCAGGATATCTTTGCTCCGGCTGGGACAGTAGCAATGTGCTCATCCTATGGCCCAAGGGTCACATGGGACCCCAAATAGCTAAAAATGAGGCTCAATACAAAACTGTAAAGTTTCTTAAAATACCATGAGATTTATTAATTTTTGCGCTTGTTTGTAATTCCATTATGTTATAGTTCTCAAGAGTGAATTTTGTAGATGGGCAAGCCCACAGGCAGTCTCATTGGAATCAGCACAGAGCAATGGAAAGACAAGGGGTCTGATGTTGGACAGATGTATTCATTCACTCACAGATTTATGTGCTATTGGGAAAAATATTCCAATATTTGATTTATTCTAGTATTTCTTGAATACTAGAAAACAGATGATTAAAATATTCTAATATACTTTTCAGGGTTATACATAAGGATCAAAATTCTACCTACCTATCATCTATCAATCATCTGTCTGTCATCCATCTCTCTGGTGTTTGTATATACACAGTAGTTTCTCCATGTACAAAATGCAGATAATAATAGTTTCATGATAGGATCATTGTGATAATGAGGATACAAATAACTTATGCAAAGTACTTGGTATTTTGATGTGAATAATGATAACAGTGTCACATTTTTTCTTCTTTTTTCTCTCTGTGCCATTCTATACTCTGGTAATGGTAGGACACGGGTTTTCAGTTTCAGCAGATTGATACTAGGAAACTCGATCATTGTAGAGGGCCATCTTAATGGTCGCGGCACACAGAATGCTTCCTTACAGGTGAAATTCTTTCCGTCGAGGCTGAAGTTCCAGGCTTTCTAGAAAGGCAGCATTTCTCGGGGAGTGATGAATACCAGGCACTTCGTACCCACCAGAGGCACCTGTCCGTTTGCCCTTCCCGTTGCTGCCATTAAATACCTTACGCAGAGCAGCTGAAGGGAAGAGACGGTTAATTTGCGCCATGGTTTGAGGCCACAGTTCGTCACGGCACAGGGAAGGCACTAGTGACTGTGGGCTTCAGAGGTAGAAATCACGGCTGCTTGCTTACATTTGGGTAGATCAGGAAGCAGAGAGAAGGGATGATTGATCTACAGCTGGCTCTCTCGCTGGTTCTCTCTCTCTCTCTCTCTCTCTCTCTCTCTCTCTCTCTCTCTCTCTCTCTCTCTCTCTCTCTCTCTCTCCCCTTCTCCCCTTCTCCCCTTCTCTCCTTCTCTCCTTCTCTCCCTCCCTCCCTTCCTCCCTCCTTCCCTTCCTCCCTCCTTCCCTTCCTCCATTTTATTTTTATTCAGTCTGGGACACCAGGCCATGGGATTCTGCAGCTTGCATTATCTATCAGTTATTGTCTGGAGGATCCCTTATAGCTACTCCCAAGGTGTGTCTCATTTGTGTCCTGTACAGTCCAATTAAGTGAATAGTCCAAATTAACCTTTGCAAGGAGGTTGCAAGAGAACAATGCGGAGGGTGGGGGGGGGGATGAGTGAAGTCATGGATGAATGTGTATTTTTCACCTGGGCACAGCCATGTCAGGAGATAATGTTGCAGTACTATGGTAGTGACAATCTTCTCTGGCCAAGGTTCACAGCGATGGCAAAGCCTTCCTCAGGTCTAAGTGTGAATGTTGACAGTGTATGCAGAAAAAAATCCCTCTGTAGCTTTCTTCCTCCTAGACATTTATGGCCTGAAGACTGCTCCCCTCCAAAGATTGTTCCTACTGATATTAGCTAAACCTGCCTCTTTGTTCAGCTGTACATAATAATAAACCCAGCTTCCTTGTTTAGCTGTGTGTAATAACCTTGCCTCCTTGTTCATCTGCCTGCAATCACCCTGCTTTCCTGATCAGCTGTATATAATACACAAGATGAGCTTCTAGGGTGCCACAGCTTCCCCAGCAGAGAGCCCAGACCCCCAATGCCAGGATTTCTGTGTGCTTGCCACGTTTTCGCTCCCTCACTTTCTCACTTGGGTCAGTCCCTGAAGCCTTGTAAGGATGCAGCAGATCAAGATATCAAAAGAGGATTCAGCTAATTTAATTTTATATAAAAGGGTGCTACTTTTCCAGGAAAGTGCCAGAAGTACTTGAGGTGGAAAAATGGGGCTTGTAATTGCTTCCCTAGGACTCTAATAGTGAGAGCTGGGATTATAACAAATATTGTTACATGTTTGCCTTCACCATGGCTTTTCTTTTGTCCAAGATTTTTTTATGTGTAAGTGTCTTGCCTATATGAATATATGTGCACCATGTGCAGTCAGTGTCTTTGGAGGCAAAAGAAGGCATCAGATCCCTTGGAACTAGAGTTCCAGCTGTGAGCTTCCATGAGGGTTCTGGAAAGCAAACCTGGGTCCTTTCTAGTAGCCTTAAGTACTCTTAGCCAGTGACCCATCTTTTCTGGACCTTGTTGTTATTCTTAAGGTACAAAATGGGCAGGGTGCTTGGCATCTCAATGGTGACTGGAATTTGACTAATATGGGCTTCTATCATCATTTTTCCTATGCATCATCATTATTATCTTTTTACTTGTATCATACAAATTGAGTTAAGGTTTTAATTAGCTGGCTAGCTAATCTCTAAAAATACATATATGCATGCCATTTATATGAGACTGAGGATATATTATAGTAACCAGAGATAACAGGGAACTGAAGATATATCATGACATTTGGCCATTTTGAAATAGAGTAGTACTCTATCCACAAGTGTAGGCTCCATTCCCAGTTATTCATTCTCACTTTGGGATGCAGCCTGTGCAGAAACAAGAAAATTGCCAATCAATTCCCTACTGTGCAGTGAGGGTTTCCAAAGCGGAATCAGAAACAATCTCTCCCTAGACACATTAGTGTAGACTTGCATCTTCGGGTCCTTTATCTAAGGAAATGATACAACAGTGACTTGAAATCTAGTACAATGTAGGACATGTTATTCTATCTGGAGGGTTTTTCTGTTAATTCTCTGTAGATAAGAGTGGAGGATGAAAGGTGTGTGTGTGTGTGTGTGTGTGTGTGTGTGTGTGTGTGTGTGTGTGTGTGTGTTTCATATTATAAGTCTTTCATGTATTCATTTATATGAGAAAGTTCAGAACATTTCTTACCAAAGCAATTTATTTACTCCTGTTTCTGGTGAATAAGCAGGGAGTGAAGACAGAGTCCACATTTTCTCATCAGAATGGTACTAGACACCTACTATGGCTATGTATGGCTTTCTATACCAGCTTCCTTTATATGAGACAATGTTTTATAGCATTCTAAGTTTGTGTAGTTTCTTTATAAATAAGCACAACACACAAAACCAATTTATTAGACTTATCAAGAGAAAAGGCTTTGTTTAAATAACAAAAATAAACACTAAATCAGATTCACAGGAAAACCAACTGATATTATTTCCTGAGATGTTTTGGCCACAGAGAGGTGAAAACCACAAATACAGAAAAACTGTTATCCAGGATGAGGGGGCCACTAAATCTGACCACACAGTTTTCAAGTCCTTGGAGCTGATTTGCAGGGGTAATTTGGAGAAGTTTGGAGACACAGGCTGGAGAATCCCAAAGAACGTAGTAAGCAGAGGAAATGTGTGATTCTGTGGGATTTGACATGATGGTCTCTGATGTGTGGGCAGTAGAGACTGTGCTAATGAGATGTTGGATAAAATAGACTCAACTGGGATTTGGATGAGAGACCACTCATGTTACATTCTGGCAAATAATTTGTCTAAATTGTCCTCATATCCTGAAAGATTGAGAGACACAGAATTAAAAAGTAATGACTAATTAATTTGGCAGAAGAAATTTCAAGACAGCTGTTTTACTCTTTTCCCTCCATTGCTTTTATAAAACAACCCAAAGAGGAAGTTAACTCAGCTCACAGTTCTAGCTCTTCTAGTCTTCTAACTGATGACAGAGACCTTCCAGTCATCCAGAAGAACTGGGACAGAAGATGTTAGCTTGAGCCCAGTGAGATGACTCTGCAGATAAGGTCCTTGCTGCCAAGTCTAACAGCCCAAGATCAGCCCCGAGGCTCCCCATGGTTGAAGAAGAGACAGAACCAAGTCTTTTGGTTTGGCCTCTGGTCTCCACATGTGTATTGTGGCACACACTTGTGCTCACCTTGAACACACACATATTCACACAAAATAGGGAAGGAAAGGAGTCTCTCTCTGTCTCTCTTTCTCTTTCTCTCTCTCTCTCTCTCTCTCTCTCTCTCTCTCTCTCTCTCTCTCTCTCACACACACACACATACACACACACACACACACACACACACACACACAGAGTAAGACACACACACACACACACACACACACACACAGAGTAAGACAGACAGAGAGACAGATGCTAATTTATAACAAATCATTAAAGTTTGAAAAAATGAGTTTGTTTCTCTTAAAAGTATCTCTTCAGCTTGTGAGTGCCAGTGTAGTTAATGGACTATTATTGCATAGCTGTAGCTACAGAACTGATTTTTTTAAAAAATGTAATTTATAATATAATCAAATAAAGCATACATACCTTTGCAAAAGAGCAATAAAGAGGAAGTAGAGGCTATCCACAGAAGACAGGAACTGAGCAGCAGTCAGTGTAAAATAAAATTAATAAAACAGTTCTTAAAAATAAGTATCTTAGTCATAAAAATTATGTGAAGTAAAAATTTAAAAAACATATTTTCAGCAGCTGTATGTGTTCTTTACCCAGAAAGATTCTAGAGTGAGGAACAGATATACATTAAATAAAGTCTACCAAGGTCAAAGCAAGGTGCTAAGGGTAAGATCATGGAAAGAGTCTTTAAAGATTAAAAAAAGGAAGACTGAAAGTCAAATTTTATACACAATTATAATAGCCAGAAAATTCACATAAATTCTCGTGACTGAAAAATGGAAATAAACGTTAGAAATTGAAGGAGGAACAAGCTTAATTACAGTCGAGAGAAGGTTAGTGCATGAGCCATCTTCACCATAAAACATAGTCACACGTTAAATGAGGCCATGTCAGCTCTGAGTGGTAGAATTAATGATGTTAGGTTAATAGAAATATATTAGGCTCAGCACCCAGAAGCAGAAAAATATATTCTTGTTATAAATCCTTACAAGTTTTACAAAATAAGCTTGCAATTTAGGAAAGAACAAAAGAGGTCAATTTGATTCCACAAAGAAGCAATTGAAGAGGTTACATTTTTAAATTTAAGATAAATTGAGTTAATAAAGAAAAAAAATAGGGGTAAATGGAATGGCTCCGTGGATGGAGGTGCTTGTCCCCCAAGCCTGAAGACCTGAATTAGATTCCAATATCTCACCGGGTAGGAGAAAACTGACTCCTGCAGGTTGTCATCTGTCCTCCACAAGCATGCCGTGATATGCCTGTGCACACCTACGCCCACCCCCTCACACCAGTTTTTTGTTTGTTTTAAGTAATGATGGGAGCTAAACAGGGGTAACACCAATGGAATGCCAAACGGGGCAGGGAAAAGCCCATGAAGCCTCAACCCTATAAGAATGAACTGTAACCAGAGGCTTTTCTCTGTCCTGCCCCATCCTGCATGCACTTTTAAATAATCACCAAGAGGCTTATATTAATTATAAATGCTTGGCTGATGGCTCAGGCTTATTACTAGCTAGCTCTTACATTTAAATTAACCCATTTCTATTGATCTATGTATTGCCACATGGCCTATGGCTTACTGGTTCTTTCATATCTTGCTTTCTTGGGTGGCTCGCAGCCTCTGCCTCGACCCCACTCTTCTTCTCCTTGTATCTCCATTTGGCTGTCTCGCCCAGGCTTATTCTGCCAGGCTACAGGCCAAAACAACTTTATCATCAACCAATGAGATAAACACATATTCACAGTGTAGAGAAAGACATCCCATAGCAAAGAACAACAAACAACCTAGGAAAGCTGAGAGCAGGAGAGAGAGCCTTCCCCAGGAGAGAGCACACCAATTGGCTGTCCAGTGCCAAACGGTCAGCCCTGAAAACATACATTCAAATAGCATTATATGGACCCAGCAGGTTATATTTAGGGATATATATGTATATAAAAACACACATATGCATTTAATAACAGTGAAAAAAAAGGCCATCATTCTGAAGGAGAATGGGGAAGGGATACACGGAAGGGTTTGGAGGCAGGAAAGGGGAGGGGAAAATATTGTAATTAAATTATAACCTCAAAAATAAAGAAGTAATAACTGTGTAAATATTCTATTCTGAATTAACCAATGTACAAACACCCCTCTCCATGGAAAATATACTTGTGAAGATATCATGTGTCAACACTAACAGAAAAAAAAATCAGCAAATGAAAAGTATTGCTTTGAAAATTAGAGGGATATTACCATTGCCGACAGAATAATAGGTAAATCATAGCCCTACATGTCTTTATAACTTGAAATAAATTTAGAAAAACATGAAAATTAAAAGAGATACAATAATTATAAAGGGAAAACATTCTGCAAAATTGAACTAAAAATGCTAAATTAAAATTGGCTTCAGAAAACTAAAAGACAGCACATACAGAGTCCTTCACATAGTGCATGTCTTACACATGCTAGGAAAATGCTCTACCCCCGATCCCCATCACCAAACATCAAAACTTATGTAACAAAATTTTGCAAACACTCCGATTCATTAGAAAATCTCTGCAATGATGGAAGACTTGCCAATGGCTTCTTAAGTGGCCGGTACCTTTACTCATGAAGCGATGCGGGTCTCCCGTTCATTCTTGCAGCTGAACTATAACACCAAGGTTCCAGACCCCTTTTCTTTTTACTACATCTACCATATATTTCATGTTACATTTGTCACTACATAGTTGCAAGATGATTGCCTACTTAAGCAATCAGGTAGATGTTGAGGAAGGAATGACAAATGGGAGACAGTTATGTCCGTCTATCGTAGCATGTCCATGTCTCCTCCTCTGTTTTAAAGGTAGTATTTCTATTTCATCTGAAGTATTTTATTAATAAGCTATCTGAAATATTTTATTGATGTATGGTTGATAAATAAAAAATTATATGTTTTTGTGCCAGTGATGTATCTCAGAGTAGAGAGACTCTTGTGAGCAAGCCCAAGAAGCTAAATTTGATACTCAGATTGCCCTGTGCAAGGTTATAGGAAACATCCAACTTCTAATAGTACTGTCCTCTGACCTTCAAGCATGTACTGTGGCCTGCATGCATCTACACACACACATACACACACACACACACACGAGAGACAGACAGAGAGAGAGAGAGAGAGAGAGAGAGAGAGAGAGAGAGAGAGAGAGAGAGAGAGAGAGAGAGAGTGTGTTTTGGGTTAGACAGTATGATATTTTGCTATTCATACCTTGCTGCTCACAATCAAACTAGGCCCTTCATCAACTCAGTTACCTTTTTTTGTGGCAGGTATAACAGATCTACTTCACAGACTCAAGTATGTAACACATTATTATTAACTAAAGTCAATGTGATTCACATTGAGACTCCAGAACTCACTCTGCAGTTGAAAACTCATTCCCGTTGACCACTGTCAATCACCCTTCCCTCCTTTCTAGTTCTTGCTAACCACTACTAACCTACTAACTACACTACTCACTGTTTAAAAACTTTATGAACTTTAAAAAGTAGACATACAAGTGAGATCCTTCGTTTGTTTGTCTCTGTCTGACTTCTGCACCTAGTGTAAATCCCTTCATGTTCAACTATGTTGCTACAGATAGCAGTATCTCCCCTATGTACGCCATATTTTCTCTGTTTATTCATATCTCGACCAACACTTAGGTTGTTTCTGTATTTTGGCTTTTTTTCAGCCAATACTGTTTATCAAAGCTATCATCCTTTTCTCATTGGTATTCTTGATTTTGTTTTTGTCAGAACTCAATCGACTGTGTAAATGTTAGTATTCTTTTGTGTTGGCTATGTCTGTTTTCATGCTATTATCATTGTTTTGATCACGATAGCTTTGTATTGTAACTTGAGATCAGGAAGTCAATGCCTCTATCTAAGTAAGAAAAGATAGAAGCCGTATTGTGATGTGCAGTCATCTTTGCTTTCTATTGATGAGCGAAGTTAATAACACAAAAGTGACAGAAAGCTATCCTGTATTTATGGAATGAAAGATTTACATCGTTAGGATATCCTTAACATCTCAAGCAGTCACCAGACTCAATGCAATCCCTACCAAATTCAAATGATCATTTCACAGAAATAAAAAAAAGTCCTGTATCTATATGGAACCACAAAAGACCCCAAAGAACTTAGTCACTTTAAGCATGTATATGTGCACATTTTTAAAAAAATGTGTAATACTTTATTTTACTTTTAGGGGAACTTATTGTATTTTTTTCTATGTTTATTTGAATGGAATGTGTTTTCTGTGCTATATGTGAGTCTTGATGCTCAGAAGAATAATGCCAAGATTTTTACTTTGTTATAAAGTCATTTCAGGGCAACACCATAACAGAGCTTTCCCTGAAGAAGCAGGGCTCTCATACTTGGTCAGGTGGGATTTATTCCCACTGACTGTGTTGTCCTGTAATTACAAACAGAAGAACCTAATCACCAGGCTGCCACTCTGTGATCTTAGCGTACAGGGGAGCACCAGCATCAGAAATCATTCTATTGCTATGTTCCCTTAGCGGAACAGTAATAGTAGGTTTTCTCATTACCTATCTTTTTTGAGGTTCTTGGCCACTTTAGCACTGTTGGATATGGGTTCTCCCTCATCAGAGAAAAAATTAAACAAAACAAAAAAACCCCACAAATAACTAAGAATATGAAGGGTTTTCAAATATAATAGTAATGAGAATATGTATATGCTATTGCCCATTAACAAATGAGAATAGCCAATGAAAACAGAACATAGGAAAAAAAAAAAGAATTATTACTGTTATTATTCTCTCACTGGCTATTTATTCATGTCTTGGTTTTGAATATTCTACACTTGTGTTACTGGAATGTATTATATTCCTTGGATGACCTTAGTAGTACCACATGAATGGCGTCTTTATTTCTCTTGCTGTGAGGAAATACCTTGATCAAAAGCAACTTAGGGAAGAAAGTATTTATTTAATCCTACAATTACTCTTAATCCTCCATTCATTGGAAGTCAAGACAGGAACTGAAGCAACTAGTCACACTACTAGGGATAAGAGCCAAGAGAGCATGAACACATTCTTGTTTTCTTCCAGCCATCTTTCTCATCTGTTACACAACACAAAGGCCATTCCTATGGAATGATGCCACTCACGTTCAGGGTGGGACTTCCAAAATCCACAATCGAACAGTCTCCAACGGGCATGCCCACAGGCCAACCTGATCTAGACAGCCTCTTCAACCTCTCTTCCCAGATGACTCTACGTTGTTTCACATTGACAGTTAAAACCAGCGCTAGTGGTTAACATAAACATTGCCTCAGATTTTAATACTTATGAAAACTATGTAGATTAGTGGAATCTTGGTTGGAAAGTTGGAGCATTTGATTTTTATGATTAAATTGCCTTTAATTAGGACAAAATAGCTTGATGATGCTATCAATTTCTACTTCAAAAAGTTTATGAAGTAATACAAAATGGATCATATTCTTTTTCAACCTTATTGAAGATGGTTATTTGTTTTTCTGTTAAAATGTAGAATTCATGGATCTTATCAAATTTTTCCCTTGTTTTTAAACACCATTAATAGTAAAATATTTGAAGTACATGAATAACAAAAGCCCCTCTCTACCTGATACAGTTATCATTTAAGCCACTTAAATTTTGCTGCCTTACACAATCATAAATGCTTCCAATTATGCTGGGAGGTTGTGTGTGTGTGTGTGTGTGCTTGTGCTTCTTTTTAAGACATTTGACAACATCTCCTCATCATAGAGCCACAAAATAAAAATCTAAATAAAATGTTTGCTTTACAAAATGCATGTTTTCTGAGGAATTTGTGTGCTTTCTAGTCCTCACTTGCCAAGCTCTAATTACACATACATCAGGAAAAACTGGCTGTGAATAAGACCATGATTAGACAGGTCAGTACCAAAGACTTTCTGAAAGTAATAGTCAGCATTCTTCTTGTAAAACTTGATATTTTAAAAACATCCAGTAATTTTTTGTGTGTTTCAAATAACATCTAGAGCAAGAATGTCTTCTCATTGAATCCCTGATTTTTAAGTCTCTCATCTGTCTCCTATGCACCCACTCACCTTAATATCGATTTCCCAAAGGTTTTTATTCCTCTCATTACTTTCTAGAGGGTGATTGATGAATGCACCCTCACAGTCACTTCTCTTGAAATAAGGGCAGGTGTATAAGCTCGCCTGGCTGTCCCCACTCCCACCTCTTCAGTGTGAGTTTGAGGATATGCCTAGAAATAATTTCTGTGAGTTAAAAATATGATTGTGATGCTGATATCTGTGGAGATTCGAGTCTGAATTAAAAACAACAGGTTTATTAGAGACTTCTGTTGAATAAATGAAATCTTTTTCACAGTCACTATGGCACTTTGCATGACTCCTTTGTGAGTAATAAGAGGTACCAGCAGAGAGCTGCTATCACCAACCCCAGTAGAAGTAGGCCTAAGCATCCTGGCTGTAGATGTGTTTGTAGAAATCACTTACAAAGACTTATTGAAAGCTAACTCTTTGCTTGGTGCTGTAGTCATGTAAGTAAAAAAGGTTTCTTTACTAATAGTACCAAGCTTTTAAGAAAAGTGCAAGTGAATACATCACAACATATAATGCCTCTTGTGAGCCACAAACACAGAGTCTAATTGTTTTCTATGTAATCTTTGGTTACTTCAAAGTCTTGACAATGTTAAGTAGAAATGTGTTTTCAGATCAGGGAGCCTTGGAAAAGTATAGTTCCTGGCAAGAATAACAAAAATTTGACTTCCTTATGATTCTTTTTTCATTATATTTGACTAGACTTGGCATTTCACCCAGGTAGGGGATGAACCTGCTTTGTTTATAGCTAGAGCCAAGAGTAATACATTACATAGCAATTATGTTTGACACGGCTTTGTGAGTACCTAGTGCATAATATTCTTTAGCATTAATAATGGAAAAGGGATGGGAAATAGTTCTAAGTTGCAAAAACAAACAAACAGCCCCTTCCCCTCAAAAAAGCCCTTCTTTATCTTTTGCAACAGTTTAGGTTGTATATGAGCCAAGAGAATTGTGACAATCTAAGAATGGATGGCCATGGAAGATGATGAATTCAAAGTGCTTTTTTTTAAAAAAAATAAAATAAAATCCTGATCAAATATAACATATAAACATAACAGAGAAAGCTGTTAGCAAAACATTTATAACATACCCTAAATTTCAAGCAATAATAGGGCCCAGAGGAAAACTATCTACCATCATATATACCATTAAAATCTACTTACGTGTCCCAGAGGGTAGAGGAGACGGGATCAAGTGAAAGACTCTGTGGGAGGGAGCCTGACAGCTGGGGCAGGTTTCTAGCTACCACCTCCCATGTCACAGCCATGCCTGGTGCAGGGGGCAACCTTTCAGTTGTTAGCTGGGGCAGCTTCCAAGTGAAATTTGGTTTAGAGGGTTGACACTCGTTGCTGCTCTGCCTATAGGAGAGCAGCCCTAGCCTGGGCTGGCCACAATACGTCACTGTGCAGAGCGAGCTTGTTTGAGAAGCTGGGTGATTGGCTTTTTCCTGCTTCATACGTCTTGTATGCCACAAAATGAGGAGTGGGAAGAGAAAACACACACAAATTCTTGTTCTTAGATAACTAGGGTGAAGACATCTATGTCTTGGGAAGAAAGTTAGAGAAAACCAATTAGCACTTTGAAAGCAAAACCCAAGACAAACTGAATGAAATGCTTAGGAGACAAATAGCTGAGGCACAAAGCACCCAATTTATAAATATAATGAGAAGATACCGAGTATTTCTAGATCTAAATAGTAGAGTGACTGGTTTACTATAGAAATCCTGAGCACTGTGATCAATAAACCTACACATCTCAATGAATTATCCCAGAGGGGAATTTTTCCTTTCCTATTATGCCCATACAGAGATGCCAAGTGGGCAGATGTCTCTTCTCCAACTAATACAGAAATGTGGAATCCTTTATTCTTATTATTTTTGGCTTCTTTTCATGATTCCTGTGTTGACTATTAAGATTATCTACCTTCCAGACTGTACAAAGGTATAAGAATGATTTTATGAGGAAGAGTATCTATGGTTGAAGTTCTCTATCTGCCTTCTAGTCAGAGCACAATCAAATTGCTACACATATGTCAGATATATATAATGAAGTAACATCTAGTCCAGTACTCAGGAGACAGATGAAATGAGTTTTGTGAATGACTACCTATCTCTGCCCTATCTTAAATACTTATAACAT
The DNA here is from genome assembly GCF_007827085.1 of Peromyscus californicus insignis. Classification (NCBI taxonomy): domain Eukaryota; kingdom Metazoa; phylum Chordata; class Mammalia; order Rodentia; family Cricetidae; genus Peromyscus; species Peromyscus californicus. The sequence goes on from NW_026294535.1 coordinate 40,268,966, forward strand.
TGAGCAATTTTATTCTATTTTGGATTTTTTTTTGGAGAAGTTTCAAGCTGTAGCTTAGGATAGTCTGGAAAGTCACGATGTAGCTAAGGCTGCCTCCAACTCAATCTTCCTGTTTTAGTTTCTTGAATGCTGGGATTACAGGCATGAGTCTGGCAATTAATAATTTTTATAAAAGGAGCATTGAGGTTAAGGGCTCAGTGATAAGAAACACCTGATAATGGACTTTTTAACACGTAAGAATGGTGTAGGCTCCACAGAATACCATTATAGCTGAGAACCAGAGGCAGGCATCCCCTCTGGATTCCTTGTCAATCTTCCCTTAGTGAGGAGTAACTAGCCTAATATCACAGGTCCACTGGACACATAGCTTAAGAATTACAAGACTTTAAAGAAATTATCCTAAATAACATATGTATAATTCACATTCTATAGATGGGATTATTGCCCTCAAACAGGTACCTTGCTCTCCTCATAAGTCTGGTTATACAACCATTTCAGTTGCTCAGATATTCTCTTAGGGAGATACCTACCTATGTGGGGCATGTAGACAGTTTCATTTAAAAATGTAGTACACACAGGAAGAAGATGTGGGTGAGTAGCCCCTTGAACCCATGGCTGACAACGAAACAAATGAGAAGACTGCACACAGACTTGTATGCAAGAGCATAGTTGTACCAATGACACTTATCCAGGAAAAAGACTGCGTAGGGAGGTAGGGAGGTATGGAAGTTAGAGACCAGGTCAGAATAACATACCACAACACCATGGGGTTTTGAAACTGATCCCTGCAAGTTTGTACTGCAGATTATAGGACTAATCTGACTTGAAAAGCCCCAGCCATCATATAGACTAGACTACTCAAGAATGTGTGTGTGTGTGTGTGTGTGTGTGTGTGTGTGTGTGTGTGTGTGTGTGTGTGTGTAAGAACCAGACCAAGACCAGTGAGATGACAAGACTGTTCTTGAAGTCAAAATTCAACCGTCTTTAGGAGTCCAGCTGGGCCTGTTTGCCAAAGATCATCACATCCAAGCTTACTGACTGTTGACCTTCTTTCTCAGAAGAAAGGGGTGTGGAGGGTCATGGGACCCACACCTGAGTATCCAGCTATCCCTACCAACCAACTACATACCATTTTACCCTAAATGCATGTGGCCTTGGGGTCTCTGAGAAGGGCTAGAGTACATAGGTAGAGAAAGAATGGTGGTGCTCTCCATGTACCCAGTCACAGGGAATCCATCATCTCTGTTGGGTGTAAACCTTCCGGTGTGGCTACATTAAGGTCACCTATAACCCTTCACCCATGGCTCTCTGAGTACGTTTAATAAAGTCATTGGTCCCCTGGATGAACTTTAGTGGGATCATACTTTTGTTTGTCATGGTGATTTTAGAAAGAGGGATAGACAATAGACGTTGTTTATGTCTACTTTGGGGAAGGAATTTTAGCAACACTTTGCAAGCCTGGCTGACTAAATGATCTCTAGAACCCACATAAAGATGAAAAAAGAGAATAAACTCCACAAAAATTGTCCCATGATCTCCAGGAGGTATCCGTGGTGTGTATGCTCCCCACCAACACACACACATAATAATAATAATAATAATAATAATAATAATAATAATAATAATAATAATATTTTTAAGTTTTATTTTTTAAAAAAAACTGGATTTGATGTACTGGTGCGCATCAGATTGGCGGATCTTAATCCTATTAGAATGTGGCAACAAGTTCAATGCAGAGATATTAGAAAGCTTAGGATTAAATCAGGTCAAAGCAATTGAGAGCCAACCTGGAATCTGCACAGTAAATGTTTGTTGAAGGATAGGATAATTAAACCTGCTAAATTAGGGGCAGCGAGAGGACTAGAGCTGTTCTGATACACTTGAGGTACACAGGTGAGCACAGGCTGAGCAAGGCTGCACATGAAATGCATTTGAGGGAGAGGATTCAACAGAATCTAGATAGTTGGTTAAAATGTCAGAAACTGGGGCATGAGGGCTAAGCAAAGACCCTAGTCATAAGTCCAGCTGCTGTACACTTAGCCGTGGTAATATCCTTTAATTTATTTCCAAGTAACTAGGACTCATATCAGACTCTATGTCTTCAAAGAAATGTGACTCTGTTCTTATTAAAATTCTGGACTCGGAGTGAATGATTCAAAACCCAGAAACAACTGGTCCTGGAGTGACAAGGGTCTCATTCACAGCATCTACGAAGGACAGTGTATCTGTGTTCACTACCAAAGTGTTAGGAGTTTTGGAATTTTATGTTGCATTCGGAACTGCTATAACAATGCTAGATATCTGATAATTAATATGATTTCATTTAGAATTGGAAGCAGAACTTGACTCCATCTATATAAGAGAAACCTTAAAAAGTAAACACGGAGTACCTAAAACTAAACAAGAGTTCTAGGGGATGAATGCCAGGTTGAACAGTGTCTGAAAAATGACGAGTGTTCCTCCTGAGAACACTAGCACCTAAGGCAAAGGAAAGATTTATTTCTGATTTTTTTTCCCTTCTAGAAAGTTGAGGTCTGGATCCATTTTTCTGGAGAGTAATACGCCTTGTAAAGCTTAAAGCTCCATGGTGGTTTGAGTAAGAAAGAGCCTCATAGGCTCGTGTACCTGAACACTTACTGCCCAGTTGGTGGAGCTGTTTGCAATGCTATGGAACCTTTTGGAGGTGGATCCCTGGTGGACGAAGAGTCACTAGGAGCGTGCTTTGAGAGTTTAGAACCCAGCTGGGCAGTGTTGGTGCACACCTTTAGTCCCAGCATTCGGGAGGCAGAGGCAGGCAGATCTCTGTGTGAGTTCAAGGCCAGCCTGGTCTACAGAGTGAGATCCTGAACAGGCACCAAAATAACACAGAGAAACCCTGTCTCAAAAAAACAAAACTAACTAACTAACTAACTAACTAACTAACTAAATAAATAAATAAATAAGAGAGTTTAGAACCTTGTCCCACTTGCAGCTCCCTGTCTCTGAGTTGTCTTTGCTGCTCTGTTCCTCCTGCTGCTTCCATGTCTGCCTTTTGGTATCATGTCTTTCCTGCCTTTGGAACTATACTCCCTAATAAACTTTCTTCCATATGTCACCTTTGGCCATGGTGTTTGGTCTCAGCAACAAACAATAACTAACACATGTTCCAGTTCACATCCTGACCACTGTTTCCTGTGTGCCACATCCCATGTGGGGTCACATTGACTTCCCTGCAAACCTCCTATCTATTGCCTACGGCCCTGCTCATTTCTCTTGTTATTCGACTCTCTGCTTTCTTCATTATCCTCTCCCTCATTACTCATGGAGCTCTAGTCAGTGTTCCCTTAGGCTATCACAGGCCTTCTTCTATGTCTGCCTTGTACATCCATTGTCTTAAATGGGACTCCACTGTCTGTTGCCTAGGACCCTATAGCAGCCTCTCACCTTAGTCCCTTCACCCTGAGCACCTAGTCCCCAGTGTTGGCTGGTTGTACCTTAATACTATTCTATAATGTCATTCTGCATTATATATAACTTTATGTATATATGCATATATATTTTACAATATCATTCTGCTTATGTATAATTTCATATATGTGAAAGATGTATAGGCCTTACTGTTTTCATCTCCCTCAAATCTAAATTTCTCCATTTGATCTTAAGGTCTTTCAGTAGAACTCCACCCTGCCTTTCAGTCCCTTCTACTCCTGAACACATATCCTTTGTGCACATTGTCTGTGTTTATCACCTGGGAGTTCAGAGCAAACCTCAGAAATCTTTTCTTCTCATGTAACTAAAGAGAACCTAAAATGCTCAATTTGTAGCCCCCCCTCCACAAAAGGCAGTCAACATTTGTTAATGTTACCAGAACCAGAAAACAGGAGACCTCCCATCTCTTCTGCAGAAGAGTCCCTGATGCTTATATTTTCTGGAGTACAGTCTCAACTTCTACAAATTTTTATTTCTTTAAGATTTTACTGTTTTCCCTACATAGATGTTCATAACTAATGTACTCCATACTTAGCTTTTTGGTAAAATAGTCTTTATTTTAGACATTTTAAATTTTATTTAAAAAGTCACATATTTTTAACAAAGTGAATATGTCTTATTTATTTCCTGGAACATTAAGCTATCTTTAATAATCTGAAACCATATTTTGTGGCAAATAATTTTGATTAAGTTGCACTGAATTGAACTTCTGTGATACACGGAGCTAATGCTGAGATTACAGCCAGGTGGAAATGTGGTCCCTCCCCTTAGAAATTTCACCCTATGGTGTGTCAGGAAGAAGAAGAAGAGCATTATACACATAACTAGAAAGTAAGTAATAGAGGTTCTGAAATAAAAATGCATTTCAAGTGCTTGGGTATTCAAAGGAGGAGATCAGACCAATTGGAGGAAAAGCCTCTTAGTTGATGTCACATTTCAAATGACCTTTGAAAGATGATTAACAAGATAAAGTGATAAGGTAGATGGGACATTCATGGTATCTGAAAATAAAGTAGTATTAATAATTGGCACAATATAATTTAGAAATGAAGAGATAAGTTCATTTAAAAATGACATACCAGCTGCTTTTTCAGAGGACCTAGTTCCAGTTCCCAGCACCCATGTGCATGGTGGCTCACAACCATTTGCCATTCCAGTTTCAGGGGATCCAAGGCCCTTTTCTAGGCCCCTGCAAGTACTAGGCATGCATGTTCTACACAGACATTCATGCAGTGAAACACCCATAAACAGAATGATAGTAACAGATATTTTAAGTAGGAATGTTTAGTGATCAGATAACTCATTACAATCCATTCACTTGCAAGTTTTTATTAGAATTAAAAAAGAAGCTCTCTACTTACAGGATACCCAGAATCATTAGATTGGAAAATTCATTCAAAGAAGTGGCTAGACGATGTTTGAAAAAGCTACCCCAGCACCATGTACATAGGGCTACAGGAGTACTCTGATAAGAGAGCTCCTGTCACTCTAGAACTACCACTGAGGTGAAAAGGAGATATAATTGGTCATGCAGCCATGTTGGTTCATTTGCGTCTCAACTCTCCACATTGGTGGCTTCATTTATTCTGAACAAGTTTAGTTTTCTAGGCAGACAGGTTGATACATTGCATTTCATTATTTTTTGAGAATCACTTATTCTCCCTGAAAGGGGAGAAGAAATTGAGTGCCTAGCTCATCTGAGCTGATACCTTCAGCTTGCTAACTTCTTGAATGTAGGCCATGAATGCTTACGTTCATGGGAGAGAGATGATGAAAATATCTGTACATGAATTAAGGCAATGGGCTCTGACTCTTGAGTGAAGACTTTGGAAGCAGATGTCTACTAAAACGGTCTCTGATGGGGAGAAGAAAACTGTCTTATTTGAAAGTGTAAGTTGTGGATCTAATAAGAGAATACAATTATTGAGCAATTTTGTCATCTTGTATTAGCCTACCTGGAGTAATGAAATTTAAATTAAGCTGTGTGCTCTGCTTTCTTTTTATCTTGCCGTCATGTGACATCTGCCTTGTAAGCTTATGGTAAATTCAGTGAGAAACCACTAAATTCTTATTGGTTCTAATGTTCATTTTGTCTTCTATTTTCTCAGTGAACACAGATGTTGTTTCAAACATATTTCTCTTACTTGTAAATGGGTTATCAAATGACCAAGACAAGGACAAATACCTTTTGCTTTATTTAACTCTCTAATAATGAAATGCTACCCCAAGGACTAGTAGGATTCAAAATCCTGTGCTTTAAAGCTGTAACTCTTAGCTACTCCTTACTCCATGAGGATTTTTGTAGAGTGGCAGTATCCTTGATGCTTCTTTTTTTCTCTCAACTGATAGCCACTTGCTGCCTTTAGTGTTGCGAGGAGCAGGTATGGACTAGAACTAGCTACGTTTGTGTGGAAGTATGTGCTAACACCCTTTCATTGTCCAACAGTTGACCTTGGCAAGCGGCCCATTCAGTTAGCTAATGGCACCGACAGGATCTTGAAATGACACAGGAGAGGGAAAGGGGAGACTAAAACAACATCTGAAAGCCAATGTCAGAAATACCACCCAAACTTTAATTATCCTCTGTAGAAGCAGTTCTCGGAAGGTGCCCTGCCCACGTCTCACCTCCTGGCATTGCGGAGGCGGTGCGTCAAGATCATTACAAGAAAGAGGGCTTTGACTTTGATTCCACATGGCTGGCTTGTTAAAAGAAAGGGCTGGAGCCTGTGTTCTTTCACAGTGTTTAATGAGCTGGTAGGTCTACAATCAGTGGAGAGAAAGGAACAAAATGTACCTGTAAAGTTACATTCGCAAGTTATTAGCCATTTGAAGTGACGTAAGGCGCACACGGAGGTAAGATCAATGGGATGACACTGTTAGTGCGAGCCTGTTATATGAAAAGCAATTCTGAAAAGTAATTGCTAATAAAAGATCTATTAATACTGTAAAATTCACTAATAGGTTCATTCTAGGGAGTAGTAAGTAGGGGATAATTAGGAAATAGAAGGTTCAAATGCTGTTAGGAACCTTAGCAATGTTCACAGCCTGCTCTATAGAATGCCCCATGCTGTATGTGCTTGCTGATACAATTTCAAGGCTATATATATATATATATATATATATATATATATATATATATATATATATATATATTTATATATATATATATATATATTTATTAAAGGAAGTTAAAATTACGTGTTTTTTTTTTTTCTTTTTCAAATATACTAGACAGAGCACAGTTTCCAGAAACTACTTTGTGGAGCAAAAGGGACAAAACAGTGGGAAGGCACAGATGGTGAGTGCGTGTGAGTGTGCACAGGGGTGGGGATGCTCCCACTAGTGTGTCTGAACTAAGGTGAGAGAGGGTCTCAGCCACAGCATGACAGTTCTTGCACCTCATCCTGCTTGTTTTCAGATTGTTTTTGTGTCTGGTTCCTTTGAAAACACTGCAGGAGACTTCTCAGTTTGCCTCATGGCTTGGCCGACCCAGCTTAGTGCTGGAGTCCTGAGAACGTGATTTTACCTTCACAGCCTCTCAACAGGTTTCTCCCTTTTATGTCTCTCATCTTCTTCTACCCTACAGCGTCAACTTTAGGCTAAGAAGGAAAGAAAAAGAAACGAACCTGAGAACAAAGCCAAGGGTAAGGTTAAAAAAAATCACAGTAAGCTGAACCATCATATTAATTTTAAATTCTTGATAGTTTGATGAGTGTTAAATTATTCAGACTGACTAATTAGCTGTGAGGTGTGCTGTTCGCAGCATTTGCGCGCGCGCGCGCGCGCGCGCGCGTGTGTGTGTGTGTGTGTGTGTGTGTGTGTGTGTGTGTGTGTGTGTGTGTGCATTTGTGAGCAGGAAGAAGCCAAAGGAAAATGCTGGGTGTCCAGCTCTATCATTTCCTGCCTTATTCCCTCGAAACAAAGACCCTCACTGAATCCAGACCTTGCTGTTTGAGGGCTAGATTGGCTGGCCAGCTAGCAAGTTACAGCCATCCTCGCTGTCTCTCTCCTTGCACGGTTACAGGCCTACACAACAGACCCTGGCTGTTCCATTGGTGCTGGGATGTGAGCCGAGGCCTTCACGCTTCTGCAGCAAGCTCCCTTACCCACCGGCCAGCTCCTTGGTTCCCCCACTTGTAAGTCAGTTATCAAAACTATGGAAATTATAGTGCTGCAACTGAGACATGCAGCTCCCTTCCAGAAGCTCACTTCTTTCCATTTTTTTTTTCTGTTATCTTTCCCCTGGTTTCTCATCATCTTATTTTAAAAAGAAGAAAATTGTAATTCCTTAGCTGCCTTTTTCTTAAACGAATGTCTTTGCTCCCCTCTAGGCTGTCTATTATGTTTAAGGTGGCTTTAGACTGAGCAACCGTGTGCATATAAAGCAAAAGAAGGAGAAAATGGAATATGTTCTGTTAAACTTCCTTTATTTAAGAGTGTCCTTTACCTAAAAATTTCAAATAATTTATAACTCGGGAGTTCCGTAAGTATCATATATATACATACATACATATATATATATATATATATATATATATATATATATATATAGAGAGAGAGAGAGAGAGAGAGAGAGAGAGAGAGAATGAGAGAATGATTCCTTAGCAAAACAATCATGGTCGATGCCTTTATTTAAGGTCATTTCTTTCTCTTTATACCATTTTATAATATTCGAGGTGATTCCTTCCCTTTCTTTTCTTTTCTCTGTGTTTCCCTCACATGTTAGCATACAAAAATCTACAACTGTTGTTATCTCTGATAGGATGATGATTAAAAAATAATCAAGCCCCCCTGCTGCAAAGTTATTCCCATTAAAATAATGGGGCTGGGTACTGGAAGCAAAAACACTGAGAAGATGTAACGTTGAAGAATTGAATCTGGGTGTGCTGTGCAAAATGATCTCACTGTGTTTTCTTCTAAGACTAGTGCTGATGCTATTTATTTTATAGATGCAAAAACTAGCTTTGGATGTTAACATAATCAATGCTTGTGACTTACAAATTGTTATTCAACCAAACTCCGGCAACAAAAGTCATATATTTTACTAAAAGGGATACACTTCTCCCAGTTTCCCCATTAGGCTGAAACTAGAGAATGAGAAATACTAAAAGGCATAGAAAGATAATGGTTGTGAGCTGGAGAACTGTAATAGGCTTCTGATTTATCAAAGCTTACTTTTGCCACTCCTTATGGGTAGGTAACTCAGTGACCCAATGTAGAGTTGGAGTTCCATCTAAACTTTCATTGATGAAACTTGAGCCCATGAACAGAAGTATTTTCCCTTTTCTTTCGGGGAAATTTAAAATTCCCGAGGAATAAATTGTCCTGGGAAACCACATCAGCATCACAGAACAGGATGCTGGGCTTTTTGTTGGCTCATCAGGAGCTCATTGTCTCGGAGTTTGCCATCACCTTCTGAACAAGAGAGACACTTAGATGGTTTTTCCTTGTCTTTCAGGCTGTGCAAGAAGTTCCAAAAACACAGGCCTTTGCGCTTGACCTGTCTGAGGGCTTCACGCAGCCAGCATTAATATACCCTTAAAAACTACTCTTCAGAAGACTGTGATGCAGTGATAACATAATGACTATCCAATGGAAAGCCTGGCGATGATGTGAGGGTATTTCCCAGTCTGTGACAACAGAATGATCCAATTACAAAGTCAAGTAATTTCACTTTTTAAAAGTTTTAATTCCTACCTAACACAATTACTGCATTTAAAGTCTCATTGGGATACCTAACTTCACCTTTCACGTATCCTCTTGCTTTTAGAATCCAATTTTATACTGAAAGAGAACATCTGCCCTAAATTTTCTCCAGTTCTTTTTTTTTATATGTCCTGTGGTTTCCCCTCTCTAAAGTGTCCTCATTTTTTATCAATGGCGTGGTCACTTGGCCAGATGCTTGGACTTCAGCCCCTGAAGGCATCGCAAACTCCCTTTATCCATTCTGTGTCCGTTAGAAGTTTTTCCAAAACGCATTCTGAGTTTTGCTCCTTTGGACTAATTTCTATTTCTAAATCTCTGCTCTGTTACTACTGCTTGCCTTTTGATTGCTTTCTTGTGCGTCTGTGGTCACTGCCTAGACTTTGTTCCCAACATAATGTTCAAGTTTGGTTTAAAATACAGACCCATCTTCTCCCTCTTCTGCTCAAAGGATTGCCGCTGGCCCTTATTTTATTTAAAGGAAGTGAGAGTAGAGGAAAGGAAGAGACTGTCAGGGAAGGGAAAGGAGTGTGGGGTGGGGAGACTGAAGGGATGGAGTCAAGGTATGATAGACTTGAAAGAAGCTGTTTATTTGAAACTCAACATTATACTATTAATATATGCCATTAAAGAAAGTAAACATAAAATCCAAAGACCAATTTTTTTAACCTTGATTCTTCTCTCAAACATTACGTTCTGATTGCAGTTCCCCTCCCTCTACTCCTCTCAGTCTCTCCCTCCCCTCCCCACCTCCCCCCCCCCCCCCCGACCCCTCATCAACCCCCTCATCTGTTTCTTTTAAAAAATAAAGAGCAGGCAAGGCCTCCCAGGGATATCCACCCAACATGGCCAGACAAGACACAATGAGACTGTGCACAAACCCCCATATCATAGCAGGACATGGCAACCCAATAGGAAGAAAAGGGTCCCAAGCACAAGCTAAAGAGTCAGATCCCCCCTCCCCCCACACATTCCCACTGTTGGGAGTCCCACAAAAACATCAAGCTTCACAAATGCAAGGTATATGCAGAGGACCTAACTCAAACCTATGCAGGCTCCATGATTGTAACTTCAGCCTCTGTGAGTCTCTCTGAGCTCTGCTTAGCTGATTCTGTGGCCCATGTTCTCATGGTGTCCTTGACCCTACTGGTTCCTACAATCCTTCCTGGCTCTCCTCTGAAGGGTTCCCCTGGCTCTGCCTAGTGTTTGGCTGTGGGTCTCAGCATCAGTTTCCATCAGTTGCAAGATGATGCTCCTCTGATGACAATTGGGCTAGTCACCAATCTATGAGTACAGCAGAATATCATTAGGAATCATTTCATTATAGATGTAACCAACCGTCTTATTAAATAAGAAACACAGAGCCAATACAAAGACGAAAGCCAAGAGATCAGAGCTAAGAGCCTTACCCGCCTGCTGCAGCTAGCCTCTTCAGCCAAGAGACCTCTCCGAAAGAGACCTACTTTCTGTCTGTTTGTCTTTATATAGACTTTCTGTTCTGCCTTCTCATTGGTTGTAAACCAAACTACGTGACTGCCTCGTCACTTCCTGTCTGTACAGACCTCCAGACACACATTGGAGTGTGTGTCTCCAATGCTGGCTGTATCCTTGAACACACAGAGATCTAAGTAGCTCTGCCTACCAAGTGCTGGGATTAAAGGTGTGTGCCACGAACGCCACGCTCTGCGATGGCTTGCTATTAGCTCTGACCCCCAGGCAACTTTATTTAAAACATACAAATAAAATCACATTTCAGTACAAATAAAATATCACCATATTTCATTGACTTTTTTTCCCCCAGTTGTGTTTGGTTCTATCCTGGTTCTCTGGGCTGTCGGGCCTTTGGTTCCTGGCCCACCAGGCAATGTCAGACATGGGTTTCCTCTTGTGGTGTGGACCTCAAGTAGGACCAGTCATTGGCTGGCCACTCCCACAAGTTCTACCCACCATGACCCCCCTCACCCCCGACAAATCTTGCAGGCAGGACAGATTGTAGGACGAAAGTTTTGTGGCTAGATTGGTGTCCCAGTCTCACTGCTGGGAACCTTGCTTGGTTATAGAAGATGGCCAGTTCGGGCTTTGTATGCTCCATTACTAGGAGACTTTGCTAGGGTCACTTTCACAGATTCCAGGAATTTTCCAGTGCACTAGTTTTCTACATCACCCCCCAAGTGCTCCCAAATTCTAGGTATCTCTCCTTGCACTCTCTCCCTCAGTCTTGCTTTGAAGGCCTGTTCCCTAGGCTACAGTATGAGGGACATGTTTCAAAGGATTTTCTCTAGTCTAAAGGCCTACATGGTTTCTTCCCTGTCTCTACTTCTATTTTTGTCTGGTCACAGCCCCTTTAGCCTTGATGGCTTTCAAACCCTGGCATATTCTCACTGTAGACATCTACACTTCCGATCCCTCTGATGAGATGCCCTTTCTTTCCCTTGAACACAGATCTTGAGGTTCATCATTCCTTTCCTTTGGGGTTTTGGTTAAATGTCATATCCTAGATAATTCCTACTCTTCCCTCCATATCTAAGATACCCATGCCACCTACCCCCTGCTCCATCCCTCTTTACACGGGTTTTTCCCTGTCTTTTGATGAAATTGTTAAACCCGCCTGCCCCTCCCCCTGCCTGGGTACCACCCTTGGCTCATCCTTCGTGACTGCACATGCTCCAAAACCAAAATGTCCCCATGTTTCTTTCCTTCCCAGCTTGTCAGAGTATTCACCGATGGGCATGGATAGTCATCGAGAAAGTGCTCTAGCACTTTAGTTTCTGGTATGTTTGGAAAAGTCTATCTACAACTTCATAGTTCTCTAGCCACAGTAGGGCGTTTTAACTACCGGGAGACACAGCTACCAAGACGCAGCTGTAGATTTCTTGATTACTTCATTAATAACTCCCTGCCCGAAAGACAGAACACACCTAACTTCAAAACGTATAAATTTACCTGACACCTCCCCTACTGCTGTGTGTACCTCCTCTAATGATAATAGATTTTCTGATATCTAAAATTCAATTTTCCATTTTAAAGAACACAGCTCTGGTATTCCAGCTACTTTTCTTCTCCTTATGACCTGTCTTCTATCTTATTTCACATCCTCTTAGTGACTTTTTCCACTGGGGGATTCAATCCATTTGTTTGTTGTCTCTCTCAGGGATTGTGGGCTCTTCTGGCTTCTGCACCTCCACCAGTTATCAACTCCACAATGACTGACCCACCCCCAGGCCCCTCACATGGTATTCCATGTGACAGGGCTGTCTCTGACACACAGGGGATGTTCACTCTTTAGTCAGCCAAGCGGCATTTACCAATATTGTACTTCCTCATTATGGGTTGTGTTTTGTCACTTTCCCAGCTCTTTGATGTCGTAAATATTAAAGGCACCCCTCAGAAGCTGCATTCCCTGAGCTGAAACAAATTATGCAAGAAAATTGTGTGGGTATCTCTTAGCCGGGTATTACTCTTCTGTGCCAAGTATGTAGTGGCTCCATTATGTTGGGCAGAATGGAACCCTGTGTAATATTAATAGATGATTTCAAAATAAGTTGAAAGTGTTAAAAAAAAATGAAGTGTCTTCATCTCACATCAAGGGACTCTTAGATCAGTTTTTATTTATATTTTAATCCTAGTAGAGTAAAAGTGAAGAGCAGCACACTATAGGCCCATAAGAAACTTGTTTTGTTGAAAACAAAATTGATGCACCCTCTATGATCAGGCACATAAAAGCAACACCCTATATGTCTGAGTTTTCAGACTTTAGCATTGCACTCATAAATTCCATATTTTAGCCAAAAGGAGTTAGAATATCTATTATAACATAAACCTAATTGTGGTGATGTATTATGTCCCCCAATATACTGTGTCCCCAATAAAATTTACCTGAGGATCAGAGGAAAAAGCCAGCCTAGTAAACATAGAAGTCAGGCAATGATAGCACACTCCTTTAATTCTATTGCTTGGGGATCAGGGATCTGTTTGGATCTCTGTGAGTTCAAGGCCACACTAGGGAACGGAACCAAGCATGTGATATATACCTTTAATCCCAGCACTACCTGGAGAGGTCTAGAGGTCTGTACAGACAGACAGGAAGTGACAGAGCTAGGCAGGAAGAGGAAGTGATGTAGCTGGACTGAGAAAGCAAATGAGAGAATAGACTAGAAAGGCATATAGGTGTGGGTAGACAGGAAGTAGCTTGCATTGGATGCTGCGGAGTTGGTGAGGTGAAGTTAGCCTTGGCTTTTTCTATTCCTCTGATATCTCTCAGGCTTTAACCCCAATTTCTGGCTCTGAAGTTTTTTTATTATTATTATTAATAAGACCATTTAGCAATTCATTTACACCTAATATTTCAGGAAAACATAATAATCTTAATTAGTGTACTTGTTTTCATACAAATGTAGAGTCATCTGTTTTAGGATTCTTCTATCAGAAATAGGGCAAGATACTATAAAAGTGTCCATTTTTTTGGTTTCAGTCTCTGTTTTCATGCATCTTATTTTGAAAAAAAAAAAAAAACAAAAACCAAGAGAAGAATAAATATCCTACTCTCTTTACATTGCAATAGCAAAATATCCGAAGCACAGAAATTTACAAGAGGTAGAAGTTTGCTTCTCACAGCTCTGGGGGATGGGAAGTCTAAAGTCAAGGTACCAGCAGCATCTCTAAGCTCTGCTTCAGAATACTGGCTTGCTGATGGTGTGTTATCATGAGGCAGAAGAAAAAGAAAAGACTCCCTTGTGCTTTCTTCATAAGGTCTTTCACCCCATGTTATCCTTATGAACTATTCAGCTCCTCCAAACCATTGCTTTTTACACTGTTACATTGAGTATTAAACTTCAACTTGAATTTTGGAAGGAGAATGAACTATTGCAATACCCATCTTTAAAATTTGCTGCACATCTGAAAATAAGGAGTGAATCTGAGGTGGTTAATTTTGAACTGTACCTTTTGACTTCCTCAGACATAAAAGGTATTTAGTAGAACTACCTTGTTCTAAACGTCTTTGTAGAAACAAACAAGCAAGCAAACAAAGAAACACCACCCAGGACTGATCTTTGGAAATCATGGGTAGGAAATTTTCAAAGTTTGGTTTTATTTTATGTATATGAGTGATCTATTGACCTGATACCAGAAGAGGGCATCAGATTCCACTATAGATGGTTGTTAACCATATGTGGTTGCTGGGAATTGAACTCAGGACCTCTGGAAGAGCAGCTAGTGCTCTTAACCATTGAGCTATCTCTCCAACCCTCTCCTGTTTGGTTTTAAGCTGAGAACATTCCCATAGATCTCTCATGTTTTCTTTAGTGACAGTTTAATTTTAAAAAAAGGCTATTTATTTTGGCAAAGATACAAATGAAGAATAATGAGAGAAAAAAATAATTTAGTGGCTGCTCCGTGAATTGGTTACACTGCTGAATGTAACAGCAGTTACATCGTCTTATTGTATCTAAGGTCAGGGTCAATTAATTCAACACTTGTTGCTCTGGCGTCTTTGACTTTTACGTATCTTTTCATATCCTTCCCTCTTCCCTTCCTTCTTTTTCTGTGTGTATCTGACATGGTGTGTATGGTGCCTCCACATGAGTGTATGGGCATATGTGCCCATGCACACACATTTGAAGGCCAGAGCAGGATGCCTACTGTCTTCCTCAATTGCTTTCTGCCATCTTACCTTGAGACAGACTTTCTCACTGAAGTAGACATTTTTGATTATACTGTTGGGCGTGGACCTCTCAGAATCTGCCTGTCTCCACCTCCCAAAGTTGAGGTTCACTTGTAGCCAGTCATGCCTGACTTCTTACATGCCTGTGGGGGGAATCCGAATCCAGGTCCTCATGCTTGTAGACCAACTGCTCTTACCCACCGGGCCATCTCCATAGCTCCAATTTATTGTTGCCACTCTGAAATTGTTTTCTCAGAAGAGGACACGTTTTAAAACAATGGTCCCTTGTATATGCTTTAAAAGTCAGCACGATGCTGAGACCAGTCTGGAGTAATAGTCCTAACAGAGACACTTAGCTGTAAGGAAACATACATATCAATGAATAAATAGTTGAGAGTTAAAAGAGAAGCTATGGTGGTATGATTTTTGGTAAGCCATGAGAAATATCATTGCCTGGCACTTGGACTAATAATCTGCCTCTCTTCTTTCTGTGTCCTGTATCTTGCACCACCATCCCTGTGAATATAGTGAATGTCTTAACAGCCTCCGTCTGCCTCTTCCTTCCTTCCTTCCTTCCTTCCTTCCTTCCTTCCTTCCTTCCTTCCTTCCTTCCTTCCTTCTTTCCTTCCTCCTTCCTTTCCCTTCTTCCTTCCTTGTTTGTTTTTTTTTTCTTTTCTTTGCTTTTTTTTTTTGAGTCAACTTCTGATATATGGCCTTGTTTGGCCTGGTATTCACTATGTATCCCAGGCTGACCTACAACTCACAGGAATCCTCCTGCCTTAGCTTCTGGTTATTGAGATTATACCGTGCCTGCCTTCAACAGCAGATTGTGTATATGGAATCATTAAAGGCCTGGCCTTGTACTCGTAGTCAATGATACATAAGATTATTTATTAACCAGTCACTGGCTAAGACAATGCAATACCTCCTCACACTATAGAGACAGGGGCAGGAGAGCTTGCATGAAGTAGGTTTGCTTGGGATGCCTACCTCACTTTTCTTAAAGTTTTCCAAAAGAAACAGCAGGTGCCACTTAGATTATTCGAATTTCCTACGTGATTGCCTCAGGAAAAATGAGACAGAATAAAAACCCTGGTTGAAGCTACACGTGTAATTGCATCAGAAACATCAGGATTAACTTCTTAGCATAGAAATCCAGCCACTTTTAAAGATAAGCCCAGAAGCCTGACTTAATCGAATGTCACTTTGACAGCTGTAGTGATAGTCCTGTTGCGTAGGCGCCTTTCCTGTCCTCAGCGAGTGGAAGAGAGAGAGAGGATCAATAGAATGAAGTGTTAAAAGGGAGAAATGATCTCTTGTCTTTGTAATTCCTGAGCAACTTCCCTTGAATTAATACATCTTTCTCAGAATATAGACTGAGAATTTAAATGCTGTCACTTGGGAGGATCTGTATCTTTGTCTTAGACATATGTTTCCCCAGGTTTGTCTACCTCAGGCTAGACACGTTAGCTGACTTATCTTTAGACCTCTAGCAGGTGACCAGGAGAGAGTGCCAGCAAATTAAAACCTATCTGTCTCTAGTATATGCAAGGCAGTGGATTTGAAATTTGTATCTTTTAAATCACCTGTGATGTCTCAGCCCCTTTCATGGACGATGAAACCGACGTATCAGTTGAGACAGTGCTGGGAAGGAACATTTTTATGTGTATGTGCATATGAGGTGAAAAGTGATTAAGGAGGCTGGGGAGGTAGCTCGGTCTGAATGCTCGCAGTGTGAACAGGAAAAGCAGATTTCAGAACCTCAGTGTGAAAGCTGAGCGGGTGTGCAGGCCTACCTGTAAGTCCAGCACTGAGAAGGCAGAGACCGTGCAGGATGACTGGCCAGAGCAGCTCTATCTGCCAGCTCTGGGCTCAAGTGAGAGACCCGCTTCAGTGAACAAGGTGCAGAACAAAACAAGACGCATGACATCAACACTGGGTCTCCACATGCATGCATATGCATACACGTAATCATGGACACACACACCTGTGAACACAGTGTGCCCCCCCGCACTTGTGAGCATGCATGTGTATATTCAAGCACGCACACAAGAGAAATCAAAAACGATCAACAGAAAATGGAAGAGATCACCTACACACAACATCAAACTCAGTTATGTTTCTTAAACTCACATAGAAATAAGTGGAAGGTTTATATCGGAATTCAGCCAGATACGGGTTTTTAAGAGGTAAAGCCCTTTAGGTAGATGTGCTGTTTTAAAGATAGCAAATAGAAAACAACATTTATTCTGCCAACTGTCGTTACTTTAATCATATGTTTCAACATGCATTTTTAATTAGATATAATTACATCATTTTCCCTTTCCTCCTTCCAACCTTTTCCATGTATCATCCCTGCTCTCTCCCTCAAATACATGTCCTCTGAACTCTTTCCTATGTGTATATGTATGTATATTTGTATGTATTTTTGTATCTCTAATATGTAAATACAATATGCTTAGTATGTATAATGTTACTTATATAATGTTACTTGTGTATATGATTTCAGAGCTATCCTTTTTTTTCAAAAATACTATTAGAAAGTGGAATTACTTAATTACCTTTATATTTCACTAATTTTGAAAATTTTGAACAATTCTTTTAAAATTTTTTGAAATCCCTCTGCTTGGGAAAGGCAAGTTTTTTTTTTTTTTTTTTTTGCCATGAAATTTGAGCCTTTTTGTTACCTTTTAATATTTAATCCTTTTTTTATTTTCCCAGGCTTAACTATTCTATAATTATTTCTCTTTCTTCTGCAGTAAGTGTGGTGATAGGCTTTGGAAGTACAGCGATGTCTAAGAAGGAAAGAAATTCCCTTCTTATAGATTTACATTCCAACAGGAACAAACCATAAAACTGAAATGAAACGTTAGGTACTGGGTAAATGTCAGAGGTAAAATAGTAGTGGTTCCAAAGAGAAATCGAGGAGTAAAATAATCAGCTTTTTATGACTGTGATAAGCTACCCAAGGATAACAAGTTAAAGGGAGAACATTTTAATCTGGGTCATAGTTTCTTAGGTTTCAGAACATGATCCCTTGTTGTGTCTAGGGATGTGCTGAGGCAGAACACCCCAGCTGCATCCCTTGGATATGATGGTTCTGGGCTGCTTGCCTCATGGTGGCCAGGAAGAAAAGAGCAGAAAGAGTCAGGAGACAAATATCACCCTTTGAAAGCCACGATTCCACTCAACAGTGGCTCCTTTCTTTGTATAACCCATTCCTGAAGTTTCCACCATTTCTAAATAGCAACAGCAGTGTGGACACAAGCCTTCAACATATGAACCTCTGAAGAATATTCTAGATCTGGATTATAAGGTGGGGACAGGGGGCTATCCAATATAATAGGGTCATTTAGGGATGAGACTCTAAATAAGAAGGAGCCAATGTCAGAAATCTCCACTGAAGCTAGAGCATGTTCCTGTTGGTGGAGACAGGATCACAGAACAGGTCTACACAAGCTCATGAATCACAAAGGAGGTAAGAGAACCAGAGTGTCTTAGTTGAGGTTTCTATTGCTGTGAAGAGACACCTTGAACATGGTAACTCTTATGAAGGGAAAGATTTAATTGGGGCTGGATTACAGTTTCAGAGGTTCAATCCATTATCATCATGGTGGAACATGGTGGTGTGCAGGCAGACATGGTGTGGGAGAAGTAGCCGAGTGTCCTATGTCTTGGATTGTAGACAACAGAAAGTGGTCTGAGATAATGGGTGTGGTTGGAGCATACATGAGACCTCAAAGCCCACCCCTACAGTGACACACTTCCTCTAACAAGGCCACACCTACTCCAACAAGGCCACACCTACTCCAACAAGGCCACACCTCCTAATAGTGCCACTCCCTATAGGCCAAACATTCAAACATGAGTCTATGGGAGCCATACCTATTCAAACCACCACAAAGAGGCTAGGCCATAGTTTTCCAGTTCCTTTCCTAAATCAGTGATACTGCAATTAAAATATTTCTTAGGATGGAGATTGAGGGGGAAGTCCTTATACACTCAGAAAATCAGATAGAAATAGTTCCCTATCCTCAAATAATTAGTATGGATTTCTTCCTCAAGACCATGGGAAGCAATGTGGGGAAAGCAAACTAAGCAAGGAGCATCAATTGTGATCTTAGAGAATCATTCTGGTATCATGGAGATTAGACTTTAGCAGTATAAAGAGTGGCAACAGGGAGACCCAGCAGGAGCCCGTGAAGGATGGTTTCCAGGTCAGGGCTGCGGTGGTGATTACAGCAAGCAGGACAGGTAGCTCAGGCAAACCCTGAACACAGCATCTGCAGGGATAGTAGAAATACTCTTGGTTCTCTACCAAGAATGCCAGATAAGAGTTCTGTTTTTTTTTTTTTTTAAATTTTTTTTTTTAACCTCTTCCTAAATAAACCCCTTCGCCTGGAGGCTGTACCAGAGAATGTGGCTGAACTGTTAGTCCAAAACCAATCCCTTCTGGTGAACAGCTTTGAAATTGGGTCTCTGGATTTTCCTAGTAGAAACAGGCTATATGCTGTTGTATGATATTTTGTTTGTGTTCTGACAAATAAAGCTTGCCTGGAGATCAGAGGGCAGAGCTAGGCACTAGTTAACCATAGAGGCCGGGCAGTGGTGGCACACACCTTTAACCCCAGCGTTTGGGAGGAGGAAGCAGGAAGATCAGGAAGCCAAGGCTACCCTGGGTACAGGAGATTGAACCAGTCTAAAAGAGAAACAGAGCCAGGTGGTGGTGGTTGCATGCCTTTAATGCCAGCACTAGGAAGGTGGAGATAAAAATATAAAACAGGTGGAGACAGGATCTAGTCACCCATTCAGCTGAGCCAGGGCCCCCATCCAGTCTGAATTTTTGTAGAGGTAAGGATTCTCTCTAGTGGCTGGCTGCTCTGCTTTTCTGATCTTTCAGCTTTCATCCTCCATATCTGACTTCGGGTTTTTATTGTTAAGACTAATTAGGGGATTGCGCTTCAATATGCATTCTCCAATTTTAGCCCATCTCTTTACTGATGTTAGGGTTACCTCTTCAGAGGGTGGGTATTATAGTAGCTTTGATCAGGGCTCCATTGAAGCCCATTGGTAAAAAGCTATTTTATCTTGGTGAAAAGAATGGATTATACCTTATACTCCATCCTACCCATAAGAGTTACCTGGACAAGAAGCCACTTCTTAGGATGATTGATTCTCTTCAGACCAGCTAAAGAGAGGAGAAAGAACAGTTGATCCCTTTTAATGTCCTTTTCCTTCCCTGGGCTCAGGGCAGTCACTTACAGAGACATGGTCATGTTTTCCTAAGACCTGCCTACTTTTCTGAATTACTCAGAAAATCAACACTTCTCTTTTCCCTAAAATCTGTTTTTACTTTGAGTTACTTGCCAGAACCTGGGTGTGTTTTCTTTGATGCTCTGAGCTTTCTTACTCTCTGTCTCTAAAGCTATCCACACACACACACCCCTTTGTGCCCATAGGGCATGATTTTCGTAATTCTTCTCCATCTTTCCCCTCTAGGTAGCTGCTGAAATGTAAGGTTTTCCTCTTCTAGGGTTTTTCTACTAAACTTAACATTATACTCTGGTGTCTTAGTTAGGGTGCCTATTGCTGCAACAAAACACCATGACCAAAAAGCAAATTGGGGGAGAAAGGGTTTGTTTGGCTTACACTTCCATATCTTTGAAGGACGTTAGGACAGGAACTCAAGCAGGGCAGGAACCTGGAGGCAGGAGCTGATGTGAAGGCCACAGAGGGGTACCACTTATGGGCTAGTCCTTCTGACTTGCTCAGCCTGCTTTCTTATAGCACCCAGGACCACCAGCCCAGGCATGGCACCATCCCCACTGAGCTGGGCCCTCCCGCATTGGTCACTAATTGAGAAAATGCCTTAGAGCTGGATCTCATGGAGGCATTTCCTCAACTGAGGCCTCTTCCTCTCTGATGACTCTAGCTTGTGTCAAGTAGATACCCAAAACCAGCCAGTACATCTGTCTCCCTTCAGAATCTTAAGTTTCCTTATTAACGAGACTAACAACCTAAACAGGGGACCCCAGTTAACACGGTGACATGTTTCACCCAGATGGGACTCCCCTAAATTTCCAGTAACAATTCTACGAGCAGTGAGAAATAGATGAATTCTGTGCTAATATTCACTAGCATGTCGACCTAGACATGGCTCAGTTTTGAGATTCTAAAATAGAAAATTAATTAAAATCCATATTTTTTTTCTCCAACGTAATCTGAAGGAGAAAATGAAGACAACAGGACTAACAGGCTTTGTTGTAGGAGATGGATTGGAAGTGTTTGTTGATGGATGTGTTGTGGGATGAGGAGGACACGGCAGGCATCACACACTCTTGATAAAGTCATCTCACACTCAACTATTGGCAGTCTGGCTCTCCTGCGCACATCTTCCCTTTGTTTCTGTCTCTAGTGTCTGTTGCTGTGCTCCCTAGATCAGCTTCTTTAACTCTGCTTAATACCTACTGATCCTTCAGGTTGTAATTAAAGTGTCACTTGCTCTGTAAAACCTCCCCAATCTAAATTAGATACTCCTCTTTGACCTTCTAAAGGCTCTGTGCATGTACTCCCCTGAAAGCAATTACCATGCTGAATTACAATTGTTGATTTACATTTCAGAACCCCCACCAGCCTACGACATCACAGTGAACGGGGAGTGTGTCTTCCATTCTACACCTCCATTTTCTTACATTTCCCTGGAACATGGTAGAAGCTTATTTATTATGTGATTTCATTACTAAATTAATTAGTTATTACCTCCTAATCCAGAAGTTTTTTTTTTTCTTTTCTGTTCATTTTTATGGAAAACAGATTTTCTTTCATACAATATATTTTGATTGTGGTTTCCCTTCCTCCAATTCCTCCTAGATCCCGGCACCTGCCCACCCAAATCCATACTCTTTCTTTCTCTTGCTCATTAGAAAACAGGGTTCTAAAAAGTAAGACAAAATAAAAATAAGCAAACCAGGAAAGGACAAAACAAACAGGAAAAACAAAAACAAAAAGCATGAGAAACACATACAGATACTGAGAATATGAAAATAAAGTCAGAAACCATAATATACAAACAAAAGCATTATGAAGTTTAAAAAATGCCATAACAAAGACAAAGCATTGTGAGACAAACAAAACAAAACAAAATGCTCCAAAATTACCATTGAGTTTGTTGGCCATCTACCAGTGGACATAGGGCCTTTCCTTAAGTATGTTATATATCCAATGAGAGTCCCTTGGAGAAAACTGATTTTTCTTTGGCAATGAGTTATCAATTGTAGATAGCTTCTGGGTTAGGAATGGGAGCTTGTGTCTCTTTCCCCTCTCAGTACTGGGGCCGATGTGGTTTACACATCTGTAGACCCTGTGTGTGCTGCCACAGTCTCTGTTAATTCATTTGTGCATCAGTCCTGTTGTGTCTAGAAGGCCATGTTTTCTCGGTGTCTTATATTCCCACTGTCTTTTAAAACAATAATTTTACCTCCTCTTCCACCGATTTCTCTGAGGACTGAGGGGAATGATCTGATGGAAACATCCTATCCAGGACAGACTGTTCCAACATCTCTCTTTCTCTGCGTAATGTCTAGCTGTGGGTCTCTGTATTTCTTCCCATCTACTGTGGGGGGAAGCTTCTCTGATGATGGCTGAGCAAGACACTGATCTATGAGTATAGGAGAAGGTTATTAGGAGTGATTTTATTGCTACTTTCCTTAAGCAGAACAGTTGTGTTTGGTTTTCCTTTAGGTCTACAGACTATCTTGTCTCAGGTTCTCAGGCCCCAAGGCAGTGTTGGGCATGGGTTCCATCTTATGGAGCAAGCTTTAATTCTAATCAGATAGTGGTTGGTTACTACTGAAACTTTCGTACCACTATTGCATGAGCATATCTTGCAGGCAGGTCACTCTTGAAGTTTGAAGGGTTCGTATCTGGGTTGGTGCTTACCTTTCTCCTTTGGTAGTTAACAGAGTACCTCTAGGACCATGAACACTTGTCAGTAGGGGGGAAGACTCTAGGCAGATACCAGCTCAAATTCTTCATGTTTCATGAGTTAGGTCTTTAGCAATAGGGCCTTACTGTCAATTTATGGAGAGCAACCAATAAATAGCCTTGGCAGTAGTCTAGATTGTTTAGGGGGTTCCATTGCTAACAATTCAGATATAATTCCCAGTCCTGGTGAGTTTTTTGTCCTTGTTGGGGCTGTGTCTCCCCTGTTACTTTGTAGCTCAATTTCGATTTCTTTCTTATATGTGTACATGTTAAGAAGCTTCTACTATATTAAGATTTCCATATGACCCCTTGAGTAGCCCTTGGTTTTAGCCATTCCTCCCTGTATACCCTCCCCTCCCCTCCTCTCTTGTCCCTCTCCCCATTTGATCCTC
Organism: Peromyscus californicus insignis; assembly: GCF_007827085.1. Taxonomy (NCBI): domain Eukaryota; kingdom Metazoa; phylum Chordata; class Mammalia; order Rodentia; family Cricetidae; genus Peromyscus; species Peromyscus californicus. Next base: position 40,292,174 of record NW_026294535.1, read on the forward strand.
CTGTTTCCATCCTTATCCCAGTCCATCCACAAAGATCTATACTATTTTTCCTTCCTAGGGAGGTCTATCTGTCTCTCTTTCCCCAGAGACTTATTGTATACCTAATCTCTGTTATCATATGGCTTGTAGCCGGCTTATTGACAAATTAAATTCACGTATAAGTGAATACATACTACGTTTGTCATTTTTAGTCTGGATTACCTCACTTGGGATGTTTTTTTTTCCTAACTCCATCTATTTACTTGTAAATTTCATGATTTCATTTTGTTTTTAAGAGCTGAGTAATATTCAGTTGTATAAATGTACCACATTTTCTTCATCCATTCATCTGTTGATGGGTATCTAGGTTATTTCCAAGTTCTGGTTATTAAGAATAAAACAGCAATGGGTGAACACAGTTGAGCAAGTGTCTCTGAGGTAGGATGAAGTATCCTTTGAGTATATTCCTAATAGTAGTATAGCTGGATCTTGAAGTGGAGCTATCCCCAGGTTCCTGAGGAACCAATACATTGATTTACATAGTGGTTGTACAAATTTGTACACCCATGAGCAATGATTGAGTGTTTCTCTTACCCCACATTTTTGCCAATGTGAGCTGTCATCTGTTTTATGGATTCTGGCCATTCTGACAGGTGTGAAACAAAAATCTCAAAGTTGTTTTGATTTGTACTTCCCTGATGACTAAGATTGTTGAACCTTTCTTTAAGAATTTCTCACCCACTTCTTTTTGAGAAATCTCTGTTTAGAGCTGTACCTTAGTTTTTAAATTGGGTTATTTGTTTTTTAGGTGTCCAGTTCTTTTGAGTTAATATATATGTTTTAGATATTAGCCTTTTATGAGATGTGTAGTTAGTCAAAATCTTTACCCATCTTGAAACCTGCTGCTTTGTCTGAATAATTGTGACCTTTGCTATATAGAAGTCAGTCTGTTGCACAAGATACTATTTACTAATTGCTGTACCCAGTACCTATGATATTGGTATTTTGTTCAGGATTTCTTTTCCTGTGTCAACGAGGTCAAGGCTATCCCCTATGCTTCCTTCTATCAGATTTAGTCTATCAGGCCTCACATTGGGGTCTTTGATTCATTTGGAACTGAGTTCTGCACAGGGTTATAAGTATAGATCTATTTATACTCTTTTTCCACACAGCTATTGATTTTGACCAGCACCATTTGTTGGAGATGGTGTCTGTCTTCCAGTGTCTATTTCTGGCTTCTTTACTTAAAAATCAGGTGTCCGCTGGGGAGCCTGTATGGGATTGAACAAGACCCTCTGCATGTGGGTGACAGTTGTGTGGCTTGGTCTATTTGTGAGGCCCCTGGTAGTGGGGCCAGGATTTGTCCCTGGTGCATGAGCTGGCTTTTTGGAGCCCATTCCCGATGGAGGGATGCCTTGCTCAGCCCTGATGTAGGGGTGAGACGCTTGGTCCTACCTCAACTTGATGTGCCAGACTTTGCTGACTCCCCATGGGAGGCCTTACCCTTTCTGGGGAGTGGATAGGGGGCAGAGTGGGGAGGAGATGAAAGGAGCAGGAAGAGGAGAGGGAGGGGGACTGTGGTTGATCCATAAAATGAATAAAAAATTTAAAGTAAAAAAAGAAGTCATCCATGCTCTTGCTCCAATCCCTAACCCATGGACTACTCCTTTTGTAAGCAAGCCTTAAAAAAAAAATCAACCTGTAAAAAAAAAGAAAAACAGGTGTTCATAGATGTGTGGACCTACATCTTGGTCTTCAGTTTGATTCCAGTGGTCAATGTATCTTTTTTTTTTTGTGTGTGTGTGTGTGTGTGTGTGTGTGTGTGTGTGTGTGTGTGCCAATACCATGCTGTTTTTATTACTGTCACTCTGTAGAACAATTTGAGATCAGGGATAGTGATACTCTCAACATTTCTCTAACCCAGAAGTTTTATGCTTCCATTATGATGGTGATGTCCCTGTTAGGATCCTTTGGGAAATTTCCCTTCTTGCTAGTTTTCTTTCGTTGTGCACGTGTTAGAGAATATAGATATACATTTACTTAATGATAATTTTCATAATCAGGTATTTGTCTATGCCAAAGCAAAAATTGGACTGTATAGAGTAGACAGGTAAGGAATGCTTTATTCAAGATGATCACAGTGGTGAAGCAAGAACAGGGCTCAAGTTGGAGCACTACATCACTGTAACAAAAACTGGGAGGGATTATACACTTTGAAGTGGGAGGTTAGTAGGCCACTCCCCTAAAAAGCAAACTTCCTTCAGTCTGCATGGTAGGAAGAGTCTACACAATTAGGAGAAAGGTACCAGGCAGAAGTCAGCCTTCCACATTCCTACAGAGAATGGAAGATGTGGGATGATCGTCATGGACATTTACATTTAAACAGGTAGATCTCATACACCTTCCAGAAACACTTCTGGTTTGTAAAATTGATAAGAGACTTTAACAAAGTCTCTACACACCAACAGGGCAGAGGGGTTTGGTGGGCCCCCAGCATGCGAGGCAAATATTCCATCACCGAGCTATGGTACCAGCCTTTTTCTTTTCTTTTCTTTTCTTTTTTTTTTTTTTAAGACAATTCTATGACATAGTTCAGGCTGACCAGTTTCCCTTGCCTCAGCCTCCAGGGACCTGAGATAACAGGTCTTAATCACACCGATGCTTTCCCTGCTCAGGTAAAAATTATACTTGTGATGTTTATTAAATTTGCTAATTGATGACTTTACACAGTTATAAAGCATATTCTGATTATTCTGACTCCCACATCTCCTGTCACCTTCCCACTCCTATTCTTCTTCTCTTACTTATAAGTCCTTTCCCTTTTATTTTATTTTTCAATATGTGTGGGCGTTTGTGTTTACCACATGTGTGCCTGGTTTTCTCAGGAACCAGAAGAGACTGTCAGATTCCCTAAGAATGGACTTATAGATATTTGTAAGTCACCACATGGTACTGGGAACCTGATTCAGGTCCTCCGGAAGAGCAACAAGTACTCTTAATGGCTTAGACATCTTTCAAGACCCCATTCAGGTCTTTTTGTTTAATTTTCTGACCAACTGAGTTTAACCAGAACTGTCTGTGTGTGACCATGGGTTTAGAAATATCCTTGGAGCCTGGAGGTTCATCTGTGAGCACACAACTGAAGATGATGGCTGTATGGGTTGCTGGCATGTTTGCTGAAGTCTAGTAGGTCAATCACAAAGGCCACTTGCTCTTATAAAGCTGGAGGTTTACAGCACCAGCAAATTAACTACTGTATCTTTGACCTCTCTCTGCTTTACTACTCCGCAGAGAAAAACAATGACATCATGAGGTTTGCAGGCAAATGGATGGAACTAGAAAATATCATCCTGAGTGAGGTCACCCAGACTCAGAAGGACAAACATGGTTTGTACTCACTCCTAAGTGGATACTAGATGTAAAGCAAAGGATAACCAGACTGCAACCCACAGCTCTAGGCAGGCTAGCTAGTAAGGAGGATCCGTATCTACACATTGCGTCTGAATTATAAAATAGTTAACCCTTCTGAGAAACCCAAATTATCTCATCTGAAGACTCACAGACAGTGTGTGGGCTTTCCACACAGCCTTGAGATTTCCAACCTGTCAGACTGACTATGGCCTCTGGCAAAATAAAACCTATTACTCAAAGACCTTCACTTTGTTTAGTTTTGCTTGTGGTTTGTCCTAGAGAAGAGGTAAGTAAACTCTGGGCTATTGGGGTTAAAAATGTGTTGATTTAGAAATTGGGATTTGGAAAATATGTAGTAGTTAGTAAACTTGGAGATTTTACTATAGAAGTAAAAACAAATAAACAGAATGTTTGGGGAAGGTAAAGGAAAACTCTCCTGGATGAATATGAGATAGTGGGTGTTGGCCAGATTTAGAACCGAAGACATTTATGGAGACACACGTGCTTCCTGGGACATAGTGGCACTGGTCGAGTCCCAGGGAAGCCTGTCTTCACTGTAGAACAGCCGAGGCTGCTTTGCACTGCCTGTGATGTAGATGAACTGAAATCCCTCATCAGGCTGCTCACACAATGAAACTGTACAAATCTTCCCATTTATCTCTAGGTTTCCTTCTTACCATTCCCTCCCTTCCTCTTAGAGTCTTTCCCTGACCCTCCCCCCCCATTTTCTTTTCTTAGTTTTCAATAAACTTGAAAAACATAAAACTTTAAATAGAACTACAGCGTAGGAGGAAACACCAGAATTGCTGAGTTGAAGAATTATCACACACTAAAGAAACATTTCTCAGAACTAGGACACAGTGGGTCAATGGCACTGAAATTTATATTTTAATATTAATAAATGTTTCAAAAGGAATAAAAAAGGGTGGTGCTCAGATAAATTGCTTTCTGTTGTGACTCTTAACAAATTAACACAGAGGTAGTGGTATAAAACCACACATACCTATTACCTATAATTTTTTTTTATTAAAATTCACTGAAGGTCTTATTGGGCTGAAATGAAAAGTGTCCTTTCTAATGCCTGAAAGAGACCTGTTTCTTCGAGTTTGGGCTTCTAGCAGCCACTGGAATACTTTATCTTATTGCCCCTTCATTCTTGAGGCCAGCAAGGCTGCAGTTCTGTGAGTGCTGTTCTCTGATCTGGTCACCTGCTGACTGACTCTAAAAAGGTTCTTCACTTTGAAGGATTCATATCAGAGGCACCTAGATAATTCTATGTTGTATGACATTTTGTTTGTGTTCTGACAAAGTTTACCTGGAGATCAGAGGGTGGAGCTAGCCAGCAGTTAACCATAGAGGCCAGGCAGTGGTGGCACACACTTTAATTCCCAGCACTTGGGAGGTGGAAGCAGGAAGATCAGGAGTTTAAGGCCACCCTGGGCTACAAGATATTGGAACAGTCTAAAAGAGAAACAGCCAGGTGGTGGAGGCTCACACCTTTAATCCCAGCACGTGGAAGGCTCATACCTTTAATCCCAGCACCTGGGAGGCTCATGCCTTTGACCCCAGTACATGAGAGGCTCACGCCTTTAATCTCAGCATTCGGGATGTGGAGGCAGGAATATAAGGCATGTGGAGATAGGATCTTGCCCCCATTCAGTCTGAGGATTCATAGAGACAGGAGCATTCATTTGGTCTGAGATTTCATGGAGGTAAGAAATCTCTTGCGGCTGGCTCCCCTGCTTCTCTGATCTTTCAGCTTTCATCCTAATATCTGACTCTGAGTTTTTATTGTTAAGACCAATTAGGATCACACCTCAATTCCAGGTGCTCTTTTTCCATTCTAAATCCTGAGCTCTAAATGCATCTGCAAAGTTCCATTTTTCCCTGCAAAGTAACAGCCATGGGTTCAGGGGACTGGGGCACGGATGCCCTGCAGGTAATTTTGCCTGTCACAGCTGCATCTTCTGTCATAATCACCTGGGTTTCCTGTGGTTTGTGAGGCAGCTTTGTGTTTTACGCTGCATCAGCAAAAGATAGAACTTTAGGAGTCTGCATTAGTTTCCACTTGAAGGAAATTTCTGGAAAATTGTACACATAGGAACACATCAGCACCTCCTTTACCTTTCTAAAGTAACTCATACCTTTTGCTTTATTCACTGTGAAAAAAATAAACTTGAAATCATAAGTATGCCCCTTTCTGATTCTTTCCCTCATTTTATGGACTACTCATTCTTTATCTTTGATGGAACTGGGATTGGGTTATCTTGGGAACTGAACAAATGTTTTGTGAAGAACATGCTCATCCACAGATGAAGAGGTCATGGGACTGTATCATCAGATTTTTTTTAACCTCCCCAACATAATTGTGGTTTCTTAAAATGGATCTGAAAGTTTCTGTCTTTTATTTTAGACTAAAAATGTACCAAGTTCAAAGGCAACAACACTTACCAGATGCTTTTTAACACAGTTTTGAATAGTCATTGTTTTAGAAGTCAGAGCTTTACAGACATAAGGAAACGTCATAGTCTTTAACTTTCTAATTTAGAGCCTCAAATTCACCCAGTAGACCATAGTGATTATAAAACAAAATGAATGGTAAGTGACTTGCAATATGGAATCCAAAGTAATTCCCGTGCTGTAATAGACAGACAGGGTGAGGCATATCACAGACTAAATTTCTACCATTAGTTGAGTGTCTTATAGTAGTAGATGCCATTTACATCATTATTGTTAATTTTAATTATCAGAAATATTCATTGAAAATGTAATTTAATATTAATGGCATATGAACAGATTAATGTCCATAAATCAGCATTCCCTAAAATTTTGCAAGAAAAATTTCATGTTTGGGGAAACATGTAACCTAAAGCTTTCAATATCAAATAATGGCTTATATTTTAATTAGATCACCAAATTTATTATGATATCAAAATTTAAAATAAATCCCTCATATACACTATGTAGTTTTATGACATTCATAAGAAGAGAACCACTGTCCAGTGGAAATTGACAAAGGACTTTTAGACAAAATAAAGCAGTGAATTCATTGAGGATGGTTTTATTGTTCAGTGGATAGTTGGTTCTCAGTAGTGACAGCTGAAGGAAGGGTGCCTTGAAAGAATTTGTCACTGAAATACATAGCCATTGAGCCTTTTACTTACTGAGCATTTATTCCTTTCATCTGTGTGCGTGTGTGCGCGCTTAAATGTTGATCAGTTGAGTTTGTTTCTGAAAGTACATATATGTCTTTTGGCAAGGCACCACACTGAGTACCCAGGAGTCAAATGGAAGCATTTATTTGGTTACTTTCTTTCAGGTTGGGAAAAACTGAAAGGAAACACATAATTGTTACAAGATTAGAGGAGACACAGAAAAGAGAAACTGAATTATCTTCAAAATGACTCATGGCGCTCTGCTGAAGTCCATGGTAAGTCCATTCACCAGCCAGACGTCAAGCAGGAAATGGTATTCCTTGGGATCCGTTTGTGTCTTTCCTCTGGTGCAGTGAATACTCCACTGCCCTCGCCTGTCGATAAGTTCCTCAGCAAAAGATTAAGGATCTCAGACCCTTTTTTAAATCTTTATTTGTCCATACGATTATGTTCTTAACCTTGGGGGGGGGGGGAGTGATGTGTGCAATTTTTGGAGCATGTCATCAAAGAATGGCAAGTCTTTGTTTCTTCCTCGAGCTGACGTACAGAAATTTGAAAGCTGGTAGAGCTGTTTTGGCTGCAAGGTGAACTCTTCTTCTCAAGCATGAGCCAGCTGAGGACGGAGGTAGCCTGTTCCTGGTGATACAGATCTGTATCACCATTCCACACTGCCTAATTTCCATGTCTTTTTTTTTCCTCTCCAATTAATAAATCATTGCTTTGGGCTTTTTTTTCTCTAATGGCTGAACTGAATATTGCCTATAGGGGAAGTTTTAATATCTGATAATTCTGTTCACTACTGATGTAGGAGCAAAAACACTTCCAAGAGCAATTAGTAGTGGCTTAATCAGTAGTGGACAGGGATGCTAAATGAAAATAATTTTATACTTGTATTTTTCCTTTTGTTTACTTCCCCAGTCCTCCCTTCCACATGCTTGAGCTCCAGTGGCCCTCATCAACCTCCTCATAGAGCTGCTCATTTGCTCCTTTCTCCATTTCTTGAGTATCTCTTGGATTTCACAGCACCCAGAAATATGAATGATACACGAGTTTCACAGTGTGAACTAGCCTTTATCTAGGTAGCCTTGACAAGCATTGGGTTTTAATTGGTCTTAAAAAGCCAGAGGTCTCATACCCTCATTTCACGTGTGTAGAATGTAAGACTCAAAGACACTCTGCTTCTGAGTTACTGGCAGAATTGTAGACAGAATCCATTGCCTCACATTTTTGGCCAGTGTTGTTTTCACCATATCTCAGTTTAATTTCAGGATTTCCTGTTGATATTCCCTCAACTTCTGAGATAACAGTTTGGTAAATCAATGAAGGATAAAGTACTATGTTAGAAGTCTTTTTCTTTCGCCAGTTGCGTTTGAGAACTCCACAGAACTACTTCTACCAATCACATATTACTTTCTGATAATGAGTAAGTGTGCATACAGGGGCAGCACCAGTAGGGCTTGGCATTTAAATCTGATGTTGAGAAATATTGCAGGGAGCCATTACCAAATAGTAGAATTTTAATCGAGTGTGGACTATGGCATGGGAAACAAATAAGCATGTCAGTGTAGGCCAGCTAAGGATTGGGTTGTCAGATTGGGAACTAGCTCTGAATTTTCCTGCCCAAGCAGCCTGTAGAGCTGAGAAGAATTGTCAAAATGGTAGAAATACCCTGGGTTAATTGGAAGCATTGAATACAGAAAATAGGGCAGAAAGAACCATTTTTCATATACCATGCTTGTGATTCTCCTGTCTCCCCCAACCCCCAGCAGTGAAGTTTTAATGGATTGCTGTAAAGGATGAAGTGGTTTGAGTCTCAGGAAAAATAAAATCATTGGGCTCCAGAAAACCAAAACAGATGGCATGCCTTAACAATTTTTTTCTTTCATTTTTCAATTGTTCAAAAATACCGTCTGTAGAGCTAGTGTGTGTTTGGTAAAGGGCTTTTACACCATGAGGAAGGAACTAAACGAATTGGGGAAAACAGGTTAGACTGCTTAACGCATTTTATTTTTATTGCAACAGAAAGATTTTTTTAATTAGTTATTTGCAGTGTTTCTGACTTGAAGCTGCCTGCTTATGTGCCAGAGAACACCTCGGCTTGCTTAGTAAATGTGGACTGGTTTTCATCATGTTTTGATTTTTTTTGAATGATATTTCAAGTTAATTAAATTTTATGTTTCAACCTTATTTTTAGACAGACAAACTTTATCCACAATCTTTGATAGAATTTATACCCTACTAAATGCTGGCCGCTGATCCCGAAATGATTATGTGCTTCTTTTCTTCTTGTGTGAGGTGCTGTGCCTCATCAGATGAGCTTGGTGATCTCAGGAGACTTAGAATCTGGGCGATGGAGAGCCCGTGCACTCTGGCGCAAGATGGAGAAGGGATGAAGTATTCCTAGAACAAATAAAAACCTTTCTGAAAACACACCTGTTTGCTTGAATGAAGAGGGAAGGATCAGTGAAGCTTTGCAAGGCAAGTAAAGACTGGAGAACCGTAGAGGCAGCATGGAAAGCAGTATAAGATTGTGAATAGAAGAAAGCATAAGGCATGTTTTGGCCATACTAAATATTTCCAGGTGTTAGAATGCTTATTACTAAGGGGAGGAGTGAGGAGAAAGGCTTATGCCCCCTGTAGAAATGATCTCATTCATTTACCAAGACTCTGCCTCTCCCAGGCTTTCATTCACCCCTCCAACACCCTCTCAGCTTTCTGATCACGACCTTGTTTCATGTTACAGTGAGGACACAGAAGCCATGAAACTGATACCAATTCATCCTGTCATCATCAAATTTGCAGATATGCCCCAGCCAGTACCCACTGATTCCTTTAAGGAGAATGTTCATCAGAAAAATGATCAGTGATCAGTTCTCCTGGGTGTTGGAATCTCTTCCCTGTTGTGTTCTCAGGAAACATAGTCGTTTGAAATGTTTTACTTTGATACTTCCATAGCATCCTTCCCACTCCGACACCTGCTCAGATTTTTGTCATTGATGCCAAGTGTGCTCATGCCTCTCATCTTAAAAACTGACAAAATAAACCAACTGAAAGGTCGAATGGTCCTTGACCCTCAATCTTGTTTCAGTTTCTATGGAAGCAGCAGTATGTATATGTGTGCAACAAATGGCTTTCAGTGTACTCTGCTAGAATTCTCAATTTCCCTGGCTATTTCTAGCCCATAGACTGTGAGTGACAATAATAGCTAGTGGGCCTCCTCTATGGATTCTTTTCCTCTCACAGCGAACTTAGAGGCCACGTATTCCAGATGGCAGAATCACAGGATGGGCTGTGGGGGTCATGATCGAACACTGCATGGGCAAGACATAAACATTTATTATGTAAAGCCCTTGGGTTTGTCTATAGTGGCAGCTTGCATAAATCATCTTGATTAATAGAATTACCAGTATTCCTCTGCCTGTTTTCATACTCAAATTTCTGCAGTTTTTGGAAAAGCACTTCATCTTATTTCTGTGCACCATATCCCTTAGTTTTTCTTCTTTTGCTAAAACATTTAATGACTGCTGAGATACAGACAGGGATCAGGGGATGATGACGTTGATGATGATGATGGTGATGATGATGGTGAAGGTGATGATGATGGTGGTGGTGATGATCATGGTGATGATGGTGGTGGTGGTGGCCATGATGATGATTATGTGTTACTAGACCTAAAAGCATATAATATTGTTGAGCATTGTTCTTTGGAATAATCTCTTTTCTTGTCTCCCAGTGGTCCTTATGCTCCACTGACTCACTGTGGTTCTTCCCTACTTCTCAATTCTCAGAAAATGCTTCCAAGATGCTCATCTATTCTCTTTCTGTGCTTTTTCCCTGATTAGTTCAAGACTACTCTGTTGTGAACTCTATGGGATAGTGATTCTCATATTTTTCCAACTTAGCCATGTATGCTGAGTTACATAATATACATTCTTATAGCCAAATATTTCCCATCTCCACCAGCATTTCTTATAGGTCTTAAATTTATGCAAAAATAAATTCAACATGCTTTGGTATCCATATATTAGACTGATTATATTTTCCCATGTAAGAAAATTCTCTTACCATTGACTAAAGTTTTGACATCCAAAATGCTTGAGTCATCCCTGTTAAATCTACCAGTCTAGTTTATTAATGGTCCATTGTTTCAGTTCAATTCAAATAAACTTTAAATCTACTTCACTTGCTCAACCACTGGATACTGAAGCATTCTGGTCTTCTGTCTGCTGTTCTTGTTCCTGTCCCCATCTTCAAACTCATTTCCCAGTCAGCAACTAGACTAATATTTAACTCTCTAAGAGCATTTGATTTTTGAAGGCAATGGCATTATCACAAACAACTGTTGTAAAAGAAATCACTTTAAATAAACCAGTAAATAATGAAAGGACTAGATGGCTTAATTACTATGATGATTTGGAAATGCCATTAAATCTTCAAGCAGGACACCTTATTTAAAGGTACACCACCATAGTATATGCTCAATAGGAAGAAACAAAAAAATTAATTCTTTTTGTCCAGATCATTTTGTATTTGCATGTAGCAAAAATTATGTAGGATCTGACACAGTCAACAAATTTCCAACTGTGTGGTAGTATGTTTTGGGAACAATAAAACATTATCAAACTGATAATGGTACCTAATTGATTTCATAGCCTTGGTACTCTTCCATGCTATAGAATGACAAGAGCTGTGCACCAAGTTGCCTCAAAATTTGAGTACAGATAACTGATTGGTCACCATTAATATCATCTCCAACAAACCCACAGATATATAGCTAGTCCAGGCCATGCTCCAATAAGCTTTCATAGAGTGAAATTTTTTTTTGGCAGTGTAATCTGTGATAGAGCTCAACATTTGTGAGAAGGATGTCACTGTTCTTTTGATATATTTCACACACACCAAAACGAGCCAATTTACATACATACCAATTGCAAATTTCATCATCTAGTTGATCACCCTCCCTTCCCGGCCTGGAGTGTGTTTTAGAAACATGCATGTGTGTTTGTGTATGTGTTGGTTTCTTAGGCTAGTCTGCACACGGACCTGCACCGTGCTATTAATCGTAGTCACACTTGTAAATTTTATTTTCCTTAACTCCAATAAAATATTGCTTTCAATGGATTGAAAAAAATTGAATCGTGTGTCCAGAGGGAAAAAGAGAACTATGAAATGTAGAAACCTACATGTACTTTCAGAAGTATTGATAAAAGTTACTGGTATATATCCTTCGTTCTTTCTTCTAATTATACAAGTACTGTCATCTCTCCTCCCCCAACTCTCCTCGCTGTCTCTCTGTCTCCATTTCTGTCTCTTTCTCTCTCAATAATGCAATAACAGTCTTCGTTAACAGCATTGTGGGTGAACTACAATGCTATATTTAGATACTCTCTCACATATTAGGGCAACAAACGCTGTCATTGTATTTCCTTTTCTTTAGCCAGATTGTAGATTTGCTTTTGGGTGTTTAGCTATGAAGGTGTAATAGATTGTCCTTCCAGCGAATGTGCCAAACTATCTAAAAAGGTGAGCAATTAGCAAGTAGCATCATACATTTCAGATTTACAAAGAGCTTGATGGAAAAATTTAATAGATGATTTTGCTCTCTGTAGCTTCCACCTCTACTAATCTCCCAAGAATTGAGTCCTAAGATAATAGACAAAATATAAATTAAATTCATATGAGCAGGAGACATCTGTGTGACCCCAAGAGAAGCACCAAATGCTTTGTCAGCACACCTGGATATCAGATGGCTTTGTTACTTGCAGTCAGCAAGAGTGTATTTTATTTTTCAGACTCTTAGAGACTAAGTGATATGTTAAATAGAAATAGTAACATCTATTCTATGCAGTAGAGGGGTGGATAAAGTTCCTGTCTTTTGGAGAAATATTTAGCTCAATTCCTTTTATTGATTGGTTTCTCAAAACATTGATCTAGAGCAGTTCTCACAGGGTCAGTGCTGAAGAGTTCATTTGGTACAAAAGAAAGGACCTCATACAGCTCTGTCATCCTACAGATTTCACGAGGGAGTACTGGGAGATGAACTGACTTTCTAAGAACACCCAGCTATCAGCAGTGTGGTGCTGAAGCCCTAGCTTCCTGTAAACAGCCCTGTGGAGTTTTATAAGTGGTTGCTACTGTAGACAATGTGACTGGTCAATGTAGGTGAACACATACTATATGTCACAGTACTTATTTCTACTGAGAGAGATAGAAATTGTAGCTATTATCTTGCTATTGTGTGTATGTGTGGTGGGATGGTGGTGGTATTGTGTTCCCCAAAATATTGTGTACCCTAATAAACTTATCTGGGGTCAGAGAACAGAAAAGCCACTAAATACTAGATACTTAGGATAGGCAGTGGTAGCACATGCCTTTAATCCTAGCATTCCAGAGGCAGAAATCCATCTGTTCAAGGATACAGCTAAGCATGGTGACACACGCCTTTAATCCCAGAAAGCGAGCCTTTAATCCCAGGGAGTGGTGGTAGAAAGCAGAAAGGTATATAAGGCGTGAGGACCAGAAACTAGAAGCATTTGGCTGGTTAAGCATTTGGCTGGTAAAGCTTTTAGCTTTTGAGCAGCAGTTCAACTGAGACCCATTCTACATGAGGACACAGAGGTTTCTAGTCTGAGGAAATAGGATCAGCTGAGACACTAGCAAGGTGAGGAAGCTGTGGCTTGTTCTGTCTTTCTGACCTTCCAGCATTGACCCCAATAACTGGCCACAGGTTTGATTTTATTAATAAGTACCATTTAAGATTCCTACTACGTTGTGTGTGTGTGTGTGTGTGTGTGTGTGGTGTGTGTGTGTGTGTGTGTTTAGGATTGGGTTCAAATAGAGTTCTTGTGTTCACTTACAAGGATGTTTATCAAGTCGCTTTTTCTGCTCTGAGCAACAGTCTCCCTAATCCTCTTTCCCCATAATTGTGGCCTCAATTAGATTAGGAAAAATTAGTGGATGCACTTACCACAATGTTTGGAACATTGTATGCTCGATAAATTTGTAAAAATTTGACCTGTAATATGAGTTTATTTCATGTATGCTGACAACCCAAATAATTTAGACGAAAAATATACTTGCCTAAAATGACCTCTTCTTCAAAAGTTATTTAGATAATTCTTCTAGGTTTTTGGTGATGTGTTGTAATAGGTGACTTCCTGAGGTCACCCTTTATAACAGAAACTGAATGGCAGCCTTGGGGTCCTGGAAGTCTTTAAAAGCTTCCTATTTGGGATTACACAATTTCTATTTTCCTTTCATGCTTCCTCACCTATGTGCAGAAGCCATGGAGGGCTAGAGATGTGTTCCCCTGCTTATTTTGTTTTTGAGTGTTTACCCACAGATAGGCAGAGCTGCCTGCCTGTCTTATTTTAAGGCCAAAATGACCTCCAAAGGGGGAATTGCTTTTAATTGGATCTATTTATATTCTCCTTCCTTTCAGCCGGGGCACTGACCCATGCCAGGAGTACTTCTGCCTAGTAGCCTGCCCCAAATTGATACCGCACTTGACCCGTTACACTCCATTTCCTGAACCGTAGTCCTGATGGAGTCCATTTCCATAACCCTCCGTACCCGACACACTGCGGTGGCCCACTTCTCAGTCTAGCAGTTGCCTTCCCGCAAACCCGCTTTCAGTACAGCTACTCCATTATGAGCAATATATTCTTCTGCTAGCTATTAAATCGTACAGCTAGGTGATAGTGGAGTGTTTCCTTATAGGAGTTCCTTAAATTGAGGCTGTCATCCTGCCTTCAGACCTGTTCAGTGGTGAGTGACCCCAGCTGCAGCTGAGTTCTCTCAATTGTTAGGTTTTATGCTCATTTTTAAATGATAACTTTTTTTTTTATTCATCTAAAGATTGGTGGACAGACAGTGAAATCTTGGGAGAGATTCTTTTTGTTATAGTGGCCACATGGTTTTGTAAATGGCCACTAGTTTCAAAGCAAACTCTAGTACTCTTACACAAATTATGAAGTCTCATGTCTCAGGAAAACATAATGCACATTGATACATTTACATGAGAAGAAAACAGTAAAACATTTTCTCGTTTGAAACACAGATGCACAGGTATACATATAGATCAAAATTTAAGTGAAAAGAGACTGAAAAAAAGAAAACCATGTTTCTCTGAGACATAATTAGGAGGATACACTTTTTCTATTTCATGGGTTTTGCAATAATTTGAATATTTGCGATGGACAAATCTTCTTGTAACTTAAAAATATAATAAAATAGGTGTTAAGCATCAAGAAGTAATAATAATAAAAAAACTGGAGTTTTGAGCAAGTGAGTAATGTTCCAAAAGGGTGTGTTACTCTTTTGAGTGAGACTGCAGTAGAGAACAAAGGGTATGTTGACATGTCTTCACTTAAACATTTATTTATGATTATATGTGTGTGTACATGTCTGAGTGTGTGACTGTGTGTGCTCCAGGATGCTGGAGGCATCAGATGCTCTAGAGCTGGAGTTACATGTGGCTGTGAACCGCCTGTGTGAGCTGGGAACTGCAATCAACTTGTCTGCAAAAGCAGTTTATGCTTTTTACCACTGAGCTGCCTCTGCAGCCCATGTTGACATTTTCTCCCTTCCTCCCTCCCTCCCTCCCTCTGTCCCTCCCTCCCTCCCTCTTTCCTTTCTTCCTTCCTTTTTCCTTCCTTCCTTTCTTCCTTCCTTCCTTCCTTCCTTCCTTCCTTCCTTCCTTCCTTTCCTTCCGTTCCTTCCTTCCTTCCTTCCTTCCTTCCTTCCTTCCTTCTTTCTTTCTTTCTTTCTTTCTTTCTTTCTTTCTTTCTTTCTTTCTTTCTTTCTTTCTTTCTTTCTTTCTTTCTTCATCTCTACTTCAGTTTCCCCTCCCTCCTCTCCTCCCAGTCTGTCCTGCCCATCTCCCCTGGCCACTAACACCCCTAACATCCACTCCTCCTTTGTCTTCAGAAAAGGGCAGGCCTCCCATGGATATCAACCAAAGTGGCATATCAAGTTGCAGTAAGACCAGGCACCTCCCCTCCTATTAGGTAACCTGGTAGGAGGAAAAGGTCTCAAAACAGCCCCAAGAGTCAGAGACAGTCCCTGCTCCCACAAGAAGACCAAGATACACAATTCTCATGTATATGCAGAGGGCCCAGATCAGTCCCATGAGAGCTTCCTGGTTGTTCAGACTCGGTGAGCTCCTATGAGCCAAGGTTAGTGGATTCTGTGAGTTTTCTTGTGGTGCCCTTGACCACTCAGGCTCCTACAATCCTTCCTCCCCCTCTTCCACAGAATTCACCAAGCTCTGTATGTTAGCATTTCTTATGAGCAATTCTTAACATTGAAATTTTATTTTAAATTTTATTTATTGATTAAGAGCTCTTCTGTTATTCTATTATACAAAAAGAATAATTTGGACATCTTACTGTAATTTAAAATTATTTAGCTGGGCACCTAGTATAATTTGGATTTTTAAAGCATCCCCCAGCATTAGCATTGAATAATTTAGTGATGGTGAAGAATATTAGTTGATGACTAAATATATAATGTATAAAGTCATGGAAAATCCTATTTCCAACAGCTCAAAAAATTAACTCTTTAAAAATAAACCTAATTAAGCAAGTTAAAGATTTCTACAACGAAACCTTTAAGACACCATAAAAGAAAAAGAAATTGTAGATGTTAGATGATGGAACACTTGTCTACGCACTTGGCCTGGCAGAATTAATATTATAAGAGTGGCCTAATTACTAAATATAATCTCCAGAGTCAATGTAATATACATCAAAATTCAAATGTCATTACTCACAGAAGTAGGGAAAAAAATCAAAAGATTAATCTGGAAACACAAAAGACTGAAGAGCAGTTGCAATCCTAAAAAGAAAGGATATTGGTGGAACTAATCACCATGACTTCATCTTGAGCAAGGTCATCATTACATATCAGATGGTGACTATTATTAATAATGTATATGTAGATGTACTCATATGCTTATCCTGCTCTGGTCTATAGCCCACGTTAGCCTGTGGTGATGTATTGTGTCCCCTGTTATACTGTGTCTCCCAATAAAATTTGCCTGAGGATCAGAGGAAAAAGCCAGGCACTACATAGAAGTCAGGCAATGGTAGCACAAGCCTTTAATCCTATCACTTGGCAGACAGGGATCTGTCTGGATCTCTGTGAATGCAAGGCCTCACTGGGAACAGAGCCAGGCGTGATGGCATGCACCTTAAATTCCAACACTAGTTAACCATGGAGGTCTGGAGGTCTGTATAGATAGACAGGAAGTGACAGAGCTGGGCAGGAAGAGGAAGTGATGTAGCTGGACAGACAGAGCAAATCAGATGGCAGAACAGCAAGGCATATAGGTGTGGGTAGACAGGAAGCAGCTCACTTTTTGAAGCTGCAGAGTTGGTGAGGTGAGGTTGGCTGTGGCTTTCCCTATTTCCCTGATCTCTCAGGTTTTCATCCTTATATCTGACTCCGTGTTTTTTTTTTTTATTTAATAAGACTGTTTAGAAATTCCTCTACATTAGCCTTCTAGCACTCATATTCTTCTGAGATTCATGGAAGTCACACTTGCACTACCATCACTTAGACACAATTGAGGCAGATTCCCCCGGGCTGCTCAGATTGGATTTCTGATGAAACAAAGCATGGCAGCTGTACTGAAAGGATGATGGTACCCATGACAGCTGTGACTGCCATGGTTGCAGCAGTTAATCCCAGGGTGGGAGGGGCGGGGATTTTGCCAGGAGTCTCTTCATGGCAGAAGTTCACTGCTGGTGCTACTTCTGCAGATAATTCAGCCTTTAAGGCTGACCCACAGGTTGCCTAAGATAGGGAGCACTAAGAGTAGCAGCAAGTAGCAGAAAAGGGGCTCTGTCTGTAGGAGAACTTCGCTGGTATGTAAGTGTCGGCTAGCCCACTAGTCATGGAATCAGAGGGAACATCTCACTCCAGTGGTGGCAAAGCTTTGGTTCTTCCGATGCCCTAACCAGAATCTTCCATTCATGTAGACACAGCTTCCAATCTGCCATTTTGCATGGGAACTGCATATTCTTCGCATTTTTTTCTTCTTCTTCTTCATTATCTTGGTGTCTATCACTAGAATGTAATTTGCCTGGTTTATATGAGATAATTGCAAATCATAATTTAAAAGTTTTGTTATTTTATATATTTTCTGAAACAATAGTGTTTTTGTTTCATCTCACAACTAAACTTCAGAAACCTTAATGCTGGTGTGAAAGTTATCAAAAAACAAGTTCTTAATATCCATAAAAATTATAGACATATCACATCAACAAATTCCCTGGATTGTCATTAACCCATGAACAATCTCTGTTTTGATCATGAAGTAAAGCTGACTGCTTGAAAAATTACAATGAACCTGTCTATTTTCATCTTCTTGTTTGAGATAAAAGTGGGAAAGGTGTTAAATCAAAGTAAATAGAATGCTTACTTTGCTTTCAACATTAATAATCAAATGTTTTATTCACAGCTGAAAAGTGTTCTGAAATATACCTTCTTTTGTTTTTTTCATGAGCTCATGATACTTCTCTTCCTAAGATCTTCTTGTATCTTCTTAATCTTAAAAAAAAATAAACACACTAAGGACTTGAGAAATGACTCAGACATTGAAAGCACTTCCTGCTCTTACAGAAGACCAGGAGTTCAGTTCCCAGCACTCACATGGGAGCTCACAACCATCCAGAAATCTAATTCTGGGGAATCTGATGCCCTCTTCTGGCCTCCTTGGGTACCAGATATGGTGCATGTACATACATGTAGGCAAACACTTGCATAATGTAAAAGTATATTAATTAAAAATGCATAGCTAAGGAAACAGTTTCGAACTTCAAATGACAATTTTATTATTACTATTTGTATTTTGTGTGTAGGTGTGTATGTGAATGTGTGTAAGTGTTGTGTGTGTGTGTGTGTGTGTGTGTGTGTGTGTGTGTGTGTGTGTGTGTGTGGTGTATGTGCACATATATGTAGAGGTGCATGCAGCCTTGCATGCATCTGGAGGTCTGGGGAGGATATTAGGTGTCCTAGTCTTTCACTCTGCATTATTCCTGTGAAGGGTCTTTCACTGAACCTGGAGCCAGGCTGGTACTCTGCAATCCCCAGAGATTCATCTTTCTATACTTACCTCAATGCTAGGGTTACAGATGCATAAGGCTATGCCCAACTTTTTATGTGAGTACTTGGGTTTTGAACTCTGCTCCTCATAGTTTTGCAGCATGATGACTTAGCTGCTAAACCATCACCTTGCCTCTGTCTTCTTCAGTTCTTGTTTTCATTGGTATGCTTTTGGATGAAGTCATAGATTATGTTTAGTCCTGATTATAATGTTTAATATTGAAATTTTTCTGCTAATATACAGTTATATTAATTTCAAATGTTGGTCATAATTAAAAGGATTTCTGAGGACCTAGTGTGGCCAAAGTAATTGTTATAGATATGGTATTTGCTGTTGGGTTTCCCATTCTAAATCTCAGTTGACTATCATGCCAAAGGGAAGGAAAAGATAAGAGATAAAAGATGAGGGGAAGGGATGTGAAATGCTATTTTCTGGACTTGGCACAGCCATTGCAAGAGTGAGCTCCTAGCAGCATCTCTGGGCTTCCACAAAGTCAAGCTTCTCAACAGTAAGTCATGTATTCCTTTTTTCTTTATTAAGAATTTTTTTTTATTCTTTTTACATACCGACCACAGATCCCCTTCTCATCCCTCCTCCTGACGCCCCCAGCTTTCTCCCCAACCCACCCTCCATTCCCTCCTCTAAAAAGGTAAGGTTTCCCATGAGGAGTCAGCAAAGTCATGTGTTCTTGAAGGGCTCACATGCTCCCCTGTCCCTGCTGAACCAGTGAACACTGATGGATTTTGAAGGAGAAGGACTCATTGTTTTCCATTGTACACCCATTGATAAATCCACCTGTATTCATTGAATTGTTTCAAACCCATGGCCACACAGACAGCTTTGGTTCAACCAGTTGGTCATAAAACAAACCAAAAATACATGTACATGGTAAGGGGACTTGGAGGTAGTTGGGGTATTGACAGGGTTAGGAGGAAGGTAAAAGAGGGTGGACATGAGAGCACTCAATGAATTTTCTTTCTTTTATTAACCATTGATTCTTTTTCATACAATATAATCTGACTATAACTTCCCCTTCCTTTGCTTCTCCGAATTCCTTCCTACCTCCTTCCCCCTCTGGATCCACTCCCTTTCTGTCTCTCATTAGAAAAGAACAGGCTCCCAAGAGATAACAACAAAATATAACAAAATAAAATATAATAAGATCATTGAAAACCATCCATCATATCAAAGTTGGACAAGCCATGCCAACGGAAAAAAGGAGCCCAAGAGAAGGCACAAGAATCAAAGACCCCCCCTCATTTATACATTCAGAAAGCTATAGTATATATGCAGAGAACCTGATGCAGATATGAGAGCACTCAGAATGCATTATATGCATGCATGAGATTGTCAGAGAACAAAGTAATGAAAACTGATTCAAATTCTAGATAAATGCAAACAAACATTCTTCTAACTTATCGCCATCACATATCCCTCAATGACTGTGTGTAAGTACCTTGCCATTATTACAGGGGTTCTGCCTGTGTGAAAGGCCTACATCAGGACAACACAGGAGGCAGTACTATGGTATTTCCTATCTTCCCATAAAGTTGTGGTATCAGCATTTTCTCTGGCCAACTCTCCTTTCTCTAGGGATGAAAGAACTAATCACTATAATTTTTTAGTCTGTATTCTGGGTCAAAGATGAGCACATGACTCAAACCTAGTCAAATAGAATAAAGATAGGCAAAGTTTCTGTCTTAAAAGTAGAAGGTGGTCAGGCCAGGCAGTGAGGTCAGTCTGAGACGTTTTCTGGAAGAACTAGAAAGTGACTGATGTCTTTTCACACTTTTACTTGCTGGAAAAGGTTGAGAGCTGCTGTAGAGGATGAAGCCAGAACAGAATTAAGTGCCGCTGACAGATCTTGACTTTACCAGCCTTGTATCTGATCAGGCTCGAAGAAATGTTTTCCTTTTAACTTTTAACTTACTCAAGTCATAATAAGATTCTCTCTAAATTTAAGGCAGTGAAAATTTTTACTGAGAACTACCTAGGAAAAAAATGAGTAGTAACTAATTTATGTTAAATCATGACTAAAGGACTCGGAAATATCTAGGAAATGTTTAGAGGTGTTACAATCATTTCCTACTCTGATGGATTGCTGGGAGTAAATGGCTCAACCTGGAAGGATGATGAACAGCTGTCAAGACAATCACTGGAGGTTTCAGCACCGCAAAGCCAGGAGAAGATCATAACAGCAACCCTTCATTTCTGGAGAGATTTAGAGTCAGAGAGAGTCTCATTTACAGTGACCATTTTGGAGGCAAAACTCAGATGTAACATAACAGTTACTTGGCTTTTAACTGTTAATAAGGACATTGTAACAGATGCATAACAATGTCCAGTGGGCTAGTTATAATGAAGAGGAACCGGAATTGTTCTGTATGCCTCAAACAGGACAACTGGGACCAATGTGTATGAACAATAGGAAAAAAAAAAACCACTGCTGTTCTGAATTAGGAGGATTTTCTTACACCAAACTTTCTGGAGTCAAGGCACTGTGTAGAGAAATATCTCCAGGGAACATCCTCTGTACACCATTAGGTGTGAAGGCTGGCAGCTGGCTAAACTCATGAAGGTGGGGCTGAGATGAATATCTTTTCTCCCCTTGTCTGTTGTGGATGCCAAGTTCTGTGAAATTGGTAATTGAATTTGCATTGGCAGTTATCTCCCTAGAATTTGAAATTTCTCATCCTTCCAGGAAAAACATTGCAGACAAAACTTTATTTTGCATATATATATGTATATATATGTATATATATATATATATATATATGTATATATAGTAAAATATACTAACATGACATGGAGAAATCATGTAGATTTTTAATGCATACTGAAATGAAATGACTAGTAAAATGTAAAACAAACAAACAACAAACAATAGCCTCAAACATCTCCAGCTAGTTTTACAAGAGTGAGAACTTGGCAAGCTCCCAAATACATGGGTCAATAGAAATTGTCAAAAATATAAGATTTGGGTAATTAAGTGATTTGGATAGTTAGATCAATAAAAATTAATTATGTAATTAACATATCCCTATGTTTTACCATGCTGATGATTGTTGTTCAATTACTATGTAACTTTTAATGTGTGAACCGCTAACGTATAATTAAAATTCTTCATTTAGTTATTAAAAGTTAAGAAGGACATGCTTTTTGAAGTGTGTAGTATAAATGTGAGAGTATTGACTTAAATGTATACTTTGTGGAGAAGGAAGACAGGAGGCAACATCTTCTCTCAGTTCAGAGAACAGGCTGGAGTAAGTTGGCTATTGGTTGAGAGTCACTTTCGACAAATTACACTGAATGGCTGCTGTTGAATCCAGTCTTAGTCTCTTTAGCTGTGAAATGGAGAGAATGTGCTCCACAAATATCTGAATTTCACTTTCTGACTCAATTCAGGGGAATACTGTAGACGTCTTAGGGTGTCCATTCCTCCGACCTGTTGTCTCTTTGAGTCCTCATTTATTAACACCCAACACTTTCTTATCTCTAGTCGTATATACAGCATATCACTTCCAATGGCTCTTTTACCATAATTGTTTTAACTATGACTTAACTGCTCTTCGCTGTTCTGATTTGAGTCTCTCATATCTGTCCTAATCCTTCTGACATTTACATTATGCACAGCACAGAATGGAGGAGTCAATGTTCCTTTGCAAAAGGTAAAATAAAGGACTTAGTAAAAATTCAGCAAATGATGGGAAAAGCATTCCATTCTTATAATACACTGCTCTGGAAGCAGATTCTCTCATTTGTTCACATAGAATCTTGTCACAGGTATCTTGAAAGTATATATAGCAACAGCTAGAGATTCACTCCAAATAACATTTATGAAATTTTTTTTTATCAGACTTGCTGTCTTGCTAGTTTGTGGTAGAGTAACATATGATAGAATTTGAGATTTTTCTTAAGGGACAGTGAAATCCATGAAACATTAGAAGCCTGCACATGACAATATCAGACTTGGTAACTGAGATGACAATTGTAGTTTTTGGACAGTGCTGCATCTACCTGGGTCTAAAGTGTTTATGCACAGAGCAGCTTGAGACTATTGCAGTTTTCCATGCAAGAAATTAGGATGGCTCAGGTCAGAGAGTATGGGCAGGGTGGGGTGGGGTGGAGAACCAAACACAAGGACAGATTGAAGGTATTTGTCGTGGGATAACAAATACAGCTTGGCAACTTATGATGGATAAAAGAGGCATAGAAGTATATTATTATTCTCATTGTTAATAAAAGTTCTAAGAGCGTAGACTTTTTACAATTACTGGATACACACACACACACACACACACACACACACACACACACACACACACACATATATATGTTTCTGCCAGGAAAGAAGTTATCAGAGCAATATTGATAAACATGTTTTAATAGAGATTCCAGAAAATATAAGTAGAATCAGCAGCTAGGATTCAAGTAAGATTAAAAAATTTATTTTTAGTAACAGCTTATAGAGGTATAATTGATGATCTGAAAAACAACCTGTCTCTGGACACAGTTTTGATGAGTTTGGACACGTGCATATTTTCTGGATGTCATCACCACTGTCTCAAAGTTCTATAGTTTTGCTCAATAGAATGCCTGCTTTTTGAAATCTGAAGAGTACAAAACCATTATTAAATTTACCTGTGGCATTTATACAACAGGTCTCTGCAAGGTATTCATCTTGCATAGCCAAAATGTTACATTCCCAGAGTAGTAAATGTACATTTTTCTTTACCCCAGATCCTGGCAACTACAGCTGTCCACTTGGGGGCCATTTTTACATCACCCAAATTCAGCATATAAAAGCATCTCTTAATGGAATGGGCATGGCATATACTTAAATATAAAGACACTTTGTTTTCTGAGTGCAAGGAATGGGTTAACCAGTAAATAGTTGTTTCTGAAATAAACCACTGGGCTTCTCTCTTTCTTTCATTTTCCCTGGGAAAATGAGTCTGGGCTTAGATCGAGAGATGGACCCATGACTTGTACAGTTAGATGATTGGCATATCTAGCATGAGAAACTCTGAGCTCAAGGAGGTCACTGACATTCCAAAGACCAACAGTGCTTCACCAAGAAAATACAGCTGGGGACCAAGGAAAGAGAAAGGCAATGATCTAAAAGTGTTTTTTATGAGACTGGCCAGTTGGGCGGGTAGCCAAGCTTAGAACAATGATAAGCACAAACCATGAAGGGATGTGATAGGGATGGGAGTCAAGTTCACTGTGGAGGAGGATGGGAGAGCAACTACTGTGCATGGGAACCGCTGCTCTGTGACAGGTGGTAGGCAAGATGTTTGCATTCGCTGTCAAGTTTAGTCCTTGTTATATTCTTGGGCTAGGTTTCATTTCTATTTTGATATTCCCGATAAGGAAACAGATTCAGGCTAGTTTCATCACTTGCTTATGTTCACACGTTACTGAGTGGCAGAGGCTGGACTGGTTCCCAGTTTTGTCTAATTCTAAAGTGTCATTTTTTTAAAGCATTATCTTGCAGTTGCCAACTCAAAATTCTCTGGGAGACAGACAGGTAACACAAATGAGCAAACCTGGGTGGAGTCTAAGGAAACAGGGGTGGGGGTCACTGCAAACTGCAAAGTGCTTGCTTCATTTACAAAGGGCAGCTGCCCTTCATGCCAGAAAGACACTGGCATGTGTGCGTATGTGTGTGGTGGGTGTGTGTGTGTGAGTTCAGTGTTGTCAGAACTTCAAACATCCTGAGACAAACTGAGAATTTGTGTTTCTGTGTGAAATCTCTTAATTTGTACATGCTGCTAATTAATTCAGTCTTTCAGAAAGACTTTGAGTGATCAAACAAAACTCCTCACCAGGCTGAGCCCAGCTGGTGACTGCAGTTCAGTGACAACACGTTTCACCTGCTGCTTGGGGATCTCTTGGTCGTTAGTACATTAAGCCCTTGTGACATCATGGCTGGAGACACTGTAAATACAGAGGCATTCAGACAGGTGTAGTCAGGCCCCAACTGGTAACACATGGAAACAAGGAAACAAGAGAAACAAACTACTCTGCACCTGTCACTGGAGGGAGGCTGGCTGGACCAGGAATGGAGGCAAACAGTATGCCTACGCAGCAGTCCATACTTAATGACATTTTTTCTTTCTGTGGCTCCGGGTTCCTGCAGTTGACTCCGGCTTGTGAATACTAAATTGGCCACTAACGTGGGTTTCCTACAGCATGTTGTAATGACGCTCTCATGTTATTAGTTAGTATTGTTAGTATATTTCTGTGCCTCACCTCCAAACAAAACATAGCCCCAGGTATGCGATGCAAATGGAATAGTGTATATACCTCCTATTACTCTGCAGTTTTAGGCATCTAATGGGGGTCTTGCCTTATATCTTCTATGTGAAAGGGACAACCCTAAAAATGTCTAGGAATGTTGTCATCTACCATCAAAGACAACAGGAGCTTCACATTAACCGTGTCAGAGGAATTTATACAACAGCAACCTGCAAGCACTAAAGATTCGATTTTTCTTTCAAGTTTTATGGCTGGTTTGTCAGCACAGGACTATCTATAACTTATGAAAACAATCGACTGCTAAATAAGGCATTTAAAATGTACTTACACTATCATTTGGTGAGCCTCTGATAAGCCATGTGTCTCTCAAGGACCTAATTAATAAATATTCATGGATTTGTGCATGTTAGCTCAGCTTATCATTTCCATGTTGGCGATGCTGCAAGGATGATTTTGTGATGAAAGTTAGAGAGGGAATTATAACAAAAACTGTATGTGGAGCATGGAACTCCTGTTTCTGATACCTACTAATCTTATAATCCATGTCAACACTAGGCACATATGTAGTTCTGAGAACGTATTTATGGAATGTTGTGAAGTTTCTGTTTTAGCATTCTATACAGCCTGTATGTGTGTGTTCTAGTGTAACTTTTGTTGTACTCAGTGTGGACAGACAGACATGTGATGGTGATAGGCTGTCTTGCTATATGCTTGGCCTTGAAGGCTAGCAGTTGGATAAGAGCTGAGCTTATTGGTAGAAGTTAATTGGAGACTGGATACTTGTATCTGCTTGTCTCTAATCATAAAAGCAATTTATTTGTTTTATATTGAGAAGAGATACCATCTGTGGTATTATTTCCTTCATTGAATTTAAGATTGATTTTATGCTGTTCAGTTACAAGGATCATAAACTCTCCTGTGACCTTGCACTCTAATCTCATGCAAACCTACTTGGCTTGAGTGTGGGCATTATTGACAATACGTAATTGCTAAGTCATTGAAAATATGCCACCAGGCTTTGCTCCAAAGAAGTGTGTAACACTGCTCTATGGATGACCTTTCCTTGTTCAGTCACTGCTAGAAGACATGAGCTGCCCTGTTCTTCTTCCAGACTCATAGGCAAAGTGCTTCTGAGAACATATTTTTGGGACTATGGAAAAGCAGATAGATATTCAAGTTTCTGCTGTGGGCCCCTCAGTGCTATGAAGAAGTTCAAAGCTGTGTCTGCCAGATTCAATGTTATCTACTGACTACTGCTTACTTCCAAAATACATACTGGTTACAAGTTGACTGTGCTAGGCAGTTTGTTCAGTTTTAAAAATAATCCACAATAGTTGCCAGGGCTTTAGTCTCAGAAAGGAAAATATATACTGTAGTGAGATATTTTACTACCATAGCAGAGATACACAATATTTATGGGATATAGCCTTGCAACAATGAGTTGAATTGGCCTTGAGGAATCAGACTGCTTCCAAGGAGGTGATAATTCAGTTGGTTCAACAGGCAGAAGAGTTAGAAGAGGTTAAGATTAAGCAAAAAGTTGAAGAGATGGTGCACAAGTTAAAAGCCCTTGTTGCTTTTGCAGAGGACCTGGGTTCAGTTGATAGCACCCACATTGGGTAGATCATAACTGCCTGAAACTATAGTCTACAATGTCTTCTGGTCTATGTGGACACCAGGCACGCACATGATGCACACACACGTATATATGAAGGCACTCACATATACACATAAAATAAAATATTTTAAATTGAACATAAATGATGGTATTTTTGCAAAAGCCTTCCTATTTATGCACACACATTCTATCTCTCTCACACACACACACGCTTGTGCGCACACACACAATCTCAACTTGACCCAAACAGGTTTGAAACAGGCTTTTGACAACAGAGGGGCAAGGCACAGCTCAGTGGTTAAAGTAATTTCTTAGCATGTTCTTTGAGAATCTGGATTTTAGCCACAGGACTGAACCAAAAAGGGTTTATTATTATCTATATCAGAAAGAATGTTCAGAGGTAGTACAAACAAAGGTGCTGCTTTAGGTTAATAAAGACTAGAAGGAAATAAATATGTTGAGTGTAGCCTGTGTGGGACATGTTCTCTGGAAAATTCAGTGTAGTTGCAAAACGAAGAAGCCGTGTAAGCTGATGGCATGCATAAATTAGATGTTATTATATACAAAGTAGACTCTACCTGGGGACATCTGGGATGCAATGTATACTGGCCCAAGAGTCTTAGGTAGGAAGGAAGATTCTAGGATATTCTCAGCCAACCTATTCTGTCATTGGCTAAAGGGCAGCTTCCAGGCACACTGATTTTTTCATACCTCTCCTTGCCACAGTAGAGGTCATTATCTGCTGATAAGTGCTGATAAGAGCTCATTAACAGGACACAAAGGGCTCCTGTTATCCTCATCTGCAGTCCACCTTTGATTTACTTAGAACTACTTCGTCTCAATTTCCAATAATTCATTTTGCAATTTTACTATTTTCAATTGGAAAAGCCTACTAACCATGAAAAGGTGGCAATTCTTCTTCAATTTGAGCATAGGATGCTTTAAAACACTCAAGAAGTCTATATACTTAACTCCTTTGATAATTCTGACAGCCCCCAAATCTCTGATAGTTAGTCATATAATCTGCTTACAAATGTTTCCCAAGAGCATCCATGTGATCCTCTGTTTCCTATTCAGCAGTCTGATTGGCTGGATATGAGTCTCAACTCAGGCAATCATTGTGTTAGCTAAAGGAATATCAAGATGATCAACATTCCCAGTGATCAAGGTCTATTGGACTGCATGTGGCTGGCTGCAGGAGAACAAACATAGCCCTGGAGTGATGCGTTCTGAGTAAATGAGATTTCAGCCACCAGATGTGGCTTTTTACAGAGGATCATTGTAGTGAATTATAAGGTCTGATCAGAACCACAGCACCACATCATTAAAGAGTTTTAGATCAACCTGGGAAATTGTATTGTATCTGAATATGATTAATAGAGGGTCACTCTGATTCCCTAAGACCTGTACCTAGGGAGGGTCTTCCAGGTCCTAAGCATATCTGTCTCATCCGAGGTTCATAGAATGTGTGTAGACGCTGTGGATCAATCTTTTGTGACAGTGACTCAGGCAGGAATATAGTAGTCATCTTCATCTGGAATCTATGTCTCATTCTCAACGAAGTCCGTGATAGCATTTTACCTCGGTGGCAGTACTTATCTATTGTCTAAAGATTTTCAAGAGACATATTCTTACATGTCTTGCATGTACGTTGTCCTACATGATAGTTTCTCTAATAAATGCATCTAGGTCATGTTGGAAAAGAGTACTGCTGTATCTACTTAGGAAATTTCAGGGTCCTTCAGGTGAAACTTAGCTTCTATTGACTGATCTTGTGTTTTAAAACTGTCTCAGGTCCCTCTCCTTCTCTGTCAAGTTTCTAACTTCATTATAGGAAAATTTCTAGGGCTCTGAGTCCTGCTACTTTTGAAGGCAATCCTTGGAATCATATCTTGAGCCTGATTTACAGAAAAATTTTCTTCCCTCTGCAGACAATGATGATCTCTTTTGATATTTGGCTTGTTTTGTTCATTTAGGGACATTTGGATAATAACATCTGCCTACCAACTCTGTAATGAATGTAATTACCAATGTCCCCTATCTTTGTAGGCTAGAATATTACACACAGCCTGTGTCCTGTCTTCCATTGTATCTCACACAATGTGCCACGGTAAGATTGTTAATAACCTTGTTTCTGTCTAATGGTGCACATCTCAGTGAAATCCTGTCTGTTCGCTGATCTTATCCCCTATTTCCACCTTGAGGCTCTAGTCTTCAAAGACCCCAACTGACTTAGGCTAGGTTTTCCCAGGAAATTCCAAGACAGGTTGATATACTGTGTATTGGAAGGGATCCTAAGAAGGGTTTTTAGAGGGATAGGCAAGAGACAGGGCAAAGGTCAAGCAAAGTTTATGAACAAACATTACCACTGAGGTTTAACTTGCCTGGAATATCTGTGATGTTGTAAAACAATTTCATAGTAATTTCAAATGAAGAGCAAAGAATTGTAGTATATTTATCTTCTCCTTGCTATCATTTATACATGACAGGTCATACATTGCAGACAAGTTTGAATTTCCCTATGTTCAACTTGAAATCCCTTCTTTAGCCAGAAGCAGTCACCAGGTAAAGTCGAAGGAAACATAGATACTGAGAAGTTATGGACAAGTTGAATGTCAGCATCTACTAGATATGTCTTGTAATTCAGGACTGGAACTATATCATAGCAAAGAATATTTACTTCTACTTTCTCTGGAATAGTTTATTCACAGGCCACTCCTTGTTTTAGGCTTTCATTTTTAATGTTCTTAGGATAGCAGAGGGGAGAGAACTCTTACCTGGGAGCTTAAAAGTGGTTCTGAAATTGTCTCATTGCTCATGACTAGCCAGACTTGGGATACATACCATCTGTGAGACATGCAGTATGAACCTGTGCCAGGGGTGGAATGTGCTTCCTACTTCAGTGTCAGCTAGATGCTTCATATTGGCAAGCTGCAGACTCTTTCCTCTCTAAACATGGACTGTGAGAATGGGGCTGCATGAATTCTTACCTGGCAAAATTTTCACAGAAAAGTAGATAAAAACAAGGCAGTAAAAACAAGTCTTTAGTGCATGTTATTTCATAGTCTCTTAATATTAATGGAGTCTCCTTATCATGGTAAGTAGCTTGTCATTTGAGAATCCATATTACTACCAATTATACCGCTTATATTGGCACAGGCTATTTTTCAGTAGAACTGTTATCTATTCACAGTGAAGGGTATCATACTTAACTTGGATTAGGTGACCAGATGAACTAGGCAGAGCAAGAGCATCACAATTTAAATTATCTAGGGAAATTGAAAGGGTATTAACGTTTTTCAAGCACCTGATATTTTCTAGGCTATGGACTGGAACCTTACATAACTTATCTGTTTACAGTGCATATTAGTTCTTTGTTTCTTGATGTGCCTAAATGCCAGCGAGGAGGGAACATAGGGGAGTTACTTTGGTTTATGTTGTCAGAGAGTATCCTGTCTGTCATGTTTCAAAGGCACACTGTCAGGTACATCATATTGCATTATAGTCAAGGAACAAAGAGATGAATGACTGTGTTCACTCTGATGGTTTTCTCATTTTCCCATTTTTATTTAGTACAAAACCCAAGCAAGTGGAATGGTACTACCCACATACAGGGTGAATCTTTTTTTTTTTTTGAGACAGGGTTTCTCTGTGTAGCTTTGGAGCCTGTCTTAGATCTTGCTCTATAGATCAGGCTGGCCTCGAACTCACAGAGATCCACCTGGCTCTGCCTCCCAAGTGCTGGGACTAAAGGTATGCACCATCACTGCCCAGCTCTCAGGGTGAATCTTATCTCTCCAGTTAAACCTTTCAGTGAACATCCCCACAAACATGTCCAGAGTTTTAAAGCACACCTAGCTGATTCTAAATGCAGCAGCTATGTTGATAATGACCATTAGCTATCACAGGCCCACCCCTTGTCAACTTAACACCTCAAACTAAGCCACTTTCAGATTATAATGCAAAATGTATGTCTTCCATCTCTAATTTTCACAGAATCTTAACAGTTCTAGTACTACTCAAAATTAAGTTTAGAGTCCTTACTGAGATGCAGGAAATTCTTTTAAGTATGGGCTTCTATAAAAGAAGGAAAGAAAGATATAAAGAAAAGGACTTCCAATATGCAATGGCACAGAATTAATAGTTCCATTCCAAATGGGAGGAATAGAAAGAGGGAACCAAAACACGACTAAAAGCCAACAGCACAAACACTGTAGCTCCATGACTGGCATCTGGTTATCTTGTTAGCACTTCTGTGTTCCCTCAGTTTTAAGTAGCCCTATCTCTTAAGTTCGGGTGCCTGTATCACATGCAGTCTTTCTCTTGGACTGATTTTACTCTATGCCTGTAGCTTTCCTCAATGGATATCCTGCCATCTTGTCGTCTGTAAAACTCTGGAGTCTTTATTTCAGCGTGAGCGTCACCTGCACAGCTTGTCTTAGTCACTGTTCTGTTACTGTGAAGAGACACCGCCACCAAAGCGACTCTTACAGAAGGAAGCATTTAGCTGGGGGCTTCTTACAGCTTCAGAAGGTTAGCCTGCTGTCACCATAGCAGTGAGCATGGCTGCCCACAGGCAGACGTGATGCTAGAGCAGTAGCTGAGAACGCTGCTACATCCCAATCTGCAGAGAGAGAGAGAGAGAGAGAGAGAGAGAGAGAGAGAGAGAGAGAGAGAGAGAGAGAGAGAGAGAGAGATTGGAGTAGGCTTTTGAAACCTCAAAGCCCACCTCCAGTAATATACCCCCTCCAAGGCCATACCTCCTAATCCTTCCCCAACAGTTCATCATCTGTGTGTGTGTGTGTGTGTGTGTGTGTGTGTGTGTGTGTGTGTGTGTAGGCGGGCTAAGCATGCAAATATTTGAGTCACCTGTGGAGGCCGTACTCATTCAGACCGTCATACAGCTTCATGGAGAAGCCACTCATGGACTCTTTGAAGTGAATCTAACCCTACCACAGCTTACCTGACCTCAGAGCCTGTGCTGAACGTTGGTGCAAGTCTCCATGATGCTATAGCTCTTGCATTGTGCCCCTCTGCAAAACAAGTAGCAGTTGAATGACCATGTCTGCACACATCCTTCTATGAGCTTGATATGGAGTCTGATAGCCCTCTGCCACACCTCCAGTGGCCTCTGTGAGCCCTTCTGGCTGGATCTGGGAACACAGTTTTGTCTTTGGTTGGTTATTATTATTATTATTATTATTATTTTTGATGCATCAGGGAGCTCCTTCAGCCGCATTCTTGGTTAGTCTCTCTCCTTTTGAATGTTTTTTCCTTTTCATGAATTGGAGTCTTTGATGCTGGTGGTGTGTCTTTGAGGCACTGTTTCTACTGTCCTAGTACAAAGTGTGAGGGTTCTCCCTTTTCATGCAAATCTCTTTAACAGTCACAGTTGCTGGTCTCTACATGGTCCCTGTCTACAGCTTTATAATTCCCCATGCTCCTTCCCTTCCATTCCATAGTTTCCATAGTTTTCATACTTTTGTGCTCTCTGTCATGGTAGATGGCTAGTAGTCCTGAGCAGGGACCATACCACAGCCTGAAAACCATGTTGTCTTGAACTTTTCTCCACTAAGCCAATTAGTCCAGTACTTTAAAATTTAGCTTCATTTGGAGCCAAATGCAGTCAGATTGACAGACAGAACATAATAAACATGACCTCCAGCCTAGTTCTCAGTACAGCCCCCACCTGCTCCCAAAACTTCATGAGCCTGGCCTATCCTGTTTACATTTCTCTCAGCATGGTGGTCTCTGAATCGACAACCAGAAAGACCCATTATGCTCTGCTGACAGCATTCTAAGGCTTTTACTCCACCATGTATCTTCCCACAAACTGGTTCAAAATGTCTAGGGACCACACAGTCAGGTTTATCACAGCCGTGGCCCTATTATTCAATACCATTTTTTTCTCGTATTAGTTAATTATCTCTTTCCTGTGGCTATCACTATACCAAAGGCTAATTCAAGGAGGAAAGGTTGCTTTCTGTTTATATTTAAAAAGTATAGCAGTTTACCAAGGTGGGAAGGCATGGTCACAAGGGTCTATAAACAGGAAGCAGAGAGAGATGTGAATGCTGCTTATGAGATGGCTTTCTTACAATGGTAGTCAATGCACGAGATTAAAAAAAATGACTCATGGTGTTTAATTGACTCTGTAACTTTATGAAAACCCTCTAGCAGTACATAACATAACCTGGAGTCATATTCTAATTATTATCATGCTGTTTGCTCCATGCTAGGATGTAAACATCCATCCTAGCATGTAAATGCATGTTATTACACAGACATGAAGTTAGCAATTGTCTGACATATCCCATAAGCCACAAATGTGTTAGACAAATGATACTCATCCAATAAGGCAATAGTTGTCTTTAGGGAAAACTATAACATAATCGTGTTCATAGGGGCATCCTTAAAATCTTCAAAATTAAGGAGAGTGACATTTGGGCTATTTATTTCCTTTTTGGTTATTAGGAGAATGTGTAGTTACTATCTTTCAGGCCTATGTCTCAGCATTTTCTTTAAAAATGTAATTTTTTTTTCTCTTAGACAGTCCCTGGTAGTTTAAGAACTGCCTCTTCAAAATGTGCTTTTGCATGTGTGCCTTCATGCACCTTGAAGCATGTAATGCTTATTCTCTGTTAACAGCACCCAACCCATTATATGCATCACTGGGCTCCGTGATACTTAGGAAGATAATGTGGGAGGGTATAGGACATATTTTAGCACTTGTGATGTATCTTTCATACTCTCAGTAGATTTGATGAAAAATTATTAGGCTTTACATTGGAGTATATTTTGGATTATTTATTTTTGATGTTATAATTTATTTCCTCTTTATCTCTTCACTGACAGTTTCTCAGAATAAGTACCTGGCTTGTCATCCTGTCTATTGCAAATAGAAGGGGTATTAATAATAAAAACTGATTAATCAATATCTGCAATCAAATACAATTTTTTTTGTTAAGTTCTGTTATGTATAAAATGTTTTCATAGCTACTAAAACAAATATTTATTGAGCACTCCATGTAAAACAAGTATCCAAGAAGTTTATATTTACTGAGAATGCAGTAGTGAAGGAGAGAGATATAAGTTGATACCATTGAGACTCACAATGGAGGCTATGTCTGTGATGGTTGGTGGTGGTGGTGGTGTGTGTGTGTGTGTGTGTACTCATATGGGGGATGAGGAGATAGAAAATAAGCATAACAATTGGCAAAATATCTTGGAGGAAAATATCATAGGGAGAGCTTGAGGAGTTCCTGGGTTCAAGGGAAGAACACAGTTTAATATTGAGTATATGGGCAAGCTGCGAAGGTGGTGTCTGGTAGTGACCTGAAGGAAGAAATGTATTAGCAAGACACTGTCTTGGGAGGGATGCCCAGGCAGAGAGAAACACAGGGCAAAGACCTTGAAGTGGCTCACACTTCAGATACCCTATGAACAGTAAAGAAGCCACCATGGCAGGATCAGATTGGTGGACAGAAATTGGTTCCTAACACAAGACCAGATGGAAGACAAGAGGGAAGGCTAGACAGGGCTCCACAGGGCCCTGCTGGGACTTTGGTGCTTATGCTGAGCAAAATGAAAACTGCTGGAGGATTTTAGCTATAGAGGGACAGAACTGAATCTAGATTTTAAAGAAACACTTGAATGGGTGTTTGAGAATGAGTAGTAAGGCACACGGAGGGAGTGATAGGAACCTGCTGGAACCATCCAGGTGACTATGACCTGGATAGTATGTGTGTGTGTGTGTGTGTGGACTGTAAAGTGTAACTCCCTAGTAAGTATTTTTTAAACATCTCATTTAACTGATTTTATCAATTTGCTGAAATGATTTCACCAGTCTAAGGGACACCGTGTTCATCTTCTATTTGGTGACATGCAGTGATTATATTTCTTAATATCACTTGAAATGTGCACAGCTACATGCCTCCAAAGCAACAGCATTCCATATTTTGATTAAGCTCAACATGCTGATGGAACCCTGAAGGATGAGGTAGGCTAGAGGACTTAGGACTAAAGAGCAGCACCTAGAAAAAAGCGAAGCTGACAGGCTAGTTCTATGAGAGCTTGTTAGTCCATGGCATGCTAAGACAGTCTGAGATCTGTTTCTAAGAGGAAGCATAGGCAATGGAAGCCAAAAAGAACTACCAGGTGAATGTAGACCCTGGTTTCATGTCAACTTGACACAAGCTACAGTCTTCAGAGAAGAAGAAGCCTTAACTGAGAAAATGACTTCATAAGTTCCAGCTGTAAGACATTTTTTAAAATTAGTGATCAATAGAGAAGGGTCCAGCCTGTGGTGGATGGTGCTATCCCTAGGCTGGTGGTCCTGGGTTTTATAAGAAAGCAGGCTGAGCAAGCCATGATGAGCAAGCCAGTAAGCAGTACCACTGCATGACCTCTGCATCAGCTCCTGCCTCCGGGTTCCTGCCCTGTTTAAGTTCCCATGCTGACTTTCTTTGGTGATGGATAGCAATGTGAAAGTGTAAGCTGAATACACCCTTTCCTCCCCAACTTGCTTTTTGGTCATGGTGTTTTGTTGTAGCAATAGAAATCCTAGTTAAGACAGGGAACATTAGAGAAAGGACAGTCTTTTCAGATAATGTTGCTTAGAAAGCTGGATATCCCCATGCAGAAGGATGCAAACAGAGCTCCATATTGCACCAGTTACAACTAAAAGTGGCTTACGGATGTAAACTCAAGATTTGAAAGGGTGGAGAATCATTTCAGAACACTCAACAGGGCAAAGATTCTACTTTACAAGATCCCAAGAGCACAAGAAACAAATCAATGGGATTAGATGTAGCTGTAAGCATTTTGCACAAGAAAAGCAGCAACCAACAGCATGAAGAGGCCGTGTACAGATGGGATAAAATATTTTTAAATTAAAACTCACATGGAGTTGCAATTGAGCAGATATGAAGAACTCAAAAGAGCTCAATAGCAAATAGACAAAACCAAAAAAATAAAGAAAACTCCCCAAAACAATCCATGTTTAAATGGCTAAGGCTTAGTTACACAATGGCTAACATGTGGATTGGGAAAGAATCAACACCTCCCCGACAGGGCTAAAAAATAAAGTCCATCAGAGAGGTGTTTTTATTGTACACTTATACCCATTGTTACTCAAATGCTTTTCACAATAGCCAAAAAATGAAATAATCTAAGTGTCTATCAATTGATGACTAGGTGAAGAAAATGTACATATACGATGGAGCACTACTCAATCAAAAATGAAGTCGTGTTATTTGTTATGATGGAGGTCATTATGTCAAGTGAAATAAGCCAGACACACAAAGACATGCTCTTACTTATGTATGGAATTGAAAAATACTCTTTGTACAGCAATTTAGAGTTGAATGTGGTTATGGCCAGCTGGAGAGAAAGAGGGACTGTGAGATTCAGAACGGGTGATCAATGAAAACTGAAACAGAACTAAAACATCTGGGAAGGTATGTAACAGATTATTATAGATAACGAAAGAATACTGTGTTTTTGGAAAGCCAAAAGAGATATATTTGTGTGTTTCTGCTATAAAGAAAATGATAAATGTTAGAGAAAATAGTTACATTTGAACTAATGTAAAGATTATGTATGAGGGCTTGGCAAGATGGCCCAGTAGTTAAAGCGCTGACCTAATTTTAACCCCCAGAATGTGTTTATAAAGCCAGGTATGCTGGTGTGCATCTGTAATTCCAGCACTCTTATGGTGAGGTGTGTTAATCACCCAGGGGCTTGTGGGTCAGGTAGGCTAGAGCATGCAGTGCAGCAGAAACAAGAGAGATTCTACCTCAACAAGGCAGAGGGAGACAACAGCTTCAAAAGTCATTATTATTGTTATTATTATTAGTTTATAAATTGCATAGTAGAAACACCACTATGCCTCATACATACATGAAATAGTAATTAATATCCATGTATCGGTTTAAGATGAATTTAAATAAAAAATGGCATTGAAATGTCAGAATGAGTGAACTGCAGAGGAATGTGATCTGAGTGGTAATGAGAGAACATTCTGTAACCCTTTGAGATCCGAGCTATTGGGAAGGACAGCAGAAGGCACAGTAGACCTTTCTGTCATGCTATTTCTTCTGTAGAAGCCATAACAAAGTAGTTGTTGGAACAAAGCATCATAGTTTGCTCTAGAACAATTCTGATGGGAGGTAACATAGGCACTGGGTACCCCTACTTATCTATAAAGTTTGTATTACATCATTGATAAAGAAGTATTAGGATCCCTGATGACAGCAGCAGCGGTTCTGGGAACATCCTGCATGTCCTCCACTGACCTTCCCTTTCTTTGTTCTCCCTACAGAGGCTTCATGACCTCTGGGAATATGGCTAACAGGATCAAATTGTAGACCATAGGATGCGTAGTTAAGTTAAATGTAATCTGCACGCCTCGATGACTATAGCTCGACAGATGACTGACATACTGAATAAAAACCTTGAAATTATAAATATTTTTGTATGAAAATGGCATACGTATTAAGTTATAATCAGGACAAATGTTAGGAAAATGGTAAGGACAGGAAAATGGACCACCTTTCTCCACACTGTCTTTTGACATTCCATCATTTACTTTCCAGTTATCCAAGATCCTTACGAAATGTTTCTAGCTTAGCTTAACCAACATTTTGTGGACTCCTCCCATTTGACTTTCAAGAAGGTTTCCTTCTTGAAGACATCTTTTCTTCTTGTGCTGGCCCTTATCAAATCTTCATATCAGCTTGTCTTTGGGAGACCGTCTTGTGTTCCTCTTCTCGGTCTTCCTCAATAAGCATCCTAAATTTTTTCTTCAACTCTAACTATTCCTATGCAATTTCCATTGCCCATTCTAGCTTTCATATCATGGTCTTGATATGCTATCTTATCCTTTTACCACTTACTGAACTCAAAAATGCCTTTGAAACATGTGTAAGGAGATGTGAACGATACAGTCGAAGTTAGGGACCAGAAGTGTCTAGACCTCCAATGAGTCAGAAACATGCATCCAAATCTAAAGAGGATGATTGGTAAATCTACAGAGAATGGGATTAGAATAGATCACATAGAATGTGTTCTTAGATGAGAAATATGTTAGAAAGATTCCTGGGATAACCCAGCCCAAAGGTCATATGGAGATGCAGTCAGCAAAAGAGACTGAAAAGGCCACACTGGGCGGTAGGAGATAGTTAGGAAAACAGAGTTCCTCAGGGGTCAAAGATAGAGAATGGAAGGATAGGTGTGGGGTGTTGGTCATGGAGTTTAATGACACAGGCTCTTTGGAGGCATCATCTACACACTATTCATGGAGCTGCTGTAGCAGTAGGAACTAGATAGGATTGATGGGGAGGTAATGTAGTAGAGATAGATGCATAAGGGATCTTATAGTTTTAGGAGGATGGGGAGAATGAGGCTATTAGCATAGTGGCCAAGAGAAAATGTTGGATTACACAAAGTGCAGTTTAGAAGTGTATTTAAATACTGTTGTAGTTTGGTTGGGAAGAGAAATTGTTCACATCTACTCTGCTCTTGACAGAAAAAAAAAAGCAACTAAAATGAGAACAAAGAAATTAAGTAATATATGCCTCTTCAGTGATGATAAGGAGGGTGTGGCTATAGTCTGAATAAAGGGGATATTTACTTTTGGAAGGAAGAAAGCAGCTTAATTAATGGATAACACAAATTTAGAAACTAGGTCACTGCAGAGGAAGATGTCAACAAAGTTGAACTTTCCATACCTTTGAACGGCTATAGATCCTTGGTAGAACTTTGGGTCTTACAGAAGCCCTATATTATGGAAAGTGAACTAGAGGAGTAGGAAGCCAAGGAGAGGGATTTTGAGGATTTGTGAGGAGCCCCTTGTTTGCTGGTCCTCTGCCCAGTCAGCATGATAGGTGAGCTCCTTCACACATATCAATTCAGATAATGTCTTTTCAGAAGAATCTACACTAAAATCATAAAGACTCTTGATACCTGCTACAACAGTTGTGAGGTGTATATTATGTGGCATAGGAATGGAGGGCATTTAGATGCAGTGTGCTATTTCATTGGGGCTGTCAAATCAAAGTGACTCAAACTATGTGACTTTAGCAGGAGAAATTGATTCTCTGACTGTCATGGAGATAAAACTCTGAGCTCAAGATGCCAGCAGGGTTAACTGTGGTTCCAGCTTTTTCCATGAATTCTTGCCTGAAAATCTTGCATTTCTTGTCCTGTAGAAACATCACAATGATCTCCATCTTCTTTTTATAAGCTGTACTCCATGTGTGCATCTCTGTGCTCATGCTTCCTCTTTTATATGGACACTAGATATTGGGTTAAGAAATCACACAGTCTACTATGAACTTGACTAATGATATCTATGCTCTGTTTCAAATAAATTCCCTCTTTGAGACTCTGAGGATTAGGCATTCAACATTAAGACAATTTTTGGGGAGCATATCCTTTATAATTCATTCAGGTGTCAAACTCAAAGCACCCAGATATATTTTGAAGTCTCTGTGCAGAAAGTTCAAATCATTCTACATTTAACAAATTGTAAAGATCTTTCCCCAAACAGAGTGACTTTTATTGGCTCTTCGGTCCTTTAAAAATAAACCTGTAGCCAAAGAGAAAACAAGGTAGTTTAGACATTTGATATGAGAAAGAGCAAAATAAAGGGCTGGAAGCATCATATGTAACATGATGGAGGTAATGAAGAGGACAAGAAATCTTTAGTTTTCAAGGTAGGGGATACTTTTTTACACTTTAAACAAGAAAAGAGTTGAAAGTAATAAAAACATCAAGAGAAAGAAATATCTCACTTAAGTGTTAGTATATGCTAAGCATGACATAGTTGGTAGCTGTGACAGAAATATCACAGTCATTAAAAATATAATAAGAAATGTAAATAAAATGTTGGGCTTATAAAACGAGAACTCCAGAAAATAGACATAAGGGTTTAGATATAAGAGATATACAAGAATTACCTTTCTGAGAGTATAGTGTGGGTATTATTTTAGCTTCAGAGGAGTAGTAAAGACAGGTTGGAACATGTGCTAATACATAGATTAGTTGATGTAATATTGGAAGAGTGACTTACAAATGTATTTGTACATTTTTTACAGGAAGTAGGGTAGAACAGGACTGGCCTCTTACAAGTCAGACTGCTTGGATTTGAACCCTTGCTAGGCCTTTCACTAGCTGTGTGGTGCTGGGAAGAGGCTTCTTCTTCTTTTTTTTGGCTTCAATTTATTTATTTGAAAAATATAATTAATATATAAGTTCACTTAAGTTCCAAGTGGGTTGTTACAAACTGAACACTTGAAATGGGCTTGCCATCGGTGATGTCCTGTACTGTCAACTTCATGGGATCTAAAATCACCCAGGAGAGGCACCTCTTATGTGCTTGTGAGAAATTGCCTAGATTAGGTTCATTGAGGTGGGAAAAGATGTATCTTAAATGTGGATGGGACCTTACCATGAACTGGAACCCTGGGTTGAATGTAGAAAAGCAAGCAAGCTGAGAAGTATCCTTCCTTTCCCTCTGTTCCCTGGAGGTGGCATGTGTCTGTAGATGCTATGGGTCCACAATGACTTACCCATCATGACAGACTGTAACCTGAACTGTGTGTGAGCCTAAGTAAGTCCATAATCCCATAAATTACTTCTTGTTAGGTTTTGGATCTCAACAATAAGAAAAGCAACCAAAACACCACAGAAGCTCCATACAAATTTAACTACTACCATTATTACATGAAAACAACAGTCAGGGTAAGAGAGGTGGGTAGAGCGTAGTGCAGCTTTCAGAACCTTTACATACAGTGACTGTGGCACAAGGACTTCAACCTGGTGGGAGAAAAGCAAAGCCAGTGTGTGTGCAAAGCCAGTGTGTGTGTGTGCAAAGCCAGTGAGTGTGTGTGTATGTGTGTGTGTGCGTGCGTGCGTGCGTGCGTGTGTGTGTGTGTGTGTGTGTGTGTATGTGTGTGCAAAGCCAGTGATGATGGATTTCTAGAGTGAATTTCTCCACCGTTGCTCAGGGGTAAATGATAACATAGCTGGATTCTTCTGACTTGTCGCTGCTCTGTTGCTGATGATGTTTATATTTTTCAAATGGTACTAGGGAAGCTCAGAGTGGTGTGGAAGTTACTTGGACTGGTCAGTAGTGTCACTTTACCTTTGTCACAGTGGCTGCACTTTAAACTACTAGTGGCCTGGCTATTAAGGCCGTAGCCTGGAGAGAATTCTGTTTCCCCAGACAATGGCTCTTTTGCTGCCATTAAAGGTATATTTAACTAAATCTCTATCATTCTAATAAAACTCGAGATTCAAAGGTGAGAATGAAAACCTGCAAGCTTAGAGAGTTAGAATAACAACTGGTTAACTTTCTCTCTTAGCTGGCATCTGGGGACTCTTTCTCCTTGCACAACTAAAAAAAATCATGCTAAGCTCCTTCCTGTCAACTAGTTGCTAATCCTGCCTCTCTGAGCCCAGGTTGATTTTTTTTAATTAATGCAAATGCAAGACATCTTTATGTAGTTAAACAAATGCAGCATAAACAAATGCAACACAGCTTTGCCTAGTTAAACAAATAATCTACAATACAGTAGTGTGTATGAAGGATCATCAGGTTTCAAATGGGTTGGGTGATGACTGAACATAGACAGGGTACTTTGGGATAAGGAGGCAGCAGTGGAGTGTAGAATTGGTTGGTGTAGAAAGCGAGTTGAAAAACTTGAGTTGTAGAAATACAAGTTTGTGACCAGATGAGGGATGTTGGCTGTAGGGATTTTGGAGGTAAAGCTGTTTGGGATGCTGCCAAGGATGGAGGAAGATTTGCAGAGGACCTGGAGATAAAGCATTGTCTGTGTTAAATCTCTCCAAGTAACTCATGTGAAACAACAAAGAAAATGCATTGGATAAACATGTACATACGGCTATGGAATTAACTCAAAGGCAGCTTGGCATTAAACCATGCTGTCAAAGGAAGCATAAAACATTTACAATACACGTGGTAATTGTGTCTTTTGTCTTCTGTGTCCGGCTATCTGCTTAGTAGTCCAGTCACAATGGACTTCATCGCTCCACACACACATAATCCAGAAGTTAGTTTATAGATCCAGAGTTTAAAACTTTGTTTAATTGACTAACTCAATTCTCAATATTTAGAGAAAGAATATTATGGCCATGACTTTAATCAATATCCTCCCTAATCTAATCATTTGTTTCTAAAGTAGGATCTACAAGGCACTAATAGAATTTCCAGAAGTCAGGTTCCTGCACTGTAATGTTAATTCTAATAGTAAGGGGATTAAGATACATATAGGACATGTCTGTAGAAATGTGTTTAAGACTTTGGGTGGAATAACCTATTTAACCCAGGAAAAATGAGCATTTGAAGAAAAGACTGTAACCTACCTTTCCAAATATGCCACCAAGTAATCCTAACCAGGGCAGTACTATGGAAACTAGCCAAATATGGATCTGATTAGTAACTTGCTTGCTAATTTTTAATAAGTAAATATTTACTCAGTTCTAACAAGGAGTTAGTATTTTGATAGACATTAGGGAGAGAAGACCAATAATGCAAACTAATGAAAACCTAAAGCATGGAGCCAGTGATCCCTATTCCACTATTAGTTTTATTGCCTTGAGCAAATAATTATCATCAGGGACCTCACTATGGAAGCAAGTATAGAAGGGATGTCCAAAGTGGTCATATGCTGATAAATCAATCATTTAAGAATTACAGGCCAGTAAAGCAACAGTGAGTCTCTACCTTGGGTTCATGCTTAGCAGATCTTAGGAGCACAGAGTTGAGCAGGGCTTAGGGAAGGGGAAGCCGGAGATGCTTCCAGTAGGCAATTTGCTCGAGTTGAACTTTGAAGGATCTCCTAGAGTCCGCCTCCAAAACAAAGAGAATGCACACTTAGAGGCAGAGAGGTATGACACTGTGCATTTCATTCATAGACTCCAAACGGTACATGGATGGATCCTAGGCATATCATTTTCAGTAGAGAGATAAAATAGGAAGCCCAGGGTGCTTGTCATCATGAAGTGCCTTGTGAATGAAGCTGCTGGGAAATGTATTTTGAAAACGTAGGCTTGCACCAGGGCTGTTGGTTCATGGAAACAATGCAATTATTAGCCATGAGATGGGCAGGGTAAGGTAAGACAAGGGAAAGTGGATGTAAAACAGCTTGGCTGTCCTACATATCTGGTCTATAGGTCCAGGTGAGGGATCTATCAATGTCACTCTGAATCTGGACATTGGGCCCATGAGAACTTAAGACTTCTGAAAATGGGGCATTCATTTTCTTAGGACTAGGGATTAAAAACACCCACAGTGGTTCAATGAATTCAGTGTAATACTGGAAATGGTGGGAAGATAGGCTTATAGAAAAACAATACTATGATGCCAAAGATAGGTGACCTTTATTCTTGACAGACTCAGCAGGTTTTATTTATATACATTTGTATACACACACCTACACACACACACACACACACAAAAACACACACACACACACACACACACACACACACGCATGCATGCACACATGCACCAACCATCAAAGAAAAGAAAAGGAGGCTATCAACTTGAAAGTGGAGGGCATAGGAAGGGTTGAAGAGAGGGGAGCTGGGAGGGGCTGGAGAGAAGAAAGGAAGGGAGAAAGTGATGTCATTATATTGCAATCTAAAAAATACTTTAACAAAGAAAAAAATAAACATGCTAAAGGGAGACTAGTCTCTTCAGGCTGAGCTGAGAGGATCTGTGATCACGACTAACAGCATTCTAAGGAAACAGGAAGCTCCTGTAAGCATAAATATATGAACACATGTTTTTAAAAGCCCTTACTATAATTCTGGTTTGAAATACTACTTTTTGCATTCTTCCAAATGTACCAACCAGCAGGAACAACAAAAGATGCCTGCACAGCCCTAAGTCTCTGTTAATAGCTGCCCAACATATGAAGAGTTGATCTGTGGCATTAATAGCTTAAGGTGCAAGGGGTACAGGTCATCAATGAAATATTTTTTTTTCGACAATGGGACTTGATTTTTTCACTTTTGTTTGCAAGATAGCCTCTAGGATGATTTCCGATTTGTGATCTTTAAGCCTCGGGCAGCTAAGTGCTGGGATTACAAATGTGATCTACCAGTTCTGACAAGACATAGTGGGTGGTGAAGGACGCGCAGACACGAACTGAAGCAGAATGCTCTGTGTAAGAGCCCTCTAAAGGAGAACTTGGCACATCCTCGAATCCCTTCACCCTTTCTCTAAACCATTCCACATGTGCACGAGATCATGGGTTATGTCACACTTCACCTTAAAAACA
Organism: Peromyscus californicus insignis; assembly: GCF_007827085.1. NCBI lineage: Eukaryota > Metazoa > Chordata > Mammalia > Rodentia > Cricetidae > Peromyscus > Peromyscus californicus. The sequence goes on from NW_026294535.1 coordinate 40,336,016, forward strand.
CACACAGAGATGTCCAGCCATTTAGGAAAAGGAAAGGAAGGTAGCAAATGGTGCCTCCATCCCTCACCTTTCAGTCTGCGGCAAGAGCTTGTTGTCTCCATAGCCATAGAAGTGGTTATGTCACTTTGTACCTCAAAAGCTCTGAGAGTTACACAGTGAAGCCTTTCTCCATTTTCTGCGAACTTCCCATTTCCCCATACTTATGACATTTGGTCTTGACTCTGAATCAGGCCTTTTCTTCAATGTTCTTTACCTGAGTGAACCCAGTTCTTATTCCACATAAACCTTTAAAGAGAAGAGAGTTCCATTTGCTGATTGTCTGGGGGCACTTAGAACCTAAGTGCTGATTGCCCGTTCCTTGATTTCTTGCTGGGACCCTAAAATCTCCTAAATATAGAGACCCGTTTAGAGCTACATTTTTTTTAATGTTTTGGAGCCTTTGAAAGTGCACTCAAATTTGGGAGTGATGATTGGTGATTTTAAAACTATTTCTCAACTAACTGTTAAATTCTTATTGGCAATCTCAACTTTAATTTTGTTTCTAATGGCTTGTAAATCGGAGGGAATGTATCTTTCATTCCTTCCTACGTGAAAACTATATAAAAAGTGAAAATGCTTTTCCCCCACCCTCCCTTGTTTTGTCTTTTCATTCACGTGGCAGGGTCAGATCTCTTTCCTCGCTTCCTCTTGTCTGCTTAATGGCCACCAGCTCCCCCCCACATCCTATCTGGAACAAGATTATGTCATCCAGCAAGCTCCTTTTGATGAGGTTTTCTTGCCAGTGGCTTTGGTGGAAGTCAGGTGTGCAGAGCTGTGATTTGCCACCACTCAGCACTGAGTGATTTAATACATTCTCAAATCTTGAAGAGCAAGACGAATAGAAAAAAAAAATGTCTGAGCCTGAGAATGGTTGGTTCACTCACACACTGTGACTAAATGGGAACTGGGCTGCTCAGGGGAATGTGGGAAGGCACTTAGGGAGATAGACAGTTTAGAGATTCAGGTAAGAAGCCACTGTCCTTACAGAGCTTCATTTCCTTCATGGGGAAAGACATGAGTGATGGAGAAATTAGGTGAAATGGACATCCCACTTTAGAAATTATGAGAAAGCAAAGCATATAGTACCAAAAGTCATTTATGGTTTCATTTAAACCTGAGGTGATTGACTTTACATTACTTGGTCTCCAATGTCACTGTCATTTGAATGTCTAAAAAATTCCTGCATCTAACCCTTGAAAAGGAATAACTCATCCCCCAATTCCATAGCATTGTGGGAACTCCTGGGACCTTGGACATTCTTTAGGCTCAAGTTTTGAGTCACATCCTCAAGCATTTCTTGTAGCACGAATTGTTAGAAAGTCTTATTAATAAATACAAACCCAGAGCCAGGTATTGGGGTGAATGCTGAAAGATCAGAAAACAGAACCAGCCACAGCTAACCTTGCCTCGCCAATTCCTCAGCTGATCTAGTTTCCTCAAACTGGAAGCCTCTGTGTCCTCATCCAAACGGATCTCAGCTGAACTGCTGCTCAAAAGCCTAGAAGCTTAACAGACCTCTAGTTCCTGGCTTTCACACTTTATATACCTTTCTGCTGCCTGCCATCACTTCCTGGGATTAAAGGTATGTGTCACTATGCCTGGCTGTTTCCAGTATGGCTTTGAACTCACAGAGATCCAGATGGATCTCTACCCCCAGAAGGCTAGGATTAAAGGTGTGTGTGCCACCATTTTCTGGCCTCTATGTCCGTCTAGTGGCTGTTCTGTTCTCTGACCCTGATAAGTTTATTAGAGTGAACAATATATTGGGGGACACAATGTCACCACAATTTCTTAGTGTGTGTATACAGTTTTTCTAGAAGTGATCTTCTATAGTCTAGAATTATTGTTTCAGATTTCTTATATCACTTTATCAAAGCACCACTAGTACATTTATCAGCTGTGCCTGTCACCGGGCTTAGAGGGCATCGTGTATTTCTGAGTAGTGTTCTATAATCATAAGTTCTTCAAATGACTGGGAACTATCTTTTTATCAACACCCCTGGGGTTTCATGCCACTGACTTATCAACATACTCATAAAAAGGATCATAAGAAATACATATTCCCTTATCACCTGTATCCTCATCATTGATCTCTCTCCTCCCCCTTTCTCTATGTGTGTTTTCATAATAGCGTGGTTGATTCTTACTTGATGTTATAAATCACTCATTATTATTTTAGAAGTGGAGATGTGGTTTAGCTCCCTCTTCAATGATCACAAAGGCCAGGAAATCCATTAAGCATAAAACCAGGTTTATCTCTTCTAACTTCAAAGCCTGTGTTTTTTTTTCCCCTGGCATCTCAGGGATGGGCTCAGTGCCTGGAACCTTCCTAGGATGCACTGCCACATAGCTCTCTCTGATGAAGATAAATTGATACTCTTCTTGGCCTTGTCTGCTTGGAAACTTCAGCATCTTCTTTAGGTCTACGGCTCAGTGTCTTCCAGCTCTTTCATACACAGTTCAAAGTGAAAACCAACTGAGGACGATTCTACACTCAGGATTCACACGTTCATTGTTCTGCCAAACCATCCGTATGATTGCTTAGTGTCGTTACAGCAAATAGCGTGATACTACATTGGCCTCTTGACCCCGGGTGTGTTTCAGTTCATAAGATTTGATTCCCTAGATCAGGTCTCAGATGGCTAAACCTTGTGATGACCAGAATTGCTCTCTTGGTTCATTCTGGCTTATAGACTCAGGCACTGTATGACAAGATAAATTTCATTCATACAGTGTGCACTTACAGATCACTTGTAGTTGACCAAATGTGACATTTGAGTACTGGTTTTTAAACACTGGCTGTCAACCTCTTGATTAGAACATGATGCCCTGTTATGAAAATATTTAGGAAATTAGACTTCAGTGATCTTATTTTGACATATATTGTATGAAGAACTATTGTCATGGAAGAGTTCTGTTATTTTTTATGTCACTTTTTATTAGTTCTTTGAAAATTTCATATGATATGTTTTAATTTTATTCACCCTTCAGCTCCTTCTAGATCTATCCACCCTCAGTCCTTACCAACCCAACTTTGTGTTTTTATTATTAAAATGACTCCTAATGACTTATCATTATGCCCACAGGTCAGTGCATCCCTCAACCCTCATCAGAGAAGCTTCTTTTTGCAGTAGATAGTGATGAATACAGAGACTCACAACTGGTCAAGAGGCAGAGAATAAGGGTCTGTGGAACGTTCAGCTCTAAATGGAACATCATTGCAGCCCCTTTACTAAGGTTTAAGAATCATTGCAGAAGAGGAACAGAGAGAATATAAGAGCCAGGGACCGTGCATGACAATAAAACAATGTTTTCTAGGCACAGCAGGGCAGTTACATATATGAATTCAAAAGAGCTGCACTACTGTAGAATGTTACTGGCAAAAAAGTGCAAGCATTGAGGAGTACACACACCAGGCTGGTAACCTATAAAACATCTTGAGTGTAGCTACGTCAGATTGCAAGTCAAGGGCTTCTTGCCTGTCCTTTGTTTCATTTTCTTTAGTTTGTGTGTAGCCTTTCTTTAGTGATGCCACTGAAACCTGGTGGCCACAAAAACTTAATTTTAAAAAGGTTCCTCATTTTTCCTGCATTGCTTACTTGCATCTTTTCTTCTCCAGGCCATCAGGCTTATTATAGAACTTTCTAGTTTCCTTTTATGCATTTAGTCACATACTTTGTTTTATTTTGGTCCTATATATTCAATTCATTTTTCATATTGCTACATTAAAAACGTTGCTTCCTTGTTTATTTTCTCCTTTACTCTTTGGGGGGCCTGCCACCCAGCTCCCAAATAAATCACACACAGAGGCTTATTCTTAATTATAAATGTCCAGCCCTAGCTTGGCTTGTTTCTACTCAGCTTTTCTTAAATTAACCCATCTACCTTTGCCTCTGGGCTTTTATCTTTTGCTATTTCTGTATACCTTTTTTTTTTAAACTTCGTATTCTGTGGCTGGCTGTGTAGCTGAGTGGCTGGGTGGCTAGGTGGCTGGTCCCTGGAGTCCTCCTCCATGACCCCTCTTGTTTTTCTATCTAGTCCCTCTTCTTGGCAGCCTCACCTATTTCTCTCTCCTGCCTCACTATTAGCTATTCAGATCTTTATTAGACCATCAGGTGTCTTAGACAGGCACAGTAACACAGCTTCACAGAGTTAAGCAAATGCAACATAAACAAAAGTAACACACCTTAAAACAATATTCTACAACACTTCCTGTTTCCTGGTTTAAAATCCTTTGATAATTTCAAATGACACAATTCTCGTCTTTACTCTACCAGTGTTGTGTGCAGCTATCTTAATCATCTCTTATTTACTTATTTATTTATTTATTTTTGAGACAGGACTTGTATATTCCAATCTACTCTTGAACTCATGTTATAGTCAAGGATGATCTAGAACTTCTAATTCACTTCCCCACTCTTTCCTTCACTTCTCAAGTTGCACTTGGGAATTATAGCTGCAGTGCTGGGGATTAATGGCAGTGATTCCTGCACGCTTCTGAGGTACTGTACCAACTGGGCTACCTCCTCAGCCATACCTCAATAGTCCCTTAACTAATCAATATCAGCACTTCATATTCTAGGCACTTTACAGTAGCAAAAATAGAGGATGCTTTGAAATCTAGTCATGTCAATGACTATTTAAGCCATATGACCGTCCTTGGTTTCAAGGCAAACCTCTTTGTCATGGCTTTGGGGTGCATTGGTCTGATATCTTCACCAGTATCTACCATCACTCATGCTAGGCAGCTGTTTTCTCTTTTCTATCCATCAATGCTAGCATTCTTCCAATGTCTGTTATACACTGTGCATTGCTTCTTTGCATGAGCTTGGCACATGCTCTTGTTTTTGTTCAAGGGAATTTTCTCTTCCTACTAGTCAAGTCTCTTTCTGAATGACTGCTATCACTACTGGGTAGGCAAAATTTTTCCTGGCTGAGAGATCAGCCTCTGTCCAAAGCCTCTGAGTAGCTTTTGAATCTTTGCAGCTGCCTCAGCAGTAGTGGAATTAGTTCTCTGCCAGCAGTTCTTATAAATCAAGAGTCCCCTGAACCTTCTGAGTTTTGAATCAGCCCTAAGCATTGGGTCTTAGCCAAGAAACCTGCAATGAGTGTGCCATTTATAATTGCCTCCTTAAATCTTGAGTGTGTTCATTCTTACCTCATTTGTTCTCAGTCTTTTTAATAAAGACCAGGTCTCCATGCCATATAAAAACATGTAAGTTTTTACTAATGTGGTATAGTTATATCACTATATTATAGTGAAGAAATATTCATGTATCTTGAAATAGTTGTGAAACTGTGAACATCCATATAGACAACATGTATATTCATATTATGATACCTCTGTAAGGCTGAAGAATATTCACACATTGACAAATTAGCACATTAAAATAAAATATATTAGGACTTTTGGACACACAACTTATTAGTAAATTTCTTGTTTGGTAAGCATGAGTCCTGGGTTTGATTATCAGCTATAAAATAATATCAGTTCTTCAGTGATTCCCCTTCTAAGTACTTGTAGAGATAGAACTAGGATCCACCCTTCCTTGGGAACTAGGAAGCTATTGAGAATTGTTAAAATGTGTTAAAAATCACTGTTAACCTAGTGATAACTTCTTTAGGTTTGCATTATTAGCACATCCTTTAACGCCCATTTTCCTGTAAATACGCAAGGACACTGGGAAGAAATCTGACTCTCTAATTAGGAGCCATTGGTCTCCTTCTTACTGCCTTAGTTGTCCAGAACTAGGACACCTAACAGCCAGGCGAAGGAGCCTTATGTCATCACCAACCATCCTGAAAATTCCGTGAATGTCTTAAGGCAGTCACGCAGAGGCAGCAGCTGATTATTCTGGCTTCTGAAAGCACAGTCCCAACCCAGGACTGCCTACACTGGAACTTGTGCAGTCACAAGCCTAATGAACTATTTATACATGGGCCAGGGGGGATCACATTCCCTAAGTGGAAAGGTTACTATGACTGGTGGCAAAGCTATGATTGGTCAAAACACAAGCTTTAATGATTGTGATTGGTCCAAAATACAAACTTTAATGATTGTGATTGGTCCAAAATACAAGCTTTAATGATTGTGGTTGGTCCAAAATACAAGCTTTAATGATTGTGATTGGTCCAAAATACAAGCTCTAATGATTGTGATTGGTCCAAATACAAACTTTAATGATTGTGATTGGTCCAAAATACAAGCTTTAATGATTGTGATTGGTCCAAAGTACAAGCTTTAATGATTGTGATTGGTCCAAAATACAAGCTTTAATGATTGTAATTGGTCCAAACTCAAACTAATTTAATGCCTATGATTGGTGTAAGACATGTGTCTGTGATTGGTCCAAATAATTCTCAGGTTAGAGAGTGGGTTTCTCAGGATTTCCCAGCATATTAGTTTGGAGATTCTCTCCTTTGTCCTCTCTCCCTGTGTTATATGAGGTTCAATAAAGACTTCTCCTGTTTTACATGCAGAGGCAGCAGATGGTGGTAAGAAGCAGCAGCCAGTAGGAGAGAACCAGGACAGAGGCATGGATGGACAGTTGCTTAACACATGAGCATATACTAGCCAGCAGCATGTACCTTGGGAGGCAACTTGATGCTTGGGTTTCCAAGAACTAGTTGGCAACACACTCCAGGCATTGCCTCGTGACTTGGTAGATGAATATAACGTCAGCCTTTCCGGATTTTATTTTTGATGTGGAATAAAAAATTTCATTTCTTTTAGAGAAATAGTGAGGTTGATCAGGTGGATATAGTTTCTTCTAGAAATCAGACAAGGGTTTTTAGGTAAGTTGGGATATTCTCTGAGCAACCATGTCCTCTGAACCTACCCGGTGATGTACAGGCAAATTTCATTAGATTCCAGCCCAATAAAGTAAGAAAACAGTTCAAGAGGCGTTTTCATCCTAGCATCACCTGTTCTTTGGGAGAGATGGTCTCTTTCCCAAGTAAGCCACATCTAAGCTTCTCCTGGTGCTACATGGAGGTCAGCCCTTATGAGGCAAGGGCAGGTCACGGTGGTGGCAAAATGCCATATGGCCTTCAGGAAATGAATGAAGCTCAGTATGGCTAGTGTGTTTCTAGGTGAAAATGATAAAGAAGAGTCCTACAACTCACTGGTAGGCTGTGTTATAGACTTGGGGTAAAATGGAGAAACATTGCAAGGTCTTACCACAGGGAATGGGATAATTCAATGAGTCTTCCTGAAGATCAGTCTGGCGATGCTGGGGAGAAGGTTGTAGGGAGAAGACTGAAGGTAAGACTGATTAGGAACCTGTTTCAGGGATCAAGATGAGAGAGGTTGGTGGTTGAAATCGATGACTATTAATGTTAGAGAGAAATGGAGAGACAAGTCATTTTTTAAAGTGGAAATACAGGACTGGACTCCTAAGGAGAAACAGTAAAATCTGATTGTTAAGTGTGTGTGTTCTGGAGCACAGATTCTTTTTAGACAAAAGCCCATCTTCATCATGACTACCTGTGTGTTATTGTAGGTCATTAAGCTAGCTTGTGTGTCCATTTCCTTGTCTGTGAATGCTTCGTGGCAAGTGTTCTAAGCTGACAAGTATACAGCACTTAGACTAGCAGCTAATCAGAACAGGCCATTAGCATACCTTAGCTATAAGTTTCTGTGTTATAGTCTAGCCCTCTAACTAGATTCATTCATTAACCAAGCTTGTTTCCAGCGCCGTCTGCCACAGCCCAGTGGGGTTTATTCACTCTTCCAGCTTCAGTTTTCTTATCTGCAAAATGACTGCCTTAGTGAAGGTCCCTGGCATAAGTCAGGCTGAAATTTCTTTGGACTAATATTCATTAGCGCTGGGACTACCATGCTGATTAAGTTGCAGTTAAGAGAAAAGTGACTTCTCTCACTAACCAGGCCTCTGTGTGTCATTTGTCAATCCTTTTCTGTAGTGGGAAGCAAGGAGCAGGAATGTAATTGACTCTACCACTCTGAGTGATTCCTTATTAAACCACAGAGCAAGGAGATTTACTCTAGAGCATTTAATGACTTAGCGAGAATGTGCTATGGGATAACAAAGTTTACCTGGGCTAACGTAAGTTTGCTTTCTGCGCCACTGTTGAGGTATTTTAAATAAAGCAGTGTGGGAAAAGGACAGAGTGTGAGAGGCACAATCATTCACTGAGCTGGTTCAGAGTTTCACAAGACAAATCAAAAGCCCGTCTCCTCCTTACTGCTCTCATCATCATTTCAGGCAGATGCGCAAGCCAGGGAACCTCTAAGAGTTAAGGGCCCTTAAGTGGGTTTCCCACTGAGCTGGGAACAATCCCAGGTATGGCTGCTTGCTTTTCAGAGGTTGCAAAAATATTATTAAATTATAAAGCACTGGCCGTGGGGCTATCAGTTCTCACTGGGGAGCAGCTACTCGGAGCTCTATTTTACTGCACCATAGTTTTGTTTATTCTCAGTCCTCATATCAGTGCTGCCGATTGTCATTCCTAATTTTCACAGGAACAAACTAAAGTTCAGAGGATGTATACAGTTTGCCAGGCTCACTTGGACTGTGGTGTAACAGGGTTTGCAGGTAGGATGGTCTGCCTTTCACGCAGTTTTCCCACAACGGCATACTTTTGCTTAAATTGTTAATTCCTTTACTTCATTCCTTTTTCTGATAAAGACAGAGCTTTAGGATTATTTGCGCGGCGGAGCGGGGGGGAATACAAACATTTCTGAAGAAAATACATGTCTATATTTCACGGTGATTTAACTACTGGGGATTGTTGGAACCCTTTCCTTCTAGATCACATCCTCTTTCCAACATTCGCTTCCCACCTACTTACTTGTAAAAGAGCACTGTGTATGGGGGAGAACGTCGGTAGTGAGGTGAGAATTGAGTAAAAAAAAATAAACATAATGCAACTGTTTTATTTTTTGCTTTATAATCACAGTGGCCACGACGTGCAGGCTAGCTCAGAGGCTCGCAGTGCAAACACATTGCCGTAATTCATCCAGGAACACCAAAGATGCTCTCACCATGACTGAAATTTGGAGTTTGAATTGCAGTTCTGTATATGTGTGGGAGGGGTGAGACTGTTGAAGGCAGAGGGGACAGATGTGGGAACTACTCAGACATGATCTGTGACCTCTACTAAAGATCTATTGTCTTACAAAGCTGAAACCATCACTTTTAAATTTGTTCTTTTCAGTGGACTACAATATATAATAATTTTCCATGTTCAAGGAATGTTTCTTGAACCTCATTTTTGAGGGGTATGTAGTTGTTCATGTAGATTTGTAATCATCCATCTTAGGACAAGTTGGGGTTTTGAAAAAATTAGTAGGTATGCAAATAAATAATGTCTTCTAAGATTGCCTTGATTTCCAGTTTTCTCTTACTGTGGATAATATGGACAGTTTATATATTAAATTACCATTAGTGTGGTGAGACGCTTAGACAAACAGACCTGCTATTGCCTCTGAGTTCCACTATACTATAGCCTAGATATACTGTGAATGAGTCAACTTTCTGTTACTGTAACAAAATACTTGTGGTAATAAACTTATAAAGAGAGAAGGTTTATTCTTGGCATGGTTTCAGAAGTTTCATTTCCTGGTTACTTTTAGACCTATGGTGAGATTATAATATGTCAGAGAGTGTGTAGCAAAGAAAAATCTGCTTGCCTTGTGTGTGAGACTTACCAAAGAAAGGAAGAAGAAGAAGCTGGGTTCCAATGTTTCATTCAGGGATATACACCAATGACTGGAAGACTTCTTAAGGGCTCTGGAATTATCACAGAGTACCTGTGATAGGTTTAGTATCAACTTATCACAGATCACCTGAGTAGGGAGGCTCCCTGGAAGAATTGTCCTAATTGCTATAATTTATGTGAAAAAGTCATTTCCAAATGTGTGCAGAACCCTCTGGCAGCAGCCTAGATAGATAAAAGTGTGCGGCAGAGGGAGATCATTTGTCTTTTGCTTGCTTGGCATTTCTTCTTGCCTATGTGGCCCTCCTTGCTGCCCAACTGGTTCCTTCACTGACAGAAGAATGGTTTCCATCATGGACTAAAGAACAAGATCGATAGGTAGATAGATAGATGATAGATAGATAGATGATAGATAGAAAGATGATAGATAGATGATAGATAGAAAGATGATAGATAGATGATAGATAGAGAGTTGATAGATATAGATAGAGAGATGATAGATGATGGATAGATAGATGATAGATAGACACATACATGCATACATACATACATACATACATACATACATACATACGTACGTAAGTTTTGTTCCTCTAGATAACCATGACTAACAGAACTGGGTAATGACCCTTTAGCACATCGGTCTTTGGAGGACATTAACCCAAACCAAGGCACCCAAGGGTCAAGATCCTCCTAATTTCTTTCTACAGAATTCTCATTTGTAAAATCATCATAGTACTTGCTTATTATCTTGCTTTAAATGTTTTTGCAAAGCTACGATGGATGGAGTGTCTAATCAAGGGAGGTAGAGCACCTGGCATGGTCAGCACTGACAGAGTTGTTTTTTTGTAGTGTTTCAGATGGAGTGAAGAGTAGACATGCAAAATGAGTGCAGGGTGTGTAGTTTCATTTAAAACTCTTATACCTTTTATATATCTGTTTCCATTTACTATATGTAAGAGTGTTGTCTCTTCATAATCCTTCTACATTGATATAAACATTATAAAATGTTTATTTATCAGTTAAGTAAGTGGTAATCCATTTTAACTTGCAGTTTTATTGATGTTAAAATCATGTCAAATGTTCTTTAGCTATTTTCCATTTTATATTTTTATTTTTGATATTATCAAGACAATTATTTACGACATTTGTTGTAGATATTTTTGTCTGCTTTAAACATAATCTCTCTCTCTCTCTCTCTCTCTCTCTCTCTCTCTCTCACACACACACACACACACACACACACACACACACACACACACACACAGGACATGCACTTTAAAGATATTTTTTTCTCTTAATTTTACTCATTCTGTTTCATACCAGAAATGCTCTTTTACAAAGTGAATTAGTAAGCACACCTACTTTCTGCTATATTTCTCCTTGGATATATCTTGAATTACCCTTACATGTTTTCTAAATGGAGAGGGGACTTAGAAAAGATCACAGTGAGTTTGATGACACGCTGTTATTTGTTTCTGTCTCAAACAATGGGAAACGAGAGTCGGACCAAATGTAGTACTTCACCAGAGTCCAGGAATCCGGGGTGATTGATAAGATGTACTAATGGGGATGAAGTATGACTGAGGTTACTTGAAGAAACTAAGGGGTGCTGACAGATCTCAGGGTCAGTTCAGGAGTCCTACACCTTTAGAAAAGGGACCAGAGTGAGGCTGACAAGCCTTGGGAAGCTGGAGCATCAAGGCATGTACTTGAAGAAAGCAGCACCCTGGGAGGCAGGATAGGAAGCACAGGATTGCTGAACAAAGGAGGGAGAAAGCAAACTTTTATCAACTAAATTAAGGAAGGTGAAAAAGCGGATTGTTTTGTTGCATAGACACAAAGTAGAGTCCTTCTCTTTGCTACACTGATGCTTGCACCTGATAATATAGGCAGCTCTGCATGTGTGGAAGTGAGAAGAAACACCAGGGCATGCTAATAGTTTTTTTTTTAAGCAGAAAATTTCATAAATTAAAGTGACAAGATTTAAGTGGGTCCCTATTACACTTTTTAAAAGATTATTTTTATTAGCAACAAAGGTAATCAGCTAGAATTAAGCAATTGGGGTTCAAGCTCAGAGCCCTGCTGAAAGAGACTTGAATGAAATACTATAGACTTGTTTCTGGCAATATTAAAGGATGCAGGCATTGTAGAAAATTATGGTGATTCCTTAAGAATGTGAACATGATTGTTGTATGGTTCAGTGATCCCATACTTGTGTACATACATAAAAGTAACAGAAGGAACACTTTCAGACATTTGAGTACCAATGTTTCTGGTAGCATTACTCCTAATAGGCAGAAGATGGAGTGCCCCAGGTTCAACCAACAGGTGAATTAGTCAACACATCGTGACATGTGTACACAGTGGATTACTGCTCACTCCTAATAAATTCCATACACAGTGCAGAATGGATGAACTAGAGTCCTTGAATTCACAAAATGAGTTCAAGAAAACCAACCAACAGATACTAGGATTCTGTGATACAAATGACAAATTACCCAGGGCAGTCAAATTCCTAGAGCTGGAAAAGTAGAACGGTGAATGTCAGCGGTTGTGGGAGTGGAAAGATGGGACCTCGTGTTTAAATGGCTATGAAGTTTCTGTTTGGGTAGGGAAGGTTCTGGAGAGGGGCAGTAGTGATGGCTGCCCAGTGGTGTAAATGTGCTCATTGCTAAAGAACTGCACAACCTTAAACGTACTCAAGTAATAAGCTTTATATTCCATTTATTCTCCCACAACAAAAAGTTGATGATCTGTGTTCCAAATGCAAAGGATTCATCAAATATATATATATATGGCACATATAAATCATTGCGTAGTAAAGGTAATGCCAACAATTACATGAATGATGGAAATTTTGATGCCACTGCCTTTTTAGGTTGGTGTGGATTTAATTTGTCTGTTTAGGTGTGGAATAGCTACATTTAGAGTAGACATTCATATGTGAAGTTTACTTCTGCTTCTAAGTTCATAGTACAGGAACTTAAATGGAAAAATAACTTGCACCTGTAACGAGAAAAATTGTAATCCTTAACAGGATTCATCAATCATTAGGGTCACAATCATTGATTATTACTACTTGTATATAATAGATGATTATTAATGTATCTCATTAACTAATCATTATTTTGCTCATCTGTACATAATCCTTCACCTGAAGTCTTCTGGGTAATTTGATGGTCTTTGTAAGTTATATTTAGGGCCACAGTTAAAATATCTGAATCTGCTGACTATAGCTCTCTGGGATACTATTACCTGAGAACATGCAAGGCTGGGAATCAGCTGGTCTTCACTGATGCTGCCCAGCTACTCCTTACCCCAATGGTTCTCCAGCAGATTCTGTCCCACCTATGGTGAGCCCAGATCTCAAGAATGTCCTCTGCATAGTGCTCGTGACATAGTCCTCGTGACATAGTCCTCAAATTGGTTGTTACAGGTTCCCTGAGGGCTGCACCTGGAATTAAGATTGAGGGAAAATGAAGTACATTTGCTTCCTCCTCCTTTCCCTTTTGCAACCTGACCACAAAGTCGCAGAAGATTAAAGGGACCCAAGTGTGGGGGCCACTGTGAGCACTGAAAAGTTTTGAGGAAATCCTGCTGCTAGCCAATCAGAACTGATTGAAGCAGTCAGTTGGAAGCTGTTTTTAAAGTAGCTTAGTGAAAATGTTGCCCTTTTCTTTAAGGGCTTTAATTTTCCTGATGCCATTGAATGAGTGAGTGACCTTGTACCAAGGATGACTTCAAGGTGCAGTGAAAGAATGTAAGACAGACTATGGGTTTCCGTGCCTGTTGCAGAGTATTATTTTAAGGTGTGTTACTTTTGTTTATGTTGCATTTATTTAACTCTGTGAAGCTGCATTACTGTGCCTGTCTAAGACACTTGATGGTCTAATAAAGAACTGAATGGCCAGTAACAAGGCAGAAGAAAGAATAGGCGGGGCTGGCTGGCAGAGAGAATATATATAGAAGGAGAAATCTGGGAGAAAGAAGAAGTAGCCAGAGAAGGAGGGACCAGCCACCCAGCTACACAGCAAGCCACAGAGTAAGGAGTGAGATTTACAGAAGTAAGAGAACAGGAAAAGCCCAGAGGCAAAAGGTAGACAGGACAATTTTAAGTTAAGGAAAGCTGGCAAGAAGCAAACCACGCTAAGGCTGAGCATTTATAAGTAATTATAAGCCTCTCTGTGTGTGATTTATTTGGGAGCTGGGTGGTGGACCCCTAGAAAGAGCAAAAACAACCAACAACAGTGGCCATTGCCTTTAATCTGATACCTCAGAAGGCAGAGGTAGGGGCATTTCTCTGAGTTCAAGGCCATCCTACTTAATGACAGGGTTGCACTGAGAGAACCTGGTTCAAAGGGAAAAAAAAAGAATAGGAGGCAAGATATTTAAGTGCCACTGACTGTCAATCAAGACTGTACAGACTACAACATTAAATATTTTTAAGTAAGTTAAAGTCACGGCATTAACAAAAAAAATACTCTTTTTATTGTAACAATTAATTTTTTCTCTCCAGGTTCAAATCAGCCTCTATTTGGAGGGACTTGAGCATAGGTGATATAATCATAGCGATAACTGTTTTGTGTCAAAATATTGATCCTTGTGTGTATGTGTATGTTTAATGTGCTTTTTATCTGGTTTGTTTGCTTTTTTTTTTAGAGAGATAAAGGATGTGTGGAGTTGGGTGGGTGGGGAGGTCGGGAGGAGAAGGAGATGGGGGAAAGGGAAATCTTGAACAGAATATATTTTTATCAACTTTTAATACAAAAAACAAAAGCAATTCAAGGGTAAAACGTTTCCTTTATTTTTTGAGATTATAATATAATTACATCATTTCCCTGACTGATTTCCTTCTATTAAATCCCCCCTATGCTCGCCTTCAAATTCTAGCTCCCTTTTAAAACTTGTTATTACATTCATGTATGTATATGTGTGTGTATATATATATGTGTGTGTATATACACATATGCACAGACACACCCAAGGCGGTCTGTCTATTGTTACTCATATGTATATTTTCAGTGCTGGTATTGGATAATCAGTTGGTGTGCTTGTCCCTGGAGAACACTGTTTCTCCCACTCTCAACGTTCCTTACTTTTCAAAGTCAGAGTTACTAAGCGCTGCTTCTCATGATCCTCATTATGGATCAGTAACTTGAAAGTCAGCGAGTCTTAACAGGAGGGTTCAAATCCTTTAGGCGATTGGATATTTGTCTAAAATGGGATGTACATTTCAGTTATTACTCTAAGGATGCTTAGTGTTTCTATTAGATTTTTGTTTGTTTATTTTGCACATCCGTGTGCAAAAATGCACATGTTACACACACACACACAATGTCACAGCACCTTGCTGGAGTCCAGAGGACGACTTGCAGGAGTCAGGTTTTCCCTTCTATGTGTTGGTACCAGGAACCAAATTCAGGTTTCCAGCTTTGGCAGCAAGCACCTTTACCTGCCGAGCCGTCTCGCCAGCCCGGCATCCTACTCACCTCTTCAGCTAAAATGAATTTGTTCTCCATGCTTCATTTCTTCAGCAAAGGTGTACTTTTAAATTTTTGTCTTTACTTGTTTTATGGGTATGGGTGTTGTTTTATGTGGTACAAGCCTTCATGTGTGTCTATGTACCGTGTGTGTGCCTGGTGCCCTCAGAGGCCAGAAGAGGGCATCAGATCACCCGAGATTGGAGTTACAGAGCCTAGGAACTTCCATGTGAGTGCTCAGAATCAAACCTAAGTCCTCTGAAAGAGCAGAGATGTTCTTAACTACCAAGCCATCTCTCTAGCCCCCCTACTTTCTAAAAATTATTTTTTTACCCATTTTATTCATTTCATTTCACCACTTCTTTCTTAATTAAAAGAAATTTGAGCAACATTTGTAATCATATTTTCCCTCCCTCACTCCTTCCAGCTCCTCCCTATCTCTCTGCTCATTCTTCATGTTCTTTCTGTTTCTCTTCTCTCTGTCTCAAAGAGAAAACAAAATAAATAAACAAACACTAAAATAAGATTTAAAAAAACACTCAAACAAAACAAAGAAAAAGAAAAAACATGAAAATCCCCCATGGTAACTGTTTTGTGTTGGCCGACTACTTCTATGCAAGGGGTCTGCCCTAAAGTGTAGTTGATATACTTAGTGAAACTCCATCAATTGCAAATAATTTCTTGGTTAGGGTGGTACATTTTAAAAAATATTATGCTGGAGGTGTTAGTCAGGCATGGTAGAACTACTTCGGTGTGTTTTAAAGTATTTTACCAATATGCTATCCTTTTCTACCATAAAGGTTGATCCTTGTTCACGGTCAATATCTGGTATATGGAGACCTAGAAAATGGCATCAGATTCACACTGCTTTTCTGTGAAATAAGAAAACAACTTCTCAGTGCCAAATTGTCCTGGTTATGGCTAGGTACAAACATGTTATTTTAAATGGTTGGTTTCACTGATTCAAGTGAAAATGGCTGTTGATCATAGTCTCAAGTGTTATTGACGGGCAAAAGAGGGCCAAACAACATTGAATGGAAGTTGTTAGTTGCATAAATTGGACAGCAGAAGTAAAAGTCAGCTAATGTCTGACTATCACAAATTTACTTTTATTATACTGCAAAGCTCAGAACGTTAATGTACAGTATATTTTTTAATCTAATTCATTTTCTCTCCCTTCTTTTTTCTCTTAGCCTTTCCTTCATTTCCTTGTTCTCCTTTTCATTCTTCTGTTCATTAGAGTAGATTTATATTTTTAAAACAAATCTATATTGTTACTCTGGTAGAAGTGGCGGTACCCTACAGTCAGAACACGTTGCACACACTGGGAATGGCAGCAGCTCATAACAGGCATCCTCAGACAGCCGAGTGGGATGATAGAAAAATAAATGCTGGAGAATGTGAATTTCTGCCATCACATGACATCCAGATCTCTCAGTACCTCCTCACTTTCTAATCTAAATCTTATATGTAGTTTAGTCAATGTTGCCAGTGTAAACAGAGTCACTTATATTCATATAGTTCAGTCTTCAATATTTCTTAAGTCTTGCTAACTGTTTGTCTCCTTTGCTTGTATTTTTGAAGACGCAGCTCTCCATTTCATTTTTTTTTTGATCTTTTGTATTTGTTTTCCTGCCGTGGTTTTATTTTTTTATTTTATTTTTCATTTTATTTGTTGCTGCTCTGAGATTTCTTTCCTTCTACTAACTTTCGGTCAGTAGAGCTTTATTCTTGCTTTTCTCAACCCATAAGATCCGTGGTTCTCAATTCATAGGTTGCGAACTCTTTGAGGTTCAATGACCCTTTCACAGGGTTGCTAAGACCATTGTAAAACACAGGTATTTAGATTATGATTCATAACAGTAGCAAAATTAGTTATGAAGTAACAACAAAAATGTTATGGCTGGGGGTTACTACAACATGGGAAACTGTATTAAAGGGTCCCAGCATTAGGAAGGTTGAGAACCACTGCCTAAGATCTAGTGATACATATTGTATTTGAGCTCTTGCCCCTCCTTAACCTAGGCGCTGGCTAATGTACACTTTCTTCTTGGTATTGCTTTTGTGGCATCCAATGACTTTTGGTGTATTTCTCTGTTTTCATGTGTTTCAAAAATACTTCATTTTTTCTTCATTTCTGCCTTGATACATTGGTTGTTTCATTTTAATGCGTTTGTGTAAATCCCAGCCTTTATCTTCTTATTGATTTCTTGTATCATTGCATTGTGGTTAAGAAAGACACTTGCAATGGTTTCAGATTTTAAACGTTCTTTGAAACTTATTTCATAGCCTTCCCGTCATTATGCCTGGAGAATTCTCTCCAGCTGTTACCTGGGATATTTTGAAAACATGTTAGACCATGTGTTTTGGAGTTACAATTTCAATCAGTTGTTTCTTTGTTTATTTTTTTCTATATATGGTTTATTGCTGAGGTATGGTGTTAACTATTATTGGATTGGAGTCTATTTCTCTATTTAACTCTATTGATATTTTTTTTTTTTTTTTTTTTTTTTTTTTGGTTTTTCGAGACAGGGTTTCTCTGTGTAGCTTTGCGCCTTTCCTGGAACTCGCTTTGGAGACCAGGCTGGCCTCGAACTCACAGAGATCCGCCTGGCTCTGCCTCCCGAGTGCTGGGATTAAAGGCGTGCGCCACCACCGCCCGGCTTGTCTATTGATATTTTTATATATATGGATGTTCCAATATTGGCTGCAACATATTTAAAGTTGGTATTTTTTTTTGTTGAATTGACCTCTTTATTGTCACACTGAGCTTCCTCTAAGGCTTCAGCAACCGGGAAAGGAAGGTGTTGTGGCCACTTGGGGAATACAATCATGACAGATATTATACCATTATAAGCAACATAATGAAACTGTTGGTTGTCAGAGACAGAACTGAAACCTCACTGTCTGAACACAGAGGCAGAATGGATCACACAATAAAGAAAAGGATGACACTATTTAAGGAATCAGGAAAATGGGCTGTAATGAGAAGTAACAAGGATTAAGAGAAGTTGCTAATTCAAATGTATGGTGGAGAAAACTTAACTACTATTGATGTTGTGTTGGCACATTCAAGGAATAAGGGACAGAATGAGTTCCTCATTCTGGGGTCATTCAGTGGCCTTTTGGAAATTAGCTTAGACATGGTGACATGAACCTTTAATCCCAGTACCAACCATAGAGACCAGGAGGTCTGTATAGACAGACAGTGATGAGAAAGTCATGTGGCTGGGCTTAGAGCCAATGAAAAATCAGAACAGGAAAGCAATAAAAATACAAGTCAGACATTAGAAGGTCTCTCTTGGAGGAAGCTACTGCTGGTGGTAAGCTAAATCTAGTTGGCTCTTGCTCTGATCTCTTTGGCTTTAACTTTGTAAACAAACAACAGAAGAAGAAGAAGAAGAAGAAGAAGAAGAAGAAGAAGAAGAAGAAGAAGAAGAAGAAGAAGAAGAAGAAGAAGAAGAAATTATCTTAGAGATTCTTAGAGATTAGCTTCGGAACTGATATTAGTTCTGAACTGGAACGTTGTGAACTGAAATATAAATAGGGTTCTTGAAAATCTAAATTTAGATGACTCTTTGAAGTTAACAAGAATGCATATGTTGGAATGGGGCAAGCATAAGTCTCCCCCTTTAGGAACAAGAAGAACCACAGAAGACAGCCTGTGTGTTAGTTTCCTATTGGTGCTGTAACAAATTATGACGATCAGTGGCTTAAAATACCAACAATCTATTGTATTGAAGTTTTGTGGTTCAGGAGTTTAAAATAAGGCTTTGTTGGACTAAAGTTATTGGTGTGACAGTGTTTCTTGTCCAGATTCAATAAAAATCCATTGTGTGTGTGTGTGTGTGTGTGTGTGTGTGTGTGTGTGTGTGTGTGTATGTTAGCTTCTAGAGACAGCTTGTATTCCTCAGCTCATGGTCCCTACTACTGTATTCACAGTGAGAAGCATAGCTTCTTCAAATCTCACCTCAACTGTAACTCTCCTGCCTCCTTTTCAATTTCTTTAAAAACCTTGTGATTATTTTGGTTGTGTCTATGTCATCCACCATCATCACCCTATGTCAGGACATTTAATCATCTCTGCAAGTATCTTTCATTTTACCATGCAATATAACACAGTCACAAGTTCTAGAAACTAGGATGTGGACAACTTGAAGGAGTCTCCTACCACAATATAATTTGTTTTATGGTAAAGCTCACTGGGAATGCCCCTTCTTCTTCTTCTTCTTCTTCTTCTTCTTCTTCTTCTTCTTCTTCTTCTTCTTCTTCTTCTTCTTCTTCTTCTATAAAGAGATCATCTCTTTGATCCATTTATAAGAATACAAAGGGATTAGTCACATTGCCAATGAACATTATTTTCCTGATTATAATTAATTGACAAGCCTTGGGTATCCTATGAATTGAGGCTGTGAATTCATTGGAACTTAGAAATTTCAATTATTGTAAAGACTCTTGAAGGTAAACGTTGTGGATTATTTGAAGCCTTGAGTTTTGCTATATACACAGTTTGAGAGAGAGGAAAACAAACAACCAAACAATAAACAAAAAGGATATAGAGAAGGAAGCATGGATAAGGCATAGATAGTCTTGCAGGCTCGGGGACTCTTGTTTCTCAGATTTTGGAAGTCTAATCTGTTTTTTTCCTTTCTTCTCTTCAATGGAAAACATTCACCAAAAACACCAGGAGATTCTATACAATCAAATCTCATATTTCAGCCATAATTATCTACTACTGATATATTCATGGAGAGGGGCAGTCATTGTCTTCATTTACATACCTACTTCTCAGATCACCAGGATGCAAAGGATAGTTCCTATCTAGTGGTCACTTAGACGGCCCTGGTTTAAAAATGTTAGTCAAACACAAAACTAAACTCAAGATTCTGGGAAATGGACTGATAGGGAAGAGGAGGGATGGGAGGGATATAAGAAAGAGTAGAGTAAGAATAACCACAATGCACTACATATATGTATGAAACTTTCAATGAATAAAATAGAAGGATGGCATAATGATATATAATACTTTAAAAATGACCTTTTATAAAATTACCTAAAAAAAAAAAAAAAACCAAACCCTTTTTTCAGGTATTCTCCTTGATAAGCAACATTCCTCATCAGTAAAATAGCTGGAATAAGTAAGACTGGTTACAATGATGGAATATGTTGATGAGAGAGTGTTGGAACAAGGTCAAAAGAATGACGTATGGTGAATAATGCCTTGGGTAACTGTGAGAGAGGCTCCAGGAAAAAAAAGGCAGAGGTCC
Organism: Peromyscus californicus insignis; assembly: GCF_007827085.1. Lineage (NCBI taxonomy): Eukaryota > Metazoa > Chordata > Mammalia > Rodentia > Cricetidae > Peromyscus > Peromyscus californicus. The sequence continues at coordinate 40,356,483 of NW_026294535.1, forward strand.
CCTTGCCTCAAGTGCTTTGTTCTCTGGCTTATTCTTGGATGTGGTTTCATGCCTCCTGTGTTAAACATTTACATCCAATTTATGACATGTTTATTCTTGTTAGATGTCAGAACATAGTTACAGAAACCAATTTGGTCAGTGTGCCCTGAATCTGCATATCTCCTTCTACCTTGCTTTTGTGCTTTCCTGATATAATCTGTAGTACATGCCAAGAAATTATGTTTAAATTGCTCTGTCCTGAGAAATTTCTGGAAGAGAGTTGGTTTTTTAATATGTACTTATTGATCTTTATTTACATATTTTTCTGATTATGATTTTCTGATCATGTTTTACTGAACTCAGACAACCTTCCTTGGATCTTTGCTTTCTTTGTTACATTCCTACATAAAAGTACACAGAAACTGAAGTAAGGTTGTCTACAGCATTAGACTGTAGTCTGCCCCATTCTTTCTGGTCCTCACTTCCCAGGTCCAGCAGACTAGATCTGCACAGGTCGGTGAAAAGTCAACAGAGAGTACTTAGGAATCGCTGTAGGAGTCAGATGTGGTGTTTAGTGCTCAAAATCTTAACAGACAGGAAACTGAGGCAGGAGGATTGTAGCCAGAGCTACATGTCAAGATCTTGTCTCAAAACAGATAATCACTCAAGAAAACAGCAAATAATCATTGTGCGTGACATGAAAAGAATGACTTTTAGTTAGAAGTCAGTGTTGAATGTCTAAAACATATTCCTTAATTTCTGTTACAACTTGTACTAATAGTAGAAAAAAAATGAAAATCTGTCCTTGAAGTACAGATTTATATTCCTTAAACCCTTTCTACTATCACAATGCAAACACAGGGCAGGATATTCTTAATTGCTTCACAGAAGGTCATTTTTACTTTCTTTTAGTAAGTAAAATTTGATTTTATAATATGCCATCTAATCTATCAACAAGCTTCCTTTATTTTATAATCTAACTGAATTTCCCCATCTCTTTTCTTTCTGAATCTTTGTATTATGGATTCCCCTTTTTAATTATTTCTTTTAAATTATTTCTGAGGCTCAGAGATTAATACTTTCTTTACAGTGAGAAAGAGTTCAATTGGCTTTTATTGATTGCAAAGAGATCATATTTCAGAAGTATTAAAAAAGTTACATATTTAATTATGTATCTTAAACTAAAAATAGTCCAGATACTCAGAGTCCCCCATGGTCTTTTATGAAGTCTGGTGAAATATCTGTGTTTCCTTATCTAAATTTACATTTCTGGTAAAAACCATTATGAAGCTACTAGTTAAGAACAAGCTCCACTAAATGTTTTCTCCTTTTCCCAATACAGCTGTTTTGTGTTCTGAAGAATCCCAGTCATTATTTGTCTGGATACTTCCATATCTATTATGCCTTACATTTCTGGTTTTTAAAGATACTGGGTCCTGGATCTTTTAGCATTTCTAGATCAGATCAACTTTGTGTGTTTTAAAATTCAACTCATTATGTTAACTCAAGTATTCATTAAAAGAAGTGCCTGCTAGTGGCATACTATGGGTTGGAGGGTGCCGGTGTAGTAATGAATGATTTCTTCTTCTTCTTCTTCTTCTTCTTCTTCTTCTTCTTCTTCTTCTTCTTCTTCTTCTTTCTTCTTCTTCTTCTTCTTCTTCTTCTTCTTCTTCTTCTTCTTCTTCTTGTGGGAATTGGGTAAGCTGAACATACAAACAATGAATGAGTAACAGAAGGATGTAGATACAAGTCCCATCCAGGATGTGAAAAATGTGTCATGAATTGAATGAGAACAGCCCTTACGGGTGCATATATTTGCATGTTTAATCTCTTTTTTGAAGAACTGTAAGAAGAGGATTAGGAAGCATCTCCTAGATGGAGTAGGCATGGCCTTGTTGGATTAAATGTGTTGTTGGAGGTGAATTTTGAGGTTTCAATAGTTCTTGCCAGGCTCAATGCTCTCTCTTTCTCTGATGTAAAGCTCTCAGATACTGCTCCAGCACCATGCCTGTCTGCCTCCAACCTTAATAGACTAATCCTTTAAAAATTAAGTGAGCTCCTGAGTAAATGCTTCCCTTTATAAGAGTTTACTTGGCCATGGTGTCTCTTCAAAGCAAGAGATCATTAACTAAAATAATATGATAGAATGTTAGAAACATAAGGAATTCTCAGTTTATTAACCACTGAACTGAATGAGGTCTAGTGAAGATCTGGGTGACATATATAATGCAAATTTTATATTGTAGTATGCCAAATCTCATCTTGTCTTATGGCTTGCCAACATTGAGATAGTTACATATATGAAAAGAAAGTGGAATCATGTCCATGGCCCTACCATCCTAGAGCTGAGAGTGATACATCTTGCAGATAACAGGAAGCTGTCTGAGACCAGCTCCCTCAGATAAAATTAGCTGACAAAGGACAGAATCACGAACATATATTTTTAGCTATCAAGTATACTAAAATGTTAATGCTGCCTGCTTCCTATTTCCCTAACTGTGCAGAAAACATATAGATGCATATGAATCATCTATGTGTACTGATTTATAGTTAGATTAAGTTGTTGTTGTGCCGTTACATAACCACCCTTCTCAGTGGGCTTCCTTCTAAGGCTTAATCAGACATTCAGACATATAGGAGCATCAAAGACCAAGTTCAACATTAGAAACTGAAAGCATTCCAAAGGACAAGGGCAATCTGGGAAGTGCAATGTACTGTTTCTGTTAGAAGCCCGTCCTGTAGATCATGAGATAGCCCAGGGATTAAGAGATGATAGTCCCATTAGGAGGATGCCAAAGAACCTGATAAAGAAGTGCCCTGCTCCATAGGAGTTGGTGGCTCTTGGAACAACACCAAAGTTTCCAGGAGCCTAGCATGAAAGATAGTAGATGCAAGAATCTTCACTCATGGAAGTCTGGACCTGTGTCTTCATCATTAGATATTTATAGTTCCTTCTTATCCAGATGTGATTTGCTAAGCTAGAGTTATCTGGCAGAGATAATAAGAGGCTAAAATTTTATACTATAGAGAAAGGAATTTTACAAACTATTTATCTATTGATGCAAACTGATTGAGTAATTCCTCTAAGGTCACAGCACTGGAAATTGGAAAGCCAGGAGCTGTCAAGACCTAAATTCAGATCTGTGTGGTACAAAAAGTCATCATCCTTCTGGGCTGGCAGATTTCCAACAGAGAAGAACTCTTTGACAAGGCAGACAGGGATGACATAGAGACATTAACCATGGGAAAAGCTACAGACAATTTTCCCTCTGAAACAGGAGGTAAGGAGGAGAAGAGAAATTAATTTGTAGATAATTAAGAATTGACAATGTTATTTTCAAGATTTATGAGTTTTAGAGTGGCAGGAGTCAAAACATTGTAGGATCTTCTCTATTGACAGGTAAAATAATCTCTCTGTGAGATACATTTATTTCTAATTAACTTTAGTGAAAGCTAGTTTCCCCAACAGAGAAATAAGTGACAGTAACTTAAAATTAGAAGATATAAACTTTATTACACAAATAGTAGTTCAACAGTTCTGGATGTATAAATATATATGTATATTTACCAGTGTAAATATCTGATGTTGTGATTCTTTCATATTACCTATTGTAAACATTTATAATAAAAGGGACACATTAGTCCCAACCCCTCACCATGATAGATGTGGGTGTGTTGCATGCATAAGAGTTTGTGGATATGAGTGCCTATGCCAACACATGCAAGACTAGAGAGCTGGCATTTGGGTGTGTCTTCATCAATAGCTCCCTGCCTCATTGCCTTGAGATAAATTGCTACCATGAGGTCTCTCTTCTGTACTGGAAGCTTGCCATTTGGGCTAAGCTGATTGTCTAGCAAGCTCTTGGGCTATCCCTGTCTCCACCCCTTAATACTGGGATATATAGAAAGTTAGCTGTTTACATAGATGCCAGGCACTCAAACTCAGGGCCCCATTCTGGCACAGCAAGCATTTTTCCCATCTAGCTATCTTACCTAGGTCCAAACCTTCTTCTGAAAGTCTAATCTGCTTGGCAAGGTCACTGGACAAATAATAATACTTAAATTGAGTTCATCTGAAAGGAACCACATGCAAACAAAATTTGCCATTTGCAAAATGTTGACATGAATGGCTGTGTTGGGCTCTCTTTAGGAGAGCTAGAATCCATGTTGTTGGATCTGCTGCTCTTCTGGGACCTGATGTGGAACAAGCTGCATGAGTACCATTATATTTGTCTCTGGGTTTCCCAACATATCATGCTTTTTTTTTCATAGTGTTACCTGAATAGAGTTTCATTTGAGGACATTAAATGCGTGTAGTGGTTGAATGAGAAATAAGGGTGGTTAAAAATGCTGAAATGTGTGTATTCAGACATAACTTGATTTAAAATGAAACTCCAGCAGTTTACAAAATGGGATGCTTACTCTATTAAAATGCAAATAAACAATGCCCATTGTTCCCCCCCCCCCCCCCACGCCTTGTCTTCTCCCTATATATCCCAGCCTAGTTATAGAAGAACTTTTTAAAAATACTCAAGGTCCTTGCCATTGTTGAGACTTGAATGTTTTTGTGTACAAATGTGTGCAAATTTATTAACAATTCGGAAGAATATTGTCTTCCTTTTGTCATTTGTAGAAAGAAACTGATTAGATAACGTTATGGATGGGTAGTTTTAAAAACAGGAAGTAAGAAGAATTTCCAGAGGAAATATAAACCGGTGAAGGGTAACAAATGCAGATTTGTGGAATCACAAGAACCTGGCACTTAGCTGAACTAGGCTTTTACCTGGTGTATTGCTACCTTTCGATTTCCTAAAATTTGGGAGAGATCTGAAGTCCTCTTTGATTGTGTAACAACCTAAATGTAAGCAACTAACTTTAATTTTCACTCTAGCAGTAATTTTTTTTCTAAACTTTGGATTTTCTGTTTCTATTTAGATGACATAGTTCAGTTCGCAGTAGGTGTTTTATTCTTATTTCTGGATGGTTTGTAGGACTGAGCCTTGGTTTTGGAAAACTGTGATTGAGGTGTGTATGTTCCCTGAGTCTAGCCCCTCCTAAGTCACTCTGGCTGTCCTCTGAGTCCGAAGTTGATGCTGGGAAGCCACTTCTGTGCCAGATGGGACTCTGATTTTTTTCTCTTGGAGACCTCTTCCCCATCCTTATATTAACATTCTCACCGTACTAACCTGTTACATGTAAGCACCTTTCTTGTATAATATTAGTGGGACCAGCCTTAATATTATATATCCCAAGGGCTCAGGAGAGAGAAAACTACTAACGGAGAGGACTATTTTCGGGAAATAGAATCTCAGCACACGGAGCTCTATAGTCCACTTGCTTTAATTCCTCTGGCACAACATCCTATATACACAGCTTCAGTTCTGTTCTTGTGCCTAGCTCCCTTTTTGCCTGATTTCTCTCTGTACTTATCTATTACTCCCTCTAATTTCTATCTTAATTCTCTCATCTTAATTCTGCCTCATCTAGGTCCTTTTCAGCTTGTTCTTGCCCAGCTAGTACTTCCCCATCTGGCTCTTCCTCATCTTCCATCTCGTTCCTCTAGTACTCTCTTCTAGCCCTTCAATCTAGTTCTTCCCCATCTCAGTTTGTTCCTCTCAAGTTCTTACCCATGTAGTTCTTCCATTCTCTTTTCTCTTCTCTGTCTCCTCATGCCCTGGGAGTCCTGGTATATATACATCTACAAGCAGTAATCCCTTGGCAGTGCAAAGCCAGGCTTCCAGGGTCAAATGGAGGGGTGATAAGAATCACATAGAGAGGCAATAACTGTTAATTATCATTTGCAACCCCAAAGGGAAGTGACCAGTGGGGAAATGAATTAACTAAAGGCTAAATTCGGGTAATATCTAAGAAGAGGGCTCTTATGTGCTCAACTATATTATTAAATGTGATTGGTAGAAAATGTTAAGAATCTATAAGTTGCTAGGTCAATGGGAGAAAATAAAACTGTCTTCTTTTTTCCCGTGGCTCCTATCTGTCCAAGCTATCTGCCGTTTTTCTGCAGGGTGGGGGAAAGTGTGCTCAGACGCTAGGCAACCTGTGTACAGCTAGATGCCTCTGGTGATAGTTAAAGGGAGATCTGGAACTAGAGGTGAGGTTTGGGAAAGGAGGAAGTTAAGCTTAATTGGCACATCTGCCAGGCCTTCTCAAACAGGTAGCCTAGATGCTTAAGTCTGTTTTTAGAGAGTACAGAGGTATCTCTGATAAGGTACTTTCCTCCATCCGGTGATGAACCTGGCCGGATGCTGCCAATGATGATAATTACAGGGAGGCTTGAACTGGGGTTCTGGCTGAGCATAGCTGTCAGCACAGAAAGTTATCTAAATATTCCTAGAAGTGGTTAGGTAAGGAGTTAAAGGTCTATAAAGTTAGTAAAGATGCAAAAAAGGAGGGTCTGAGCTAAATTGTGTAAAGGTATTACTTAACGTCCACCTGACCTAGGCGGTGTCTCCTTGTGGAATTTATCTTAAATCAGGAGACTTTCATGTGGACTGTTATTACTGCTAGTCCTTGAAAGTGGCCAAGAGAGATATCTGATTCCAGAGAAAGCCTTTCCTGAGGCTGTTCTCCAAATACCTGGAATGTGTATGTCCAGAGAGTGATCAGTCCACACTGTTAGCCCTTCTTAGGAAAAAGTCAATTGGGAAAACTATGAAGGCACACATGATTTTCATAACAGAGAACAGCTGATATATAACAAGCCAAGTCACACTAAAAGCTCCTTGGAATTTGGCTTCCTCTGGAGGAATTCTTTGATCCCTCCAGGTAGTGACTTTGCCATAACCAGCTGAGTTCTTATGATATATCCCTTGGCCCACAGCACACCTTTACTAACAGTTTTGAATATCATGGCTTAATGGAATTATTTCCAAACATCATCTGTTCTTCTGCAATGTACCTGGAGTAACCTGCAAAATATGACATCCATGACTATTACCAGGAGAAATCGTAAGTAGGTGAGTCCAGTCCAGAGATTCATATAAACCTTCCCTAAACTTGTCTACTTGTTCAGGTAGAATTAGCCGAAGACGCTCTGGCAGTCTCTTTCTCTACTGTCTTTGCAAAATATTTATCTGGTGTGCGTGTATGGATGGTATCATCTGTGTAGGCCTTCAAAAAAATAGAGGCTGAAGGCTGATGCAAGAACTTTTTTTTCTTTTACAGAGTCAAAGCTTCTTGTTTTGACTAGATTGGATGGCCAGAGAGTACCCAGGATCCATCTGCCTCTACTTACCATCACTGGGGTTACAGGCACTTCCCTTTGTGCTAGGACTTTAAGAGGACTCAGGTTCTGGTCATGAGTGTGCAGGAGCACTCACTCAGCTGTCTCTCTAGACTCATCATCTCTCTCCTCCTCCCCCTCCTCTGCTTCTTCCTCCTCCTCTTTTTAATGCCTACTTCCTTTCCTCTACAGACAGAGGGGACAGCACATTCTTATGCAACTGGGGAAGATTAGGTACTCTTGAATGTGATGTGAAAACTTTGTATTGTGTGGTAGACACTGTGTGAAAATGTATTGCTGTAACTGGTGTAATTAAAAGCTGAATGATCAATAGGTAGGCAGGAGGTATAGGTGGGACTCCTGGGTAGAGAGAGAACTCTAAGAAGAAGGCAGAGTCACCAGCCAGACCAGGAGAAAGCAATATGGAGAGATGAGGTAATGAGCCACATGACAGAATGTAGATTAAAATAAATGGGTTAATTTAAGTTATAAGAGCTAGTGGGACCAGCCTAAGCCAAGGCTGAGCCTTCATAATTAATAATAAGTCTCGGTGTCATTATTTGGGAGCTGGCTGGTGGGACAGAGAAAGACTTGTTACAGCTTAAATCCTTTAGACATCTTTAAGCATAGAAATACTAGAACACCAACATGCTCTCTCTTGTTTTGTTTCATAACTGTGTTTTAATCTGTTATAAAGCAAACTATGTCTATTCTTTTATTTGTTTCACAAAAGCCTCACCCCTAGACATCAGTGAAGAATAAAACCCTGTTCTATGTATGCCTAAATTAGCCGGTGAGGTTTCCCCGAGATTTGTTTTCATTGTTGTTATGCTGTCATTTCATTTCTAATGGCTTTACATTTTGTTGTTTAGAGCAAGGAAACCCTTTCTAGCCACTAGATAAGACAGGAATATAACGGGAATTATTCCCAGTAACTATCTTCAGAATAATCCCCCAACTTCCATTTCATTTTCTTTGGGCAAACTTCAAGGTTTTGTTTTTTTTTTTGCCTGTGTGTTCTTTTATACTCTCGAAATGGTAAAGATAAATATGCCTAGGAGCCAGGGAAGGTATTTTTCTGGATGTCTTCCTATGCAAACAGTTCAGGAGGCTCTCTCTGCCAAGGACCTAGGCAGATATGTCTGAATTGGCAAGACCTTATTTATTAGGTCCTTACTCTGTCAACTTTGCCTCATTTAAATGGAGACTTCATAGAATTTGCCCTATTAAAATGTAAAGAGTAAACTTGAAGTTACCTTGTAAATTGTAGCTATAAATGATTGTGGTATTCGTTTCATATTTTACTCTTGATGTTCCCTATGTAAAGATGTGCCGGGCAGGAGAAAACACTTTGTCTATTGATTTTAGAGCTAGTGCTGACTGAGTTTGTCCTCTCATGACTAATACTGATGTAGTAATTTGGTGACTATCGAGATGAAAGAAGGTTGGTAAAAATTGTGTTAATGTCCATTGTATTCAGCAACTTTTAGATTAAATAGCCAAAGGAACAGAAACATGCTCATGAGTTTAGAAATAATAGAGAAGAACTTGTACTTAGGAAACCAGAGAGACAGAATTATAATGAGAACACACCAGACAAACATTGTAAATTATATCACTTTCTTCTCTCTTCTTCCCCTCTCTTCCTTTTCTTCCCTTCCCCACTTCTCTCTCCCTCTCTCTCCCTCCCTCTCCCTCTCTCTCATATACACACACACCCATACACACCCATTACCCACCCCCACACGCACACACGATGACTAAAATTTGCAAACTAAAAGCATGGGTGCACGAACTGACAAAGAACCGTAATTTAACAATGAGATCCAGAAAAAAAAAATTGGCTTGAGTGGCCTGATATAGCACTATCACATAATTGTTTAAATATATCTTCAGGCATATTTCAGACTAAGTTAAGTTTCATGTGCATCTGTATTGATCTTGAACTGAGCTAGTGATTAATAGCGGTCTCTGAAACATATTCAGTAGCTTTTCCAGGAAGCTTCAAAATTACCCTTGCAATGCTATCAGTTTCCAGTATATTGGGGTGTGTCAGCAAGAATCACTGCATTTGACTATGAAATGACTACATTTGTCTATTAATGCACTACATGCTGTAAATTTTTTCTTACCGTGAAGGAAAATTTTGGAACAAAATACTGTAGAATTTTATATCTCTTTTTAAGCTATTAAGGGAGCAAGTATGTTTTTCTCTTGTTCTACCATTTCAAAGAGGAAGAGGCATTCTTAACTGCTAAGGACTTTTGTGAGCAAGAAAAATGCAATTGCCGATCTTTGCTGGTTGTTCATCAACAAATAGGACAGACTCATACTCTTATGCTTCTATCTATTGGATAATGTTAATGAAACTTAGGACAAAGAATTATTGGGTGGCTATTTTGTTGAGCTGTGGAATGGTTTTAATACACTGTTGAGTTCTTTAACTAGCTGTGTCTTGGCACACTGACCCAATGGCAAGCTGGATGATTATGTGGACCATCCACTACATGCTGATCAAAGTCCATAGTTTTGGCCATGTAAGCCTTGGAGTGAGGTAGAATGCAACTTCTTTCACAGAGTTTTGGTTTTTTTTTGTTTATTTGTTTGTTTGCTTTTGTTTTGATAAGGCTAAAATTGGTAAGCACAAGGAAAAACATTCTATAGGTTAAGATTTACAAGGAAGTGCTTAACATATTTGCTATATGTGGGATGAATTTCTCAGTGTTCCCTCCACTCCCCCAAATTTTTAAGTACAGTGTAACTAGAGTTTTCCTGCCTTGCCCACAGTCTGGACAAATCTCTCTCACCCGACAGTCCCACAGCCACTCAGACCCAACCAAATAAACATAGAGACTTACATTGCTTACAAACTGTATGGCCATGGCAGGCTTCTTGCTAACTGTTCTTATAGCTTAAATTAATTCATTTCTATAAATCTATAACTTGCCACGTGGCTTGTGGCTTACCGGCATCTTCACATGCTGCTTGTCATGGCGGCGGCGGCTGGCAGTGTCTTCTTCCTCCGCCTTCCACTTCCCAGAATTCTCCTCTCTGCTAGTCCCACCTATACTTCCTGCCTGGCCACTGGCCAATTAGTGTTTTATTTATTGACCAATCAGAGCAACAGATTTGACATACAGACCATCCCACAGTAGTACAGAATGTCATGCAGTCTATGAGGCATGCTCAAGATGACAAACAGGAATCACTGCAGACATGGCCATTGCTTATTCCTCATGTCCTAAAGGAGAACAAATTAGGCCATTGTTACATAAGACATTGTTATACATATTGGGATTCATACAAATTGGGTAGTTGTTATACAAGATGTTGTTACATATATTAGGATTCATACAAATTGAGCAGTGGTTAACATATATTAGGGTTCATAATTGTTTTACATACCCATGGGAGAGACTATGTAAAACGTTTTTCTTTTTCACACTGACTTGATTGATGTTAATATTTATGTGCATAAATTATCTGTATGTAAAGATTATAACCTCTAGTAAAAATGAAGAAAAATAAGCTCAACTAGCAAACTAAGCATTTTCCCAAGGTTTAAAAATTGTCTCCAGAATTTGATAGATCATAAAAGAAGTCCCATATACATATGCTTTTTAGAAACTAATTATATGTTTTGCATATCAATTGTTTAAATTGTTTTATAATTGTTAGCAATTTAATGTTATATATTAGTAAATATGAATTGTAGATACATCTCTGCATTTTTCTATTACAGCTTCTTTCTGGGGGTTAGTCAAGTAATTTGGGTTGATGTGTTTTAATTACATTTATCCCCAGTCTATGAGCTCTGGCTTCTATTGTAAGATCAGACACCTTTAAAATGTTAAAACACACTAAGACCTTTTACCAAACTTTTTGTATGAGTATCTGGTACTGGTATTGGAATTGTGTAGTTTTGATATGTTCATAGGGAGAGAAACAAGGCATAAACTGAGTAATAGGAAGATACAATCCAATTATAAGAGAAGATGTTTATTAGCCAAATGCCTTGAGGCATGGAACAAGGAGATTTGATGAATTTGTCACCATCCCCTTTTATATCTTTAATCAATACTCTATTAACTACTGCTACCTTTATATATTAAATTTAAGTCAATCAACGTTATTTTGCATTTCATTTTCACCTTCACTACCCAGAAAATAAAACTATTTGCCTTTTTGTAGATGAGTTTTTTAATGTACAGTCTACATAAAATCCTCATTAATCACAAAATTCATTTCATGTTATAAAAACTCATCAAAGGTATAAATTAAATAATTGAGGCTTTTCAATTTTCCTTTTCAATTGGGCAGAATGGGCCAAAGAGCTGAAAGCACCGTGCTCTGAGTTTTTTAATGCTGTGGGGTGATCTCCATTCTGGAACTTTATAGTCTGCCTTACATTTACATCTGCCACAATTTCTATCTTCATCAGGAACGCCTGCTTGAATAAGCAGTAGGTGATGTATCCTCATCACTCAGCTAAATGACAGGAGCATGCTACTGTCCCACAGCTTGTGTGTGACTTGAAAGATGAAAATGACGAGGAATCAGTGACTCCAGTTTCTTATATTTACTTTTAAGCAGATATTGTTGATGATCTAAGATAATTGGAATTTGCTTTCACCTAATGATGACATAGTTAAAGTTCTCTGCTGTTCTCCAAGTCAAGGCTTAATGTATAATCAAAATTGTAAATTTTCTTGGATGGTGGGGAAATATCTTTTGTTGGAAACAGTAAATTTTGAGACACTTGGTGATCTTTGTTCAACAAGTATGAAATGCAGATATAACATACATGCTAATATGTATAAATATACTTTCATTTGTATAAGACCAATCAGAACCTAGTTTTAATGTGTTCCAATAAAATGAATTTTAGTAAACAATTGTCTTTTCACGTAGCAATTTTCAGCACACATCTCTCAAATTTGAATTCATAATAAAATCTTGAGATTACTTCCAGTTAAGAACTGAATATAGGTTTTAAAATTAATATAATATGAGCAGGATAGATTGGATAGTAGTTAATAGCACTATTGTTCTTTCAGAGGACCCAGGTTAAGTTCCTTCTTGGAAGTTATTATGGAGGCTCACACCTGCCCACAATGTCAGTCCAAGGGATCTTTAGCCCTCTTCTGAGCTCTTTGGGTACTGCATGCATGGGTCACACAAACAAGCAGATACACACATATGTATAAGACACAACTAATCTTTAAATAAGTAAATTTTAATATTCTGTTTAATTATAAGAAACTTGTAGAACAGTGGTTTTCAACCTTCCTAATGTTGTGACCTTTAATACAGTTCCTCATGTTGTGGTGACTCCCCACCATAAAATTATTTTGTTTCTACTTCATAATTGTAATTTTGATACTCTTATGGATTGTAATGTAAATATCTGCTATGCAGGATATCTGATATGTGGCCCACAAAGGGGTCTCGACTTATAGGTTGAGAGACAGGGTTGTAGAGGAACTATACTATGAAAGCTACTGATATCTCTTGATAGAGGGAGCCATTATGGGGTTAGGGAGAAACTTGGTCCTAGGGAAAATCCCAGGAATCCACATGGATGGCCCCAGCTAAGACGCAAAGCAATAGTGGAGAGGGTGGCTGAACTGGCCTTCCCCTGTAATCAGATTGATGACTACCCTAACTGTCACATAGAACCTTCATCTAGTAACTGATGGAAGCTGATGCAGAGATCCACAGCTAAGCACTAGGCTGAGCTCCTGAAGTCCAGTCAAAGAGAGGGAGGAAGGATTATATGAGCAAGGTGGTAGGAGTCAAGATCATGATGGGGAAACCCACAGAGACAGCTGACCTGAGCTAGTGGGAGCTCCTGGACTCTGGACTGACAGCTAGGGAACCTGCAGGGTACCAAACTAGGACCTCTGAATGTAGGTGACAGTTGTGTGGCTTGAGCAGTTTATGGGACCCCAGGCAATGGGACCAGGATTTATCCTTAGTGCATGAACTGGCTTTTTGGAACCCATTCCCTACGGAGGGATACCTTACTCAACCATGATGCAGCGGGGAGGAGCTTGGTTCTGCCTCAACTTGATATGCCAGACTTTGTTGACTCCCTATAGGAGGCCTTACCCTCTCAGAGAAGTAGATGGGGGTGGGTGGGGGATAGGTTGTGGGGAGCAGAAAAATGGGAGGAAGGGGAAACTGTGGTTAGTATGTAAAATGAAAAAAAAAACTTTTAAATAAAAAAAAAAAGCTACTGATAAAGCCAGGAACTTAGAGGAGAGGAAAGGTCATGTGCTGATGAAACACGCTTTACTTACTTGCATTTCTATGGGCTTAGCTCACAAAATCTTCTACTTTATTGTAATACTCACTGGAAGATAGATGGGCCCCACATTGTCACCAGAGACAGAGAATATGTTTAGTTTGATTGACTTTTTTGAGCTATTTTGCTTCAGCAGTATTATCTTCTAGAACATTTAGTATATTTGATTTCACATGATTGGGGGAGCAGTAGATTTCCATGAGATAGTCCTTTGCAGTAGATATCATGCTGCCTCCAAGACACCAAAGAAGTAATGATTCATCAATGTGGCTTTGAGTTCCTTGGTTTTGGAAGAAACATGTCTCTCTATATATTTATAATTTTATTAAATTAATAATTAAGCAGATGAATAGCTAAACTTAGCAATATTTTAAGTAAAGTTGATTAAATCACATTTTATAAAATAGATGTATCTACTCTTGGTAGCTGAAGAGATGGCTCATTGGACATTAATACTCAATACTCTTTCAGAAAACCTGAGTTTGGTTCCCAGTGTTCAAGTTGGGTGGCTCACAAATGCCTATAACTTCAGTTGCAGAGGATCCAACACCCTTTCCTGGCCTCTACAGGCCCTCACTCACATGTGACATACACTTACACATCCCCCAACACACACATAAATAAAAACAAACCTTAGGAAATGTATCTACTTTGAACTTAAAACCTTCCATTTAGAGCAAAAAGAGAAGACGCTCGCTACAGCAGGCGTAGTCGTGAGGTCCTTTTTGTGTAACCGTTTGGTGCTGCTTATGGAAAATTTAAACCCAGATATAAGCTTCCTGTCACCAGACACAGAGGTTGGATACTCTACCCACTGCTGTTTCCAACATCTCCACCATCTTTGATTTACTGTTTTTGATGTTTTCAAAAGGGATCTCTCCCTGGGCTTCGTCTGAAACACTGAAAATGTCTTCACAAAACAATCACCTTTAGGGGGTGATTTTCATAGACTATGGCAAAAATAAAATTTGATTTGAACATTTCAAAACTGTACAGCCTTGTGTATGTTCACACATTTATGGCCAAAGTGAAGCTGGAAATGTTCAGTGACTGATCCTGGAACTGGTCCTGATGGGAATATCTCTGCATATGGCCAATTACAGGCTAAGTGGGGAAGTAAAAATTGGGAAATAGATCCAAACCTTAGGTTTTATTTCAGTTTGTTAAGAAGAAAAATTTAAATTGGTACAATTATTCAGAAGCACTATTCCCAAAATATCAGCACTTATTAAAAATAGGTGAATTTACAGAGACAAATGCCTTGTTATAATTAGGCAAACTGTGTTCACCTAATAACTGCTTTTCATTGTTTTAAATAGTTATTTCAACTTTTGGGTAGAAATGCTGTGTTGAACATGAAATTTATCTTAAGTCCCTGTAAAATTTCACTTAAAATTGCAAAGGGATTTATAGCAATTTGTGAAAGCCAATCCGCTCCGAATATGGGAATCTCAAAAGTGTGGTCAAGTAGCGAAGAGTAAAGCACAGTCAGAGATAAGAATCTCGAGCCATTGAGAGGGAAAGCTGAGAAATAACCCCATGTAAGAGGAAGTTAGACATTGGATTCACTTTAACTTAGCTCATTCCTTCCACATGGAATATGAGACCTTATTTTACAATGATGCAGGGAGGTAGGTGGAGATTTCATACAGAAAAACTAAAATACAACTTCAAACCGAAGACGACACCATCATTACCTACGTCATGTAGGCAATGTGGTGAGCCCCAAATATGGAGATTTTAACTTCAAATTTCTCAGAGAAATGGTCTACAGCAAAGCCTGCGACTGTGACACTTGTCATGCCCAAGACATCCTGGGGTCCTTTCAGTCCTAGGTAAAATGTGATTAGACCTTAACAAGCAGTCTAACACCTCTAGATATTTATAAACAACCTCTTGGAAGACTCTAATACCTGCAAATAGAAGAACAAATGATAAGATTCCATCATAAGTTTTATCATAACATACTGTTGGATTTCCTTTATAGGAAGCATTGTCTCAGGTACTTTATGATATTAGTCACTTTGTGTGAGGAACAACTATTGTTGGTAATCATTATACATAAGGGACCTGAAATGATGCAAGGAAAGCCTCCGTCAAGTCACATGACTAGTAAGGCATTAGTTTAGGACATACTGTAGAAATGTCTGCTCTACAGTGTGTGTGGCTGCCTATTGTAGTCAAGCATTATTGAACCCTGGAAATATGTTCTGAGAAATGAATCATTGTGTCATGGTGTATGTATACAACATACTTACACAAACCTAGGTAGTAAAGATTAATTGCCCCATGTGACCCTTTTGAAATAATATTTTAATTAATTCTTTGAGAATTTCATACAATTATTTTGATCATATTTATATTATACCCACTCCTTTTCCCTAAATCTTTCCATATCCACTTCTGATTTCCTCACTCTTTCCTGATGTCATGTCCTTTAAAAATAATGAAAAATAATCCACATGGTCTAATTTGTGCTGGCCATATACACATGAGTGTCCAACAGTGCCCTGGACTGTGGTTGACCCTACCAGGGGCCACATCCTACAAACAAACAAACAGCAAACATCTAACCTGATTCTCTCTGCCTCAGTGTTATCAATTGTCAATAACTCTGCAGTTGGAGATGAGGGCTCCTGAATCTCTCCCTTTCGTGCTGAAGTTTTGAGTGGCTTTTTCTTGTCCAAATCATGTGCAGGCTGCTATGAGTTTGTCAGTGCTTTGGTTCTGTCGGTTCCAGAAGACACTGTTTCACTCCAGTCATCCTCAACCTCTGGCTATTAGACTTTCTGACCCTTCTTCAATAGCCCCTGAACACTGTGGCCTCAATGCAGGAATTCACAACTGAGCAAAGCACAGGGAAAAAGTGTCAATGGAAAAATGAGTCACAAGTGGGATATTTATAGCCCCCCCCCACATGTGCCGTTTGATGCAATTAAAAGATGTGAAAACACAAGCTGCCTGAGACTGATGCTGGTATCAGCATTTCCTGATAAATTCTTATAATTGCAAGGAGAATCAGAAAAAATATTGGTAGAATGTATAGAATAGAAAATATGTAAACCAGCATGTCACATGGTTGTTTTCTATGTTGTCAAGTACGAGATACAGTACAGAGGCATGTAATTGTATGTATTATACTTTTACTTGTACACACCTCTTGATCATGAACATGTGAGTGATACAGTCACTGTGATGTCACGGTTGCTACAACGTCACGAGGTGATTGTTTTCCAGTTCATGTATAATTTCAGGGAACCGCCATCTTATATGTGATTCATTGACCAAAGTAGGACTTATGGGATACATGATTATATGTTGTAGTACCTTATAATCGAGTGTGAATGGGGACTTTTAAGAGAAAAGACAATACTTAAAATATTATGGGTACTTTTCAGAGCGATAAAAAGATTTTATATTCAAATATAATAATAAGGAACATGTATGTGCAAAAGTGAGAAATGCTCTTTAGACAAAAAAAAATCTCAAGAAGAGGTAGGAGTGTGGCAAGATGATCAGAAACGAGAGAAAGGAAGAGGGTGGGAGTCACGTAGACACAGTGCTAAGATATGAAATTTTCAAAATAATTAAATAAGGAAAAATTGTAAACCAAGAAACAAAGTACAGACTACAGCATTACTGCAAGGTACCCAATATTAGAATCAGATCTCTAGTGAGATCTGAGCTTGCTTTACCCAGCAGAGCTGCATTAGAGGATTGCTTGACCATGTGCGTGGTTGCCAGCTGTTTGGAAGGGTCTGCATTTGGATGTGCGGTGTGCTTTGGCCTAGCAAGGGGAGGTTGTAGCATGAATCTTAAAAGGTCTTATTCATAAAAACAAACCCAGAGCCAGGTATTGGGGTGAATGCTGAAAATCAGAGAAATAGAACCAGCCACAGGTAACCTCATCATGCCAGTTCCTCAGCTGATCTAGTTTCCTCAAACTGGAAGGCTCTGTGTCCTCATCCAAATGGATCTCAGCTGAACTGCTGTTACAAGCCTAAAAGCTTAATTAGGCTCTAGTTCTTAGTCCTCATGCCTCATATACCTTTCTTCCTCCTACCATCACTTCCTGGGATAAAGGCGTGTGTCACCATGGCTGGCTGTTTCCAGTGTGGCTTTGAACTCACAGAGATCCAGATGGATCTCTGCCTCCAGAAGGTTAGGATTAAAGGTGTGTACACAGGAAATAAAAATGGAAACTAGCTATATGATTTGACTTGGGTGTAACAAGATTAAAAAAAAAAAAAACTTTAGCTGAAAATTAATCCTCCTGAGAGAAAAATAAGAAAGTAACAGTATTGCTTTTAAAACCTCATCTGTGTAAATATTTGACTGCTTAAACCACATATAGGTATACCCATAGACTATTTAAATTAATTAAAAATTATGCATGTATTATATGCCTAAATGAAACATTTTGAGTATTTTTTGTTATTAATTCACAGTAAGAAATCTCTTTCCACAACTCACTTACTTGGCTATTTTTCTTGGAATTGATGCAGCTATCTTTTAATTTATTCTTTAAAATATATCTCTTTGACTTAGGTCACTGAAACCCCAGAAACTTTTACAGTCTCTTGTAGCTAGCCCTCAGATACTCGGCACCACAGGATAACCTGTATTACTGAAGACATCCAGGTACTTGGATGGTGTTACATGTGGGTCAGCTCCCTCTTCTTCACGGCTGTATTTTGTCTTTGGTGTAGTTACTAAAGCAGAGACACACTGTATTTGGGAGCATGGATGGTAACCTGAGATTTCCCCTTGATTAGAGCAAATCTCATAAAGACAAGGCAGTGTTTTCTGTTCCTAAACTTTTTTACTTTCCTAGGGAGAAGAAATTATTTTAGTGTGAACTAGAATTTGAATTTGTGTTCTTAAAAATTCAAGTTTACCCATGACAATAATAAAGATGACGGGATTACCATACAAGAACAAATGTCTTAAACAACAAAGTGTCCTCAGCTTTCTGTAGCTATTAAGGGCAGCCTAATGTTATTAAAATTTTAGAAATCCCTGTTGATAATTCTCGCCTTGTACTGCTATTTGTGGGTTTATAAAATCACTGCCGATCTTTTGAACTGTAAATACTATATAATTGCATTGTCAAAATTTAGCCATTCTCTCATTTATTTTTTGTTATTTTTCCATTAATGGTACACTGTAGAGTGTTCTGTTTTTTAGCTAGCATTAAAATTATAATTTACTTACATAACAGTTATTTCATAATCTATGCTGTTCATTATTCTAAATATGTATTGTAAATTGTGTTTGACAGTGTTGCTGTGAGCTTTCTACATGTGGATATTTTTTCTTTTATTTTGAGTACAGACTGTTTTTTCCATTCTTCAAGAAAATATTTTATAAATTTAATAAAATGCAAATCTGCAGTGGTTTAAGTCTATACTAGTATAAAGCAATTCTCTTCCCCTTCACACTCACTAAACACTAACTGACTTAACTAGGCCACATTCAGTCCTGAAGTGACATTCAAAGTAAGTACCCTTCAGTGGCTACGGTATCTATCATTATGTCATGTTGACATACAAATGCTATTATTATTTGTGCCCACAACCACACTGCTCATGTAGTTACTGCTTTTGCTTGAAGGGTTTACTGACTCAAATTCAGTAAGCACAGTCAAAGCCCATATTTTCAGGACATAAATAGCTTTGAGTTTTTGCTATCCTCTTCCCACAACACAGTCAGTTTAAAGCAATATTTGTATTGATTTAATATACATTTCAAAGGTTAGTGGCAAGTAGGAACTATTTTAACATTGGTATTATTTGTGTTTTCATGCTTGCTAATGACCTATGTATGCTTCTTGCCCACATGTTGTGAGAAGCCTTGCTATAACTTTATTGTACATGGACACATATTTCCAGGTTTTTTTCTCTTCCTTCCTTCCTCCCTTCCTTCCTCCCTTCCTTCCTCCCTTCCTTCCTCCCTTCCTTCCTTCCTTCCTTCCTTCCTTCCTTTCTTTTTTCCTTCCTTCCTTCCTTCTTTCTCTCTCTTTCTTTCTTTCTTTCTTTCTTTCTTTCTTTCTTTCTTTCTTTCTTTCTTTCTTTCTTTCTTTCTTTCTGTTGTTTTTATTTAGTTTTACCAATATTTATTTTAAAGATGTTTAAATGTGTTTTGAGCTGTCTCAGATATGCTTACACAACATAAAATTGAAATAAACTTGCAATGAGAAGTAATAATCAGGTTCAATTTCCTCGTCCTCTTGATCCTTTGGGTCCTATTCCATTTCCTCTTATTTTGATTCCATATATGTTGTGAACGCTAATGGATGAGAAAGGGAAAACAATTATAAAAAGCTTTGGTGCCGGCATGCCATTTCCATAGTGCTGGTGTTTCCTTTGCAATTAGTCATTACTGCTTATTAGTATAAAGAGCATAAACTGTGCAGGAGAGAGCTGTACATTGTAGCCTGTTAGCCAATTGATTAAAGCCATCAGTTGGTGTTAGCTTGCTTTATTTCCGAAGACTGATATTTCCTTCATAATTCACGACTGCTTACTGGCAGAGAGAAAGGGGGGGGGATACATAAACTATAAACTATACACTCTCTTATTTCCTGGTTGAAGATTACCTTTAACATTAACTCTTTAGAATGAGAGTTATTAGGAGGCATAGAATTAATTGGTATGCAGAGCTTTAGGCCTCTTGAATGGATAATCTCTAGAGGGTGGTACCTGGTCACTCTACTCTGTGTAGTAGAATTTTGACACGACCCCTTGTGAGAATTGAGTGATTACTATGTCCGTTGGCTATATTTTAATAGTTTCTCTTTTCATCATTTATTCACTTAGTTCTTTTCATATTTGGTTCTTTATCTCCTTGGTTTGTTTTGGGGGCTATTGCTAGGGTCTTCTTCCACACAAGGTTCCACTCATTTCCTTGTATTTCTTTCCTCTTGTTTGTGTTCTTTGCCTCCTCGGGGTATTTGGTGGAAAAGTGTGCATCATGGCCCTGAAACATTTAATTGGGGGATTCAAACAAGTCTTTCTCTGAGGTACGAGGCAAAAAAATAGAAATCTTCACAGAGTTGTTCAGATGGGATTCATGTCAATGTAGTATTTCCATATCAGATCTTTTTAATTAAAGGAGTCAATAGCTCCTGATTTTGGCGTGGCAGGCAAAGATGCAGTGGTGGGAATTCTGATTTTAATGAGATCTCCTTCATCGCTACTTTAGACAGTAGACAGTCTTTGTTTGACTTCAAGGTTATTTTCCCTTTGACTGAAAAAAACTGTAAAACTACTTTACCTTTAAAAAGAAATAGTTCTAGGACAATCAGAAAGGGGAAAGAAAAACAAAGGAATAGGAAGAGGCCCTTTTGGTTTCTTCTCTGGAGACAACATGATACATAAAGTTAGACTAGATGGTTAATATTTGGACTGTGTAGGAAACTACACACATCTCAAAAACAAGGACAGTAAAGCAACTTTATCATCCTTCTATTTTTTAAGAAAAGGACATTTCCTTTGTTTACTCCACATGGCCCTTTCTGAAGGTAAGTGTTCCCAATCATTATCAGATTTGCAGGGTGCTAAAATCAATGGGAAGCTCCACATAAGATTTAGGGTCAATGGCTTTAATAAGACACCCCAAAGACAGAGAGGATAATTTGTACACATGCAACTAGACTATTGTTCAGAAAAAATATTCCTAATTTCTGTGCTTGCCTTCCTTCTGGTGATCAAGACCTTGTTTCTTTTTTGTTCCTCTGTGGGTTTCATGTTAGTCCAGTTTCAGATGTGATGCTGTGTTGAATACAGATGTCTATGAAACCAGGCCTTAGATTTCACTCTAGATCTTCAACTTCATGACTTCCTGGTCTGGTTCATTCACTCTGATAGCAAGGATGCATCAGACCATGCTTTATTGTCTGTTTTTTTTTTTTTCTTCATGTATTACTTCTGTGTGGACTCAGAAAATTGTTGACAAGCTGAATCAAAAGTTTGATATAAAGTAGCATGACACATATGTATGTCCAAAAAAGATCTCTCATTCTATGAGTCTTTGGAAACATAGCTTATGTAAGTTTGTTCTGCTGTTCCAAGAGTATGCATTTTTAATGATACAGTTCCTAGTATAAACACTCTGTTTTTTTTATTCTAGCATCTTATTTCATTTAGTAAATATTTAATTCATATCTAGTAAATGCCATGCACTGTGCAAAGTGATATATACATAATGTTAAACCAAATGGGTAAGAACGTTTCACTTTTTCTCTTCGTGAGTTCCTCTCTCTTCTAGTGTACTTGATGATAACTGGACAGCTGATGATAAGCTGGGTGTATAGAATTCTGTTCTCCTTCATGGCACTGGCCAAATTTACCTTAAGTAATTGATTATGTAATTAGTAGTTTCGCATCTCATATCTGAGTAAAATACTGTTTAAGATAAAACCGTATCATTCTCTGTTTCCACTGCACCCTGACTTGCAAGCTTGCTGCTTTGCCAAAAGTATAATTCGTTCATTTCACGTTGGGTGAATGACTAGATGAATCTCTTAGCCTGGTATCAATAAGGCTCTATCTCATTGTCAGCAAAGGCATTTGGATAATTTAGGAAGATTGCATCTTTTTAGATAGACACTGCCTTTAGTGTTACTATTTAAAAGGACATCTTTAAAACTTAGATGTATCTCATGTTTTATAGAAAATTAGAAATAATTTGTTTTTTTTTTTCCCATGGAAAAGGTACTTCAACCGTCTATTCACAATAGGCCACTGCACTTGGCCTACTTGGCCTTTTTACTGTGAATGTAGAAAGGAACGGATGTTCATCACATGGAACAGTTAAAGGGGAGTAAAAAGAAGGTCCACATGAGCCGTTTTCACCTCTGCTCTCCTTAGGATGCCTTTCTGAATTTGTAAATTTCAATCTCTATCTATCTATCTATCTATCTATCTATCTATCTATCTATCTATCTGTCTGTCTGTCTGTCTGTCTGTCTGTCTGTCTATCTATCTATCTATCTATCTATCTATCTATCTATCTATCTATCTATCTATCTATCAGTGAACCAAGCTGCTGAGGGAGGTCTTTCTGTCCGCTGTGAATATGTGTTGTTCTCATTGATTGATAATAAAACTGTTTGGCCAATGGCAAGGCAGACTAAAGTTAGGCAGTACAATCACACTGAAGACCAAGAGGAAGAAGGGTGGAGTGTGGCAGCCGCTGTGAGCCGCTGCCAGGTGAAGCAAGATGTGAGAGGACAGGTAATGCCAGGAAGCCACGTGGCAAAACACAGATTAATAGGAATAAGTTAAGCGAAGTTGTAAGAGCTAGCTTGTAATGAGCCTGAGCTATAGGCCATACAGTTTGCAATTAATATAAGCCTTTGTGTGTTTACTTGGGACCAAGCAGCTGCAGGACTGGGTGGGAAACAGGAAAACTTACAGCTACACCAAGCTTTTCTCCCTTTTTTTTGTTTGTTTCGTTCTGTTTTGTTTTTTTGAGACAGGGTTTCTCTGTGTAGCTTTGCACCTTTCCTGGATCTCGTTCTGTAGACTAGGCTGGCCTCAAACTCACAAAGATCTGCCTGCCTCTGCCTCCTGAGTGCTGGGATTAATGGCATGTGCCACCACCGTTTTGTTTTTTTAAACTGTAATTGTTTATTTTTTGAGATTAATATAATTACACACATCCTCCTCCTCCTTTCTTCCTCCAAACCCTACCATATGGTCCTTCCTTGCTCTTTCATATTCATAAACATGTACATATATACACACACACATTCCTAAATATGTGCATACAATCTGCTCAGTCTATAAAATGTTACTTTTATGTATATGTGGTGGTATTATGTTCCCCAAAATATTATGCACCCTAATAAACTTATCTGGGGTCAGAGAACAGAACAGCCACTAGATACAGAGGCTAGAAAATGGTGGCATTCACACCTTTAATCTTAGCCTTCTGGAGGCAGAAATCCCTCTGGATCTCTGTGAGTTCAAGGCCACACTGGAAATATCCAGGCATGGTGACTCACGCCTTTAATCCCAAGAAGTGAGCCTTTAATCCCAGGGAGTGATGGCAGAAAGCAGAAAGGTATATAAGGCGTGAAGACCAGAAACTAGAAGCTTTTAGCTGGTTAAGCTTTTAGGCTTTTGAGCAACACAGTTCATCTGAGATCTATTTGGATGAGGACACAGAGAGGCATCCAGTCTGAGGAAACAGGATCAGCTGAGGAACTGTCGAGGTGAGGAAGCTGTGGCTTGCTCTGATCATTCAGCATTTACCCCAATACCTGGCCCTGGGTTTGTTTTATTGATAAGACCTTCTAACAATTTGTGCTACATGTATATATTTTTAGAGCTGGTCATTTTGTTCTTTCTCTTTCTCCTGTGTGTGTGTGTGTGTGTGTGTGTGTGTGTGTGTGTGTGTGTGTGTGTGTATGCGTGTCTGTCTGTCTTTGTATGTATATGTCCATACCTCCTGCATATTGTGAGTGCTGACTTGTCATAACATGGGACACAAATAGAGCTCAGAGGACAACCTGTGGTTTTGGTCCTTGTCTTCCCCATTGTTTGGAGCAGGTTCTTGGATACCATGTGCAATCCAGACTAGCTGGTCCACAAGCTTCCAGGAATCTCCACCTTCCATCTCACTGGAGGAGTACTGGGAACACAGATGTGTATTACTGGCTCCAGCTTTTGGTGGGTTCTGGGATCCACACTCAGAGTCTCATGCTGGTCAGGGAGGTGCTTTCCTCACGGAGAAGTCCCCTGTGGGGGACCAGCCCCCACTTTTATGACCAGAGTACTCTTGAGCAAGGGAGAAGTGAGAAATAGTTACATAGAAAGAGATACCTAGATAATGAGAGGAAAGACAGAAACACAGGATAGCCTTGGGAGGGGGTGGGTGAAAACCCACCAGCCCAGAACTTTATTCAAAAGGACTTTTATAACTAACAATGCCATGGGGGCGAGGCAAAAGACCACCCCCTTGCTAGATACAGCCAAGTGTAGGCCCTTCCAAGCACCTGGTACTCAGGCCCATGGCCCAATCATTCCTCTTATGCAGTTCTGCTGGGTAAAGCCACGAGAAAACCTCGGTGAGCTCCCACAATCTCTCTAGCCTAGACGGAGTGTGAGAGGAGGTTCCATCTGTTGGACATCTCCCTGTCATGGAACACCGTGCCTGGTACCACATACAAACCGTTACTGATGGATGGTGGTGAGAAGCATGTTATTGGCAGTATTACTCCAAACAATGGGACGTTTGACGTGGATAGGATGCTCAAAAAAAAAGCGAAAGTGAAGAGTGGTTGAAAAATGGGAACCAGCCACAGAGATGGTACTTATGAGAAAAGTAGACAGAATGAGCATGACCGTGTGTGGGAAGGAGGACAGAAGGTTAAGCAGAATGCACCCAGAGTTCTTCTCGAGGAGGATGAGTACAGAGAGCAAAGCTAGACTGCTTAGTATTAGTTCTGCCAGGAAGACCATTTTGTTTGGCCCCTGTGACCCCTTTGAAGTCTTAGCTTTTTACTTTTCTGCAAGCTCTGCATATTAAATATTTTAGTACATCCTCAGATCACATAAATTTTTAGCCTGTTTCATCTCGAAGAAAACACTTCCCATAGAAATTTAACTTGGTCTTCAATTGGCAATATCCATTTAGTTGTTATTAGGTGAATTCTTAAATAAAAAGGGTAAAATATAATACTGTTTTGGCATCTTTAAGTACTTTAAGGATTACAGAAAGACTAACTAGAGGAAATTATAATTTAAAGGTAATTTGGGTTCATATAGTAACTTTTAGGCCTTCTGGATAGAATCTGCAGATGAGAGCTACATCTGTTCTGGCAGTAGGTGTTTCATTAATGGATACTGAAGGCTGTTATTTTTTAACATTTGCAGTTATGAGTACAGTGTGTGGAACGGCTGTTTATTCATTTATATGTATCATTTCCTGGATTAAAAGTCATAAAGCACAACAATTTCAAATGCCACATGGAAACACCTGCTGTAACTTTTTTCTTTCTCCTTCATCTGTTGACTAACTCTTTTTTTTTTTTTTTTTTTTTTTTTTTTTTTTTTTTTTTTTTTTTTTTTGCAATACAATTCAGTTCTACATATCAGCCATGGATTCCCTTGTTCTCCCCCCTCCCGTCCCCCTCACCTCCCCCCCCATTCCCACCTCCTCCAGAGCAAAGCCTCCCCCACGGACTGAGATCAACCTGGTAGACTCAGTCCAGGTAGGTCCAGTCCCCTCCTCCCAGGCCGAGCCAAGCGATCCTGCATAGGCCCCAGGTTTCAAACAGCCAACTCATGCAATGAGCACAGGACCCGGTCCCACTGCCTGGATGCCTCCCACACAGATCAAGCCAATCAACTGTCTCACCCATTCAGAGGGCCTGATCCAGTTGGTGACCCCTCAGCCATTGGTTCATAGTTCATGTGTTTCCATTCGTTTGGCTATTTGTCCCTGTGCTTTATCCAACCTTGGTCTCAACAATTCTCGCTCATATAAACCCTCCTCATTCTCGCTAATTGGACTCCCAGAAAGACATGGGGATCGCCCAATGACAGAGAAATGGAATGAGATCTACATGAACAGCCTGGACATGAGTTGGGGTAGTGAAAGGCGAGGGTCGAGGGAAAGAGAGCTTGGGGGAGCGGGAGATCCCAGCTGGATCAACAACAGAGAGGGAGAACAAGGAATAGGAGACCATGGTAAATGAAGACCACATGAAAATAGGAAGAAGCAAAGTGCTAGAGAGGCCCACAGAAATCCATGACTAACTCTTATCCTTCCTTACTTCTGAGGATGGGCCTCCCCTTCCAAAGCCTTCACTGAAATATCGGTGTTCATCTCATCGGACTTTGGAGGCATCGGAGACCTGTTGCACACCAGGAGGTTTCACCTCTGTTTCCTTGCTGGTTTGCTTCCGTGTATACTCTACTAGTGTTCACTCGGATATTCTTGCCAGCCATTATGTTTCCTAAGGTACATTATGCATTTGAAACTGTTGTTGAGTGAAAGATTGGATACTAACATAAGGCAAAAAGAGAAAAAACAAAGAAGTTAATATAGTTGGCGATCGCATGCTATGCTGCTTTCTGCCCTGTTAACATTTCTTTTTATATTTTAAGGTACTAACTTGTGGACATTTGTCTTCGAAGTAACCCAAAACACAAACATATTTTAAAACAATTACTGTAGCTAATATTATGAGTCAGCAAACTATATGGTGGAAGATATACTATATTCCATCTAGGCATTTCTTAAGGGAGTTGATATAAACTGCAATTAGCCTGTTTCATGTTAATTTATCTCATAGAGATCCAAACATTATTGGCATAGGGCAAACAAAAAATAGAACAAAAACAAAGAAGTTAAATAAAGGGCATTAATTTATTAATTGTGAAGACAGACTATACCTTACCCCTGAAACTATTTGAACATTTGTAGTTTTCTGTTGTTATTTGAGATCAGTTATAAAATAGTGACCTTAGTCATGTCATTCAGCTAAGGTTGATTCAGATTGCTTAATTGTTTCATAACTCACTATCAAAAATATGTAGGAAGGGAAAATGCACAAATTGTTTCTCAAGGGCAAAAAAACATTTGATTTGAGGTGATATAATTATTATAAAAAGTGTGACTTTTTTTTACAAATCATAAATTAAGTATATTCCTAATTAATGGCTTTTCCACCACTTCTGAAAATGATTTTGCTCATGTTTATATGGCAAAATGTACCACTGAGGGCCTGGAGAGCTGGCTCAGCTGTTAAGAGCAGTTGCTGCTCTTGCAGGGGACCTGGGTTTGGCTCCTAGCACCCACATGGTGGCTCAAAACCACCAGGAACTCCAATTCCAGGGGATCTAATGCCCTCTCAGAACTCTGTGGGTAGTGAACACATATGGTGCAAATATAAAGAGCCATTCACATAAAGTGAAATAAAAATAAATACATGTTAAAAAATAGAATTTTCATATGATATTAATATCTATGAAAATTACAGCTATGAAGGATGATGGAATTAAAAACTTTATACAACTGGCTGTTTTACAAAGCTTCAGAATTTGAAAGCAGTGTGGTAACATTTCAGAATAACATGGATCAAAGTAACACAACAGAGAACCCAACATAGATGTTCATGTATATGGGGATATCACAGAGAATAGAGGTGATGTCTTGGAGAATGAATAGGTTGAACCTTCAAAAAGTGATGTTCAGAAAACTAAGTTATCATTAGAAAAATCAAGATTTTATTCCTATTTATTCCTTATACTAAAATAATTAAAATAAACAATGCATAGAGAAAAGTTATGTTTTTATTAGACATCTATATTTAGGCTTTTCTTTATTAAAGTGATTTTCCAAATTGCAAGTGTAAGTTGCAATCAATTTTATTTTTGTCTGTAGAGTGAAGCCTGACATACATATGATTTCCCTCATGTTTATATGGGCTCGCACAAACATATAAACCAATGTAAAAGGAACTTTAAATTTTGTATAAATGTTTTTATTGCAATTAGACCATTCAGCACACATTTTATTAGCTTAGCAACATATCTTGTATATTACTCGATCTGAGTATTTGCAAATTAAATTTGTGCTTGTAAATGGCTGCCAATAACCCACTGAATCAAATCACCATCATCAATTCAGTATGTATTTGCTGTTGTCTATGAAGGCTTGTTTTCCTGCTGACAGTTTTAGTTCACACTTGTGCACATGTGATTGTATGCATGTGTGTGTGTATCCTTTCATACTGATCTTTAATTTTCAGAAATTGTCTTTCAAGGTGAGTAGATTCAAAGATACCATGACAATTTAAATTTAATAGATAATTGCTTATAAGTTTGCTGCAACTTACTTTCTGACTATTAATAATTTATGACACATACTTATCCATGTATATTACTGGATATTGACTTAAAAGTTTTTTAGGGCTGGAGAAATGCTTTGTGGTTAACAGTGTTTGACACATAATCATGAGGACTAGAGGGTGGGTCTTAGTACACGTGTAAGAAGCCAGGCATCCTGTGCACACAAATGACATCCTGCTCCAAAGTTAGGGTGAGGGGGAAGAAACAGGAAGGCAGCTAGGGCTTGCTGGCATCCTGCCTAATTGAAAATTTGAAAACTCTAGTATCAGATAAAGACTGCCTAAAAAGGTTGAGAGTGATGGATGAGGACACCTAGCCTCCAGGTTTGCATGCACAGACACTTACACACACTCACACATATGCATACATTCACACACATATTTGTATACATCTTTCAAAAGTTTGCCAATTTAATGATTTTAAAATGATACATTTTTTTTCTTTTATTTGCATTGCCTAACCATAAATGTCTTAGGAAAGCCATTGATAGAGTCATTGATTCTTTGATTTCTAACAAGGAAGGCGGCTTAGAACGTCTTTTATTTATCAATTGTGAGGATATGGAACATTGTTTTTCTTCTGTTGAAAATAGACTTTTTTCATACAATGTATTCTGGTTACAGTTTCCCCTCCCCCCATTCTTCCCATTCCTCCCATTCCTCACCCCTCCCCTCCCACCTGGATCCACACTCTTTCTTGTCTCTCTTTAGAAAACATCTGGGCATCTAAGGGATAATAATAAAATCACACTAAGATAAAACAAGAACAAACAAATCTGAATATGACAAAACAAACAACACAAAAGAGCAAAAAGAAATATTTATAGACTCAGAGACACTCCCGTTTGCACACAGAGGAATCTCGTGAACACAGGACACTGGAATATAACATATACACAGAGGACCTGCAAGGAAAGAATGTCTTGACTCAACGTTACGAGACAAAGAACCTCCAAAGATGGCATTGTGTTTGTTTTCTGCTGGCCATCTACTGCCTAGCATTGGGTGCACATTTAGGAATGGTTTGTCTACCTAGTGAGACCCACTTAGAGAAAACTTAAGTTTTTATTTGCAAGTGGTTATCGATTGGAGATAGTTTCTGGGTTAGGGGTGTGGGTATGTGGCTATTTCTCTCAGCTCTAGGACCCCATCGGGCTTATACCTGTGCAGGCCCTCTGCATTCCATCACGGTCTCTCTGAGTTCATATGTGTAGCAGGTGTGCTGTGGTTAGAAGGCCTTGTGTTCTTGGTGTTCCTGATTACCTCTGGCTCTTACACTTTCTGCCTCCTCTTCTGCAGAGTTCCCTGAGCCCTGACGGAAGTATTTTGATGGAGACACCACAGGGCTGACTGCTCTGTGGTCTCTTTCTGCATATATTCTGGTTGTGGGTCTGTGTTTGTTCCTATCTGCTTCAGGAGTAAGGCATTGATCTAGCAGTATAGCAGAATGATATTACGAGTAATATATATATATATATATATATATATATATATATATTTTAAGAAGGTTTTACCCTAGGTTCCTGGGCTAGCTTGTCTCATGTTCTTTAACACCCAATCAATGTTGCATATGGGTTCCATCTTCTTGAGTGGGCCTTAAGTCTAATCAGATATTGGTTGGTTACTCCCATGGACTTGTGCTGCTATTGCTTTTGCATATCTTCTAAGTAGGACAGAATTTTACTTTAAATGGTTTGTGGCTGGGTTTGTATTTACATGAAGTGTTAATCTAATTAATCTTAATCAATAAAAATAAAAAATCGGGAGTCAAATATTGGGATAAGAACCTGAAAGATCAGAGAACAAGGAACAGCTGCCAGTTGCTTCCTATCTTTTCCATTCTTCCATCCAAAAGGGGCCAAGACCTTCTCTCCTTCTCTCAACCCCACCTTATCACTTCCTGTGTCCTCTCTGTCTACAGTCCACCAAACCTCTATGATCAGCTAGTGGCTAGCTCCCTCTTACTCCAAGAAAGTTTTGTTTGTCAGAACACAATCAAAATATCACACAACATTTACATATCTCTTTTGGTAGCATGCAGAGTACTGTTCGGTACCATGAAAACTAGGCAGTGGGGTGAAGGCTCTATGTAGGCACCAGCTTGCCTTTTCCACATTCAATAAGTGGTGTAGGTGCTGTCTTCAGCAACAGAACCTTGCTGTCATGTTTGTGGAGAGCAAGCTACAGTCTTGGGAACCATCTGGGTTGTTTATGGATTTCTAGGAGATCCCTTTGGCCAACAACTTGATTAGACATAACCTAAACCCAGTACTGGAAGCCTCATTTAGTGACAAGACATATCCATTTGGGGCTCCCCTACCATTATTTATTTGGTGATTTCATTTAGCTCATCTTTATATATGTATATATTTTGGTAAACTTCTATTGTATTAGGTCTCCATACAACTCCTTAAATGGCCCTTAACTTTAGCTGTCCCTCCCTTATTTTATTCCCTCCCTCATCATCCTTTTTTTCCTCCCCCTCTTTTGATGCTCCTGTTCCAACAACCTTCCCACTCTTGATCCAGCCGCAACTATTCTCTTCCCCCTTCCTAGGATCATCTGATCCCTTTCTGCCACTGAAATGTGTTTGGTAGTTTCTAAATTATTGTGGACCGAACTTGAACTTCATCTCATATAGAAGCCCCTACTGAAATAAATAATTTTCTGTACCTTTGACTCCATCATGTGCTCACTTGTGGAAATCTGCCAGAGTCCAGCTCTGACCTGCTCTCACCTTTTGAAGGGTTTTTTGGGGGGGAGGAGAGAGGAATGAGGAAATAATAGATAGAAAGGTAGATGAGACAGAGAGAAACACAGAGACACAGGAAAGCGACGGGAGGGCCCTGGGTCAATACCCAATTGCCCTAGGCATTTATTCCAAAGGGCTTTTTATATAAATGCCTAAGGGAGAGGCAAAAGACCTCCCCCTTCCAAGATCAAAGCACGAAGTACCAACAAGTGTAGACCCTTCCAAACACCTGGTAACCACGCTCCTGGCCAAATCATCCCACTATACAGCCCTGCTGCATAAAGCAAGTCCAGATTCTCTGACCCTGAGTAAGGTCTCACTAGATAGCCTCTGTGGCCTCCCACACTCACTTAAAAAAAAACATAACATCTACAGTTAATTTACAGGCTGAAGGTCTTTGGAAACATTTGCTTAGAAGATCAAGTGTTTAATGCGTACACCCACTGTTCTGTATATAAAGGAAATTTCTTTAATTTTATACATGGATATTTAAAAATAGCTTCTCTGAAGATTTGCCATTCAGGCCTTTCACAGGATTCATTTAAAATTGAGAGCACCACTCACTGTTACAGATCATCCAATCTAGGCCACAGCTGTTCACTGTGCTACAGTTTGACACTCTTATTTTTCATGCTTTCTTTCTCCTGGTTCCTTACACAGTGTCTGCTTTAAACTGACATAGTGTTAATCATGAGACACTTAACCAATCGCTTCTACTCAACTTAAGAGTGTGGAGAACATTATTTTCTGCATATTTAAAACATTAGTGTGTCTGAGGGTGTTCAGGGCTCACTGAAAGGTTGATGGCAGAGCACAGGATGGGTGGAGTAGGCTCTGTTTGTGTTAATCTGCTCCCATTTGGTTTTCTGAAGCAGAGAATAAAGTTTCAGTCTTAGAGATGAATTGCATCATAGCAGTTCAGAACCAAGTAGAAAGGAGAGCATTTCCAGCTCTTCACCTCAGGAAGGTTAGAGTCAGGACACAGGTCAGCCAGCATTAGAACATCCATCTGAGCATTAGGTTAGATTGTAAATTAGATTGTACATCCTCAAAAGCCTGGGCAAGCTTGAAAGAAACTGTAATGACCTAAACTCAGAGTAGAAATCATAGTCCCATGAATATGCTAAACACAAGGAAAGACAAATAAACAATATCATCCAGAGAAATATTTCTCATGGTGGTGATTTCAAACGCAACCTTTGATCAAAGTAAAAGTCAAATATTATAAGCAATTTCTGTGCAAAGGTGAATGTACACGCTATCGGGCTAGGCTGAGAGGAGTGCATAAAGAGCCCATGACCTGGCTTAGTGGGAGGCTAACTTTTTGTCTCAGCTTAGGAGACAAAAAAGAGGATTTTGCATTATTTCTGCTGAGCAGCATCCAGTTCATAAAGGAGACTTGCCTGATTCAGATATAAGGAAGCAGGGGTGTAGAC
This sequence comes from Peromyscus californicus insignis, assembly GCF_007827085.1. Classification (NCBI taxonomy): domain Eukaryota; kingdom Metazoa; phylum Chordata; class Mammalia; order Rodentia; family Cricetidae; genus Peromyscus; species Peromyscus californicus. The sequence continues at coordinate 40,389,060 of NW_026294535.1, forward strand.
GAATTTCTAAAATGATCTTATTAAATAAAAAACACAGAGCCAAATATAGGGGTGAAGGCTTTAGATCAGGGAAACAGGGAAAGCCACCAGCCAACCTTACCTCACCAACTCTGCAGCTTCCAAATGTGAGTGACTTCCTGTCTACCCACACCTTTTTTGCCTTGCTGTTCTGTCTTCTCATTGGCTCTCTTAGCCCAGCTACCTCACTTCCTCTTCCTACACAGCTCTGTCACTTTCTGTCTGTCTGTATAGACCTCCAGGCCTCTATGGATGGTACTGGGATTAAAGGCGTGTGTCACCATGCTTGGCTCTGTTCCCTAGTGTGGCCTTGAACACATAGAGACCCTGCCTGCTAAGTGATAGGATTAAGGGAGTGTGCTACCACTGCCTGACTTCTTTATTTACTTAAAATGGCTTGCTATTTCCTCTGATCTCCAGGCAAACTTTATTAAAGCATAAATAAAATGTCACCACATTTCAGCACAAATAAAATATCACCACACAGGGGCAACTCTGAGAAAGGAGGAATAAGTACCTAATTGCTTCTCAGTCAGTTACAACAGTAAATTCACCCACAGTAAACATGCGCCCATTTCTTTGATAGGAAAATATTTCTAGATGCTAACTAATGTAAACATGATAGGCTAAGGTTGTCATTTCTACGTTTCTTCTCCCAAACTACCCCAAAGCAGCAAGAGATACCAACTGTATAATTAAGAATTGGTTGTTCTGGAACTAGAATAGAGTGGGATTCACTTAAAAACGAGAAGGACAGGCAGTGACTCAGAGGACTGATCAAGGAGGGAGATGCACGGGAGGAAAGGAAAAAGATGGATGCCACCTCTTGGCAGGTCTCCAGAGGAGCAACCATGATTCTGAGATCAGGCGCATCCCCGAGTTACAAGACCATTTTGCAGTTGAATCTCTAAAAGCAGAAGAGAGGTGGGTTTGTTTGTTTGCTTTCTGTTTTTAGAAATCATACAAATCAATCATGTCCATGGAATTCTGGTTTTTGTTTGTTTGTTTTTTAGTAACAGGAAAAGAGAGTCCTTCACTACTCACACAGACATAACAGAGGCAACCCAGGTCAGGAGAAAAATTCTAACCAGCTGGGCATGTAATGTTTAGTTGGAGCCTATTATATGCCTAAAGGAAGGTTATTTTGTAATAACCTGTAGGTTTAGTCATAATCTTAAAAAAATAAAATGCCCAAATTTCTAAAATTATTCATTATAATTTTAATATAACATTTAAACATGTTTACTTTCTAAAGGTCAAGCAGTCTTCATGGGAAAGTAAATACTTAATACTTAAAAGAAGGCCTCTATTATAATATATAAAGACAATTATATATGTATATTCACATATACTCATTTATGTAAAGCAGATACATAGTTTTAAATAAAAAGGGTTTCTTGTAAAATACCTGTTATCATTGGAAAAAATGAAAATAGAATAGGAAAAAGAGGAACAATTATTTCTTTTTTAAATTAAGTTTTAAGTTCTTAAAGAATATTTATGTATTTATTCATTAAATTATAAGTAGCTATTTTTAATTTAAAATATTAATTTCTACTTTTGAAATTGTGTATGTGTGTGTGTGTGTGTGTGTGTGTGTGTGTGTGTGTGTGTGTGTGTGTTTTCTGTTCACATTATTGCAGGTACTTCTATAGTCCAGAAGAGGGCATGGGATCCTCTGGAGCTAGAGTTACAGGCAGTCATAAACTGCCTGATGTGGGTCCTGGTTGGCAATCTTGGGTTCTGGGCGCCAAATTCAGATCCTCTGCAAGAGCAGCATGTACTCTTAACTGCTTAGCTCTGTTCTCAGCTCTGGTGAGTGCCTGTTCTTTAGTTATGTGAGAAATAGAGAGCATGGTATTGAAGTATTTGCATACACTCATCACTAAAAAGCATACTGTTTAACTAGCAGCATCAGAGCTCTTACACAGTGTTATGAGAACATTTACCAAAGGGATCAGTGTCTCATATCTCTAACCTCATGCTTCTCAGTACAGGCAATAGGTTTCAGCCTCTCAAATAACACATTTTAGTAAAGGGATTTAGAATAATAATGTTTCCCTGAAGTTAAATTACCATCTGCCTGCTTTAAAGGGGCACTACAATATCCGGAGCTGGTAAAATGTGGGCAGAAATTCACTCAAGAAACAGAAAAAAACATGCATCCAGGAAATACAGAGGTAGGGCTCTTGGGGAGCTTGGGGAACACACCTATGCTGGTGTAGTGCCCAGCCCATAAGTGGGTTCTCAGTGCCATTACTGAATGAATGTGATTTCTGCTTTGACATCTGGTATTCTCCACACTCATCCACTTTGTAAATGTAGGTGCTATTATTACATTTTGTATTAATCACTAAAAGCTATGATGTTTTGAACATGTTACTTAGAGTTCAGGTTCCTATTACTAAGAGATAGATTGTTATATATACTTTTACCTTTAAGCAAATACAGTCATTTTCTGAATGCCATTTGAACAGTCCAATAATAATAAAACAGCCAAGTTGTGATTTCACAAGGAAATTTTTGATAGCATATGCTGCTTTTGTAGCTTTCTATTTTTGAAGGTATTATAAAATTCATACATTTTATATGGTTCAAGGAGTTACAAATTTTATGTCACTAGGAATAAGTTATAAGAGGAAGAAAAATTTGGATGTATTATTTCTAAAGTGTCAAACATAGGAAAAATCATATTAATTCTAAAACACTTGATAGTCTGATTTATTTAAAAAGTTCTAGTAGATAAGTTTCCATCTATTTTGCTTGAAGGCCAAATAATCAATAGTATTATTTATTTACTCAAATGGACAGCTTGGTAATAAACTCTTGGAATAATTCAGGATAACAAGTGATTTAATATAAGTTGTTTTCTAAAACTAACATATAAAGCTCATTATTATGAAAATAATTAGACAGTTAACGATGAAATGGGCTGAGCGTTCATCTTAAAAAAATTTACCATGTGTTTATTCATATAGAGCCATATTTTTTCCCCAGATTCTGACAGGATAATTTCTAATAGTGAAACATCTATATTGCTTGCTTAAGGACATCAAATAGACCACATGTCTGTGATTGGGCTAAATCATAACTTGATTTTCTTCTGCTACATGAAGAGTCTGTTAGCATTTCACTGTAGTATCCCTTATTACAAACAACAGATCCTTGGTTTTTGACCTAGGAGGCTTAAATTTCTTCAACAGGACAAAGTAAGACAAATTAAGAAAAAAAAAAAAAACAACCACAAGCATTTGTAAAGATAAATCTAAAATCATCCAGTGATTTTATTTCAGAATAATATTTATTTGTTAATAAATACCCAGTCAATCTACCTAGCAGCGGTCTAGAGAAGAGTCAGCTCTCTATCATTTCTTTGGATTGGTTTCTTATCACTCTGGGACAGCTGAACAACTGTTAAAGGCAAAGTTCCCCCTTAGAAGATGCCCACAAGTGAGGAGTGATGAAAGTAAAAAATGATACTCCTACTCTGTATGCCGCTGTTTTGTCCCAGAGTGTTGTGGGAATTAGTTTACTAGTACAGAAATTAATAAGTTAATTCTATTACACACACACACACACACACACACACACACACACACACACACACACACACAAAGACTAAGAGATATTCACAGTTGCATAAGATCAAAATGTCAGATGTTGTTCCTTAGACTAGTCCAAAACACTAATTATTTAAGTACATTTCCTTATCCAGAGGGCCTGATCCAGTTGGGGGCTCCTCAGCTATTGGTTCATAGTTCATGTGTTTCCATTCATTTGGCTGTTTGTCCCTGTGCTTTATCCAACCTTGGTCTCAACAATTCTCACTCATACAAACCCTCCTCTTTCTCGCCAATTGGACTCCTGGAGCTCCACCTGGGGCCTGGCCGTGGATCTCTGCATCCAGTTCCCTCAGTCATTGGATGAGGTTTCTAGCATGACAATTAGGGTGTTTGACCATCCTATCACCAGAGTAGGTCAGTTCTGGCTTTCTCTCAACCATTGCCAGTAGTCTATTGTGGGGGTATCTTTGTGAATTTCTGTGGGCCTCTCTAGCACTTTGCTTCTTCCTATTCCCGTGGGGTCTTCATTTATCATAGTCTCTTATTCCTTGTTCTCCCTCTCTGTTCTTGATCCAGCTGGGATCTCCTGCTCCCTTAAGCTCTCCAGTCATGGTAAAGGAGGGCTAAAACAGCACATCTTAAAGCTGAAGCTTGTCTGAGATTTGTTGTCATGTGATGAGTTCTAAGGAATAAACAAAATATAGTCTAGGAAACTAGGACACTGGATGAACTTAACATCGGTCTTTGGCTTCCATGAGAGAGCCATCCAGAGTTGTTGGGGAGCTGGCACCAAAGTACCACTTTCACAACTGGTGCTTTAAACTTTGATCTACCTTCTCAATGTATGTACAATCTAGCCACCCCTCACCACCTCCTCTGCACCCACTCTAGTCTAAGCCATCCGTGTCTCTTGCCTGGACTATAGTTACTCTGCTAAATTGTTTCCCTGCTTGCATACAGCAAGAGCCAGGCTTTTGCAGTGCAGGTAACTCCCCCTCTCCTGCCCTTACAATATTCTGCAGGACTTCTTCCATTTCCTCATCTGCTTCCATTCATCCAGCTTAACTTTACTTTTTTTAGACCACACCAGGAGCACTCTGCTTGGTCTGTTGACATGAGTTGTCATCTGTACCTGGAACAACCCCATCCAGACTGTGTACTCAGAAGCCCCCTCCTCTCATCTTACTTAACATGGTAGTCCTGCCCCTCCTATTCCCATGCCTCATCATATCTTCAGGAACTATCATCATCTAACATGCTATCTACATCATTCTGCTAATTCTGCTTGGTTATTTTTATGACTACTACTTTAATAACATGCAATGAGAGAGTAAAATTTATCTTTTGTTCAATGTTGTATCTCCATATCCTAGAGTAGTGACTTCCATGAAGAAGATCAGTAAACACCAACAGATATTGAAAAATGGATTTTGATGAGGAATCAATGAAGCTATCTAAAAATCAGTTATGATATGAGAGAATAGTGGAATGGGAACTATGAAATAATTGGGGTATAGGTAATGATATTCCTGACCTTCAAACATTGTTCAGCAAAAAGTTGAAATGCTGTGTGACACTTTTGGTCATTCATCAGCCACATGTCCTTTTCAGTTGATAAAACCTTCATAAACAGGCAAAGTTTTTTGAAATCAATTGGCAATTCCCTCTCTCTGAAAATAATAGCTTATGACACAGATTAAGTAACTTACTGGACAGTATTTTTCTTAATTGTTATGCATTACTTAATTAATGGTGTACTATACCACTTTTCCAAAAAAGCAAATGGACTAAAAATATTTAGGAAACTCTTCCAAATAATGTGACTGGGACTCAAACTCACATAACTCTTCCTCTGAGCCCAAGCTTGTTACAGGATTAGTTTCTTGGGCTCCCAAGGTTGTCACTGCAGATTTTCTAGTCTTCCTGTCTTCTTTCTTCCAAAGAAAGCTTTCTCTGTAACCTGACTGACAGTGTAACACCTGCCATAGGAACCCACTCTTCCAGTCCTGCCTTATATTATTTCAGACTCTTCACTCTTTCATTCTACAGTGACATTTCAATCAAAATACAGACTGATGGGTCTCCATCAAAAAACAAAAAGTAAATCACAACCTTTTGTTCATCCAAATTTAAGTGTTCTGCTTGTGCCTTATGGTTATAAGGCAATTCCATTCATATCAAATAGGAACTCTGTGTGAAGTTGTGTCTGGACTATAAATCTCTATCTATCTATCTATTTATGTCTGTCTGTCTATCTATCTATCTATCTATCTATCTATCTATCTATTCATTTATTTATTTATTTATATGTGGGTCTTCCTGCTTGTGTGTGCCATGGCCTGCATGTGGAGGTCAGAGGATAACTTTTTGAGACTCAGTTCTATCCTTCCACCATATGGGTCCTGTGGACCACACTCAGCAGATCCTTTTGTACACTAAGTCATCTTGCCAGCCTCTCAGTTCATTTACATTTCTTTCACCTTTCTGCTAGAACTAGCCACACACTTCACTGTAAACACATGTCTTTCTTTTAGACAAACTGTTTCATCTGCTACTCTTTGAGGTCCCATCTCTCTCCCCTTTGAGGTCCCATCCTTTCTCTATCCTGGGATCCCAGTCTCTCCTGATCTTTCTTTCCACTTCTATGATGGTTTATCTTTCTGACTCTGATTTTCTTCCACCATTTACACCAATTACGGGTAGCACAATTCCACCTTAGCTTGCAGACTCTCTCTCCTCTCTACTTTCTCTGGCATTCCTTTTTTTTTTTTTTTTTTTTTTTTTTTTTTTTTGGTTTTTCGAGACAGGGTTTCTCTGTGTAGCTTTGCGCCTTTCCTGGAACTCACTTGGTAGTCCAGGCTGGCCTCGAACTCACAGAGATCCGCCTGGCTCTGCTTCCCGAGTGCTGGGATTAAAGGCGTGCGCCACCACCGCCTGGCCCTTTTTCTACTTTTATTTTTCCAGATACATCACTTCACATCACTTCTCTTCTTCTACAGAGCAGAGTTCATGTGAGAGTGTATATATATACATGTCCTGTGCTAATTAAACTAAAGTGAAATATGGTAGCCATGTATCTCAGATTCTGCATACTCTGATGAGAGTGGTGAGCGTGAGATTTCTACTCAGACTGTTTCAAAAGCTAAAGGTGCATATGAAATGTAATAAAAAACTGTACTTTGGTGTCACTCATTTCTTGTTTACATGCTTTTCTACTCTATACACAAGTGCTGTGGGATGTTCTGTATGGCAAATGTGTTGCTGATTGGTCAATAAATAAAATACTGATTGGCCATTGGCTAGGCAGGAAGTGTAGGCGGGACAAGGAGGAGAATAAAGCTGGGAAGTGGAAGGCTGAGTCAGAGAGACACTGCCAGCTGCCATGATGACAAACAGCATGTGAAGATGCCGGTAAGCCACGAGCCACGTGGCAAGGTATAGATTAATGGAAATGGATTAATTTGAGCTGTAAGAACAGTTAGTAAGAAGCCTGCCACAGCCATACAGTTTGTAACCAATATAAGTCTCTGTGTTTACTTGGTTGGGTCTGAGGGCTGTGGGACTGGCAGATGATAGAGATTTGTCCTGACTGTGGGCCAGGCAGGAAAACTCTAGCTACACACAAGACTATGAACTTCTGTCTGTCTTTACAGAGGGGTATGTCTCAGAACATCATGCAGAAGTTGTATTGTTTTAGTAACCCTTTTGCTTTATTTTTTATTTATTTATTTATTTTTTCATTTGCAAAAGTTTCATCCATAGTTGGTAATTGGGTATTTCAAGTTTCTTTTTTTATTTTTTATTCACTTTACATACTAGTCAAACATTCCCCTCTTCCCTCCTCCTGCCCCTCCAGCCTCCCACTTCCAACCCACCCCCATTCCCTCCTACAAGAAGGTAAAGCTTCCATGGGTAAGTACATTTAGTAGAAGCAGGTCCAAGCCCCTCCCCCTGCCTCAAGGCTGTGCAAGGTGTCCCATCATAGGTAGCAGACTCCAAAAGGCCTACTCATGCACCAGGGATGGATTCTGATCAAACTGTCATGGGCCTCTTAAGCAGATCAAGCTTCACAACTGTCTTGCTATGTAGAAGGCCTAGTCCAGTCCCATGCAGGCTCCACAGCTGTTGATCTAAATTTCAAGAATTCCAGGACCTAAAGAGGGATGCATGGATCACCCTTGGAAGGGGAAATAGATGAGATCTCCCTGAGTAAACTAGGGATGAGGGGTGGGCAATGGAGGTTAGGGGATGGGGAATTAGAACATAAGGGAATGGGATGGGATGGTCGAGCTGGAACAGGAATGGAGTGGGAGAACAATGAAAGAGAGACCATGATAGAGGGAGACATCATGGGGATAGGGAGAAACCAGGTGCTAGGGAAGTTCCCAGGAATCCCCAAGGATGACCCCAGTTTAGACTAGTAGCAATAGTAGAGAGGGTGCTGAACTGGCTTACCCCAGTGATCAGATGGGTGAATACCCTAACTGTCATCATAGAGCCTTCATCCAGTAACTGATGGAAGCAGATGCAGAGATCCACAGTTAAACACCTGGCAGAGCTCCAAGAGTCCAGTGGAAGAGAGAGAAGAGGGATGCTATGAGCAAGGGTCATCAAGATCATGATGGGGAAACTTTCAGAGACAACCAAACTAAACTAGTGGGAACCCTTTTGCTTTCTAATAATCTTAACAGGTAGCTGTTTTTTTCCTTCCCTAAACTATCTATTATGTACTATAAACTCAAATTTAGACTTTTGTTAGTATGAACTCCTGGCAACTGAACTCACCACACCCGATTCTTGTTTTTCAGTAATGAAAGAGAATATTATTAAGTGCAACAAAATTATTCTCTCTTTCTGTAGAAACTATGATGCTAATTCAAACAAATGAATGGTCAGTGGGATTCACTGGGATGAGAAACAACAGTCAATTCAGAGAGTACTTCACAGAAAACTTACAACCCTTTGATTTTTCTTTCTTCTTTAAGAGTTAGAAAAACTCAAAATAAGACCTTAAGTCAGTGGTTCTCATCCTTTTTAATGTGGCAACCCTTAAATACAGTTCCTCATGTTGTGGTGACCCCAACCATAAAATTATGTTTGTTGCTACTTCAATACAGTAATTTTGCTACTGCTATGAATCATAATGTAAACACTTGTGTTTTCTGGTCGCCTGAGGTGACACCTGTAAAGGGACATTCAACACCAACCCAAAGGGCTCATGACCCACAGGTTGAATCATTGGGTTCTCAACTTGTTGTATCTTCTATAGCACTCAAAATGCTTTCTTTTCCAGTGCAGACAAGAGCAGAGAATCTAAACCTAGGAAATTACAATAATTCTACTTACATATGGAAGCTTTAAGATTTGAAACAGTCTGGTTACTACAGAGGTTAATAAACATGCAGAAAAATTATTTAATCATTATTTATTTGTTATAATAATTATTAGCTCATTTGGTAGTTAGAGGTTAGCCTACATATGATCCCCCTGCCATGAGTCATAGGTAGAGCTTCTTGGGAAGATTTTTTACTGTAGGAGCTTAGGTTATACAACCTTACCTCATCTTGTCTCATCTCATCTGGGCTAGAAGATATCTTCTGCCATGATATGACATGTATGTCTTATCTTATTTAAGATATCACATCATGATTTCCATTACAGTTTCTCACTAGTCTACCATGATAAAGGAAAGGATGAATTAAACTCAGCTCTGCAATATCAAGTTTTATCCATGGAGTGCTGTACGGAATTGTTAGTGGTTTTTGTTTGTTTTGATATTTTTTGTTTTATAGAAGAGACATCTTTGTGGATAGTTCTGTTTTCTTTGAAAATAAATATTCTCCCTCCTGATATTTTTATTTGATGAATTTTGTTCTTTGATGATGACTTTCTACATATACGTGTGTGTTCTGATCATCCTTTCCCTAATCATCCCTTAGGTCTCTCTCATTCCTATCACCTCCCAGTACAGCCCTAGCTGCCCATGTCTCAAAGTCATGCTTCGCTTTCAGTGTTGCTTTGTAACCCAGTTTAACCCAGGGAATCTCTGTGACTCTTGGAATGGAATTGTCCACGGTAACCAAGTGGGTTCACCTGTAGGTGCACAGCCAAAGAAGATACCTCCACATCCCCCTCACTACAGAGATAAAGCAAGGAGGTAAGTAAAAAGAATGGAGGAAAGGAGACGAGAAAGAAAGACTGAAGTGGGAAGGAAGTTAGAAGAATGGGCTTAATTCATAGAGGTGACAATATGCCTCCTACTTGAGCATCCCACTCACCATCGCAGGTATTCATTTCTGCCGTGACCCTGCTGCTCCAATGTTGAAGGATCTGTTACATCTGCCCTCTAGACTGACTTTCTGTGACAGAATGATGAACTAGTCTCAGTTTTTAAGAGACTTTACCTGGATAGTGGATGACATACCATAACTCTACCAAAGCCATTGCTACGGTCAATTAAGTGAATAATTATTCTGTTACAAAGGCATTAAATGGTTTTAATGATGGACATTAATAGCTCTTTTGGAGCTGTTAGTTGGATCAATAGCTCATTTTTAAAAATACTCTGAACATATTTTTACATTAGATTAATAGAGCTTTCTTGGTCAATATATTTTGAAGAAATTGATTTAGTAAAGGTTCTTTCTAGGAATTCAGTACATTTTTATAATACTCAAAAGAATATCATGATGAAAACTAAGTAGTCCAATCTCTCAGAACCCATCAGTCATAGAAATAACAAGTACACAGTGGATAAAACAAAGTAGAAAAATCTTATAAATAATTTTTTAATATTTAATTATATCTGAGTATTAGTGAAAGTTTTTCTTTAAAATATCCCTGTTTTAAACATTTGAGAAGAAAATACTATCATTAAAGTTATATTTCTTTTGAAATTGCTTTATAATAAATTTGAATATATTTATTATTTTACAATGTAACATTTTTTAGATATAGGAAATAAAACTAAAGGCAATTTGGGTTATTCTTATTTTACACAATTGTAAAATTATTGGACTCTTTATAACCTAGTTTTCACTAATGTAAAAATGTTATTGCACTTCATTGTATTTCTTTGGATACAGTATGTATGTTTGGATTCAGAAAAAAAAATTACTGATTATATACTATGTGTTAAGGGTTGTCCAAACTCATTTTCAGTACAATTATCATTTCCTTAACTAGCACAGTAACCCAAGATGTTTGATTTTGTTAGGTTATAAATCTCCTAGTGAAAACTTTTAGGCTTAGTGAAATTTAAGCTATTTTTTTTTTTTTTTGGTTTTTCGAGACAGGGTTTCTCTGTGTAGTTTTGCGCCTTTCCTGGAACTCGCTTTGGAGACCAGGCTGGCCTCGAACTCACAGAGATCCGCCTGGCTCTGCCTCCCGAGTGCTGGGATTAAAGGCGTGCGCCACCACCGCCCGGCGAAATTTAAGCTATTATACAGTCTCACCATAACTCAGAAGGTGACACTAGAGCTGGGATCTAATCTTTTGCCTTCAACATTATCATTCACTTGTCCAGAGCTGACCATTTTCATTATTTCAAATGCCAGATTTTTTTTATGAAATATTAGGAATGTAGCAAAAATGGCAGAAGTTTCCAGATTTGGAACGTGGCATGATGGCTGTTTTCAGACAGAGAGGTGGAGAGGGGTCTTTACAGGAAAAACTCTGAGACCACCCTTATATGCTTGATAGCAAGGCATGTGTTTATAAAAATAAAGATCTCCCGTCTCTCTAACAGGAAGGATAGAAGTTACAGGAATCAAATTCAAGGCCATTTTCAATCTGAAGACAATAGCAAAGGGATCTTCATAAATTATAATAAACTGTTTGTAGATGCCATTTATTTGTCTTATCCCAACTTTCTGCCTCTAAATACTCAGTTTCTTTTCTTCAGATTTTCAGGTCTGTAAAAATTTACTGTTGTTTGTGGAAGAAGTCAAAGTAACCTCTTTGAGAATTACTTATTGCCTTGGACTCTCATGGATGCAAGTTGTAGATATCTAATTTGAAATCCCCAAACTCAGGATTCTCTGAAATCCACAACTTTTAGATCATAATGTTTTAGGTTGTGGAGCACTTTATTTGAGAGATATTCAACCAGGAAAATTCATAAAAACATAAAAAAATCTGAAAAACTTTGAAATCTTATACATTTCTGCTCTTACTTCTGGTCTCTATTTGAAGAAGTGATACCAGCCCATAGGTAGTATCAGTATGTGAATAAATTTGTTTGACTCTTGGTATATCTGTTATTACTGGGTTTTATCTTAGATAAGAACTCAGAAGCCATAAAGAAAATTATTTCTCTTCCTTTACTACTTGAAAGGGTAATTACTTTAGACTTACCTATTCGTCTGTACTATAAATCCTAGTACCTCATTTATTTAAAGCTCTTATTTATTTACTCTGTCTAACATCCCTGTTATGGGACTTAGTTACTTCTCTACTGCTGTAATAAGACACAATGACAAACGCAACTTAAGGAAGAAAGAATTCATTTGGTGCTTAAGGTTTTAAAGGACTAGAGCCATGATGGCAGAGCAAAGGCTTGGTGGGGGAACAACAGAGTGCTTACATCTTGATCTGTAAGTAGGAGGGGGGCATGGAAGGAAGAAGGGAGGGAGGGAGGGAGGGAGGGAGGGAGAGAGAGAGAGAGAGAGAGAGAGAGAGAGAGAGAGAGAGAGAGAGAGAGAATGAATGAATGGACAGAATGGTGTAAGCTTTTTGAAACCCAAAGCCCAGCCCCAGAGTCAAACCTTCTCTAAGGATACATCTCCTAATCCTTTTCAAGCGGGTCCATCCACTGGGGATCAAGTATCCAAACAATTCAAACAAATGAGCCTATGGGGGCCATTCTCATTCAAACCAGTACACTATTTGATCCAGATTTTGCTTACTAGCACCCCCTTTCCTTGTTAGAATTGTCTTATTTTCTTTTGGGTAATGGTATTTTTTCTCTCTCTCTCCTGTTTTTGTTTGTTTCTTTGTCTTTTGTTTGGTTTGTTTTGATTTTATATTTTTGTTTTGTTTTGTTTTTTTTAATTTTCTGTCCATGAAGGTTTGTTTTTTGTTTGTTTGTTTGTTTGGTTGGTTTTCTTTCTTTTTTTTTTTTTTCCTTATTTTTCCTTTGCCTTTTCCTCCCACATTTCTCTTCTCTCTTCCAGCTCCTACTCTCTCTGGGAACCTCATACTTCCTCATCTTTTAATGTGGAATTACCAGCTCAGTTTTACCTTTGATCCTGTCTCATGAAGAGTTGTATTCTTCAAAGCCTTTTAGGACACCACACCCTAGGAAATCAGACTAATGGCCCTCTTTCATTCTGAGTGAGTTGAGTTAGCAGGAAACAAAAAGAGGGGGAAAAGGGTCAGTTGTGGGGAAAAAAAAGGAAGAGTAGAGAAAGATAGGTAGCTATAATAGTTTCTTAAGACAGTGCTATAGAATGCTCTGTTTGTATGATATGATTGTGACCTTCCTGAATTCTTAGAGGCTATAATTAATCCATGAATTCTGGGCATAATTAGGTCCATTAACATTCATTCATTGAGAAGGAAGGAGCACACAAAACCCCAACCCCACCTCCAAAGAGTTAAAGGCAGTGTGAGTGGTTAAGAGGGTAGAGCTCATGAACTCCCCACCACAGGTAGATCTGCGTAATTAATGTTGCTGGAGAAAGCATTTTCTTCTTCCACGGAGTAGCTGCACCTAAGGAACCCTAGTCAAACTCACTGACTCAGCAAGATACACGTAGGTGGAGTGTTTTTGTGGATTCTGCTCATGGTGCTCTATCTGGGGTGAGCAGAGAGTTTGCTTTTGTTCACACAACAGTGGGAGACCGCTGTACAAATTATTTGTCTTGTTATGTAATATGGGTGAACTTAGGGCAACATGTTAGTAGCAACACACATTGCCTTTTTCTGGTAACAAATGATCATATAAAACATTTTCACATTCTTGCAGTTGAAAATACACAATAAAAGATAAAATAGAGTTTATCTATAATAGCATTATCAAGCTAATTACAGTTTCCATTGTTTTAGGGTTTCCCCTTTACAATAAACACACATGAACTCAAAAACATAAGTGTGTGATATCTAAAAGAAAATGGGCCAAACCAAAGCTACCTTATAGAATGTGAGTCTTATAAAGCAACAGACAGAATTACAAAGAATATGTTTGGAACCAAGGTCTTTATTAAAAACGTCTCATTTTTTATTTGATGTGGTGGTATATTCCATAGGGCAATGTTATAATTTAGTTTACCGGTTACCTGCTGATAATTAGCTTGTATCCAATATCTGTGCTCCAGTAGGTCTCATAGATAAAACATTGTATGATTTTTCTATTAATTTCCTTAGAATACAGGGCTAAATGGAATTTCAGACCAAAGATACATACATACATACATATTTATTTAAATTACATATAAATTTAAATATATATATTTTAAAACCTCAGACTCACTTGTAAGCATCATGTTAATCAGTTCTGTGACAAAGACATAAGCAGTAAAATGACTTAAAATTACTTAACTAGTAGCCAAGCAAAAACTCAGTAAGTGCTGTAAAGCTATGTTAAATGAATGAAGGGTTCTACATAACACACCTCTAAATATGTCTTAGAGTCCATCCTCTAAAACAAAAACTTTAAATAAAGGTCATTTGCATATAATTTATTTGTACACTGATCCTAGTAGGTGAAGGACAAGGGTCAGTTATTCCGGAGAGAGCAGGTTCAGCCTAGAGGTGTTTATGAGTTGTCTGCCATGATGAGTCATGGTTCTTCAACTCTAAATCACTCGGTGAAGAGCCACTGCAAGTATCGTAGAACTGTCTTCCAAAGGGACATGAGAAGAGGGCTCATCCATGCATTCTAACTCCAACAATCGGGAGCGGTCCTGCAAATAGTAACTCTTTTACAGTTACTGATGTGGACTAACAATTACAGAATATAAGACTGACGCTCTGAAGGTGGTGCTAAGTAAGCCAGGGGTTGGCCTGCACAAAACTGCTCTCTTCATATTATTTAGCAAGACATTAGACTTATAGGATTTGACATGACGTATGTGTCCTTTATTAAGTACTCAATGTCATGACGTCTTGTTTGATTTGTTGGCCAACATAAACTCTGTAAAGATCACCGTAGGATGTTTATCGTAAGAACAGTCTCCATTGCAGTTGACCTAGTGGCTATAAATAATAACATTCATTTCTGTCTCCATCAACACTGACTGGCAGATTGACTGGCGTATTGTCCTGCTTAGTGGGAGAATGCCAAGAAAATGTTATGTGGGATACTGTACCAAATCAATCATTCATCCTATACATTCAGGTCATTCTAGCAGAAGAACTGTGGGCAAGAAATGTCAATATGTATCCACAGCAGGTATCAGTGTTAATAAGGGCACGTCAATGTCCCTTCAAGTCGAAAGACTCCATGCAACAGACTTGCTCCTAGGAGGTCAAGGAGTTTCCTTGAGCAATGGTAGCTTGTTCAATGATCAATGATAGAAGTATGGTGGGAAGTCTGGGGTTTCATCAGGGATGTTAGCGTGAGCATCTTGATGAAGGAAGCTCATGATGGTGACCTCATGCATGCCTCTCCTCTACCACCTTAGTTGTTATGGGGCCCAATGCTATCAGTCATGGATGGCTGTGTCTTCCTGCCCTTTCTTACAGGGATTCCCTTTACCACTTGTTCTCTTGGGATATTGACATGAAACACAGCAGAGGGCCCATCACACTCTGGGCTTCCTCTCATATTTTTGACTACATGCTTCTTCCTCAGATGTCTTCTGCTTAAAGCATCCATTTTATCTTTTAGTTAACGGCCAATTCTTTTGCTTGAATGAGCGATCTATTTTATTTTAGACAGTTCCCCCAAAGGAACTGAATAGCTCTGTGTACTAACTCTGCTTCTCCCCACTGGAGTATTTCCCTTTACTGTCTTTTAGGTCCTTTTTTGATGGCATTCTAGTGTGGCTGCTGTCCCGTGTGGTGATTGCACATTGTGATGATTCAGCCCATTCAGATTTTTTAAATGATTTCCCCCACTCCATCAGGTGGGTATAGGAAATTTCCCATAAAGCCAAATGACTGTGTTGAGAAGGAGGTTATCAGTGAGGCAGGGGCAGTTGAATGCTTGTCAATGTGATTTGTTTGTAATTTCAGTGCTTCTTGGGTTCAGTTCTGAGTGTTCAGCATTGCCCAGTATTCAGTCCATTGTTGTGGCATCTCTACACTATCATTTAGTATGACACAGCATTTTTACACCCAGGTTTCCTTTATTTCCTACTTATCATGCAGCCCCTTGTCTTATTACTATCACCTGATCTGGAGATTTGTGTCATACCAGAAACTTTTATTTTTCAATTTAAGAGTAGTTTTGTAAGAGAGAAGGCCTGACTTTCTTCCCAAATCCCTGCGCTATTGTTATAAGGAGTTCCTCTTCTTGTCAGAGATCCCACAGTATCCTCAACTACCATGGCTGCCTCCATCTAATCTAGGTGTTGATTTCCCAGAGAGCACAGCAGCAGCCACAGAGACTGAACGTCCTAACCAGTTTTCTCCTTCTCAAAATGTGGCTACAGTTGCCTCCTGGAATATGTCATTTCTTTGGAATTGCAGGGTGATCAGTTTCACAGACTTCCTAAAACTAGTTTCATATTATTTTCATGTCAGAGTTGCTGTGTTTACAATTATGATAGACCATGAGAATGCCAAGGAGAACCCACAAGGCCCATTCATGTTTCCTATTCTTTCTTCTACTTCTGTCTGAAAGCAGCAATTTATTGTCTGGACATTAGAGTAAATTAGTTGCTGGAGGATGGCACCCCTTCCCACATGTTCGTTCCTAGATGCGGAAATACAAATGTTGGTCTTACTGTGTTACTTGTCAGAGGGGATAGAGGACACCAGGAGAATTTGGCCCACTGAACCAACTAAGCAGGCCTGACCATGGGCTCATAGAGACGGAAACAGAGATCACAGGCCTGCATGGGTCTGTACCAGTTCCTCTACATCTATGTAATGGCTATTAGCTTGGTGTTTTTGTGGGACTCCTAACAGTGGGAGCAGGTGTGTCTCTGACTCTTTTGCCTGCTCTTGGGATTCATTTCCCCCTGTTGTTTGTTTTGTCCAGCCTCCACATGAGGGCTTTTGCCTTGTCTTATAGCATCCTGTTTTGTGGGAGCCTATTTTCAGGTTCCTAGTGGCTTTCCTTACCCAGCAGGTCTGCATAGAGATGATGATTGGACCATGGCCCTGAACGCAGGTGTCTGAGATGTTCTGCACTTGGCTGTGCTGTGGGGAGGTCTTTTGCTCCACTCCTTGGTGTTCCTATAAATACCCTAGGGCAGAGACAATGAGGGCCCATTGGAATAGGTTCCAGGCCCTCTGGAGGCGATCCTGTATTTTCTTTCTGTTTATCTCCACACTCTAAATCCTTCTATCTAATATTTCCTGCTACTATCACTCAATAACACTCTGGGGAAATGTGGGGATGGTGGGTAGCACCCCACCCCCCACCCCCCACCCCCCCACCCCCTCACACACTGTTTCATTGTGTTTGCTTGTCTTTTGGAGTCCTGCACTTTTGTGAAGAGACATGGAGGGGGAGTGGATCAGGGGGAGGGGAGGTGTGGGAGTGCAAGGAGTTAGGGAGTGGAAACTGGTAGGGAAATATTATGTGAGGGAAGAATCTATTTTCAATAAATAAAAAAGAAAATTATTATATTAAGAAAAAAAAATATACTCACTTGGATACCAGTGTTTTCAGCCTTCCACATCCCAGAATTGTAGGCCTAATAAACCTTGACAGACAATGTGCCTCTCCAGACTAAGGAATCTTCCATCTCCTGAGAACATTTATATCTCCTGAAAAAAGGGACCAACCCAAGCTAAACTTTCCATTCCCCTGCATAACCCAGGTGTCTATCCAACCGCCATTCTCAGAGAAACCGTATAAAACCCGTACCCCAACCCCTGCTCTGGTCTCCTCTAAAACCCTGTCTTACTGATTGCCACAGGACACAACCATCATTCCTGGGAAGATTGCTTGCTCCTCAAAGCCACAGAAGAGCCGTCTTTCCTGTTGAGGTAGATTTCAGTGTCCGACATTTTCACATTGCCTTGATGAATCCAATCTACGCAGGCCTGCGTCAACTCTCAAGGATGCCGACTACTCCTGCTTTTCCCCTTTTGTTGTTTCTTTGCTCTTGTGTTTTCTGTTTGGGGAACAACACCTTATACTACATCTTATTTGACACCACGTTTCACATCCTGAAGAAAAGTGGTCCCTCATTTCAGAACGTGCCTCTGAAATGGCAATGCAGCCCCTTCTGATGTAGTACAGAAAAACAACAGGAAAGGAAGGAAGTCAGAATGGACAGGAAGAGCACATGCTGTGGAGGAAAGAGCAATCACTTCCATAGATGCTAGTACATTTTTTTTTTTTTTTTTTTTTTGGTTTTTCGAGACAGGGTTTCTCTGTGTAGCTTTGCGCCTTTCCTGGAACTCACTTGGTAGTCCAGGCTGGCCTCGAACTCACAGAGATCCGCCTGGCTCTGCCTCCCGAGTGCTGGGATTAAAGGCGTGCGCCACCACCGCCCGGCTTGCTAGTACATTTTTTAACAGTTTTATTTGTCTCTAAACTATCGCTTTCCCTCTTGCTTTGCTTTGTTTTTTTTTTCCACGCACTATACGTTATTTGTATGGGCAAGGCTGTCACGGGAATTTGATACCAAAATGGATATGAAAGTTTTGGGAAGAGTTCTAATTTAAATTCAAGTTTGTTTTTAATTCAGGGAGGAATTTTTCCAATGTAACCACTGAAAGGGGGATGAGAGAAGCTTCCAGGCAGAAACCAGTTAATTAACAAACTAACCCTTGTGTAGCCAAGAGTGGTTTCCATTTCTCCCTATTCAAATAGTCCTAAAATCATCGTGAGACTGTCACGGTTTTCAGAAGGTCTGCAATGATTGGTCCTGACAATGACTTCCAGAGTCTCCACATTGTAAATAGGATCATGTAAGTGAAGTGACAGTTTGCACTGGGTTTGGAGAGAGCCTTTCCATCATTTAGTTCTGCCTTGGGATGTCATAATTCCCAATTCATTTAGGTCATGCTGCTTCACAGAAATTCAGTTAATTAATTGTGATTGGTTGGGATTTGAGCATTCACTAGAATTTGCATTTTGTTCCTGGCATTTAGAAAATGATATCGGTATTGACAAATGGGCACTTTGGGCTTTGTAAAGGGAGAAGAAATACCTCAGAGAGACTACAATTCCAACCCTGATTTTATGTATATGGATTCTATATTTATGTCTATTGAAAGCACTTTCCAGTGCAAATACTGTCAGGAATTTTTATACAGCACAGGGGATAGAAAACTGTTCCCAGGGAAAATGGGAGCACATATTTTGGAAGCAAGAAAGCATGAGAAAGTTACTCCCCAAGACAGCTGGACAGATTCAAGTGACTTTCTGCTAGTTCCTCGTTCTTCAAGCAGCTCACAGAGATTTTGAAACACCCATTGGAAGAGAACAGACCCTGGCCTCCATGAAGCGACCTTCTCCAGAGGGTCTAGCTTCAAACTGTACAGAGCCAGTTTGCAGGCAACAACACTGTTCCTTTTTTATATTCAGTATTATCTAGAAACATATTTCTTCAAGGGTTTCTAAACAAAGGGCTTCTCCCTGCTCCTGCTGTTCTGGTCTCTTGGAGTTTGCATCCTTACTGGGATCTGGATCCTGTGGTGACTTAATTTATATTAAGAATTAAGTCTATTTGCATGTCCTTGCATTTTATAAGAGGATGTCTTGTGTAGTGTCCAAGGTTACATGTTATATGCAAGGATTAGCACTCACTATTTTTCTCCGTGTTGCTCACATACTATGTAGAACCAAAGCAACAAAATGGAGAGTAGTTACAGTAACTAAAAACAAATGACCGTTGCTTCATAGTACATTGATATACATGTTTACGCTACCATGTCTCTGTAAATAAGAGAGAGGACTGCAGTTGACCCATTATAGCCTAAATTATCCTCTCAAATACTGAACAAGAAACTAGCTCTCAGTTACCAAAAGAGCCAATTGTGAAACCAATAGTGTCAGTAGTTTCATGTCTTCGGAGGTGTTTGATGTATAACAAGCAAGTTTTCAATGCATGCTGATTTCCAGTAGGATTGATATTTCTCTGCAACCTGGAGTTCAATTTCTACCATCATTTTATTTTATCGGAAGTTGAGGTAAAAGTTTCCATCTCTAAATAAGTAGTGTCAGGGGCTTCCAGAAAGCATTTCTTATCTAGAGGCATTCACTACCTCAAATAAACTTTATTTACATCTAAAATCAATAAGGAAATAAAATTAGAAAAGCAAGCAATGTTTTTCATTTAAACATCATTTTATTTAAACATCATTCAATCGCATCTTAAATTCTACGGTTTTGAGACTACTTCTCCAAAGGATTTCAGTGGGAAATATTTTTTTTAAAATAGTACACTTTTTAAGTTCACATGGGATTCGTTAAAATGAAAGTGAGTTAATTTGATACAACTCAGTTTTACGGAAGTTGGTAGATGAGAAATCACTTGGTAGTCCTTTTGGATTCATGCTTTAATAATGCATTGGGCCTTACAGAATAATGGAAGCACTCAACATGTTCCAAGGTGATTTTCAAAATATTTAAAAAATAACTATGATCAGATTATGGCTATAGGTGTTTTAGGGTTTTAACTTATGAGAAGCTGACTTTAAGAAGAAAGTTGTAGCTATAGATCACTTGGTGACATACATGTTTACTGTTAGCCAGTCAGCCACAAAGGACCATTTAACACAACAGTCAATTTCCCAGAAATGGAGCATGAAACATAGAATCCTTTTCCGCTATATTTATTAACAGTGATGAAAGGTTTTATCCCAGTTCAAAGTTCCAGGAAGCCACCTCTTTGGAGATTCCACTCCACCCCCATCCCCCACTCTGGTTTGAACAGATAATTGGGCCAGAATTACAGGTCTCAGGATTTAGATCCTTTGAAATCAGACTTCCAACGCACAGTACTTGTGGTGATATTTTATTTGTGCTGAAATGTGGTGATATTTTATTTGTATGTTAATAAATAAAGTTTGCCAGGAGATCAGAGGTCACAGCCAGCCATAAATAGATGTCAGGCGGTGGTAGCACAGGCCCTTAATCCAATCACATGGCAGGCAGAGTCTCTGTGCGATCAAGGACACAGCCAAGCGTGTCCAAATAAAATATCACCACAAGTGCTAAAATCCAAAAGCATTCCTTGTGTTTGGCTATTTTGCCTGAAGGCCCATTCTGAGGCTGTATGTCACAGGAGCGTCCTAATGCGTATGGCACTGCTTCCATCATAGAAACTAGTCAGGTGGTTGCTTACAAACTACACAAGAGGAGCTTCGTAAGTCTGCCTGCTTTTCTGAGTTGCTAAGTCCCTATAGGCAGTTCTCATTTGTTTACATTAGCCCTTTCTTAGGCAACCTATCCAAGTGCTAGCTAGACCCTGACTGCCGAGTGGAGGAAGAATGAGTAGGATATAAGATCTATCAGAGAACTTCACAGAAAACTTCACTGTGGACATAGTGTGATCACTGTATTCAAAGATTCCTTGGAAGGTTTTAGTGAAAGTACATTAGTTTCAAATATAACAGAATTCTAAATGTCTTTGAAGGTTATGGAAAGCTAGATATATTTGATGTAGTAAATTTGGTTCTCCAGTTATGGTGGATACGTTCCATTTTTTATGTTAGCTTCGTGATTTCATATTATCTATTACATTTCTTGTGCTTTGTTTCTAGCAGCAAATTTTTGTACTTTTTTATTATTATGAATATTTACATCATTTGCCTTTAATATATGACAATCTTCTATGGTGAATGTTTTGGTCTCCTTTTTCTTTTATTTCTATTTCCAACGTATTTCTTGATATGAGGAAAACATAATCCATAAATAATATATATATATTACATATGTGCATATATAGGATATATAGATGAATGAAGTAAAAACTGTTTTTCTATGCAGTTTCACATGGATAATCTGTGATTACAACCAATTGTATACCTTTAAAATGCTGTCGGTACAATCAGGTGATTAGAATTTTCTTTTAAGCAATGCAAATCTTTGCTTGCAATATCCAAAGGTTCTAGGTTGGTTTTAAAATGTATCACCCAAAATGACAATGAAAAATTGTCTGCTTAGCAAACTTAAAAAAAATGTCCCAAACACATATAACATATTTGTCGTAATCGCTTTCTGGCTTTTTACGACATCAGTTTTCCTCCCTCTCATGCTCTGCTTCAGCACAGCCGGGTCTTCTAGATGAGTGTAATGTGGACGTGAAAACACTAGGTCTCCTCCTTGCCCATCGCCAAGGAAACCACATTAAGCCCCATGTTTTCACCAGATTTTTCAAACTCATGAGACTGATCTTATCAATGATCATTTTATCATCTTGTTTTAGTGCATTGAGCCTGATTTTTACTTCTTAACCCAATCACAGATTGAAATTGGTCTTTTCTATTTGCTTGCTTTTTTGGACTGGGGGTTGCCCCAGCAACATTCTTGTGCATTTCGCAACCCACCCCCCCCTCCCCTTTGCTGCCTCCTCTGGCCCTTGATCTTCCAGGGGCAACTGACAGAGAAGGTGCTGTTGGAAGGAATTCTACTTCTTGCAGTGTGTTAAAAATTACCAAGAATCTCAAACAATAAAACTTCAATGAAACTCATGTCCCTCGAATAAATTGTTATGGAATTGTGGGTCTTTATGAACAAGCTCAAAACCATGTTTTGGACACATGCTCTCTACATGTATGTAAAACACATATTACATACATGCACACTCACCTATATGTTGCTGATTTAAGTGCTAGAATCCATCATAAGTCTGCCCTCCTTTTTGCTTGGGAGAGTTGGTTTTTGAAGCAATGATCGTATCTATATGTTTGGGTCCATGGGGAAGTTGAAGAGATGGCTCAGCAGAAGGACGGGAGGGAGGGAAATTGTTCTATACCAGTGGTTTTCATCACTGGCTGCATGTGAAGGTCACCCGGGGAGCCTTTAAAAATTAATGTCTGGACCCAATTTCAGACCAATTATTTTAGGTTCTCTGGCGGTAGTGCTGGAGTATTAGCAGTGTTTTACTTAAAAGCTCTCCAGACACTTCTAATTTGTAGCCAGGGCTGAAGAGTTCTGCTTTACTGTTGTATCGCTTTGCTTCTAGTATCTACAAATTTAACCCCTACAGTGGCAGCATCCACATGAGGCTTTACTTGTTGACCCTTGTTTAGCCAATTTTACCATTGTGTTCTTTTTTGTTGGTTTGTTTTTTTGAGACGAAGTTTCTTTGTGTAGTTTTGGTGCCTGTCCTGGATCTCGTTCTGTAGACCAGGCTGGCCTCAAACTCACAGAGATCCGTCTGGCTCTGCCACCCAAGTGCTGGGATTAAAGGTGTGTGCCACCACAACCTGGCTAGTATTCTTATTTACTGACATTGTCTCGGCTAGTATTTATGTAACAACTATGAGAGTTTGTGTAGGGCTTTGAGGAAACAACGTGGAAGAAGCAAAGATCCTGCCTGATTGACTGCTGGGTGAAGACAGATAATACACTAATGAACAAATACACATAGAGTATGTCAGCTGGTGATACGTGCTTGGAAGAAAAATAAAGCTATCCAAGATGGATGAGCAGCGGGGTGCAGAGAAAGGTAGGCTATGTTAGATGGGTTGGCATGGAATGTGCCTGTCACAAGATGACAGTCCACAGTAGATTCAAAGTGCTACTTGAATCAAATTGAAATATACTTTCTGGTAAAGCAAACTACCAGATTTGTAGACCTTGAAGACACAGGCATTTTTAGATGGTGCTTAGTGAGAGGGATTTAAGTGGCATGTCCTATCAGAATTTAGATGGCTGTTGAAGAAGTTTTACAAATTGCATCATTCTTTTTTAAAATCAACCATATAGAAACAATTAATATCAGAAAAATAGATACATTGGGTGGTAGTGGCGCATGCCTTTAATCCCAGCATGTGGAAGGCAGAGGCAGATAGATCTCAGTGAGTCTGAGGCCAGCCTGGTCTACAGAGTGAGTTCTAGGACAACCAGAGCTACACAGAGGAACCCTGTCTCAAAAAAATAAAAAAAAATAGAAGGAAAAATAGGTAAATATTATGTGCATAGCTTGGCAATGTTGACAAGCACTACACCCATTTAATCTTGACCAAACTGAAGTTACAGAAAGTTCCCTTGTGCCCCCTTTACACTCACAGTGTTTGATGCCTTATAGGCTACCAATGATAAGGTCTATTATTATAAATTTAGTTTCTTAGAAATGTATCAATAGAGTTATCGGATGAAAAGCTGCCCCTCTACCTCTAAATTTAGATATAGAGACTCTGTCCTGCAATGTGACTCTGTGGAAAAGGGGATTTGTTTTTATAGCTCTGTCCCCTGAATTGAAGCATTCCTTGCTAGAGGCTCCAAAGACTTTGGAAGTTCACTAATTACAACATTGAGGATTCACAAAACATTGCAAGAGCCTTATGGCCTTTCCAGAGAATACATAAGCAGGAAGCACTTTCCAGGGAAGAAGAGATTTATTGAAGTTGCCAGTAAATTGGGGTGGAGCTCTGGGAATGTAGCTTTTGTGAGTTATCACCAATTTGGGGGTGGCATTTTTCATGATGTAGCTGTATTTGAGGTATCCATGTTCCTAAAGTAACTCTGATAAACATATTAGTTCCCTAAAGTAGACTTAGCAGAAATCATTTCTTTGTACTGCCTTGGTACATATCCAGGGCGAGGAGGCATTTGTTCATAACTTCCCAGGAAAAGTCACTCAACAGGCTTTTAAGGAGGAAACCAAGGTTAAGTGAGGTCATAAATTTGGGGCCCTAGCGCAGTATGAATGGTGTACTTGTGAAAAATAACAGCAAAAAGACGCATGTTCACAGGAAAAGACATGAAACTACAGGGAGAGAAGGGAACAGTTTTCATTCTGAGGCATTAGACTTGAGTAGAAACTAAACCAGCTCATACCTTGACCCAGGTCTTCCAGGTTGTATAATTAGGTAAAAACATTTTTTTGTTGTTGTTGTTTAAAACACCCAGTTGCAATTTTGTTATGGTAACACCACAGGCTAGCTATGCAACCTATGCTTTAATTCCTTTCTAAAGATTCACTTTTTGGGATTTGGCATGTTTAGGTGCTTTCACTAAGTTAATTTTTTGAGATTTTTTTTCATATTATGAATTATTTTTCTATAAATGTTTTCATGGAATTTATTTTGTAGACATAAGTTTCCATTTGTTTTTGGCAAATGCCCAGGTAGAAGATCACTGTGTTTCATGGTACATTATTTCTTATACCTGTTGAATAGTTTGCATGTCACATAGCATGGAGAAAATTTAAAGATCTCAAAACAAATCTTCAGAGTGTAGATCATGATTATCTTTATTTTCGCATGGTATATGAGAGTTTCCAAATGACAGAATTGATTGTGAATGTGGAACATATTTAAAGCAGTTTAGGGAATAGATGACACAGTAGGTTCACCAACCAATCTAATTCTTTATTTTGGAATTTACCACTTCACTTATCAATTCGACAACTGAAAGAATAATTTCAATTTGGTAGAGAATAACTTTTGTTTAGAAAAGCCAGGCACCAGGCATTGGAGGGAAGCCTAGGAAGCAAAGTCTAAATTATCATAATGTTTTAGATAAGAATTGCTATTTTGCTGTCCCACAAATTAAGATGGGGAGAGAAGAGACAAAAGACAAGAAGAAGAAGAAGAAGAAGAAGAAGAAGAAGAAGAAGAAGAAGAAGAAGAAGAAGAAGAAGAAGAAGAAGAAGAAGAAGTGAAACCTGAAAACAAGAGTGATGAAATGAGGATGTATTTGGGGACTAGTTGAGGACAGGGTCAGTCCATGGAGGTTTACTGGACAAGATGCCTGAAAGGCTTGTTGTAAGTAATGATGTCAGTCTGAAACTAATTGTGTTACACATGCCCACCTATACACACCTCTGCCTTGTATGAATCAGCACACTTAGGGCTAGATCATACAGGGAGAAATGATTCTTGGTTAATGATGGTTTCAATACTTTTATTACTCATCAAGTTGGAAGCAATGAATGCATTTACCCTGTCACCTCAAACAACAAGGAACTGATGAAAATGTGTCAAATGCATCTGTTTTCACGTAGTGTTAGTTGAGACTGATGTGAAACTCCAGGGGCACTCAGCAGTTGGAACTTAAGTAGCATTTCTGGACAGATGGATGGAAAAGGCTGATGCATGCACCCTGCTCACTTAACATCTCCCTAGAGTCCAAAGTGAGCATCTAGTGCCCCCTGCTTGAAAATTTTAAAGAGTTAAATTTTAAGGGAAGAAAGGGTCACTTGAGAAGATCTGGGTTGGGGTCAATTCTTACAGCTCACATGGGGACAGAACTGGTTCACATTACTATCAATAATACTATGATTTTGGAGTTCATGGTACACTTTTAAAAGTACTTTAAAAGGCATTACCTGCACAAAGAAGCAAAATTCACCCTAAACCAAAAGATTCTCTAGTTTACTGAACAAAAGTAGAGAACAAGGCTAGAAAAGATGATAGGTTTTATAATGTATGTGCTCTCAGGAAAAAAAGGTTAAGAATATACATATAGGTATGAAAATTGAGACACAAGGAGGGATAGTTCAGTAAATGTCCCAAGGCACAAAGAAAGCAGGAACAGTGACCCACAGTTTTTTCATTGTGAATTATCAGCTAAGAGACTTAAAATTACATGCATTGTAATACCAAAAGATAAAGATGTAAACATAGTTTTATACTATATTTCATATGCTCAGGAAGGCATAAAAGAAAGACTGACTCATGCAGAAACATGGAACTATAAAATAATAGTTACTTGTAGAGATGAGGACTATAGTTACTGAAACAATGATAAAGAAACATGTTGGAAGGGATTTATAGAAACCAACCATTACAGAGGAAGGAAGAGATTGGAAAACTTAGAAACAGATTAATTAAACTTCTGAAAGGAGAGAGATAAAAATAAACAGGAAAATTCGACATCCTATA
Source organism: Peromyscus californicus insignis (assembly GCF_007827085.1). Lineage (NCBI taxonomy): Eukaryota > Metazoa > Chordata > Mammalia > Rodentia > Cricetidae > Peromyscus > Peromyscus californicus. The sequence continues at coordinate 40,415,765 of NW_026294535.1, forward strand.
TAGTATTTTAAGCAATTCACATATATTATTACTCCACCATGTCTGAAGAAAATACTAGTAAGGTGCTGTTATCATCCAGATTCTACACAAAGAGTAATCAGGTCAGTGCAGGCAGGCAGGCAGGCAGGCATCAGGTAAGGGCTGTATAGACAGCTGATTCCAGTCTTCGTACTCCTTTAAAAGTAGAATGAGTAACGGGGCAGATAAGTCTTATGGTAGAACATGGGACTCTGTTAGATTTAAGTTTCCAAGCCAGTGAGTAATTAAGAAACTTATTACAGAGTAGTATTGTTACTACTTGATAATTGTTAGGAATTATCAAGAGCAGCTATTTGTCCTGTGTTCTGGTTTAATTTCTCAACATTGCATTCCAATTCACAAACTCTCTTTTGTAAGTACAGAATTAAAGAAAATACTTTTGCAACAATAGTTTCTTTCCTCTTTTCATCTTATTGATTCTTATTCGTGTCTGTTCTTCATACATTTCCTTCTTTAAATTAATACAAAATGATGATGCATGTGAGAATAAGAACACAATAGATAAAATGAGTATCTCACTCACACCATGCTATTAACCATCCCCATGCTTGGATGGCTGGGCGGGACTTCATGGGTTGTTACCACCATAACTTTATTGGATGCTATGCCCTTCTTACTGCGCATGCTTGTGTTTCTCCAGAGAATATGACTGGACCCCAGTTGCTTGTCCTATTTCATGAATGTCCTTGAGTTTGTTTGACAATGCCGTCCCATTTTTCAAAGACGTTTTCATCAATTTATACTTCCACAGTGTGCAAGAATTCCTATTGACCTCCATTCTCTTAAAAAGCAGTATTTTTCTTGTTTTGCAGATTATTTCTACCTGGATGGGTATGGGAAGATGGTGGTTTCTGTGTGCCTATTGTCTCATATCACTGCTGTGTCCCCAAATCCTAGAACAGTTTATAGAATGACTCAGGTGTCATTCATAAAGCACATTCATTGACTAGATGAATATTACTTGGGGTTCAGGATTGATTTAAAAAGAACATGGTGATGTTGTTAATAGAAAAGTATCGTTAAAGGAGTTGGGGCGAGGAATTTGGGAGGAATGTGAGGAGATGGTTTCTGTGTGCAGAAAAAGTGATATTTAAAGAACTAAAAACTTGTACTGTGATTCGAAAGTCACTGCAGTCAAGTCAGTAAAAAAATCCTATACTTTCTTTATACAAATGACTCTCAAAATTCAATCAACTTTTTAACAACTTTTTAAAAAAATTTTTGTGAGTAGACAAAGGAGCAATTATTTCTAATATTTCAAAACTTGGCAAGAAAACATAAAAATGTGTGTATGTATGTGTGTGTGTGTATGTGTTATATGTGTGCATATATATGTGTATATATGTATGTGTATATGTATATGTGTATGTGTGTTGTATTTAATAAGCCATCACTGATGGTGTCACTGAATGTTTTTATGATTAAGACATGCTGAGAAAAATGTGTCATTTGCAAGAAGTTAGTCCTGATGAAAAATCACCTATTACATTTAAGGGAAATGAAAGAGGTGCTAATGCACACTTCAGCGTTAGGACTTTTTCACTATTACCAAGTGTCTCTAGAATTTGGAAAAAAATATGTAAAGAAAATAAAAGAACCTGAAGCCACAGTAAAATTGACTTCACCATGGTTGCTTACAAAGCAGAATTTCAGAATTACCAGCAGATTAATAAATGCTTATGTAACTGAACATTTTACTCTCTTCATTTGTTTAAAACAGCTATGTGATCGTCTCCCTGTTCAGTGAAGCATTGTGCAGATTTCACTTTAGTTTTGTGATGCCTATCTGGGCACTCCAGTATTTAATATGTCATTCAAATTGTCACATTCTCACAGATAGTCCTATTTTCTTATTAAGCAAATAATGGCTTATGAGTTCTTTGATTCTAGCTTTTGCAAAGTTTGAGAGAAAATTTCTTCAAACATACAGTGTTTGCTCATGCACACAATTGAAAAAAATACAACCTTTTCAATATTTAGTAACAAGTGGTTTTTCATTTTTAGAGTAAAATTTGTGTTTGGCACAAAAGTAATAGATATTCATATGACTGAAAGGTGTAGTCTGAGAAATTTGATAAAGGCAAATGAGCATATTTGTAAATTTGTACAAAGTATAATTAGTCCATTGCTTTCATTACTGCAAAAGTGACTCTTTCAGAAACTAAACCACAGAAGTGGTAAAGGGAAAGCTGAGTGTTCATGTTTTTTTTTTTCTCTTCTTCATCCAGCTTTTCAGTCAGTTCTTAACCTCTTATGAATTAAAGGTTTCTGTTATTTGCAGAGTTTCATATTAGGTATGTTATTGGCTTTATTCTTCCAAATTTCATGTGTTGAATTCCCAACTCCATATCCCTCAGGGTGTGACATCATTTGAGGTATATTGAGTTCAGCTAAGTTAAGTTCATGCTAACACAGGGAGGCCCTTCAACATTCATGCAATAAAATTCATGATTTCATAATGGGTTACTAAGGGAATGTTAAGTCTGTCTTAATCAGGGGCCCACCATACTTTAATATTTCTGGTACACTTTTTTTTTAAAAGCATATTTTAACACTAATGTTATAAACTAAATAAGTGCCAGAAGCTATGAGACAGTCTGAGGCCATAACCTTTGGTAACACTAGTAGATAGTGACTGCCCCCAAGATACCCCGACTTTCAACTTCCAGTCCCCCCAAATATGCTATCAAACACTGGTTTTTGTTCTAATCTGCATTGTTTTCTTTGGACTTCCGTTATGGCCTTTCTCTTGGCTAACTAATGCAGAAAGGCTTTGTACTATAAATAATTCCCTGGGAGCTGCAAATCTATAATTAAAGTAAAGTTCAGCACAGGTCATAGCTTAATAGAATAGTACAAAGGAAGTCCTGGGGTTATGAAAGAAGGGATGAATACATGGAAATTGATATTTCTCTCCAGAGTACCCAAGATTCTTAGCTAGAGAGACATGGGCAACAGCTGTTTTAGTGTTAGGTAATTATATTCTTCCTAAGAAACAGTTTTCTTCTACTTTCTAGATTAAAATAAAACTTAATTAAAACTTAATGTGTGGTCCCACTGGCAACGTGCTTCCTGTCCTTTGTGTGGCATGCATTCCATTTAATTCCTAGATCTCCTAACATCCCTGAACTCTGTCCTATATCCTTTTCCTCTTCATACTCTATAGCCTTAAAATCACTTTGTAGCTTAAGTTTTTTTGCCTGGCCCACAGTCAGGACAAATCTCTATCACCCGCCAGTCCCACAGCTGTCAGACCCAACCAAGTAAACACAGAGACTTATATTGGTTACAAACTGTATGGCCGTGGCAGGCTTTTTGTTAACTGTTCTTATAGCTTAAATTAATCCATTTCCATTAATCTATACCTCGCCACATGGCTTGTGGCTTACCAGCATCTTCACATGTGGCTTGTCATCATGGCGGCTGGCAGTGTCTCTCTGTCTCAGTCTTCCACTTCCCAGCTCTATTCTTTTCCTTGTCCCGCCTAAACTTCCTGCCTGGCCATGGGCCAATCAGTGATTTATTTATTGACCAATCAGCAACACATTTGACATACAGACCATCCCACAGCACTTCCCCTTTTCTTTTCTTAAAAAGGAAGGTTTTAACCTTTACATATCTCCAAAGTCAGCTTGGTATATTTGGGAATTTGGGCGTAGCTTCTCTTACTACTTCCTGCTGGAGTGGGGCGCTGTATCTTATGGGGACACAAAGAATACTTTAGGATTATGGAGTAGTCCATGAGGGTGTATTGTCTGAGCCAGTTGCCTTGAAACGGTTCTGGATGTAGGATCATCTGGGCCATGGGGTCATCAGAGACCTTTCAGGTGGTCTTGGCTGGTCAAATCTGATGTATCTTAATCTGGTACAAATCCATAGCCTCTGGCTTTCTGTGGAAACAAAAGCAGAGCCTCCTTTCCAAAGCAACATATCCTTACATCCAAATTTTGAAGTCAAGGTACCTTTAAAATATACATTTTGGCATAGCTTAACAGCTTTTGTAATCAAATGTTTTTTTTAGTTATGAATATCAAAGAGAACTTAATCCAGATTCTCTGTGTGGTAGCCATCTTTACGTGGCTTATTTTTTTATATTATCTTGAGCCTATTGTTTTGAACTGCAGCCTTCTAAGCCTGAAACGGCACTGGCACTGCTGGCTCCGCCCATTTTAGCTTCCCAACATGGCGGTGATACGTTTTCCGCCAGCTCTGGGAGCCATCAACTCTTAGAAATAGTGGGTCTATGCTTCTATCAAAGCAGCATGTATCCCAGAAACCTCTTTTTTTTTTGTATTAGCAAAGGCTAAATCCACCACACAGCTTAATGTGCCACTTGTAGAGGCCTCATTCCCGCCATATAGCAGGTCGAGCATGCACGCATGCTAGGAACCCGCCAGTAGCTCAAACCGGCAGCTGTCGCTCATTTGAGAGAGACAATTAGGAAGCTGTTTTTAGTTTCGTTTTAGAATCTTTTTTTTTCAGTTTTTAGGTGGAAACTCTTACCCCACGTTGGGCGCCATTTGTAGCTTAAGTTTTCCTGCCTGGCCCACAGTCAGGACAAATCTCTATCACCCGCCAGTCCCACAGCCGTCAGACCCAACCAAGTAAACACAGAGACTTATATTGGTTACAAACTGTATGGCTGTGGCAGGCTTCTTGCTAACTGTTCTTATAGCTTAAATTAATCCATTTCCATTAATCTATACCTCACCACATGGCTCGTGGCTTACTGGCATCTTCACATGTGGCTTGTCATCATGGCGGCTGGCAGTGTCTCTCTGTCTCAGTCTTCCACTTCCCAGCTCTATTCTTTTCCTTGTCCCGCCTATACTTCCTGCCTGGCCACGGGCCAATCAGTGATTTATTTATTGACCAATCAGCAACACATTTGACATACAGACCATCCCACAGTATCACTTTGCCTTTATGTTTTTTTCATGTGTCCTTCAAAACCATCCCTAAGTGAACCTCACCACAGAAGGTCAGATTAGAGAGACCCATGAAAACTAGGACTGATATGAGATTAGAGAAGGAAAAGTTACAGGGTGGAAGAGACCATAGTGTGGCCACCATGGAGAAACTTGATACCTGGCTTCTAGGCAGAGCAAGGTGCATTCACTTTCCTGTCAGAGATAGACAAGGATACCACTGAGATTGTCATGTTCTCTTACATCCATTGCAGGTGACATACATGGTTCTCTTCTTGTCCGTTGGAAGTTTATCTTTTTTAAACAAAGACATACATTCATCCAGGGACAATAGATAAAACTCACACCATATGAAAATTCCAATTCCCTGGTGCTGGCATGCAAGAAAAATGGAAACTTCTGAAGCATCAACAGCCTAGATAAGGGGAAACCAACTTAGAAAATTCTGACTGTTACTGATTAAAAAACAAAACAAAATACCAAAAACAGAGTGTTGGAGAGGAAATATGTTAATGCTCTCAGTATTTTTCTTTAATCTAAAATAAAACAGAAGAAAACAAAACAAAAAAACCCCACACACTTTTCATCTTTTGTTGTTGAATCCAAAGGTTTTCACCAATTGTGATTTAGTATTATCCTTTTGACATGAAACATACTTCTCCAGCTGTAGCTCAAATTTCCAGACTGGGCAACTCTTAACCAGAACAACAGGATAAACATATAGAGAAGACACTGAGTAAATTACTCTGGGTATTTGGGACTTTTCTCCTCAGTCTTTTATAGTCAGAAACCAATAACAATGTTTTTCAATATAGATTCCATTTATCAAATCTTTCTATATTAATTAAATTAGTTTTTTTTACAGAAATAGCATTCTTGTAGATTTTTGTCATCATAATAAATTACATATTTGAATTAAGTTCAGCTGGTAGATACAGGTTCAGAACTAATGCTCTTGGTTTAGTTTTAGAAATAAGTCATAGAGATGGGAAATTGTCCAGTATTCAAGAGGCTTAATTGTTTTCTCAACATTAACCTTTATAGAATGAATGAATGGTATTAGTTCTTCTGTGAGGTGACTTGATAGAGATTTATTAAAAGCATGTCCACTAGTGTTTTCAAAGGTCTGAAGTGTTATACAGTAGGGAAAGTGTGAGGAGATAAGCTGAAAAAAAATCCATAGTTAGTGCACAAGGATGAATTAAATGTTATCATGTTCTTTACATCAGAGTCATTTCAGTGAATGAAATAAATGGTTTTTCAACGAGTTAGAATTTACAATAAACAAATAGATAGTCATGATGATGAATATTAGGAAGAAAAATCAGGATAAGGAGATAAAAAATGATTGTTAATTGAAATAAGCTTGTTAATGAGGGCCTGTGTGATACTGCAGCTTTTGAGAACAGACATGATGAAGCTATGGTGAAATCTCTGAAGGCATCTGAAAAAAGACTGCCCCAGGCTAACCCAGGAAGTACTTAGTAGGGTCAGGGACAGGGAAGGGAGCCACTAGACAGACAGAAGTGAATAAGGCACACAGGAGTAGGAAGTAGGAGAAGTGAATATAGGCTGAAATTGAGTGTGGAGGATCATGGAAGACCTTGTGGATAGATGAGATTCATTGTGGAGATTTAAGAGTAGCAAAACAATGTACTTATATCTGAAAGGACAATCCTCTCAGTTGTGTGAAGGCAGGGACTCACAGGATTGGGACATATATTTGTAAGCCAGATTCTTCAAGGCATAGATCACGTCACTGTGGACATGGTCATCATAGGAACACCTGCCAATCACCCGGAATTCAAACCTACTTTGAGGTAATAAATGCTAGCTGTTGATCATATCAGTCAAAAATCCATTCTTGACTTACTCTGACCCTGTGTTAACCACACATAGTCACCAAGTCCTACTCACTTAGGTCCACGTCTACTGTAACTACCAGTTACAATATCCTATCTGTTGAAGTCCAACACATTTCCCCTTTCCCTGCTCTATTAAATGTTCAATTATCTTCCAAAGCACAAAACTTAAAAAAAACCACAATTTTAAATTGCATTTCATTCTCCTATTTCAAATCTTTCTCTAGGTCCACTATTTTATCCCAATAGAAAGACTAAATCTTCAGATGATCCACAGAGCTCTTTGTGGTTTTGTTCCTTCTTGTTCACCTACTTCCCAAGACTCCTTTCTTCTTGTTCTGTATGCAACTATTCTTTGATTAGTTTTTCTTTTGTAAAATATCCTAAGATCTTTTCTGAGTTAAGATCTTTTCTGAATTATCACGAAATAGCCAACTGTCTCTTGTCTTGTCCTTCTTTCCTATTCTTACTCTGAAAAAGTCAGGATTGCTCTTATCAGACTGCATAGACATCTGGTTTAGAACTGCATTCATTTATATTTTTTTCAGAGCCCATCATCTGACCCCTCCAGACCTACCTCCAAAGAGGGAGAGACTTTGCTTCCCTTCCATTACCAGAACTGGCTGATATACAGCACATGCTTTTACTCAATAAATATGGCAATTAATGAAGGAGCCGTTCTTTTCATCCTGAATCCGTAGTCTTTGCTGATAGTATTTTTGTCTCTCCCATGCTGGCAATTCATAATATTGTGTGTTGGCCGCAATCTTTTCCTCCTTAAAGGCTTTGGTAAGAAGGTCTTCAGCTTAAAATATTGTCTTGATTTTAATATTAGCATAGACAGGGTAAAATAATGCAAACATAAAGTTGAGCATCACACACCATGTTTTTCTCCTCCTCATCAGGATGCTAGAGGAGGAAGGGAAACAGCAGCCGTCACTCCTTTAGTTCTCTTATAAAATGGTACCTACTCAGGAATCTCCCTTTACTGTAGTGTTTAAAATCAATGTCCATTCTTTACTGTATTATTTAAAATTGACATCTTTCTCATCCTCGTCACTTTGGTTTTCCATTCTCTGGTATGCTTTAATTCAGTGAGGTTACCATGACTTGACACATGTGTGTTACATGTATGTGTCTCTCTCTGTGTGTGTACTATGCCCTTGCATTTACATACCTCTGTGTTGTCTATGTATCTTTCTTCCAACACTGAGTGCTGTGATTTCCCCAGGTTTTGTATCATTCACTTTGTTGATGGAGCAGATTTCTTGTCACTATAATTACATATAAAACTCTGAGTGTGGAGTGGGGCCTGAAACTGGGGAGGCGGGAGTAGGCTGAAAGAAGGAAGACTTCTGTGTGATCTAGGATTCTTTTTTGTGTGTGTGTGTGAGCCAAACTGTAGATTTGAGAAAGATTTGGAGTTGTTTATGTTCATTGTAACACATTATGAAGCAAACTGTGGAGGTACATTTAAGAATTTAGTAGCTGGATAAGAGCAGTTTAGATCCCTTGATAACAGAAAAATAGGAAATGGTTCCAGGACCATCCTACTGGAGAGAATCAGCTCTTTAATCTCCAGTAGCCTTTGATAGACCAGATCTTCACTGGTCTTCACTGTTTTATATGTCTTTTTTAAAAATTAATTTTCAATGTTGTGCAATCTAACATGTGGTACTCATAGAACTCAAAAGTGGACTTGCATTCTACCACTTCTTAAAGGCATAATGAATTAATAATTCCAATTCAGTGTAATCTCATTCCTCTAACAACCTATTATGGGGTGAATTGTTTTACTATATTATTGTTATGAAAGTTTTGTGGCATTATATCCTACTTTTCAGTATTGATTTCTTCTGATGATAGGTTTACCTCCAACAGGAATATATTATGCCTTAAACAGTAGTGATCAATACCTCTGTGATAAATTAACTAAACATTCTTCTTGAATAAGTGGATTGAGTGAGCACTTGCAAAGCATCAAAAAGCATCAGACATTCAAACTGAACACGAGTGGGTTCAGCTACACTGGCCTCACACTGTTAAGTATTTGTCCCTGCCTGGGAGGAAGGGCTATTCAGAAAATGCCACAAGGTCACTCAGTAAGCAATTCAGACAGGGGTAGATGGGGAATAAAATGACTTAATCATTTTAAGGAGGCAGAGTTTGATGATTTCTGGGGTTTCTTTAAGGACAATTTATTTTATGATTTTTTTCTCTGCAAGTAGAAAATGATAAAAACATTGCCGTTTCATTTTATTGCTATGCCTCTCATTATTTCAGCAAAAAGTCTGGGCCAAATCTAAATTTAGAATAATATACGTGAGATTATAACTTGTTCCACAGTAAATCTGTGACCTCTATGTCATGAAGGGGAAGAAATGTGGAACTCTGGCTGTTGCCGCCTGAATTAAAGAAGTACTGCTCATGGGAATGATGGGAAGTGCCATTCTGTAGAGTATAAATTTGTAAATGAAGGCATGCCATTCATCTTTCTTGCTCTTTCCCCTTCTCATTTATTTATTTTTTTAATGCTAAGAAAATGCTTTCAAACTTCCACCTGGGAATGAGTTTCTCTAGAGGGCCATATAAATGCTTGAGTAGTATCTATAAGATGTTCAGTCAACATGGCTTCTCTTGTCTTCACTTATTAAATTAGATTAGTGTATGTTCACTCTTAATATTTTGTACAACCACACATTTCCCTCTTTTTGATAGTTTTTAAAATTTGCAAATAAATGTTTTCATTATGACACTTTTATATGAATTTTGTTCTTATTTATTCCCCTTCCCCACTGCCTTCTCCTGTTTCAAAACATGTCATATTTATGTTTCTGAATCTGTCATATTTAGCTTAACATATGATTTCCAATTTTACCCATTTCTTATAAATGCCATGATTTAATTTTTCTTTACAGTTGAATAAACTTCCATTGTGTATGTATACTATAATCTTATCATCTAATTATCTGTTGATGGGCTTTTAGGTTGTCTATCACGAACACAGCAGCAATAAACATGGACTATTACATCTGCTGTAGGACTTAGAGCACTGTGGGTACGTGCACAGAAGTGGTAAGAGCAAGGCATTTCTATTTTCACTTGATTGTGGAACCTTCATTCTGATTTCCATAGCAACTGCACTAATTCACAGTCCTACCCACATTGTACAGGATCTCCCTTTCCCCAGATCCCCACAGACACTTGAGGTTCCTTGACGCTCTCTATTCTGAAGGAGGTCTGTTGGAATCACCAAGTAGTTTTTTACGTTACATTGATTGCCAAGATTATATCATACTGTTTCAAATATTATATTGCCAAGATTATATCATACTGTTTCAAATATTATTGACCATTTGTACTTCTTCTTTTAGAACAGTCTCATCAGTCTATTAGCCCACTTGTCAAGTCAAAGACTTGGGGTTTAGGTATCTAAATGTTATACGTTTTAGCTATCAACCCCTTATAGCAGGCAATGATTTCCTCCCACCCTATACTAGGTGTACACTCCTGGGTTTATCTCCTTTGCTATGCATAAGCATTTTCTCTTAGTGCAATCCCATTAGTGGATTCTGGAGATTATTTACTACACCATTTGAGTACTGTTCAGAAAGTCTTCACCAGTGTAACCATCTTGGGGGTGTTTCCTTATGCTCTCTTTATGGACATCTTTGATTCATTTTGATTTTTTTCACAGTGTTAGAAGTGGTAAAAGTGCATTATGGTACAGGTGAATATCCAGTTTTTCCAGCAATTTTTGTGAAGAAGCTTTTCACTTTTCCAATGTATAGTTATAATAGCATTTTCAAAATTTGGTTGGTTGTAGATGTGTGGATTAATTTCTCAGTTTTCTCTTTTGTTCAATCAATCTGCAGAATCTACCTGTCTGTTTCTGTGGCAGTCCTACACCATTGTTTTTATTATTACTCTAAACTATAATATGAGAACAGTTGTTTGTAACATCTACTTTACTGATTAATTCACTTTTTAGTATTGTTTTAGCTGTTCATAGTCTTTTCTGATTTTATTTGAATTTTATTACTGTTTTTTTCAGTTTATCTGAAGACCCAATTTAAATTTTAATGGATATTGTGTTAAGCTTGAGGACTATTTTGGGTAAATACATCCATTTTCAAAATATTGTGGCATGGGAAGTCTTTTCAACTAGTACCTTCTTCAATGTATTTCTTAAGTGTCTCTAAGTTTTCATCATAAAGGTCTTTCATTTCCTTGGTTAGGTATACTACTAGGTATTATATTAATGTTTTTGAAATTATTATGAATGAGAGTCTGTTTCCTTATTTCTCCTCAGAAAGAACAGAAGAAACCAACTAATTTTTTAAGTTGATCTTGCTGTGACACTTAGCTGAAAGCGTTTATCAGAACTGAGAATTTTCTGGTGGGTTGTAACGTGTGAATAAGCACATAGTCTGACTTACTTGTTTGTATCACCTTTATTTCCATCTCCTGTCTTTTGTTATGCTTTAAACTTCAAACACTATGTTGAATTCTTCTTTTTTTTTTTTTTTTTCCGAGACAGGGTTTCTCTCTGTAGCTTTGCACCTTTCCTGGAACTCGCTTTGGAGACCAGGCTGGCCTCGAACTCACAAAGGTCTGCCTGGCTCTGCCTCCTGGTGCTGGGATTAAAGGCATGCACCACCACTGCCCGGCCCACTATGTTTAATTCAAGTGGAGATAGTGGAGACACTTTTTATGTACCTAATTTTTATCTTATTTTAATCTATTTGTCTTTTTTATAGTTTTTTTCTTATCTCATCTTTATTGGTTCCTTGAGAGAATTTGCACATTTCATTTTGATCATATTTACCTTTCCTTCCACACCTCCCAAATCTACCCACCTATTCCTACCCACCCATGCTTGTGTTCTTCTTTTTCTCATCAAGTACAGTTTGTGTCCATATACTCTTGGATATATGGCCTTCTGGGGACCACACACTCATATATGACTGTCTTTCCTTCCCCCAGCCTCTATCGATTGCCAACCCCTCCTTAGAAATGAATAAGACTCCAGTCTGCTCCACTCCTTCTATTCCTAATGTATGAAATCTTTAGTGCTTTTATCATTGAAGACACATGGAGCTTTGTAAAGTGATTTTTCTGTCATTCCTGAGATGATCATGTGATTTTTGTACCAAAAATTTTGAAGTCTCCCACTATTATTCTATTTGGGCCTTGCTTTCTGTTTGTTTATGAAATTGTGAGCCCCAACATTTGTTGCATAGACATATATATATATATATATATATATATATATATATATATAATTATTATATTTCCTTGGTGACTTGATCCCTATATTAAAATGTAGTGACCTTTCTTATCTTTCCCAACTAGTTTTGGTTTGATGTCTACTTTGTAAGACATGAAAACATCTATGTGAATTTTGGGGGTATTCCGTGTGCTTAGGAAGTTCATATCTATCCTCTGGCTTCCAGTTTGTGAGTGGCATTCAGTGAGCTGCTTCTTCAATCTCATTGTAAATCTAGTCTGCCTCTCTTAAATTTTGAGTTCATGCCTTTGCATTTTAAGGTTATTATTGTAAGTGGTTTGCTATTTCCAGTAGTTTTGTTGGTTTTTGTTTTGTTTGTTTGGATTATTAGCTCCATTCTTCTCTTCCACTAGTTTTAGGGGTTTTCTGGATTACTGTGTTGGCTATGATTTATTCCCTCCCTGTTCATCTGTTCCTCTCATGCAGTTTATATTTTACTGTGCAGTCACAATTCAGTCTACACTTCTCCTTCCACTTAGTCTAGAACCTCTCTAAATATATTATTTTTGATTATGGTTTGATTCTCATGTCCTGAATTGCTTTAATCTCTCTTTATGCTGAAATGTTTGTATTTCTCCAGGATTTTAAAACATATATTATTGCCGGGCGGTGGTGGTGCACGCCTTTAATCCCAGCACTCGGGAGGCAGAGCCAGGCGGATCTCTGTGAGTTCGAGGCCAGCCTGGACTACCAAGTGAGTTCCAGGAAAGGCGCAAAGCTACACAGAGAAACCCTGTCTCGAAAAACCAAAAAAAAAAAAAAAAAAAACAAAAAAAAACAAACAAACAAAAAAAAACAAAAACATATATTATTTTTGGCTGGGAATAGCAATTTTGGTGGCACTTACTCATTTTGGGGGCTTGAAATATGTTATCCCATGCTTTATAGACTGTGATTGTTAATATTGATTGTCAACTTGAAAAGACCAGGCATTATTTAAGACACAAACCTCTGAGTATAGCTGTGGGTTAACTGTGGGCAGAATGCTAACCCTAAATGTTGATAGCATCATTTCATGATTTAGGGTTCCGGGGTGAATAAAAATGACAAAGTAAGTTGACTACCAGTGTTCATCTCTTCCTGCTTCTTGAACTGATGCATTGTGGCCATTGACTCACATGCCTGTTGACATCTTCAACGACTTCTCCATCATGATAAAGTGGGCCTTCAAACTCTGATGAAACACGAGTTTTTCATTTCCTTGTTTGCATCTTGTCAGAACATTGAGAACAGCAGTGAGAACATTAACTAATACATTGACTTTCAAGGGCCAGTGAGAGAGTGTGGCTGGTGAGAGAATTGATGCTATTCTTATGTGTTTGCCTCTGTAGGTGAGTAGGTGTTTATTTCTTACAGCTCTCAGCTTTCTTTGCTTTGAATTTTCTGACATTGTGATGATTTGTTACTGAGGCATTCCTCTCTGATCCTGTCTGTTTGGCTTTTAAAATCCTGTGATGTCTAGGTGTCAATTTTTTCTCTAGACTTGGAAAAATGTCCACTATGATTTCATTGGATACTTTGTCTATATGATTTTAGCTTTCCCTCAGCTTCCTCTTCTACTCAGTGGATTCTTAGGTTTGCTCTCTTGAATGAGTATCGGAGTTCTTGGAAGCTTTGTTTATGCTCACTAATTTTTCCTTTATATTCCTGAAACTCCTCTTCTGCTGGGGGCTCTGTTGATGCTGTTTCCCAGCATGCTGCAAACTTGATGGATTGATTCTTACATACCACATTTCCATGTGTTTCTTTCGTAGAGTCTTAATTTTCTTTCTGATTTTTTCCTCCACCATTTTGAATTTCTCCTCCAAATTCCTGACTGAATTGTCTACTTTGGAATATCCTCATATAAGTGTTGGTTTAACTTCCTCCCTTCATATGTCTGAGTCTTTTATGTGGTCACTGACCTTGTTTCCAGGAGGTCTCTGAAATGTTTACCCGGTGAGTCAGTTGCCTCAGGATCTTTGGTTTCTGTTGTTGACAATTTGTGGACTTGTGCATGTGACACGGCACTTCGTTTTCTCACTTTTTTTCTTTTTAAAAATTTACATTTTTGAGAGTGTTTTGATTATGTTCATCCTCATAATTCTTCCAAGATTCACCCTTCCCTATTCACTCAACTTTTGCCCCCTCCCCCGACTTTTAACCTTTTAAGGTCAATTTGTGCTACTCAAAATATTCTTGGATGTGTGTTCTTGCACTGAAACATGGTGGAATTACCAGGGGCTACATCCTTAGAGAAAGCTGACCCTTCCTTACCCAGCAGGTAATAACGTTTTCTCACAGTTTGTGCATCTCTTGGTATATGTGTATCATTTACTTTTTTATTATCCCATTTCCTATTCTTTTTATTTTATAGGAGTCCTTTTGGTGAGCGAACTTCCCTGCTTGCAGCCTGCCTGTCCTCTTCCCTTCCTTGCTCCCTCTCTTCTTCTTTCCTCTTCCACATCCTTTTCATGTATTTGTGTTCTGTTTCAAGCCATTGATTGCACATCTGCAGCCTCATTTTACATTGTAATTTTGGAGTTGTAGAGAAACCAGCCATATCCTGGCTTTGAGGTGCCCGGGTGTCCTCCCTGGGTTTCTAACAGCACTAACAGTTCACAGGGTGATGGAGGCTGCCAAGGAGAGAGTTCCAGGATAGATCCTAACCATATTAGCCCAGAAGATTCCCAGATTGCTCCTTTTTGTGCCTTCTAAGCGATGTTCAGAAGATTTGAGGTAGGACTAGACAGTATTTTGTTGCAAAATGAACTACTGGTTATATAAAATCAAAATCTTGACAGAATTCTCATGTTGTATTGGCATACAAACCTGGGAGATCCAAGACAGCAAAAACATTGACTTTTGAACACGTATATATCCCTTGCCTTATTGAGTAGAATCCTTGATTGGTTGCTCGATTCCCTTTTCCTTATAGACAAAGGGGTCTCGATCTATGGGTCATGCCCCTTTTTGTGGGGTGGGTGTTGGGTAACCCTTATACAGAGGCCACATATCAGATATCTTCCATATCAGATATTTACATTATGATTTATAACAGTAGCAAAGTTACAGTTATGAAGTAGCAACAAAAATAACTTTATGGTCGGGGTCACCACAACATGAACTGTATTAAAGGGTCACAGCATTAGGAAGGTGAAGAACCACTATTATAGGCAAAAGCTTTGATATTGCTTCTGTACATATGACTCTCTGAAACTTTTCTCAGCATCAAGTTTTTCGTCAACTTTCCAGAACCTACTGTGCATTCCTTACTATGAACCTATGTGTTACCATATTTCCATTTTTAAATGAAGATGTTATTTTAATGAGTTAATTTATTTTTTATTATGTGATTGTATGCTTATGTGTGGGCATGTGTGGATGTTTGTGCAGGCTAGAGACATCCCAAGCCTCTGGGGCTATAGTTAAAGTTGATTATGAGCTGCCTTATGTGGGTCCTGGCATATAAACTCTGATCCTTTGCAAAAGCAGTATGTGCTCTTAGCTGCTAGGCCATCTATCCAGTACACACTCCTTTCATTGTTATAGCCTCAAGCGTTAGGACTAAATATAACCCCAGTTCTTACATAGCCTGTGCAGACTTCAAACCATGATCTTCCAGTTTCAGCCTCCCAAGTGCTTAGATTAGAGGCATGTACTGCCTCCTCTGACTTGTATTTACTAATCCTCAGTCTCATTGCTATTTTCTACTTATCCTGGATAATAAATGTTTTCTCCAAGGTAGCCACAGAATTACTACTGTACTATATAAAATCATGGACTCACTGTTTTTCTCCTTCTGATTAACTGAACCTCTTATCAGCATCGCTGCTTGAGGCTGCATGAGATGTTTGACATAGTAACACATCTGTGAATAAAGATGGTGAGAGTAGGAGAGAAGGTCTGCTGGGGCCTGCATGATGGACTCATTCTGGAGTGTGAAATAGTGTGGGTGTTATAGAGATGTACAGCGTGCATATTGATCTGCACCAGGAGCGTATTCATTCTCTTCATTGGACCAGAGAGTTGATAACACACCTCCCCAGTGGCATGGGTTCTATTACTCTCTTTTAATTTGCTCCCGTATGTCATTTGCCGTTTCAGCCATCACTTCTTTTATGTTTTAGAATATGACATTTTCAGTAAGCAGGTCAGCAGTATATCAGAAAACGCCTTTAGCTGAATAGAATGTCTTACAATAGGGAGAAGAACTGAAGCTCTTTATACTTCTTTATAATACCACAGAACCAAGATTCATCGACTCCATAATTCTCTTCATCAGATCAGATAATCTCTAGTCCTTCTGTAACCTGGCTTTTAAATAGAAGATATTCTTCTAAGGATAGATTCAGTCCCATTCTTCCAGATCAATGATAGGAAAGGAAGAATGCTCACTATATTTCATCACGAATTTCAAGTTCTAATTGTGATAATTTTCAGTGAACTTGAAGGCATCAATCAGATGTTATGGGGAAGCATGTCACTAAACTCAGCCAGATTGACTTTTTTTTTTTTTTTTTTTTTTTTTGGTTTTTCGAGACAGCGTCTCTCTGTGTAGCTTTGCGCCTTTCCTGGAACTCACTTGGTAGTCCAGGCTGGCCTTGAACTTACAGAGATCCGCCTGGCTCTGCCTCCCGAGTGCTGGGATTAAAGGCGTGCGCCACCACCGCCCGGCCAGATTGACTTTAAGTCATGCCTCTATCAGAACTCCATACCCACCACTTACTAGATTATCTCACACAGATCGTGTAACACAGTAACACAAAATTAATTCACTTTAGGAAGGGAAGAGACAATGTGTTCCATGTAAGTTCATCTTAAAAGTTAGAGACAGTTTGTCTTAAGTGGCCTGAACACAAAAGATACTAACCAAAGGATAGTATGGTTTCATAGGTCTTTGAAGTGTTTCCAACTATCATGTTAATATTTTATTTTGAATTCATGATTCTCATGAGTTCTTTTGTTGCGAGAGGAGTGATATTCATACTCTCCTGTGCAGCGTACATTGAATCCAAAAACAGTAGGTGTGTGTGTGTGTGTGTGTGTGTGTGTGTGTGTGTGTGTGTGTGTGTGTTCATGTGTGTAGAAGCTGGAGGTGGATGATTGTGTCTTCATCAATTGCTTCATACTTTATTTTTGAAGCAAAGTCTTTACTGAACCTGGATCTCACTGATACCACTGAAGTAGCTGGGCGACAAGCCCGTGGGTCCTCTGACTCTACCAGCAGTATACTAGGAATACAGTTATACACAGCTGTGCAGTTTTTATCTGAGTGCTTGGAAAACAAACTCAGGTCCTCACGCTTGTGCAGGAAGCACTTTACTTTGTAAGCCATGCCCCCAGCTCCAGTCCTTCATGGAAATTCTCATTTGACCTCTGTGAACCAGTGTTTCTCCAGCGTGCTAAACCTTTGCTTTAAACTCTGCACACTGAAATATGTGCCCGGATGCCATTCTCTTCTATGTTTCCTCCAAGTTCAAGTCTTATCCCACGGAGAAAACGTCTTCTTTACAGTCATCAGCAGCATTGGCAGAGTAACTTGATTTTCCTGTGACTAGCAATTTGAACGTGTCCGTGTTGCAGTGATGTTTGTGCCTCTGTATTCAGGTTCCACGTGCCATAACTTGTTGTGAACGCCTCCTGTGCAGAGTACGTTGGATCCAAAAACAGTAGTTACCCCACCACTTCCATGAGGTCATGAGCAGATGACTTTGCAGGTGGCTCTAATCATGCTCTCCAAGACTTTTCACTGTGACTGTGTGCTGCCAGGGGACTCTCCTGATTGATGTCATTTATTTCCTTCAGTTCTTCTGTTAGTGTTTTGCTCTTCTGGGGTTACCTTGGATATCTGAGACAAAAAGACATTTGTGCTGTTCTGATTCCCTCATCCCCAGCTACTTCTTCTATCCTCTCTCATTGATGGGAGCATATTAAAGCCAAGAGTGCTCTCAGCATTGAAACCATTGCATTCTGGGAATGTGGTGACATGAGACTAGAGAATTCAAAAGGAAGAGTGAGTGTGTGTACTCTTAATCCCAGCATTGGGGGCATAGAGGCTGGCAGGTCTCTGTGAATTTGAGGCCAGTCAGGGTTACATAGTGAAACCTTGCTTCCAAGACAGAAACAAAATAAAGAGAAAGAAAAAAGGAAAAAAAAATTTAGAAAACTTGAGTTAAAGCTTCTAGGTTCACAGGTAACACATCAGACAATATAACTTCTGTTAAGATTCACTTATGATGTGCTGGCCAGTTATGTATTAAATATGTAACCCAAGGAAAGTAAAGAAGGGGATTTATATTTTAATCAGTCATTACAAATAAATTTCATTCAAACTCATGTAATATCATAACTGGGAGATGTGGGAAGATTCATGAAAAAAGTAAAACAAATCAGTATGTGTCATCAGAATGAAAACTTTCCTAGTTTGATAAAAACCATAAATCCACAGACACACAAAACATCACCCATCACAATAAACATGCCAGGACTCAAGATGCTGAAAAGCAGTGGGTGAAAGCACATTTGGTGCTCAGCCAGATTAAAAGATGCATTGAGAACTGTGGAACAAAAGTAATGATCAACAATCATTGCCGCAGAGTCAAAAATATTAGAATAATATTGATAACATGCCAGGAAAAAACTATTATCCTAGAATTTCAGGTACCAAAGTTTTTTTTTTTTTTTACAAATTATGGCACAATATGTATTTCAAGGAAAACCTAAGGTCCCCAAAAACAAGAACAGTAAAACAGAATGACATGGTTACACTTATCCCCTCCAAATATATATCCTTAATATAAAAGAATAAACATATTCAGGTACTGATGACCTCATCATCAAGTTATAATTCTCATGTTTAATTTGAATGAGTGGGTATTTGTCCTGGTATTAACTTTTTAAGTATGTTGAAACTCTTAGTTTGAAACTAACTGCTTGAAAATGTGTTTTATATCTAACAGGCAGCTCTCGGTTAGTAGCCATACAGGGAACAGTCTACAACAGGTGCTTGTGGTTCGAAATTAGTTAATAGTTTACTAAACTTTGCAAATTTATTTCAGACTATTAGTCCAATTAAGTCTTCTATGTTTTACCCCACAATTTGAAACAGTTTTACTATTTTCTCCCTCCCTCTCTCTCTCTCTCTCTCTATATATATATATATATATATATGTGTGTGTGTGTGTGTGTGTGTATGCATATATTACTATAATTTATTATGTATTATTACAATATATATAGTAACACTAGAATTAAACTAATTGCAATTGTAATTGTTTCATATAAAACAAAGAAAAAGTGCATTTAAGCATTTCAGTTTCACTGTAATACTGGACCTGTTTAGAGAGTTCTTTCAAATATGAAATATGAGATTCAAATTTACCAGGCAGATTTGAATAATTTTAGTGTAATTTATTCTCAATTATTTTTAATATTTGAGGCAATATATGTCAATAAATTAATATGCCAAATATTTATGTATTCCTTCAAATGTCATTTATTTTAAATGGATTTTTCTCCACCAAGCAATATATATTACATATAATTTTGTATATATATACATATATGTATACTTATTTATTTACAACAACTACATCTGCAGCAGAACTGCATAGCTCATTTTAAAGAAAATTCAGAAATTTTGTTTGAGAAATCAGGTTGTTTACACATCTCCTCCCCGTATTTTCATTCATTGAACTATAGAACTTTTTTTAAAATTTCAAATATATTGTATCATGTGAACACATAAAGAGTAAAAAAAGTAGCTCATTTCATCTGTTCAGACAGTTCTCCTAGGAAGATTTTACTGTCAGCCCAAATGGAAACAGCTTAACTTGATAAACGATTCTGAAGATGGAGTCTGTCCACCACAGGAAACTTGATAAATTCATGAACTCTTACGTGTATATACTCTGAATGCTGTGAGATTTTTTGACACTGTCAAGTACAGCTTCAAAGATTTCCTCCAATTCAGAAAGCTATATTTTATGAAAAGGAGTCTGAATTTATTTACTTTTCATCCTGAAGGAAAGACGTGGCTTCTCTGTTCTGTTTCTTCAGGTGAGCCTACTAGATTCTTATAGCACACAGTTGTTAGCTATGGTCTTTTTTTTTACGATGCAGTACATGAGTAAACTAATAATCTCTTTGTTATCTCAAACAGTACATTTTTACATCTATTTGCCTCAAAGCTATTCAGTTGCTGTATGCACAGACAAAATCCCAAACAATTCCAATAAAAGTAGGAAAACAGCATGCACACATGGGCACACATTTCTAATGGATATGTTACAAACCTTCTGTCATGGGTGCTGGGAATTGAACTCGGGTCCTCTGGAAGAACAACAAGTGCTCTTAATCACAGATTGATCTCTCCAGACCCCTTATGGGCTTTAAGGAGTAGGTGTTGGTGGTGGACTTTGTTTAATCTAGAGATGATTGAACATATCAGTTTCCAACATGAGTTACAGTCACAATGAATCAACCTGTATGTACCATGTCAGTCACTTAATCTCTCTCAAAATGTGAACAATGATGATGATGATGATGATAACTCAATAATGTGCTAGAAATGATGAGCTTACCCAAAAGAAATATACAACATTTAGACAGTTGTGTAGACACTAGTGCTGGAATTGCTTAGGGCATCTCGTTGACTCCCTGTGTGGAAAAATTCTGAGAAAATCAGAGGCAATGGGGTCTGGTGTGTACAGTTCTGGTGGGGCTCTACCAACACTCCCATTGTGTCTCACAACCACTCCAGCTGCTCCCAGGTAGTGGAGGGAGTCTTCCCTTTGGAAGACAAGTGATAGAGCTCTCTCCTGAGGCTGGGGAGTCCTCTTTGAGTCAGGGTCACTTTTCTCACATCCAAAGACAGAACTGCTCTCTCTTTTCAGCATGGTTGCTATCTGTAGTGGGTAATTCTTTGCTGGAGGGGATGGCCCTGTGCATCTGAAAATAATAGTGTCCCAGGATACCTTTCAGTAGATACCAGGAGTATGCTTAAGTTATTCTCCAAATTAACAAGCAGACTATATCCACACATTTCTGAATGCTTTCTAGAGAAAGGAAATCTTGCCTGGCTGAGGACTACTATTTTAATGTTCATTTGGTGTTACTAGTCCTGCCTCACCTTCTGTTTCTACTGCAATCTCTGTATTTAAAAAAGCTCTATCCTTTTTATATTTTTACTGTTCTCTAGGTCCATAGGAGCCCTGGATATTACTTGACCATTCTTGATAACACGAAATGAATCTGAGCTCCTTGTGTGGAATGATAATTAGAGTTCTAGACTCCCTACTACTTTGCTGAGTGTGTCTTTGTTGTGAGGAGTTGACTCCAGCTGCTAGAAACTCCTAGATTAGACCTAGATACCTCCACTGAGATGGATATAGACTTCTATATCCATCCTTGACAGTTCTATTAAGGAAATGCAGAACATTGAAGCTAGTGTACTAGTTACTTTTCTATTGCTGTGATAAAGCACCATGCCAAGGCAGCCTTTAGAATGAAGGGTTTATGACTGGCTTAGCGTGACAGACGGTTAGAATCCATGATGGCAGAGCAAAGGTGTGGTGGCTGGAGCATCAGCCGAGAGCAACTCATATCTCAAAACTACAAGCAGGAGGCAAACAGCTAACTCAAAATGACATGGTCTTTTTTAAACCTCACTCACTGTCCCCAGTGACATACTTCTTTCAGAAGGCCACAATCCTTAATCTCCCCCAGACAGCCAGCAACTGGGACCATGAACTCAAGTTCCCTAGATTTCAGAGGGGGATCTCATTCAGATCACCCTAGGTAGTGTTCCAAATGCAATCATGTGAGTTCAGTGGCTCATAAGCATTGTTGCTCTTCCTGAGTTCTTCATCCATCCAGCTCTCCTCAAAATAAGAGACTCCTTCAACAACTTCACTTCTTCTCCCATGCTGTCTATTATAATTTCAGTCAGTCAACTGAACCTTTTAAATATCCTAGAAGTCCGTTGAACATTTCCTTGTAACCATTGACTCAGTTTCACATCTTCTAGTAGACCAACACTTTGTTAATAGAGCTTTATCAGCACTGGTTTATATAACCCTCTCAACTCTGCAGTCAGAGAGATACAAAACCACAAGTGTTCCAATAATATCTACTTAAATGTATTGGGTAACATCCAATTCCTCTTAGAATAAAGTTGAAAATCTTTAAATACAGCTTACAGAAACTCTCTGGAACTCTGCCTGTCTATGAATGCAGTCTAGCCATACTGACTGGTTTTAGTTTTTTGGCCCGAATACTTCTTTTTTTTAACAAACTCATGTGTTTGCATCGGGATTGCTCTAGGGACAATCCTGCCTGTGTCAACCCTTTCGTTTTCCAGTCGCTGTACACAATGCCCTTCCTGTCATCTCAGCTACCCATCTCAGGCAAGATATTGTTTTCTAAAGAGCATTTTCATAAGAAGAAGCTACCTCAGCACTTTTTCTTTTCAAAAGAGCAGAAAACAGCACTTTGGGGGAAGTCTGTGCCTCTTATCTCTATAGCAATTTACTTCATAATTATTTCTGTAATCATTCAATGGATTCTATGACAAGTGCATCTGAATCATCTTCAGAAAAATGTTATAGTGCTTTAGTGGCACATAATTGATTGGACAATGATGGGATATAACATAGATGAGCAGATGCTGGAATCCTAATGAAAGCAGGATAACTGAGATAAGTCTTCAAAAGAGGCAAGTATGGTTGTTATGCATGTAGAATTGTATATGATGTAGTCTAAAGAAATGATGACTCTGCATCCCTTTTGTGTTATTTGCTGCTTCTGATGAGTCATTTTTCTGAGATGCTGTGTTATTAAAGAACAGCAAGAAAACATGTGTTAACACCGAGCTATTACATGTCCCCAACACAGAGGCCTCCAGAGTCAATTTGTAACCCTCCATTAGTTCCTTTAAGGAGAAAGATCTGATTCTTTCCTTGGGGTTGAATTGGCTGTAGGTCTTTAAAAAGGCACAGCCCATTTGTGAGGATATACTCATGATACTCAGTCTGTTCCTTCCTCAATTTCTCCCCATGTCCTAGCAAGTAAGTATAGTTAGATGCCACAAAAGTCATCGTAATTGTGTTTGTTTTATCCTTGCCAGTATTTGAATGTTCATGTTTATCTTTGGTTGCTCTTCTCTTCCTGACCCCTTTTCCATATTGATCTTATTTTAAGAAGTAAACTCATGCATTAATGGATTGTTCCCACTTCAAAAGATAAAAATTGTTATTTTTTCCCTCTACTTCACTGAAATATCTGCTTTTACACTGCTTTTTTTGGATGGGGTGCTTTTTTGGATAGAAAATAGACTGTGGACTTCTCAGCTACCTCTGTCCTCCCTTCCCTTGTATGTTGTGAATGTCTCTTTTCCATAGCATCTTGCTAGAGATGCACGCACCATATAGACACAGCATAGTTGTGTGATACCTTGGAACTGCTGAAATTTAAAGAGAAGAAAGTGAAATTAAAGCCATGTGAGAGCACAGCGGTGTCCCAGTACTCAGGTTGATATTTGACGTCACTATCTCACCACCAGTAACTGAGTTCTCATGCTTCTGATAGCTGATTTATTTTCATACCCAAATCCCACATAGTTGGAAGTTCCCACTAACCTCCAAATGGCCAAGTCCCTTGCCAGACTGCCTACCTTCTTTTAACATCCTCTCTTTCCTTTGATGGTGATGGATGCCCTCCTTGGAAATTCTGTTTTATGACTCTGTTCATCTGTTACCATTTTTCACCGCTCTCTGGAAGCCATTTTTTTCTGCTTTATTGGATCTCATTCTCCTCTTTCCTCAACCCAAGAATGATTACTTTTCACAGATGTGTGTTTTCTTCATTTCCGTTTTCTTTGCATTAGGCTTTTTAACTCATTCCATTTCTACTGCCTCTCAGTATTTGGGAATTGTTTCAGAGGTTGCCATGCTCTATTTCCTCTTTCTAATTGGAGCATACATGGGCATCTTTTCCTCAAACTTTAAATACATTGTTTCCTATACTTCCAGACGCAACCATTTCTTAATTACCTTATTTTTGAAAGGGGAAAACTAGTTTCTGAGGCAAAGATATTTGGGGGTATGTAACTTATTTCTCTCCTGCAAGCAGTTAGTAAATCCTGGTGATTCTACTTTCACGGAGTCATTTATGTATTCCACCCACACTTGGTATGCGTTGTTTAGCGTTCCATTATCTTTCATGTACACTGATACTCTGTGTACAAATAGCTCAGTAATTGATTCTCTGACTTTCACTCTTCTTCTCATTTTAATCCATCCCAGCATGCAAATCAGATAAATTTTGCTAAAATATAGCTTCAGTACACCAATGCTGTTGCTTTACAAAGAGAAAAAGAATATTTGTTAATGGTTTCTCCTTGTCACTGATGAAAGTACAGACTCTTCAGCACGGGTAAATAAAGCTTACAGCTAATGCTCCTTCCTTGTTTACCCTCAGCCCATCATACATGCCCTTTGTTTCCAATTACACTCCTCCCAAGTCTGTGGACACAGCCTGCCTCATGTCCCGTGCTCATCAATCTCCGACTTTAAAGTCTATCTTGAGAAGTGTCAGTAAATCCATTTTATCACAGAACTGCAAGCCCTGAGTGGTAAAATTAATAACTTTCCCTCCAATGTTCTAGATCCCTTCTTTGTGGCACTGCCTGTAATACTGTATTGAGTTATTGTATAATTATCTATCTCTCTAACTAAACTGTAAAGTTTGGAAGGCTGAAAATAATATTTGCTCATATTTGAATTTCAATTACTATCCAGCTCGATAGCTGTCACAGAGAAGTCATTTAATAAATATCTTAGAAATGTATTTTGCTAGGTAGTTGGGTGTAGTATTCTAGTTTATTAAAACCAAGTCTCTTGTGCTTATAATTGGATTTATTAACTACAACTGACATCTTTGGCTAGCATATATTAAGAAGGCCCTGCTAAAAGATTTGATAACTCTTCTAATAATGTATTTTGCCTTATTTATTTATTTATTTTTTTGGTTTTTCGAGACAGGGTTTCTCTGTGTAGCTTTGCGCCTCTCCTGGAACTCACTTGGTAGTCCAGGGCTGGCCTCGAACTCACAGAGATCCGCCTGGCTCTGCCTCCCGAGTGCTGGGATTAAAGGCGTGCGCCACCACCGCCCAGCTTTTATTTATTTTTTTGAGGCAGAGTTTTATGTATCCTGGATAGCTGAGGCTAACCTTGAACTACTTATCCTTCTTTCTCTGCCTCCAAAGTTGTTAAAAGATGTGCACTACTGTGCCTGACTATTAATGTTTTCCTAAAGGATAATTTTAATTTTATTGCCTAAGATTTATAAATTCTCATGGTGCTCTGATCTTATATGTTTAATCCATTTAATGATAATGATGCTAAGAGAGATGCATTATAATCCTCATCACATATGGGGAACTTTAAATACAAAGACATTTTGGATAAATCCATTGCTTTGGCTTAAATGTTTCCATTACACCAAGCACCTTGGAGTTAATTTTCAGGGTGATGGTAGCAAGAAACAGGGTCCTAGTGAGGTGGCTCTACGGAGAGAATGATCTTATAAAAAGACCAGGTAGAGTAATAAGAGTTAATTAAGTTATTTTTTAAATCTTCTTTGTCTGTATTCCACAAGTAAACAAACAAATTCCCACACTGGACAGATAAAGCAAGCTCTTGCCATGTAGCAAATCTTCTCCCACCTTGAGCTCTGACTTCCTTACATCTAACACTATTTCACAATTTATGAATCTATCAGTTTGTTGTATTTTGCTATAAAGTCTCATATGGACTAAAACATCTTTGGTGACAGCATCAGTTAGCTAGTAGATTTAGTGTTCAAACCTATCTTAGTGTAGATGCCTTGTATTAAATCTAGGAGACTTGTCATTAGCTTGCCTGAAGCAACTGCTGTTTTTCACTTGTAAGGTAGACCCACCCAAAAGATCCATTTTCCCTTCATGGAAATGTTGCTATGAGGTTGACTAAGAACTGAAAATAGTTGTGTCAATTGTTTCAGGTCATGCTCTCCTCCAATATCTGGCTTGAACAAATAAACTATTATATGAGTTCATACACATGTTTATGGACATCAGGTTTACAGCAAAGGTAGTTCCTTTATGATTGATGATTGATATTGGTCACTCAACAATTCAATTGTGATGTGCATTTTTACTTTTGATACTTAAGTTTACACAACTACATGTTCATTTAAAAACATTCACAGTGATTTATATGTTCCAACTCACCATGCTAAGAACATGCTCATCATTGTTAGTTCTATTATTGATTACCTGTTATCCATTAGTTATGTATGTATTTGTGCCTTTGATCCAATGAGATATTAAAACTAGGAGACGTTTTAAATCAGTATGATCATATTATTTTGGTGATACAGAGAAGTATGGACGTAGAAATGAATAATCTATCATGTGGATCTAATCTTTACAAACACATGCAGTGTTGTCTTGACACATGTTTTGAATCATATGGGTCTGGCTAACAACTAATCAGAGAAATCCTTTTAGATGTGAGATATGGTCTTGAAGCATCTGACTGCCTCTTTTTGAGGGTTAGATAAGCCTTGGTGTATAGTTATTTCTTAGTTAGTGTTACTATTGCTGTGATGAAACACCAAGACCAAAAGCAACCTGGAGAGGAAAGAGTTTATTTGGCTTATTCTACCATATCACTCTTCATCATCCAAAGGAAGCCAAAGCAGGAACTCAAACAGAACAGCAACCTGGAGGCAGGAGCTGATGCAGAGGCCATGGAGGAAAGCTGATAACTGGGTTGCTCCTTGTGGCTGTCATAGCTTGCTTTCTTATAGAATCCCGGGCCACCAGTCCAAGTATAGCACCACCCACAATGGGCTGGCTCTCCCCCATCAATCATTAATTTAAAAAATGCCCTGCAGGCTTGCTACAGCCCAGTCCTATGGAGGAATTTTTTTTTCAATTAAGACTCCTTTCTCTCAGATGACTCTAGCTTGTGCCAAGTTGACATAAAACTAGCCAATACAGTTTACAATTTCATTCTCATATTCTGTTGAGACACCATCAAAAAATTAAATAATCTAGTTCTTTTTTACCTGTGATAGTCTCCTTTGCCATGGCAAGCTAAGGAAGGTCACTGTTTTGAAGAAGTATTTCCAACTTTTAACTTTTCTCCTTGAACACTGAGATGAGAGTTGTGTGTTTATGTGTTCCGGGAGATCTCACTTAGCCCACTTACTTATGGTTGATGTGAGGAGACAGAGCTCAAGTAAAGCAAGTTGCAGGTTCATCTCCCTCTTCTATGTGTCCACTTACAATACCCTCAAGCCTGCAATCACCATCTTAGTTGGAAGAAGGACCTTTGTAGACTATTATTAAGTTTCCTGAGGGTAGAACGTCTCCAGGATTGAACTGGGTCTATCTATTATCCAGATGGAACTAGATCTATAATTTGGTAAATGCTTCTATGAGAGGATGATAGAAATCTGACACAGAGGAGAAGAAGTAGAAGAGGAGGAGACAAAGGAATCAGGGAGGCACAGAAGCATGAGCACAGACAACCACATCCAGTGTCTGGAGTATAACAACCACTGGAAGCTCAGCAAAGACAAAGGAAAAGTGCTCCCCCCCCCACACTGCTGGCAAACGTTCAGCCCACACACTGCCGCCCCAACAACAGCTTTGGTGTGGCCTTCTATGCTCCAAAACTACAAAATAAGAAACAGAGATAGTTTAAAATGCCAAGTTTGGGGTAAGTTGTTAAAGCGTCCAAAGAAAGCTAATATAAAGGGGCTTCAGTTAATAAGACACCATATAACTTGCTAACTGCACATGTCTGTTAATGGCATATTGCTTTGTATTCTTTTACTGGGTGCCTCCATATTTTCCAATATAAGCCTTCTCACAGCATGGAATGATGCGTAGTTTTCTAAACCATCTCAGTCTGTGGGAAAAAAATTCCACATCATTAAAGAGACACTCAGTGTGGGGATTACCCTTTAGAATGTTCTTTCTAGCAGCTTTTTATACTTTCCTTGCTTGGCTGTTTGCATGAAGGAGAACTTGGAATGCTGTGTGAACTCAGAATCACATCTTGCTGAAAGGTTATTGCCTCAAGGCTAAATGCTCTCAATTACCTTTAGCTTCTTTGATTGACAAAACTTGCCAAATATTTACTCATTAATTTGTTCCTTGTTATCAGTTGACTGTCTGTAGTGGAAACCCTTCTTAAATCCATATTCATAGAAACTTAAACATTTCCAAACACACCTTTAATAGTTATCAATGGCATATCTTCAGCAAATCTTAATTTTTGATATTGTATAAATATACCAAATGTCATCTAAAATACATAGACTTCTTGCTATTTGGTTTCACCAAAGTTGTTTCTTTTCTGCTTTTCCTGGCACTCAATAAAAGTAACTACAAAGAAGATGAAAAAATACAAAGATGAAGAATGGGAGATATCTGTAAATAAGAGCATTGTGCATTTGTACAAAAGTCAGTGCAGCCCGAGGAGGAGGACCCTTCAGAAGAAAGCTGGTTCATACTTAAGAGAAGGAAATACTTAACGAATCATTTTACATGGGATACCTGACATCAAACTCAGGTCCTCCTGATTGTGCAAGGCAAGAACTGCATCACATTACCCATCCACCAAGTCTAATGAAGAATATTTTAAAAGTATTACATAATTTAGCCTACCTGACCATTATTGGTTTCCCATTAGACCTTGGTAATCAATTTGTTGAAAAAGAAAAAGAGATGTATTAGTGATCTACAGCATTGATAGTATACCAAAATACTTTCATCGCTTTATTTGTAAAGTATTGCTAAGTTTAGTAGTGAAGAACCGAGAGTCAAAAATGTTTAAAGTCATATCCAAAAATCTATGAGTGATACAATCAGGACCAAAGCAGGTGTGTCTCCCTCCAATATCTGAAACTTCACAACTTACTCTAAGAGCAAGTGGCTTCTAGTCTCAAAAGATGGGAAAGATTCTCCCTATAAGAGCACCGTCTTCAGTTTTCATCTTACCTTGTAAAAATGTAAAGAATGCCAAATTAGTGGTGCAGAGTCCTGTGTGGCAAGTTGAGAGTTGTCAAGGAAAAAGGTGCTGTATGTCAAGCTGGAGTAAAACGGGGATATTGTTCCTGCTGAGGGAAACTTGACAATCGTAGTTCTGGAAATACAAACTCATGGACAGGAAGGAAAGACCTCACTAGATTCCCTTTGATATGAAAAACTACAGGGAAAACTTTATACTATTATTAAGGCTACGCCATCTTTATGTCCTTAAAACTAGAAAATGGGAAGAAGAAGGAGGTAAAGCTCTACCATGACAATCCAGCACAAGCCTTTAGCTCCATGACTATAGGAACTAGTTTGAGGAAATTATAAAGTGCTAGTTAGTAAAGGGTAGGAACTGGTAGAAGAATAAATGAGTAATTCCCACATACAGCAGTGTATGAAGTCATATAATGATACCTATAGAAGCAATAAGAACAATAATCAACATGAATGATTTATTCATGATAAATTAAAAATAACGTTGAATATTTATTTCTAAAAGTTTCTGCTTTTGAGAGTTCTCTGTGCAGCCCAATAGCCCATTTCAAATTGGATTTTTGTTTTATGTTTTGAGTTCTTTGTGCAGTCTAGATAGTAATCCTTTGTTGATTATGTACCTGATGATTTTCTCTCATTCTGTAGGCAGCCTCTTCTCTTGATTGACTGTTTCTTTCCAATTCATGAAGTTCCATTTTTTCAATTGAAAATTGGCCTGATTTCCTTAATGACTATGTCCTATTTAGAAAGGTCCTTTCTTTTTTTTTCCATGTCTTTTAGGAAATTCTCTGAGCTAAAAGACTTCCCTACTCATCGTTAACTTTCATAGGGCCACATGAGCTTTCCATGGTGATGAGGGAGAAGAGACATAATAATCTTATCCAGCCTGAACCCAATAAGCCCTAATATAACATGAGATGCAAGAGGTACTCTTGTGTAATAGTGGCACACTTGTTATGGTAGTAGCCAGTCACCCTCTTGTTATACTGGAGGCATGTTCCATGGAAGGAAACTCATACCTGGCACTTTCAGACCAATCAGAAGCCCATTGCATGGCCTCAGTTGTTTGACTAAATTGGCAGGGTCCTAAAATGTTTGCTAAAGAGGCTGGGGATGAGCGAAGATTAAGAGCTCATGCCTAAGTAGAACATTTGTAACACCTCATCTAAGGCTCAGGGAATATCCTAGAGGTAGGAATGGAGAGAATGTAAGAGTCAGAAGGTCTAGAGAAAGGCTGT
The DNA here is from genome assembly GCF_007827085.1 of Peromyscus californicus insignis. Taxonomy (NCBI): domain Eukaryota; kingdom Metazoa; phylum Chordata; class Mammalia; order Rodentia; family Cricetidae; genus Peromyscus; species Peromyscus californicus. The sequence continues at coordinate 40,446,187 of NW_026294535.1, forward strand.
GAAAGGCTGTATTCTCAGCTTGACACAGACTTTGTAAACACAAACTCACAGTAGCTGTGGTTGCCTGCATGGGTCTGCACAAGACTGGACCTATCAGCGGTCAATCACAGGACCATAGCTCCTCTTGCTGAACATTGACTACTGGCGAAATCTGGAGGAGGAGCAGTTGTTGTATTCAGTTTTGTGCCCACACATTAGCCAACTGTACTCTCATAGATAGTTCAAGAGCCATGAGCACACAGACATCTCTGGTTAAGCTTAGTGGGTTGCAAGAGGAGATAGAGACACAATCGTGTGAAAGTGACTTGGAAGGAGAATGGGGGTTCTGATGGAGGGGTAGAAAGAGAGGTTAAGGAATAGGCATAATTGGAATGTATTTTATACATGTAAGATATTGTCAAAGAAGAAATTTAATAAATGTTACATAAAAAAGATCAAACAATATGAAATTGACTAAAAATAAATATCTTCAGGATGATCCATGAAATGAAGAAATGGAATCCAGTATGAAAACTACACATTATGCAGCAAAAAAAAAGTTTAGAAGGAAAAAAATGTGAAGAATGAGTTATAATTCCTGGAAATGGAATAGAAATGCCTTCAAAAATAAAGTGAAATCCTCTCAGTGTCTACAATACAAAGTTTACATGTTGTGGGAAAACATCAAATGCCATGCCTGTCTAGGTTTTAGTTCTTTGCCACTATCAACTACATGGGGGTGGGGTGGCATTGTGCTAATCAGTTGAGGTAAACAGAGGGTCAGAACCTTGACTCAAGCAGAATAATAATAACTAAACATTTAACCTCTAATTCTGTGCCTCCTCAATGCCTTGTCAGATGATAGGTAAATTAATGGCATGCAACAGTGGCACTTGTCACTCACTATGGTTAGCTGACAGATAATCAGAACTTCTCTCTAAACATTTTTCTCTGTGTATTTGAAAAACATGGGCTCTTCTGAGATACTGTAGAATAGAATGTTTTAGCACAGTAAAAAAAAACTGGTAATAACCCAGCCTGCCTGTTTCGATGTTCCTTTTTTAAATCTATTTAAAATATTTGTTGGCTATTGTGGAACGAGGGGCTTAGTCAGGAATTCAAACAATGGCAGTGGAAGAGAGGAAGGTCTTTTGATAATACTGTAGATTGTGGTTTTTTCTCTATCTCTTCTTTCTAAACTGTAAGTGCCTATACAATAGTCCCAAAGCATGTGTCAACATGTTTATTGGAACACTTGAAATTGCTGCTATTATCTATTCCTGAATCAAATATTTTCCATTTGCAATATAAAACATTTAATTACAATACAAATTATATGGTATAATCATGTAACTGTAAACAAAGAACTCATTCTGTCCCTCTGTACTTCTCATGTGTTGACTAATTACTTTCTCTATGAGACATCAAGTGACTCTTATAAATACAAACCTCCTGAGGATATAAAGGTTAATTTTAAAGTGCCTACAAATATTCAGTAACATTATAATTAAGAGTTAGTTTTGCAAGCCCAAAGTCTTCTAACACACCAGCAAATAGCCCGTGTAAATTTTGTACTAACGTTGGAATCATCTAGAATGCCTTTGGATTGTTCTTTTCGTTCAGTTAACTGGATTTTGCATAAAATAGGAACAAGAGTAAGAGTTGTCATTATTCTCTAGATCCATCCATTTGTCTGCAAACCTCATGATGCCATTGTTTTTTTCTGCTGAGTAGTATTCCATTGTGTATATGTACCACATTTTGTTTATCCATTCTTCAGTTGAAGGGCATCTGGGTTGTTTCCATGTTCTGGCTATTACAAACAATGCTGATATGAACATAGCTGAACAAGTGCTCTTATGGTGTGGTTGAGCATTTCTTGGGTATATGCCCAAGAGTGGTATAGCTGGATCTTGGGGGAGATTGATTCCCAATTTTCTAAGAAAGCGCCATATTGATTTCCAAAGTGGTTGTACAAGCTTGCATTCCCACCAGCAGTGGAGGAGAGTTCCCCTAGCTCCACATCCTCTCCAGCATAAGGTGTCTTCAGTGTTTTTGATCTTAGCCATTCTGACAGGCGTAAGGTGGTATCTCCCAGACTCAGAAAGACAAACATGGTATGTACTCACTCATAGCAGGATACTAGACATGAAACAAGGATGAATTGTCTGCTACTCACATCACCAGGGAGGCTACCCGGAAAACAGGACCCCAAGAAAGACACAGGGATCGCCCAATGACAGAGAAATGGAATGAGATCTACATGAACAGCCTGGACATGAGTGGGGGTAATGAAAGGCGAGGGTCGAGGGAAAGAGAGCTTGGGGGAGCGGGAGATCCCAGCTGGATCAACAACAGAGAGGGAGAACAAGGAATAGGAGACCATGGTAAATGAAGACCACATGAGAACAGGAAGAAGCAAAGTGCTAGAGAGGCCCACAGAAATCCACAAAGATACCCACACAACAGACTGCCGGCAATGGTCGAGAGACAGCCCGAACTGACCTACTCTGGTGATGGGATGGCCAAACACCCTAATTGTTGTGCTAGAAACCTCATCCAACTACTGAGGGATCTGGATGCAGAGATCCATGACTAGGCCCTGGGTGGATCTCTGGGAGTCCAATCAACGAGAATGAGGAGGGTTTATATGAGCGAGAATTGTTGAGACCAAGGTTGGATAAAGCACAGGGACAAATAGCCAAATGAATGGAAACACATGAACTATGAACCAATGGCTGAGGGGTCCACACTGGATCAGGCCCTCCGAATGGGTGAGACAGTTGATTGTCTTGATCTGTTTGGGAGGCATCCAGGCAGTGGGACCAGATCTTGTGCTCATTGCATGAGTTGGCTGTTTGAAACCTGGGGCCTATGCAGGATTGTTTGGCTTGGCCTGGGAGGAGGGGACTAGACCTACCTGGACTGAGTCTACCAGGTTGACCTCAGTCTGTGGGGAAGGCTTTGCCCTGGAGGAGATGGGAATGGGGGGGGGGGGGCGTTGGGGGGAAGGTGAGGGGGACGGGAGGGGGGAGAACAAGGGAATCCGTGACCGATATGTAGAACTGAATTGTATTGCAAAATAAATTAAAATAAATTTAAAAAAAAAAATTTCATTTTGAATTGTACACTAGAATCTAACACAAAGAGAACTTTACATGGTTTTCCCTCTTTTCATCAGAAGAGTGATTAGATGAAATTTAGTAGTTCAGTAGCAATTTGACAATGTATGTGGGGCTTTATTTTGTGTTCCAATAAATGTCTGAATCTTTCTCCTGTAAAAAAAAAAAAAAAAAAAAAAAAAAAAAAAAAAAGAGTTGTCATTATTCTAAAACAGTATCTTTGGTGGGTGGATGTATATCCTCGTATAGATGCACATCTCTCTCTCTCTCTCTCTCTCTCTCTCACACACACACACACACACACACACACATACACACACACACACACACACACACACACATTGTATGCATGCATGCTGACAATTCATACCCACAGCGTGGCTCTGAGTTATGCAAATTACAGAGACCAGACATATTTTGGAATGATTCACTAACTTACAATGAAGAAATCCATTTACATGAGGAAATCCATTTACATGAGACACAGAAACCTCTGAGGACAAGATTTAACCTACAAGATGAGACGTTACCTTTCATAATACAGTAGCAAAAGGCGCTGAGAATTCATAGCTACCCACTCCTATGCTGACCATACCCTCCATGGATTTATAAATAGGTCTTAGGAAGCACAGAGTCTATGATGTTAAAACTGGAGCATATTTTTGAAGGTGCTGATCTTTTCCTTCACAGCTTTCCATTATCACTGCTTAGATTTTTACTTTATTAGTTCAGTTCTTAATTGGTGGTAATTTTTAAAACCATCACATGGTGTCTTTTTCTAATGGTAGGTAAAGAAGAACTTGAGTTGGGTGCTAATTGAACTCTTCTATGTTAACTGTTTCAAGTTAGTGTCAAAGCTCTTAACTTTACATATCAATATGTTTTCTTGAATGCAATAGATGGAAATACATCAATAATGATTTTCAAAAATATAGACTAGTCCATAGTTGATCTTCACTCATCCCATCTTTGATTTGCAATATCAACGACAACAATATTAGTGTTTCTTTTCATGTCATTCTTGAGTTACCTCATTTTCCCTTTAAGTTTTACCAGTTGAGTAAATTATTAATCAGAAAGAAAGCAAAGATTGATTACAAGCATATGGTTTAATTAAATCTGTGCTTAAAATATATCCAACAATCCCACTGCTTCTCAGGACATACATGAGTGCCCTTTTTACACAGGGCTGCATTCATTTCTCCGATGTTTGATGTGCCTTGCTCAGAGTTCTTTCCATCTGTATCTTTGCCACCCCTACCCTGTGAATCCACACCCAGTTCAGCTCTAGAGTGACTTTTGAAAGTGCAAGTCTATGTTTATTGAATAGACTTGCCCAGTGTCCACATGCATCTTTCAAATTCATCGGAGAGTAAAATCTGGAGTCTTTTGTTGTGAGTTCGACAACACTGAAGGTTCTTCATTTGCATTGCTTCTTTGAACTTATCTCATACTTCTTTCTTTCTCTGTCAAATGATCAAAATATTCCAGAGTGCCAGTTTCTTGCTTCTTTTTTTTCCCTCAAAAGAAAGAATTCAGCTGGGAGATACAGACTATAGCAAAGCCAGGCATACATCAGAGAAAGGTTACAGTGGGCTGATATGAAGAAGGGAGAGTGTTATGGAGTCTAATATATTGGGTTCCATTTTGTGAATTTCAGGGGTTTTAATGAATATTCATGATGCAGGGTGGCCTTTTGCCCTATCCCAAATCTGGTAGACAGGATCTCCATTTTAGCATATTTCTATCCATAAACAACTTGAAAATCCCACCACGGTGTGTGTATGTGTGTGTGTGCGCGCGTGCGTGCGTGTGCGTGTGCGTGTGCGTGTGCGTGTGTGTGTGTGTGTGTGTGTGTGTGTGTGTGTAAACCATAATGCAAATGGCATAGCAAAACCCTGATGCAAATGATATTATAATTAGCATAAAGTCTTCTGAGGATACGTACATTTAGTTAATGACCACACATGGAAATTGAGAAAGTCTCTTGGTAAGTTAGTTTCTGATTAATTGGGAAGAACCTAACTGTGACCTCCAGGATATCAGAAAGGGTCATTTTGAACTAGGAGACACATCTGCCAAGATAGAGCTGCTATTTTCTATGTCTTATACATATCCACCCCTTGCTCACTTAGTCTCACAAACACATCAGTTCCTTGGCTATTGTTAACAACCACACAGACACATGCTTTATTTTTAAGTTACTTTTTTGATCAAGTGACAACCCCATATGAAATTACATCCTATCTCGTCTTAAAGCCAATAACTGATATCCACAATTCACAGATGTTATTTTTCTCTTGGCATTTGTCTCTCATGTTTATTTATTTTATTTATCTTGTATTACTTATCACTTTCCAGAAAATATACAATCTATGAGAAAAGGACTTTTAATACTTTTTTATTATTGAAATTAAAATTTAATTCCATCATTTTCACTTTCCCTTTTTTACCCCAACTCCCCCCATGTAATCCAGCTTGCTCTCTCTCAAATTTATATTCTTTTTATTTAGTAGTTGTTACACACACACACACACACACACACAAACACTATCCAAAATACATAAATACAAGTTGCCCAGTCCATAAAATGTTACTTTTACATACAATTTTAGGAATGACTGGTTGGTATTAGATAACCAATTGGGGGATTCTTTCTCTGTCTTTCAGCATTCCTTTGTTGACTATAATTCTTCTTCTGGGGTGAGGATCCCGTGAGATTTCCCCTTGCTTGTTAGTATGTCTACTGGCGATGTCCTTATCCAGATCTTGGTAACCATGTTTGTGAGACATCATAGGGTCAGCTTCTATGATATTTTTAGGAGATAAAACTTCAGGGCAAACTCCCTGGTCTCCTTTTTTGCGATGTTCCCTGTGTGTTACCACAGGGGTTGTGCTGTAGATGAGTGGGCTGATGCTCGGCTCCATAGTCACTCTGCATTGTGATTGATTGTGGTTTTCTACGATCGTCTCCATCTGGTATAAGAAGATGTTTCTTTGATGAGGAGTGAGACCTATCCTTACCTGTGGCTATCAGGATACATATTTATAGTTAGGGATTAGGCTGGTTTAATAAAATGGCAATGGTAGGTTCTTCTCTGACACGAATGATTTCACTAGTACCAGGGAATTTATTTCTTATTTATATTCTTTCCTAGTAAACAGTGCCCAGCATAGAGTAAGAGCTCAATGGATATTGAAATAATTCCTTTTATTATAAACCTTATAGTTGAATGGGCTAAATCAGAGTCATTAATCATGTGATACAATAAAAGCAGCGGTGATGCAATTTATTAGGTTTAAAATCAGTGGCCCTCCTGTATTGTACTGATGGACAATCATGTTTATTTTTAATGTTTATTCTTCAGCCCTCCACACATGTGTTATTGATAAGCAGCCTTGAAAATGATAAAATTTCGTAAAGTGAATGTTAGCTTTTTCATAAGACTATATTTATTCATAGCGGTGGTGGTGCACGCCTTTAATCCCAGCACTCGGGAGGCAGAGCCAGGCGGATCTCTGTGAGTTCGAGGCCAGCCTGGTCTACAGAGTGAGATCCAGGACAGGCACCAAAACTACATGGAGAAACCCTGTCTTGAAAAAACAAAAAACAAAACAGAGCAACAACAACAAAAGAATAAAAGAAAACAATTCTGAGTTATGTTTTAAACTTTCCCAAAAGAATTTTACTTAGAAAACTATAGATTTGTGACTGTTGCCAGCCATGATGAGGCCCAGGAGTAACAGAGCATTAGATGTGGCTTTATATGATATGTAGCATGATGGGTCTTGAAGAAAGAACTTTCAAATACCTTCTCGAAATGTTTGACATAAATGTTTGCCAATTGGTTGTACTATCTACAATTAAAGATCAAAAATCAGCCAGTTGTTATGATTGCTTTCTTACCACAGAATGTTTCCTCAGTGGCCAATATGTGGATTGGTCCAGGATATGCCTTGGATTTTAAGATGATCAGTCATTCATGTCCTATAGAAAGCAATATACAGAGTATCTTTCTCATGAGAAGTAGGGATGACCTTATTTTCTTGCATATCTTCCAGCTCTCTTTTAACTAATTGTATTTCCTTTTTAAATATAAGCACATGAAGTCAGGTAACATGCATACAACATTGATATGATCTGTTGGTTTTACATTTCTTACCAACAAAGCAGAACTTTTTTTTCTTGTTCTCTTAACTTGTTCAATTGGACACTCCATAGATGTAAATATTTAGCATATTTACAGAATTTTGAAAACCATAAAATCAAACATAGGGATGATGACAATTTCTAGAAATGGGTTTCAGTGTTTATCATAAGCAAGGTGACTGGGGAGGACAGGAACATAATCCTCCTATTAGGAAGTGGGTTCTTATGTATTGAGATTATACAGGCTCTTATTCAAAAATATCTTATTATCTTGTTATTGTATCTCCCCACAAAAGCAATTTCAAGTTGTCAGAATTCATGTGATTCTGACAGTCACTGGAAGAGAAAAGACTATTTAGGTTCTAGCATAAGAAAAGGGGGATAGTTAGCAGTTGTTTTACAACATTTGTTTCTTTTAAAATAACAACTGACATGTAATTTTTACTGATGACATCAATGTTCTGCTCCTATAAGGTTCTGGTTTTTGCCTGATATTATTTTGGCAAACTCATCTTCTCCATCTTGTATATTCCAAGAATGGGTGTTTCTAAAAAAAATATTACCATAGTAATATGGTAGGAGAATGGTCTTAGGCTCTCTACAATAATTGCATTTTAGAATACTATTTAACTTTTCCTTGTAACTTACAAGTATGTTGGAAGTGATAATTATCTACATTAAGCCATACAACAGCTCTGAAGTGAGTGTAGCCTTAGGGACAAGAAGGTATAGAACAGCTTAATACAAAATCTGCTGTTGATGCCAGGAGGATATTTACTAAACAATCCCCGGTAAAAAGGGGATACGTAACTGTAATTCTCAGGGTCTGAGTTACTTTATGTTCCTTAGAACACAGAATCTTCCAAGTTATATTGACTGGGAAGATATAAACAAGTAAATATAAAAATAAAGGCAAATATATGTTATCTCCCATGTGTTACAATGTTCAAAACATGCATGGGTTCTCTACCAATCACCTGCAAAAGCTCTCTGCTAAACGCCTAGCTTTTATGTACAGTATTTCACATGGAAAATACATTAGATTCATTCATGATTTCCCTCTTGGCTAACTTTGAAGAGCCTGAAAAATAACAGGCCTGTTGGTGTTTCTAATGAAGGTAGTGCCACACTGCCATGTACCCCACCCCTGATGGGACCCTGCCTCCTGGGCTGGGAGGTATTTTATTTTGTGGCCACAGGCATCTAAGCTACTGTGATTTAGATCTTGAGTATACTCCAAAAGCCCATTCAGTTCCTTGTTCCTAAGAGATTCTCTACTGGGAGATAGTGAAAACTCTAAGGGGTGGAGTCTAGGAAATATTTAGTTCATTGTGCCTGTGCTCCTAAAGGAGTATGGGGTCCTAGTCCCCTCCTCTTCTGCCTTCTGTTCCCAGGTTCTGAGTTATTTTTTCCTACCACATGCTTATTGCTATGCCATAGCAGTTGACAACAGACTCCCAACTAGTAAGACATGGAGTGGAATTTCCAAAATCATGAGATAATTTAAACTTTATAATCTTTAATCTAAATAATTTTTAATCTACATATCTCAGACTTCTCTTTTTTTAAGTCACAATGTAAAGTTCCATAATGCAAGTAACTTACTCAGCTTTTAGGTTTGGTATAACAAGTGTCTTTTTCCAGATCCCTAGGGAATGATCTCCTGATCTTCTACACTCACTTGACTTTTGCCTGATAGAACTCAACAAGTGTCCCAAGGTTATGTTTTCCACAATACAGACTTTATGTCCTTTTCCCTTACAGAGGTGTCCATGTTAGGGTCACTGTGTCTGTGATGAAACAGTGTGACCAAAGCAACTTGGAGAGGAATGGATTTGTTTGGCTTATACCCCCACATCACTGTTTATCACTGAAAGGAATCAGGAAAGGAACTCAAACAGGGCAAGATCCTAAAGGCAGGAGCTGATACAGAGGCCATGGAAGGATGCTGCTTACTGACTTGCTCCCCATGGCTTGCTCAGCCTGCTTTGTTATAGAACCCAGGACCACCAGTCCAGGGATGGTACCACACACAATGTGCTATGCCCTTCTTTATCAATTACTAGTTAAGACTTACCTTAATTAGATTAGCTACTTCATGCATTCTAGAAATCAGAGGCTTTCCTGTTGGCTTTGAATAAATAGGCTCAATGTGTTTCATGGTTGAAAGGGAATACATTAATCCCATAACCATTCTGAGTCATAGTTATCATGATTAGCCCAAGTAACTCTGACCTCTTTCACTGGATAGTTTCCTATCATATTATGTATAAACAATACATTAAAGTGATATTTAGAGATGTATAACTCTACTCTGATGCTATCAATAGCAAAAAAAAAAATGTGTGACTATGCATGTTCCATCTTCAGTGAAAGCCTATTTTGTTCTGAGTTTTAGATAAGTCCTTCCTTCTGATCCAAGTTGCAAGGATACACCTGTCTTGAAGGTATCCTTGACCACTCCTCTGTCTTTCTTTAATGGATTGCACTCTGCAATCTTAAATCTGCTTGACTTTTACTTCAATTAATGGCGCCTTCTGTCTACACCAGACTCTCCAGGAACTGCCTCGCAAGCTTTAAAACAGATCCTGAACTTCAGGAGAAGGCCCAGTCTTCACTGTTGTGCAATACTGGGCAGGAAATCCTGTCAATCTGCTGGAGTACTGCTGACAGAGCCTGTGAGGCAGATAATGAGTGATGTTCTAAGCTTTTAAGTTTGAGATAATTCATTCTGCAGCAATTGATAACCTACTAGTCATCTACATTCATGACACATTAAAAGCAACCAAAACAATAAACCCCAAAGTTCTCAGTCTCCCATCTCTTCTAGATTTCGATTTAGGGTTGTTCACACACAATTATTTTTCCCTTTCTTTGGTCTAAATTAGATTTCCTTATTCTCAATGACTGTTGTGAAAGATCCAATTCAGTTAAGAGAACTTGAAATCTTTTCTTGGCCACTTATGCCTCTTTCAAATGCATACATGCACACATGTGAACACACGCTCAATTCTAAGGACTCATAGGGATATCTGTAAATACAGAGAAATGGAAATTGAGATTGCTGCAGGATTAGTGAGTGATAAAAGCCTTACTGTATTGATATCTATTGATATATAGTATAGTATTTATCTGAATTGTGATATGAGAGAAGCAAGGCTATGCAGAATCAGGAAGGAGTGATCTGTAGTCAGTCTGGGTTGTTAGTCATGCCAAGCACATGTTTTTGCTTATTGTCCCTGAAAGCCGTAGGTTAATAAACAAAAACTCTAGTGCCAGATTGTTGATCAGGAAAGCCCCAGAGGTCCTTAAAAAGATACAAGCTCCTGTGTAGATGAAATTCTAAATGGTCTTATTAAATGGGAAACAGCCAAAATAAGAGTTAAAAGCCCAGAGATAAGAGCAGTAGCCAAGTGCTTAGACCACCTTATCTTACCACTCACTGCCGTCCTTCCCCTGAGAGAGAGAGAGAGAGAGAGAGAGAGAGAGAGAGAGAGAGAGAGAGAGAGAGAGAGAGAGAGACAGAGAGAGAGACAGAGAGAGAGAGAGACAGAGAGAGAGAGACAGAGAGAGACAGAGAGCTCCTTCCTGTGTCCTGCCTTTATATTGCCTTTCTATTCTGCCTTCTCATTGGTTATAAACCCAACCACATGACTTCCTTGTCACTGCCTCTCTATACAGACCTCCAGGTCTCTATGGTTTGTACTGAGATTAAAGGTTTGGTTCACCTCTTGACTGTGTCCTTGAACACACAGAGATTCTGCCTACCATGTGATCAGATTAAGAGAGTGTGCCACCACCGCCGGACTTCTGTTAAATGGCTTGCTCTTAGCTCTGATTCCCCAGGCAACTTTATTTATTAACATACATGTAGCTAGAGTTTTCCTGCCTGGCCCACAGTCAGGACAAATCTCTCTCACCTGCCAGTCCCCACAGCCGCTCAGACCCAACCAAGTAAACACAGAGACTTATATTGTTTACAAACTGTATGGCCGTGGCAGGCTTCTTGCTAACTGTTCTTACAGCTTAAATTAATCTACTTCTATAAATCTATACCTTGCCACGTAGCTTGTGGCTTACCAGCATCTTCACATGCTGTTTGTCATCGTGGCGGCTGGCAGTGTCTCTCTCACTCAGCCTTCTACTTCCCAGCTTTATTCTCCTCCTTGTCCCACCTACACTTCCTGCCTAGCCAATGGCCAATCAGTGTTTTACTTATTGACTAATTAGCAACACATTTGCCATACAGAACATCCACAGCACATACAAATAAAACCACATTTCAGTACAAATAAAATATCACCATACTCTTGTCATTTATTTGTTAGCTCATCAGAACTGGTTGAGAAGACCTTATGGCTGAAGATAACACACACACACACACACACACACACACACACACACACACACACACACACACACACACACACCGGTTAGAAGATATAATAGAGAAATCAAGCTGGAATTGAGCTGGGAAATTCTACCATGTCGAATAGCTTCCATAACGCCAAACACTGCTATTTAGGCTTCTATAGGAGAAAAAAAAAGTATGAATGGTCTTAACAAGGTGTGAACTCTTTGTCCATGAGTATAAAAGTGTCACTCTTATGAGGTTAACAAGCAGATCTGAATCAATTTGAGAATTTCTCCAAAAGTGTTTCTATGCCTGGTACTATAAACCCAATAAAAGCAAAAATCAACAAACATGTCTGAGGAGGTCTTAGGCACTAGGGGAACTTCAAATTATTGTTTAGCTATATTGACATAGCACTAAATTTCCTTCTAAGTATTTATGCTTATACACATAGATAAGTTCTATCTCAACTCTAATTAGGAAATTTTCTCTTTGCAGTGAATAGCTGTGGATACAAACAACCACTTCTGCTCAAGATGCTGAGAATAAGTGATGATTATGTGCTAAGTAAGAGAATGATACCACACATTATAAGAGTCAGGAAAGATTGCAGGAATCAGAGTGGACAGACTGTCAAAGGTGGAAGGTATGGAAAAGGGCTACATAATGTTGTCTTATGGCCATTATACAGCCATTGCAGGAATGAACACACAGCAGTTGTGGCTGCCTGTGCTGGACCTGCACAAGATTGGTACTGACAACAGTCAATCATGGGTAGAGCAGGCATCCAAAGAGCCATACCCTTCCCTGCTAAACCATAGGTTACTGAGAGATTCTTGGGAAGGTCAGAAATTGTTTTCAGTTGTATACCCCCTATTAAGTCCACCCATCTCCAAGGACAATTCTAAACTCATGGTCAGGCAGACTGCTTTTGTTAAATGTAAAGAATTGTCAAATGCAGTAAAAAAATGACCACAGGAAAGGAACTTGTAGAAAGGTGGAAGAGGCTAAGAGAGGTGGGGGTGAGAGAAGAGAGAATAGTCAACAGAATATCTTACATACATGTATTAAATTGTCAAGGAAGAAATTTAACAAACCGATGTCACCATTCGTATGAACCAAAGTCAGTATCTTTACTAAAGGCTGGATTGTAATATATCATAGATACATTATAGTTACACAAAATATTAAAAAATATTAATTTCTTAGCAGGCATACACTTCATATTTTGTCTTATTCCATTTTAGATACTTCTAAATAATAATTTAGAAAATGTAGCATTTGCTAATTTTTAGAAATATTTGTTTATAATATTTATTTTTATTGAAGGTTTTGTTTTCATGATGGAAATAATTTTCTAATTATTTTATTAAGTAAAACCAATTATCTCCCAATTTTCAATAGATAGTGAATGCATTCCATTACTCAAAATACAGTTCTCACCTCATAAAAGGTAGGAATAATTTATTATTTAAAGAAATAATTGCTTTTTTTGTGATGGTGGAGTGTGTGTGTGTGTGTGTGTGTGTGTGTGTGTGTATGTGTATATGTGTATGCATGAATGCCATTGTAGGCATGTAAATGTTGCATGAATGCCATTGTATGCATGTAAATGTTGCTGCACAACTTTAATTTTTCTATTGTCAGTTTGGGTTCAGTGGGTTTTGGGATTGAATTCAGGTCATCAGTCTTGGGTGGCAAGTTCACTTTCGCAGTGATCTATCTTACTGACAAGAGAGAGTTTATTGTTGAGTTAAAATGGAATGATCATGCCCAGGAACATGGGTTTATGTTGTCCCAAATTACATGCTTCAATGTGGAAATGGTTTTCATGACATCATTTTATATTTAAAGAATAAGTTAAAGTCTTAAGTCAAGACATGGTTTTTATATTGTTGAGAACATCAGGTAGGCAGGCTACAAATAGGAAGAGAAATCTGTTTTAGGCTTCAGATAGGATTTGATGACAATTTTAGCTTTTGGTTTGGTGGGAGCTAGTGTTCTTTGAAGTTGCTATGTTCTAAAAGGTTTTACTGAATAGTCACAAAGAACTTATGTCACACGAAGGTGAACAATTAATGCTGTTATGGGGGAAAGTAGCCCAAGGTTATTTGACATTCTCTGCAGATTTTCAATTCTCCAGAATAAAAATGAAGTAAAAATCAATCATCTTTACAGATTCTTTGACATGGGCATCTCTCTCTCTCTCTCTCTCTCTCTCTCTCTCTCTCTCTCTCTCTCTCTCTCCCTCTCTTTAAATCTGGTAAAACATCTATTTATACACAATAGTCTTAATCAGTTTCTTAAATTTCCTTAGATTGAAAAATGTTAAAAAGAAAATATATAAGAAAGTCTTGCCCTACCAGAAACCTTCATCTACATATTCTATTAAATTTCTATTTTACTTTACCTTAAGCTATATTTTAAGGTAACTTGAACACATTTGTTAAGTGATACAGTCATAGAAAAATTCAGAAGGTCAGTGCAGAAAATAAGTGAATCTTGTTTAAGACCTATACAAGATCAATCCAGTCAAACTTCCAGCAAGCATTGGTGAGGGGTTCACCAAACATAACCCCTAACTGAAGATCTATTGACATTTGATGACTCTTGGTAGGAGGCTTAGTTTTCTTCAGAAGTGTAGCACTTAGTAGGTTGCCTAAGCTCCAGTGTATGGTCCTACAAGCAGGCACCTACTGAGAGCACTAATTAGGTTCAGAGGATGTTGAGAGGGAGACTGGATGGGGTGGCACTTGGAAATAGTTGGGGAGGGGAGGGGGACGGTTCACATGATCAAAATACTTCATATACTTGTCTCAAAGAATAAATACAAAATAAATTCTAAAAATCAAGAATGAAGGTATAAATGTGGATATAGAATATGAAATAGTGACATTTTAAAATTCCTAGAAAAATATACACCATTCCACAATAAATGAATGATAAAGGTAAAATTGGCTATTTCAACCAAAACAGAATTTAACCTGGAAACCACCAGAAAAATAAAATTCAACCAGAATTCTCCTTCTCTCTCTTTTAGAGTGACTGACCATTTTTTGGAGTTTCCATGGATTAACCCTCAATCAAGCAACCTCCATGGGGAATCATACACATAACTACTCACATACACTCTTAAAAAATAAAGCAAATAGAAAATGTCAAATACTTTCATTCTCTCCCAAATGATCCCTGTAAGGATAATATAGGATTCAATTCTTTCTCTTTTTTTTAAGTGAGGTTCCCTCATCACTGATGACTACCTGTGTCAAGTAGCCATAAAACTAGCAAGCACAACTTACCCCTTTTCAATTTGTCACACAAATATCTGGTATGCCACCCCCAAAGAGGCTACAACCCACAGGTTGAAAAACACTGCTTTATATAAAAAAAGGCAAACAGAAACAGAAGGAAATTATAAAAATACTAGGGGAACTTTTGGTTGTAAAAGTGGAAGAGCTTCCCAAGAATGTTGTCTTGTCATGTGGCAGATCTGGGGAACTGTTCAACACCTATGCCATAGGAAGGCCAGCTAATGAAGCTGCCCCCTCATATTCGGGATCAGGAACTGGTGACATTATTCTTGGAATGATGATAGTGATACGATTAATTCTGACTGCTTGCTGGATCATTGGTTCTTCATTACTATGTCTGACTCCCATGAGAAAGAAAATAATTGTCTCAGCTTAGAATTTATTCATGGGAACTTCGTGTGATAATTCAACATAGTGACTCTTAGTCAAACATGGCTGATAAACACCTGAAATTAAGTAGGCTATTTTACCAGCTGTATTTTGTTTTAGATGGCATTATGAATTTAAACTGAAGTAGTAAACCACATGTGAAAAGTAGTTTACTCTGTGGAAAACTTTAATCCATATTAGTCAGATTTAGGCAGAAGATGGTGGCACAATTTTATAACATTTATAACCTCACTTGGGAAACTCTAAGCAAAGTGAATTGCTATGCCTTGAGACTATGTGGAAATCTATCTGGATTGGTATGGATAGATAAGAAAGGAATAGGGACTGAATATTGACTGGTGGTCTCTTCCAAATACTCAAAGCTTATATGAAAAATTCAACAATTCCTTAAGCACACAGGAAATGGCAACTTAGAAAAATTCTCATTATAAAAAGGAGTATTTGGGGATTGTAGTGACTTACTTAAGATAGCACAGCTACTAACAAATGGCATCATTATTTCAGTCCAGATAGTCTAGATGTAGTGTTCATTCCTCTCTCCCTGTTCTAAAGAGTTGATGGTTGAACTGGCAAAATTTCTAACTACACTCTAAATATTTGTTCTGACTCACACAGATAAGTGTAATTTTTACCTTATCAAGTAAACTTCTTTATGAAGGAAACTTCTCTTTGCAACAGATGGAGACCATTTACAGAAAACTACAACCAATCAAAATCCAGAGTCATCTCCCTGTCCCAGTGAACACATTTACAAAACACTCCCACACCTAATGCTCAGGGTTCATTGCCAAAAAGGGAGCAGAAAGACTGTGTGAGCCAAAGGATCAGGGGTTGTTGTGAGACTGTGTCTCCTAGTAATGTCAGAAACTACATATGTAAGGTGTCACCGACATGACTATATAAACATGAGCTGGACAAGGACAACAGCAGAAGACATGTCTAGGTAGAAAGGGGAAAGGCTGTGAGGTCTTAACCCTACACAAAGAACTACAGGCAGCTAGGAATGCTGGGATCAGGGGAATTAGCCTTCTGTAGAGAAGAGCACACCAATTGGTTTTCCAATGCCAAATAGTCAGCCTTGATAATGTAATCCAGGTAATAATATACAGATGAAGCAGCTTATATTTAAGAATGTACATGTACATCCATATACTAATATTCATGAAACAGTAATTGATTTAAAAAAAAAAGAGACCATCAACTTGAAAAATTGCAGTGTTTGTGGGAGGATTTGGAGGAAGGAAAGGGAAGGGGGAAATGATATAATTATACTAGAATCCTTCCCCCAATAGTTGTTGATCAGCAGGTTGGTTATAATGCTTCCACTTCCATGCATGACTTTTCTAGTGATTGGGGTCCCATGATAAGCTTGATGACATTCACATTTACAAGAAAGATTGCAAAGTAGTTCCTTGAAATGCTACAGTGTGTTGAAATGTGATAATTTGTTGAAACATTATAGTTTGTTGAAACATTATAGTTTGTTGAAACACTGTAGTTTGTTGAAACATTAACCAGTTCTTTTGCTTTTTCTATTCCTAGATCCTATAAATATACATACATACATGCATTCATAATCTTGTGTTTCCGTGCTTCTCTATTTCTTATTCCATTTCTGGTGTCTGTGTTGTTCCAGTGTGCAGCTCCAGTGTGTGTGTGTGTAGCTCTCGTGTGTGTGCAGCTCTAGTGTGTGTGTATGGCTCTAGTGTGTGTGTGCAGCTCCAGTGTGTGCGCGGCTCTAGTATGTGTGTATGGCTCTAGTGTGTGTGTGTGCAGCTTTAGTGTGTGTGTGTGCAGCTCTAGTGTGTGTATGCAGTTCTAGTGTGTGTGTGTGTGTGTGTGTGTGTGTGTCTCTCTAATGTGTATAAGCAGCTTGTGCAGCTCTAGTGTGAGTGCAGCTCTAGTGTGTGTGTGCAGCTCTAGTGTGTGTGCGGCTCTAGTGTGTGTGCTAGCATGCCAGGCTTTTGCATGGGCCCTGAGCATCAACCTGCATGTCCTTATGCTTTTGGGAAAAGTACTTTATTGACTGAATCGTAAGTACTTATTTCTATTTTGTTTTATTTAATATTTCGTTTTAGGAACCTATCCTTGAGAAGCACTCTGAGAAATCTGGAGAATACCCTAATGGAAAATTGAGGCCACAAACATGAGTATGAAGTGTAAATTTATTCTGTCTTCTTCTTGTGTGTTTTAAGGACATCTGATGTTCTGATGCTCTAGAGCATTAAATTCTTCACTATAAAATGCAAAATTGCTCCGTCCAGATAAGTACAAGATTGAAGTGGTGTTTTATTTATTCCCATCTTGCTCTGTAAAACCTGTTATCATGGAGGAGACATCAATGATAGTATATTTTTTAAAAGAGGAAAAATTAATATACCTAGGATATGACTTGGAATTTTGTAAATGAAAAAAAAGGACAGTAGAATCATACTAAGAAAGTAAATGCGTAGACATCATAAAACCACAGCAGATATAAACCAAATAGAAACAGAGTAGGTGGCAATAACAATAAAAATGTAAAAGGATTGGAAATACAGAGTAAATTCTAGAAAGATCAATCAAGCAGAGAGAAGACATAATTGAACAATGCCTATATTGAAAAAAATTACAAAAATTTACAGGAATAAATGTTAAAAATAACAAAAAAGAAATACTGGGAATCATTTTGACCCAACACACTTGAGATTATAGACAAAACGTAAGTTTTTGTAACAAACACTATCATTTTAATAGCAACAGCAAAACAACAATCAAGGAATTATAAATTAAAAACATATCCACAAAGAAACACAAATGGACTGTAGGGAAACAAGTTCTATAAATATTTAAAACATGAAACTTCATATTAGTGTAGATTATATTAGAGACTGGCAGTATATTTTGTTGAGAACCAGATATTAACTTTCTAAAAGCTTTGTTGACATGAATTCTGATACACGATTCAGTCACTGGAAAGCCACAATTCTATATAATTTCTTTATATTGCAGGTGTGTACCCATCATCAAAATCAATTTAGAGTTTCCCCTTACTTTCACATATTTTGATGACTATGAGTCAGTGGTCTCAGTGGAACCTAATCTGTCTGTATGGAGCTGCAACATTCACAATCAGCATGTAACAGACTATATTGAGTGTGTGCTAATAAAGCTTTATTCACAAAATACAAGGCAAACAGGAGTTGGCCCTTAGCCCATAGTTTGTCATACTTTACTTGTAATTTTTATGATCCTACTATTACTCTACCTTTTCTGTGATATATTTGGAGACTTAGTTTCTAGGTATAATGTGACTGTGCATTCATGTTTCTTACCTGTTTTTTCTCATAAACACATAAAACACCCTCTTTTGTCTCATGAAGAATTTTGAGGTTTTTTTTTTGATGTTAAGATTATTGTCTTAGTATTATAACACTTCAGTTCACCTTTGTCTATTCTTTGTTTTGAACCTCTTTAGTTTTAATTATGTGATCTTTTGTCATGTGTATTTTGGAAATAATATAATATACATCAATATTATTTTCCATTGTCTGAGATTCAATTTTAATAGCTGAGTTTTATGAAGTTTCTATGCACTTCCCTTTTCCTTTATTTTGACATCTGTTCCTGTTTTTCATTGAAGAGATTAAACTTTGTTCTGTTGGCTTAAGTTAGTGTTCATTTTTTTTTTTATGAAAATTAACTTTGATTTAGAAATCAATGTTTATTGATAACTTGCTTATTTTTATCTCATAACTTTTGGAACTGTTTCCTTATTATCTAACGATTCATATAAAATGGCTTCCTTTTGAATTTTTATGAAGCCAATGTTCTGAGACTACACGTAGGTGGAAGTATTTGTATTTCCCTGTTTGAAAATTGATTCAACTAAGCACAAACTTGTAAGTTTGGAGTTTCTTCTTCGTCTTTAAAAGAAGTATTCAGTGATCATCTTGTATCCAATGTGCTGGTAAAAAGCATGTTGTAAAATTCTGATTACACATTTTTCTGGAGTAACTTTTGTTTTATTAGAATTAAGATAGACTCTATTTTCATATGCTTATACTTATAATTTACCCATATTTCTTTTCCACAGTTGTAAACCTCCAATTGATATGGATCACATGCCAGACAATATTCAACACTTTCCAGTTTTTCCTTTAGTGACATTTTTCCTAGACCTTCACACCCTTCTTTTTCTATTTTAATGGCTGGTACATACCTTGTACCCAGTTCTCATATTCCCTTTATGCTGGGAAGGTCTTTATCCTTGTACAACATTTCATTTCTGTGTCATACATGTTCTTTTGTTTGATTCACTAATTTTATGGAACATGTTATTCTTCTAATTGAAGAATTTTCTCCCTGTATTCAACATGGAATTTGTGTGCATGTGTGCGGTTTTTGCAACTAAATATAAAACTAATTTCATACTGATTCTTCTGAGAAATGACCAACACTATACAGTACATTGGGGTCTTTCTCCTTTCCTGATTTATAACTCTTTTGTACAATCATAACCCTGGTTCCCAATATGTACTACACATTTATATGTTTTTCTCAAACCTAGAAGAGAACAGTCTTGGAACTGTAAATCCACATACTTTTAATAACCTTATTAAGTAGGATACGCTGTTTTCATACAGTTTTTCTCCTATTTTCATTTTATAGAGAGTTGTCAAGATTGTTCTTTTGAACTTATTTATCATGATCGTCTCCTTGTGCCTTGACTTAGTTATTCCTTGACAGTATATTTAAGTTCATTTATCCCCTTCATATTCCACTTTAACCTCCTCCCTACGCTACCCCTGTTGATATAAACAATTTATTTCAGGAGATAGCATCTTCATAAGTATATGAAACGTAGAGAGTTGATCAATTCCGCAGTGGGTGTTTTCTGCTTTTATTTGGTTATAGTTTGGTGTTTTGTGTTTTTTTCGGCTTTAGTGTTCTTTTATCTTGTTTTCTTGGTTTGGTGGCATTTTGCTGTTCTATTTTGTTTTGTTTGTTTTTGAGAAAGAACTTGAAACTGGGTGAGCAGAGTGGGGAGAGGATCTTAGAAGGACTGGGGGGAAGGGACGTATCTGGTCAAAATATATTTAAAACTAAAAGTTGTTTTAAGTAATCAGACACATGCACATGTTGCTGTCTTATTTATGCTACCGAATTTTCTCTTTGTTTTCTTCATGGAATATATAGAAATTGTGAGTGATTTTATGTCAATTCAAAAATCAACTTCATATTTCGTAGATGATATACATACTATGTTTTATTCAAGAATTGCCCCATTTATTTGAGCCCAACACATTGTAATTTTATACGATACTGTAGTGAATATGCTTGTTCAATTTGTAACTGTGAATAGAAGCCTGGAAGGTGTGTGTGTGTG
The DNA here is from genome assembly GCF_007827085.1 of Peromyscus californicus insignis. Taxonomy (NCBI): domain Eukaryota; kingdom Metazoa; phylum Chordata; class Mammalia; order Rodentia; family Cricetidae; genus Peromyscus; species Peromyscus californicus. Next base: position 40,466,861 of record NW_026294535.1, read on the forward strand.
TGTGTGTGTGTGTGTGTGTGTGTGTGTGTGTGTGATTTTGTTTCATTTCACTGAATTGTACTATCAAAGATCAACACTAGCATACATTCTCAGCAGCAACATGTTGGAGAACTATTTTTTCCTTCAAACCTCATCAACATTATCCATTCATCAATTGAAAGACAAAAAAAAAACAATACTACAATTTTTCTCATTTCATGAAGTTAATGTTTCCATCTTAGGTGTGTGTGTGTGTTTTTAATATATCCTAGTTCTTGTTTCTCCCCTTCATATTTTGCTTTTTGGTACAAGTAAGGTTGCCATATGTTGTAATCAGTCAGTCAGTCAGAAGGGAATTGAAGACAGGGAAGAAGGAAGAAAGAGAGGGTGAGAAGAAAAGAAGAGGGGTGAAAGAGGCGGGGGAATGTGGTTGACATATTGTGCACCCCAATAAACTTATCTGGGGGTCAGAGGACAGAACAGCCACTATATGAAAAATAGGTCTAGGCAGTGGTAGCACACACACCTTTAATCCTAGCATTCAGAAGACAGAGGTCTGTCTGGATCTCTGTGAGTTCAAAGCCACACTGGAAACAGTCAGGCATGGTGACACATGCCTTTAATCCCAGGCAGTGATGGCAGGAAGCAGAAAGGTATATAAGGCGTGAGGACCACGAACTAGAGCCTTTTTTTAATTTTTTTTTAATCTTTTAGGCTTTGAGCAGCAGTTCAGCTGAGATCCTTTCGGGTGAGAACTCAGAAGCTTTCAGTTTGAGGAAACGAGATCAGCTAAGGAACTGGCAAGGTGAGGTTGGCTGTGGCCTATTTATTCTGTCTCTCTGATCTTTCAGCATTCACCCCCTATACCTGGCTCCGGGTTTGTTTTTATTAATAAGACCTTTTAAGATTCATGCTACAGGGGAAGCCATTAGTGTGTGACAACCTTGGGGACAATGACAATCCATAGACCAATTTCTTCTTCTATTTATAATTGATATTAAACATTTGCTTTCCTTCTCTTCATTTATCTTGTCTGTTTTCAAGGCTATCTCTTGTTTATTTGTTCACAGTTGGCTATAGAGCCCAAACTGGCTTCAGACTCCTGATTTTCTTCCCTCAGCTTCTCCAAATACCACCCAACCCAGGTGTCACCAAACCTGTCTTTTGGCTATTTTTAATCATAGATGTTTGAGTGTTTACACTATTACCTCTTCTCTGGTTGCAGCACAAACTTTGATAATCATTTCATGATAATATTACTCTCTTATTTTATACAGCAGTATTTTCTATCTTTATTTTAAATTGCTTGTAGCTTTTCTTTCTGATACTATTTTATGGAAACATCTTTAGTATTTTGTGTAGTGCTCCCATGTTCTTTTTGAACCAAACATATGGCTTTTAGAAATTTCTTTTGTTTCTCGCTATAAATACTGTGAGTGCTCTTGCATTCCTCTGAGTTTTCAGAGGAGGACTATCTTCACCTTGCGGTTCTGATTACTGTTGTAGATTGTTATATTTTTCCTAGTTTTATTTTTTTATATTTATAAGGAGATTTTTAAAGGGTGTGATGATTGTAGTTTACAAACTCCCTCTTGCAGTTTAATATTAAAGTTAGATTTGTAAGTGTGGTATTGTATTTGCAAGTATATTAAATATTTATCTATTTGTTTAAAAGATAAGCTTTGGATAATTAATAGACTATTTACCAACTTTCTGAAAGACAGATCACAGCATATTTTTATGCAGTACTTTGAATTATCAATTTATATTACTTAACATAGTTTATTGAAAACTGTATTTTAATATTGTGTTGATTTTTAATAGAGTAAATATTATTATAGAGTTTGTAAAATATGTAATTTAGATCCATGCTAAAAATAGAGGCCAACTTTTTCTATTTTTGCATCAAGTGGGACTGTGGCAAGCAAAAAGAGAGCTAGTTGCCAAAGGAGTGTTTTGGGGAACTCAATGCATGTGCTTATTGACTGATAGCATGGAATTCAAGAAGGCCCAATTGCAAGAACTGTTCCTCAGTGGGGTATCAACAGGTGTCATATCCAAGGTTATATGATCAATGAACAGTAGAAAGGAAGAAAGGAAATAGGAACTTAGCTGTTCCACTAACATTCTGGTAGGCATGGACAGGTTGCATTCACTTTAAATCTTGGCCCATTGGAGTCAGAATGGGATCTGTAGGAACATAGCTTTAAAATGCATGAACAGAAGGGGGTTAGCCGAACCTCTTAGAGTAAGCAGCAATCAGACTGTATGTCACAAATTAGACATGACTTCTGACCAACGGGTTTCAAGAGTGCTTAAGAACTGTGGCTCAATCTCTTCAGCACTGAAGTCTCTGGAAGAAGAATTTACCCAAAGCTTGAACAGATGAAAAGATTAAGCTGAGGGTCAGTTTTTGCCCCAGAAGGTGGATTTGGCCATGGAGTGAACTCTCATACAGTGGGGGAAATGAGTCAGGTACCATGGCTTATTTGACTCAGTGACTTTATATCATTTCACTTTATATCTAAATAGCCAAATATCTGAACAAGTGGTGCACATTTAATGGTACCTTTATGGTTATAGAATATCTTTAAACTCAGACTTTAAAATATTAATTGCTTCAATGAGTATTGAAGCTTTGTTTTTGTATAATAGAGATTTCTAATGCTCTTTGGAAGAAGATGCACATTGGTTTTCATAATTTTTTTTTTTTTTTATGGTTTTTTGAGACAGGGTTTCTCTGTGTAGCTTTGCGCCTTTCCTGGAACTCACTTGGTAGTCCAGGCTGGCCTCGAACTCACAGAGATCCACCTGGCTCCGCCTCCCGAGTGCTGGGATTAAAGGCGTGCGCCACCACCGTCCAGCAAGTTTTCATAAATATTTTAAATATAACAATGCATTTTAAATTGTATCCCATTTTAATTATGAAAACTATATCATTACCATGCTAAGAATCATATGGTATGATTAAAATGTAGCCGGTTGAACTCAATTGTAAAGACTTTAAGCACATCAATTTCCCTCGACACGTGTATAGAACAAATAACCCCCTTTCCTTTAAAAATAGTCCTTATGGAGTTGGTGAAAAAGCTCAATCATCAACTCACAACAACCTCTAAGTCCAACTCTGGGGTTCTGTTGCTCTCTTCTGGTCTCTGTATGCACCTGCACACACTTGTTGTATGCACAGGCACATACACAAACACACATATAAGTTAAAAAATATAATATATATATTAAAAAATATAATATATATATATTAAATGGTCCATGATTTGTTGGAATTTAACTGTATCCATGAGATATTTATAAAATTATTTTAGTAACGGTGGGAAAGTGTGAAGTGGGAGGCAATGAGAAGAATATCTGTGATATGAGAAGACGAATCAACGTCCTTCACCGGTTTGTTTTGTGTGTGTCCTTGCAAGTGCACTGTTTGCACCAGGGTTGGATGCTAAATAGCGCTGGGCTGTAACATTAATTATGGACAAGCTTTTGGTTGAATAATTGATTTCAGTTAATTCCTCACAAAGAACCTCCCATTTATATTTTTTTGGATATTTCTTACAATACACATATTTCTCCTTCCAATTCCTTGTCTAAAGAAATAAACAAGCCACAGATAGAATTTTATGATGTTTTCCAGAACATCGAAGTTTTGACTTGTTATAACTTCTCATTTTGTTTTATTTTCCCTGCACCCTCCTTGCGAGAGATTATCACTTAAACATAGATGATGATGCTATCATCAAATTCTAAGTCACTATGTAATACATTTATTAAATTTGCCTTTTTTTTATTGAAACACTCCTTTTAGAGGTAATCTTTTCTTTCTGGGACATCTCATTTTTGCTTTCAAATGACTGTCCGAATTTTTGAATCACATCTTCACTGCATGGATCTCATCTCTTCTGGTTAAGAGGCTCCTGACTTCTGAACATCTGTCACTAAGAACACCTTTTTTTTTTTAACCTCAGGGGACTACTATTTGCTCACACTCACCTTCTACATAAATAGCGTTCATATGATTTCTGCTTCTTTTTAAAAAATACTGTTCTTATGAATTTGCAATGATTTAACAAGACTAAAATTGTTATGAAATGTATTTGAGAAGTAATTAAAATACATTGTCATTTCTACCTAAGGTTCTTATTCAAAATGCCAAATGTAGAATGAAGGGATTCTTATTTTTATAAGTATCCAAGTTAATTTGAGAGCATGAAATATCTAACATCAAATTTAGATCTTCAGGGACAAATTCACTATAGACAAAATTAATTTATAAGAAGAAAATGATTTATAAACCTTGTATCTCTTCTAAAGTAGTGACAAATTGAGAACCAGTTTTCCATTTAAATACAATATGAGTCATTTGCAAAGGTTAAATTGTGTTTGGTATGTTCTATTTACATGAGAAAATTACATGCTATTTTTAATTTTTTGTTTTTTTTTGTTTTTTTTTTTTTTTGTTTTTTCGAGACAGGGTTTCTCTGTGTAGCTTTGCGCCTTTCCTGGAACTCGCTTTGGAGACCAGGCTGGCCTCGAACTCACAGAGATCCGCCTGCCTCTGCCTCCCGAGTGCTGGGATTAAAGGCGTGCGCCACCACCGCCCGGCGCTGTTTTTAATTTTTTAATCACATTCTATAGAAAAGAATGTCTAAAAAAGGAAAAACATAGCAACTGGACAATTTCCATATCCATGACAGTGGTTTTAGCTACACCACACAAAATACAGGTTTTGGCCAGATCTGTTTGAACTATGAACTTCCATGTTCATGAATAACAGTTGTATCATTTAATAAAGACCTCAGAAGGTTAAGACAAACTCATGTGAAGTAACAGCTACTTCTGTGGTCTTGATATTATGTTCTGCAAATTGACTTTAGCTGTGATTAACTCATTAATGGTCAAAACTGACAACACATTACAATGAGATGTTTAACTTTGGTGAGCAATTATGTCCCTGACACTTTATTATCCTCAAAAGATTTAAGGGTAAATCTTTGTAAAGCACATTTTTTTAAATATAGATGAATTTGGTGCCTTTCTTTATCATTTGTGCCCCATCTCTGTTCTGGTAGCAGGAGCACTACAGAATTTAGCAATGACAAAGAGTTGAAACAAACCAGGGCTTCCATGGTTGGTTTCTGTGCAGTATTAAGTATTAGCAGGTATGTAGCATGCCTCTGCAGTTAGGATATTTCAGTTTTTGGATTGTGACTTAAATTGCTTATGGCAGAACTCTTGATTTCTGTCACTGTTTGATGGTCTTAGAGGTACGCCAAAGTGAAAATAAATAAATGATACAGTGGACTGTTTTTGTCACAGATGAAGGAGAAATGATGTAGGAAGACTGTAAAACTATGTTAAGAAAAATTTAGCCTTAGTATGTAAGAGTTTTGTTTTATTAGTGTTGGCAAATGAATTAACTCTCAATTATCTATAATGGAAGGGAGTGGTTGACTTACAGCAGGTTATTAAACCAGTTACTTAGGTTTTATAGCATTTCTAATAGCTACCACTTCTTTGACGATGTGATTAGAGCAGTGTGGAATGATTGCATGCATTAAGAAAACAAATAGACGAGGCCCCCACAATGATGAGGTATTATAAGAGTCTAAAAAGTGAGCTGCTTTTCCATAGCCAAAATGCAGGCTCTCCCTCATGTGCTCAGAGACATTTACATCAGAAACTGTAGTAAGCACGGGATAGTTTGATTTGGGTGCCAATTATTTTAAACCATCCTCTAGAGAAAGGTCTAAATAAACAAGAGGAAGGCCAATAAATTAGAATGAGCAAGACAAAGGAGAATCAAGGCACCCAGGTCATTGACAGAATCTACAAGCCGACAGACACGGGCAACAGAGTATTGAAGTTTATGGTTCAAACTGGATTAAGAAGAAAACAATTTTAATTAAGAACAAATACTTGCAAGGAAGGAATTCTGAAAAAATGTGAAGAAATATAAAAGTTATTGTTTTGGTTATTGTTTGGAGGTATTTTATTTCAGAAAGAATTGTAGTAGAGAATTTAAAATTTTCAATAAATTTCATAGTTTGTAGTATATTATAGAATATATCAATATTATAATTATTGTATTATTTAAAACAGGGTTATTTGGAAATATTTATAAAAAAGAAATGGACTTGGCTATAGCTTCATAGAACAGCCAATTATAGAAATAATTGAAAAATTCCTGGCACTGAGTGGAGAACGAGGCATTTCTGTGAAAATAGTTTTTCTCTGAAACATATAGAGGAAGCCAAACTTCTCACCAGGCTGCATATAGCATCTACATGAATGTCTTAATGTGTCATAAAGGCTTTAATTTAATGTAGCCTGTAAGCTGAAAAAGTTCAGAAGCATCACTTTTCAACATATTTTAGGTACAGAGGGTATGAATTTAGATATATAGTGACCTGGAGGTTTCACGAAAGTTCAATCCCTGGGCCATCAATGAGACCAGAATCTGTAGGGGAAAGACTAACACATAGGTTATTTTTTCACTTTTGTTAAAAAAGAAAAGGAAAAAAAAAGATAATTCCTGTAAAATAGAACTAGATCACAAGCCAGAATTTGTCACTGTTCTCCTCAAACCCTCCCTTATGTATCAAACTTGAACTTTTTCGTCTCCCCAAAGTAACCATTATATTTGGCATGCTTCCTAACCACATTGCTTGACTTACTAGCTACATTATAACCCAGGATTATAGCCAGGACAATCTAAATGAGTCTTATATATCTGAAGAGAATTCTTTCTGCTTTTATGCTTCCAACATTTCATATCTTTCTGATTTATCTGGAGAAGTTCCAACACTACTGAAGATGGAATAACTGCTATGCAAAATTAAAATTTATCTTTTATTGGGTTATTTGGTAATAAAGCAAATTTATGAAAGGAAAGACAAAGCTTCGATTATTTCCCTTTATCAGTACAATGAATTACTTCAGACGTATTTTTAAACTAGTCTTACAGGCTTAGTAGTCAACCTTATTTGGTAAGATTCCATTTTTATAATTGTATGTATTCCATTATGTTCCCACCAAACTCACATGTGATTCAAATGCAATTACTAAGAAAAGTTTTTTACTTCACCATTTATTTTTAAAATCTTCTCTATATCAACATTTTATCAATATATATTGATGGTGCATAACAACAGGACCCACTGTGGCATTTCTATACCTGAATGCAGAGGGTACAAACCCTCTATCTGTCTGTCCTCCACTCTTGAAGATTCTCCCTTGTTGGCATATTTCCCAGTTCTGCATAATTACTATTCTATCGTACAGACAGGTTTTGTTGTATTGGTAGTATTTTCTTTCTACATCTGAGAGAACATGCAACATTTTCCTTTTTTATATCTGTCTTATCTAGCTTAACACAATTTAAAGTGGCATTCTATATTCCATTTATTTCACTACAAATGTCAGAATTTTATTCTTAATGGCTGAATAATACTTCACTGTATGTATAAATTCCTTATAAATACATTTGTTGATGATGGGTACCAAGGCTGATTCCATATTTTGTTGTGGTATTATTAACATTAAACACAAGGAGACACTTGTCTCTTTTGTAAAATAACTTTACTCCTTCAGATATATACCCAGAACCGGGTGAGCAGTATCATGTGGTACTCTCTGTTTAGATTTCTAAGAACCTCAATTCATTTTTTTTATGGCATCTGTACTAATTTATATGCCCTTGAACAATATAGATCACTTCTTTCTACAAACTTTCCTACTCTGCCGTCGTCTTTGTTACTTTTGTATATTATTTATCCTGGCTAGAGTAAAATATTATCACATTGTAGTTCTGATTTGCATCTTTGAATTCTAATGTTATTCAATGTTTTATCATTTTATTGATGTTTATTGACCATTTGTATTTCAGTTTTAACTGGGTTACATTTATATTGTTTTTTTTTTTCTTTTAATTCCCACTCTTGATTTGTAACATAAGCTTGTTTATCAAGTGCGGGGTGTTACAGGTGTGTGTTTCTTTGTTCAGCTGAGCTCTTTATGTACACTGGATGTTAACCTTCTGTGAGAGGGACAGTCAACAAATCCTCCCCACACTCTGGGTCGTGTTTTCCCTGTTATTACTGCCTTCACTGTGCAGTGCCGTTTGGTTTTACGTAACTTCATTTGTTGAATTTTGCTCCTGTCCCTTCTGCCTTTGAGTCCTGTTCAAAACATGATTGCTTGTCCCACTATCTTGAAATTTCACCACTGTGCTTTTCACTGTGATTTCAGGTTTTGTTTTAAATGTTATGGTACTTGATCTATTCCCAAGTTGACTTAGGGCTGGGTGACCGATAGTGGCTACTGTATCTAGAGATCCAGAGTTTCCAGAATCATGTTTTGGAGGAGACTGTTCTTTACCCAATGTAGATTCCAGAAGTCTGTTGAGAATCAGTTGGTTATAGATGAAAGGCTTTATTTCTGGTTTCTCTATTCTACTCACACAATTTATGTCTGTTTTATGCCAAGACACACTGTTTTGCTACTGAAGCTCAGTAAAAGACCAAGAAAAACAGCCCTGAGGTCTTTTTTTTCTTTTCTTTTCTTTTCTTTTCTTTCCTTCCCTTTCCTTTCCTTTCTCCTACCTCCCTCCCTCCCTTCCTTTCTCCCCTTTTAAGATTGATCTGATTATGTGGTTCAATTTTTTGATCTATTCAAATTTTAGGACTTTTTTCTCTTCTAGTTTCATGAAGAGAGTCATTGATATTTTGATGTGAATGGCATTGAGTGGGTTCACTTTGCATGGTGTAGGCATCTTAACCGTTTTATTTCTTCTAGTCTATGAACTCATGAGATCACTACATTTTTTTATTTGCTTCCTTTCTTTACTGTTTTGTATTTTTCATTATAGAGGATGTTTTTTAATTTCTTAGTTATTTTTGACTATTTTATTTTGGTGGCTGTTGTGAATAGGATTGACTTCGTGGTTAATTTTTTGGACAATTCATTATCGGTGTACAAAATGTCACTACTTTCTGTAAATACATTTTGTATCCTTGTGTCTTATTGAATTTATCTATAACTTATGAGTCTTCTATGGAATCTTTAGGGTTCTTTTTTCTAGATGCACAATCATATCACTTGCCAACAGTGGTTATTTGATTTCCTCGTTTCCTATTTGTATCTCTTTCATTTCTTTCTTTTCCCTAGTTTCATTGGCTAAAGAACTTTATTATTTTTTGGGAGGGAACACTTCAGGACTTGTTTCTGGCCTCATCCTCCAGACTAGAGAAAGTCCCATGCACTCATGAAAAGAATATGTATTCTACAGCTATTAGGTGCAATATTCTGTTACTGTGTATTTGACCTATAACATAGTTTAACGCTTATGTGATTTATTAATTCATTTTATAGGTCTTGGTGATCTATACATTGGAGATAGCAGGTTATTGAAATGTCCAACTATTTTCTTTCTCTATCATATATAATATATTATGTATAATCATATATATGAGTATACATCATATGACTATAATTACAATATATATAATACATAAGTATATATATTCTCTTTCTAAGGCTTATAGTGTTTTAAGGTTCTGTTCACTGTTTTGAAATGAAATGTGTGTGTGTGTGTGTGTGTGTGTGTGTGTGTGTGTGTGTGTGTGTGTATATGCCATCAAGAAATATATAGTACATATATATTTGATGACTCAATCATTTGATCTTGTTGACCTTCTTTGTTCTTATTAGCAGTGTCTCAAAGTTATGCTTTTTCAACTGTGGCCCTTTTTTCCTGCTTCAAGGTTTCATTGGCTTGGAACACCTATGCTCACCTTCTTTCAGTCTCCGGATTCTGTGTTGACTATCAATACAGGTTTATGACCTGTTATTGCAAGTATTTAAAGTAAAATAGGGCTTTAGACATGTTATCTTAGTGTTATAGCCATACAGTCTTATGATGACTATACACCAATTCACTAAAGTAGGATTTGAGACTCATGTTTGCACCTATTCTTTCTGTACTAAAAACTAAATACAAAATTACTCCACCAGGCTATGGTCCCCTCAGGACTGTGCCATTTTATGTTATGCTTTGCTTGGGCAGGTCCCATTTTATGCCTGGTATTTTGTGATAATTATTAATTGGGAGCCCATTCACTCTACAAAATTCTGCTTTTGGAGATAAATTATGTATAAAGTTATGCTTTATTATTATACAATCACAGATTCAACTTCAAGCTCTGTCTACTGATTGTATAGTACTGCCAGTATTTTAGTATCTGCTGTATAGCTGTATATGTTCTACTAAAACTTTTTTATCAGTGTGTTTATTCCATGAAACAAAAGGCAAAGAAAAACATTATATATATGTATATATATATATACATACATATATATATGTATGTATATATATATATATCCTTCCGTGTAGGCTATATTCTAGCCCTCTGTCTTTGTTTAAAGAAACTGCTTCGTTCAGAGTACAAATCATGAAGTTCAGAGTGGTAAAAGCAAGGGAATGGAAGAAAAATCCTTTTTGCTTGGATAGTAAATACTTTATCATTTGTGTCCTCATGTGGGCACTAAATTCTCCTGATAAGCATGGCAGAGCATGGTATGGGTTGAAAGTCTGATGACATGCGGTCAATCAATTTAAGTTCCCGACCAAGAGTCGGTAAGTCTATCACAGTCCTCCAGGGAAGCAAGCAGAGCACTCAGTTAATGCACAGACCCAGGAGGAGAAGGGAGAAAACACCACCTGAGCTCCGCCTCACTGCAAGCTAAGAGCCATTTCAGAACCGGAGACTAGGCTGTGGTTTTGTAAAATTGCCACGTCAAGTAACAAGAAGAAAAGCCCCGAGGAGCTCTTTGTAAGACTGATACCATCAGAGTTTGTTTGCCTGGGGAAATTCTGTCACAATTGTTAAGTGGGGTGAAAATAGATACCAGATACAACTTTCTATTTTCTGAATATGAGCGCTCAGCAGGAGATGGATGGCTTTGATTTGGGTCCCCCTCACACAAGTAGGCATTCGTCTTTAGTGAGCAGTGTGTGCCTGTCACTGTAGGTATTGCTTTAATATTTACAAAACAAGAGTGAGCAGCAGATCAACCCATTGTACCATTTTAACATTTAAAAAGACATATGCATGGTTGTTTAGTAATTTTAGACTAGAAGACACATTAAAATAGTGAAACTGACACAGTTCTATTTTCCCTCAGGTTCCCAATTTACCTTTTTGCCCTGACCCCTCCTAATAGTTTGCAGGCTCTTCTAGAGATATTCTATGTAATTTCAATATATTAATATATATCATTAACGAAATAATTTAAAATTATATATACACAGCATATTTCTGCACTTGTATCAGGGACAGGTTTCTATGAGAGTCAAAGCATTAATTGCTGCGCTACACTTTAAAAGCTGCACATTCTTTTTCTCTATGATATGAAAACATTGTTATAGCCAGAACCCTTCCTTTTGAATTTAGGCAAATTCCAATTTTTCATTCTTATGAGCTGTTCTGTGTTGAACTTCCTTACATGTATCTCTCTGCACAGGATGGGAGGAATCCTCAGAGATGCTGCCCCGCTGCCCTTCAGCTAACCATTGTAGTCACTGTGAATGGATTGCCTCTTTATCGATCTCTGTTACTTCAGAGGGTTGAATTAAATGTGATATGCATTCTTGTCAAATTTGAACATTTTTTTTTGCTTAGCAAGTTGGGTCATTGTCTCTTGTGTTTGTTGTTAGAGAAATGTGAAATAATATAGGTTCAAGCTTTTTAACCAGAAAAGTCAGCAATGTAGCCATATATAAAGGACTTCTGTGTGCCTTAGCTTAACTAACCAAGAGCATTATGTTCATATCTAAGAAGCTTCTCCTTTGGTCTCACTTCTGCAGTGACAGTGTCTGCATCTTGGTTGTGTGAAGATTACACAGTTAATAGATGGAAATCATTGATAATAGTTGCTAAAATATCAAGGTTATTATTTATCATATGCAATAAATTGTTGGCCATTAAGAATACTAGTATGTATTCCTTTTCATCACTTTAAGTTTTTCTTTAACAAAGATCATAACTCTTTGGGTATTAAAAACTAGCCCATTGAAGTATTTAATAAAAATTTACATGAATTTAATTGCTAAAAGTTTTTCATACCAAATTAATATATTTGTAATTTTGTGATAATTCCAAATATTCAAAAGAGAGGGAAAAATCATGACTTGCCTGAAGCTATATTTAGAGGTAGATATGAGTTGTGGCTTTAATACCAAACAGTGAATGCTGTAAGAATTCATGTGGTTTATGTTTGAGTATGTAGGGGCTGATCTTGACTTTTAACTTGATTGGATTGAAAGAGGCCCATCTGATTAGCAAAGAATACCTTTGATTTGACTGTGAAGGTCTTTCCAGTGCTGATTAAGGATGAGAACTTTGACGTAGCCAACAATAATCTATTGTTGGGTTGAAAATTTCAATTTACTGTTGAGAAATACTGGCAACTGACTTAGGGGGAAGTGAGATAACTGAAACATGGTCATAAATGGCATGTCTTACCTTGGTCTCATTCCTATCTTTTCTTATTCCTATCTTCCCTCTGTTTCCTGTCTATTACAGATTGAACAGCTCAACTATGCTGTCACAGACATGAAGAACTAAAACCTTTGAAATCGTGAACTAAAATATATCTTATCACCCCCTTAAAATTTTTCCTCGGGTCTTGTGTGGCAGTAATATGAAGGCCTGACTAACACAAGTAGGTGACATAAGAACCGCTTACAATGGAAGTGAATCGTAGACCTACCTAATATTCTTGCAAGAGGGCAATGCGATTTTGGAAGCATATGATTTTGCTTTGATGAATGGTAACAGAAAAGTGTTATATTGACCCTCTGGAATAAACCACTTCAGTACAACTCAGTACAGAATTATTCTCAAATTCAAGTTCCCATGAATGAAAGTTCATGAAGCACATAAACACTGGTACAATCACATAATGAGCCATGGGTCCAGAAGTCAAAACTTGCCTCAGGAAATTTTCACTTCACCACTTCTCCTCATGATTATTTTTAGGGATGAAGTAAACGTGGTAGTTGTATGGATGCTCGCACTCTCTTAGATTTGGGTAGCACTAAACTGTGCACTGCTTTCTCACAGTCCATCCTCCCGCCTCACTCTGTCCTCTGACTTCCAGTAGACTTTACCTCCATAAAGAAAAAGAGTTCAAATTCATACATGTCATTCACGTGGCCTCATCAGCTAGTTCCTTCGGTGATAGCTCTGTCAGATTTAAATATGCTTGATTTCTTAAATCTCTAGCTTTTGCAGTTTTATTTAATATGAACATATACACACATGGACCACGACAGTTGGAATGAGAAGAAAGCACTTCACACAGTGTTAGAAGTGGATCTCTCTCTCTCTCTCTCTCTCTCTCTCTCTCTCTCTCTCATCTTTTTTGTTTGTTTGTCAGTTTTATATAGGATCTTGTGTAGCTCAGGCTAGCATCATCATTCTCAGTATATTGATTTGGGTGGCCTTAAATTCTGCATACCACTGCCTGAGTTTAAAGTGTGAATACCATGTTTGTTCAGAAACAGAATTCTTTAATTTTATTTTTAAACCATTGGTTGAGAAATACCAAACATAGTTCTAGATGTATGGCTTTGGTAACTAAATATTTGTTTAGGGACACAACAAGGGGACCACCTACCCCACCCCTCTGCACCCACATTTTAACTCTGATTGACCTATAATAAAATATTTTATCATCTTATCTGTTTATACATATGAGATAGATAGTAAGAGTCAAATACAAACTTGATGTTTTGATTTATGCAATGAAGAAAATACCGTATAAACATAAAAGTTAAGAATGAATTTATAAATATATATAAAATATTTAAATATATAATTTATAAATATATAAAAGTGTGTGCATGTGTATACACATATAAACATATAACATTCCTATATTGTTTCAATTTGGATTACTTTTTATTTTTAAGACTATTTTCTTCCTTTAGATATGAACAGTGAACTAACATTTGAAATGCTAAATATCAAAAGAATCTCTAAAATTATCTAACTTTGTATCATATCTGAAGATATAATTCATTTCTATTCCTTCAAATATATTTTCATATTGATATTTCTAATATTTGAAAAATGGAATTTTTTCATTAGTGTGCACCTACAAAATTATCTTTTCCAGAATGCCATTTACATATTTACTATGGAGAATGTAAAACAATTTCCTCCATTAATTTGTTTGCTAAAGCTCTAAACAAATGAAGCCTTTTCAGTTCTCTATTCCCCATGTTTCTCTGGAAATTTAATAATATTTATCCTTTGAGAATTTCATAGATTATATTTTAATATATTCAACCCTTTCTTCCAACTCTTCCCAGATCCACCTCCCCTTCCATACACAACCGTCTTTGTGTTCTTATTGTTTTAAACCTATCTACTCCAATTCATGCTGCCTGTGTGTACTTTGGTATATGGCCATCTACTGGAGTATGTTCCTCTTACCGGGGGCCATACCCTAAAAGAAAATGAACTCTTCCTTCCCAGAAGCTATCAATGGCCAATAGCTCCATGTTTAGGGACTGGGGTTTATGACCAGCTCCTGTATGCTGGGATTTTGTCTCACTCAAGTTAGTGCTGGTGTTGTGCATACTGTCACAACTTTTGTGAGTCTACATGCACAACTGCCTTGTTGTGTCTGGAAAACACCATTTCCTTGCAGTCATTCACTGACTCTGGATATTAAAATATTTCCACCCCCTTTCCCTTAGCTTTGGTAGACAAGGGTATGATATAGATGGCCATTTAGGGCTGGGCACGCCCATAGTCTCTTATTCTCTGCATTTTGACCAATGGGTCACTGTCTTAATTGCCAACTGATACAAAAAAAGCTTCTCTGATGAGGTTTGAAGATTCCCTAATCTATGGATATAGTGGTAAGTATTAAGAGTTGGCATAGTATTATGTCTTCTTAGCAGAGTAATAGTAGTAAGTTGTCCCTTCTTCCTATGACTTGTCTAGCCCCAGGCTCCTGACCCTGATCATGGTGACAGTTATGGATGGTATCTTGTGTAATGAACCTTAAATACAATCAGAAATTGTTGGTTATGTATGACATTTGGGCCACTGTTGCTCCAGTGGGCATATCTTACAAACACAAAGCTTTCGTAGTTAACAGGAGTCACAGCTGGATAATATTGATGATGACTTTTCTCCTTAGGTAGTATGAACAGCACATTGTAGCATCATGAAAGCTAACCCATAGGGTTGACATTTTAATTTCTTTTTTTCAAAAATGCTTCCTTTTGTTTATGGGGTACAATGTAGTAATCATATATATATATATATATATATATATATATATATATGATAGATTATGATCAAAATCTTAAAACCAACATTCACATAACCTTAAACATTTATATTTCCTTTATGTTAGGAGACTCCAAGCTTATTTCTTTCAGTTCTTTATAAAGAATGTAAGAAGTTGCTATAGTATAGTATAGTATGTCACCATACTGTGTAATAGAAAATGGCATTTCATTCTTCCCAGTTTTGCATTAATACTGATGTCCAGTAACCCTCTGAGCCTTCTTCCCTCTGCTGTACAAATGTGTTAATAAGCACATTACTGTTAAAATATTTGAAGATATGTTACTAATAGTTGAAATATAATTAATGTGAGCTGCCTACATTAGTGCTTATCACTGTATCACTGCATGGTTGTTAAAGAGAATGTAACTGTTTATATTGATACCTTTGCCCAGGACACCAAGAACACTAAAAAACACACAGATATTTGCACATACACCATGGGAACAGAAGTACTGACTATGATTTTTTTGAGATTATGATATAATTACATCATTTTCCTCTTCTCTTTCATCTCTCTAAACCTTTCCATATAGTCTCCTTGGTCTTGAAAGAAAATAGAAGCCACAGTTGCTTTTTAAAAGTATGCTAAATATTAAATAATTTAAGAATCTTGTTAATGGAGTATTCATAAATAATAAAAGAATTACTTAAGAGATATTTGGTACAATTCAGATTTAAAAAGCATGTTGACTTGCTTCTATTGGAGTATGTTTATGGAGCCTACACAGGTATTCTGTTTCACTCCAAGCAAAAAGAAGGAATATAAAGAATAAATTAACAAGAGGAGCATTTAATCATTCAAAAGAGAAAAATAATCTATCAATTAATTTGCATTTTATAGAACTAGCTGATTGTTTAAAAGATCGATGAAATTGATTACCTACAATGAGACTAGCTGGCTCCCAAGGGCTATCTGCTTTAGAGTGTGACAAATGAGAAGAGATGATGCTTCAGTTGTCGTGGGTTATCTTCATCAGACTGTTCAAGAAAATGTGTCATTTATCAATGCCCTATCATTGGAGTGTAGGTAACTCAACTATTTTTTTTTTGAATTTTGAAGGCTTTCTAAGTGTACTGTTGTCAAACAACTATCCCTCTCAGTAATGATCTCTTCTGGGCTAAATAGCTGTGCAAGTTAGTTGACTTGTATGTTATTTAAAGTCCAAAGAAATAAGGAAGATATTGCTAATTTGGGATATATTTAATTTAGAGAATCAGGGGATTTTTATGCTTAAAACAAAATTATTCAAAAGACTCATGGAGGGAGCTAGTGTGATCCTGGGTCATAGCAATACTTGAAAAAACATTTTTTAGCACAATAGTTTCAAAGTTTATTTGTGTGTGTGTGTGTGTGTGTGTGTGTGTGTGTGTGTGTGTGTGTATGTGTTTGTATGTGTGACTATGTGTGAGTGTATGTGTATGTAATTAAGTACATGTCATGCTGTCTGGTGCCTCCAGATGGAAGAAGAGTATATCAAATTTCCTGGAGCTGGAGTTAAAGGTTGTGAGCCAATTGACATGGGTTCTGGGAACTAAATCCAGGACCTCTCAAAGGGTAGGAATCACTCTTAACCACCAAGTCACATCTCCAATTCCTACTATGATGAAACTTTTGTTCTCTCAGAATTTCCTGTATTTTTTCACATTATACTCTTTCATTTTGTCCTTACTGTTAGAAGTATGACATTAAAAATGATTCCTTCATATGAAAATATGCCCAAAATAATTTAGCAAAATTGAGGTCTTTTTTTACTAAGTTCATATAGATGTTCTGAGGATCATATGGAAATTCCCCATCAGAATGTAAGATCCCTGGTCACTCTTAAACCAAAAGAATTAACTGTGAACCCCTGATTTTTCTGAAGGCAGTTTTTGAAAAAACATGTTTTATACTTTCTTCTGTAGTTGACATTCAAATGCACTTAACTGTCTCATAAATAAATGTACTCCATACTTTTTATGTGAACTGTATGTATTTCAAAATGAATATATGATACGCATATGCAATGTAGTCATTCCTGGGAAACAGAGAAGCCCTGTTTTCTTTATTAGCAGAAGTAGAAAACCTTACTCAGAGGAGTCACATGACTTTGTGAATGGTTAGCTGATTGGCTAAGAACAAGAATTCCAGCTGAGTAACAAAATGAGAATTGCTCATGGGAGAAAAGACCTCAATAGAATTAAACTATTCTCTGTTCAGTCCAAAACCAGGAAGGGGAGACCAAAAAAATAGTTAAGATGTGGACAATTGAACCCAAATTCTACTCACAGCAAGAATTACATTTTTGTGTCAATAACCTCTCAATGCATGCTTTTTTCCCCCTATTTATCTTAAAAATTAAGTGTCATACTTTTGCCCATCTGTCACAATCGCCCAGATATGACTTAGAGGCCTTGCTAACTGCTAGCAATCAGAGGAAGCAATAGGAACTCCCTTGACAATTAAAAATGAAAACTGTTAATAACAACAAAAAATCCAGAAAACAGTTTAGAAGTTTGCATATACAACCAAACAACTCTTGGATGTACTATCCAGTAATCAGTCTTCTTTCCTAATTTACCCAAAGAACTGAAATAGTCTCCTCACACAAAGCACCAGCCTTCTTCATATTTGACAAAATGTTGAACCAAACAAGATATCCTTAGGCAGGTGAGAAATAAAGGTACTGCAGGAGGTCTAGTCAGTGGGATGTTATGCAGAGGTAGAAAGAACTGTCATTAATGTATGAAAGGACAAGGAAGAACCATAGAAGTGTATTATCAAATGAAAGAAGACTCTGAAAACATTTTATATTTTGTGTTCCAATCCTATGAAAGTTTGGAAAGGGACAAATCTATATGGAGGCTGCAGGGGCCAAAGGTGGAATGCATGGTTGAGTAGACTGCTGGCAATTTGGGAGCAAGTATAGCTATGCTGTGTGATATTGTGACAATGAATGTATGGCATCGTACCAACAGGCTTGCTCATGGGTCATTCTTGCGGGGGGGGGGGGGCGGTAAATTCTCTGTTGAGTTTGTCTCATCCACAATGACTCTGGCTTGGGTCATGTTGACAGAAAAAGTGGCTAGCACAGCTGAGAAGTCTTGTTTGGTGAATGGGAGAGATTTGTTAGACATTTATTTATGTTATTGATAGGTGTATCGGTGAGGGATTACTTACAGCATCCTAAGTAATTCATGGGTGGCTTTCCCTGAGAGGAGTCTCCTTCACTCCAACGATTGTTGAACACTTAGATATCCTCAGGGATGTGAGGGAGCTTTTTGTACCTACCGCATGGATCACTTGTGATCTGCCCTGTGTACTACCTTAGGAACCTTATAAACTCTTTCCCACCTTCTATGAGGAAATTTTAATAGGCCCAATATTTTTAAATCTAATGGAAATAATCATAATTGCTCTGATTTTGATATAGCAACAGCCATGAGTTGCCCAGAGGACAAAGTTCTACAATAGAAGTGAATGAATTTATCTCAGTTTTTTCACATGGTATTGTTGCTGGCTTTAAAAAGTTATTTGCTATGGAATCTACATTTATTAATGTGTAACAGTATCTGAAAATTAGGTGTATTCTATATTTTAAATGGTCTAATCTACTTAGTATTGAAGCCACAGAGAGGATGATGTAAGTAATAAAGTACAGAATTACACAAGCTGTCATTGCATTGGAAGTCCCAGTTCCTTCCACTAAATACTAGTTCATAGTTATGTCTTATATTCGAATGTCTCACAATCTCAGAATGTCTGTATATATGGTAATTCATTAAAACATTTCCCTTATTTGATACATCTTATAGGTTATATGTTCTTGCCTGTAATTACTCAATGATTTATTTGACCAATGAAAGGACAACGGTTGATGCATAGAGATCCCAAGATGAACAGGTAATGGCCCCAGAGCAAAGAAACTACTGCAAGCCTCTACAAATACTCAAATGTTGCCTTAGGAAAACTGGGCTTGTGCAATCTGGTGATGGTGCCCACAATGACTCCATGAACCACATGTTAAAAAACTAAGGACTCACTCCTTCGGTTATGCTAACTCCACTTCCGTGTTCGGTAGCCAAAGGTCATCAGAGAGCGCAGCTGTAGGCTATGTCTGTCAAAACAAATAGTTCTATTTGACAACACTGACAGAATCAAACTAGCCATGTGGCACAGCAAGGAGCTGGGGTCATAACTGGGCTAGTCACTGCCGTTGTTACTGACGCTCAGTTCAAAGAGAAAACATAATTAAATCCTTTGAATGTTAATACATAGCTTGAACTATTACAGAGAACAGGTTTTGAAATTACAGTGATGATGCTATTACTACTAATAGTAATAATAACATGTCATTCTTTATGTATCTAATTTTTCAGATTTTATTACAGAGATGATTTTTTTTTTCTTAATGTAATTGTTTTGCAAGACTAGTTTTCATTGTGCAACAATGTAATTATATTTACTGAAGTATGTTTGGACTGGTGAGGTGATTCCTGATTGAGATTTTCATAAGTGATAATGTGAAGAACACATGATTTTTTTTTTTGACTGTTGTGTGTGGACACTTTGTATTTGTGTACACCTGGGTTTCCTGGAGCACTCATCTCTTGCCTCTGCCTGATAATTTGTGTTTCCTTTCTCCTTTGCCTTGGATGCTGTTCTTTTAAGTATTTTCATGGTTGGATCCTTTTTAAAAATGTTTTATTAAGAATTTCATATAGGCATGCAATGTATTTTGATCAAATCCACACCCATTCCCTCCCTTCCAGTTCTTCCCCTATCATCCGTTGCTTTTCCCTCCCAATTTCCTAGTAGGGCTGGTTGGATCTGGTGTAGATTTTGTGCAAGCAGTTGTAGCTACTGGGAGTCCATGTGTGCAACAGCCCTGGCATGTCCAGAAAACAATATTTCACACCAGAAATCCACTACTTATGTCTCTTACAATCTTCCTTCTCTTCCTCAGTGATTCCTGAGCCATGTGGGGAGGGGAGGTGGGATAGATGATCTCATTTACTGCTGAGCAGGACTCACGGTCTTTCATTCTTCGCATGCTCACCATTTGTGGTCTCTATTAATGTTAATCTACCTAAAGAAAATTTATCTGACAAAGATTGGGAGATGCACTATTCTAAGAGTATAAAGAGTATAGCATAATATAGAGTATAGTATAATAAAGAGTGTAGAATAGTATAGATAGAATATAGTATAATTTGATACTAGTTCCATTTATTAGAATAATGGTAGGGTAGTAGGTTTTCTTCTAAGGCATATTACCTAGCCAGCCATGGGTTAGCTCAGCTAACAATACCACACATGAATTCTATCTTGAGGGTATTTGAGGAGTGGTCTTCAAATCAGGTCAGAACGTGATTGTTGTGACAATGGGCATATTTTCCTAGGCCAGTCAGTATCATAGCTTTCAGGGTTCACAGCTGTGTAAGACTTGTGAACACTTTTCTCCCCCAAATGACAGCAATAAAACCTTCCAGCATTATGAATTTTAGCTGATAGGGATTAAACTTCCGGGTTGTCACCAGCATGATTTTCCATGTGCTGTGACTCAAGTATGTGGTATCTTCTGCAATTAGTTTTTTTTATGTTAACAGCTTAGATCAACTATTAAATGTTTGTTAAATCTTTACCAATTATCATTACTCCCTTTCAAACCCTTTCTACAGTATCACAACTATTATATTAGTAGCATTTTTATTATATGAACTTGTAAAGAACGTTTCATTTTACAGTGTCTTCCCCACCATGCTGAAAAGTAAACTCTCAGAAATTGTCCTTGTATGATTTGAAGTCAGATACCTTTACATTGATAATCTTTTGCCCTCATCCACAAACAATTTCTTCCCTTTAGGTTTCACAATTGGGGCTATATTTTCAAAAAGCTCTTTTGTATTGAATATACTCCTTATACTATTATTTTACTTCCTGTATGTTTACTTTGTAGTGATTGCCATATGTGGTTATTTTGTTTTGGAAGTACACACATAAACCCCACCAAAACAAACATGTGAAAAGGCACCGGATCTTCCTAGAGTGAGCTCTGGTGTCAAGAAGACCATTTTTTCATTAATTTCTCTGGACTGGGGAAAGAATGAATACCTTCAAAATGCTGAGTTATTTTAGATATTCCTTTTATTTTAGATATGCTTCATCAGTTCTTCCATTTAAAGAGTACAACCCAATGATAACTTAGTATGAACTCAGAACTCTGCAAGTACTAGAACCATCAGTTTTAGAATATTTCGTCGCATGAGAGCAAAAACTCTGACACCTTGGTTGTCAACACTCATCTTCTCTTTCCAGTTCTTCTTTCTCCAAGCCCTGACCACAGGTAGTTGATGTTTAACTTTCTGTTTCTGTATGTTTTGCTGTGCTCGAAGCACATTTCACAGTAAGGATGCCAGTTTCATACTTTTTGTTGCTTAGCTCTTGTAGAAACTGTAGCTATTGCAGAAAGGGGCATGTGCATGTGTACACACACCCAGACACACATGCACACAGAATTTTAAAGAAAGTAAAAGAAATTCTACAAAGCATTACACATAGAAAAATCCCAAAGAATGAACAAAATGAACATCCTGACCAATAAGCTTGGGTAAACACATAGATACATGAAGAAAATGCTGAGGATATTATACATTTTAGAATCTAGGCTGTTGGTCCATATATTTTTACAGTATGGTCATTCCAATATTTTCTGTAAATTAAAAAATTCTAATAAAAAGATAGATGGTACACCAAAGTTTGTGCATTGTGTTACATCTAAATTTAATCCAAAAGAAAAAAACTTTTAAGAACGTAGTGGACTTTGGGTAAGGGCATGTTAGAGTATGTAAGATGAAGTATTCTGATGCCACAGGTTAACTTGGAATTAAAAACAAAACAAATACCAGATAAAGTGAAGCATATAAAAAACAGAAAAGATAGATACTTGCCAAGCATTGCAGTAAGCAAAATTCTAACTACAAAATCAAGGAAGAGTGTATATGGGCTATGTCTTATTAAATTCTGTTTTGCTGATATTTGATTTTTTTCTGAATAAAGTGCTGGAACAAGCAGACCGTTATGGTAAATATTGAGATGTTTTATCAGTGGATTTTTGAGTCATTTGAATATCAAAAGATTTGATGCAGTGTTGTTTGGGTTAGAACAGAGAGGTAGTGGGAGCAGTTCATGGTTCTCTATCACTGCTTTCCTTGTGTGACATGAGAAGATGCCACAGGCATCTCAGGGACGTTCTCAGACTCTGAAAAGCATCCTTTGGAAACAACTTTTAATGACCATGGTCGAATCAGTGCTTCATTTTCTGCAAAGTATGTTCATACTTTTACCTATTTATAGAAAACATCTCAAAGTCACGGCTTCCATATTTCTGCTTTATGTGTATCTCAGAATGTAAATGTATTCACTTTCAGTGAAAACAAAAGTACTTAATGCATATATATGCATAGCTTTTCATGGATATGGAGATAAACTTGAAATCTGTATAGTGCCATAGTACCTGCACCGGTTTTGCTTAAGCTCCGATGACATCGCCTTCTCCCGTTGACCTCTTTACAAGCTTTGCCAGTATGTTATAAACAAATTTATAATATTTGTATCAAAATTCTTTAAAATTAATAAAAAAAATTCAGCATTATGAGCTTGGGATTTTGTTTTTTCATCTCTCTCTCCCTCCCTCCCACTCTCTTTCTCTCTGTCTCCTGTGTGTGTGTGTGTGTGTGTGTGTGTGTGTGTGTGTGTGTGTGTGTGTGTGTGATACCTACGTGTGCAGGAACTGCTCTGTGCACATACATGTAGAGGTCAGAGGAGGATATCAAGTGTCCTGCTCTGTCATCGTATTTCTTATATCGTAAGGTGGGGTCTGTCACTGAAGTTAGAACTAGTCTGGTGGCCAACAATCCTCAGTGATTCTCTCGGTTCCATCACTCTCCCCAGCACTGGGGATACAGGTGCTAAGTACCACTCCTGGATTTTTACATGGCTTCTAGTGACTCAAACTCAGGTTCTCATGTTTGCACGGTAAGAACAAGAGCTCTTATCCACTGAGCCATCTCCCTAGTCACACACTGTGATTTTTATGGTGAATCTTCTTTGAGGAATATAAGCTATAATTGCCTATATTGGGGAAGCAGAGCAACTTCCTTACCTTAATATCTTTGATATTTCATTTTCTACAGTTAAATGGTTTCATATTACTTTTACTTGACACATTACTTTTACTGAAATCACACTATTCATGCCCTGGACAGAGAGCATTTCATATCCTTAATTTTCAACGTCCTTATCTTTAAAATGGGGATAATAGCTAACTCAGTAGAGATAATAAATCTTAAATAAGGTAGTGAAAATGAACATTTCCCATCTAATTTTTCTTGATTTAGCCATTAATGACATTAGTTGGAAACATATAATTTCCAAATAATTATTAGATTTTTTTCACCTCATTGGCTAAATCTGAAATTAATTTTAAATTAATTTGACTGTAAGTAGAAGAAACTTGCTATAATGTTAGTTTTAAGCTATCGGGCAAGTGTTCAAGGGCTAGAGATTTAATTTTTAAAATAATTACAGTTGCTTGAGCTACTATTTATGATGTAGTTGGATTGTGAGGACTTCTGTGCTTGTGAAGGACACACTCAACATGTTTCTCATCGATGATGTATTTTGAAGAAGGAACATCCAATGTGCATCTGTATCAAGATCATGCTAGTTATAAGTTAGAAAGACAACTTATGCACAAACTAAAAAATAAATCTGGGGGTTGGGGATTTAGCTCGGTGGTAGTGCGCTTGCCTAGCAAGCGCAAGGTCCTGGGTTCGGTCCTCAGCTCCAAAAATAAATAAATATATATAAAAAAATCTTATCTAATTTTTATACATTTTTCTGGTAACATATTTTCATTAATTTATTTAATCACAGTTAATATTTTTTTGGGAGGGAAGTATAGAATAATTTCCTTTGCTTCCATTCTCTTTTCTTACTATTTTGACAATAAATGCCTCATGTCTAATCCAATCTTTGAAGCAATATATTATCATTAAATATTTTATTACCTTGAAATATTAAAATGACAAATTATAATATAAAAATTTTAAGAATCTCTATTCTCTTTTTGAAGCATTATCTTGTTTTATTCAGTGAAAATTTCACTTGCTCTTAATACAGATTTGGTTTTTATTATTTACAACCGATGTAAGTATATTTCTTTTATAATGGCAATAGTTAATTAATTTAACTCAATCTAAAAATCATGTCTTTATCAAGATTTAACTTTTCTCTTGATGAATCCATCATTGAGATGTCTTCTTTTTTATTATTTAAACATATTTAAAATTCAAATAAATTTTGAACATATTCTTCCCCTCATTGAGAATTTTTAATCTCAGTAAATATATAACGATAATAAAATCTTGGTTGTTTACTACAGTTCCTGTTTTGTTCCTCGAATAATATTGTTACAAGTAATTAATTTATATTTAAAGAGTAAAGCTGACTGACACATCTATAAGACAACTCCTTCACCTAGAATTCAGAGGTCATAGGGAAAGGAGGGGCAGAAAGATAATAAATGACAGAGGAAGAGGAAGTTGATTGTGAGAGTCCATCTTCTAGAAATGTCCCAGAAGCTACATCCATGAAGTCTCAGCAACGTGCCTACCAAAACAAGATGGACAATGTTAACAACCTTAGACAGAGAACTGCAGGCAACCAATGAATAATGAGAGTGATAGAAATAGTCCTTCCCATGGTAGAGACCCCAGATTTGTTATTCAACATCAAGTGGTAAGTTCTGAAATAGTATACATAGAAATACTGTTATACAGACTGTGTAGGTTGTATTAATTTATTTAGGAATACACAGACACACACATACACAAGCACAAATACACAAATAGTAACAACAGTTAAAGAAATAGAAGTCATGAGTCTGGGAGAGAGCAAGGGGGAGCATTGGAAGGGTTGAAAGGAGGAAAGGGAAGAGAGAAAATATATGATTGTATTTTAATTAAGAAAAATGAGAAATGTTAAAAAAAACAAAAGGAACAGAGTTGATGCAAAGATGTGATCACACATCTATCAGGACCAGCAGTTCTTTTCATCATTAATTTATAATCAGTATTTTTAATATCAGATCTTTCCAACATGGCAAGCAAAAATAACATGTGAAAAAATCTTTTAATTTTTTTTAATAGTTGAAGTTGTAATTATATCAATCTCCCCTTCCCTTTCTTCCTTCCAATTCACCCTGTACACTTCTTTGCTCTCTCTCAAATTCATGGAATCTTTCTTTCTTTTTCTTTCTTTCTTTCTTTCTTTCTTTCTTTCTTTCTTTCTTTCTTTCTTTCTTTCTCTCTCTGTCTCTGTCTCTCTCTTTCTTCCTTCCTTCCTTCCTTCCTTTCTCTCTCTCTCTCTCTCTCTCTCTCTCTCTCTCTCTCTCTCTCTCTCTCTCTTTCTTTCTTTTTAAAAAATGTTTTTAATCCAAATAGGATTATGTAACTTCCATCCCATCCCTTGCAGCCCTACAGTCTCTCCCAGGTACCCTTAAGTCACTCCTATACTCTCACTATCAAATAGCCTTCTATTCTTTGATTATTATTGTTACATATATGATATATGACCTACAGTTCATTTTTGTTGTATGTCTATGGTTTCACAGCTGACCACTCTGCACTGGACAGCCCACACTGTCTCATTCCTGGGAGAGGCTATTTCTCGTTCTCTCAGCATCCACTAGCTACCTGTAATTCTTTGTTAGGGACCCCATGAGACTTTCCGCCTTCCACGTTACCATGTCCATCGGTATCACTATTTCCCAGTCTTGTTTACGCAGCTAATTTTAGGTGACTGTTTCACAGGAGGATTCTTGTTAGTCTGTCTCTTATAAGCTTTTTGCCTTAGAATATAATTAGAAATATTTTCTTGAGTCAAGGGATCAGGTAATTAGCTTCATCACTGAGAATGTTTAAGTTACAAATATCAAGAAGCATGCTTCTGCATATCCCATTGGACTCTGCCTTCCTTTCCCTTCCCATGTACTATTGTCTTTTGCTTTATAAAACATTCATCTCAGATTTGAGAGATTTTGGAAATTCTTTAAGAGGAGATTTAAAAACAAATCCTTTGTGAAGGTTTTATTAGCTTTTATTTATGACTATGTGTATGTACTTGCTTGAATTTATGTGCACCTGTGTGTGTGCTGGAACCTATGAAAGATCGGAGAAGGATCAGGTTTCCCAGAACTGGAGTTACAGAAGATGGTTAGCTACCCTTTTTGAGGTTATAGTATAATTACATCATCATTTCCCCCTTCCCTTTCCTCCTTTCAAACTCTTTCGTGTATCCTTCCTCACTCTTTCAAATCCATGACTTCATTTTTCATTAATTTTTTGTTAATGCATGTCTGCATATGTATATTTATATATATATATATATTTCTAAATATAATTTTCTCAGTTTTTATACTATTGCTGGCATGTACGTTTTCAGGGCTGACCATTTGGTTTTGGATAACCAGTTGATGAGCTCTTCCATGGAAAAGATTATTTCCCCCACTCTGAGCATTCCTTACCTGCTTGCAATTCTTTGTGTGGAGCTGACTGCTTAGCCATTTTTCCAGATCTAACAATTGATTTTCTTTCCAAATTTATTTTATGTGTGTGGATTGTGTGTACCACATAGGTTTCTGGCTCCAACAGCAGGAATAGGAGAGATTTGGATCCTCTGGAACTGGAGTTACACATGGTTGTGAGAGCAGCAAGTGTTTTTAATCACTGAGCTACATTTCTAGCCCCAAAGGGATTTAAAAAAACCAAAGCAAAAATAATAAACTGACACATAATGAAAAATATAAAAAAAATAATTAAAAAATTAAATCTTCAATCATGTGCTAAAACTGTGGAGAACATGAAGAAATTAGAAACTGAATTTGATAGTTAATCTTGATTATTTCAATCAAAGCCTTCTGTTAGCTTGGGAGAAAACAATTTTCAGTAGCATATAATTGAAAAGCCATAAACTGCTCTTAAGAAATGAAATGGAATTGAGCCATATTCAAATGATTTCAATTAGGGCTCAACTTTGATAATGATTTTAAATTGCTTTTGTCACTGGCAGGTTCAAAGGGTCCACTCTGACCGGCTCTTTTCTCACACTATCACTTTTAGATGTGAGTGTCAGGATTAGACTAACATATTGTTCTTACCTTGGCTGTCTGCTTAATGACGCTTTAAAACGCCTAAGGCAGACAATATGATTAGATTTTTGTGTAGGTGCCATAATAAATGAACACGTATCAGTATTACTTAGAGAACAAAGGGGAAGCCAAAGCCTACTTGGATGGGTAGCATTTTTCTGTATTTGATTTGTACAAACTAGTTGTTAAGACTGACAGCAGTTAGAGTTTATTTACTGATGAACAGATAGATTTATTATATCTGACCTTGAAAACAAGGGCATATTTGTGTCTGTCCCCCCAGATTTTACATCCTCTTATCCAAAGGTGCCATAACACTCAGAGGGAACCTTATATGTAACACTACCTCAGAGAAGCCCATGGTTAGTGCATTTCTTTTTCAAGCTTTCTGTTCTATCGTATTAACTCGTCAATGTCTTAGTTACAAGTAGGAAATGATGGAAAGGTTGGAATAGTCTATTATAAAAGATTCTGAGAATACAAAGTAAACTACATGTTCTCAAGGTTCAGAAAGCAGGCTGTCTAGATCATAGCATGAACCTGAGTATATCTGATTAAGCAGTTTTAATCTCTATAAGCATTCTGTGTTCGATGGTTGTCAGCATCCCTCTATTGAAAATGTTATTTGAAACCAGGGTTGGAGTTTCTTAATCTACTAATGCATGACTTGTGAGCACCAGGTATGCACAGTCCAGCATTTTACACACACCGAGTGATCTTGTTTTAGTCAATGTTTCTGTGTTCAAGAGCAGCCAACCCCCACACAGTCATCACAAACAATGGCAACAGTACTTGAAAACTGTAGTTGACATCAGCACAGCTACAAGGAAGGAGGAAAAAAAGTCTGACTACGTGAATATATCTCTTTTTTTTTTTTTTTTTTTTTGGTTTTTCGAGACAGGGTTTCTCTGTGTAGCTTTTGCGCCTTTCCTGGAACTCACTTGGTAGTCCAGGCTGGCCTCGAACTCACAGAGATCCGCCTGGCTTTGCCTCCCAAGTGCTGGGATTAAAGGCGTGCACCACCACTGCTTGGCTGTGAATATATCTCTTAAGTAAAATATTCGTCATTGTTTTTCTGTTGCCAAATTGTTTCTTTATTAGGAACTAAAACCAATATAATAATATAAATGAAATTAATGATTGTAACTTGGGCTTATGGAAACACTGTAATTCACACAATGCATTGAATGTGTTATTTATTTTATCATGAAACTATCAAGAGTATATAAGGTTATTAAATTTATTCTCATTTCTAAATTATGTAAGTTGAAATTTGAGAATGAAAACTTATCGTAGAATATTTGACTGGAAGACAACATACCCTGAATGAGATCTTTCAGTTCTCGTGCAAGAGTTCATTCAATTCTTTCAGTTCTTTGGAGAAAATTAAAGCTAATTACTTTTGATACATTAATATCACATATTTCATTGGAAACTATGAGTTGCCTGAGGTAGAGACATACATATTTATTTAAATATTTCTCATTTCTTAATAGAAACTCAGCTGAGGTAATGTTGATTCTAGCCCTTGGTCAAAGCTAGATTCTAATTTTGAAACATTTTAAATTGAATTAACTTTACAGACAGCCTTTTTCTATAGTTTGTTTAATGATTCATGGAGAAAGTATGAGGTTGGTGGAAAGTATCTCAGGAAAAGTCTACTTGAGCCTAAGTTGGGACCTCAAAGTCACAACCTGAAGATGCTATGGCCTACTTTCAGAACACTAT
Source organism: Peromyscus californicus insignis (assembly GCF_007827085.1). Taxonomy (NCBI): domain Eukaryota; kingdom Metazoa; phylum Chordata; class Mammalia; order Rodentia; family Cricetidae; genus Peromyscus; species Peromyscus californicus. Next base: position 40,496,139 of record NW_026294535.1, read on the forward strand.
TATGTGTGCATTTCCTACTTCCTGTGATAAAGTTTTTTTTTTAACCATTCAAAATGAAACATAGATTTGTTGTTCTTTGTGTATATGTGTATGTATGTAGTGTGGGGTATGTGTCCTATGTGTAGTGTACGTGCATATGTGTGTGGGGAAAGGCTCATGTGTGTTCAAATGCAAATACACATATGTTCAGGGACGTGTGGTTGGCATCAGTTTTCCATCTCAACTGCTCTCCACCTTACACCTTGATAAATGTTTATACTTGCTAGGCAAGTACTTTATCCTCTTAGCCATCTCTCCAGCTTAAAACATAAGTGCTTATCAGTATTTTAGATCCCCTATTCATCCATGATGTATCTGAGATATATAATCTTATGTGAGATAGTAAATGCTTCTTATTGTGTAAATCAGATTGTGCTATAGTTTCCACTTAAGAGATGCCTAAACTAGTAAAATTGGGTACTACTGTTGTAGAAAGGTAATATTCAAAACACAAACCAAGGAGTCTTAGAGAGTAAAGTAGTTCCTTAAAGTAAAAGGTATATGTGTATCTCTCTCTCTCTCCCTCTATCTATCTATCTGTCTATCTATCTGTCTATCTATCTATCTATCTATCTATCTATCTATCTATCTATCTATCTATCATCTCTGTCTGTCTGCCTGTCTGTCTTTGTTCTGTAGTTTGTTGTGTAATCCTGCCATTTTGATTGTAGAGACAAAGTAATCAAACATTTCAAAGCTAGTGTGGGATATATGAGATCCTGTCTCACAAAACCTAAACTAAAATCAAACCAAAATAACAAAAATGTATTTCAGTAAGTATATATGTCTTTCCAGGTTGGTCACAGAACAGTCATAGCTTGCTTGAGTTTGGGCACCTCAAGTACTAGATATACTAAGATTCAGGAATGAAATACCAATGATATTTTAGAAATTTTTGCTAATTTCATAATCAGAATCTCAATAGAAATCACATTAAACTGAAAATCATTTTCCTTAAAATATAACCATGAAACCTGTGATTCTTGGAAAGTAAAACAGGTAGTAGGTTTTAAAATTCATAATTATACTAAGTTAAACTTTCTTAGCCTTTGTTTATGCTTTTGTTGGTTCAGAATTTGGATGAATTACTTATAGTGAAGTTTAACAAGTTTTCTCTCCATAAATGCTTGGGCTAAATTGAGATCCATTAGACTCTGGTTATAATATCTCTCTTGACTTTTCACATTGAGGGATGATGGTGATGGCAAGCCTCTGCTAAGTCACTCACAAGTGGAGGGGTGCAAATGGGTTCCTGCGATTAGAGAAGGTGGCTTGTGTACACATTCTCCTACTCATTAATATTGAGGAAAATATATATCTTATTGCCCTAGGAAGCCTCACATATTGTAAATATTATCATCTATTTCTGTCACTTTAGATAATTGATAGTGTCACTCCTTGCTTCTTAGGATAACAAGGCAAAAATATCATTTCAGACTTCGTGTATAGAAAGAGCATATCCTCATACTATGACTACCCATTGCCTTCCGTGTCATTTCACGGAATGATTTCATCTTCATTTGTTTTGTTGACATATTTTTTATTTATAAGTTCCCTTTCTGCCCCTCTATGTTTCTTGCAATATTATTATTTATAAATTTGGTTAATATTTATTTATTAAAGATATTTGTTCTCATATTTTATTATTTTGAGATTTTATTCATTTTTACTTGATGTGTATGAGGGTTTGAATAGCTTGGTGAACCAATGAGTTTATTTGGTTATTTACAAAGTCATGAGTGAAGTGTTGCTTGCAGTAGCACGAGTGGATGATTATTTGTGGAAACACGGTGACCCAAAGTTGCTACCTTTCTGGGAAACAAATCCTGCTAGTGGTGATGAGTCATGAAATCTGCCTCTCTGGAGTTTCCTTCACAGTCTGCAGACAGCTCTTCTCACCAGCAATCATTTACTGCTCTGTACCCTCCCTCAGTGAGTATCCACACAGATCCTGTAGCATTCTTCCGAGTTCTTGTAGCTTTCCTGTGTTCACAGGCATCCCTCCCTCCTGCCTCAACACAGAGGTTGTAACTGCACAGCAACCCACCCCTTTGCCCTTGAGTTCTTACATTCTATCTGTCTCTTGAGCCTTAGAGAGGTGATATTGATGTCTGATTACAAACTCTTCCCATTACGGCCATGCTTGGACCACTCTGTCACAGAAGCAGTCACTTATTCCCAGCAGCTTGACCATTTATGACTTTCCACAGTAATCAATACCAATTAGGAATAAAAGATTTCCCTCTGTGTCTGAGACTGATCGTACCAGTAATCTTTGGGTTTAAACTCAAATTTAGAAGACAATTTGACAGAGATATTTCATCTATTCAAGAAACACAGTAGCATTTATGTAATTTAATTTAATTCTCTGTCAGCCGAAAAACATAAACAGGCTATTCTGAGGGTGTGATGGCTACTTATGGTTGTCAACTTGACTTCATCGGGGAGTAACTAAATTCCAAGATGCTGGGTACACCTGTGAGGGATTTTTCTCAAGTGGATAATTTGAGGTGTGAAGGTCTACCTTAAATCTGGGCCATACCTTTTCATGGCAGCCTACATAAAGGACATGGAGGAAGGAAGGACACATTTGCTCTTTGCCTGTTTGCCCTTGTTCTTGCTGGCAAGTTTATTCTTTCACTGATATTAAAGCCTACTTCTTTGGGTTCTAATGAATACTCAAGACCAGGTGAGACATCCAGCCTTGTTGACTGAACAACTACTGGATTTTTTAACTTTGCATGGGGAGACAGCCATTGTTGGAATGGTTGGACCACAGCCTGTAACATACTCCAATACGTCCTATTTAGATATAAATATGGCTATATATAGATGACAAAGTGTACTCATTTTATCAGTTCTGTTTCTCTAGATAACCTTGACTAATATAGAGGGGAGAACTTAATCTCTTTTAACTCCACAGCCTTGTCATTTACCTCTCTTCAATCCCTTTAGTAAATGGTTATTTAGCTTTTTCTTCATTTTTTTATTATTCTTTTAATTTTATAATTTAACTTAATTTTACATATCAGCCATGGATTCCCTCTTCCCGCCACACCTACCCTCCCCCCAACCCACCCCCTTATTCCCATCTCCTCCTGGGCAAAGGCTCTCCTGTGGATTCAGCTCAACCTGGTAGATTCAGTTGAGGCAGGTCTAGTCCCCTCCTCCCTTCACCCAGGCTGAGCAAAGTGTCCCAGCATAGGCCCCAGGCTCCCAAAAGCCAGCTCATGTACTAAGGACAGGTCCCAGTCTCACTGCCTGGGAACCTCCCAACAGTTCAAGCTAATCGACTGTCTCACTTATCCAGAGGGCCTGATCCAGTTGGGGGCTCCTCAGCTATTGGTTCATAGTTCCACTAGTTTAGCTATTTGTCCCTGTGCTTTTTCCAATTATGGTCTCAACATCTCTTACTCATACAATCCCTCCTCTTTCTCGCCCATTGGACTCCCGGAGCTCCACCTGGGGCCTGGCCATGGATCTCTGCATCAGCTTCCATCAGTCATTTGATGAGAGTTCTACCACAACAGTTAGGGTGTCTGGCCATCCAATCACCAGAGTAGGTCAGTTTGGGCTTTCTCTCGACCATTGCCAGTAGTCTATTGTGGAGGTATCTTTGTGGATTTCTGGGGACCTCTCTAGCACTTTGCTTCTTCCTATTCCCATGGGGTCTTCATTTATCATGGTCTCTCTTTCCTTATTCTCCCTCTCTGTTCCTAGATGCCCTTCAACTGAAGAATGAATAAATAAAATGTGGTATATATACACAATGGAGTACTACTCAGCAGAGAAAAACAATTACATCATGAGGTTTGCAGGCAAATGGATAGATCTAGAAAAAAATCATCCTGAGTGAGGTAACCCAGACTCAGAAAGACAAACATGGTATGTACTCACTCATAGGTGGATACTAGATGTAAAACAAAGGATGACTAGACTGCTACTCACAACTCCAGGGAGGCTACCTAGTAAAGAGGACACTAAGAAAGACACAGGGCTCGCCCAATGACAGAGAAATGGATGAGATCTACATGAGCAAACTGGACACGGGGGGGGGTAATGAAGGGCAAGGGTCAGGGGAAAGAGAGCTTAGGGGAGCAGGTTACTTAGCTTTTAAAGCCTTCTAGAATTTCACAACTATGAATTTTGTTTTATGTCATTTTTTTTCCTCCTAGGAACTCCAGCTATACAATAAAAAAATCTAGCTCTATTTGTTTGGTATGATTTGTAATATTCACTTTATCTGCTTTTCCTTCTCCTCATCCTCTCTTTAGAGTTGAAGCACTTTATAAATCTAATAGTCAGATTGACCAGGGTAAAGGTCCAGTCTCACAATGGGAATATTCAAAGTCTAAATGCTGGTGTCAGTTTCAAGGTCCCAACTGAATCAACTGCTTACTTCTTCTGTAAACATGGTTCTATTAGGCTCAGTGAACTGGGCCTCACTTTTGCCCTTCTCATGCCCACTTTCCTCATTAATTCTTTCTCTTTTGTCTCTCAGTCCCTGGTATTTGTGGAGATTCAGACATAAATCACCGTATGTTCCTAATGACTCACATAAATCATCCCATCATGGACCAAGTTCCCCACTTTTACTTAGATTTTGAGGCTTTTGTCACAAAAGGAGTGATTATATCAACCATGTTATTTGTTTCCAAGCCTTAGACTGACACCTCCTTCTTTTGTATTCCACAAACTCACAAACAAGAAAATTTTTTTAAAAAGCCATTAAATGCACCTCCTCTCTCCTTTTCTTTTTAATTTCTTTTTCAAGTCTTTCATGATTCAAGAGCATCCATGGACTTCCTATTGGGTCATTACTTTGGCCCACACCTGCATGCTAAATCATGGATTTTTCACTCTTTGTATCAATGGCTGGGTCTGAGAAACATCTTGTATCCCTTCTACTAGCTTTCCCTTTCTCTGTATATGATTCTTCTCATTGTTCTTAAACGTTTTAATACCTGCAAGTACTCCATAGCCAAGATCTCATTTTCACTTTCTTTCTCACACATCCTGCCAACCACAGGAAACATCAAGCCAACAACACCTCCACAGCATCCTCTATTTTTCTTCCACTTTCCTGCCAAATCAGAAGTTAACATAAAAGATTGCATGTGCACGTCTTTTTCTCTTTGTAATTCCTCTCTTATACAAGCAAGTTATTTTGGGGAATACAGCTGAGCCTCTGTTGTATGTCTTATTGCTCATAATATCACAGGATCCTATCCTATATGTGCTACTCTTGGGAACTAAAAATGGTCTGCAGCACATCAGCTTTTTGGAAGGCACACCCATACTCTTATGGTAGACAACATTCATCAACAAGGCACATCACCTTACCATACATACATAAAGATGGCCATTCTGGGATTCTTTACAGAAAGGGTTACCCCATCTATATCAATTGTGGGACAGTAGCCATATCAAGAGAGCAAAGCAGGGATGCTTGAAGAAGGCTTTCACTCAAGTGCGGAAAGCTTTGGAAAGTGTCCTCTTCTCCATGGTGATTTTATTTCTTTGGTTTTGCTTTAGCATCATGAACAGTGGTCATTCTTTTGGTAGCAGATATACTAGTCAATCCACTAAGAGATTGTAGAAATAGGAAGACATTTCACCCTTTATACAGCCAAGCTAACATAACTCAGTATACATATGTCTTCAAGATGCCTCCCAACTACTCTTTAGGAAGTAAGCATATACACTTAAAGTATGTCTGTAAGACTGAAATCGCTAGAGTAAAGCTGCACAACTTTGTGGACAGAAATTCACTAGTGAAGTGAGCCAACTTTTACTGTCAGTACCACTGTGTGAGCTCCTCCTGAATCTTCACTGATAAGGAACATTATCAACTTCCAATGACCTTTTTTAAAAATTAAATCATTATTTTTGTTTATATTTCATTTAATAAGAAGAGTAAAAATTGTATTTCAATAATGAAATAAAGAGGACTTCAAGGCACTCTTTCTCCCTTCCCTGATTAGGGTTACTATGGCTGTGGGAAAACACCATGACCAAAATCAGCTTGAGGAGGGAAGGGTTTATCTTGCTTACACTTCCACATCATAGTTCATCATCCAAGGAAGTCAGAGCATCAACTGAAGGCAGGAATCTGGGAGCAGGAACTGATGCAGAGGCCATGGAGGAGTGCTGCTTACTGGATTGCTCCTTATGCATTGCTCAGTCTGCTTTCTTATAGAATCCAGGACCAGCAATCCAGGAGTGACACACCCAAAATTGGTTGGGCCCTCCCACATCAATCACTAATTAAGAAAATGCCGTGCAGGTCATACAGGTTTGCCAAAAATTTGATCTTTTGGAGGCATTTTCTCAATTGAGGTTCCCTTCTCTCAGAAGGCTCTAGCTTGTTTCAAGTTGACAAAAAAAAAAATCTAGCCAAAACACTCCATAAAGTTTATTCTAATAGTCAGTTTTGTAGGCAGCAATCTGTATTAGCTCATTGGCTAAATAAAGAGGAGATACATGTCCTACATCTTTGTGACAGAAGTCAGTGCCCAGGGAAGTTGAGTCCTGACAGCAAAGAAACTAAGAGACTAGGGACTGTCTTCCTAGTTAGCCTATCAATGTCATGGCTTCCAGGTCTTTGAGAAAAAATTCCTGGGTTCTAAAGCAAAAACAAGGCTTTCCAATAGATTTACCCAACATTGGAAAACGGTGAAAAAATATAAATGTTCACCATGACTTTTCTAAGTTAAGGATGTGAATAAAAGAAGAAGAGAGAAAACTCTTAGATTTTCAACAAGAACAACAAAGACTGTTAATTTGTATATGTCTAAATAGCATTTACTTATCTCTCCATGATTTACACATTCCAGTAAATGAAAATTAAGCCCCCAAACTTACAAAATATAAGTAAAGGTTTTAACTTGAAAATTATTTATTCCTGAGCATTCTTCTGGATGCAGAAAATAAATTGCAATCTGTTTTACATAATGTTGGGAGAGCAGCCTTGATTAAAATAAAAGCAATTATGCTAATCTAGTATTGGCATTTCTGACAATGCTCGTTATGATGTTCCCTTTGCCTTCCAGTAACTCAATTGGGTTCAAATAAAGCAAAATACGGAGGTAACATGAAGTGAGTTCTTTGTTCCACTTAAGGTTTGAAAAGAGAGGCAATGTAAGGACAAGAGATAACAGGAATTCTTAATACTGAAACTAGCTCTGTTGGGGGGAAAAATTAAAAGCTAAGTGAACAAGGACTAATGTATCAAGCTCAAAAGTAGCAATTTCTGCAGCTCTGTGGAGTGAAACGGCAGTGACATGCAGATCATGGCTGTCTAATTAACACGACATCAGCAGGTGCGCCGCTTTAACTGTGCAATGGTATTTTGGTGAATAGACTGAAACTGACTACAGAGATGCCTCTCTGTCGATCGCGTCACCCTGAAATCTGTTTCCATATTGTGTGGACTACGCCATACACCTCAATAACGGCAAAATTAAATTTCATAAAGTAAAGTTTAAGTCTCAGTAGGGAATTCAGCAGAAAATGTATAAAATATTGGAGTCCAAAAATCTCTTGTAAGCACTTATGATATCAACCTGTAGAACGGGCACCTCATATCCTTAACAGTTTCATCCATTGCTTGTTTGCTCAAAATCCTTTAGCACTAACATCAAAATATGCAGTAATAGGTAATTTCTTCAAAGTATTTCTTTAACATTCTGAATTTGCACTATGGTGCAAGTCTTAAAATATACTAAAGAGTTTATAGATATAAACACCTTATGGTGTCAATATTTACTAAAACTTTAAATTTCCCATTGGATAGAAAAATATATATATTTAGTTCACTGTGCTATCTTTACCGCTAACATGTTCACTAAATAGTCATCAAAAATAAGTGAAAAAAAAAAACAACAAAAAACAAACCCAAAGCAGAATAAATTCTGTAAAGGTACAATAATATATTTGTTTTGTTAAAGATGCTGCTGTATAATCACTTATGAGTCAGACTATTTTATGTTCTAGGAGAAGAAAAATATAGGTGTGAAAATGAGACATCCGTCCAAAAGCAATATGAATGTTTAATCTAAGATTTCAAATTATATTATAAAGAATTTTTTATAGCATTTTTCAATGAGAATCAAATACTTTAATTTTTGACTAATATTAAAACATTTTTTTTTCTTAAAGAGTAACTATAATGGTGAATCTTTGAGCCAAAGAGATTGATGGTAATGTAAGAAATTAGAGTAGATTTATCTAGAATGTATCTACATATTTATTTACACTAAAAGTTGTAACTGCAACTCTTTGAACATTTAAGAGTTCAATTATTAAATTTATTGAATTTCTAAAATCTGTGATTTTTTTTATGCAATACATTGAACATATACCTATAAAGACACAATAAACATACTTTTAGGAGTGTGGTGGCTTGCATGAGAAATAGCCCCCCACAGGCTCATGTATCCTGGTTCCCCAATTGGTAGAGAAGTTACAGAGGCTTGCTTGGGGGAAGTGTGTCCTTGGGGTGGACTTTAAGAGTTTATAGCTGTGCCCCCACTTCCAATTAACTCTCTCTGCTTAGTGTTTGCATTTGAACACATGCTCTCTGAGCTTACTGCTCAAGCTGCCTGCTGATCTTGTAGACTCTCCCTCTGGAACTGTAGGCCAAAACAAACTTTCCATAATTCATTTTTTGGCCATGGTGTTCTATCACAGCAACAGAAAAGTAACTAATGTAGGGAGTTACTGAAAATGTCATTGGGACTGATGGTTAATTAAACATTTGGATAATGTCTTAGCTGGGGATTCTATTGATGTGCAGAGGCACACCATTACTACCGCAACTATTATAAAGCAAAATGTTTAATTGGGTCTTGTTTACAGTTCAAAGGTTTAGTCCATTATCATCAGGGTAGGAAGCATGGCAACTAGCAGGATGACATGATGCTGGAGAGGTAGTCGAAAATTCTACATCCAGATCAGCAGGCAGCCAGAGGCAGTCAGAAGAGACACTGAGCCTAGTTTTGCTTATGAAATCTGAAACTTCACCTCCAATGACAGACTTCTTCTAACAAAGCCACACCTACTCCAACAAGGCCGCACCTCCTAATAGAGCCACTCTCTGTGGGACTATGGGGGCCATTTTCATTCATCATTGAGACAAGTTGAATCAGCAAGAAAATCAGGCAATTTGCCTAAGGTTTAATTATCTGTCAGTTATCAAATGATTGACACACCAATCCCCCTAATGCTTAAAAGTATTAACTCATCTTTGTTCTTTTGGCTTGGACACTAATTGTGTCATGGGACTTTTGTTGTGGTGAACTAAACAAATACATCTTCACCTCAGGGAAGGCACTGGCAATAGGTCAAAGAGATGGTTCTATTTAAATCAACTTGTGGAACCAGAGAGTAAATCTGGGTTTCTTACAGGAGTATATGTGACAGCTCAGTTACAGTTACATGAATTACTCTAAAGCAGGTATTTTACTGAAAGGAATAACCCCAGTGAGGGCTCAGGAAAGCTGCACCCCCTGGAAATAACACTGACCAAGTACCTATCATTCAGCAAGCATTCTTTTTTAGCATAATTTACCTCACCATGCAATAATAATAAGGAGTCTCACCATCGTGTATGTGAAGATACCAAGGGCATAAAGAATTTAGGTACATGCTCAAGGTCAAACAATTAGACTGCTTGGGGCAAGATCTACCAGAAGGGTATCTGGAGATTCATTCTTTTAGGGGACTATTTTAAAACAGACCAATTCCAAGCCCCTAGAACTCTGAGGCCATTGTTTTACCCTGGCACCTGCAGCAACCCACGGTGATGCCTTGCTCACAAATTCTTCTGACTCTGGATGTGTGGTTGGCTCTTTCCTGAGTTTGAACTGTGGCGTTCTCCTCTCCTCTAAAGCTGGACTGTATCACAGAATAGCAAAAGATACAGCAGGCGGTTCAGAAGACAGATTCAGTCCAGGGAGCTTCTGCCTTTTGGCTCGGTTCTCTTGTGATGTAATGTAGATTGAGCCATCATGGCCGCTCGTCACCGTTGAGCGAGGAATTGATAGGAATGTCTTCTAGTGTCAGCAGTGGCAAATGACGACTGTTTCAAATTTTTGATGACACCCATGTGTTTTGTGCCCCCGTAAAGGCACAAGGGGCTGGCTTTCACTTTCAATATAGTTATTAGGTTTTTCCTTTATTTAATAGTGGCCTCATTTTGAAAAGGTTATTTTTCATGTAAATTTTTCTTAGGCCATAGATAGTCTCATCAATTACAGGTTTTTTTTTGTTTGTTTGTTTACTTTGTTTTGTTTTGTTTTAAGTAACTTTACTTGTCCAATATTTATCAATGTTAATGGGGTTTGAGACTGAGCATAATCCTGTGAAGTCTGATTTAAGGGTCTGGGAGGTGGGCAAGTGGAACACAGACAGGGTGGTGAAATGGGATGCTTGATAGGATTCTCCTCAGCTGCAGTCTGTGGGTTCATATTCAGATTTGGCAGGGGCGTTATTTTTTTCCTTCCTTTTTTTCATCTGCAAATTTGCCCTGATGGATTTTGCTTGGTTACGATTATTCCACTTTCTGACTATCCACCCTCATCTAGTATATCACATTGTTCTATTTCCTCTTGCTAATAGCACACCACAACATGCTGGTAAATCACAAAGAGAAGAGGCTTATCTTGGCTTAGAGCTCTGATTCCAGGCCAAGGTACAACATCTGGTGATGGCGTTCTCATGGGCAGCATCCCCAGATCATGCAGGGCATCACATGGTAAGATACAGGAAGTGCTCTGCATCCCATAGTCAGTCAAAGTAATGTCACAGCAATGGCTTTACCTATTCAGAATCTATAGGATCACCCGCCTCTACCCCCATACATTATAGTTAGATTAATTTTCCGTCCTTTTAATATCTGACAAAGGGTATTAGGCTTCAACATGAGCTTCAGCAGGGACAAACCATATTCAAACCATGTATGTATACAACTGCTTACTGACGGATGGCTAGGTAGGTAGAGAGGAAAAAAAACTTACTGGAACCAGCGCTTCCCTTCAGCAAATTCAGCTGTGAACCTTTAGGTGGCAGCTCCATCGGGAGACCACAGCAGGGTTTCCTTCTTTGAGCCTTTAAAAAACACGGTTTGTTTTGTCTCTTATTAATATAGCCATCTTTTTTATGGATTAACTATTTAATTAGAATATCTCTTTCTCTTCTTTTACTTCTCAATCTCTGCCCACAGATCTATCATAGATCTCCCATGAAAACCACACAGTTGGATATAAATGATTCTTATTTAAAAAAAATCTGGGTTTTATTAGCGATGTCAATCCATTCACATTTATAATAACTACTGATGAGGAAAATCTAAGAAATGCTGTCTTACTAATTTCTGTATGGTTTACAGCTCTTGTGTGTCGATTCCAATATTTACAATAGTTTTTATATTTACTTGGTTTCTTAGTGAGATATTTTTACTCCCCCTGCCCTGCCCCCTAGAGGGTTTTACTGCGTACTTCAGACAGCTTGCTCTCTTCTGCTCCCTCTTCACGAAAGTTGGGGTCACAGTATTTGCCACGGCATCCAGCTTCTAATTTCTTTTTCTGTGTATTCTACAGCTCTCTTTAGAACATTTTGATTTGAATTTCCATTGCCTTTGTGACAGTTTATGCAGACCACACACTTTCATAAGGCCATTTGCTGACGTTAGCTTCTGTCACCTAACATTTGCTGAAGAATGAATATTAATTATATGCTAGACATTACTGTGGGATGTCTTTCTGTATGCTGTATATGTTGCTCCCATTGGCTAGTAAATAAATAAATAAATAAATAAAGCAGCTTTGGCCTATGGCAAAGCAGCTTAGAAGCAGGCAGGAAATCCAAGTAGAGATACAGAGAGAAGAAGGGCAGAGTTGCTGAAGACGCCAACCCGCTGTCCAAGGTTTAGTTTTTCAACCCACGGCTGTTTTGCAATGCACATAATAAACTTTACCGACCGCCCTCCAACGCACACACCATAGTCTGCATGTGGTAGTCAGAGGACAACTTCTACCATGTTGAAGCTGCGCTGAATACTGCAGGTTGACTGACCCACATGAATGCTGGAATTACAAATGTGAGCCATTTGTAAGTACTCTTGACACACACTTGGGTTCTAGGGGTCAGACTCAGGTCACCGGGCTTTTAAGACAAGGACATTGACCTACTGAGTCAGTCCAACTGCTGGTTGCCTTGAAATAATCTGAAAACTGACTGGTATTTCATTGTCTTTAATTAAATTCTCACTACTTCAATCCTCTTTGACTGAGGTCTGAAGTTCTAAGTCCACTCTGGCAATCACACAGTCTACAAACCCTCACAACCCTATTATAGAATTTTGTTGCAACGAAATGGGGAAATATATTAAGAGATGATTTGCTGGAGCCTAAAGATTGCTCTTGGAATTCAAATAATCCAAATCTTAAGCTGCTCAGTGCCTAGAATAACGATTCAGAAATAGGAGGCTTCAACGTACTCTTGATCTCTCTGATTACCTGATAAAAGGTTCTTGGAGGCTGAAAGCCATGCCTTATCACATCCCTTCTTATAAATCCTACATCTCAGTATTTTCAGTTCAAGAAAGCTTTGTGGTATTCACTTTTATTAAGGCATCTTAATGGTATAGATGACTAAGAGACTATGAATTTCTCTTTATCAGAAAGAGCCTGGGTTCCTTCTGTCACCCTTGAACTCTTATGTAATTATTATAAACATCCTCTCGTCACTGTTCAAAGTGTCTTGGTTGTCACGTTATATGAAGACTTCAAGGTTAGGTAAACTGAGGCTGACAAGAGCTGAGTTATTTAGTCTTGCCTACACATGTGAGTTATGATTTTTTATTTACACTCAGACCTCTTTTCCCCTCTTTTAATGAAAATAGTTTCTTTTCTCATATAACATATCCTGATTTCAGTTTCCTATCCTTTTACTTCTCCAAAGTCCTCCTCATCTTCCCTCCTCTCCAGATCCACTCCCTACTGGTCTCCCATTAGAAAAGAATAGGCTTCTAAGAGATAACCGATAAACATAACAAAATAAAATATAATAAGGTAAAAACCCCAACAGAAAGCACAAGAATCAGAGACACACTCAATGAGACACTCAAGAGTCATAGAAACACTAGCCTGAAAGCTATAATACACACACACACACACACACACAGGATCTTGTGTAGACCCATGCAGGTCCTGTACTTTCTGCTTTAGTGTCTGTGAGTTCAAATGAACTTTCCTCAGCTGATTTAGAGAGCCTTGTTCTACGGGTTTCCTCCATCCCCTCTGACTTTTACACCTTTAATGCTGCCCCTTGCTGATTTGATAGAGACGTTCCATTTAGGGATGTGTCTTCTAAGGTCTCTCACTCTTTGTGTAATGTCTGGCTGTGGGTTTCTGTATTTGTTCCCTTCTGCTGCAGGAGGAAGTTTCTTTAGTGATGACTGAATAAGGCACTAATCTATAAGTAGAGCAGAATATTATTAGAAGTCATTTTATCACTACTGTTTTTTTTAAAGAAGCAGTAGTTTGGTTTTAACCTAGGTCTCTGGGATATCTAGTTTCTGACTCTTGGTCACTCAAGGAGTGTCAGTTATGGATTCCATCTCATAGAGTGGGCCTTAAGTCAAATCAGATGTTCATGGTTATTCCCTCAAGCTTTGCAGCCCAATTACTCTTGCATATTTTGCAGGCAGGACAGCCTTGTAAACCATAGCTTTTGTGACTGGGTTGGTGTTTACTAGTCTGAAAAACTTCTTTCCATATCAAAGACACTAGAACATGGGGGTGAAGGTTCTATGTAGGCACCAGTTCACCCTCCCCATATTCAATGAGTTATGTCGATGCTGTCCTCAACAATGAGGCCTTGCTGTCAGTTTGTGGAGAGGAACCTATTTTCTTGACAACACTCTGAGTTGTTTGGGGATTTCTATTGGATCCCTTTGGCCAACAATTCAATTGGATGTAACTCAGTCCTGACACTGGAAGCTTCATTTGGTGACAAGAGATGACCAGTGAGGGCTATGTCTATACCTTTAGTTTGGAGACTTCATTAGGATTTCCTGATATATTTTAGGAAGTTTTGACACAACTAGGTTTCCATACTACCCCTCAAAATGCTCCTCACTTACTGCTGTCTCTCTCCGAATTCCCACTCTCAGCCTTATTTCTCCTCCCCTTTCCCACCTGATCTTCCCATTCCATCCCCACCAACCCCCGTCCACCTATGAAGTTTATTCTATTTCCACCTCCCATGGAGATCCACATGCCTCTCTTAGTCCCGTCCCTTATATCGAACCTTTCTGGGTCTATGGATTGTTGCTTGGTTATCATTTATTTAATGGCTAATATACCACATTTTCTTTATCCGTTCTTTTTGTTGAGAGGCATCTACATTGTTTCCAGTTTCTGGCTATTGTGAATAGAGCATCAATGGACATAATTGAGCAAGTATCCTTGTGGTAGAATGAAGCATCCTTTGGGTATATGACCAAGAGTGGTATAGATGGGTCTTGAAGTAGATCATTTCCCAATTTTCTGAGGAAGCACCATATGGACTTTCATAGTGGCTATACAAGTTTGCATTCCCATCCACAGTGAATAAGTGTTCCCCTTATTTTACATCCTCCCAAGCATGACCTGAAACTTGTGGTTTTTGGATCTTTGAAGTTCTGACAGGTAGAAGATGGAATCTAAAAACAGTTTTAATTTGCATACCCTGATGGCTAAGCATGTTAATCATGTCTTTGTCTTGGCCATTTGAGTTTCCTCTATTGAAAACACTCTGTTTAGATCTGTACCCCATTTTTAATTGGAATATTTGGCTTTGTGAGATCTAGTTTCTTAAGTTCTTTATATATTTTGGATATTAATACTCTATTGGATGTGGAGTTGATAAAAATATTTTCCAATTCTGTAGGTTGTTCCTTTGCCTTAATGACAGTGTCCTTTACCTTACAGAAGCTTTTCAGTTTCATGAGATCCTATTCATTAATTGTTGAACTTAGTGTCTAGTTCTATGTTAACAGTGTTCTGTTAAGGAATTCTGCTGTGCCAATTGGGTCCAAGGCTATCCCACACTTCCCTTTCTATCAGCTTCTGTGTTTCTGGTTTTATGTTGTAAACTCAAGATATCTTATTTGCTCCAGTACGTGCGCTGCTTTCTCAGATATAATCTGACATAGAATTGTCTAAACATTTAATGGATAAACAAAGGACAGCTGAAGTCTATTTCATAATCTGATAAATTATAAAGACACATACTATTCTTTTATAATATACCAGAAACATTTTCATGCGAGTTGAGCAAATTACTTAAGCTATTGAAATAATTAGGTGTTGCAAGTTTTATGTTTCTTTCCTGTGGTTTATAGGTCTCTTGATATAAGATGTCAAAATGGATATTGTCATCACATACCAAATCTTTTCTCATTAAAATTATATTAAAATAATATTTGCTTAATGAGGATGAATCACTAGTGAATAGTTGCTAAAGATGTATTATGAAACTATGGATATAATCCCTGAAACTGTAGTCCTACAGATATATTAAATATGGTTACATTTGACTTCTATAGATGTCCATGGGTTATCGATCACTGGAAAATATTTTAAGAATTTAATCCATTCCATAACATAAGGCATTTGTTGAATATATAAATCTAATAACAAGAGAACTTATTTTCATCTTCTATTTCTTCCATAGATTAACGTGTATAACAATGAGGAGTGAAGGAATTATCACATAAAACATTTTCCTTTCATTTGTTTTCTTTTTTATGAACAAGTATTTGATGGGTGTTTCATTAAGGGTAAATGAGAATACATGGTAATAAAATCTGCAGGTCAAAATAGTAGCAGTTGAGCAAACTAAACCTGTTCCTCCATCATGATTAGTTCATGGTAATGAAATTAATTTCTCATTCATTTAGTGCCACTGAGGTTCATAATACCAAACTTTTGTGGTGTTTCCACCTGGATGTATGAGTTCAAGGTCATCATTATGGGACTGATAGACTTGCAGAGACACACGTGCTTTGGCATTCTCAATCTAAAGGCCACATATTATTAATGTTTCTAGTTCATTTTCCAAAAAGGAATCTCATGATTCTTATGCAACTTCAAATGAGTCTGGGACCTAGGCAGATAACACAGGGACAGTTGCAATATTGCTGCTTTGCCATCACAGGAGGCTGGGATTTCCTCTTGATAGAGGCAAACAGATGTTGACAATAGACAGTAATATCTACCAAAAATCTGCATATTTTCAAACGTGTTTTCTCTTGAAACGATAATGCTTCTCTTTAAAATGAGTTTATCATACACGGCATTCTCCCACATGACTCTCCACCTAAGCCATTTCCCCTGCATATGCAGAGGACTATTTTGGCATTAATAAGAGAAACAATCTCTTTGGGAAGGAAGAAGGCAAATTTAAAAAAAAAAAGAAAGGAAAGGAAAAATGTCAGTTTATTTTGTAGATCTTTATGTCAAGGTAAGAAACGCTGACCCACTGTGGTGCGATGCTTCAATTTTAAAGAACTGAGTTAAACTTGGAATGGGATGTGGGTGTACAAAAATGATTTAGTGCATAGACTCAATTTGCTGTAGTAGAAAGCTCATCATCACAAAGGTATCTTATAATTATAACTTATTATATCGTAAGTATGTCAAGTATCAGAATCAGTAAGTGCAAGGAGAGAGCACCCTGCTTGGAGCTTTCTTCTTCCACTTGATGAAGTCATATTAGCATAAGAAATTAGGTCTGCTTGTAATTGTTTTGATACATGAAGAAGAAAAGGGGTCAGTTAAAGCAGGCCATAAAGACATGAGGACCAAGCTGACATTTCAAAAGCAGACCACTTAGACACTGCAAAGCCTGCACCTTCTAGAGTAGGACACAGCCTCTCCAGAAGGAACCATCCTTCTCTTTTTAAATGACTCAGTAAATAAATGCCCTTAAACATAGTCATTTGTTTTCTCACCAAATCACCCTAAGATAAAACCAATACACAAGTCCCTTAACCATATTTATATGCATATGTACATTTAAAGTATTTCACCTATGATGATTTAATTTGCTTTTAAATATCTTCTCCGGAGGCTGCCCTTACATGGTGAACTGCCCTTAGTGAAATCTTTTTGATACACACATCAGGGAACTTATGGAAGTGTGAAATACATTCAGATCACAATATGTAAATCTCTGTATAAAAGTATGCTGCCATAGATTCAGTCTGCTCCTCAAGTTTTCAAACTCTCATGCTGTCATTCTTTCCTTCCTACCTTATGTCACAACCAATGAAATAGCTGTCTTGTGAATTTTAAAGTTATGGCTTCCTTTTAATAACATCTATATTCTTTTCAAGTTGTTTAGATATGTTATTTAGATGTATGTATGATGTTTTGCTGCCTAGATCATTAGTACAAGACTTCTGAGAGATATTCATGTACACAATCAGGAATAGTTCATTCTTTCAAAGCCATGTTCCTAGTGATTGTTGTTGTTGTGAAAGTAGGATTGAGGAAATTAACTCTAGCTTTTTTTTACTAGTTAGAGATCAGAATTTGAGATCCCAGAAAGAGCCATCAGTTTCTATCTGGGCCCAGCATTGCAGCATGTAATCAAGACAGGTCCTTTTTTAGAGGAAACAATTTTCAAAAGCATAATCAAACACATAAAATGGTTAGGGTGGGGACGCAAGTCTCTGTCCTTGAATTCCCTTCAATAAGCTTTCCAGTTAATTGCTTTTTTTGCCAAATTTATTCTGAGTACACTACTATCTTGCCATGAACATAAAACAAACAAATATACAAGCAACAGCTAAAGAATGCAGTACTAAAGAAGCAGAGGCAGCAGGATTACAGCAAGTCTAGGCCAGCCTGGTCTATACAATGAGTTCCAGCCATTTCAGGGTTACATAGTGAGACTGTCTAAAAAAAAAAGCACATATACAAAAATGTGAGAAAGATTAATGGATTATACCTTTATCCCAAAATATAATTTCAGAGTAACAAGTAGAGAAGCTGTTACTTACAACTGGGAGAAGATAAATTATAAAGACCTTTCTAAACCACATTGTTAGACTGCCATTTATTTTTCTGCTATGCCCTTTAGTGTCATTGTGGCGATAGATTTGTGTTGAAAGCTAGACATTTTGCCTAAGACCTTTCTAACAATGTCCTCAATACATACAAGAAAATTGCTTAAAGTTCTGGTTTCTTCTTCTTACCTTACTAATTGTTTACAGTGTAGAACACTTGGAAAGGTAGAGGCGGTTCCAGTAATGCATACATTCTCTGTAGTTATTGCATAACCAATATTGGGTACATTAGTTAATTTTTATTGCAGTCTTGACTTTTGTATTTGCTCTTTTGAGAAAACCATTGGAATTCCTTCCTTGGGAGAAATATTACACGTATTTAAATCTGCAGTCATGATTTCCTCTGTTTTTAGGAAGCGTTATTTACAGAAAGCTACCCTTCTTTTGCAACACATCTTTCTCTTATCAGATCTCATTGAAATGTTGCCAAGTCAGCCAAGGCAGTATTTACCCAGGGAAATCAAAGTCATGGAAAAAAAATTATTAAACTTCAGTGAAAACATTTACTGTTACAAAGCAGTCCTTTCTTCAGTATTTTTGAAAAAGGCAGAACAGCGCATAGGACTCTCCTTTTCAATATTTACAAAAGCAAGCAAGTCAAGTCAACAGAGGACATCTGAGTGTGTGTGTGTGTGTGTGTTAGATGAGATATGGCTGGAGAAAGTAGAGCAGAGTGAGAACAAAAAAAGTTTGCCATGTACTTTACATCTCTCATGATAGAATTTATACATGATTTTACTTCTTACTAGTAAACAAGCTCATTTTTAATTTGGTTCATGCTATACAACTAGAAATTACATTCCGGTGTTATGTGCTTGACTACATAAAGCAGGCCCAGTGGTGAACACATAAACACTGTGTGTCCTTACTGCATGAGAGGCGAGCCCTGAACTTGGGGGACTCACTTGAGTCTCTCATTACAGGAAGTGTGCTGGGTTTCTAGTACTGGGCATGATTTCCTTCCAGCTGAGTGGGCCCTGAGTTCAATTAGACAGCTGTTTTGCCACCGAAATGTGAGTGCCACTTTTGCACCTTTACAGATATTTTGCAATGCTGGTCATTGCTGTGGTTCATCGATGTTACATCTGCGTATGGCTGTTAATAATTTCTCTCCCTTACTAGCTTGCATTTCATTTTCTGGCACCATGGAAGCTGGACCTTATGAAGGACCTTATGAACACAAACATCAAAATGGACTCGGCAGCTTCTATTTATTTATTTGTGTGTGCATATGAATGTGTGTGCATATGCGTGTGTATATATTTGTGTGTATATGCATATATATGTGTGTTTGTGTATATTATGTGTGTATAGTGTGTGTATGTATACATATATGTATATATGTGTGTGTATATATATGTGTGTATGAATGTGTATGTGTAACAATACAGGAAGAAGAAGAGATTATTACTTGGAGCAGGGGGACATGTAAGGAATTGGAGTTGGGGGCATAAGAGGGGCTGGAGTGATGAAAAGGAAGGGGGAAAGTGATATAATTAGGTTTTAATTAATATGTATTAAAATTAAAGATAAAGAAAAATAAAATAAAAATTTAAAAGCATATTACCAATCTCCAATAATTAACTAAAATCACAGTTTTTGACAACAACAACAAAAATGTTTTGAAAGCGGAGTCAGAGTTCTGATGTGTCAAATACCCACCAGCTTGGGAATTCCCACACCATTGCTGTCTGAAGAAGTGCACTCTTCTCAGTTTCTGCCCCTGTCTTGCTCATAGCTGCCTGTGTCTGTCGGACAGATCCTCTGTTTGTAGTAGCAGTTGCTCCTGCCTTCCTCCCAGCAGTAGACTATTCCATTCTGGAATCACTGACTAGCCTTCCCTCCGGAGAGAAAATCCTATGCGAGGAGTTAGTGCTCTCATCACAAGTGTTCACTCTGGAACATCAGCCTTCTTAGATCTGATCACAGCCGGGAAAGGATCACACTAGTTATCAGCAAAAATGTACATGCATGCATCTCCCTACATACATGCGTACGTACATACACACATGCACGTGTGTGTGGGGGGGGGGAGAGAAAGGAAAAAACGCTATTTACTCTTACAGAGCTTTTCACAATTCACTGTTTTTAAACTAACAGGTTATTTTTCTTTGCTATTGGAAGGCTCGCAATCATGTTGGTTTAATATCCTTTTCCCACTGTTGTTGGCTGCTCTAGATTCCCAGGAGAGTGATGGAAAGTTGCCCTCACACGGATGATGGACCTTTGCAAGGACAATGGGTGGCTGGGCATGAAGGCTCTGGGTAAACACACACTGCACTGTTGAAACTGCTCTTTGAGCTGCTGTCGTTTTCCTCTGATAGCACAGTAGAGTGTTTGTAGGACATTCAAGTGTACCAACTTAGCTAAACTCCCAAGTTAATCATTCGAAATTTGAATGCTGTTGAGATTATAACTGACGATCTGAAAGAGCAGGTGCATGGTCTGGCGCTCCCAGCTGAGGGTTGGAGATCTGGACCTGGCGCTGCGGATCCCAGTTGACATACTCACTTCAGGGGCCGGGGGAGAGGGGGTAGGGCCGTACTTTCCATTTCTCCTTTCTTCTCTTTTTACCACCACAGCCATTTTTTTTTTAGATGCCAGCCCTACTTAACTTCCATTTGAAAATAATGACTACATGATTGAGACACTTGGGAAATCCAAGTAGGCTCGGAGCCTACTTCATTAACTTACAGCTCACCTTTCAGTTACAAGATATCTCTGGCTAAATGAGAAGAGAAAAAAGGTGTTCACATGTGCTCATCAGCTTTTCAGAAGAGGCGGAAGTGCAACTTCCTTAGCTTCTTCCTTCCTTCCCCAGAGTCAAAGTGAGCTCTGTAAAACGGTTTTTAGATCGTCATGCACGCCCAGGGGCTCGGTGTCGTTCCTTTCTGTCCTGTGTGACCCTCAAATAAAATGGAAACTTTCTATGCTCATGACTTTCTCTTCATGTGGTGCTCACAGGGGCACGGGGTCATGCTACCAATATATTTTTAAGCTTCACACAATTACCCTCCACCTCAGTAAAGCATAGAAACAGCGGGACAGTATTTATGACCTGTCCCTATGAAAGCCACTGTCTTAGACAGACCCACAGGAGCCGAACGTTGTGTAGTGCTTCAAGAGACTATGCAGGAACAGCACAGGGCTAACGTATTTAAACATCCCATTACTGCGCTTTTGAATGTCAGTTCTTCAAGCCTCGATTTCTCACTCTGAAGCTGAGCTGTGTGGTTCCTCTGCAGGTTGCCGGGGTGGAAATTATGTCTCCCTCTATTTTCCTATCACCTATTATTTTCCAAACAAAATTATCATCCTGCATTTTATAAAGTTTAGGAGGGGTGGTTATTAACTTTAATCACATAGATCCAAGGACACTTCACAGTATATTACCACTTTGTTCCACTAAGCCTTGCTATTTAACTTGCTCTGAAGTAAACACATCACACATTGCAGCATAGATGTGAAAATAATTTTTTTGGTTTTCATGGCATTGTTCGCCGAGCTCTCTTGTACTTCAGTGAAGGTTCAATCTCCTTTTTTAAAAAAGAACAAAAATAAAATAAAAAACAGAACATAAACGTTGCTTTGCTTTGAAAGTAAAGTGTCTACCAAAGCCTTATATGCTTGAACACTACCCCTCTTCTTCCCACTGACAGCTCTGCTTCCAGAGGCTATGGACCCTTTAAGAGGTGAGGCATCTGTAGGGGAAGTGGGTTGCTGGCACTGGGCCATGGGGCAATATATGCTTGTGTTCCTGATTCACCTTTTTCTCCTCTAAGCTTAGCACCTGTGAGCAAGCTGTGCCATAAGGTCTTGCCACCAGTGACCAAAACACTCCCACTGCCATGATGCCCCCCACAGGGTGGACAATGTCCCCTGAATAATGAGCTAAAATAATCCCTTTCTCCCTTAACTTGCTCCTGCTAGGTTTTGGTCATGGCTAGGGAAAAAAGTCATGAAAGTAGATATTAACTTTCTATTTGACACACGACATATATTTGAATTAATGTTGTAGAAAACCCATAGCTTAAAATCACTTTAAATCACTTCTCCAAGATGTTATAGCAACTGTGGCAAGGATGTATATGTACACATATGTATAATATATATATATATATATATATATATATATATATATATATATGAATGTTCTGTACTTTCCCATTTGTTAGATTGTATACATGTTTTCTCAACCCACCTGTTACATCAGCCTTGCACATTTCACAGGTGTGTTTGACCGCTGGGATGTCCAATCTGCCTTTGTGGAAATCACTGGCGGATGACTGACTTATTGTGATGAATGATGCAAGATTCTTTGGAATCATTGCAATTTGACATTTACCTTGGAGTGACCCTGAAGATAAAAATTCTCTCTCTAGCCTCTAGTGTAACTGAAAGTTTTCCTGTGTCCCGTCCAGCTGCTTATAAAATAATCACTCAGAAGTTTATATTAATTATAACTGCTCAGCCATGTGTTCAGGCTTACTACTGACTAGCTCTTACACTTAAATTAACCCATACTTCTTATTTATGTTTAGCCACATGGCTTGGTACCCTTTCTCAGTTCTGCCTTGTCATCTTGCTTCCTCTGTGTCTGGCTGATGACTCCTGACTCAAGCTTTCCTCTTCCCGGAATTCTCCTTGTCTGCTTATCCTGCCTATGCTTCCTGCCTGGCTACTGGCCCATCAGCATTTTATTTATCAACACACATTCCCAACATACAGATCGACATCCCACAACACTCTAGAATGACACTTGATCTGTTGACTCTCCCTGCTGGCTTGTGTTTCTGGATCAGTGTCAGTCACAGCTCTACTGATAAGGCATAAGGGATATTCCATTAAGAAAGTCTGCTAGAATGCCCCCCAATACCTTTTGCAATACCCCTCCCACTTACTAATAGTAATTCAGAGGCCTGCTATGCTGGTAAGGAAAAGATCGGAGGAAAGAAACAGTGGGAAGAAACAAAGCAAGGTAAACTCGTGACACTCATAATGGGGACCTGGGCTCTTCTGTCTCTACTCTGTTATCCAAGTAAATTCTGGATAAATCTTGATAACATTACAAATCAATATCTTAATGGAAATAGATTATTGATCTTATAATAAACCTTTATTCTATATGATCATTTCAACAGAGATAGAAATTCATGAGTCTCAATGTTTCATAAATTGACATTTAAATGTAGTGCATGGGCATCTTCTGGGACACCAATGGAATGTTTTTAAAACATAGAAACCTATGCCATAGACCATAATAACCTAGAGACATAAGAGTATCTTTTTCCTTTAACTTTCATGCTAGCTATCAACTTACTTGATCATAAATGGATAAACCAATGTTTTAAGGATCCATAGTAGAAAAAACTAAGTATTTTGACTTTAAATGGTTATTTCAGAACAGGAACAATGAAATAAAACACATACCGACACACACACGGCTGCTCACTGTTGGCTTTTACCTTTCACAACTCCATAAAAACAAGAAGCAACCTTATAAAAAGGAATATCACCCTGTAAAATAAAATTTAACCTGTGTGGTGGTTTGAATAAGAATGTCCACCACAGGCTCGTATGTTTGAAGGCTTGGTCCCCATTTAGTGAACTGTTGCAGAGGAATTAGGAGGTGTGGCCTTGTTGAAGGAGGCATAACACACCAGGCCATTCTTAGGGGCATATAGTACAGAAACAAAAGTCAGCCAATTAAAACCTAGCTGTGCTCCTAGGCTGGATACATCTCTGCTCATAGCAGTTTTGAGGTGGGCTGCTTCAGGGTACTGAGTAGTTAATGCATGAATCTCATTATTTTTAGCGACATGCATTGTCACTGGAGACTATTAGGTCGAGTAAAGAAAGCCGGGTACAGAGAGATGAGTGTGGTTTGACCCATATTTTACATAGAAGTTGACAATGGCATAGAGGTTACTAGAACCTGGAGACTAGGTAGTAAGAGGAGCAGGAGACTGGTCCACAGAGAGTCAGTGATTGATAGAGACAAGAAACTCTGGTGAAAGGCAGGGTGATAACAAGCCAAAAAGGTGTTTCTTTTTAAAGCCTGGATGAAATGGCTTTACATGTCTCACCTTAAACAAGTTATAAATATTTGAAGAGATACTTGTTGTAAGTATTTTAACATAGGAGATATATACCACATGGTATCCGTTAATATGCATGTGTATGTGTACATGTGTGTGTTGTATATAAATTTAGGTTCTTATGTGTCAGTGGAAAAAATAGATTTATTTTTGAAAATATGTAAATGAATTTCACATGCAAGAACTCATTATATGTAAGAGAGACTAGCCTTTCATCTGTTATCTCTATTATCTTCGGTTACTGGAAGATTTTCACATCTTTCCCTCTGCTCTTGTCTCTGGGAAAAAACAAACCAAATCATACAATGAGTCTACTGTTTAAATTCACAGTTTCCCCTTCGCACAAATGCTCTGGAGACTTTCTTCTATCTCAGAAAATAAATATTCAGAGATTTTGGATGGATATTTTTGTTATATTTGGGGAGAGTTTTATAACAGACAGCTGCATGGGTTCATGTTTAAATTCTTCCAATTTGTTCTTGAATATTCTCTTTGGCAAAGACTAAATTAAATAGACTATATATATATATATATATATATATATATATAGTCTATTTATATATATATATAGTTAGTTAGTTAGTTAGTTAGTTAATTAGTTAGTTAGTTACTAATGCAAATGTATTGTGTAGTGTTCTTTCAACTTAAAAGACAGAATGATTTGTTTTCCCCTGTTTATTTTAATATTCCATTTTTATTGGATGTGTTTTCTATCTGTTTGAACACTTAACAATATTCATAGTTTATATTATCACATGACTGAGGGACCATACCTTTCTAACCTACCGTTCCTTCATTAGATGTGTTCTTCTTACAGTTTTATGTAGGAAGATGAAAAATCTATATATGCACGTACAAGTTGGAAATAGTAAACAAGAGAAAAACCAGCAACATTTTACTGTGAATAAATATTAGGCTTTTGAAGTTTAAAAAGTGATGTAATTGACCTAATGAAAAGTTTGCAAAAACTTCAGTATGGCACAGCGGTAGAGAGTCATGATTACATACATTGACTTAGTGACACAAGGACTTTAATTACCAAAGAATCCCATGGTCCCCTTTGTTAATAATGTTGTGATCATTTAATATACTTATATCAATCAATCTATTTTACCCTAGAAGCACCATTTTACAGTTCATGCCTATCCCATAACATTTTGTGAAACCTGAGATACACAATAAAATTCAGTTTAAAATTTAAAATGACATAAAATTTGTAAGTAAACATGAATAATGTCATATATAAAAAACAGGAATGAAGAACACTACCCCAAAATTGATCACAATAGCATAAAAATGAATTGTATGCAGCTGGGAACACTCTGAAGTGGATCAACCGGAACATAAATAAATTTCACTGCCATTAACTTTTGCTGTATAGATGTTCACATTACCAAAACAGTAAAGAATTTGGTAAATGCATCAGTTCTCATACTCTTTGTTCTGAGAGTGCCTCTTCACATGTTACGTTTTCAATGTGTTCAATACTGAGAGGTCCCCTGCCCCTGTCACTAAAGGCAAGTGTTATATTTCTGATTGTAGAGTCCTTCTTTGTTACTTATTACTGCTTCTTATGTTAAGTTGCAAAAATATTTCCCTACATTCTTTTTTTTTTGTTGTTTTTTGTTTTTTGGTTTTTCGAGACAGGGTTTCTCTGTGTAGCTTTGCGCCTTTCCTGGAACTCACTTGGTAGCCCAGGCTGGCCTCAAACTCACAGAGATCCGCCTGGCTCTGCCTCCCGAGTGCTGGGATTAAAGGCGTGCGCCACCACCGCCCGGCCTACATTCTTGTGTTCATTGTATCAGCAGAAACTGTAGACACCACAACTGATACTCATAAAAGAGCCCCTCCCTTTTGACAAGGAAGCATAACACAGACAGGGTTTGTTTAGCCATTGAAAGTCACATGGAATCCAAAGTCTCTTCCGGTGTTGTCTTCACTGAGGCTCATGCCAGAAGAACTATGTACTTGAAAAGCTTCCGTTTGCCATTAGTTTCAGACAGGTTAAATATAACAAATGTGAATTACATTTACATCATCAGTTATATTAGCTTTCTAAATGATAATTGAAAATTTTAGGCTAATATTAACTAAAACTGAAGTGACCTATGAAATTTTATATATATTTACTTTTGGATTAGATTTTGTTCCTTATCATTATAACCTGTGGTCATCATATATTTGTGATCAATCTATACCTGTGATCACTCTATACCTGTGGTCATTCTATCTATACCTGTGGTCATTATAAATTGTGATTATTATATAATTGTGGTCATTATTATATACCTGTGTTTATTATTATATACCTATGGTTATAATATACACCTGGTCATTATATACCTGTGGTCATTATGTACTTGTGGTCCGTATATAACTGTGGTCATCATTATCTATTTGTAATCATTATTATATAACTGTGGTTATTATATACCTGTGATCATTATAACCTGTCATCATCATATACCTATTATCATTATATGCTTGTGGTCATTACACCCAGTGACCTTTATATAAACTGTGTAGAGATGTTAATGATACTGAAGTGTAGTGATCCCTCACATGGACTAGACCTGGTGTATGTACAGTCTAACTATCGTGTTGCCCTAGTAATGTCTCTGTGGGGTCTAATGATCATAGTTGTTCTACATCAGAAGAATAGGGTGCAGTTTAGTTTAAGACATTTGCTTAACAGGAAAAGCAGTGGATTCTATCCCTTCTACTGCAAAATAGAAAACAAACAGAAGCAGAGATACAGCATTCAGTCAAAGATGCAAATGTGGAAAATAGTCCTGTGGTTGTAACAAAAATGCCTTGCTACCCATGACCTAAAGAGTTGTGCACTTCCTGGAACTGATTCTCCTCATTTATTTGTTAACTCTATTTCAGTACAAAGCTACAATTCAAGAGGTCAGTTAAAAAAGTTTTATTTTATTTTATATTTATATATGTTGCCTGCTTGCATGTATGTGGATCATATATGTGCCTGGTGTCTTGGAGGCCAGAAGAAAGCATTAGATTCCCTAGAACTGGAGGTACAGAACAGTCTGTAGTTGCTGGCACTCAAAGTGAGGTTCTCTACATGGCAACAAGTGCCATATTGTCAGCCCAATTCTGCATTTTTTTTTGCTTGATTTGTTTTATTTTCAGAGAGGGTCTCTCTATGTAGCCCTGACTGTCTTAGAACTCACTAGGTGTCTTTTTAAAAATATTTTTACTTTATAATTAATTTAATTTTACATATCAGCCACAGATTCCCCTGTCCTCCCTCCTCCCATCCCCCACCCTTCCCCCCAACCCACCCCCCATTCCCACCTCCTCCAAGGCAAAGTCTCCCCTGGGGAGTCAGCCCAGCCTGGTAGATTCAGTTGAGGCAGGTCCAGTCCCCTCCTCCCCACACCAAGACTGAGCAAAGTGTCTCAGCATAGGTCCTAGGTTCCAAAAAGCCAGCTCATGCACCAAGGACAGGTCCAGGTTCCACTGCCTGGGGGCCTCCTAAACAGTTCAAGCTAATCAGCTGTCTCACTTATCCAGAGGGCCTGGTCCAGGTCCATGGGGGCTCCTCAGCTATTGGTTCACAGTTTATGTGTTTCCACTAGTTTGGCTATTTGTCACTGTGCTTTTTCCAATCATGATCTCAATATCTCTTGCTCATATAATCCCTCCTCTCTCTCACTGATTGGATTCCTGGAGCTTCACATGGGATTTGACCGTGGATCTCTGCATCTGCTTCCATTAGTCACTAGATGAGAGTTCTATCATGACAGTTAGGGTGTTCAGCCATCCGATTGCCAGAGTAAGTCAGCTCAGGCACTCTTTCAACCATTGCTAGTAGTCTATAGTGGAGGTATCTTTGTGGATTTCTGGGGACCTCTCTAGCACTCTGCTTCTTCCTATTCCCATGGGGTCTATTACATTAAGAACATGTCTATATAACCTTATGTTGGGTCCGGGGTCACACAATAATGAGGCACAAACCACCAAAGTGTATTAAATCAGAAGCAAACGTTATTCCAGAAAATACCAAAGGAGGGAAAAATCACAGTGGTGCACAAAAGCATATCAGCTGGCTGAGACCACAGCCAATATTCAGAATTCTGAGGCTGGGGCACTGGAGACGGGTTCTGGCCCCCTTTTTATAGTAAAATGGATAGCATCAGGCATGGGGTGCATGCTAGGAGTCTTGTAGAAACATCAGGCATGGGATGCATTCTAGAAGTCATGTAGAAACATCTGTTAAAAGTTAACTTTGGTACAGGCAGTTATTGGCTATAAGGGGCAAGGGGGCTAAAAGTTGCTCCCTGACTGTTGACAGAGGAGCTGGCTATAATCAGAGAGTCATTGCTAGAAGTTAACCTTTAGAGCTGATGACTATCAGCCTTTATTTTTTTAGGTTTACAATTTTATATTTCTATATTCCTGGACCCCTTACTTACAATAAAGGAACATTTTCTTGCTGTAAGAGTTTGATCCTAGATGTAGGATTCCCAGGTCTATTAATTTAAGCAATTTATCCTTTTTTACCCTGATAGCGCTAGGTCACTGTATATCCCAATATTTAGAAATGGTATTTCCTAAAATTGATAATGGAAAGAAAAAGAAAACAACAACACCTTTAGATGAATATACAGGGAATGTGGGCACAAACAGTGACTTTCTCAAAGCTGTCAACTTGCTATTTTTATACAATGTTTTGGGATGAAATAGAACAACAAAAAGTCTAATATAACATCTACAATGAGGAGCCTGGGAGACCGAGGGAACTGACTCCCGGGAATTTTCATCTGATCTCCAAACAGCCTCCCTGTTGTACCTGTATCCATTAGTGTGTGTGTATGCATACACACACACATACACACACACTACCTACATACATGCACTACCTACACACACACACACACACACACACACACACACACACACACACACACACACACACACACCCCAATAAACATACTTGCTTTTCAGCCATAAGCATTGTTTACTGGGAGCATTCACATATTAGATACATGTCAAAACATGAAATTGGTCTTGTTACCAATTTTTATGGAGAATCCACTATGTAAATTGTTGTGGATAATGGGATTTTCACATCCAGAGAAATGTCCTGCTTTTAACTTTGTGCTGGTTAGTTTTTTGTTTTGTTTTTTTTTCAACTTGACGTAAGCTAGGGAGAATCTGCATGAGGGAACCTAAATTGAGGAAATGCCTGCACGGGAATGACCTGTAGGCATGTCTGTAGACAAGCTGAGCAAGCCGGTAAGCAGCTTCCTTCTTGACCTCTGCTTCAGTTCCCAGGTTCCATTCTGACTTCTGTCAGCTGTGAACTGTGGGCTCTAAGATGAAATGAACCCTCTCCTCCCCAAGTTGCTTTTGGCCAAGAGGTTATCACAGCAAGAGAAAGTATACACTATGGCAAGTTTCCTAAATTTATTTTCATCTCTGAATAAACACAATTTTAAAACAACAGTGGCATTGATGACCCGCTGATGATTAGAGGAATAGCCAGGTTTGGAGATTTTTCAATTGATTAGCTTTGTGAAAACTGATAATGAGAGTATTGGTGTGTGTATGCGTGTCTGTGTGTGCAAGAGCATAGAGGAAATAAAGGCAGATTAGGAATGAATTTTCATAATTTATTATAATCTAATTTATAAGAAAGCAAGAAAGTACTTATCTATCTATCATCTATCTGTCTATCTATCTATATCTATCTATCTATCTATCTATATCATCTATCTATATCTATCTATCATCTATCTATATCTATATCTATCTATCTATCTATCTATCTACACACATAATTGCTTTCACAAGGTGGAGTCCTCTGAAGTCATTTTTCTATCATCTGGAGCCCTTCTAAGATTAGCAATGTGAGCTGCAGTTTGTTCTTGTGTTTGAGTCAACAATTTCTTGGATTCTGTCTTTACAAATGTTTTAAAAACAGAATGATTTGGATGATATGCTAGCCATAAAAATATAATACTAGTTGATATATGGTTAACTATTACACAAACATGCAACTAGCGACAAGTAACTAGCAGTGACTCTGGATATGGGTCTGCTCTTCCATGCTTGGAAAATATGGCAATTTTTAAAAATCCATTCTTTTTTTAATTTATTTATTTTCATTCTGTTTATTATTAATGAATTTTCTATTCATTTTACATACCAACCACAGATTCCCCTATCCTCCCTCCTCCCATCCTCCAGCCTTTCCCCCCAACCAACCCCCCCATTTCCACCTCCTCCAAGGCAAGGTCTCCCATGGAGAGTTAGCAGAGCCTGGTACACTCAATTGAGGCAGTCCCAGGACCCTCCTCCCTACACCAAGGCTGTGCAAAGTGTCCCACTGTAGGCACTAGGCTCCAAAAAGCCGGCTCATGTACCAGGGACGAGTCCCATTCCTGCTGTCTGGGGGCCC
The DNA here is from genome assembly GCF_007827085.1 of Peromyscus californicus insignis. Lineage (NCBI taxonomy): Eukaryota > Metazoa > Chordata > Mammalia > Rodentia > Cricetidae > Peromyscus > Peromyscus californicus. The sequence goes on from NW_026294535.1 coordinate 40,526,818, forward strand.
CCTAAACAGTTCAAGCTAAACAACTGTCTCTTGCTTATTCAGAGGTCCTGGTCCAGTACCATGGGGGCTCCTCAGCTATTGGTCCACAGTTCATGCGTTTCCACTAGTTTGGCTAGTTGTCCCTGTACTTTTTCCAGTCATGGTCTTGATATCCCTTGCCCATGGAATCCCTCCTCTCTTTCAGCAATTGAGCTCCTGGAGCGTGGCCCTGCAGCTGGCTGTGGATCTCTGCATCTGCTTCCATCAGTCGCTGGATGAGGCCTCTAGGATGACAGTTAGGGTATTCAGCCATCTGATCACCAGAGTAGGCCAGCTCAGGCACCCTCTCCACTATTGCTAGTCGTCTAAGGTGGGGTCATCCTTGTGGATTCCTGGGAACTTCCCTAGCACCCTGTTTCTCCCTATTCCCATGATGTCTTCACTTATCATGGGATCTCTTTCCTTGCTCTCCCATTCTGTCCCTGTTCCAGCTTGAACCTCCTGTTCCCTTATGCTCTCATCCCCATCCTTTGCCCTCCATTACCCACCCCTCACACCCAGTTTGCTCATGTAGATCTCATCTATTTCTCCTTCGCTGAGCAATCCATGCATCCTTCCTAGGGTCATCCCTGCTAGCTAGCCTCCCTGGAGCTGTGGGTTGCAGTCTGGTTATCCTTTGCTTTACATCTAGTATCCACTTATGAGTGAGTGCATACCATATTTGAGTGAGGTAACCCAGACTCAGAAGGCATTCTTTTTAGATACTTAGATAAACTAGTTTTGTGAATTCTTCCTTCTCTATACATTGTGCAGCACACATGTGATATTCCTGCTTGGTCTTTTATTCTTGGACTCCATCTTTCACACTAGCTCTGTAGGAGTTAGCCCTTTGTGCATGTAAGGCACTTACAAACCAAAGGTTTTTATTTATAGCCTTTTGCAAGGTAGATTGTTTTTCTACATTATTATTATTATTATTATTATTATTACTATTATTTTCTGAAAGGATGCAGGATTAGCTTGGAGACAATTATTACAGTTGTGCAAGTTCACATAATTACCCCCCACTTTTAACAGAGGATTAAGACCTTGATGGCATTGCCCAGAAGTGGGACTTCTGCCACCGAGGCTTCTATACTCGTTTATTGAGCATATATTCCACTCAGAGTTCTTCTGAGTGATTGGAGCCTACCATGTGCACATGGCCTTTTCAGGCCCCAGAGCTGACTTCTTTTGGTTGCCTTCTTCCCTAGTTTTTCCTTTTATGCATTTTTATCTAGGAGCTACCCCTCTCTTTTACTTGTTCTCTTGGGCAAACTGTTCTCAATTTTCTGTTTGCATGGTCCCATCATCAGAGTCCCGGAACTCTTTAATAACCTTTGCCTCCTTGGATAGAATCCATGTATGATCACATCAGAGCTGGTGGTGTCAACTGTCTGCTTAGGACTCTGCTAATGCTCATGGAGGGACAGTAGGCCTTGGCTATCTGGTGTTGTCTCTCGTTCTGGCCCAGGAAAAAGCTGGTGATCATGGTGCCTTTAGTTCTCAGTTTCCCACATGTGAACCCGGGCCCCACTTTGTGGCACTTGCTGGGAATAGTGGTTCTTCATGGAGGCCTGGAGATACAGGAGGCATCCGCTCTCTGCTTTGCTCTAAATGAAGCAAAGTCCGAGGGCTGGAGCTTGGGGAAGATGGAACTCCCGTGTTGCTGCTGCTGTTGTTGCCATTGTTCAGGACTGGAAGAGAAAGCCCAGGCCTGTGTCTATAGAATGGGATTGTGTTGGAGAAAGGAGTGAGTGAGGTACAGTCCAAATGCCTTGGTCCTTCCTCAGAGTATTTCTTCTTGATGAACAATTTTCCATTTGCAGTCTCTTCTCAGTTCCACCACCAGAGAACTGGGTGGTTCCTTCTATTTCACCACTTGGATTTGGAAATAGCCACTTCTCTCTACTTTTGCCCTTCTGACCTTCCCACCCTGGCTCCAGTATTTCCCCTTTCCTCAATCTTCTTTCACTGCCATTCAGTTGCCGAGAGATGTACTTATCTAATGTCCCAAATGCATTACATGTGTTGATGAGATCTCTGTGAGTTTGTTATTTCCTGTTTCTAAGAATTTAGAAGCATCAGTGATACAGATATGTGTGTTTCCTACACAAATATAATGATCTGAATTTAGCATTCTAACCACTGATATGACGTAGATCAAACACTCATACAGAGCCCAGAGTCTAACATGGCATGCTTGAACTTTAGAATAAGATAATAATAAAAGTTAATTAAGGTTACTCCTCATGAGCAATACTGAAGGCATTAAGTATACACTGAAAATAGATAGACAGTGAAACCCTATCATTAGTTGAAAGGAAAAAAATCTATGTGACCATGGAAAAGTCTTGGAGTTAGTGGTTATTAACAGTGAACCACAGGCATATTGATAAGATCGTTTATGGTATTGACACAGTCTACAGGAAAAGACAGTTTTACTAACCAGCATTTAGTATTTTCTTTTAGTTTACAAGAATATTTATTAAGAAATTGACAATGTGTCTTTTTCATTCTAATTACTTTAGATATTTGCTTCAGTTAAATAACTGACTTTGTTTAGTTTATTTGCTCACTTACAGGGAGAGAGAGGGAGGGAGAGAGAGAGAGAGAGAGAGAGAGAGAGAGAGAGAGAGAGAGAGAGAGAGAGAGAGAGATGAGAAACACACAAATAAAGCCTATTAAAAATACAAAATTGGAAACTACAACATGCAAGGAAAAACCAGCAGGATAAAAAAAATTCCCAAATAAGGTGACATGAGACAAAAGCCTACCAAAACATCACTGAGTTCACTTTGTACTGGCCATCTAATGCTTGGTGTGGGTGTAGTTAATATCCCCAGTGAGACCCCATCAGAGAAAACTCTTCTTCCTTTAAAGGTGGATGTCAATTGGAGATAGCTTCTTGGTTAGGAATTGGGCCTCCAGTCCACTTCTCTCTATACTGGGACCCTGCCTCTCTGACTTGAACCTGTGCTGGTCCTGTGCATGCTGCCATCATCTCTGTGGATTCATATATACACCAGTCTGTTTCGTCTGGGAGCCTTGGTTGTCCTCTGGCCCTTACAACCTTTCTGTCTCCTCTTCCATATGGCTCCACGCCCAGCTACAAACTCTGTGATCTACATGGGTGGTCTGCCTACAAAACACGCTGGTGAAATAGTGGCCCCAAAATTTGTGGGTGTAAGCAACCAGGGCTGATTGTAGTTAAGGCCCATTTTGTGAGGTGGGACCGATACCTGGCATTGCTCTGGTGGCTAAGATCCGGAGACTAGACAGGCCACCAGCCTAGGGGAAAACCATTTACTATTGTTCTACTAAAGGAACATAGCAGTAAAATGACACCTAAGGACATTCAGCTATACCTGTAGATCAGTGCCTCAGCCACCGTCAGAGAAGCTTCCCCCTGCAGTAGATGGGAGCAGATACAGAACCACAACTGAACAATGTGCAGAGAGTGAGAGACTTACCAGTCAGTCCTGAATGGGATGTCTTCATGAACCAGAGAACCTGGAATTTGTGTGTGTGTGTGTGTGTGTGTGTGTGTGTGTGTGTGTGTGTGTGTGTGCATGTTACAGGGTTTCTCTGTGTAGTTTTGGTGCCTGTCCTCAATCTCGCTCTGTAGACCAGGTTAGCTTGGAACTCACAGAGATCCATCTGGCTCTGCCTCCCGAGTGCTGGAATTAAAGGTGAACACCACCACAGCCCAGCCAGACCTGGAATTTTTTTAATGATGAATAAACCAAGATAGTTTAGACATTCTGCAAAGATACTCGGAAGAAAATCAACAATTGAAATTTCTTCTGAAAAAAAAAAAACAAACACTTTTTCTTTTGCCATAAAAAAAGGTCAATAAACTTTACACGGTATTTCCATACACTAAATTGACAACTTAAATGAGGATAGTCATGGGTACAATTTTGAATGTCTCTGGGCACCAAGTTCTAGCAGAACAGTGGTGCATGTCACTCATTTAAATCTCATATGCTTGCAAAGTAATTAATGTGGTTTTGAAATTAATTTCTGTAACCACAAAATGATATATTTGGTTAATTTCTCTGTGTGTTCCTTAGGTAGGAGATTCCTTAGGTATACATGGGATGCTTGCCCTGAACGTTGTTACCATACCTTCTAAAAGAGATGATTTATCCATGTTTCTGACTGTCATTGTTTTTACATGAGATGAAAGTATCTAAGTTAGCAGTTAAGGTGACCTCTATACACATTAAAACAGTTAAATATCTGTATAAGGGACTATGGTACCAGCATAACTACTGAAATGATCAAGGTTACAGTTGTTACTGAAATATCATGCTTATTTTGTACAGCACTGGTTTGGTTTCTTAATGGGTAAGGCACTTAAGCATGCTGTGAAAGCTGATGAGAGGTTTATGTAAGTTAGCTTTGAAAGCATTATGTGCAATTCAGAATATCCTGATATTCACTCTTATGTTTATATAAAAATATATGATACAGAAATAAAACTACAGCAAGCAAATGGAAATTGAAATACATATATCACATATGCACACTAACAGACAAAACTATGTGTATTAAATTCATGCATATATACATAAAAAGTGTAGATATATGGCCACATGTAATCACAGAAGTACATATACAGGTACATACTCTTAAGAGCACAAAAACATCAGTAGGTATATAATCATATATAAACAAAAATATGCTCTTAGACATATGCCTATACACTCAGAATGTATCGTAGATATAACAGAGTAGCCACAGATCTTTATACAGATGTTTTGGTATTGCAGGTATGTCTAAGACACACCTAATATGCTAAGTCTAAAACCATGAGATTTAGAAGTACAGAAATATTTCCTCTCATGTAGGATGCAGTAAAAACAAGGCCAACTTTGGTTGTTCACCCACCTACCTGAAAGGGGTTAATTAACAAGATGAGCGGCAAACCTCTGAAGTAAGAATGGTTGAGTTTCAACTGTTTAATGACACATGTATAATAATGCTAGATGTGAACATTTTCACTCATTCATGTATGAATAAAAGAGAGAACTGGAAATGAAATAAAATTCTGTGTGTCTGAACCAGTTATGTTCTGGAATTTTTAGGGTTTTTTTTTGAGATTATAATTACAACAGTTCTCCCTGTCCTTTCCTCCCTCCTAACCCTCCCACTTATCCCTCGCTGTCTTTCTTCTGAGGACAACACCTTTCCCCTCAGTCCTAATGAGTGTCTAGATAACGCAGGCATCTGTGATGTTCGTGTTGATGCCAGTGTTGTGCTGTCTCTACAAATAAAAGCAGGTGCCATTGTTTTATGTCGGCATGGTTCGTAACAGGTTTTAACTAATGCATATAATTCCATAAAATTAGAAGACGAATTGTATCATTATTCTGTGTTTTTTTGCATGTCTTCTGTTCTGCTCTTAATACTTTTACAAAGTTGAAATTATGTTAAGTAGCGGGTACAGGTATTAGTGTATCTTTCTATGGTGAGTTTTCCTGAATTTTCTCTAAATTTAGAGATGTGACTTAATTGAATCACCGTGGAATAATTACCTTTGCTGGGGATGCTAATGGTCACTTGGTTGCCAAACAGAAGTTATTCTAGTCTTATGATTTGCATATTTGTGATCCTTTTGGATGCTTCCAGCCATTTCTGTTTCTTATAACTCACCTACTTTTTTCACCAATATATCTTTCTAATTTTCCTCAAACTTCCAGAATTCTTTTCCCAGTACTGTCTTTTTTTCTGAACTTTCTTTGAATAACTGTATTGTACAGGTTCATTTTCTTGTCTATTGTGTTTCCTTATTATAACAGGTTCTTCTACCTAAAGTTCCACATTCTACGTCTTTGGTTACTAAGGACCAACAGTGGACTGAAAATATCAAACTTAAAATGCCAGCAATTGACAAATTTTCAGTTGCACGCCGATTTTGTGAGTCAGCTCTATACCCAGTGTATCCACAGTATATGTGGTACTCAGCACTTACTCATGTAATAGCAATCTCAGTTATTACATTGATATCAGAGTGCTTGCTACATTATCACAGTGCTTATGTTGAAGTAAATCAGTTTTTATTATGGCCACATACCATATGGGTAATAAAGCTGGCAATACCATCGAAGATGAGGAAAAGCCATGAGGTTATTACTTTCTGTGTAAGGTAAAGGTAAAGAAGGGTGTGGTATCACACCTATACTCTAACACTATATATTTTATTATCTATTTTTATTGTTGCTTTCCTACTGCACCTATCTCAAAGTCAGTTATCATAGGAATTTATAAAGAAACGTTGTACATGTGAGGCTCAGAGGTATGTGCAGCTTCAGGCCTTGACTCTGGTCTTGGAGCTCATCTACCATGGATAAGGCAATACTATTTTATATACCCTTCCTAGGATATTTTATTGTTTCATTTGATTTTAGAAACAGTGTCTACATTTCTATTTAAAAATTCTGCATAAAGTCATTCACTGTACTCATCATAGTGTTACCTCATTTCACTTCTTACTTGCAAATTCACTAGTTAATTCATATTTTATCCATCTGTGTAGAGCAAAACTCAATTGAGAAAATGCCTCCATAGGACTGGTGTGTGGTCAAGTCTGTGGGATAGTTTTTGGTTTTTTTTGATTGATCATTGAAGTGGGAGAGTCCAAGCCTCTGTTGGCAATGCCACTCTTGGGTCGATGGTCCTGATGGTATAAGAAAGCAGGCTGACTGAATCAACTAAGCAGGGCTCCCATGGGCTCACAGAGACTGAGGCAGCATGCACAGGGACTGCATGGGTCTTCTGTGTGTGTTATGGCTCTTAGCTTGGTGTTTCTGTGGGACTCCTAAAAGTGGGAGCCAATATGTCCCTTGACTCTTTTGCCTGCTCTTGAAACTCTTTTCCTCCTGTGGGGTTGACTTGTCCAGGGCTTTTGCCTTGTCTTATTGTATCTTGTCTTGTCCTGTCTGGCTGTCCTCTCTTGGAGGCCCACTCTTATCTGAAGGGAATCACTGGAGGAGTGGATATGGGGGAAGGGGAGGTGCTAGGGGAGCTAGAGGAGTGGAGAGAGGGGAAATTGAGGTCAGGATATATTGTATGAGAGAAGAATCTATTTTCAACTAAAAAAGAAAAAAGAAAAAAGAACAGAAAGCAGGCTGAATAAACCATGAGGAACCACCCAATAAACAGCATTCCTCCATAAACTCAGCTTCAGTTCCTGTCTCCAGCTTGTGTCAAGAGGAAGGCTTGAACCAGCACAGTCGTCTCTTACTTTATGCAGTTTCTAGATTTGTATGAAAATTTTCTTAATTGCATAGATTTATTTCCAATAACATACACATATCAATTTATTATTCACTTCAGTTGTTGAAGTATTTTATTAATGAAATATCACTATTGACAATATTTAATTTACCAATAATAAAGTATACATCTCACATCTTTTTAAGAGACATAATAAGAATTACCAACAAGTTACTTGTCTCTGCTCCATCTGTAATCTGTGAGACAAATATAATCTTCTCAATTGGATTAGTTTTGCAAATCATGTTTGGTGTACAACAAATCAGATCTAAGCACCCTTCCCAGAACATGTGATTATGTACACAGTGCACTTAAACATGCACCCTACACTACACACTTAATACTACACACCAACAGAAGGACAGACAGACACATATATAGACTTACAGTTAATTTTAAATGTCAACTTGACTAACCATGTGATGCCCTAGAAAGCAGTAAAATGTTACTTGTGGATACAACACTCTGGTTGTTTCTTGAAGCGATCTGACTAAACACTGAGAAAAATTTGTATTCTGAACCAAAGTGCAGCAGGTTAAATTACCTGTATCAACTGGGATGCTGGTATTCTCCTGTGGTCTGTGCTCTGAATTTTTAGGTCATAAGATAATCATGGAAATCTGACACATTGGTTATCTGTCTCCCAGGGTTCTGAACTATACCGCCATCTTTTCTGAGTTTCCTGGATTCAGATAGTATACAGTAGAACTTCCAGTTTCCAAATCACATGTGAAAATAATTTATGACAATTATTTTCAAAGATAAATATTTAGATAATTAAGAGTGCGTATATCTAAACATACATTTATATATCTCCAAGTGGTTGTTCCTCTTGGAAACTCTAATGTATGCACACATATGCACATACACAGTTGTCACACAATATACAGCAGTTGAATTTAAAAAAAAACCTACCTTTCCTTTGGAAAAGGGAATAATTGACTGTCAAGGCTCTCCAGTGTATAACAGCCATATTTATTTATGGGTAAGAAGTTTAAAGGTTTCTCATCTGAGATTTCAACAGTTTCCTGAGGTAGCCTGCCCAGTGATAGGTATTTTTTTTTTTCCGGACAGAAACTCTTGGCTGCCATCTTTAGTGACCAACACATGAATGGATGGGGTAAAGTTACCATTCCAGGACCACACACCTCTTATCAGCCACTTTCTACTGATATCAACTTTGGGGACAACACACAACAGCAACACAAAAGAAAAGATGGGACAAGTTCTATGGACCACGGTTTTCTTTACTTATATATGCCCTGGACAATATAAACATCTCCTCACCTAAAAACAAAAATCCCTCCTCTTTTCTTCTTCTCATTCTTCCTGTTCCTCTGTATTTTCTTTCTCTACTTCGAATCAAACAATTGATAGTGCCACATCTTTAAAGAGCATTCAACTAGTAATTCTAGGTAACTAATCGGCAATTCTCTTTCATGCCACTATAATAATTGCCAGTTTTCCATAGTATAACTTCTAATCATAAAATACCTGCTAACCCAATGGCATTTGATACAAATTGTTATTTCTAGCACAGCTCACTGCTAATCTTATTTCATGTTACATAGGAATAGGGACCAATGAAATATGGTGGTTTAAGCTTGCTAAAATTTCGTTTGTTTCATATGAAGTTGAGAGGAAATTGGGAAATCTAAGACCAACGAGGGAATTCTATCATCTTCAAGGTCATTTTTGTTTACCCCCATTTCCCAGCACAGGACACCATGGAAGATGGAACATCTCGCACTGAGATGATGTGCCAGTTTTACACATCACTACAAATTATATTGCCCTTAATAGAGGAATATGAGCAGCATCAGTTTCAAGACTGTCTAGGAAGCATACTTTGCTCCTAGGCGATCAAGTGTCTAGCCAGAAGCTAGTAGCTTTTACAGTCATAATCTTCACTTGACCATGAAGATGTGTTACAGAAATGCCAAAGAATGTATGAAGCTATGGATAGAACCTAAACCGATATGTGTCATTTTACTCAATATGTATATACCTATAATAAAATTTAATCAATGAATTATGTATATTAGAAATTAGAAATGATATATAATCAGTGATAGAATTTTGTAATATGATTGCCTATCATTGCTAATCTCTACTATGTCTAACTTAACTGTCAAAATATCTTGTAGCTTCACATTTTCCTTAAATTTTCTTATAGCTTCCATTCTGCAATTGCCAATGGCCAGCACCACTATTCCTGTGGTTAAGGGTAGGTAAATTAAGGGTGACTTAACCACAAGTCCCATGAAATTGTAGCAGTTGCTCTGATAATGAGCAGCATCCAAAATAAATAGAGTGAATGCATTAGATAAAGAGATCACTCAACATCAGGTCAGGAAGGACCAGGATGGTATAAACTTTACTGTGCTATTCAGAATAGCAAATCATTTAAAATGTATGAATTATTTTTGCAATTTTTCATTTTATATTTCCAGATTGCTGCTGACTATGGATAATTAGAGTGACAAGGGGCAGAAGCAGGATTTCGGCTGGGGATTGGGGAATATAATTGCAGTGCAAAGAATAAAGGACAATGCATATTAGAGTAATATCTAGAGAAAAAAATAAACATTAATATTTCAGGTATAGGCAGAATTAATGCAAAAATAAATAAAAATATTGTTAAAATGAATATAACTTCAAAGATTATATACAAAATATATATGTACAATTTAACCCGCAGTTACATAATTTTTTACATATTTCTTAGTTTGGAATCAAGAATTCTGACCAGTCTCAGACCAGACTGTAAAAGGAACAGGGTAGAGTTAACATGGATGGAGTGATATTACCATAGATTTTAGATGAAAAGAGAATGCTTATCTTTAGAAAAGGCAGCTTCTGTTGTCCCTGAGATGGAGACAATGATCTACATTATATAAAGAAAAACTCAGAGAAATCACTGCTGCTTTTTTTTCTGGGGCTGCCAGGTACAGTGACAAGTGCTCTGAAAATTTTGTCAGCAATGTTGACATTATTGAAATCTATGCTAAAATCAAAGAGTTCCAGGTTGCCAGGATCTGCTGTTTCTAGTGAGAATGAAGGATGCAATGAGCAGCCAGGGTACAGTGAGCAGTCAGGATGCAGTGAGCAGCCAGGGTGCAGTGAGCAGTCAGAGTACAGTAGCAGTTATGGTGCAGTGACCAGCCAGGGTGCTGTGAGCAGTCGGGATACAGTGAGCAGTCAGAGTGTACTGAGTAGTTATAATACAGTGAGCAAACAGGGTGCATTGAGCAGCCAGAGTGCAGTGAGCAGTCAGGGTGCAGTGAGCAGTCAGGATGTAGCAAATAGTCAGGCACTGTGAGCAGTCATGATCAGTTAATTTTTAGTCAGGCAATGACTTTCTATAATGTGTGAAGACTTCATCCAGTTGACTGAGGTTTTAAGAAATAACACTGTTCCAAACAAGAAGGTTTGGAATAACCTTTAACCTTTCACCTCTCTCAAGGTTAAAGCAAAGCAATCCTATGTGCATTTCTGTCTTGCTGTCCTACCTTGCAGACTTCAGAATTAAGTTATAGTATCCACTTGTACTTGGACATCCAGCCTTGCAGCCATCTCCAAGCTCCAGACTTGCCAACCTTGACTATTGCTCAACTTAATATCCCCAAATAAATGTCTTTCTACTTCTTTCAGTCCCTCTGTCTGTCCTTCTGTCTCTCTCTTTCTCTGTGAGTCTGTCTCTTTCTCTCAATCTCTCTGTCCTTCTGTCTTACTCTGTGGATTCTTTTCTTTCTCTCATTCAGTTTCTCTTTCTGTCTCTCCTTCTCTGTGAGTCTCTTTGTCTCTGACTTTCTTTTTTGTTCACTTAAAAAAATTTTTTTTAATTTTATTTCATTAACATATTTTTCATTTATTTTACATACCAACCTGTAGGAGACTGTAGGAGTCCAGATCCTACCTGTTCCACTTTTTCTAGGGTTCTTAGGAGGAGAGAAGGATGAGAAAATGTCAGATAGAAAGAGAGACATAGCTGGCGAGAAGAAAGAAACACAGGATAGCTTCGGGAGGACCTAGATCAATACCCAGTGTCCTTGAGGGCTTATTTAAAAGGCTTTGTGTAACATGCCAAGGGGAGAGGCAAAAGACCCCCCCACCCGCAAGATCAAAGCACACCGCACAGCCAAGTGTAGACCCTTCCAAACATCTGATAAACATGCCCATGATCAAATCATCTACTTATGCAGCTCTGCTGGATAAAACAAGCTCAGATTCTCTGATCCCGAGTCTGTTCTCACTAGGAAACCTCTGTGGGCTCTCACACCAACCATAGTTTCCCCTCCCTCCTCTCCTCCCAATTCCCCACTCCTGGCCTCCCTCTACCCTTCTCCCCATCCACTCCTCCTCCCTCTCCATTCAGAAAGGGGCAGGCCTCCTGCGGGCTTGAACAAACCACGGGGTCCATCCCTTTCTCTAGTCTTCTCCCAGAGTTCCAGAAGAGATGCTACTAGCAGCAGATTAATTAATCTGAGGGATTCTCAAATAAATCTACATACATGAAACTTTTTAGTCCATTCAGTTTATTCTTCTAAGTCAAAATCTTTCTACAAAGCTTCAGTTCTGTTCTCATATTTAGCTCCTCTCTGTTCCTTTCTCTCTTGTCCTCTCCTTGTTCTATCTAAGTTCCTTCCATCTTTGTTCCCATCCTCTCTCCCCAGTCCAGTTTAAATACACATCCAATCCACAATTCTCTGGCTCCTCTGCTTTCTGGTTAGGCAGGGCAAGTCTGCTTAGTAGCTAGGAAGCCTGCATCATAGCTTGATGCACCTGGTATGTGAAAGCCCTTTTGTTCTGAGTTAATTGTTGAAGGGGAAGGCCAGTAGGTGGTCTGGAATGTTTATCTGCCTGCAGTCTGTCCTTGGAACTGAGAAATAGTGCAGATCAAATGCTTTTGTCTGGGGAAGGCCCTGGCCCTGGATACTTGCTAATGGAGATAACTACAGAAGGTAGATATCTGAATCTAATGCTAGCAATAGGAAACACAAGCCGGGAAAAAGGAAGTCTTGCCTGTGTCACATTGGGAGAACTATCCAAATACCTCAGTTGTATGGGGGAAATAGTGCCCAATGAATGAACAAACACACTATTGTAGGAATGGAAAAGCCACAATAGCACCTAAGAAATTCATAGCTAATATTCAAAAGCCAATATCGCCAAGACTCCTTAAGATTTGGCTTTATCCTTTGGAAAGGCTCTTTCTTGGCTTCTTCCAGGTATTAGCTCTTGCTGTAGTCAGCTAAATTCCTACTTCATATTTCTGTGGCTTGCAGCATCACATCAAGTTGAGGTAGGACCAAACTCCTCCCCTTGAGTTAAGGCTGGGCAAAGTAATCCAGCATGGGGAACAGGTTCCCAAAAGCCAGCTAGGGGCCGGGAACAGGTCCTGATCTCACTGCTAAGAGCCTTACAAACAGACCAAGCTATACAACTGTCACACACATGCAGAGGGACAAGGTTGGTCCCATTCAGGCTCCCTAACTGTCGGTCCAGAGTCCAAGTGATCCTACAATCTCAGGTCAGCTGTCTCTGTGGGTTACCCTGTCATGACCTTGAGCCTCGAGGCTCATAAAATGCCTCTTCCCTTTCTTTAGGAGGACTCCAGAAGGTCTTAGCTGGGGTCATCCTTGTACATTCCTGAGAGTTTCCCTGGCACCAGCTTTCTCCCTAACCCTCAAATGCTCCCCCATCAAGAAATCTCTTTAGTTACTCTCCCCCTCTGTCCCTATGCCAACCCACCTTGTCCCAGCCAGCCCAACCTACTCCCTCAAGATCCCATCACTCTATGTTTACCACCCCACCCTCATTTACCCAGGAGATCTCTTGTATTTTCCCTTCCCAGGGAAATGTATTAATCCCTTTTTGGGCCCTCTTTGTTATCTAGCCTCTCTGGGGATGTGGATTGTAAATTGCTTATCCTGTACTTTACTCCTAATATTCACATATGAGTGAGTACATACCATGTTAGCCCTCTGGGTCTGGGTTACCTGACTCAGAATAATTTTTTCTAGTACCATTCATTTGGTTTCAAATTTCATGATGTCATTGTTTTTTTACTGCTGAGTAAGTACTCCATAGTGTATATGTACCACATTTTCTTTATCCATTCTTTGATTGAGGAGTGTCTAAGTTGTTTCTAGGTTCTGGCTATTATGAATAATGCTGCTATGAACATAGTTGAGCAAAGTCCTTGTGGTATGATTGAGCATCCTTTGGGTATATCCCAAGATTGGTATAGCTGGGTCCTGAAGTAGATTGATTCTCATTTTTCTGAGAAACCGCCTTATTGATTTTCAAAGTAGCTGTACAAGTTTGTACTCCTACCAACAGTTGAGGAGTGTTCCCCTTACTCTATAACCTCTCCAAAATAAGCTGTCATCAGTGTTTTTGATCTTAGCCATTCTGACAGGTGTAAGATGGTATCTCAGAGTCTTTGATCTTCATTTCATTCATGTTGAATAATTCTTTAAGTGTATTTTGGCCATTTGAGATTTGTCCATTGAGAATTCTCTTTAAATCTGTATCCCATATTTTGAATTGAGTTATTTGGTATTTTGATGTCTAGTTTCTTGAGTTCTTTATATATTTTGGAAATCAGCCCTCTGTCAGATGTGGGGTTGGTGAAGTTCTTTTCCCATTCTGTAGGCTGCTGTTTTGTCTTATTGACAGTGTCCTTTGCCTTACAGAAGCTTTTCAGTTTCAGGAGGTCCCATTTATTAATTGTCAAAATTAGTGTCTGTGCTGCTGGTGTTATATTCAGGGAGTAGTCTCCTGTGCCAATGTGTTCAAGGCTACTTCCCATTTTCTCTTCTACCAGGTTCAGTGTAGCTGGATTTATGTTGAGGTTTTTGGTCCACTTGGACTTGAGTTCTGTGCTGGGTGATAGATATGGATTCATTTGCATTCTTCTACATGCTGACATCCAGCTATGCCAGGACCATTTGTTGAAGATGCTTCATCTTTTCCATTGTATACTTTTGGCTTCTTTTTCAAAAACCAGGTGTTAATAGGTGTGTGAAATTATGGCAGGGTCTTCAATTTGATTCTGTTGATCCACATGTCTGTTTTTATACTGATACAAATCTGTTTTTATTACTATAGCTTTATAGGGCTTGAAGTCAGGGATGGTAATGCCTCTGGAAGTTCCTTTATTGTACAGGATTATTTTAGCTATCCTGGGTTTTTCTTTTTCCATGTGAAGTTGAGTATTATTCTTTTAAGGTCTGTGAAGAATTGTGTTGGGATTTTGATGGAGATTGAATTGAATCTGTAGATTGCTTTTGGTAAGATTGCCATTTTAACATTAATCCTACCTGTCCATGAGCATGGGAGATCTTTCCATTTTCTGATATCTTCAATTTCTTTCTTCAAAGACTTAAAGTTCTTGTTATACAAGTCTTTCACTTGTTTGGTTAGAGTTATCCCAAGATATTTTATATTATTTGTGGCTATTGTAAAGGGTGTTGTTTCTCTGATTTCTTTCTCAGCCCATTTATCATTTGTATATAGGAGGGCTACTGAGTTTTTTGAGTTATTCTTGTATCCGGCCACCTTATTGAAAGTGTTTATCAGCTGTAGTCATTCCCTGGTAGAATTTTGGTGGTCATTTATGTATACAATAATATCATCTGCAAATGGCAAAAGTTTTACTTCTTCCTTTCCAATTTGTATCCCCTTGATCTCCTTTTGTTTTCTTATTGCTCTAGCTAGAACTTCAAGTACTATATTGAATAGATATGGAGAGAGTGGATAGCCTTGTCTTGTTCTTGATTTTAGAGGAATTGCTTTGTGTTTCTTTCAATTTAATTTGATGTTGGCTATTGGCATTTTGTATATTGCTTTTATTATGTCTAGGTATTTTCTTTGTTCCCTGATCTCTCCAAGACCTTTAACGTGAAGGGCTGTTGGATTTGGACAAAGTTTTATTTTAGTTTGTTTATATGGTGGATTACATTGACAAATTTTAGTATGTTGAACCATCCTTGCATCTCTGGGATGAAGCCTACATGATCCTTTTTAATGTGTCCTCGGATTTGGTTTGCCAGTATTTTACTGAGTATTTTTGCATCAATGTTCATGAAGAAGATTAGTCTGTATTTTTTTTCTTTGTTACATCTTTGTGTGGTTTATGCATCAGGGCAACTGTAGCCTCATAAAAAGAACTTGATGATGTTCCTTCTGTTTCTACTGTGTGGAACAATTTGAGGAATATTGGTATTAGCTCTTCTTTGAAATTCTGGTAGAATTCATCACTGAAACCATCTGGCCCTGGGCTTTATTTTTTTTGGTTGGGAGACTTTTAATGACTGCTTCTATTTCTTTAGGAGTTATAGGTCTATTTAAATTGTTCATCTGGTCTTGATTCCATTTAGGTATGTGCTACCTATCCAGAACATTATCTGTTTATTTTAGATTTTCCAATTTTGTGGAGTGCAGGTTTTCAAAGGATGACCTAATGACTCTCTGGATTTCCTCATTGTCTGTTATTATGTCCCCCTTCTCATTTCTGATTTTGTTAATTTGGATATTCACTCTTTGGCTTCTAGTTAGTTTGGATCAGAATTTGTCTATCTTGTTGATTTTCTCAAAGAACCAACTCTTTGTTTCATTGATTCTTTGTATTGGTCTCTTTGTTTCTATTTTGTTGATTTCAGCCCTGAGGTTGATTACTTCCTGCCCTCTACTACTCCTGGGTGAGATTGCTTCTTTTTTTTTCTAGAGATTTCAAGTGTGCTGTTAAGTCTCATTTGAGATTTCTCTAAATTCTTTATATAGGCATTTAGTGCTGTGAACTTTTCTCTTAGTAAGGGATGTTTTTTCTAGTCCAGTCTATTTGGTGCTTATGTTTTCATAGTGTTCCCTAAGTTTGGATATTTTGTGCATTCATTTTCATTGAAATCTAAGAAGTCTTTAGTTGCTTTCTTTATTTCTTCCTTAGCCCAATAATTCAGTTGAGAGTTGTTCAGTTTTGATGAGTTTGTAGGCTTTCTGTAGTTTGTTGTGTTGTTGAATTCTAACTTTAACCCATAGCAATCTGATAAGATACAGGAGTTATTCTAATTATTTTATATCTGTTGGGGTTTGCTTTGTTACTGAGTATGTGGTTGGTTTTAGAGAAGTTTCCATGAGGTGCTGAGAAGAAGGTATATTCTTCTGTGTTTGGATGAAATGTTCAATTGATGTCTATTAGGTCTATTTGAGTCATAACATCTGTTAGTTCCCTTATTTCTTTGTTAAGTTTCTGTCTGGCAGACCTGCCCATTGTTCAGAGTGGGATGTTGAAGTCTTCCACTATTAGTATGTGGGGTTTGATGTGTAATTTAAGCTTTAGTAATGTTTCTTTTACAAATGTAGTTGCCCCTATATTTGGGGCATAAATGTGCAGAATTGAGACTTCATCTTGATGGATTTTTCATGTGATGAATATGAAATGACCTTCTCCAACACTTTTGATTAATTTTAGTTTGAAGTCTATTTTGTTAAATATTAAGATAGCTACATCAGCTTGCTTCTTAGGTCCATTTTATTGGAAAAATCTTCTCCCAACACTTTACCTGAGATAATGGCTGTCTTTGGTATTGAGGTGTGTTTCTTGTATGCAGCAGAAGGATGGGTCCTGTTTTTGCATCCATTCTGTAGCTTGCATCTTTTTTTTATAGGAGAATCAAATCCACTGATATTAAGGGATATTAATGACCAGTGATTGTTAATTCTTGTTATTTTTTGTTTTGTTTTGTTGTTGGTGGTAGTTGTGTATGTGTGTTTCCCTTCTTTGGGTTTTGTTGGTGTGAGGTTATCTATTGCCTGCATTTTTGTGGGTACAGCTAACTTCCTTGTGTTGGAGTTTTCCATCTAGTACTTTATGTAGGTCTTGATTTGTGGATGGGTGTTGTTTAAATCTGGTTTTGTCATGGGATATCTTGCTTTCTCCATCTAATGTGATTGAAATTTTTGCTGAGTATTGTTGTCTTTGTTGACATCCATGGTCTCTTAGTGTCTGCAAAATTTCTGTCCAGGACCTTCTGGCTTTTAGAGTCTCCATTGAGAAGTTGGGTGTTATTCTAATAGGTCTGCCTTTATATGTTACTTAGCCTTTTTCCTTTACAGCTCTTAATATCCTTTATTATTTTGTGTGCTTAGTGTTTTGATTATTTGTGGTAAGGGATGTTTTTTCTAGTCCAGTCTATTTGGTGTTCTGTAAGCTTGTACCTTCATAGACATGTCCTTCTTTAGGTTGGGAAAGTTTTCTTCTATGATTTTGTTGAATATAGTTTCTGTGCTTTAAGCTGGAATTCTCTTTTTTTCTATCCATATTATTCTTAGGTTTGGTCTTTTCATGATGTCTCAGATTTCCTACATAATTTGTGTTAAGAATTTTTTGTATTTAACATTTTGTGTGACTGATGAATCTATTTCCTCTATCATATCTTCAAAGCCTGAGATTATTTCTTCCATCTCTTGTATTCTGTTGGTTATGCTTGCATCTATAGTTCATGTTTACTTACCCAGATTTTCCATTTCCAGCGTTCCCTCAGTTTGTATTTTCTTAATTGTCTCTCTTTCAATTTTCAAGTCCTTAACTGTTCCCTTCACCTGTTTGATTGTTTTTTTTTCTTGGCTTCCTTTAAGGGATTTCTTCATTTCTTCCTTTTTTTGTTTGTCTTTTCCTCAATTTCTTTAAGGGAATTTTTCATTTCCTCTTTAAAGGCCTCTATAATTTTCATAAAGTTATTTTTAAGGTAATTTTCTTCTGTTTCGCCTGCAATGGGATGTTCAGGTCTTGCTGTTGTAGGACCACTGGGTTCTAGTGGTGCCATATTGCCCTTTATGTTGTTGAATGTATTTGTACACTGGCATTTACCCATCTGTTCTTCCAACTGGTGCAGGTGGTGCTTGTGCCTATAGGGGCTGCTATTCTTCCTATTTTTGTGAGTGGTACTCATGCCTTTAGGGTCTACTGATGTTCCAGAGAGGGTTGTCTGTGAGGAGGATGCTTGGGTAGGTGTGGTTAGGTGGTGGAGTGGGTCTTATGGGAACAGAATCCAGTGGGTGACAGTGGTTGTGGTACAGCCTGCTTTCAGGTCTCTTACCTTCTATCCAGCTGCTGGAGTCTATACCAGAGCAGTGGGGTTCCATCAGAGTTGTTATATGGTCCAACTGCCTTGCTGGGGCTGAGATGGGAGGGGAGGAGCATGGGATGTACCCTGTGGTTTAGGGCCTAGAGATTGGGGCAGTTTAGCTGGGAGACCAGGCACTCACCTTTTCTTCCAACTGGTGTAGGTGGTGCTTGTACCTATAGGGGCTGCTGATGTTGTTGGGGATGGTTGGTAAAGGGGAGGATGATGAGGTTGGTGGGTTTGGGTGATAAAGTGGGTCTTGTGGGAATAGAGTCCAGTGGGTGACACCAGTGGTGGTGTGGCCTGACCATAGGTCTCTCACCTGCCCTGTCCATTTTTTCTATATCAGTTTTACTCTATATTTCCTCATAACCCTGATTATATTAAAAATATAAAAAAATCAAGAAATTCTGGATGAATTAAATAGATATGTACAAAATACGCAATTATAAAAACATACTGGTTGATATATAATAAGTGTCAGTTGGTCTTCACAAATATGAGCAATCATAAGCATAAAAACAATTCATTTGACTACAGAAAAAGGAAAACATACTTCACATAAGTAATCACCATAAGCATCAAAACGTTAATGAAAAGTAGACAAAAATTAATAATATAGAATGATTAACAATGTACAACAGATTAGTGAGAAGAAAACATGGAGTTTATGGAAATAGGCATCATATATATAAAGATAAATCAGTAGTAAAGATATAAAGCTTACTGACCTGCAAACCCCTGGGTGAGCTGTGATATTCTTGATATACACTTTGCCTGTGATTTAAATGAATGGCAACTTTCTAAAAAGCTGTTTGTTAACATGCATAGAGGACCAATGACATGATAAGTTCACTTTTAGAAGTATGTCTTATGGAAAGAAATTAAGATGTAGCAAAGACCTAGGTAAACTGAGACATTCATGGCATTTCTAACAGGAGAAAACTGGAATCAACTTGAAAAAAATGGACATGGGTATTGTTAAATAAGTCATTACAATTTTTAGCAAGGGCAAGTTATAAAATTATTAAAAATCATGCCTTGAGGAATATAAAATATTAGAGAAAAGTAGCAAAAAATAGTATTAATTAAATTTTCTCCCTAAAATATGAATCTGCTTTGGTCAGGAATGTGATTTATATTACCACATTAAATTGCCACTTGCTTCAAAATTTCACCGAAGGAACAAGACTGAGTAATAATTTATTTCAATGTTGCAAACCCACCTAGAGAACAACAAAATTCCAACACTGTGTAGCCAGAAATATACAGTTCTCGTGTTCAACTAAAGCATTTTCTCTATATTTTTGATGCACTTAGCTTAAATTTTTCTGGTTTATCATGTAGTACAGAGGCCCCAGCCTCTAGTAGAGTGTGATGGAAACATATCACCAGAATTGTTTTTAAGAGTACCTCCCAAATAAATGTTCTGCTTGATTTTTGCACAGTCATGGTGGATTGATTTTCCTTACTCTCTGGGGAGGAAAGCCAATGTGCCCTTTTCCTCTTCTTGAATACCCACTATGAGTTAGAGACAGAGAGTAGAGGCAGGACTGGTAGTATCTGGAAAAGAGGGAGAGAGTTCAGAGCACTGCTGCTCAGGTCTGTGCTGTAATCATTCACTGCTGTGAAATGGTCTGTATGTCAAATGTGTTGCTGATTGGTCAATAAATAAATCACTGATTGGTCAATGACCAGGCAGGAAGTATAGGCAGGACTAACAAAAAAAAATTAAGAAAACAAAAAACTGGGTGAGGGAGACACTGCCAGCCGCCATCAGGATAAAAAAGATATAAAGTACCGGTAAGCCACAAGCCACATGGCAAGGTATAGATTAATAAAAATAGATTAATTTAAGCTATAAAAACAGTTAACAAAAAGCCTGCCATGGCCATACAGTTTGTAACCAATATAAGTCTCTATGTTTATTTGATCGGGTTTAAGTGGCTTGGGACTGGCGGGTAAAAAAGATTTGTCCTAACTATGGGCCAGACAAAAAAACTCCAGCTACAATTCACTCCACCTGCAGTCTTGGAATTCTTAATGCCCAGTGGAGAACTTAAAGGTCAAAGCCTCTAAGCTCATACACATAGAAGCCCAGTGAGCTTGGGCGTTGAGTGGGACATTCTGGGGGTGAATGGGCTTGGATTGGTTGTAGTTCCACAACAGAACTTAATGAACAAAAATTAATATGATGTTCCTAGTTTTCGTTCTCTCCCCAGTCTTCACACTCAGTCAACACCGTGCAAGCAGCCAGAGATTGCAACCGTAGGCAGACACAGAAGAGGAAGCAGAGAGCCTGGCAGTTTGTATAAATGCCCAAGGCCTTTCCCTCTTACTGTGTTCTGTTACTGTATGAGCAGGCTAGGACTCAGCCAGTTGTCAAATACTGATTATTATCACTGGACAGCAGTCACTCTGTCCCACACTGTTCTTAATACAACAAACTTAAGCCCTGCGTTCAGTTCACAGGCACTCTAGTTTGTGTGAGAAACGAGGAAGTGGGTGGCAATGAAGGTGTGAAATAACTTGGGAGCAGTACCCAGGACGTGGGGTCTATGCTAAGTCACCTGGACTTCTTTGTCCCAGCAGTAGGAGTGAGTCACCTCAGTGGAGCCTATTTATGGGACATAGAGATATTTCCATGATCACAATACCCCTCCAGCTGCGTGTGATAGAGAGCCCAAACAGGCAACACACAAACAGTGAACAATCCTGCAGCCCACTACAGGATTCTGGTGAAAGTAGCTGGATCTACAGAGGTGGCCTTGAAAGGGAGAGCTTTGATACATGTAGATTTAGAATTATCAGAATTCAGTGACAGGGTAAGAGAAGGAGAAAATGCTTTCTAAGGTTTGAGTTTTGTTTCTAGAGGTCTGTGTAGATTGTAATGTTAGAAAAAGCAAAGGAAACAAAACAAAACAAACAACAACAAACAAGGATTGCCGAAGGAACAAAATGTTAGGCTAGGTAAGAGTTCACGGGAACTGCGTACAATGAGCCAACTGCACATGTTTGGAAGTTCATTGACTATGATGTCCAGAAGTAACCCTGGAGATAATATGTGAGAATATAGTCAGATAGCTGGTGTCTAAAAACAGAGGAACAAGGAGATTAGGCATGTTCAGATTCTAAGTTGCTGGACTTGGTGTTACCCCTGCCTTCTCCCTAAATGCTTATAAGAATAAGGCATCTTCAGCTTAGCAGAGATCAATGCCCTCCTTCTTTGTTGTGACCCCAACAGGATAACAATATGTAAACATCTCCTCTCAAGCAGTGCTATCTATTCTGTTCTTCAGATTCCTTCTACACTTTGTCTATCTGCTTCAAAACCTGGAGAAATATTTTACCAACTTCTCTTACTAAGGAGTATCTATACATTTTACTGATACTTTCAAAGTATACATATATATATTAGTATATATATATATATATATACTTATATTAGTATTTGTCGTTTTCTTAATGTAAAAACATTTTATGTACAACTGCAGGAGAAATAATACACAGATAGCCTGAACATAAAAACAGGTTATAATTCAAAAGTCCAGGGTTATTTTAAACAGTAAAATATTTTCCCTGTAGAAAATAGTAAAAATGATAACATTTCCTAATAAGCCCTTTTAAGCCAAATGATAGCTGAATTATATATATATATATATATATATATATATATATATATTGATTAGATTCTGGGATACAGAGGAAACCTATCTTTATCTGTTCAGAGAGCTATGTTTTACTTAAGTTGCATAAGTGAGATTCTATTCATCTTCCCCTTCAAAGTATACATATATCTGAGGTGTTGCCATGTGGCACAAAGTATTATCTATTTTGCGCTTCTTCCTACTGAGAGGCAGGCTTCCTAACCAGGCCCTGAATCCTCACCTGTCTTCAGAGACCTCCATCAAACATATCAGTTCTTTCCTGTACCTTCAAGTTCTTCTCTGTACTCTAGTGTTTAAATGTGTTCAAGGTTTGAGTGTCTGTGTGTATTCCTCAAAAACAAGCGAGTTAAAAATAAATACCTCCCACCATTCATGCCTCAAACTCGAGCGACTGATATTTTCGTTGCCTTTCTAGCTATAGTTCTGCCCAGTAACAGAGCTTCCCTCACCTGTGCACCTACCAATTCCCTAAATGTGTTTGCAGTGTCACCCCTAATATTGTTCCAAGATTCACTGGGCACTTACCTCACTTGACATCTCTAAACCAACTCATATCTCTTCACTCATCCACTTCCTCGGCTTCAGTTCTATTAATATGCTAATGATGTCCACAGCCTTTTTTTCCTGCTCAACCTCTCCTGAGTTTCAGTCACATGTACTTAAGAAAAATGCACAATTTTCCACGTGATTGGATACTTTAATTAGAAATTGAAAAAGGTCATCATTAGAGCCCCATATTTACATAGCCATCCTGTCTGGAAGCCAACAGAGTTAGTATGACACTTCAAACCTTCTAATCTGCAGCTCACATTCAGCTGATATCAGTATTGGCTTATTTACAATATCTTGCATTATAGAGTCTCCATTACAGATATTTATTAATGAGGACAAGAATGTCCTGATAACAGGCTTTAAACAGTACATTTTTGTAAGGTAAGTATAGATTACTAAAGCAACTAATATTCTTATTTAGCAACCTATTTTAAGAGAGAGACACATGTAAATAAAATGTTTTTTGGATTTGCTTGCTGGTGATAGGTCATACTTCCTTGTCCTCTGTGCATTTTCTTATTATGATGGCAATAACTTCCTCTAGGTTACTTCTTTTGTTGTGATAAAGCATTTTTACAAAAAAAATAACTTAGGGGATAGAAAAGGGCTTCTTCTCTGGCTTTCAATTCTAGGTAGTAATCCACTGTTGAGGGGAGTCAGGGCGAGAACTCAAGGTAAGAACCTGGGGCAGAAACCATGGAGAAAAGCTGCTCACAGAAACGCTTTCTTTCTCTCCCTGGCTCTTGCTCATGCAGATTTCTTACACACCCAGCTCCACTCATGCAGATTGGCACTACCCACAATGTCCAAGGCTCCCTTTCACCGACAACCACCAGGGTAATTCTCAATGGAGACGGCCACAGACTAACCTGATCTGGGCAGTCCTTCAGTTGAGGCTCCTTTGTTCCAGGTGACTCTTGCCTATGCCAAGTTGAAAATAAAAACGAGCCAGAGCAGAAGGGATGTGTGGCGGAGGAGCTGTTCCCTGCTGTGTGACTTGTAGTTCCTCCTTGAAGTCTTGGTAGAACTATCAGGGGGAATGTATGATGTTGTCTGTTATTTCACTCATGAGTTTTGAATCTGTACAGTAAACTTAAAGAGCATGTATCCTCAACAAACATTGGAAATGTTCAAAATAAGAAAATAACTGGAATTCTAATATCACCATTTCAAAAGAGAACTATCTCCCATTTGGAATCATGAATCTCTGTACAAGATGCAGAAATCTTTGGATTTCTTTTCAATTTTACACAGCTCTTTGCTTTGATGGCTCACAAGTGGACTCTCTTCTAGTTTCTGTGGAATCTCATACTTCTAACTTTTAATATATACTTGAATGTATTATTAATATCACAATCATAACCTTAGTATCTATCCTTGTCACTATGGTCCCTAGTACTGCTTTTATGTATAAAATTAAAAGCAATACAACTCTAAGTAATGTCAGTACAAATAACTAAGTCTGTCTGTGTAGGAAGGGGACTGACCACTCACAAGCCATGGCACACTCACAGGAACAGTGCTGCCACTGACATCACTGGAAGCAAGACAGCTGACATCAGAGTCCCTTTGCATGTGCTTAATATTAGAACCACTTGTGAAGAAGGAGAGGGACACATGGGTAAGGAGCCATAGCTGTTTTCTTGATGGGAGGGATCCTGAGAGTTAAATGAAAATGACAGAAGTAGTTTTCAACCTCTTGAGGAAACGCAGACCTTGAACAACAGAAACACTTGCATGCGCGGATGTACGTGTATGTGCCTATGGGTGATCATGTGGGTGCAGGTAAATGCCACATATGCAGGTGTGCATGTGTGCATGTGTGTGTGTGTGTGTGTGTGTGTGTGTGTGTGTGTGTGTGTGTGTGTATTCTAGTTGTATTGATTCATTTTGATTTTGTTATGTTCTGTATTTGATTTATATTTTTTTCTTCTGATAATCTTATGTTTAGTTCATTCTAGTTCCTTGAAGCCTTCTAGTTCCTTGAAGCACAATTTTTTTCAGAATTCTTCTTTTTTAGTATTAAGAATTAACTTAAAAAGTGAATTTATTGCAGTTGCTTTTGCTGCATCCCGGAGGTGCTAGCACCTTTTGTTCCCATTTTGATCATCTCAAGATATTTTTATACCCACCCTTTGGTTTCATGCAGGAGACTCTTGTTTAGCTTCCACATATTTATAGATTTCCCAATTCCTCCAACTGTTGACTTTTAATTTCATGCAAGTGCAGCCTGAGATGATAGCTGATTTGATTCCAAGCTTCATAATCACGCTGGGATGTGCACTTTGGCCTGACATATGGAGAATGCTTCATGTACACTAGTGAAAATAGATTTGTTCTCTTTCTGAAGCTCCCATAATGTAAATCCTCCTCCTTGCCTTAATGATCTCCTAGATGTCTTGTGGGCTGTCTTCATTCATTTTAACTCGCTTTATTTTTTCATTCCTCTGATCTAGTCACTTCAAAAGACTTATTATTGCTCAACTCTGAGTGAGACATATATAAACCCCCTTCTAAGGCTCAGAAAATACTGAGGAAGAAGGGGCAGAAAAAATGTCAGAGTCAGAAAAACAGGTAGAAGGGTTAACACATGTCATCTCCTGACAAAACACAGCCATTGCAGCCACGGACAACAACTGCTGATGTACGTACTGGGTCTCCACAAGAACGGGCCATCTCCATTGGATACATCTATAACACAACTGCTGCATCTAAAGCTCAGGAAATGTCACCAAAAGGAGAGTCAGAAAGACTGAAGGATCAAGGAAACCAGGAAAGCTGCTGTGCGAGTAAGTGTCCTAGACATGACAGGGAAACTTCCCCCATGATGCCACAGCGATATGACTGTCTAAATAAGGTTCAACACCAGTGAATGTGCTAACATGGAAGGAGTAAATATTATTAGGGCCTACCCTTAGACAGTAAACAATAGGAAACTACATAAAGCTGAGCAGGATGAATAGCCTTCCCCAGGGAAGGACCATTAATTGGTTATCACAAATCAAGTGGCCACCCCTGAACTCATATACATACAAATAACACTAGACAGACTAAGCAGTTTGTATTCACATATTTGGACATCGCCTCTGCTACCCAGCCAATTCACTGACTCTTATCTTACCAAAACCAATGTGCATAATAATTTTTTTTTTATCAGCCAGAGTTATTATTGCACAGGCAGGATATGGTCATATTAGCCTATTCAAGGTCAATAGTCTGATTCTGTTCTGAGGACGTTTATTTTGGAGAGATAAATGGCAAATTGTTTTTGAAGGTTTCGTAGTAAACCTTGAGATTATAGAGGTCTACTTTCTGGCTGGTACTATGTTCAATTCCTTGAGACCAGCTATTCTTATATCAACCAGACTATTTTCATTTAATTACTCAATGAACAATTAATAAACACTTATTGCGCACAAGGCATTCTAAAAGATCCTGAGTATTTAGTGATAAATAAAAGCTCCTTCTAAGGAGGTGGATACATTGGAAGAGCCAGAGGATCAGGGAGTTTTCTGAGAAACTGTGTCTCCTAGGGATGCCAGAAGCTACACCCATAAAGTCTCACTGACATGACTGGTTAAACATGAGCTGAACAAGGACCACAACAATAGAAATGTCAAAGTAGTGGAAAGTACATAAGGCCTTGGTCTATACAAAGAACTATAGGCAACTAAGGAATACTGAGAAAGGGAAAAATGGGTTCCCCAGGGAAGTGCCCACTCATTGATTATCCAATACCAAATGGTCAGCCTGGAAAGCATACATGCTAGTAATGTTATACAGATAAAGCAGGTTATATTTATGTCCTGAAGAACATAAATGTATATACATGTATGCGTGTAATAGCAATTAATGAAAAATAGAGGGGAGGAATTTGAAAGAGAAGAAGTGAGATAAATCGAAGAGTCTGGAGGAAGAAAAGGGAAGGGAGAAATGATGTAATCATAATCCTAACAAAATAAAACAAAAATGGAACCTCTCCCAGGGCCAACACCTGCATGCAAATTATGCTGGTACCTTTAAATGTATTCCCTGGACTCTACCTTAAACCTACAGGATCTAAATATCTCACAATGAGCTTGAAAAATTGCACTTAAGGTTCATATTACTTTCAAATATATTGATCAGTGATCCAATGTGGAAAACAAACAATTAAAATTCATTATCATAAATTACAACAAGTGGTATGCACCCAAGTAGTAGCCTATGGAAAATAGATGAAATGTAAAATGGCATCCTAAGAGTGAGTGAGTAGAACCGGGCGGTGGTGGCGCACACCTTTAATCCAAGCACTTGGGAGGCAGAGGCAGGTAGATCTCCATGAATTCGAGGTCAGCCTGGTCTACAGATTGAGTTCCAGGACAGGCTCCAAAGTACACAGAGAAACCATGTCTCAAAAAAACCAAAATCAACCAACCAACCAACCAAACAAACAAACTCCCCAAAAAGAGTGAGTGAGTAGCATTTAACTGGATGTAGTTAGAACAAAAAGGGGGAGGTAAAACTAAAAGCTATTTAACCAGGAATATAACAAAAGGCAGGAATCTAGACTAGTAATCACCAAAATATAATACATGTTTTCTAAGTAATAAATAAAGCCCAATGTGTCTCCATAAAAGATAGTATTTAAACTATTTAGTTTTAGCTTCACCCTCTATGCATGCTCTCCGTTATTTTTTAATTGTTAAAAATAGAATCGTAAAAGATTGATTGCACAATTAAAACAGTGCATATATATTTAACATATCCTTGCTTAATATTTTTAGTGGTGCAGACTGGATCAATTAACGTTCTGCCGTCTGCTAGGGTTGCTGTCCATCTGACCTATAGTAAAATCAAAGGGAAGGGCTGTATGGACAAAACTGAGAGATGTTCACAAGGGGCATTTGGCCTGGTATAGCTTACTGTGAGGTCTGAGGGAAGAGGAAAGGCTGACTCTGAAAATCAGGTTTATACATGATGGGAATGGTGAGAGGCACTTGTTTATGGCATGGAGGAACATACACGCATGCAGAAAAATATATCCAAGCAATTGTCTTTAAAGGAAAATATAGGCAAATGAAGCTGGAGCTCCTGAAAAAGGAGGGTGAGCTTCGCATTCTGATCCAAAAAAAAGAAAGAAAAATTCCCAAGATACTCTGGAGATTTATTCCAGCCCAATTACTAAGGAATCTTGTGTTTGATAGTTAATTGGCATCTTATTAGAATGGGATAACACTCACTATCACCAATAAACCAGCAGTCCCCTTAAATTTAATGAGACCAAGTTTTCCTGTTAAATTACACATGCCAACCATTTGTAAATGTGCATGTAAAACCAGAAGCATAGCTACTATACTTAAAAACAATAATAACGTCAAAAGGAAGGCATATTGACACATTTGTATGTGATTAGAGGTAACATACATATATATATTCACTCTGCTAACTTGTTGATCTATTTTTCTTTACTCCAATTCATAGAGACTGCACATCTAATATATGAGAAAAATACCCACTCAGAACCAACCTTTCATAGAGTTGTGGATCATCTTTCTAATTTTCTTTGCCTGCCTACAGCAAGATTTCTTCTAGCCTCTGAGCCGTGCTAATTTGCATGCTGAATTAAAGCACTGTATCACTTGGCTGTCTATAGGCACATAGCTGGAGGGGTCTGACAGAGGTGGACAGAGCAGCCAGGAGCTGGAGGCATGCACGGATCCTCACACTGACTTATGATAGTCTCTAGTGAGTCGTGAAATTATAGAATGTGTGCGTGGGAGGAACCTAACATATCAGCTGGGCCGGCTCTTTTCCTTCCACGAAGAAAATCTGTGTTCATAAAGCATAACTGATTTGTTCTTGTTCATATACTATCTAGAGTCCTCTTTTTTTTCTATTTTTCTTTTCTTTTTATCTTCATAGAGCTCAGCTAATTCTTGGTTTTTATTATGATTTGATAAACTCGGTGAATATATCTATTACCAATCATTCATTTTGCTAATAGTCATGCTGAATCACAGTGTGTTTGGGGAGAAGGACTATGACATGCAATGTACCATATTGCCCTTGGATACCGTCCGCTTTCAGAAGAGACAGGGGGGCATCACAACCACCCAAAAGCACATGAGAAGTGTGTTTTGGAGGAATTGCATCAAGGTTCTGAAGGAATGTGGAGACTGTGGCTATGTTGAGTTTGGAAAATCACAAAGCAATCATTTAATGGAAATGGTTATGTACATATCAAAGAAGGATTGTGGGGCTAGTGTAACAGCCAGGGAGAAAACCATCAATGTATGGCTAAAGATGAAGAGGGAGGAAAAAACAGCATGTACCAGGACAGTTAGAGTATTTTCTGGATCCTAGTATGGACTGGGAGAATGGGAAACTGTGACACAGGCTGTGGGAAGTCTTTACCACTGGGCTTAGACAAGAGATGGTATGTAAATGGTCATGACATATGAAAGTGAGAGGTTTTAGACAGAGATGCCATTTGGAAGACTATGAAATAATGAACAATTTAGCAAAATAACTCATGACTCAGAAAGATGAAAAGGAAGGTTAAATGAGGTATGTTTTACACACACACACACACACATACACACACACACACATATTACATTATATACGCATTCATAAACACAAGACACATATATACATATGCCTACACATACATACACATGTTCACACATACATAAACATATACAAATGCATAGAACCATACACAAATATACACAGTATAAACGTGTAACACACACACACACACACACACACACACATATATATATATATATATATATATATATGCACTTACACGGATACACACAATGCACACATAAACATACATACACACATACATAAACATGCATACATAGGTGTACACATATACATACACATGTACACATGCACATACACACATGTATATATATACATATTCATACATTGTACATGCACAGTATATGCACATACATGCACAGCACACAGATAGATATACATACACACACATACAAACAACACACACTTAAATACAATTTATAAGAAAGCAGAGCACAACATGGATTACATGTGAAAGCATGGCAAAGTTGGATTCTTCCATGTTGTTTTATTTCTATCTGTAATACTCTGGATATATTCATCACCAAATTTATAACCAAATGTCAGAGAAAATGCTTGAAGTTGGTATTAATCTTGTACTTTTGTTACTAGTTTTACACTGCCACTCTAAGGTACTCACACAACTAATAAGCATGATTTAAATAACACTTATATTCTTAGTCCCTAAATGTGCCAGATTTCCTTGTAAGTACTAAGAATATAATAGTGAAAGCTAAATCTATATAATCTCATTTGTTAATGGATTGCAAGAGAGAAAAAGACATTCTTCTTTTAAATTCATTTAGCTTTTATTGATTCTTCGTGGATTTCACATCGTGCATCCTGATCTCAGTCATCTCCCCATCCCCTCATATCTTCCCTTGCAACCTCCCCCTCAAAACAAAGCAAATTTTAAAAGAAAATACAAACAAGCAAGAAGGAGGAGGAGGAGGAGGAGGAGAAGGGGGAGAAGAAGAAGAAGAAAAAGAAGAAGAAGAAGAAGAAGAAGAAGAAGAAGAAGAAGAAGAAGAAGAAGAAGAAGAAGAAGAAGAAGAAGAAGAAGAAGAAAAATTTCATCATGGAAGCTGTAGTGTGGCCCAGTGAGTCACAGAGTAAACCCTTTAGTCCATTCATCTTTACTTGCAAGTGTTCATTACAATGAGTCATTGGTTCTAGGCCCCTGGCTTCTGGTACACCACCAGTAATGGGCTCTCACTGGGGCTCCTCTTGGATATCCTGTTGTTGTCCTATGTCGTTGGATATTCTGCTGTTTTGGATCTGTAAGTTTGTCCTTTTCACATGCTACAGAAGTTCATAGATAAGGTGGATTTTGGGGTGGGCTAATTCTATCTATCTATCTATCTATCTATCTATCTATTATCCATCCATCCATCCATCCGTCCATCCATCTATCTGCCTACCTATCTATATGTGTGAGTGTGCGCATGCATGCACATATGTGTGTGTGTGTGTGTATGTGTATGTGTGTAAAATTTCCTTGTTTTTCTCTTTCAATGACCACATAAAATAACTTGTAAATTTTGTTTAACTTGCCCTTTGACCTTTGTTCCATGAATAGAAGTGACCCTTATGAAAAAGACTATAGGGATTCCAAAATTAATGATACTAAAATGCTTGTGTGATTCAGGCCATCACTATATGACCTTGAATTTTTAAAGATAAATTTCATTTGAAAAGTCTTATTTCATATAGTCTTAAAAATCAAACACTTGAAAACAATTAGCTTAGCCATCATGACTGAAAAATAGTTCACCTTCTATGAAATCAATTTCTTTTTATTTTGTGGTTATTTTGAGCCATGTGAACTGTTTCTATTCACATCAGATGCATTATAATCATGCAGTAAAAACTTCACAGATGATGTGGGGATGGTACTCATAAACAGTAATAGGACCCTCAAAAGAGATTTGACATAACTTCCTTACCACATCTATGATGCATTAGTCATGGGCTGCTCATGCTCCAGAACCATGAAAAATTAATTCTCTTATTTATAAGCTTCCAGGCCCATGGGATTTTGTTATAGGAGTCCAAACATACAAAGATCGCTAACATCTAAACGGAAAAAAATGAATATTTAGCTTGTTCAATTAGGAAGAACTATCTATAACAGAATCATAAAGATTTAAAAGATTGGTTCTTAAGCATTGTAGCCTATGTTACCACATGGAAGAGGAGATGAGGGCTTGGATTTGTGTTTTCTCTACTGGTGCAATTACTGTAGTTCTCAAAGGGAACGCTGTGCCCTGGGGACTGCAGCTGCATGGGGTACTGGCGAAAAAATGTGCTTACCCTTTCACCCCGACACTGGTTAACTTGGTGAAATGAGATGAAAGTTGCATGGAGAATATTGGAAACATTGTAGCATCATCACTTCTTACAGCATGTCACTTACAGTTTTGACCTTTGCCACATTTCATTATTACAAAATTGATAGATCATGTTCACAGAATCAAATAATCTTGAAATCCGAGTGCTACACTCTTGCTTAAGCAAACAGTGATGTGTGCTTGGTTTTTTAAAAAGTCTCTCATCTTTCTGGGCCAATGTCTTTCAGAATTATCTTCTTGACATGAAGTCTCCTCTTTGCAAATGGAAAAGTCAACACTGCAGAATGGATTCATGTGAACCAATTCTGTGTCTTAATCTGTTTTCTCTAAGAATGTTCACCGAGGTGTCAGAGCCACATTGGAGTAAACGCCCATGAATACTGATAGCAGAGTTAGTAATACAGGTCATTCTAGATAGACAAATAGAACAAAACTATAGTGCAAGCAATTGAATTTGTATTTGGCCTTTCCAATGCTTTACAAAACTTGCTTTATACATGACAACAACTTTTTTTCTAAAGTCAGTAACTTGTTATTACAGTAAATGACATATTTATTGACTAGTTAAACAAATTTAAACAAAATTGGATTTAACTTCCTGCGTGAGGACTAAGGTCTCATTCTAACTGTAGTTGACAATGGTTTTCTCAGGAAAATAATGAGAACTAATGAAACACAATAACCTATAAGAAAGATTATTTCATCAGTAATATTTCTTTACCAAAGATATCTCCATCAAATCATCTTGGTTCATCTCTAAAGATAGACCTCTACCTGCACCTCAAAACTCAAGCTGTAACTGTGGCTTCCAGTTCAATCTCCCTTTGGCTTATATCACTAGTCTAAACTAGCCTGCTCTCTTGTAGCTGGCTTATGAAAATGAATATAAAATATCACTTCAGACCTTCCCTACAACCTTTGATGAGTTGTAACTTCATCATATACATTCTGAATCAAGTATTTCTTACCTGTTGGTTCTCAAATATGACATATCTCGTCTGTCTGTCCACTCTCACATCAGGCAGGCCTTCATTCATGGTCACAGGCAGATGTGGAATGTAGAGTAGAATTGATATGTGTCCTCCTCTCCCTCCTGGTACTCAGAGCAGCCATTGGCCTAACTTAATTCTCTTGTCCACTACAAGTGTATTCTTGGTCACAGCAATGGTTTTTTAATCTGTCTGGTATTCATTTTCACATCTGAATCTGAACCACAAAACAGTGAAAATAGCAAGCTGAAGTCTAAACCGGAAGAAAACAAGCTGTAGCCCTTCAGTGTCAGGTTAATCTAATGGAGTTGGCATTCTTAAGAGGGGTCATGTCTTCCAATGACGTGCTTGTACCTTCCAATGTTGGTCAGCCTGCCCAATGTGGTAATGTCGAGTCAGGGAGGGGGTTTTCTGTAGGTGCTTACCCACAGTGCTGAGTGTTCTTATCTTCAACAAGTCTTGTTCCGTCATGCTTTCCGGATTCATACCCACTTTCCTACCTGGATTATGGGATGACTAAGTCTATAGAAAATTTAAAAATAGTTATCATGTACTTACTGTAACTCTGGCACTGAGCACTGGAGGCAAAGTAATGGCTCTCACCCTTTCAGGGTGTACAAAGTTTTGATCATGATAAACTGTAATACCTTTTAAAATGAGAGAAAATATGAATGGAAGACATGTATATCCTCTGCAACCCAGAGATGGAATTCAAATGCTACAAATCAGGCCTCTCTTTCCTGGGCAGGCTGTTTTAGTTTGTTTGTTTTTTTGGGTTTTTTTTTTGTTTTTTGTTTTGTTTAGAAAACTCACAGTCTCTGAAACATTTTCAGTTATCAACCAAATGAGTTCTCTATGAACCAACTTGTAGAAACTTCTCCAGAATAAGTAGGTGACCTCACACCATCAACTTTATTAGATGGCTCAATTCAGTGCTCTTAGGTGGGTGGGTAGGTAAAATATTGGCAAAACAAAATTATGGCCCAGGCTGACCTTAAAATGATTTGAGGTGTTTTATATCATTAAATATTTAAAAATCATTATGTATAACTACAGAAATTTAGGTTAATGCCTCAATATAAGTTCAACTTCATTAAGGAAGGTTTTTTGTTGTTGTTGTTTTTAAATAGGAAGTTATTTAGAATTCTGAGTTTTCTCCATCTCATTCTGTCTAGTGTCCTGTAGATCAGAGTCCTTCTTTGATGTTTCTTCCCACTTTTTTGTTTGTTTGTTTTTTTTTTTTTTTTTTTGAGACTGGGTTTCTCTGTGAAACAGTCCTGGATGTCCTGGAACTCACTTTGTAGACCAGGCTGGCCTTGAACTCACAGAGATCTGCCTGCCTCTGTCTCCCGAGTATTGGGATCAAAAGTGTGCACCACCACCACCTGGCTTGTTTCTTCTCTTTCTAAGAGTAAACAAATGACTACGAACTACCTGACATGATGTGATCTCAAAATACAGGTAAACATTAGATAGAAATATAACACAATATCTATTCAAAGTCATGGGTGTCACCAAACATCAACAGAGCAATAGTCACCTTACTTCCCTATCTTATATCACTAGGCATAGCTGACAAATAATAACTATGTTCTCTGTGCCAAACTTCAAATGTAATTGAAAATAAACATGCTTTCCATAGCAATCAATCTACTAGAAAACTAGAAATCATTTAAGTTTTTCAACCAAGAATTTACTTTACGGATCTGTGAAATTAACAAAGGAAAGCTAACAATAAAAAAGGAAAGACTGTGATGGATAGCCACAGGTCATGGGGCTGAAGAAACAAAAAGAAGTTTTGAAAGTGAGGCTTGGGTTCCCAAGAAGAGGATCCAGCAATCTCTTCTGGTTTCCCAATCCAGTTTCCCAGCCCAGTGACAATTCAGAGCAAAAGCTCATTCTTCTGAGGAGAGGAGTCAGTTTAGCATCTTCTGAGACCTCTGTGGAAGGCAGACAGACTTGTCCTTGTTGAGTTAGAATGAGCCGCATGAATACCCTCTCCAACAGAACCTGAATCATTCCTTCTCCAACAGAAACTGAACCATCTCCTCATCCTCTTTCTTTCCTACCTTGCTGCAGTGTGATCTGATGACATACTCTGTCACTGGTTTGAAGTCTCTTTCCAGAAACTCTTGCAATGAAGACCTGGTCCCTAGTGCAAGATCTTGGAATAAAGATGGCTCAGCCTAGTTTGGGGTCCATATTTGAGGGCATGATGGAGAACTAGTGTAAACACTCAAAGAAAGGGCCGGCTTGAAAAAGGTTAGTTACTGGGATCTGCATACTGTCTAAGTACAGTGACAGGGTCTTGTCCCTGAACCATTCTACTATTTCTTTTGCTTTCTGCCAACAATAGGTGAGTAGCTTTGCTCTACTGCATGTTTTCGCTGTCATGGTATTCTGTCTCCCTTTAGGCTGGCATTTATGGAACAAGCTGGTCATAGCCTGAATCTTCTGCAAACCCAAGTCTTCTCTTAAGACATCCTCTTGGGCATTTATCACTATGATGAGGGCACTAACACAATCTCTAGGACCTGAAGAGTAGATGTGGGATTATTAGGTGATGACTTACAATTGACAAACTTTTGGTGCTCACTGTTTAAGAGAAAAGCAGGCATACTGTGAACAGGGGGCTTAGGATACTATGCTACTCTCCATAATATCTAACATCTAATATCTCCATATTCCAAATCAAATTCATTACATTGGCAGAACCACAAGGAGTAAAATCCAACAGTTATTTTCAAGTTTGAAATACCATTTTGAGTTTTAATTACATTTTCATTGTATCTAAAGTACTAATAATGACTTTATTTCTATTTTATGTATAAAGTGCTTGTTTGAATGTATGTATGTGTACCATGTGTACGCTAGGTGGCCTCTGACATCATCCAAAGGCAGTGGATTCCCTGGAACTAGAATGATGAATTGTGATGGTTATAAACAGCCATGTGGATGCTGGGAACTTAACCTGAGTTCTCTATAAGCAGAGAATCCTAGTTTTCCCTAGTTTATTTTTATGTTGCTACCAAAGGAGAAAAGGCTTTATTTAGCTTACAGTTTACAGTTTATAACTGAGAGAAGCCCAGGCAGGAACTGCAGTCAGGAGCCTAGATGAAGGAGCTGAATCGTGGCCAAGAAGAAAGATTGTTTACTGTTTATTTGCTCTGCCTTGATTTCTCAGTTAGATTTCTTTTATGGGCAAGGCCCACCTCCTAAGGGATGGCACTTCCCAGAACAGTTTTGGACTTCCTATAGCAACTAGAATTTAAGAGAACGTGTCTACTTAAATGTCCTTCAACTGATGAGCAGATAATGAAAATATGGTACATATGTACATACATACATATGGTACCATGAAATTCTATTCAGCTGTTAAGAGAAATGAAATTATAAGATTTTCAGGAAAATGGATGGAACTCGAAAACATACCGAGTGAGGTAATCCAGACCCAGAAAGACAAATGCTTCATGTTCTCTCTTATCTGTGGATTATGGCTCTGTGTGTCCAGTCTATAACCTGAAGTTACTGTCAAAGCCAGGAAAATACAAAAGGTGTACAGAGTGAGGGAAGAGGAACAGGGGTAGTAAGGCACAGGGGCTATGACGGAGAAGCAGGAAGATTGGAGGAAACTTTTATAGGGGAAGGAGGAAGGGCAAGTAATATAGAAGGAGAGGTATGAAAGAAAGATAAATAGCACTAAAAATGCTGGGAAAAGCCACAGGCGAACTTCAGTTTATATTCACTTCAAAATAAGTGTACACTGTATGTTTACATATAGTTTAAATGAAGTTATGCCACTTGGGGGAATACTACTTCCCTCAAGAACCATAGACTATCTAACAGAAACTTCAGTGCCACGCATGGAAAAACTTCCCTTCAAGCTGTTGCTCAAGAGTTCAAAGAGATTCCAAGATCAATATAAGATATTACCATTGCCTTTGGTCGCCTCCCAGGACTTAAAGATAAGCACCTATTGCTGAAAGCTCTCCATGCTTGAGACACAGGACTTAGAAGTATCAACCTCCTTGAACTGGCCTGGAAGCCTTCTCCCTAAGGACTAGCTCTCAGATGTAAGCTTCCAAGGGAAATGGAAAGTCCTATGCAGATTTAAATCCTGTTAATCATAACAATGATTGTCCCAGGAAGATATCCCTAATGGAACAATAATTTAACTTTTATCTGAGGGAAACTAACAACTATCTAATAGACATGAAGTCCTCTTAATGGGTGGGACTTCTCATGCCTGGGGAGGTCATAGATCCACAAAGAGAACAAGCATAATTTCTAAATGTATACACAGATCAGTGTAGCTCTCCCCTGCCCCTCACTAAAGAAGCTTCTTTTCTGTAGCAGATATAAACTACTACAGAAATCTATAATGCTATGGAATAATCATCTCATACACTGTAAATATTTGTCACTAGAACTGGTTTAATGAAATGCTGATTGGCCAGTAGCCAGGCAGGAAGGATAGGCAGGGTGACCAAACTAAGAATCCTGGGAAGAGGAAGGGAGGAGTCAGGAGTTGCCAGCCAGATGCAGAGGAAACAAGATGAGATTGCCAGACTGAGAAAAGGTACCAAGCCACATGGCTAAACATAGATAAGAACTATGGGTTAGTTTAAGTGTAAGAGCTAGTCAGTAATAAGCCTGAGTTACTGGCCGAGCATTTATAAGTAATAGTAAGCCTCTGAGTGGTTATTCGTGAACTAGTGGGTGGGAGAGAATCGTCTGATTACACTACAACTTGTCAAAAGTCAGAAAATAAGTGATGATTGGGTGCCCATCCCCGTTAATACATCTACTACTGCAAACCCTACACTGAGGACCCAGGGAAAAGAGCAGTGGAGAGGAGAAAGGATTCTAAGAGCCAGAGGACCAGGCTGTCTGCTGGCCAGTAATGTCTCATAGACATGATGGGGAAGCTGCAACTGAAACTTCAACAATATGGATTCGTAAGTAAATATTCATCATGACAGCATCAGTTAAAATACTGTCATGGGTGAGCGAAAGTTCACAAAGGCTCCTCCTCTAGATGAAGGGCTACAGGGAATCAATGGCTGCTGACAGAGAGAGAATCAATTTATTCTAGGACAGAGTCCCTTGATGGGTTACCTAAGTTGTCAGCCCCTCATCACAAGTACATAAGAGAAATATTAAAAGGGCCAAGTATGTTAGTGTATGCACGTGTGTGTGTGTGTGTGTGTGTGTGTGTGTGTGTGTTTGCATGTGTGTATGGGTGTACTTACATATGATAAAACAAATTAAGAAGGTAATTAAGAAGAAGCATTCATGAATTAAAGAGGGAGTTGTGAGAGGGACACACAGGTATCTGGAGCAGGGAGAGAGAGAAGTGGAAATGATGGAAATACTATACTCATGTATGAAGTTGCCAAAAATAAAAGAAATTAAATGTAGAAGATTCGTGGTCTTTAAAAAGAAATCCCACAGGCATAGCCATATATTGACCTGATGGAGGCCATTTTTAACTGAGATTCCCTCATGAGAGTCCATGTTTGTGTTATGTTCACAAAAGACTAACCGGAGGAAGTAGACAGAGCTGTTACCTGCTGGGCCATCTCTATGTCTTTAATAAGGACTTTTAAATATTAGTGCTAGCTTAAAACCTCTAAACCTCTTATTTACTTTTAAGTATTCATCAAAACAAGATCAAAACTTGCCCATTGATTATCTACAAATCACTGATGCTAATATCATCATGAATTGTTGAGGCAAACTGAAACTCAAAGACAGATACATCCTCGTTATGTGAAAAATATGGAGTGTATTTCAACAATCTCATGTATCCCTTTATGTACATCGATTCTGCTTTCAAGTTATAACATGTTGATAAGTATTAGTTAATATTTAAAGTATAGTTCATTGATTTATAGCCTCAGTTTATCTGCATTATTTATTAATAATAAATATGTATTTCTGACACATTTTATAATCTGATGAAGTTATACATTAAGTTTTGTATACACTGTCAGATATAATTAGGTCATATATCCTCAATTTATTGAATCTGATAGTGTATTGTATGAGAAATTATAATAACTAAGAGTATGCAGCTTTTTCAGTGACTTGTATATTAGAGCATTTTATGGTCTGATCTTTGAATCCTGAATGGAAAATGTAAATAGACCAATGGTTGGGTGAAAAAAAATAAAGACTTAATTTTGGCAATACATCATGCAGGTAAATTTCTTTAGTATATGTTACTGAGTGCCTGCAAAAGAGAAAGACTAGATCTTGCCTCTTTTACCTGTTCTAATATTGCTAAATGCTCATCATACCAGCAACTCATGCTCAAAGGCATAAAAATAAATGTAAGGAAAGTCATAAAAGATTTGGGATGTTGGTATTCCAGCCTTAATTTTTCTGTTATCTTAGTGGTATTGTAAATTTCTTTCTATATATCTATTATTTATTTTTTTTGGTGTGACAAAATATCCTAGCAAAATAACTTAAATAAGAGATTTATTGAGGTTCATGGTGAAAGGCTTTAGTGCATAGTCACATAGGCATGGCTCCACTGCTTTTGGGCTCAGCCATGGTGAATCAGAGGACTGTGTGGCATTGTATAGCCTTTTCCTCATCTCGTGAATACAACAAGATGGAAAGAGAGGCAGAATGAAAGAGAGAGAGGAAGAGAGAGAGGAAAGAGAAGATAAGGTTATAGATGGAGAATAAGAGAGAGATGGAGAGACAGAGAGAGTAAGATCTCGTATAAGACAAGAGTTTGCAAGCATATGCCTTCAAGGACTGCCTGTTCAGTGGAAATCCCACTTAAGAAACTTCTCACATCTTCCTTCTAGTTCCAGCAAACCTATCAATAGACCATTGATTAGATCAGGGATTTCATGATTCAATCACCTCTCAGTGTCTGTATTCACCACTCAGGCACTAAGCCTACAACAAAGGAGCCTTGGAAGGGATTATATCACATCTAAACTTTGACAATAAGGAGAGCGGAAAACTACCTAATTCAAATCTCAAGAAGAACAATTTGAAATCAATTAGATGTTTACTCAAGTATAGCATTATTCTTCTGACTTGAGTTTGAATTTCATTTTTAGAAATATCACTTTGTCTATGCCAATAATATATACCAAATCAAGCTCAATAAACATAATTTGACTTTCTAGTATGACTCAAAAGTTTAAAACAAGAGATGGAATGAACTTGCTGAGTGGTCAGTCTGGTATGGTTAAGTGACCTGTTGGCCTTTCACCAACAGAAGGTTTTGACTCTCCTATGATGTCTATTGGCAAGGAAAGGTGTTTATTACTGTGATCAATCATTCATACCTCAATAAGAAAGAGTAAAGTCAGTTTGAAAGGCTTAAATGCCAGCTAATTCCTCCACAGCAGGCAGGGAAACTCTCTGGAGACCAGATCACTTATAGGATGGTAGTCACTATATCTACTTTAAAAAAATTTGAGGTCTAGTTTATTATACATTATAGACAAAATGTCTAGTGGTTGTTCTTATTAGATAAACTATGGCATTCATGTTCTTAAACTGTATGTTTAAGAGTGTTTTCATGAGAAATTTGCATGCTTTTTAAAAGTAGAAATTTGAAAAAATAATACCTGTAAAGTTATATAAATCATGTATTTAAAATTTATTCAGAACACTGACAAAAAGCAAAAAGAGTTAGTGGACTTATTATTTGTTTATAAAGCATTTCTCAGAATTATCTGCACATTTCTTAATCTGTAACTTCTCTGTGCTGTTAATGTCATATTGTTAGTGAAACCTAGTTCTGACAGAACGTTCTGAAAATGTTGATAAATGTTTGGCTAATCATCACACAATGTTTAAAACATAAGGATTTCATCTCGAAGTATTTATATTAACTTGTGAACATGATTATCTCTAAGGTATAATATCTGCTGCAACAGAGCATGATTGCTCGTAGCCTTATTTTCAATATGGAGGAGGTTAAGGAAGGAGGATTCTGGATTTGAGGCCAGCTTGGAGTACAGAGAGAATTTTTGATAAGGCTAGGTAAGCCCTTCTCTCAAAATCTGCCGTACATCCTAAAATGGTATATCTTCATTTTTTTTCTTATAATGAAAATTAGTACATTTGCACAGTTTAAAAACTACCTTCTATACCTTCATTTTAAAGAATGAAACAGTGTGTTTTTGATGTCAGGATACCAGGATTTAAGTTTAAGATTACTAGTTGCTGTCTTTCTTTAAATCTTATCAATGTCCTTGTTCTACAGTTAACCCTCACGTGTGATATAATTATACTAATACAATCACTTTACAGACTTTTCTACATGAAGTGAAATAAATCATGTGAAATACTTAGAATACTGAAAACAGAAAAATCTTAAGTATCTCTTTAATTTTTAAAGCAAATTTCATTGGACTATTTCTATAATATTATTTACATGTATATTACTACATTTGAGTTTTCCTCAAATATATAAATTTGTCTTACATGTGAATTGTATATTACATTTTAACATGTGTGATCTTATCTTCATCTTCAAAATAATCTGAAGAGAAGAGAAGCTGTTGGATCTCTTCCACAGATAATTCACAGTCTTAATTAATCATAATTTGAGAGATGGTTAGGGGTAGAAACTCATTAAAACTGACAGTCCCAATATGCTAGGAAAAGAAGGTGGGTTTGAGGTGTAATGTCTGTCGCATTTGTGGAAACTCATCATATAATTTGTTGTTGGATCCAACCGTGGTTTGAGCTTTTCGAGTGGCTCTGTTCTTGTTATAATTCCTCATGTATTATATTGACATATTTACCTAGCTGTCTTCCCCCAAGGAAGCATCTCAGCGGCAATATCCTTGTCCTTCTCCTGTTATCCCTGCTGTGAAATGTGCATCTAACCCAGGATGGAATATGGCCTCACTCGGTATGTAGCAGACACCCGGCATAGCCTGGTCAGATGAACAAAATAAAGGTAGTCCTTACATTTCAGGGTGTTGATTTCAGTACTATTTCCATTTAAGGTTACCAATATTTCTGCAAAAATATATCTTTTCTCATTCATTCATTCATTCATTCATTCATTCATTCATTCATAGTTGCTACTACTGTCCTGAGATGAAGTCCCACCCAGAAGTCGGTTTCTATGTTTTTAAGATTTATATTAAAAATCAATGAAATATAAAACTGCTATGACTGGGGCAACATCCCCTAAACTAATTAAATATCATCAGCCATCGGAAAGACTGGGTGAAATCAGCAAATTGCTTTTGTGGAGAAGTCTGGTTGTTCTGTACTTGCTTGCCCTCTAGCTGAGCTGGATAGTACAGTGCTGTGGGATGTTCTGTATGGCAAATGTGTTGCTCTGATTGGTCAATAAATAAAACACTGATTGGCCATTGGCTAGGCAGGAAGTGTAGGCAGGACAAGGAGGAGAATAAAGCTGGGAAGTGGAAGGCTGAGTCAGAGAGACCCTGCCAGCCGCCACGATGACAAACAGCATGTGAAGATGCCAGTAAGCCACGAGCCACGTGGCAAGGTATAGATTTATGGAAATGGAGTAATTTAAGCTATAAGAACAGTTAGCAAGAAGCCTGCCACGGCCATACAGTTTGTAAGCAATATAAGTCTCTGTGTTTACTTGTTTGGGTCTGAGCGGCTGTGGGACTGGCAGGTGACAGAGATTTGTCCTGACTGTGGGCCAGGCAGGAAAACTCTAGCTTCAGTGCAGATGCTACTCTGAGTTCCCCACTATAGATAGATGAGGTGAAGAGATCAACGAGGGTCATTGGTGTAGCCAGACTTCTACGGTTTTCCATGGGCTATATGGACTGTCTTCCAACTCAGCAACTCATCAGAAAGGACCCTTCAGCAGGCTGGAACCCAGAAACAAAATGAGATTTTTGCACCGGAATCAGGTTAGGTTGTCTTGTACCCGCATTTACCTTCTCTCCTATCACAGGTATTTCACAGCATTGTGGTAATATCAATAACACCTTTCAGTTTAGTATCATAGATTTTAACGTCATGGTTTTTACCTTTTAATATATTCTTTCCATGTGTGTGGATGTACACATGTCCAGTCAGAGACACGTTGTGTGAGTCAGTTCTTTCCTTATACCTTGTGGATTCTGTGGACTGAATTTAGGTCATCAGGCTTAGAGGCACAACTTTGAACCCTCTGAACTAACTCTCTGGACCACATATGTGTTGCCATGTATTTGTATCCATCCGGATACATAACAAAGTTTGAATTCACTCGTGTCTTAGTTAGGATTATTATTGCTGTGATAAAACACCATGACCAAAAGCAAGTTAGGAGGAAAAGGTTTATCTGGTTTACCCTTCTGAATCACTGTTCATCACTGAAGGAAGTCAGGACAGAAGAAGGACTGGTACCTGGAGGCAGGAGCTGATGTAGAGGCCATGGAGGAGTGCTGCTTCCTGGCTTGCCCAACCTGCTTTCTTATAGAACCCAGTACAAACAGCCCAGGCATGGGACCATCTGCAATGGGCTGGGCCCTTCCCAATCAATCACTAATTAAGAAAATGCCTTACAGCTGATCTCATGGAGGCATTTTTCTCAATTGAGACTTTGTCCTCTCTGATAACTCTAGTTTATGTCAAGTTGGCATAAACCTAGACAGCAAGATTTGGGACTGAAAGATCATCTAAGTATAATTTATTTGGAGATTGCTGACTGGTTATCTCAACTCCCTTCAGAATCTGGAAAATTGGTGTCTCTTGGTTCTGCCTTAAGGACTATAGTGAGAAATTATGGAAATTACAGGTTGTCAATTGGTAACTTGCTGTGCTTGGAAATATAATTGTTTTAGGGAATTCTAACTTTACTGGACTTTTAAAGAGTAAGCTTAGGGAATGGAGGGATGGCTCAGTTGTTAAAACATTGAAGGGTCTTGTAGTAGACTAAAGTTTGGTTCCTAGTACCCAAATGCAACTTCAGGCATCTGCAAATCTAGTTCCAGGGGCTTTTATGCCCTCTTCTGGCTGGTTTCTACAGGAAGGTACGTGTGGATTACT
This sequence comes from Peromyscus californicus insignis, assembly GCF_007827085.1. Lineage (NCBI taxonomy): Eukaryota > Metazoa > Chordata > Mammalia > Rodentia > Cricetidae > Peromyscus > Peromyscus californicus. The sequence continues at coordinate 40,570,395 of NW_026294535.1, forward strand.
ACACACACACACACACACACACACACACACACACACACACACACACATACAAAAACTCTCTCTCTCTCTCTCTCTCTCTCTCTCTCTCTCTCTCTCTCTCTCTCTCTCTCTCTCTTCCCTTTCTCTGTCTCTATCTCTTTCTGTCTCTCTCACTCTCTCTTACACACAAACATACCACATCAAAATTAAAATAAATGGTATTTTTTACATTATACAATGAGCCAGCCATGGTAGTCCACAATGGTACCCAGCACCCAAGAAGCTGAGACAGGGGCATCAGGAGTGAGAAACCTTGGCTGCTTACTGAGACCTTGTCCCCAAAACCCAAAATGAAGAAATACAAACTGAATGCATAATATCTCTTTATTCCACATGCTTAGAATATCTCTGTATTCACTTGCTATCTCTTTATTCCACGATTGCAACTGAATATTTCCAAGAAAATTAAACCACACAATCAGCTTGGGGTCACTGTTTATTCATTATATTAAACTTGAAATCTTTAAACAGGCACTCGATATTTTACATTTATTTATTTTATATTTATTTAGATTGTTCTCTCACTTTTAAAAACTTTTATGGAGTACTTTATGCATATATATATGTGTGTGTGTGCATATATATGTATATACATTTAATTGACATTTTGTTCTGTGTGATAATGAGGTACAGTATGACATTGCAATACTTATCTATAGCACATAAAAATCAAACAATGGTAAATAGCCCATCACCTTAAACCGTTGTATTTTTTTTAACTTGGTCCTGTTCCTAATCAGCCTGAGAATTAATTTTTTAAAAACACTTTTCAGAATATAATCAACATACTGGGCTTCACTACAGCATCATCAAACATATGTGTTGTTCTAACTCCCCCTCCCACACTGTTCCCTTCTCTTCCACGCTACCCTTCCGGTTGGTCCATTTCCTCCTCTCAAACAGGCAGGTGCTGTTTGCGTCTCACTTGGACTCTATTACACTCCTTGTTGGCATTGACTATTATTTTTTATTTGGTTTATACCCTGCACTGTTGATGATTCCTCTTTTCAAAGAAGGGAGACATGAATTTTTGATATGAGCACAAAAGTGGAAACAGAGTTTTGGAAGGACTATTTACTTAAACACAGAGATGAAGATTTGGTAATAACGTCACAATGGGTAGCAGATACCCGTGTATTGCTTCTCTAAACCTAAAGTAAATTTTATTTTCCTGAAGGCTAATATTTACTGAAAAGATAAATGTAGTCTAACATGTATGCTAATTTTATTGAGTATCTAACATACAAATTTTATAAATATTTTCTTATCATATTTAGCTTAGCATTTATCGTTGGACAGCTGTCTATTGATGTTACAATAAAAATCATCATATCTTTAAATGTAGTAACTTCTCTTCAATATTATAAGTCTGAAAATTATGCCATATGAAAAATGTTTGAGCAGAAGCAAATATTTTGTTTGACAGAGAAATGAGAAAGTTACTTGATACTCATTTCAAGTGTTTGAAGAGCTGTCAGAGGAATAGTGGTTGAAACTGTTTCATGGGATCACTTTAATGTTCAAAAGGAAAACCTATCATTAGTAGATGAATAGAGCTTTGGTTTCTTTAACTTAGAGTTGGTAATCATAATCTGATCAATGAGAAGACAGACTGTGAAATAGAACTTTGAAAATGGTGTGGCACAGATGGGCAGAATATAATTCCACTGTGATTATAATTTAGACTGAATATAGCCCTTGTGTGTTGACATGATTCTCTGCTCTATGGCTTGTCACCCAACAGGTTAAAACATACAGTAGAGTGATATCTTTTATTATTGTTTCCACATGTAAAACAGGATTTGTATTAGAATTCATGCTAATTTTCATTGTTCTCCAATGTTTAATGAAGTAACTGAAGCATTTTCCAGACATAGACAAAACACATGCAAACACTAATATGTCCCCCACCTCACCCCCACCCCCCCCACCCCCACACACACATACACACACACACTCACTCACACACACACACACATACACACACACACACACACACACACACAAATGCAGAATCCTGGGAGATATAAATATTTGAAATGAAAAAATGAATATTTTTAAAATAATTGGTGTTGAGTCACAGTAGAGAGAGCACAAGCTTTTATTCCAGAGAGCAATGTAGAATTTTGGCTTTAGGAACTCAGCTTTCTGATCAAGGATAATTAGAAAAGTAGCCAGGAAAGAAGGGATGAGGATAAGTTTTAGATGCACTCATGCTGAGGTTTGAAACTGTGATATCTCTACTGATTTACTCATGAACACAAAGAATATGGTGATGGAGGAGGAATTGTCAAGTTACAAAAATTGTTAAATGCAAAGGAGCAATAGAAGAAGAATGTGAACTTGTAATATGTTCTGATGTGTGATACAACTTAGAGGATGGCTACTGTTCAGTCACGTTTTCAGGCTCTGCTAAAAACCCACCTTCGAAGGTTTCCATAAACTTAAATCCAGGAGAAATATTATCTTGCCTTTTAATGTTCATACATGTATTTGTGTGTGTGTGTGTGTGTGTGTGTGTGTGTGTGTGTGTGTGTGTATAATGATCAAGACTTCATTAATTTTTAGTTTGTCAAGTTCTTTCCGACAAACCAACAATAACCCTAGTATGTGACTATCTCAGTTTTCCATAACGTAAGGCAGCTCTTTGGACTCTGATTATTTTCCTTTACCTGTGGAAATGTTCTGCATCACCACAGAACCCAGCTGTGACTTCACCAAGGGCAGAGTGTAATCTTGGTGTATGTATTTCAATATCTGGAAATTTACAAGGCTCGCCTTTGTAATATAGACATGTGTTTCTTGTAGAATACATTATTACATTAGAATTTAAAAAAAAAAGACCTAAAACCACTTTTCAATGTTTAAAAATATTTCTCTGCTGATTTCAAATACTATTCAGTTTCTGCTTAAAGACTAGGCAAATTACTTTCAAATTCCTTGTGATTGTTTATAAATTTGGTCTAGGCAAAAATAAGATACATACATTTCTAGCATACAATCGACTTAAGTTTAATTTTGAAGATGTGAGTAACTGTAGGTTTGAATTTCCAAAACTGCTCTTTTTAATGACACTTAGATAAAAACAAAAGACAGCCTGTAGACTCTGAATTACTATGTTTATCAACATTAGCAAATCCACTCACTTTAACTTGTGGGTGTTCAGTTATCCCAATTCTTGTCAGTGGGATACTTTTCTCAGCCAGCAACACAAATTGGCTCCAAATCTTTCTCCTATGAGGGTTACCAGGACCTACTATCTGCTCTGCACCTTAGAAATAATCACTGGAGGGGCTGGAGAGAAGACTCGGTGGCTGAGAACACCTGTTTCTCTTTCAGAGGACCTGAGACCTGTTCCTAACAATCACATGGCAGCGTCAACCACCTGAACTGAAACTCCAGTTTCAGGGGAACCAGAGCCCCTTTTTGACCTCCTTGTGTCTTAG